>NW_026900643.1:0-1200000 GCF_033783945.1 Neopsephotus bourkii
ATAATTACAGTGACTGCATGACTCTTTGGGTGCTTGCCCATGCGTGAGATCAGCTTCATGTCATGTCTGGGGTGCTCTGTTGGGGAGGTTGTGGCAGAGTCACTGTTTTGAGTAGATGGCAGTTTCTCTATCACCTTTCATTGTGCCTTCCGAATAACTGGAAGATGAAACATGCTCCCTCTGGGTCCATCTCTTCCCTGAAAATACCTCACTGAACTCTGGAACTCCTGGGCAATGCAAATCACTCACTCGTTACATGAAGCAATTCTCTCAAGCAGTGAGTTTTTAATACTGTTAGAAAAAAGGTCTTTCTGGATTGGATTAATAGTTAGGTGTTACCTGAAAGCACTGATCTAAGCTCATAGCCTCACCCCTCCCCAGGTGTACCCCCACATCTCTGATCACCACAACCTTCATGCATCTCATTATGGGTGTGCCTGGGCAGGAGGTCAGCCCTGCTGTGGGTGAGATTTGCTCGTGTGATGGAGAGCAGAAGATGGGAGGGCACATTTCCCCCCATGACCAGCAGTGAGTGAGATGGTGAGCCTTGAACTCTGTCTGGTGTGGGGTCTGCCTCTGGGCCCCAAAGTCAGCTGTACTTCAGTGACAGTCTAACCCATACTGTCTAGTGACCTCGAGAATGAACTCAGTGTTTGCTAGAATATGAAGCCGATTTGTTTTGGTGTCATTCAGTCATTATCAGAGTGACAGCAACCACCCTAAGTGATGAGCCAAAGGCTGAGAGGATGAGACTCCCTAGCTGGAAGTGTCAGCTGACTTTTGTGGCTTCAAACAGGGATAATTTGGGGTCACATGAGCTGGTATCCTGCTTCTTCTGCAGCTACATCATTTCTCTTGTCAGTCCTTCCACCAGCAGCAGTTACTGGTATTGCAGCTGCGTTTTGTCGTGAGTCATCTCTGAAACCCCAGCCAGGTAAAATGTGCAGATGGCTTTTGCCATTGTGAGGCGAAGTGTGGTAACCTACTGCAGTGGGCTACAATGCACCCTGTGTCTGTGTTGCTGGAGAATGGTGTCAATAGCATTGTTCTGGTGAGGGCTTAAGCTCCTGGAGAAACTGAACAAGACAGCCTGGCTTTGCTCAGAGAAGGAAATTAACTTAGCACTTATGATAATGATGCTGAATTCTGGTATGAACAGACTGTGCCTTGCATTTTACATCTTTCACTCAACTTTGCTGTAAAAGCTGTTATAAAAATAAATCAGAGAACTTGCTTCACTTGCGTTAGCTCAGTAACTCTTCCTCCAGATCACTTTTGAATCCAAGTGCAATAAAGGTATCTAAGCAGATGTCAGAGGCCTTTAAGTAGTCAGGACACAGACCTACTGAAATCTAGAGTGCAGAGTTTCATGAACAGTGGTTTGACTCAGCATGGAACTGTTCATCTTGCCTTTCGGCAAAACCAGCCTTTGCAGTGTGCAGTGTGAGAGTCTCTCTCTGCACAAGCTAACAGATGTGTCCACTCCCAAACTACTGCTTCTTCTAGGTCTGACTTTCCAGCATCACACTATTTAACTAGGAAATACTCAAAAGTCATGGACCCCTTTAAAGTACAGTCCTCGGCTCTAAATCACAGCAAAAGCCACTGAAAGCATCTTGTCCCCAAGCTGCTACCTGTAGTGGCTGCTAGAGCTGTAATATTTTTGGTCTTTGACCCTTTATCAGATTTAATTGGAGCTTCAGTTCACTGCTTACATTACTCAGCACTAGGGTAACCCAGCACAGGTCAATGACAGCACTGCTAATGTCCCATCAGCTGCTGGGTGCTATTAGGAATCAGCCTTGATGACCTGAGCACCCATACCCCTGACAGCCTCCTCTGGTCAGAGCAAAGCCTGTGAGGCTGTCCAGGATCCTCCTTTCTCTGCTGCTGTTCCAGTCTTACTTTCTGCCTTTTGCATCACTGTTCATGTGGTGTTTGCACCCCGCTCCACTGTGGTGTGCAGATGACTCGCTATCCTGCTCCTTGATTTGTAAGTACATTTTCTGCCTTCCTAAATTATTACCTGTCTGGAAGCTTTGATTCTGAATTTTTACCTGTTGTATTTTCACCTCAGCTTGTGGCCTCTTCCACACGCCCCAAGTCTGAGGTGTCATGGACCCACCGGGCCAAAAATTATTCACCCTTATGTTGCCAATCTAAGTCCATCTGAGCCACTTCAATCTTAGCAGCTTTATCCACTTGTTGGTTGTTCTGGTGTTCCTCAGTGGCCCGACTCTTGGGTATATGAGCATCTACATGGCATACCTTCACCACCAGGTTCTGCACCCAGATGGGTTTACCTCTGCGTTGCCAGTTCCTCTGCTTCCATTGCTGCAACCACCCCCACAGGGCATTTGCCACCATCCATGAGTCAGTATAGAGATAAAGTACTGGCCACTTTTCTCGTTCAGCCATGTCCAAGGCCAGCTGGATGGCTTTCACCTCAGCAAACTGACTTGAATCACCCTCTCCTTCAGCAGTTTTGGCAACTTGTCATCAGGGACTCCATACAGCTGCCTTCCATCTTCAATGCTTCCAAAGCACTGGAGGGGCCCACTGGACTAGATACTTGCCCATATGATCTCTCACACCCTGCCACTCGTGACTGTCCAGCCTCAGGGAAGACCTCTTGGTGGGCCTCCTATATTACCGTTTAACCCCTAGACAAGACTCAAGCTGAACCCTGCTTAGCTTCCATGATGGGACAAGATCTGGAATCGCAGGGTGGTCACACCCTAGCCAAAACAGAGAGAGCATATGCAGCAACAAGGTGGTTCCCAGCAAGGGGAGCAGGGTGCTTTCAACGGCATTGAAAGGATATTCAGGATCTTTAACTCTTCCAGAATCTACTTCCACTGTAAATAGCCTGGTGGGAGAGCAGAAGGTGTGAGGGAATACCTTCTCCATAGGTTGACCCCCTGAGGAAAGGAAAAAGAAAGATGTGTAATTGCTAAACAATTCCAGTATATACTTCCCAAAGTATAGAGGTGATAATAACACTGAGAACGCAAGCCAAACCAGTTTCATGATCAATGAGTCTATCGTATTGTAAGTCATTACCAGAAAGTACAGTGAAACAATAACCTTAGCCCAGGCCCCCCAGCTGATAAAACCAGCAAATACCAGCTATAAGTAAGGTACGACATGCTGAAACTCTGAGATAAAGAGCAACAACTTTGAGAGCCCATAAATCAGCACTGTGAGGAGTGACTATTAATCTGAAACGATGAATTGTTATCACAAGTACGATTAGACACACCCCCGTCAGATCTGTTGTTATCTCAGCCCTTCGTGCCCCACGTTGAGCGCCACAAAGAACCATTGTGGTTTAAGCCCAGCCGGCAACCCAGAACCACACAGCTGCACACTCACTACCCCCACTTCCTCCCCCTGCTCCCGGAGGGATGGGGAGGAGAATCGAAATAATGTAGCTCCCACAGGTTGAGATAAGAGCAGCCCAGTAACTAAGGTATAACACAAAC
Source organism: Neopsephotus bourkii (assembly GCF_033783945.1). Lineage (NCBI taxonomy): Eukaryota > Metazoa > Chordata > Aves > Psittaciformes > Psittacidae > Neopsephotus > Neopsephotus bourkii. The sequence goes on from NW_026900643.1 coordinate 3,486, forward strand.
CACGGCTGCTGCCACCTATAATAATAATGATAAGGGAAATAACAAGGGAAGAGAATACAACCGCTCACCACCCCCTGACCGATACCCAGCCCGAACCGAGCAGCGATCTAGCCCTTCCAGGTAACTGCCCCCAGTTTATATAGTGCACATGACGTGCTGTGGTATGGAATACCTCTTTGGCTAGTTTGGGTCAGGTATCCTGTCTCTGCTTCCTCCTGGCTTCCCCTCCTCCCTGGCACAGCATGAGACTCAGAAAGCCCTTGGTCAGAGTAAATATTACTGAGCAACAACTAAAAACATCGGTGTTATCAGTGCTGTTCCCAGGCTGAAAGTCAAAAGCACAGCACTGCACTAGCTACTAAGAAGGAGAAAAATGACTGCTATTGCTGCACCCAGGACAGGAGTTCTTTAGAAGTTTAGCTGTGGGCTAACCATTTGATCCCTGCCAGCAAGAGACAGGAAAAACTGATTGCAGTCACTCTTCTTACTTGATCTTGGTGATCCTGACTGAGGTTAATTTGTCAGCCATGCAATTAGGGGAAATGCAGTGCACCTGATCTGCATGAATGGAGCAAGAGAAAATACACAGGGTTCTGATTTAAATTAATATTGATCCCACTAATAGGAATCAGAGGACCAAAATAAATTACCAACTGGAGTTAATCAAGATAGAAAATTTCCAAAGAGTAACCTTGTGTTAATGAAACTGATTTTGCTTGTGTCAAGTAAAGACATAGAGAAAAATAACACACCATTTGGTGGGAAGGACACTGGTCACTGCTGCCTCCTGCTCTGACTGCCCAGGACTGCTGAGGTAGGAAATTATTTCTGAGGACCCAATATATGACTTCTAAAACACTATTTTTTTTTCTGTTTTACCTGACTGTCTCTGAAAATACCCAGAAGCACGAGGCTGCCAACACTGCTGTGCCTGACTGATAGCCCAACTTCCCCGTCTGCGGAGTCTCTTTCCCAGCTTGCAGGTTGGAAGTACCTTTGCTGGTGAGGAGCACTGGTGCCGCTGCAGGCAGCGCCTGGGAGCTCTGTGCTTGCACAGAGCAAAGGGTAGGGACCGATGGGAGCTGGGGCAAGGTTCAGAGCTTCTTGGCAGCAGACAGGAGCAGATAACGTTTTAAATTGCTTCTGCTCCTACGCTCAGCCCTTGCTGTGTGTGACATTGCTAAACAACCGTTGTTTAACTTGTAAGGCCAGCTGCTGAGCACTGAACTTCCCTCCCCGAGGGAGGAAGGAAAGGATTGCAGGAGGAGCACATTCCGGGCACAATGGCCTGGTGGCTGGTACAGGGTCTTCTCCCAAAAATCTTGGTATATATTTTGCAGTGTTGTATTATGCAGGCAGCAGGGAACAGGAGTGGCACTCATAGGATTTGTGCAGTACAGCTTGTGAGCATCTTCGCTTTCTGTGGGCAGCCTCATACAGAAACAGGGCACTGCCACTGTTGTGCTTGTAGACAGGGGAGGGGAGACAGAGCTGGTTATTTCTCTATTTGCCAGGTGGTACCTGCTGTGCTCTGGGAGGAGGTGTTAGGGGGACTCCCCTTGCTGAGAAGCACCACCGTGGAAGTGGGACGCAGGCAAACGTTGCCTGCTGTAGGAAACTGTCGTGGTAGAAACATCCAGTTCCACCTGTGCTCACCTGAGTCCTAACATAGCCAGGCACCGGAAGTACTGGAGATAACTGTGTCTAACAGCAATCAGAGTAGGTCTGCTAAGCCTGGGTTTCAAAATGGTAGTGGTAGCTAATGGGCTGCTTATTTCAAACTGCTTGAAACATGATTGGAGACTGCCTCCTCAGCTCAGCAGATCAAGCATTTGTTTCTACTCATTTCACGGTTCTGTTGTCTGAAGCTCAGATGTCCAGATGAGTGCATTCAGAGAGATCTAGTGTGATATCACTGGGGTTTCCCCCAGAGCAAATTGGGAATATGGCATCTCTAGTTCCACCAGTCTGATCCATGCCCTCCTTTACAGAAGCACTATGCACCTCCTCCCACTGCTACTACCCCTGACAGCAACTGTGTTGAAAAAAGGAAGAGAGTGGTGAAAAAAAGACTTTAAACAAAGTTTGACATTCACTGAAGCTGCTTCTGGGGACTTTGAAACAGTTCAGGGGATTTGGATGTGTTATTTTCATTCTTTCTAGTTCAGTTCAATTGTTATTATATAGACTTTATTTAAATGTCTCAGATGGCATCAGCCACTGCTGCTACTGGATGTGGAGCTGTACTGGGTTGTTGTTTGTTAAATGTACTGCAGACTGGTGCTTGTTCTTGAAATCTAACATTTTTTTCGTGACATTTTTCTGACATTATAAATTTAGTCATTCAAAACTTCATGTTACATTAGCACTTTCTCGCATATTTAATCCATCTCAGTTTTGTCTCTGCAGCACCTGCCCAAGTTTCAGACAAAACATTCAAAAAACACAGAAGGCATAAATCTTTAAAAAGTTATGAGAAGATTATTCCAGGTATTTTCACATGGTAATGATTTCTGTGTGTTTGGTAGAGACCTTGTGTGCTGCTGTGCTCTAGAATGCTGTGCACACAAATTCAAGGGACATAAAAGAAAACCTGAGATAGTGAGTTTATAAAATAATATGGCTTCATAGTAACTGAAAAGCTACATTATCCCAGATACTCAAACCCAAATCTTCCCTATCCATTAACTGTATTGTTACTAGGCAAACATTCACTATCAAATAGGAATAAGAACAGCCAGTATGGACATCTCAAAATATTAGCTGGAGGAATGCCAGGAAGTGAAGAGCAAAATGTGCACAGATGCAGTGTACAGATGTTCTCCACTGCATTCTGTGGCCAACAGAAGTGTGCAAAGACAGTTCTGTTTATTGTCGTATCAAGTCAGTAATTTGCATTGAGCACTCACAAGATCTGCCACCCCTCTATTCCTTCTTCAGTTTTGTAGAAAATACTTGCAACTTTAAAATATTTCTTACAGCTTTGAAGTAATGTATGCTCCAAATTATCTTCTGGCTACTTGAGATAAATGCAAGATGCCGCCGTGTAATAAGGAAATGAAGTTTTCAGCAGAAGAAAGCTGCTTTGCCTACCTTGAGAGTGCTCTCTGCCTATGGTATGTGCTAGAAAAACATCTCTCAATCAGTTCTCTTCCATTGCAAAGGCTCTGGTGCTGCTGTACCTCTGTGCACAGATAACTGATCTCAGGGAAGCTGTAGCAGTGTGTAGTCACCCCCAGTTACTGAGCTCAGTTGAGGGGTAAATATATAATATTCCATAGTTTGTGCTTTACAGAGGGAAGGAAGAGAATGAGAGCAAGTCAGATTTGATAAGCAAACGATGTCTTCTGAATTTTAAGTTCCACAAACTCATTTGGGCTGTCAGAACTCAGACACTTGAGAAACTCATACAATGAAACCAAAGGAATGGAGATCTGATAAATCCCCTTCCCAGTAAAATCAAAAGCTACAGGCCGGAAAAAGATGACCAGTGTGATTTTTTTTTTTAGAACTTAAAAATGAACAAAAGAAGAAAAGAAAGGAAAAGTGTCTAGGGTGTTTTTGGCATTGCAATTATGGAAAAAGTCTTTCTGTTCCAGCACTTAAGCTATTGTCCCTCAAGATGAGGCCATCATATTGATCCAGCTTCAGGAGATCCCATTGCATGAAAGGAAGGAGTAAAAATTGCAAAGTGAAAGGGAATACATTTAGGCTTTGATCTAAAACCAGTGCACCTCCCTCTTCATTACCTGCAGCCGTGCCAGGCTTTTTTACTAGCATAAAAAAAGGGCAAAATACATTTCTCCTTTGACACACAGCCTCTTCTGGTGCGGCAGCAGAAGGTGCAGGTGAATGAGAAACAGGGTCATCAGGAAAACACACAACACTTGAAATTCTGGCTGTGTCTTATATCCCCCCTGTGTCAGGCCAGCTCAAAAAGCTTCAATTGGCATAACACCACAAAGGCTGGAGCTTCTGTTTTCAATGAGGAACCTGTGACAGAGGTTTGTCTCCAGTCCTGCAGGCACCAGGTGGCTGCAGCAGGACTGGGACCCCAGTTTCCTGAATATTGGATCCCATTTACTGCCAGGCCAATTCTCTTGCCATCAGTTCTTAATTTAAAGGAGACAGCAGAATAGCTTGGCTGGAAGGATGATGTATAAACATGGGGAGTATTGAACACACTGCATGAAAAAATAAGCAGTTTCCAAAATTGGTAAATTAACTGAAAGCTGTGCCTGTAAAACCCCCAGAATATGAAATATTGTAATTAATTGTGATTAATAATTAATGCTAGGCAATTAATTAATTGCTTGCCACTTGCACTGATGTACATTGTACTGCAGATCAATGATCCACAATAGCAAGAGGTTTGTTAATTTGGCCAGCTGCTCTTTAGCTGACTGTTCCATCACAAGGTGTCTGAGAGACAACAGGCAGTATCACCCTGTGTCAGGTACTGGGCAGAGGAAGTGAAGGAGATCTCTGACAGTCAGAGAGAACTTCCTTCTGCCCACCTCCACCTTCCTCCGCACATGGAAAAAGCAAATGAACCCAAATTCAATTTCACAGTAGCTAAACCCTAATGCCTCGTCATTTGAGGGAAGAAGGAATGGTAGAAGCAGACATCTCTTCGGACCTGACAATTCTTCATGGATATGGTCTTGGCTGGTTTGAATTCCCACACTAAATAACTTATAGAAAACTTGACTACAGAAAGGCGTGAAAAAATTAATATTCAAAGCCAAGACTTTCAAAGGGTTTTAGAACCTTTCCCTAACTCATAAATAGGAAAGAATGGTACCCAGTGACCTGAATACTCACAGCTGATATGTCCTCATTTTCATTTGTACTCCTCTCTCTTTTTGGAATCAATTCTATGAGCAGAGAATTTTTGCTGAATATAAGGCTGCTGTTAATTTTTACCCTTTTACTGTGCATTCAGCCGGCTGCCTGGCACATGCCTGCATTTTGGTTACACGAGCATGTCCAGAGAATGCTGCACCACTGATGCTAATTAACACCCTCAATGTTACTTTCTTCCTTGATCAAGTCACATCATTCTGTGATGTTTCTAATAGGAAAAAATGGAATTCAGGGGAGGATTTCAGGCCTGAATTTTGAGCTGTAGCAAAGATGAGGTGCCTGCAGTCTGAGTCAAAGTCGTAGACTCATGGAATGGTTTGGGTTGAAAGGGATCTTAAAGCTCATCTACTTGCAACCCCCTGCCATGAGCAAGGACACCTTCCACTAGAGCAGGTTGCTCCAAGCCCTGCCCAGCCTGACCTTGAACACTGCCAGGGATGGGGCAGCCACAGCTTCTCTGGGCAACCTGTGCCAGGGCCTCAGCACCCTCACAGGGAAGAATGCTTTTTTAGTGAAGAAACTTCTTCAGGTATCTGGATTTTGCTTAACTGAGTGTGTGGGCCCAGCCGGAGCCCCCTTAAGCACTCACAGCTCTGGTTAAAGGCCACCCCAGTCTGCACTCTCTTACTTGGAAGTGTGTGTTTGTTGACCATTGTGTATTTGCTGGGGTGCTGTGACTGCAGGGCCACGTTGGAGACAAAGGCTGTAAGCAGGAAAATGAGAGGTTAGCACAAAGCCAAGGGAGATTTGGCAAAAAGCAAGTGTGGATGTAGGAATAGGGGAAGGAGGTGAGAAGGAGACCAGGATGTCGTGATGGGGAAGCAGGAACGCAGTGATGGAAGAGCTAGAAGGAACTACAAAGTGCTTGCTGTCAGAAGATGGCGATCAAGATTCTGGTTGGGGCTGAGGACTTTGCAGTGATACAGACAGGCCTGAGGGATTTTGAAGTGGATGAAGAAAGTATGAAGGGTGAGAAGCAAGAATTTGTACAAAAATCGTTATAGAAATATTCGGACCTCTTATGTATGAATGTGTGTGAAAGTCTACATGAGCTATAAATACAACGTATTCATCCTGGGGCCAGTAATAATGTTGTATTGAAAATAAGCTAACACATTTTATTCTTTGTGCTTCTGAAAGGCAAGTATTCTCTGGTCAATTTTCCTAACAGTGTTTAGAGCTGAACTGCAATTGTTCAGTAATTTGTATTAAAGCATTGCTAAAATTCTGAATCAATTAATGAGAACTGTGTCGACTCGCTGAACTTTAGAAAAGTAAAAAGGGAACACAGAAACAAATCTGCCTTGCTGTCCTTTTCACCGAGGACACATGATTTTACATCACGATGCTGAAAGGCCAAAGCAGCACTGGGGAAATACTCTGTTGAAAGAGGAAATAGTTCTTCCCTCCCTAATTAAATGAAAATGAATGATTTAAACTCACAGTTGATGGTAGAAAACCAAAGCCAGACTCAGGAACTTTCCAAACATACTGAAGTTCCCCAAAGTCTGCATCAGGGAACTGGCAAGAGCTTTTGTCTGTAACTGCTCAGCTGGACTGTTTTTCTTTGCTCTTTCATGTCTGACAGGCAAGTAACCTCCAGCAGAAGGATCTACCTCAGCTGCCTTATGGGCAGGGTCCTACACTCATCCACAATTCCAGTGCCACAAATAGCCCATGTAGTCTGTGCTGGGGTTGAGGTGGCACTGGGGCAAGTACAGCACAGCCCTGCTGGTGATGTCAAGCGTGACCTTCCAGAGGTCCATCCCCATCTAGACAAAACGCGTCTCATGGCTGCAGTGTAAGAGCACTTGCTGTGTTTTCTCCCTACCTCTATCTCTCACAGAGAGTGGAAAACTATGGCAGCTATTCATCTTGCTTTTAGCCTGTTTCACAGCTCTGTGGCCCAGCTGTTTACAAGGAAAGTGCCATTAGACTATTATCTGTGGACAGTCATAGCAGCCTTCCAGTATCTGAAGGGGGCCTATAGGGATGCTGGGGATGGACTCTTCATTAGGGACTGTAGTGATAGGACAAGGGGTAACGGATTAAAACTTAAACAGGGGAAGTTTAGATTGGATATAAGGAGGAAATTCTTTCCTATTAGGGTGGTGAGGCACTGGAATGGGTTGCCCAAGGAGGTTGTGAATGCTCCATTCCTGGCAGTGTTCAAGGCCAGGTTGGACGAGGCCTTGGATGATATGGTGTAGAGCGAGGTGTCCCTGCCCATGGCAGGGGGGTTGGAACTTGATCATCTTACGGTCCTTTCCAGCCCTAACTATTCTATGATTCTATGATTCACTCCAGCTGCTAGAGGTGGATTAGGTGTATTGCCTGACACATATTTCTATTAATAGGCATTCCTGATAATAGGGATTGAGGTGTTTGGGGGGTTTCTCAATGAGCATCAGTTGTGATTTTGTTGTGATTGGACAAGTGTTCCCTTATATATGTAGTTTATATATGTCTATATGTAAAAAAAACCAAACATGTTTATGTCAGCTGTGAAAGAGTCAGTCCTGAAATTCATAATCACCTCTTCCTTGTTGCACACAAGGTTTGCAGCAGGTCATATTTACTCCTGCTTTTTAGTTCTATTTCATTTATATGTGGACTTGTAAACTTGTCAGTGTGTTCAATATGCATTGTAAGTAACAGAAGGAGGGGTACTGTAAATCAGAATTTGACCTCTCTCCCTTCCCTCTATTATAAAACATAACGAGTCTCCATGGACATGAAGGAAGGCCTCATCTTCTTCCTCAAGATCGAGTGATGCTGTAAATGGCAGCAGTAAAAAGATGGCTCTGTCAGGTTTATGGGGCAAGACCTTGATGCAGTTGTTTAGGGCATATCTGCAGGAGCAGACGGGAGAACAAGCTCAGCCCTGGCTAGGCATGGATCTGCAGGGCCAGAGGAGCCATAGCAGGCTCTGGGCACCTGCTGCTGTATCGCTGTGGTCTGGCACTGTGACCGATGTCCATGGTGAGGGCGTGCCATTGCTTTCCAGAGAAGGGAAACTCTAACTTGCCACCTCATCAAGAGCATTGTGAGAATAAATGTGTATTTGTCTGAAACAGGGTGAAGAAACGCTATCAGTGTTTCTACCAAAAACCAGGTAGATGAGGCTCAGTGATTTACTGTACTTGAAATCACAAAAAACTGACAAACTGCCTTTGTCTCCCAGTTACGATTTACATGTGCTCCAAAATAAACGAACACACTAAAAATGCCCCCAAACCCAAGGAACTCTTTTGTACTTCTGAGTTCATATGCGTTCTGCTTCAAAAAAACTACCTTTCATCAAGTCCCCTGACATGCAATGGAGCTGGATTCAGCAAGTTCAGATTTACTGACTTGAATTCACTGAGCCAGCTTCTGCTAGAGAGCAATCTGGCCTGATAGAAGTTGTGTGGTTTTGAATAAAATTCTTGTGCAAATGCGGTTTAGAAGGCCCTTAAATAATAAAAAGCTTCTATTTCATACATGCATATATATTTACATTTATCTGTAGATAATAAATGCTATTTTTGCCATAAATACTGAGCTTGATGAAAACAGTATTTTTGCCAAGCAGGTTATAATGATTGTGTAATGTAGAAAAAAATATGAGACCTTAAAACTCTGTGACATCTTCTTCCCTTGCTAAAGATCGTAAGAGCAATTGATAGGGCCAATAAATCCATTCCCATAAGGAAGACAGCAGAAAAACTGGGAAGCCGTGCGAAATACAGCCCACCTGGTAGTTTTATGGTCCTATCTGAATGCTGTAATCATTCTAAAGAGATGCTGATTAGTAGCAGCAACAGGAGTTGAATTGGCAGCATCAGTAGCATCAATTTCAACAACAGCACTGGAGGTCCTTAAGTTCCCATTTTGTGACTTGGATGCAAATGATTCATCCAGTCAGCAGGTGCTGTTCAATATGTACTAAATATATATAACTAACAGCTAAAGGAATGCAGAATCTGCACTTAAAGAAATAATTGAATGCCTCAACTGTCACCGACATTCAATAATTTGAAAGGACATTTTAGAGTGCAGACAGAAAGTAGACAGAAAAGATTCAGGCCCAACTCTGTAGTGAAGTGAACGCAGCCACGTCAGCTTATCCTAACAGGAGTCTGGCATGGAAATGGTTCTTTCACTTCTGTCATGAGTTTCTGCAGGTTTCCAGAGCTGAACCTCTTCCTGCTAAAACCCAGTCAAGCAGCATAGTTGGCTCCAGCCAGATCATCGGATTTGTCTGCCTGAGCATAAAGGAGGAAAGGCAAAGCAGTGTAATTCAGGAAGGCAGAAACATCTTTCTACAGCCAGGGGTGGGTTATGGTTCAGAAGCTGCATAAATGTGTTTCATGAAGATGAAAATCAGCATGATGGCATGATACCATCAGCAAGAAGCATCAATGATTATGCTTTGCAAGCCATATGTGCCATTCCCTTCAGACCCTGTCACTGGGGTTTATGTGTTTTCAGTGTTTTCCTGGATATGGTGTCTGAGGCACACAAATACACGCTTGGGTGCATTTCCTCAGAAGGGAGGAATTGTCCAGAAACTTGCTGTGAAATGAAGTCATCAGACAAGAGACTGTGAGTGGTACTTGATGTTCAGCTGCGGATGGGAATCACATCCTTATAAATCAGTTCAATTTATAAATAGTATTTTTATATTTGGTTTTAGATATAATAAAGACACCCTAATATAAACTTGACAAGTTTTGCTCTCCAACATTTCAGGTCCTGGAGGAAGGACTTTCTCCAGCATACTGTTCCCATCTGGTATTGTCCCTGGAGCTGCAGAGAAACACTTGGCTGTCTCACAGCAGACTTGCTGCTGTTGCACTAGTCAGGAGCACAAGACAATACCTCACCATGCCCACTCCACCAGGGATGACAAGCTGAAGCAAGTAGTCTCAGAACTGCTTCTTCTTAATGGGAGGAAGAGGTTACAGGGGATTGTGTCATTGGCATGCTCCTGCTTCTATGAAAAGCTGTGATCTGTGGACTGGACAAAGAACTGGGAACACAGCAGCTCTAATTTTACACTCTCTGATCTTAGATAGGTATCTGGGATGCAAAGTTGAGTGTCGAGTCTACCCATGCTCTCTTTGTACTCAGTCACGCAGGCAGGTGATGCTGATCTTTGTGTGATGTGCCAGTGCTTGTTCAAGGCACAGTTTCACTCGGATCTTGTCTCACTTGCACTTTGTTCTTTTTTTTGCCTCTTTTACACAAATGGGCAAAAATTTTTGGAAAAGCTGCTAGTGGAAACTTGTGTGTGTGTCTGTATTTTTGTCTGGAGCTGGGTTTTAAGGGGAAGCTTAATAGGTTTTTGTAAGAGTCCTCTCTGAAAGGTGTTTGTTACCATTCCTCTAACAGCCACCAGCAGTAGCTGCTTGTGGTACAACTGTAACATGTTGCTACTGGCCTGGTTAGGTTTTATTCTCTGAAAAAAGAATTAAAAATACCCAGGCAATAGATACCAGTGTGTTGTTTCTCAAGACGCCATACAGACTCTGAAACAGGGCATTGGTGTTTCACCTTCCTGTTGATACAGGGCCGGCAGACAAACTGCATTGAGTCTGTTTCCAGCATATTTACATTCCAGATGTCCATCAGGAATTTCTAATGTGTCCGTTCTATAGTATATCAAAAATAAGTTGAGTTTCAAAGAGTTGTGTAGGGCCATCTCTGAATACCAGACTAGGAGTTCATAGTGCTCAGCAGGATTTGCAACAACCTGCCTCTGGGACAGAGAGAACATGTGGTTCTTGGACTAAACCAGTCACATTTCTTAATCTAGAGGGTGTAAAACATTTTCCTCCTCACAACCGTTTGAGACTCCAGCTATGCTGTGTCACAAATACAACTTTTGCTGTACCTATTACTTTGGCACCTTTTTTTCTTTTTTGCACCATTTTTCACACAACCAGTTTCTACAGAATTTAATGACAAATTAGGCTTAGATCAGCAAAGCCTTGAGTGTACTGCCCATTGATCTTGTGGTGGAATTTATTGGCTCCGTTTTTCATTGTGGTTCAGTTCCTATCACCATTTCTTTTTCCTATTTCTTCGTCATTAATAAAAGGAGGGTGGGCAGTACCTACTGTGCTTGGTATCTTTTCTATTCCCCAACTCTTCTGCTAATTTCCTGATATTTTAATTTATTTCTTTCTCATTTTAGTTCATTTTCCTTTAAGGCTTTGTAATTAATGGACTGTTCTAATTTCCTTTGAGACAACATTCTTAATTGCAGTAATTCTCACTTATGTCTCTTAGGCATCCCTATTGGCATTGATTCATTCCAGTGTGCATTCTTGAATGCTGCAGCTATAAATACTCAGTCAATACATGTAGCGAGCTAGTCTCTTGTCCTTTTGAATGCTGTACAGGTTTTGCTTTGTATTTTTGTAGCAAAACTAAATGGTGACTTATGGTTGTAGCATTATCTTGAAAGCTGGCATATGTGCCCTTTATCGTGTTCAGTAGGTTGTGCTTTGTGTTGGTGGTGAGCTGACAGGTTTATGTGACAGTTCCACTGTGCACACCTGCCTTTTTTAATTATTTTGAGAATAATAACCTTGAGGGGTTTTGTTTGGTTGGGTTTTTTTTAACCAAATTGTCCAAACAAATGAGTTTTCTAAGGCTAGAAATTGCAAGTTATGACCCCTACCCAGGGACTGGCCTCTCACAAGTGTGGCAGGAAGAAACAAGTCGTGGGTCTCCTGCCACTGGCCTCCCAACCACATCTTACATGAGCTGTGGACTTAACAGCTTCACGTAGATTTTCTTCCACTGTCAACTCATTCCCTGCAGACCACCAGAAAAGCCACAAGGGAAGTAAGTTTTAGCCACAGCTGTAAATAAAATGAAACAAAGTGAAGCAGCTCTGTGTCCTGTTACCAAGCTCCTGGGTCACTTGGCCCTTGTTGTTTCTCAGTTGGCCTTTCACTCTGGTACAGTTATTTCTTGCAGGCACAGAGCTTTAAAATGAGATGAAAAGTATTTGGCTGCACTTTAGAATAAATGCATCCAAATTGTTCCAAATACAGTAAAAATATCCCTTCCAGAGAAGTTCTATTTATAGATCAAAGAAATGCAACAAGTAATTCTTTTTATATATATATAGTATCCCTACAAATGTATTTCCATGGAAGGAAACATGAAATGTGGCTCTGCAGTCAACACTTGAAGCAGTTGCATTTTCTGTATTGATGACAGAGAGCTGCAATGAGGAAAGATTGCTGGGTTGCAGTAAAATGGAAAAGGATTAACCAATTGTCTTCTCGCCAGTTAAGATGATTAAACAACAAGAATTAAAATGACAAGAATTAAAAGCATAATGCATTAAAATAACATTTATACTGGTGATTTAAACTGCTTTCGTGGATTACCTCTGTTCAAATTTATGTTCACTGAGCATCATTTACAAGTAAAAAGTGAAGGGCGGCACACAGAACAGGCAGGAGGCAGAAAGCAGGATAGATCATGCTAACATAAGCATTTACAGGGCAGCCAGTGGCAAGCTTTCATTGCACCCTTTCCTACTTCCAGGTGTGTTTGTTTGGAATTGTTTAATTTCTTTTTTCTCATTCTTTGTTTTCTTTAATGGAAACGGCATGAACTGGTGGGAGAGCATGCTGCTGTTATGCCTTTTGTTGTCACCTGTGCTCTTAAATGATGTCATCATTGCTCTTACATTGCCCTGGGTGCTTGGACACAGAGCACACATGACTCCCACTGAGAAAGCAGGAGCAGGGAAATAGTGAGCTAAACTACAGCTCACCTTTCCACCTCTTGTATAAGTGAAATCAGTTGTTGCCAGCCAGCAGTCGAGATCCTGCCAAACACCCAGTTTGATGGTGGATGATGTTTGCTGACAGCAAGGGTCTCTGTAGGAAATCAGGTCTGTTGAGCAGAGCAGCTCTGGCTGCTCCAGATGGCACCACGAGGCTTAGGGGACGTTTAAGGCTTGCCTGTCCTTTGCAGTGGACTGCTGGCCTGGATCACATGCTCAGGTCCACACCGTGTGTCTGAGAGATGCTGAAATCCCCAAGTGCTGGCACCTTTCTGGCCCTGCTGCCCAGGCTGGCTCCAGCATGGTACCTGCCTCTTGGTCCCAGCGATGCTGAGGAGCTCTGTGGTGCTGGCCACTGGAACAGTTGCGAATTACCACGTTCTAAGGGTAGCTTAATTAGCTGGAGTTTGCATTTTCTTATCTCAGGATAAGAGATTATCTTATCCTCCATCCTTAAGGGTGAATGTGAGGAGACTGAAGGAGAAACCTGTCACATGCTTTTACACTCATTCACTTTCACACTTTCTTCATTCTTATTAGCTTGACAGGTTGTCAGTGGGATGGAGAAAAGCCTCTAATAAGAGTGCTGAAAAATAGAATAAAAGCATCACTGGGAAGTGCAAAGGCTATGAAAGAGGAGATTCAGGGAAGAGATGGAAGCAGTTTTATAGAAGGGTAAAAGTAACTTAATTATTACTTGGCAAAAGTATATATAGTCAGCCACAGTATTCAGCAAAGCCTATGTTCATTTTCAGTCCAGCTGCAGTACACTGGTGACTGCCTTAGAAAATTATTGGTGGTCATAAGAGTTTGTGATCAGGAGTGTGACCTCCTGCTGGAGAGCAGGCACTAATTGTGTGTTTTGGTGTCAATACTGGGACCAAGGAGGTTTAGCATCTTCATTCATGGTCATCACTGACAGTGTTGCAAAGCCCATCAAAATCAAAGTAACTTTCGTTATAAGGATAAGAAAGTTATAAGGAAGAGCTATCTATTATAAGGATGATTGAAGCAACATAAGGCCTGAGAAAAAATGTTGCGTGAGAGGGAGGAAAGCTGGACTGGGAGATTTCATTGACTAGACCTCCTGTCCTGGTGGGATACAGAGCTCTGTGGACTAGACCCTGCCCCAACAGTTTCACACCAATTCCAGACTTGGGTCATTTCTCCATGGATCCTTCATAACCCAGGTCCTACTTCACTTGATACACGCTGCTCCCAGGTGGAGGGAGTAATCCCAAGCTGGTGGAGTAGAGAGGTTTGTAGCAGTGTATGGCCACACCATGGCAACAGACAGGGAACATCCCACTGGAGGTTTTGGGGACACTGTCCTTCAGACCCGAGCTTCACCAGCTGTAACTAACTTATTTTGCAGCTGACTGAGTGCAAGGGGACATGGCACACCAGTGGTGAAGTGGTGACCAACCAGAAGGCTACTTAGTATTTCACTGGCCTGCAGGGCAAATCGATCTATTCACTGAGTTCTTGATTTGACTGCTGTTGCATATTTACGTATATACAATATAGGTAGCATCTTTCCAAATTGGGTTATTGCTGTACAGTGAGTTTTTGTGCCTCCACTTCTCTAACCTGCATCCTGTCAGGTCAGTATTCCCACCGAGCTGGACATGCTGTGATGTGCTGAGAGTGCCAGACCATGCTTTCTCTGCAGATTTGTTTTGGTTTATATTAATAGTAAATTGGCTGATTCTTCCTGTGACTTGGTTTAAAAAAGAGATAAATGACTTAAAATGAGAGTGAATTAAAATTCAAGATGTGTTGGGAGCTTGAACAACCTGGGCTGGATTCCAGGATGCTTCACAAAGAGACAAAGTCAGGAGGGGAGGCAGCAGAAACAGTGTGAGCAGACAAGAAAAAGTAAAGTGCTAGCTGGCAAGGGGCAGAGGGAATGACTCCTCCTGCTGATAGGGATGTGATATGAAGGAGGTGCTGCTGTGACTGTGCTATGTGTAGAGCTGACTTGTGTTTTAAATTGCTTTTAAATTAATCAATCCAGGAGGGAAAGGCTTGAAAAACGTTGCCTCTTTCTCCTTTCATTTCTTCCTACTACAACCAGTGCCGCTTCTGACTTTGCCATTTTCTCAATGTTTCTACTGGCTCTGTGCAAAATGAAGGAAGATAGGACTTTCTCCTTGATTGCTTCCCCCAGGCAGTCCTTCCTAGGATGAAAGTCTGAAAAGAGCTGTATGTAGGGAAACCCCTGCTTCTTTCTGTACCAGCCAGGTGTTAGGAGGGCACTGACAGCCTGGCCTCACCTCTGAGAGCATGGCTGTGGTGGTGGGGGGGTACAGCCGGGCACAAGGAGCACACTGCTGATGGTTCTTAAGTTAATGCCACTTTGCTTGCAAATGAATTTAAAATAAGTCCATTTAATAAAAGATAAAAAATGCAATAGAGCTAAAGGGTGTACAAGTAATTTATTGGGGTTTTTTTCAAATTAATATAGAAAATAAATTAGTGCAGTATAATTTTCAGCTGGCTTCATAAAAATAAATAAGCATTTTCTGCAAAGCACTATGAAAGCAGGAAGAGATGCAAATAAGATGATCAACACATGGTGCTATGGCCAGGGTTCCATTTTTGCAAAAGAAATGAAATTACTAATGAATGCTTTTATGCTCTGAAGTAGCACAGGAGATATGAAAGAGTTTCTGTTATTATGCAAAATTTTTGGTGAGGAAAGCATATGCAAAAGGTAACCAGCCTGCACTGTAAGAATTGCTCCTCCAGCACTTTTTCCTGTCTCTGTAGTAACAGAATTAATTGTACTTCTCTCTGCTCTTTACATAAAGTTAATGCATACACTCAAGACTAGGCTTGTACACCTAGCAGCCTGGAGCCCTGTGAACTTGTGTGCTGTTGTTTAGATGGTCATATTGAATAGACCAGAAGCAAGTCTGACCCAGATGTTAATGGTGAAGTCATTATCCTGAAAGGGCACAAAGAATTGAACAACATAGCAGCCTCCCGTGCTATGAGCTTGGACTACAGCTCTGCAAGAGCAACCCAACTTTTCTTCCTTCCTGAATTTAGCATCTGCCTCATAAATTCTCCCTCATGGAACTGCTTGACATAAGAGCACACTTATTTAAGGTCAGAGCTAGTTTTTTGATAGCTTCCATAATGGTGACTGCCATTCTTAAGAATATATACTGGAAGAAATATAAATCGACTGGCCTTTGCTGCCTGCTCTTATTTATCAAAGTTCTCAGCTGTAGAAAATAAATATCCTGGTGCTCTTCCATGTGCTAACACCACTGAAGCCAGGCACTATGGGGCTGACGAATGAGGGGCTAATGGGTCTGGGTTTAAAAGCCTGGCTTCTGCCTGCCTGTTACTAAAGGCTTTTGTCTGGGAAGGGAACCATTGTGTCTTAGCAAGTACCAGCTTCCCTAAGAAAGCACAGGAAATCTGTATGTAAAATACACAGTAGTTTGCACCAATCTAACACTATGCAGGTTTAATGTGCTCTAGGAACTGCTCCTTCCCCACCTCTGCCTTGGGATTCTCTTCACATTAAGATGCACAAGTGGGAGAATTAAGTAGGGCTTCCTAGATTGCACTTCACCAAGTAAAAATGAAAGCCAGAATGAGTAACTTAAGAAGCTTTTGAGAGGAGCCAAGTGTCTGGGAGTGTTGGAATGTGCAAGAAACAGTAGAAGCTAACCGTGGAAGAAACAAGGTGATGTGCTGGCAAGGAGATTTGTCTGTTTATATGCTAAAGCACAACAGAGAGCCATAAGGGTGGCCATCTGTATCTGTGTGGTTTTCAAAATGCAGCTCTCTGTGGGCATATTCCTTCCTTGGCCTTTCTGAGTGGCAGCAGAGGCAGTGGCAGACTTGCTCAGGTTGCCTGGTGTGGATGCAGAGCACAGGGTTTCCAGAATGGTGCAGTACATCTCTTTGGACATACTGCTTCTTTAGCACTTTTATTTGGTCCTTCGTGTCCAGACTCTTCTCTTGGAAGAAGACAAAGATTATAGTACAGAATGCTATGGAATAACTATTTTCATGTGCTGTGCAAAATCACCTCTGTTTGGAAGACATAGCTGTGCTGGCATAGTGAAGTTCTGGATATCTGTGCCTGTCCCTCTTGTCCCAGCCAAGAGCAAACCCAAAATGTGCTGTTGATCATTAAATGCTGCTAAAAATGCCAGAGTGACTCATGGATTCTTGGTTCAGTTGCTCAAAGATGAAAGGATTGCTATAGCAAGGGTTGAGGGGTTACAGATAGTTTAGTCATATCTTAAATGTAGATGCAGTTATGTTGTTAGATGTATATAGCATTTAAGATTTACAAATGATACACAGATTCAGTAATGGATCTCACACTCCTTTTCTTCTAACTGACAGTAGAAGTAAGTCTGTGGAAACAGCTTTGGGGGAAATAGCAAAACATCTGCCCCTCTGCAAAATTCAGAGTTGAAACTAGGTCACCTGGGGCATTTGGAAAGGTTAGTTAGCTTTGGTGAAAACGCTCCTGCTTTTCAGGTTTTAAGTTATCTTGCCTGTAGCTCTTGACAGAAATCTATAAATTATCGTTTGGATCGCTTTGGCCTCCTCACATTCATTCGTCCCTGCTCGCGTGGCATCGGTTCCAGATGTGTTAAGGCTGCTTCTCCACAGGGCTGCTCTGAATCTCTTCTCTGCCCAGCCTGTAGCTGTGCCTGGGATTGCTCCGACCCAGGTGCAGGACCTTGCACTTGGCATGGGTAAACTTCATGAGGTGGGCATCAGCCCACCTCACGAGCGTGTCAAGGTCCCTCTGGATGGCATCCCTTCCCTCCAGTGTATCAACCGAACCACACAGCTTGGTGTCATCTGCAAACTTGCTGAGGGCACACTCAGTCCCACTGTCCATGTCACCAACAAAGATGTTAAACAAGACCGGTCCCAACACTGATCCCTGAGGGACACCACTCGTAACTGGTCTCCAGACGGACATTCACCCGTTGACTACAACTCTTTGTGTGGAGCCATCCAGCCAGTTCTTTATTCACCAAGTGGTCCATCCATCAAATTGATATCTCTCCAATTTAGAGACAAGGATGTCGTGTGGGACAATGTTGAATGCTTTACACAAGTCCAGGTGGATGACATCAACTGCTCTACCCCTGTCCATCAGTTCTGTAGCCCCATCATAGAAGGCCACCAAATTGGTCGGGCAGGATTTCCCTTTAGTGAAGCCATGCTGGCTGTCACCAAGCACCTTGTTGTTTTTCACGTGCCTTAGCATGCCTTCCAGGAGAATCTGCTCCAAGATTTTGCCAGGCACAGAGGTGAGACTGACTGGTCTGTAATTCCTCAGGTCATCCATTTTCCCCTTCTTGAAAATGGGGGTTATATTTCCCTTTTTCTAGTTGTCGGGAACTTCCCCTGACTGCCATGATTTCTCAAATATGATGGCCAGCGGCTTAGCAACTTCATTCACCAGCTCCTTCAGGACCCGCGGATGGATTTCATCAGGTCCCATGGACTTGTGCACATTCAGAGTTTTAAGATGGTCTCGAACCAGTTCCTCTCCTACAGTGGGCCCAAGGTCTTCATTCTCACAGTCCCTGCATCTGCCTTCCAAGACTTGGGTGGTGCGGTCAGAGCCTTTGCCAGTGAAGACCGAGGCAAAGAAGTCATTCAGAACCTCAGCCTTCTCCAAATCCTGTGTAGCTAGTTCTCCTGAGAGCTTCCTGAGGGGGCCTACATTCTCCCTAGTCTGTTTTTTATTTGCTATGTACCTGTAGAATCCCTTCCTTTTATCCTTAATATCCCTAGCCAACTTTAATTCTAACTGGGCCTTAGCTTTCCTAACTTGGTCCCTAGCTTCCCGGACAACATCCCGGTACTCTTCCCAGGCCGCCTGTCCTTGTTTCCACTTTCTATAAAGCTCTTTTTTTCATTTGAATTTTCCTCAGCAGCTCCTTATCCATCCAAGGAGTTCTCCTGGCCCTCCTGCTGCACTTCCTTCTAGTTGGGATGCAACACTCCTGAGCTTGTAGCAGGTGATCCTTGAATATCAACCAAGAGTCTTGGGTCCCCCTGCCCTCTAGGGCTATATCCCATGGAACCTTACTAAGCAGGTTCCTGAAGAGGCTGAAGTCTGCTCTCTTGAAGTCTAGGACAGTGAGCTTGCTGCACGCTCTTCTCACTGTCCTGAGGATCTCAAATTCAACCATCTTGTGATTGCCGCATCCAAGGCTGCCCTGCAGTGCCACATTTCCAATGAGCCCTTCCCTGTTGGTGAGCACAAGGTCAAGCATGACACCTCTCCTTGTCGGTTCCTCTGCTACTTACAGAAGGAAGTTGTCTTCCACACAATGGAGGAACCTCCTGGATTGCTTGTGCTGGGCCGTACCGTCATTCCAACAGATGTCAGGGTGGTTGAAGTCACCCATGAGAACAAGGGCCTGTGAGCGTGAGGCTCTTCCTATCTGCCTGTGGAGTGCTTCATCCGCAGATTCCTCTTGATCAGGCAGTCTATAACATATCCCCACAGTAATGTCTCCCATCGCTGTTTTCCCTTTAACTCTGACCCACAAGCTCTCTGTTAACTGCTCACCTGTCCCCAGACAGAGTTCCATACACTCCAGCCTATCCCTAACATAAATGGCAACTCCCCCTCCGCGCCTGCCAGGCCTGTCTTTTCTAAAGAGCCTGTAACCTTCCATTCCAACACTCCAGTCATAGGAGCCATCCCACCACGTTTCTGTGATGCCTATTATATCATACCCCCATAGACGTGCACACATCTCTAATTCCTCTTGTTTGTTCCCCATGCTACTGGTGTTTGTATAGAGGCATCTGAGGTGAGCTCCAAATGAAGCTGGCTCATTGGCTGGAGCAGCCAGAATATCTCTGCATTGGTCCAAGCATTTATTATAGGTGCTGGCAGCTGACTGGGTGTGTTGGGATGGACTGATGCCCCCCTACCCCAACACATCTAGTTTAAAGCCTCCTTGACCAGTCTGGCAAGCCTCCTACCCGAGCTGCTCTTCCCCTTCTTTATCAGACCAGCTTCACCAGCCCCCACTAGACCTGGCTTACAAACTTGGGTCCCGTGTTCAAGCCACCCAAACCCCTGACTGTGACACCACCCTTTTAACCTTTTATTAACCTGGCTAATCCTCCTAGCTTTTTTTAGGTGCTAGTTTGCCCCAGTTGGACCCAGTGTCTGGCTAGGCAGCGAGTGCTGCAGAGGGTGGCTTCAATATAGGTTCTCCTTCCAAAAATACACTGCAGATTGGTTAGTTGTTATCATGGCACCCTTGCTTGTTCTTAACACAGCCTTATCTAAGCTTTTGGGAGCCTTCTGGGTGCACGCTTCTGTGGCGTAGGCGTTTTGCTAATGACCTCTAATGAGCGGCAGCAGTTAACGCAGAGCGAGCCAAGCGGGTAATGAACTGACATCCGCGTGCAGGGATGCTGCTGCACACCGTTCACAGCCTGAGCCAGGATGGGGTTTGTCACGAGAAGTGACTAACTGTGAAGCGAACAAAGTTAAAAGCCTGCTGGCTCCTGTCCCAGCTTTTGACTGGGAAGAAGAAATTGGAGGAGGGAAGAGGATGCGGCTGGCAAAGGCATCTCTGTGCAGCGCGGTAGGGTGTGAATCAGAAGTAACAGGGATGGCTCTCAGCAAGCTGCTCTGTAGCTGGTTTACTTTACACAGCAAAGCTCCCTGTCTAGCACTAGAGTGATTTGCCCTAGGGGGCACCACATTATGGCTTACAGTCATGAGTGGCTTCAGCTGCCCCTACGTGGGGAAAGATTTCTGAGCTACTGCTGTCATCTTCCATCTCTCCCAGACAGTGACATCTTGTACCCCTCTTGACTTCTCCCTCATCCCTCCCATCATCAGGGACAATGCAGAGGCTGGGGTGTCTCTCGCAGTGCTGTGGCTGTTCAGAGCTGTGGGGTTTGGGTTGCAGCAGTGTGGGGAGGGTCTTTACTCTTTGCTGGGGTACACAGCGGTTGCAGGAATCAATACCTAATGTGGAAGGAAGCAGTTTATTTCCTAAAATGAAGAATAGGGGGAAGTCTCAGACACCAAGGTTGAATCTCTACAATGACAAGAACTATCTGTCAAACTCTTAGCATCAATACAATGCCCTCTTTAAGAGACTAGCAGATGTGTGTAAACTCTGCACATTACAAACCACTCAGGAACTATTATTTCCTAATCCATTGAAAATTAGGGAGGATTTCAGCCCGTACCTCCATTGCACTGTTTTATTCATGCACCACACATTGCATTAAAATCATATTGAAATCATTTGAAGCCAAGTAATAGAGGAAGAAAGAAAAATCATGGTGAAGGCTGAAATAGATTTTGCTGTATCGTGTCCCTCATTACCCAGTCACGGAGGAGTGCTACTTGATAGCTTTTTCCTGCACCTATTTGTGCCAAGATACTTGAGGAAATACACTTTGTTCTGTCCTTGCCTGTGAATTTCTTTGCCTTTATGGATTCTCATTATCACCTTAATGCTTTCTTACTGTAGCTTTTAGAGTGTGAATAAAACCAGTGGCAGGACACATGGAGCTAAGAAAATGATACCTTGTGGTCTGGAGTTCCAGTTCATGGCTTTTTGTTGTTGCTTGAACAGTCTCACATGTAGCTGGAGGACGCGTTTTAAGCTGGTTCAGATGTTGTCTGCAATCAGGGCAGGGAGAGAAACTTTCAAGCAAGCTGGGAGGTTAGCAACTGAGGGACAGCTGAATGCTGCAACATGTTACTGGGAGCCTGCCTTCTGAAATATGCTGCTTGGTCACCAGTTTTCATGTGTGTCAGCTCTGAGGTATGAATCACTTGATGCTGGACCAGCACTGAATTGCTTAACCCAGGCTAGGGCCTGATTCTGGGCTTCTTGAGCAGAACTTAGCATGATACAAGGTTGGCATGGGCAGCAGATCAGAGTTTGGTCTTGGCCCTCTGTCTACAGCATGTTTGGAGGTACAAGTATTTGAGGGGGTTTTAAATAAATAATTAATATATTGGCAATCACATTTAGTTTTCTTTTTGCCCTGGCAGTGTGATGCAGCAGGGTGCTGTGGAGAGGATGAGGGTCTGCAGGGTGACTGGGTTAAAGCACCAACCATCAGATGTCAGGCTTGCAGGGAGACCTGGGGGCAGCAAGCAAGGTAGGGACTGCAGCAAACTCTAAACCCTTTTTTTCCAGAACTGAACTTTGTGAAGTTTTGCACTCATCGCAATAGGTGCTAAATGCCATCGCTTCTGGCAGAGTGAGATGTCATGAGAACAGAATTCAGACAGGTTTTCCAACCTGTGTTATTTTGCAGGTGATTGTCAATGAAATGAAACTCCCACTCTGTTTAGAAAGAATACCTTTATAACCTTATTGTAGGTAAAGCAGTGGTTTTGTTACATAGGTTTTGTTACATAGCAGATGAGAAGACCCCAAACCTTTTGACTGTTTGTGAAACTTCACAAGTTTTTCCAGCCACTTAATACATTTTCCTTGAGAACTAAAGATTATTTCTGGAGTTACCCTCCATACTTTGATGTCTTTATAAATGCTGTAAAACTGTCTTCCTGTCTGCTGAGGCGCTACATTTATAGCATCCTTACAGCAAAATCCTATTTCTGTTTGTAGTTGTAAAAACTCCCAGCTGATCTTTAAATAGATCTGATTGCTCTGTAGTCCTTACTACCTCAATTTGTCTTAAAAATATTGGTCTATCCTTTCTAGTCATTAAACATATGCCCCTTCTGTCTGCCACCAAGGATTTCGTTGGTGGAAGTGGTATGGTGTACTTCATATTTTCCACGTGGGGATTAGAGCAGGCTTAATGAGGTGTAAATCTTTATAATTATCTGAATAAACAGGTTTCTGCCTTTCTTCTGATTGTTAATTTTGCTCATTTATTTTGAACATTTTGTTGTCTAGCAGACCTGCCACAGGGATCAGTGAGACCTGGAAATGAAGGGCTGGAGGCAAGTTTTCCAGGTCTGAGTGGGAATACTGAAGGGCAGTGCTGTCCTCTTTTGTAACCAAGGCTTCATGCATGGAGCTAGGACTCCTCTCCAAGATCTTCAAGAGACCTAACTATTGTTTTTATTACCTTATATATTATTTACTGCTAGCTTGAAATACCAGTATTTCAATACCAGGAAGTGAGTTTCTCATTTTGATGAATGTTTTAAATTCTCAGTGTGGGCCATGATGTCGAACATGCAGGGGAAGACAAATAATCATAATCATCATCATCATCCAGGGTTTTGGGAAGGACAAAGGATTTGTGGCTTTTTATCTGCTCAGTTGAAGTCCTCCCTTGTTATTCCCCTTATCGTTATTATTATTGGTGGTAGCAGTAGTGGTTTGTGTTATACCTTTATTACTGGACTGTTCTTATCTCAGCCTATGATAGTTACATTCCTTTGATTCTCCTCCCCGTCCCTCCGGGAGCGGGGGTAGGAAGAAGTGGGGGGGAGTGAGCGAGCGGCTGTGTGGTTCTGAGCTACCGTCTGGACTTAAACCGTGACATGCATTAAACAGCCATTGTTTAAATGGAACCATAAAGTAATTTTACGATTGAATTTGAGGTCAGAAAGATGGTTTTATTGTGTTGTCATGTACTGCTCTTACAATTTCTCCTGACATCATCCATGGCAGTGTTTAGGTATCGCAGGTTGGGTTTCCCTACCGGAAGCATCAGTGTCACATCTGAGTCACTCCTGTAAGCACACTGTTACTGTAATTACTCCGGTGCCATTATAATCTACATGTAATGTATTTTCTCCTCCTTTGGTGTTACAAATAGACATTAATAGGCAAGGTTTGGATGATGTTAGTTATGCTAAGCAAATGATCAGAACTATTTTGCTACTTAAAGCTTTCTTGGTTATTTTCCTTGTGCTCTTTATACTTAGCTCTTTAACAAACGCTTAGGGCTTGTTGGTTGGGAAAAGGGTCTGTGGCAGAGTGAACTGAGATCTCTGAGATTAATTTGTGTCAGTAAGTTGTTCAATGTAAGCCTTAAAAGAGAACGTGTTTGGGGAAGAAGGAGGACATCTGTCAAATGATTTGAAGAAATTTGGAAGAGTGGAGAATGCTGGTGAGAAATTAGGTGCTGGTGCTGACAGACGCTTCTCTCAAAACAATGACAAATAACCAGCTGTTGAGATCTGTTTTTACCAAGGGTTGAGTTGTCTCTCAGGCATGCATCTGAGGCCAGATACTGCTGTGGGCTTTATAGGTGTCGGCATGGGAGGCGTTTTCCTAAGAGCTGTCATCACAGAGCATGTGGCCTCTCCAAAGATGCCCCCAAGACAGGAGCAAACCTCACGCATCTGCAGTGGTCACCACTGAGAGTATGCATTGTCTTTTATACATCTGCTCATATTACAGCATCCCACTTGTTCTGATAGAAATACTGTGCAGAATGAACCTCATTTATTTCTTCTTTTTTAGCTTTTTAATCAGAAATCCTGGGAACAATGCTTCTATTTCATCCCTTCAGGGTCTCTAGTTGAGGTCTGTGGTGACATCCCATGGATGTCTGCATTTCTCCCTATACAGGACTACCTACTGTTGTTCACACGGGCCAGCTGCCTGTTTATAACCTTTACCTCCCCCTATTAAGGAAACAGCTGAAAATATCTCTTCTCTTTCCAGAGCAACTTGCACTTATGTTTTGTCCCTCTGAGGTATTTAAAGCTCAAGTGCTGTGCAGTGTTTTAACATAATTGTTGTGTACAGTTCTCCCTGTGTACTTGCTCACCTCAGCAAACAAAGAATTGCACATTGTTGATATTCAGTCTGCAAAATTTAGTCCCTAGGGTTATTTGTACACTATACTTGTTTTATTTTTCTCTCCAATGCTCCTATCTGTCAGGTGACAGCTGGGAATTTCAGAATAGTAGCGTCTATATGAAATGAGAACCCATTTGCTGTTGATTTAATAGACAAGGCAACAGATCTAGGAGGGAGGCGCTGTGGGTTTGTCTTTCCCAGTTTAAGACCTGAAAATAAACAAATAAAAACTTGGGTATTTGTTGTGCTGTGAAGTGAGCTTCCTGTGCAGGCAGCAGTGGATCAAGCCTGGGAGCCCAGGATGGAGCAGGAGCAGCCGCCAGGTTTTAGGTGATGAGCAGGTTAGTTGTGACACTGTCAGCTGATGGTTGGCTCTGAATCTTGCTTGAAGCAATGATCACATGGAAGGTATTTTGTATTAATGTAGGTCATAATTACATATGTGAAGGTTAGTGATGTTTTCTAGTAGTTGAGTCAGGTATGAAGTGCTCAGTTGTGCTTCCATGCTGTTCATCCTTGGAGTTCTCATGCTAGTTACAGACATTGGGTTGTTCTTCATGCCTAGAGGAGTTGCATTTACACGGTGTCACAAATAAGCACACACACATATGAACACAAACTCTTGGGGTTTTTTTTGGGGGGTGCGGTTGATCCATATTCATGAATAAATGGAGAGGCAGAAAGGCCCATGGAAATGGGTAGCAGACCAGGCATCTGTTAGTGCTCTTCTCAAATGCAAAACTGTCCTCTTCCTGAGGAAGACCACCTGGCATGGCCAGAGCTGGCCCCAAGCACGAGGTGTCCCCTTGCCAGCCGGCTCTTGCCTCTTACTTTGTGGTCTTGGGCAAGACATGGAGATGTGGCACTGAAATGTCCCCATCTGTAGAGGAAAGATAACAATACTCAACTTCCAAACAGGGATTTTGCTAGGATTAGACAGTTAATGTTTCTGTGGGTCTTTAAAATGTAAAGTGCCACATAAATGATGAGCATCCCTGTTAAACACCAGGGACAGCTGTGGTGTTGTAGAAATAGCAAACAATAAAAATATTCAATTGGGTAGACATCTCAAATAGTTATTTCTCCAAGCTGCCGGTAACATCCTCTTTAAATCCCTCAGAAGCAAATTAACATGCAAATGTTTCTGCCTCCATTAACAGATGACTTTGCTAGTTTTTAATTTAAAAGATGAACAATGCAGGATTTGAAGTTAGAGACTGTTATTCTCTGGGTGACAATGGAGATCAGCTGTCACAAAGAATCCAAGAGATTGCTGCTTCTAGTTAAAATACCCCAAACAATTGCCTAAAGGAAGTCTATACGGGAAATGCCACCTAAGAGCTGGGGACCTCAAGGGAGCAAATAACTGAATACAGAATAACTTTATACACCCATCGTGGAAAGGCAGCGTTATCTGGAAAGTTCTTTGCACGTGAGCTGCCTTTTGGATTTTGCAAGATCATACATGTTTGGTCTCGCCCAAGAACACAAGTCAGTGAAAGCTGGCAGTGGGGTATGACTGACAGCCCAGATTTCAGGTAGGCTGGGGCATTTTGAACAAATCCTACATGAGTTCAGAGTTAGTCTGAAGCCATGTGAGTGAAGCAGATGGGGTTGCTCCATATGGGCAAAAGGACAATCAGATCTATTGCCTGGAACTGGAGTGTATTGATGAATCTCTCAGCTATTTTGCATGCCTTTTCCTGTTATCTCCGGTTTTCACTCTCTTCCTCAGCACTGTTTCTGGCTTTCTGATTATATAAATATCCTTAGTCTCTTTAAGGTATAGTCTCATACTACACCTAAGCCTTGTTAATGGCAGCTGCTAGAAGAAGCACTCTCAGCTCCACTCTTGGTTTTGCATTCCTGCTGTCCCTTTTACACTGGATCTTGCAGAGGTGATTGGCCAAACTTCATTGAAAACTAGCTTACTAAAAGACCCCTACAAAATCCCCAACACTGCCTTTTCCCTCCGATCGGCCCAATCACCAAGTTTATCACAAACAAGGGGGCAGGAACCTGGGCAGGGACAAGCTGCTGGTGGGAATGTAGGCTGCTGATTCTGACAGAAACCTAGATTAAGTGTAATATGAAATTCCTGTGGTAGCACTCCTTGAGTGGGAAAGGTGTGACATGAGCATGTGTTCAGGCAGATAAACCTGCTGTCAAGGGAATGTGCTGCTCACGTACACTATAGATCTCAAGAGAGACTCATATTTGTACATGGACTCGCCTTCTCACAGGGAGAGCATACTCTGGAGCTGCTCTCAGGGGTAACGCATGAGCTCAGGGACTGGGGATAACCTTGCCATGGCAATACAAGTATTGATGGTGGCAGCCCTCCCCTGCCTGGGAGTCTGCTGGGAGGACTAGCCTGCTGCCTGTGCTGAACCTGGCTGGTTTAACATCAGTGCCATTCCTGGATGTCACCCTCTGGCAGGGCAGAGTTGTCACGTCCCTTGTTTGCTGCTGTCAGACGTGTTACAGCAAATCCAGGGAGCAGTCATTTTAGACATCAAGGTTGACATCGAGATTCACATGCAGAGTTCAGGTTAAGTGTGTGATTTACCTGGAGTCATAAATGGTAGTGCAAACAGATGTCTGTTGTAAGTAATTAAGTACTGCTGGTGGATTTGTAATAACCGAGACAGACATGAACTGCCATTACTCAACGTGCACGCAGCAGCTGAGGGAGGGCTGTTGTGTTGTGCTTGTTGTAGTTCAAAAGCTGCTGGTGTTACATATGGGAGGAGAAAGTGTCCCTGCGCCCAGCTCTCATCCAGCCCCCAGCCTCACTGACCTTTTCCCAGGCACTGGCAGCACGTGAGCAGTGCCTACCAAGGGCCACTTCCTCCTCTAACTTGTGTGAGACCTGTGGCCAAGCCAAGACCTTAGTGAGAAGGTTTAGTAACCTCACTATGGCCTCCAAATGGCCAAAACCATGGCCCAGGAAGTGCTGTATGCAACAGCTTTATGCACATACTGCGTGTCTTTCCTTGGAGAGACAAAGGGCTGTTCCTCCACTCCTCTTGTTTCCCATGAGCAAGGCAATGGCAGTTACTCCTACAGGTGTTTGAGACAGTGCATTTCAGATTGCAGTTCAAGGCTCTCAGATTAATTCAAAAGCAAGTTTTATGCTTACTGGTCTAATTGCTTTCAAGTCCAGACACTGTTTGATGATGGGAGTTATGGTTGGTTGAATGTTGTTTTAGATGTTGTTTTAAGACTGACGGTTTTAGATTGAGCTGGTGCTGAATTCTTTCCCAGTTGAAACTGAAGGCAGGGGCTGAAGGCTGGGTGCATGGGAGGGCTGTAAGGTGTGCAACAGGGGGTTAAGGGAATGGAGACTGTGTGCTGGACTGGAGTGCTGTGTCCCATTCTTCTTCTTCCCCAGGGCACCCTAAGGGTGCTCTTGGGGCCAGACACCACTCAGGAACTTCTGGGATGGATATGAGCTTGGGGACAGCATGAGGCTGTTGGCTTTGAGGCACCATGCAGCTGGGAGAGGCACAGGGCACTAGTAGTGCTGATGGACCCACCAGGTTGGGAAAGGAAGGGGCTACATCTGCCCTTGTGCAGGGCATGAGGGCACTGTGTACAGTGTTACAGCTATGGGCCAACTGCCTTAAAAACTCAAGGTGATTAGTACTCTTCATTCCCTGTTTAGTTACTGAAGCAATTGTAAGCTAGAATTGGCAACTCAGTTTTTAAGGCTCTGTGCTTGGGGAATACAGGATAGTTCAATACATGGTTTTATCTTCAGTCATTCTAACAGCAGCAAGTGTGTAAACAGGAAAGAAAGATCATCAGCTGATGATGCTGTTGAACCAGTGTTAGTGTTAACTCTGTATATGGTGTAACACAAACAGCCAACATTTCTTTTTTGCTGTACATAGCACACAAACACAGTGGCTCCCTGCAGGAATACCTCTCTGTATAAATGAGGCACCTGAACTTGGAAGCCAGCAGGAGGGATCAGTAAACACAGGTCCTTTGTCTTGTGAGTCTGCTCAGCACTGCTGAGCAAAGGACAGGGTAGAGTACTAGTTTTATCTAAGGACCCTGGGGGTCTGTCCTGGTCCCAAGCCGCAGGAAGGAAAAAGGACAGCCCTATTACATCCTGGATATGGCACAGGTTGCTCTAAATGGCTTGCTAACAAACACAGGCACGCAGGCTAGTAACATGCAGCAGTTTCCCAAGTGTGTGGTAGCTGCTGGAGGAGAGGACCTGGGGCAGTTAAGGAAGCACTGGTGGGGCATGATTCATCTGGGCCCATAAGCTGCTCAGAGCAGTGACATGAATCACGATTCTTTCATTAGAATTGCCAGGAGCCCCAGAAAATGGAGCAGTTTATTGTGGAGCAGCGGGCCCAGGGACCTCCAGTGTTCATTGCATTCAGAGCATCACAGCGCTGAATCATTTCTGACATTGTAGCCAGCAAAGACTGACAAGACTGAGGCCTGAAGGCACATTCCACTGCAGCAAATAGCACCAGCTGGCATTGCAGGAGATGTTATACTCCCCATGGAATTACTTCTGAGCTCTCTAAACCTTATGTGTTCCTGTGATTTGATGCTCAGGCAGCAAAAATTGGCAGATCTCCTCCACCTCCATGGGTGCGATGCTCTGGAACTACAATTGCAGCCACAGGATGAGATTACAGGAGGAGGAAGAATGGATAAACCGGAAGCAAGAAGGAAAGAAGCCAGCAGGAAGAGTCATATAACTATGTAGGATGTATGTAAGTGGTGCATTACAGCTGAAATGAAAACAGCTGCCCTAACAAATCCTTGCCTCCTCTGGTAAAATAAAAGGGGGGTAGGGGATCGGAAATAATGTGGGGTCAGCCAGGCAATTGCTGCTATGTTTCTAATCACTCTTGCATATTTCTGATAAAGATAATATAAGCCTAAAAGATGAACCATTCTGTGTTATCAAACAGACAATACTTAGGGAAGTCCAGACCTGCAGAGCTGTGCATGTTCAGCACAAGGCGTGTACCTCGCCACGTTCTCCCCGTCAGCTGCTGCGGTGCTGTCAGCTTACTTATTCCCCAAGCAGCTCCGAAAGGTTCCTGGACCTCACGTAACCAGTGTAGGTGTGACAGCTGCTCAGAGATGCCAGCTTGTTTTGCATTATCAATAACAAGGGCAGCAGTCTCCAAGAAAGGTGCACGTACCCCTCTATCTGTCCTGAAGAATCTGAGCAAAGGTTCAGCTGCTGATTTATGCATCTCTGCCAGTTGTCCTCAAGGGGATCCAGCACACACCAAGGCAAATGGTTTCAGAGTATGGGCACAATCAAAGCAACAGCTCCTCTTGTTTAACTGAGTTACTGCTGCTCATCGGCTCAGCTTCAGTAACTCAGGGGAGGTGTGCTCACAGCTGCTGGTACATGCAAATCTGAGGTGGTGCTTTCATTATTGGTGTTATTTTGTCTATTTTCTTTATCTCTGAGATGGAGGAGATGTTTTTTTTGTAGATGGCAAAACTGAGAGAGGCTCAGAATAAGCCCCAGAGCCTGGGAGTCCCAGCCCTCCACACAGGGCATGCACCTTTGGCTGAGGGAAGTTACTCTGCTGCTCTGGAGATGTCACCACATCTTCAGCACACACACTCCCTCAGTAAGGGTTTGCTCACGTCAACTCCAGGCTCTGGGTTTCCCAACAAGTAACTCATCCTAAACTGAAGTAAAGGTGCCTCAGTCCCTGCATGTGACTTCAGAGCACTCTCTGGTGGGTGGTACAAGCAGCCTGGCCACAGCTTTCTGTTTCCTGCTGAGGCTGGGGCATTCACAGGGAGCTGTAGGTGCAGGTAGCCAGTAGTCTTTCTGGCTATTTCTGACATAGTGTATCTATGTACCTCTGCACATAAATGAGCCCTCCACCAGAAACGCAGTCCCTACCTCCTCACCAGTGGAAGAGATCATGTAAAGTGATTTCATCTGCAGTGTCTTAAAAATCTGATGCCTTAACCATCAGTCTCAAAAAACCCAAATCAAGCCAGTGGATGTGAGTTGTTAGTTTTGTTAATAGTGAGAGTTCAGCACTTGTGTAATGTGGTTCGTGAAGTTTTCTAAGGTGTAAAACTGCTACCACTCATTTAGTAATTACTGACAGCTTGACTGAGTGCAGATAAGTTGTGCAACTTTGTCTCACAACAAAACCAGATCCCATCTTAGTTTGAGACTCTGTGGACTGTGTTGTTTATGTGAGTGGCATGAGAGGAAGGGAGGGATTAAACTTTTCCAGTTGAAACCTCTCTCATACCTACAAACTGAATGGAGTGTGGTCTGTTTTTAATCAATACTTCCACACAGAGACAGGGTTTGGGATGGTCAGTGGGTGAGGAGGGATGCTATTTCTGAGCTTTGCATAAATCATTCTGTTTGCCTTTTTTTCCTGTCAGACTTAAAACTTGACTATTTTCTGTGTGGTTTTTATGCACATGCAATAGATAATTTCAGGCATGATAAAGGAATGCCTGGTCAGCTCTCTTCTGAGAGACCAGTGTCAGAAGCTGTAGAGTGAGGTAAGTGAACAGATGACATAACTTTTCACTATCTATTTCAAAAACTTTTTTCGCTGATTAATCTTCAAAGACTTTTATTTTGTCACAGCTGACATAGTTTTAATCGCTAATGTACCCACAGTGCTCTCTGTGCAGACTGGGGGGTCGTGTCTGCCCTCACTGACTTGGAGGCACCAGACTCCTGCAAGGAAAACTGTAGTCTTTGGTATTTGCCATATCCTCTTACACACAGGTAAAATCAACAGGAGCTTGGCATTCACTGTAAGGCTGACAACAACCAACAAAAAATCCAAACAAATAACCACCCTCCCAACCCTCAGGAGGCATTAGATGGAAAACAAGTGGTTTGGAGATTAATTTCTGAGTAATTTCTAGATGCAGAAAAAGCTTCACTCCGTTGAGTACGAATTGGATGCAAAGTTCATGATTTATGTGTGTATTTGGGACAGGCAGTGGTTGCCAGGCGATGTGCCGTGATGCTGTGTGCCCAGTGGACTGGTGTTGGCCTCCCAAGATGAGTTTTGTGTCTGATGTCAGCTCATTCCTCTTGGGTAGATGCTGCAGACTCCGACTGCAGGTCACCAGTAGCTTTACCACACTGTCCTACTCCATCTGGTGTTTTAGAGCTCCTGTTACACCTGAGAGTAAAGAATTTCAGTGCTTCCCTGGATTTTAGCTGAAGCAGTTTCCCCATCCCATGAAACCAGGTGTTGGGAGATCTCTCAGTGCTCGAATCCTGCCCAGCCTCAGCCCCACGTGCAGCCAGGCTGCCGCAGGACACACCACCGTGGACAGAATCACCCTACTGCTGTCTCACAGCAGAGATCAATTATGCTCTGTCCTAAGTGAGCTCAGATTCAATCTCTGTGTTTGAAAGTGAGAAAAACCTACTCAGCCTTCCTTACAGCTATTCATCAAAACTTCAAAGTAGGAATATTTTTCCTGCAGGGTAGGGGCACAGCTTGGCATCTCTTTTTCCCTTTTTACATAAAGCAGTAAATCTTAATTTTCTCAGAGCTCTTGGAGGAATTTCTCATCTCCATATATCCCTGTTTATAAAGACGTTAGTTACGTGGGCATCTCTTCTACAAAATCTTTCCTGCATCAAAAGACTCAGTACCCTTCAAGCACTATATTCCCCTTTTAAGACACATCTTGGTATTCCAGCCCAACACCTTGCCTAGGCACAGGACTCTGCCTTCTGCTGCAGCTTCAGCCTTCCCCTGACAGCAGGTAATTTGCAGCTCATTCCCCTCCATGCAAAAGCAAAGCTGATCATCAGCTGCTTTCAACCCATCACCTCTTTGCTGAGATAAAAGGCTGTCCTCCTTCACAAGCCAGCACAAAAATGTGTCAGCAGAGCAGCGTATCACACAGCCAGACTTGCAGTAGAGGAGAGTCTGATCCTCTCCTTTGGGACCTGTCATTCCATGGTACAGACCAGCCTGAGCAGCTACAGGGCTCTGTTACTACTATTCATTGTATTTAATGTGGAATCGTAAAACACTGAACTTAGGTAAAACCAGTTTGCCTTAAGTTATGTGGCCAACTGCAAGCTATCAGAGCAAGATGTGTTCTCCCTGCGATGGTAGAGCAGCATTAGGCCAAATCTGAATGCTTGTGGCAATCCCATCTGGGTGATACCAGAAATCATTTGTGACTGAGGAAATGAATATCCACACACTGCTGGCATTTGCTGGGGCATTTTCAGGCACACTTAGAAGAGGCTGTTCAAAGACACAGTGGGACAAAGGAGAAAGCTCAGGGTGCTGAGTGCCTCTGGGGGGGCCAAGTGCCCTCAGCCCAGCACCTCTGCTGGGTGTTTGCTGACCTGGTTTGATTCCACACTTGCCTTGCACTAATCTGAGTTCACCAGGAGGCTTCCAAAATTACAAATGTAAGATAGAAGGAAATTTGACCCAGCCATGACCACAGCAGAAATATCAGAACCTGTTGCTTACAGAGGGAGGGGAAGAAAAGAGTGAAGCCTGAGCAGAGGTGATGTCTGTGGGCTGTCTTTCCAAGCAGAAGTGTTAGCAGCACAAGGCACAAGGATCTTAGGAACCATGACAAGTGCAAGGTCCTACACCTCGGTGGGAGCAATCCCAGGCACAGCTACAGGCTGGGCAGAGAAGAGATTCAGAGCAGCCCTGCAGAGAAGGACTTGGGGGTGCTGGTCGATGAGAAAATGAACATGAGCCGGCTTCAGTGTGTGCTCGCAGCCCAGAAAGCCAACTGTATCCTGGGCTGCATCAAAAGGAGCGTGACCAGCAGGTCAAAGGAGGTGATCCTGACCCTTTATTCTGCTCTTGTGAGACCTCACCTGGAGTATTGTATGCAGTTCTGGTGTCCTCAACATAAAAAGGACATGGAACTGTTGGAACAAGTCCAGAGGAGGGCCACGAGGATGATCAGGGGACTGGAGCACCTCCCATATGAAGATAGGCTGAGAAAGTTGGGGCTGTTCAGCCTGGAGAAGGCTGCATGGAGATCTCATAGCAGCCTTCCAGTATCTGAAGGGGGCATATAGGGATGCTGGGGATGGACTCTTCATTAGGAACTGTAGTGATAGGACAAGGGGTAATGGGTTAAAACTTAAACAGGGGAAGTTTAGATTGGATAAAGGAGGAAGTTCTTTACTGGAAGGGTGGTGAGGCACTGGAATAGGTTGCCCAGGGAAGCTGTGAATGCTCCATCCCTGGCAGTGTTCAAGGCCGGGTTGGACAGAGTCTTGAGTGACATGGTTTAGTGTGAGGTGTCCCTGCCCATGGCGGGGGGGTTGGAACTGCATGATCTTAAGGTCCTTTCAAACCCTAACTATTCTATGATTCTATGATCTAACAATGGTGGCACCGTAACAGGCTGAAGCCTTGATGGCTCTGGCCCTTGCAACAGCAGGGGAAGCACTATTTGCTGCACTGTGCTGCACTTAGTGAACCTTTACCCACTCAGTGCTTTAATTCTGGTCCAGGTGCTGCACTGGTCCAGCTCAGAGTCAGCCTTGAACCATGTTTTGTCCTTCTAGTGTTCAGAACGGAGAGGCCTGACACAAAGCAGATGAGAGCCATCAACTCCATCCCTAGCTCAGTGTAGGCCTCAGGCAGGCACTGCATGGGAAGGAGCTTCCCTCTCCCTGCTCAGTGATTCTTTCGGTACCTCGAGCTTTGCAAACCCTCCTAGCACAGGCCAATTCTTGTACATGTTAAATGCCACCATGCTGCAAACACACCGACAAGTTCCCCAGGGCTCAGCTACATCAGTGAGTGGCACAACTTGCAATTTATCCTGTCGATAAGTGGGTGTGTTAATCAAGGGGAAAATCTGTGCAATTGGCTGATCTCGATTCCAATTAATTTCCCATTAACAGATTTCCTAAATCATTAACAGAACGCCTCGTTGCAGATGATGCCAATAACTCTTTGGCACATATGGCCTTCCTGCCATCACAGGAGGGAGTGGGCTGACTTAGTCAGAAGGGAGAACTGATGATCCTGGTGCCTTTCTTAAAGTAAAGATTTTTACCTCAATAGTTTTACAGAGGGGTCTGCTTGCTAGAAGACCTGTGTCTTGGTTAAAATGGATCTCTTTGTGAAGGGAAACCAGGTTTTGTGTGATAAGAAGCAAAGTTCACAGTGGCATATGTATTGTGAAGTTTGATAATTTTGACTTCTGTCTGAAGTTACTTGGACTTTACGTAAACCTGAAGAATACTGTGGTCTATTTGTATCCCTTGCCTTTTTTCATTTTCTTCTAGATGACGAGGGCTTTTCACAGCATAAATACTGGGAAGGGATATCTGTCATTTTCTATCCACCCTGAAACACTCTAAGGGCTATAGAAAAGCACTTTGGAGCTGTTAATATTACCTTGATTAGGTAGCACAGGGTCAAGATTCTGACTTCTGATTCAGAAGACTTGGTAGAGGATCAAACCTCTAACGTATGCAGTACTCGGTGTATCAGAGAAGGAAGAAAGTTTCAGCAGATCTAGGTATTGTCAAAGTGTCACAGTGGTTCAGTTTCCTGCTGGTTTGCACCGCTCGCTGTTGAAGGGTTGCATTAGATTCAACCTATCAAGTTAAGTTTCATGGATTTTTTATAGTTCTGGGTACTTTTTACAATCCTTTAGTACATAAGATTTCAGTTGGTAGAAGTTGGCCTTTTTTTCCTTGGGGAAGTTCCTGATGCCTCTGAAGTCAGTGGGAGATCTGCGATGGACTACGGCTGCTGACCCATGGCTCTGTACTTCAACCTCGTGATTTACAGTGAGCCGCGAGGGTTCACCTCTCCTCCTGGACAGGCTGATTTGGGCTGCTCTGGGCTTCTAGCGGGGCCATGGACCACTGAGCAAGGATTCTGTTACTGAACAAGAAAACTGCTAGGAGATAAGAACACTGTCTCCAGTTGTGGGTGCTTTATTCAGTGTCAGTCTCAAAGGAGCTTGAGGTCATTCTTGTCACGGAGGGTTGGCTCTGGGAAGAGTTACTGTGCCTCTGTTTGCTACAGGTTTGTTGTCTCTTTCTGCCTGGGAATCATGTTTGATGTCTCTTGTTTTCTGGATTTCTGGGAACATGGCAGTCCCTACTGTGCTGTAGAGTGACTGGGTATGCACAGAACTTCACAAATCAGCATGCAGTAACCTAAACAGTCATTTGACTTTATAAATTGCAGACTTTGGTTTAAACGTCGTTCTCTTTCAGCACATATAGGACTCATTCTAACATGTGCAGTTTAGGACGCTCACAATGATGCAGCTTTACTAATGACCTCTGTGTTAACCACTGGCCCTGGGAGCAGCCACTGGAGTAGGACCTAATGGGTCAGTTACACAGGACTGGAATTTTAAACAGCAGCATGAGGAAGAACAAAATAAACCAACCACAAAACCAAGAGCAAATGGTCTGAGTGGGGGAAAGGAAAATAACGGTAGTTTATAATTGAGCTACAAAACAGGATGACAGACTTCATAAACCAAGTCCTGTTTCCCTAGACAAGCCAATTAATGTACATGGTTGGAATGATCCTGTGTTTTAACAAGCAGCATGAAAAACAGTGTGTTTCAAGTTAGGAAAGTCGCCCTCAAAGCCTGTACCATGCACAGTCAGCTAGATACAAAGCACCAACAAATCTATCTTAACAAGCTTTTAAAATGTATTTGGAATAATGAAGAGAAAATATAGGAAGACTTGTAAACACACATGAAAGTAATTTCAGCAGTTATAGATTGAATAGCACAGTGAAAGCATTTTAGTTACTGAGCAGCAGTAAAATGTGTTGGCTGTTTAATTTGTACACAGTTTTATTTTATAGCATTTTAAAAGTTGCCTTTTGGCAGACAGAATACATAAGGATGTTGACTTATTGTAAGGGAGATGACTGGCAAGAGAACTCGAGTTATCTTTAAGGTTAGAACTGTTGTGGGAGAATAATGCTTCCAAGGATCTGGGATGTAGGTGGCTGTGTCTGTAATCAATTCCGCTTATAGATCCCACCAGTAAGGGCATAGTGGGACTCTTGCAGGTCATTCATAGAATCATAGAGTCACAGAATGGTTTGGGTTGGAAGGGACCTTAAAGCTCATCCAATTCCAGCTCCCTGCCATGAGCAGGGACACCTTCCACACGGCCAAGTTGCTCCAAGCACCGCCTAGCCTGGCCTTGAACACTTCCAGCTGCATTTCAGGTACTTTGTCTGGCCTGATCCCAGTCTCATGCTGGATAGCCTGCTCTTAGAATCATAGAATCCTTTAGGATGGAAAAGACTTTTAAGATCATCAAATCCAACCAGTAACCCAGCACTGCCAAGTTCACCACTAAACCATGTCCCTAAGCACCACATCTGCACATCTTTTAAATCCCTCCAGGAATGTTGACCCCACCACTTCCCTGAGCAGCCTGTTCCAATGCCTGACAACCCTTTCAGTGAAGAAATCTTTCCTAATATCCAATCTAAACCACCCCTGGCACAACTCGAGGCCATTTCCTCTTGTCCTATTGCTTGTTTCTTGGGAGAAGAGACCTTCATTCAATGGAGTTTAGATGGGGACTTTAATGAGAAGTTGTCTTTTTATAAATGTGCTGTAATCAAATGGAACAGGTTCCTCATTGCTGTTTGTGAAATGACTGATTTCCTGCACATTCTTTTTTATCTGACTACTATACAGGAGTCCCAGAGTCCTTAGGAGGAAACTTCATTACAGATAATTTTACAGTTGGTCTGCTCAAACATAGCTCACTTTAAAAATAATGTGCTTTGAATGCTATGTAATGGTTCTTCACCCTAGCCAAGAAGTCTGGGTTTCAACCTTCCATCTGAGAGACAAGTGCCTTTGAGTCATGAGAACAGTAGTTAGCAGGACTGTAACAGAATTGTACAGAACTACGTGATTGTGAATTAAGTTCACATAGCAGGGTAGGCAGTAGTTGTGTCTGCTGCATGTTAGAAAAGGGAAGGACAATGGTAGTGCTTAACTAGCTTCAGGTCTGAAGAGAGGAGGCGTCAGTCTGTAATAACTAAATGGCAACATAGATGGGCAAGAGCAGAACTTAGAACTTCAATAGCTGAGTGTGATGCTCTTTGCGTGCTGCAAGGCTTATTCATGATGAATTTTCTCCTCCCATACCCTGACAATGCCTGAGGAGAACATCTGGTTTGAAGGTGGGTGACAGGCCAAGAGCAGAGCTGCTTCCGAATCCAGCAGCCCTGAAGTGCTGTGCTATGTGAGTGCCTGCAGCTATTGTCCTCCATCATAAGGAACACTTGGACTTGGTATCAACTGAAATAGAGTATGAGTGTTTCAACTGGGAAAGCATTAGATCAGGGGTAGCAAATCTCATGCTCTCATTTTTGTAAATGTTAAGGCGTTGTTTCTTGACTGCTCCAAGCTAAATGCACATGACCAGCAGTGCTGACACATGATAATCGATTTTACTCTGTTCTTGGATGGGGTTCACGTGTGACTCCCAGGTGCTTGTTGGCACAAGCCAAGGAATCCAGGGTGAGCTCTGTGCCATCAGACCCGTGAAAGACTATTCAGTTGTGTCATTACTGCTGAGCTAATGGCAGGGGAAAAGCTCTGCTGTGCTGGAGATTAATAAGAGCTCTCAAAATAGCAGCCCAAAATTTACCTCTCTTTGTGGTTTGTTGCAATATCCTATGAATCAGTGGTGGTTAAGACTGTTTCCATCTATTTTTTCCTCTCTGTGAGATGAAAGACCAGGGCCTCACCCTTCAGAAGTAGTAAGTTTCACCAGCAGTTCCTCTCTGCCTGGGGATGGACCAGCTGCCTTCCCCCAGCAGACAGCCAGTTTCCAGCCACCTCAAGGCCAAGTTATGCTGCAACATCTGGTGGTTATTATATACAAGCGAATAGGCCTGTTTTTCCATCTCTGTTACGCATGTTAATATGGCACAGCTGGACTCCAAAATGTGGAGAGCAGCTCCTTGCAGAAGTGTGAGACGAGAAGTTTGCTGCTTTCTGTAGCACACAGTTGGGCTGCAGTGGTGGGCAGGCGGCCGTGCTCCCATCCTCCAGGGGTTAACCTGGTGCTGCAGGCTTTGGACCCCACAGAAAATGCTCTGTAGTGGTGTTACTACTGCTGAGAATCATTGTTTGGATGGAGGAGAAAGCAGCCTGTCAGGCTGGCCCCCATCACCTGGTAGCTGGGTGTGCAGTCTTGGGAACCACCTGCAGAACAGCTCAGAGAGGCTCCTGGCAGCACAGGTACCCTTCCTTGGCAGCTTATTTGCTTTCTCTGCTGCCTAAGTGTTATGTAAAAGAAGGACCAAACCAAAACTGCTACAGCCTCCATCTGTTCTCCTTCAAGCTCTAATCCCATAAAACAGCTCTGCCTGTGTTTAATGGTCCCGTCATCTTGCTGAAGTTAAAGATCATAGAGTCATAGACTGGTTTGAGTTGGAAGGGACCTTAAAGATCATACAGTTTCAATCCACCTGCCACAGGCAGGGACACCTTCCACTAAACCAGGATGCTCCAAGTCCTGTCCAATCTGGCCTTGAACGCTCCAGGAATCTGGATGTTCAGCCTTGTGCAGGCCTTATGTGGGAATACCAGCATAGTGTAGGCACCACTGCTGCTTTTAAAGCCAGTTTCATTGAATATCCTCGCTATTCCCTCTTGAACCAGAACGTGCCAAGCATGTGCCTTTTGTCACACTGAGGGGAAAGGAACATGGGGATGAGCTCAGCTTTCAGGACACACAAAAGCATGAAGTGTAACCTGACATACCTTGATGACAGCCCTTTAATGTAACCTGGAAAAAGGAAAACAGATCACTGTTCCAGGTTAAGTTGGCAGCTTCATTTCTCTTACTTTCTACGTGTTTAATTTATCTTTACATTCAGAAATCCTCATGCAAATTATCACTGACTCTGTTCAACCCTGTTTAACTAATTGGTACTTGTGTATGCAAGATTAGTGATCAACTATATTAATATTATTGACCCCCATTTGCCTCAGTGCTATCTGTTTTTCCCAGGTGAATGCAATTAGAGCATAATTAATGATCCGATAGCTATGTTCCTTTTATTGCGAACACTGTAACAATTACACACCAAGATCGGCACAAAATCCTGAATACATAATTCATTGGTTTCTGCTTTCCCCATAGAATCCATGGGAGACTTGCTAGAAAACAGACACAAGGAGTTGATACATAATGTATTTGAAGACCTATAAAAGTTTCATCCTTGAGGGTCTGCTGGGGATAGGATGGTTGGAATTTAACTTTTAATTGTATAGCCAAGGAACGAAATGCAGATAAAGGAACGGTTACTGTAACTGGCACCAGACCAAAATACATGTTGGACCCAGCTGTCCAGAGCCTTGCATACATGAATAACTTCATGCTCTTGTGTTGTTTAATTGGATTCTGTGGGACTGTGAATTTGAGTAAACTTATTCATGCACAGGCATTTTTTCAGGAGCAGGCTGTTGCAAGTGCTTTCATTGTTGAACAGAGGGTGGATATTAGGTGTGGATATGGCCCTTTTACGTTGGGCGAAAAGCTTTTTGATGTATTGGGATTAAAAATGAGACACATGCTACAATAGCTGCAGGTTTCATTTTCCCCTTTCAACAGGCAGAGAGGAGCAGACTAAAAGCAAAGAATATGTTTGGTGAGGAGGAGTGAGGAAAGGCCGGCTGGGATTCCCATCTTGACTTTTCTGTCTTTGTCTGGGGTAATTTAGATAAATTCCTTTACCCCTGTGTATCCCAGCTTTTCTGTTAGTAGAGCAGGGACACTGACAGAAATGGTCTGTTTATAAAGTGCTTTGGGATTTTAGTTTTTTATAATTCTTACTGTGACAGTCTGGGATCTAGGGGCACAAATGTATGAAGGTTCGTGGAGCACTGTGTTTCCCTAAATGTTGTTCTGAATGTGGGTTTAATTTACACCAAAGGGAAGAGGGAGCTGTTGATGAGCTTTGGCCTGTTCTCCCCCCTCCCCGAGTTACTGCATTAACTCCCAAGCTCAGTGACTCAGTCAAGGTGCTTGCCAGGCTGCAGGAACAGCAACAGGCGCTTTCTGGAGGTTCAGACATGCTGGGGTCTGGGTGGGTTTTTCCCCTTGGTTTTGCTTTGTGCTTCCTTTGCCCATTCAGGTTTGGGAGTGAAATGGCCAAATAGAATCATAGAATCGCAGAATGCTTTGGGTCGGAAGGGACCATTACAGGTCATCGAGTCCAACCCCCCTGTAGTGAGCGGGGACATCTTCAATCAGATCTGGTTGCTCAGAGCCCTGTGTAACCTGACCTTGAATGTTTCCAGGGATGGGGCATCCACATCTTCTCTGGGCAACCTTTTCCAGTGCCTCACCACCCTCACAGTGAAGAATTTCTTCCCTTTATCTAACCCAAGTCTACCCCCTTCTACTTCATGCTGAGCACCTGAATACCATCAGCCAGCGGCGCCCGCTCCTGGTTAAAGCGCCCGCACAGGCTGAGGGGCTGTTCCCTGGCAGGTCGCCGAGCTGCCGGCCCTCGGGGGGGCCGCGAGCGGACGGACGGACGGACCGACCGACCGACCGCATCCCTCGCGGGCTCTGCTCCGCTCCGCCCCTGAAGCCGGTGCTGCGGCGCCACCTGGCGGCGCGCGGTACTAGGCGCAGGGCGGGTGCGGTCCGGCCGCGCACCAGCTTGGACTCTCCGTGTCGGTTCAAGACCGGCCGTTCCCCAGAGCTCCCGGCGGACGGTTCGGTGTCGGGCAGCAGCGCTGCCTCTTCACAGCCATTTCTCCGCACAGCGCCTGCTGGCCGGGCTGCAGTCGGTTCGTACTCTCGTGGCGTTGGTAACAGCCGGGGATCGGTATTGAGGAGAGAAGAGCACCTTGTTACCTGTTCTAATAGTTTTCCAAGAGGTTTTCCAAGAGCGGTGCTCTACTGATGCTGAGCTCAGCCTTCCATGGCCGGTTTTACTGTTTGGAATGAGAAATAGCTGTTAAAAATGAGAAGGTGAATGTGAGGGAAAAAGAACTGTAGCGATGACAGTGAGCTGAGCTGCTCCTGGCTGGAAAACCCTGAGACACTGTGGAATGAGACTGTGGAATGTGATTGCAAGAAGTTTTAAAAATACATTCCATATTGCCACTCATTTTTAATTAGCAGGTATGAATAAGCCATCTTTTATTGGTACAGACACATTAGGGAGTCGTGCATATAATTCTTTCTCGTTGTGATACTTCTAGATATGTTTTCTAGCATCAACTTTCATTTGAATATGTGCTGGACAGTTCTGAAGTATCTCCACGTATCTGTGATGGCTGCCTGACACAAATTAGGCTTCATTAAGTTACTGCTCTTCTTGCCAGCTTACACAGCTGAGAAATCATGAACCTTAAAGTTGAGTTTTCTACTATCCATAAAACATGCCCTGAGGCAGAGGACAATTCCACGTCCATGGGCTGTGTATGTGGCATTAATGATTCTAACTTCAGTTTTCTCTTTGTCAGAATCTGAAAGGAGTAGAGCAGTGAGCTAGTCTGTCTTTAACTCCTCCTCCTGATTATTGAACACATTAATGCACAAAGGTAAAGCTTCTTTCCCTAAACCCAGGATTTTGCTGTCTGGCTGTCATGTGAAGATGATTCCAGAACAATATCTGGAGGTACCAGACCTCACCTCTTTCAGTTGTATCACTTGAAAATTGCTCATTTGCCAGATTAAGGTTACTCAAGTTTTAGCTTGACCCAAGGCCCTGGATTACATGAGGTTCCTCCCATTGGTTGTCAGTGGGATTTCCATGGGGAAAAGATGACGCTCTCCACCCTCGTGTACTTTCATTTCTGCTTCTCATTCAGAGCTTTTCTTGGCCTTAATTCTGCGAATCGCTTTTCCCTTCACTGAGGGAAGGCGGCTGCCTTTGACAGCTGCCGAGGTGTGTGTAGTCTGTCACTCGCAATAGCAAGTCACAACTAAACTTTCAGCTGCATCTCTCAAAACAGGTTAGGTAGTGAGAGGGAGCACTGACAGAGCCACTCCTTACAGAGTATGATTAATTGAGCCCTTCACATTTGGTGCTCAGCATGCTGCTTAAGGACACTTGTCACACGTGGTACTCTTCCATTTTCCAGGAAGAAAGGATGTTTATAGACGGAAGGAAGTATTTGGATGTTACTGTGGCATAAATTGGAATGGTTCCACTGTTCAGTGATTTTAGTCTGGACTTCATCCAGCATGACTCAAGGGACATTTTACCCATTTTTATTGCATTTCTTCCTTCAGATTTCTGTTGTTGGTTTTGTTGTCATTCATGTTGGTTTGCGGGTTGTTTGTTGTCCCTCCACTTCCATTTCATGTGAATTCCTGATACTCAGCTTTGTGACTTTACCTTTGCTCCTAGTGCACATGTCGTAGAGCAGTCCAGGGATGCTCTGTTGTGGGGGCAGAAATCAGGCTGTAGGCTTTTCATATACTTACTTGAACCAGGCGGAAAAAGAGAGCTTTAAAATCAATGTTTTTTCACTGTATCTTTAACATAATGATAGTGGGGATGAAAGAACTGTAGTGAGCACAGAAGAAAACTTAAGAATGTAATAATACACTGCACTAGATTCAAATCAGGATGGGGGTTTATTCCACAGTTTAAAAAACAAAAGGTCTTGGTAGGCAAACATAAGTACACACTGGGGCTGAAGATGATGTTGTTCTTTACTGGTGTTATGCTAACATAGGATTTTTTTCATTTGAGTTCCAAACAGAAGAATTCTATTTAAACACACAAAAATTGTGGTCATTTAACAAAACTCACCCCAGCTTCTGAATCTTCTAATCTCAGTCCCACTCTGCTTATCCCTCTGGCACAACTCTTCATGATACCTATTTTCTCTGTCCTACCTGTGAGCATCTGCTCCCAAGGAAGCACCTTATTGCATGCAAAATCCTGGTGGCAGCAACTAGGTTGGTTGAGCTAGACACAAAAGCTCATTTAAGTCTAGTGACCTTCAATGGCCAAGTTGTAGGAAAGACTATTAGTCCAACACAAATCCTTTGGCTGTGACTTTGCAGTATCAGTTTATTCCAGTCTGAAAAGCTGGTCCAAACCCTCATTTCAGCTGCACAGATTTACACTTTGATATGCTTTACAAATCACTTAATTCTTCTTTGGTAATCATTCTTTCTTAATTTTTGTTATTATTAAAGTAACCATCAGTGCTTATAGATCCACAGTGGGATGAAGTGGAGGAAAGTTCTTCAAGGCACTGATTTCTTTTGGAAATAATGCTGCACTATACTTATTTCTACATATAAATTCACGGTCCTTATGAAAACAGCTGTAACTGTATGTGCACATCTTACAATCATTGACTGGTTTGGGTTGGAAGGGACCTTAAAGCTCACCCAGTTCCAACCCCCTGCCATGGGCAGGGGCACCTTCCACTAGACCAGGTTGCTCAAAGCCCCATCCAAGCTGGCCTTGAACACTGCCAGAAATGGGGCATTGCACGAATGTTGACAGGCACTTGCTTACACCCTGGAGTTGCTCAGACACAGGTCTTGAAACTTCTTAGTGAGCCTCATGGGTCTCCTGTGGGGATGTTCCCCCCAAGGACAATCACAACTCAGGTAATCAATTGCAAAGCACAAATTCTGGCAGTGAAACAAGCTGCAATAATCCATTTGTTAAGTAATTGCAAAGAGCAAATTCAGAAGAAAATGTAGTTTGCTTGTAGAAAACCCCCAGTCAGAAAGTGACGATGTTTTGGAACTGGAGATTTGTTGAAAATGGTTCACCCTTTGAAGCCCTTACTCACAGGCTTTAATACTTCTGATTTTTAGGAAGATCTGGCAAAACAGGATGTTGTTCCTCATAGTAAGTAAAGCTGTGCTAACTTCCTGGTTTCATAG
Organism: Neopsephotus bourkii; assembly: GCF_033783945.1. Lineage (NCBI taxonomy): Eukaryota > Metazoa > Chordata > Aves > Psittaciformes > Psittacidae > Neopsephotus > Neopsephotus bourkii. Next base: position 47,827 of record NW_026900643.1, read on the forward strand.
GAATGACGCATATCTGTGTAACTTGTCAGAGTTTTGCTATGAATTCTAGAAAGCTGGATTGCATTTCCTTTTTCTTTTTTAGTGTATCATATGTACAAATCAGCACTTTCGCTGATACAAGAATACAGTGGTGATACTAGAAATGCAATTGAACAAGATCCACCGTGTTCTTGTTTAAGAAAAGTTATGGATAATTGATCCCATATTTGTCCCTGGTCTATCACATTGAATCTCTGGGTTGGGTCAGTATGGGGACTGAAGGCCATGATGGCAACAGAATGGCTCCTGTTTATCTAATTATCCCATGGGAATTACAGGTGCCATGACCATTGTGATGAATATTTTGAGCTGTAACTACGTCTGTGATCACTTTTGGCACCTTTATGCTCCATTAATGTCTATTTTTGACACATAATCCTCTAGTTAATCTTTCTGGCACAAATCAGCTACAGAAACACATTCCAGAGACCCAAGCAGGAGGCATTAACAAGATAAGCCTTGCTGCAGTTGCTAGATTGAAGTGGTCACCATGGTTCTGGCCATAAAGGGTTGAATAGTTGGAGCTAAAGCTAATGGGGTTGATAGGGTAGGTCTTGCACTGGAAATGACTGTGGAGAATGCTTGGAGACAACTGAGATGGATGGAGAAAAACGCTGAAGACTGTTGTTTCTTTGTGGAAGTTTGAGCTAGATAACCACATTCCATTGACACTTGCTTTCCTTTGAGACTGACATGAACAAGTCACTGTGCTAGTGTGACACGGTTGCTTCTGGGACCAAAATTAGTGTCTTCATACCATGTCCTGTTGCTGTGTAGACAGATACATCACCAAGATAACATCAAGTATGATGACTGCTTTTACTATCTTCACAGTATCCTTGGATTCACTTAAGTTTCACCAGAGGAAGTAAAAGGTGAAAACTGCTTTCTGCTTAACTCATACTTTTCAATTGAGAATATTGCTAAAGTTTACATTAAAAATTCCCATAGTAGTCTTAAATAAACAATTGCAAGGCTAAGAGTCGAGTGTATTTGCAGTGCAGACTTCTGTGCCCGTGCTTTTTTTTCTTCTAGATAACTTTACTGTAACACGCTGCTGAGTGCTCTCTCCCCCACCTCGCTGCCCTCCCCAGTTAGCTCACTGAATCGTCCCCAGTTCCTGCAGACAGGACTGTAACCAGAATACAAGGTCTCATCACGATCTACTAGCCTCAATAAATTGATTCCCTTTTCAAACACATTGATTTTTGCAGTGCTCACTATAGTAACAGCATTCTGCTCTCTGTGTTTTGTACCCTTGACTGATCAATGTTAGTCTTCAGCTACAAGCCTGGATATATCTCTGGTATGAACTTCACCTTTATGTTCATTTAGAGCTTACAAGCCTGAGGAATTGTTTCAGCATGAAGTATGACAGTGACTTATTAGCAGCTCAAAAAGGAGGTTTGTCATGAAAATGTGCAGGAAGCTGAGCAACTGCTGGATGAGGCGGATCTCGTGTCTCCAGCCCCATCTACTTGTATTACTCTCCTCTACAGTCATGCTGACTTTGGTAACAAGGATCAGAAGTTTTAACGAACTTGTATTACTCTACAAACTGAAGTACTGAATTAAAGCTTCTTCTAGTGCTTTCTGTCAGTCTTTTGGTCTACAAATGTTTTGCTTGGAAAAGTCTCCAATTCTCCCTCTGCATGCAATAGGTTAAACTTATTTAGAGGCAAATACGTGCAGAAGAATACAAGATGTAAGCCAGAAAATGTAGAATCACAGTTAAATCTGAAAGAAACGATACTGTCAGTGAAGAGTAAGGCATCAAACTTACTGTTCAAGGAAGATGCAGGAAAGGTCATCTGGATGTTACCCACAGATCCTCCTAGAGGCATGTCTTGACAAACCTAAAAAACAAATGTTATTTATTATCTAAGGGTCAAGAGTACTATTGCAGGACATACGACATCAAATCTAAATGTTTTCGAGGTAGTTACAGTTACTGTATACAGAGCATAAATATACATGAATAGTATTCTTGAAAGTGTAGAATTGGATTGCTCTGGAAGTTCTCAATTAATGTTATGAGTTCCTACAACTCATATTTAGTGGTACTTGGTGCCATACTCTTAATTTGTCCTACCTTATTAATATTTGTTTGTGTAGCACTGATTTTAATAGTTGTAACTTTACACATACAAACTAATGAGAAATTCTTTATAATTAAAGCAGAACATATCACTGGAAATGGTAATCTGTCTGGAGCAACATTTTTTCTATGTTCATAAACAGAATCACAGGGACCAGTTTTGTAATCTGCATGAAATAATTATGTCTTGGACCTTCTGGGGGATTTTTTTTTTCCTAAACCTGCCTTGATTTGACCTTAAAGCTACAGATGATGGAGATTATTCCTTATGAGCCCAAAGGGAGAAGTTCTGTAGGCTGTTTGGATCACTGTTGCCAGCCTTTCCTGAAGGTGCCTAGCTGCAGGGTCAGCCTATCCTGCTGACCTTGTCTGCCACGCTGTAACAACCCAGTGTCCATTTTTTGTCCAAATTGTGACCAGTGACCTTAATTCTCTTTTTATTTGAATAAACTTTGTGAACCTGTAGAAACTTCCAGCAGACACAGTGCTCCTCCTACACCTCCCCCCACTCCCCTTTATTATTTGTTTATTTCAGTTTCTTTTTTAACACCTTTGCCCACAGTGAATTCTGGTGCTGAATGTAGTATTCAGACAATGGCTGAGACAGTATAGAGTCTATATAGGTTATTATTCTTTAAATGCTTGAGGCACATCAGGTCATATAAACCTCTCTTTGTTTTGATGCCGAATAGGGAGGAAGAAGGAGGATGATGGCTCATGCCCACAAGACTTACGCAGTTTCTGTGTCTACTCTATTTATCTGAGCTTATATTGTACCTTTACTGCTGATACGTTTTCTTGCAGAGGGTGGATATACTGCTTCATCTTGTCTGTGCTTGTGCTGGCTCTCAGGGGAAATTTGGTCTTTTTAGTATGCAGTTCAAACACTGTCTGAAAACACGTCATGGTTTGGATAATAATTTTTCAAACAAATTTAATACACTGATTTCCTTGGGATGAAGATCAAGCACTGTTCCATCCAAGATGCACCAAAAGGGCAACTTGTTTGAGTTAAGTTTACTGAAACAGAAGTGACAGAATATCAATTTGGTTTCTAACTTCATGTCATATTTGAGAATCAAATAAGCAATTACATGAGAGTAAATTGGATTTATTTCAATATCAGATTTGCAGTCCACTTGTTTTATTTGATTGAGATAAAATAGCCCTTCATTTTACAGTAAACATGCTCAAATATTATATTTCTTTTTTGGCTTCTTCAGAGCTTGTAGTTTGAAAACATTACTGAAACATAACAAGTAACTGACTGTCTTAACACCAGAAGCCTTTCCTGTGTTAAGGTGATGAATAGTCCCCAGTCACTCTTCCTTTTCGATGAGGCAACTTGCAAACTGGTGTCAGTGTATTTGAATCAGCTTCTTCCATCATTTGCATGTATTCAAACCACAAATCCGAATATAAAAACAGGACCTCACACATAATGTATTTGCATAGTCCACTGGTGCAACCATGTGTAAATATAGGTCACAAATATATGGGTAAAATTTTATCTTTTGTTTTAGAAAATGTGGCATTTTCAGATTCCTCACACACTCTTCCAAATACTCAGATGCTTCCAGATAATCCACATTGCCCTACTTAAAGGAAGCAGATTTCAGCAGTCTCCTCCTTTCTGTTGTTCATGAAAGAGCTTTTACTGTAGTTTGGTTTGCCAATAGATATGACTTACACCAACGTTTTTGATCCCTAGCACTAGGCAATGATCCTAGACAGCCCAAAGGGTTACTGAAAAGAAACTTAAGTGGTTCCCCTCTAGGCCTCCCGCTTAAGATTAATGGTAGCAGAATTACTTCCTTCCCCTGCTTTCACCCACACTATATTTTGCAAAACATGTCAAACCAGAATCTTCCAATTCCATCTGTTTTCTGAATCTGAATTAATTTCAGTAGTAAGGAGGCAAAGATCATTTTGCTTTTGTTTCAGTTCCATCTTTTATACAGAATTGTTTTGGAACATACTCTGTTACAAATTACTTTTGTATAAAGAAAAAGCACATTCTTTATCTAGCATTGTAACACCCCTCTAGGCCAAACAGAATTTTGGTGAAATATGTGAAGCTCTTTGCCAAAGCCCTGCGCCACTGCGAGTCACTCCATTCTACACGAATCAAACTTGTGCATTTAGAATAAACATTAAAAAACTCCAAACACAACAATTGAGGCATTACCAGCCTGAAAATTATAGCCCAACCATCATATCTAAAGTTCTGACAGCAATGAGACTGAAATTTGGCTGCCAAAAGCTGTATTTAGCTGTTTGCTCTAATGGTTGTGATCACCATGAATTCTGAAGGGAACTGGCAATCTCGGTCCAGCAGTTGCAGTGCATGCAGCATGCATGAAACAGCCAGGTATCTACATGTAAAATAGCAGCTGTCAGCCAAAGGAATGATCTCGGTCAGTTAAAGGCTAGATAAGTCTCCCGAATGAACTACAGAGGCCTAAGCTGAAGCTCATTAGTGCAGCAGTATCTCATAATGCCCTTGTCCACTGAGAGGTAAATGCAGCACTTGCTCACTGGGTGCTGCCACCCTTTCAGAAACACCAAATTCACATCTCCTTTTTCTGATAGACAAATAATGCTCTTTGCAGAGTTTCTTCAGCCATAATCTGGACCTTTTTATTTGCAATTGTTCTCTTTAGATCCTTCCAGTAAAATTATACAGTTTATTAATACATAAGGACGTTAAAGTGTTTTTCTAGCGTCCTGCAACAGGGAACATAGTACATCTGTGCTTCCATGTGGAATTGGCAGGGTACCCGACCTTTTCCTTCACCCTCTAGCATGTTCTGTAAACTCACAGAATATTGGGTGAGAAGGGGTCCTTAAAGTTTGGTTTGCCCTTCAGGAATATTAGAAATGCTTAAGCCACTCCTGACAGCTTATTTGTGTAACCTGTTTTTATGGAGGCTCCACAACCTTCCTAGATGATGTTAACAGTGCTTAGAAAGTGTTTTTAAAGTCCTTCTAAATACTTCTTTTGTTGCAGTTTTCTTATCTTCATTTGGACTCAGAGAACAATATATTGCCTTTTTCTCAGCAACAGTCTTATGTATATATAAAGGCCATTAGGGTATTTACTAATATTTTGTCCAAGATGTATAATATCTATTTTAATTTATCTTTCAGTTTTTGCAGGACATGCAGTCAGGCTGTGGCATAGAAATTACCATCTTTAGTGTTACTCCATGCTGTGATAAGGACTTAAAAGAATTTGCCTGTTGGCTTTTATCAAGAGGTGGTATAAATGTACATCAGCTCAGGAACAGGCTAAGGATAAAGTTCTTATTGTTCTACCCCCTTGGGTGCCTCATTGCTTCAGTCAGGAAGTAATTTGCTTCTGTTTATACGCTGTTAGCACGTTACTTCCCAGATGTAGGAACTCAATTATTGTGGCTTCTTTGTTGCTGGCAGCAGAAAGGATTAAAACCCAATCTTTTGCCCAGATCTGGTGATAGTGAGGAGGAGAGAGAAATGGAGAGTAATTGGACTTCAGAGACAGGTCTTTGGTGTGCTGGGCCAGGCAATATCCTGTTCAGAGAGTGGAGAAACTGTACACAGTGAGCAAGAGACTTGCCTTGACACTTACCTTAATTTTCTTTGCCATTATCTAATATTATGTAGCAAATTAAAGTTTTGCTTCCCTCCCCCCTCTTTTCTGATGAAGCTATGGGCATGTTCTTGACTACAGAAGCTAGGTCAGAGTCATCAGTAGGGCCTACCCCTGCCTAAGGGCTTGTCTCCATCGCTGTCTACAGATCTCTTCAGGAGGTGGAGCAGCTCACCTAAGCATGTTGTTTCATAATCTGTGAGTGTCTTTATTGCCTCGTGTTGCCTTAGTCCTACCACCTTTCTTTTTGTTGACTTCTCACCTTTCTTATGTCTTCAGCAATATCTCAAAATTCAATCAGCTGAACTATTCAACTATAAAAAGGAGAAAAGCCATTTTGAGATGTTCAGACCTATTTTGTCAACTTTACCTGTTTTCAGTATCCTTTTACATGTATTAAGTGCAAATATATTATGTGATTCTGTTTTCTAATTGTTTATGGCTCTTTTGTGATATTGCATGTCAGTGTAAATTTGCTCCACTGCTGAAGTTACTTGACATGCAGTTACAGTGGTGTAAACAGTATCTTGTCTTACTGGTAAAGAAAGCCAACCTCGGAGGCTTCTCTAAAAGACTAACATGATAGTAGGTAGGTGTTATTTCCTGAGGGTCTACAAAGAGTACAGGGCTTTTTCCTCCAAAGATTGTTGATAGCTTCAATGATACTTTTGCTTTTGTTGTCAGGTCTTACTTATTATGCTTGCTCAATGATGCTGCTTCACAGAGTAATCCAAAAGAGGAACCAAATTGCAATGCGAGACAAACAGCAGCAGAGCTAGAAGGGTTCCTCCTCGTTCAGGGTACTGGGTTTTATTTTATAGTAACACTAAATGCTTTTTTTAGCCCTTTTGCACAATTATTTAGAAACCCAGGGAGGAGTTGCTCTTTTCACTCTTTTCCACTTTGTCCTGGCTTCAGCAATAGCAGTCATTTTTCTCCTTCTTAGTAGCTAGTGCAGTGCTGTGGTTTTGACTTTTAGCCTGGGAACAGCACTGATAACACCGATGTTTTCAGTTATTGCTCAGTAATGTTTACACTGACCAAGGGCTTTCTGAGTCTCATGCTCTGCCAGGGAGGAGGGGAAGCCAGGAGGAAGCAGAGACAGGATACCTGACCTAAACTAACCAAAGAGGTATTCCATACCACAGCACATCATGCCCACTATACAAACTGGGGGCAGTTACCTGGAAGGGCTAGATCACCGCTTGGGTTGGGCTGGGTACTGGTTGGCGGGTGGTGAGCAGTTGTATTCTCTTCCCTTGTTATTTCCCTTATCATTATTATTATAGGTGGCAGCAGCAGTGGTCTGTGTTATACCTTAGTTACTGGGCTGCTCTTATCTCAACCTGTGGGAGTTACATTATTTCGATTCTCCTCATCCCTCCGGGAGCAGGGGGAGGAAGGGGGCGTAGTGAGTGAACAGCTGCATGGTTCTTGTTGCTGGCTGGGCTTAAACCATGACACACTTCCTTCCCAATCCAGCTGTGTCAGAGGCCGAGGTCACCATCCTTAAATGCTCTTTACTACCACTCTGAAGTTTGTGAGAGTGGCTTCTGACAGAGCCAACTGAGCAAGTTTTCTATGATTCTAAGTTTAAACCGTTTTTGAAGGGATGGTATGAGCTAGCTCAGACAAATTTGCATGAAGAACTGTAGGAGTGCTCCTGTAAATGTATTCAGTAGAGTTACCTCCACCAGGGAGTAGTGACAAGTGGCTGGCTTTGATGACACACTGATGTCCCACTAAGACAGCTGGATGGGATGGGGAGATGACTGCAGTTCAGTGCCCAGGCCAGCAGTGTGCCCCTGGCTGTATCTTCAAAGGGGACTTCTATGTGTGCGAATGTTTTATTGGTCTATCAGTCACACGCTCTCTATCCATGCTGACTTTGTCAGTGTGGTTAAGGTATTTCCCTAAGCACCTTAAATAGAAGACCCTGTTATCTCTGCAGGAATTATAGTCTTATAAATAGTAATGTGAATTTACACCTGAGTTTAGTCCAGCATAACTTTTCATCTTGAAACTCACTGTGCATCAGCTGAATTACATTAACTTGTCCTATGTGTGCTCTTAGCCTATGATAAACTTGGTGATTCCATCTCACTTGTGCAGTAATAAAAATAAAATCTATATACACTAGGTAATTTAAAGGCACTGTAACTGTTTCCAAATGAATTCCCATCTATTGTTTGTAAGGAGATGACTTTGTTATTTCAACAAACACATTGAATTTGATAATTGGGGGAGAGAGAGATGGGAAGAAGCACTTAAATCACTTCTTTTGACTACACTATGGACAGCACAACCAGATTAAGGACCTGTTCTGAGTTGATGGTAGTGACTGTGACTTGTACCAGATCTACGATGTCTAGTTTCATATTTAATTTTTAGTGAAATATTTTGTTTATAATGACACAAATGCCAAATAAATTAATCATAATCCGAGCTAGTGATGATGTAAAAGAGAAACGACAAATTGGACGGAAATGCAGTACTATGAATTTCTCCTGTATTTGATCTGCAAGTATCCATTGCATCTTGTGCTTATATCTTTGGAATGCTTCCTCTGCATTTTGGAGCTCATATGGTAGAATGATTCCTTTCATCATCATCAAATCAGGTAGCACTTGAGGCTGTTTAAGCAGTGCAGTGATTGCAGTTGATTGGGTGGTACAGCCTTTTGGAAGGCTATTCAAACCTAGAACACTTATACTGTACCACATGAAACTGAGAAAATGCCTATGGTCATTCAGCAGGTTAATTTGCATTTAAAACACCCAAATTTCTCTATGGCTATCAAATGCCAGTATTTCCATTTCATATACCATGTTAGCATTGCTTATGCAGCAAGGTATACATCGTCTTCACAGAGAATTAAATTTGTTACATGCTTCAGCATCCACTGAAATGCAGTGGAATTTGGACACCAGATTCACTTGTGCCCTTTTAAATACTTTGGCCTTAATTAGCAATAACCTTTACAATACTATTTAATCAACCAATGATTCTCCATCTAGTCTTAATTTTTTTCCTAATCCCTTACTCTGTGTGTGGAACAAATGGAACTAATATCAATAGACCTCTTAATCCATTAATCTAGCTAGCTTTTGTGTTATGAATATGAGTCTAGCTTTCAAGCAGCTCCCTCTTCATGTTTTGCTTAGATTTCTCATACCTGTGCTTAACTTCTTTGATGGATTAATGAGTAAAACCAAGCCTGTTGTGATATGCCTCTGGATCTATGTCTATTACCATTTTTCCTTGCGGCAAAGGCAGTTCATAAGGTTTCCAGGGCACAGGGAGCAGTTAAATTATTTAATGTGTACTTGGCTAGAATCTGTGTTTCTTTGGAAGAAAGCTTGGCTTTTCTCCGCAGTATTAGCAAATTTGCTAGTTAAAGAGTGGTGGTGGGAGGCAAGGCAGGTGCTTGCAAGCCCTGGAGGCCAGAAGAGAAGTTGGACACCAGAATATACTGAGTACTACGAATACTATGAATACTGGCACTATGAATAGGCAGCAGAATTTTGCAAAGGATTAGAAATTTTATGCCAATATGTTAAGAGCTGATGCCCCTACAGTGAGACACAGTGGCAGATATGGTACCAGCCACTTATATCAGTATTTCACTTGAACTGGTGTAAGTCAGGAGCAAGCACAGCAAAGTCCAAAGATACATATTGCTTTAAGAACAGAATCAGGCACCATTTCTACATGCTATACGATTTATTTGCTGTTCGGGATTTACAGTTGTCTCTGACAATTGCTTCTTGCAGCCACGAAACCAAGTACATCCTACACTGAAGCGCAGCAATAACAAGATTTGAATGTCATTAGGGGCTGCTCCTACCCGTCTTGTATTAAAGCAGCTAAGTGTTTAACCCGCGAACAGAGCTCTTATTATCTTTGCTTTTGAAACCTCAGTATAGATCACTTAACTCCTCTGATAGAAATCCCTTGAGAGACCAACAACAGAGGGGAACAAAGTCAGGCAAAAAGGATTGTCTCTCTTAGAGGTTTTTAAACACATTTTTCATATGAGTACGGAGTCAACTGAAATATTATTCCTCATATAGATTAACCTAAGACAGATTTCTGTAGAGCATGGGGCTGTAAGGGAATTTGGCCAGATAGGTTTTCACTGAAAAGCTCTGCCAATTATGTGCAGCACAAAGGAGAGACTAATGCATGAAATGCATAATATGCTTCCTCCTTCACAACATGTGGCTTAAAAATAAATGTTACAGATCCTATTTGCATTTTCCATCTGTGCTCAGGTAAATCCAAGTCTGACAAGAATGTATTTCAATGTAGTACATTTAACAAAACAAGCTACCAAATCTGTGGGTTCAGTTTCCAGGCAAGAACATGGCCTTTTGAGAAGTTTCAGTGTTGTGTAGGGTCAGGTATAGTCTCATCAACAGTTCTGTGAATGTTAAGGGCTGGGGTTGAAGAATTAATAATAGAAGTGTGAGATCTGCATGTATCTAACTGATTGAGAAGAAACCTACAGTCTCTCTGCTGGCTAACAAGCCATTACCTTCTTCGCCTAAATATTTTTTATAAATAGTAACATTAACAAATGTAACATTTATAAATAGTAACATTAACAAATGTACCTTGGCTTTTTACTTATGCTTTAATGCTTAAACAGATGTCAGAGTGACAGTACATCAAACAATCCTCTTTGTTTAGTCACAGAAAAGTTAGGTACTAAAACCAGTCTGTTTTTAACTCTTCCCTTAACTCAGTGACTTGGAAGGACTGACTTGAGGAGGCTCCATCCAAAAGGAGATGGGGTCAGACTCCATCTTCATCTTTGGCATTCCTTTTGAGATTGAAAACAGATAATTATGATGATGGCAGTTGTGTGCAAAGTAGGGGGAAAGATAAAGGCTATGAAATGCAGCCAGCCTGTGCTACCAGCCAGCTGTAGTCTGCTCTTTCTATATTTGCAACAATGTTTTAGCAATAGTTTTACAAATTAAATGTAGAGCTGTATATTAAAACAAATGGCTTGCACATGCATGCGTAAAATCTGTGTTAACAGTCAGCTATATTCTGCTTTCTGGAGCAGCAGCAGTGCTGGAGAACAAATTTGGAATCATGGCTATGCTGTGGACCTGCCTATCAGAGCATTTCCAGAGTACTCTCTGAATGTTCTAACTATGGATTAGGCTAGCTCTCAGTAAGGATGTCACCACGGGACTTGGGTACAAATACACCTCTCTTATGAAATGTGATGATGTTTACTGTTACCCAAACAAATTATAGAAGCTGATTTCCTAAGCAAAAGCTTAGCAGGCTACTTCTAAGCAAGGAGATAAAGGGATGCTGATTCCCTTCCCTATTCCACTTCTCTGAGGTCTTCTTTCATAGATCTGCAGTGCAAAAGTGAACCTCTCCTCAGATAAAGCAGAGAGGCTTTGTTGAGCTAGGTGGTTTGCTTCCTAGTTCAGCCACAGGCAAAGCTCATCCAGAGACAGTAACACGTTGCATATGAATTTTCAGACACCTACTAGTGAACAGCAATCTGAAAGATGTTTTGAATATGCAGGTAGGACAACGTAAAAACCTGTACAATTATTTTACACACTTTTTTTTTTTTTTAAAAAAAGAGCCTAATCATTGTTGCTCAGTGTTTACACTGTTCTAAGCTAAGATTGGTTTCTGAGTATTTTCAAACTGATTTGCATAGCATTGTTATGTAAGGCCTTCACTCATCAAAGTTTGTTGCATGCTTTATTTGAAGCCCTTGCATATGCCACCAATTCAGTGGGATCATACAAGTCAGTAAGTGCTTTTCTGGGTTGTGGCCAAATTCTTTAATTTACAGGAATTTTCAGGTGCTTATTTAGGTCATAAGACATCTGAAATATTTTATTGTAATAGTTCTTCAGGAAAAGAAAAACCTGATGCAAAACTTTGGTTTCACTAATCACCAAGAAAGGTGTGTCCCACTATTACACAAAATTGCAACTACACATTAGAAACCATTCTAGGCAGAAGAGAACCATATATTGTAGGAGTCACTTTGCTGGGAATGTAGATTGTATTGAATTGGATCATTTATGTGTTGTGAAAATTTACTACGTGTTTCAGAATTAATATTCACCATCTCTTAACATTTTGTTTGATCTTAAAGGTGGCTTGCACATTATATACAAATAACTTGCTGTATGAACTTCCCAAAGAATTTATTTTATACTGTAACTTAGTGTCAAAGACTTTGATACAACAGGAATATATTTGAATTGTTTTATGAGCACAGTGTAGTCACTGTAGGGTCTACTTACTTATTTTCCCTTTTATTGAATAATACTTAGTTTCTTCTCTAAATCTTCTCTGCGTTTACAAAAGATGTAGTAACACTTATTAATGTCACTCCTGGGGCAAACTGTTGTAATTTAATTCCAACCTCCAATCTGTATTCTGCGAACTAAGGTGTTTTACCCATGCCATCTATTTGTCTATTCAAAAATGCCTGTACGTGTACATGCCTTAATTTTGCTTGTAAAAACATCTAGATATTGTAGTAATTCTTCAATATAGCACAGGAATTACACACCTATGGTGGGTTATGGGTGAGTGTATTGTTTGAGTTCTTACGTGAAAAGTAGGTATCTCCTGCATGTCGCATCACTGCCAGAGCAGTTGTCCTTTGTGGCAAACACCTCTTGGCCTTTCAGATCAGACTGTTCTCTAGTTAGGTATGTGCTGTACCCACAATTTAATGATAAATGTGTGGGAGGAACCAATAATTTCAGTACTAAGTTGTCGTGGCAAGAACCTGTACTACCCAAAAGGTAGACCTGCAGTAAGTAGACCTGAAAGAAGTAGAGGCAGCAGGATTTAGTACCATTTGTATAATCTCTCTTAGTGAGACCACAGAGCAACAAGCCACTACCTCCAGTGACCCTTGCTGGACGGTCAACACATCTGCAGTGCTCCTATGTGATAAACAGCAGTTTTCAAAACAGATGGAGCCATGACTATGGATACTAAAACACACGGTTTATTTAAAGGTGGTTACAACAGTGTGTGCTCTACTGTGGTGTAACTTAACCATCTCTGTGTGTACTTAATTTGTGCACCTGCAGGCACGCAAACCAGCAAACACACCACTGATTAGCTATGTGTGCAAGTGGTCGCTATGTGGTAGCCACGGTCAGCAGCACAGGCAGCTGGTAAGCTTTGTATGATGCTGTTGATGCGGACAGATTGGTTTACCAGCTCTTTTTCCTCCCAGTCCTTAAGTTTATCAAAGCAGAAATCATTATGAGGCCAAAACCATACAGATGGAGAAGATAATTTCAAGATACTTCTGCTGTTTGTTACTCTAAAACTGCTATTAGCTAGCTCATGAGGGTTCTCCTCTGGCTCCTTGGCCTTCATAGGATTTTGAGAACCTGCCTTCTTGTCTTGCAAGGATGGGAACTTGTTCCCTAGAGGAGTATGTTTTCTAGATTCTCAATGAATCTTGTATCTTTTGGTCCTACTTACGGAGAGTTTTCATTGTGATGGAAGATCTGGGGCACAGATAAAAGTCAGTGCTTGAACCGCCAAAAATAAGACTAATTGTCAAAGATTGGACACCTTTACCAAAATCTTCCTTGATCCAGTAACAGCGTGTGACCAGTTTGATTAATTCAAAAGCTATTAAATGAGAAATCCTATTGTTTATGACAGTCACCTCTGCCACACATGGACTATATGTTATTCCTCCCCAAACTGTATTTCTTTCAAGGCATCTCAAGTATCTTGTCTGAATACTGCCTTTTCTTGTAGCATCCAAATTACAGCTAAGCAGTTTTTTTGCACCTGATTTTCTCAGCAGGAAATTCAGGCTACCTCTTCTGTTCCTCTCACCCAGGGGGAAACAGCACGTCCACACTTCCCTCCACGCTCACCCCATCACAACTTGGCTCAAGGGCTTGGACAATTTGTGCAGAAGTTCAGCAGAATTTCATTGTCCCTCATGGGCAGCTCCACACGCACATTGTCTTCTGTGGGACCACCCAGTGTGGACAAGGGACACAGGTACATTGCTGGGGTGCAAGGATCTGTTGAAGCTGCCAGTACTACGTTTGACATAATATCATAAACAATGTTTCCTGACATAAAAAGTTGTATTAAATCAGTTACCACAAAATGGCCCTGTTTATGAAGAACAGCCTCACTGTTTCACTGCTACAGATGAACTTGTATCAGAAGGTTAAGAAAAAACCCTTTGTCTTTAAAATACTGTATTTTTCAGTGTTAGGCAAAAGAAAGAGTTTTGAAATCTTCTTTAAAAAGCTTGTTTCCTTTCTGATTATTGTTTCTACAGCAAATGATAGTGAAGTCTCAGTTAAAGTTCAGACGTTTAAAATGCTGCAGATGACTAGTGAAAGAAATCACTACATACAACTTTGCATTGGTATGTCATTGTAATAAATACAGGCTAAAAAACTGTTGGTGTTTTGAAAAACTGGCAAACATGCAAACACAATCCACATGGTCACTTTGTTAAAAGGTCTCCTTTTTCCTTCTCTTCCACTTTGATTTTCCCTTTTTGGGTACCACATGCCTTTTTCCATCAAGTGGTAAGACAAAAAAAAAAAAGGAAAAAAGGACAAACCTCAGAACGAAAGTCAGTTCTTTCTGCATCTAAACCAAGTGCTGTTTGCAACAGGTCAGTGCCTGGTTCTAATTTAAATAATCCAAAGCAGGTCACCTTCATGAGTCTTCCAGACTTTCCAACATAGTAACTCAGAAGGTTATTAACAGAATTTTTAGTTAATGAGAGAACCTCAGAAAAAGAATTGCAGGAAGCTGTGAACTGCAGTATCTCCTTACTGAAGACAGAATGCCACATGGCAAGAACAGATGGGCAATCCTTCTGTGATTATCCTTGACCACTGGTTGATAGAAAAAGCTGCTGCAACACTGAGGGCTGTATATAAAGTACAGATACGTGACATTTCCACTCAGACATTTCCCCTTTTACTACTCAGTGGTAGTAAAAGGTTATATATGCTAAGAGATTATAAAGAAAAGGGGATGCTTTAGTGTGATGCTGAAGGAAATAACTCTTCCATTTTCCCTTGCTTCCTGAAGTGGAGCATATGCCAAGGTTCTGAACCAAATCCATCTCTCAGAAGGAAGAAGTAATATATATTATACATACATACGACATACTTTAGATAAACTGAACACAGAAAAATACCTCCTTGTATTGTCTTTGACTACTGTACCAGAAGTGAAAAATAAGGATTATTTCTGTTACTAATCTACAGATACTGTTACCAGAATGAAATGTGAAATGTTTGTGCTAAAAGTTTGGCATTTGCGTATACATTTACATCAGAGTTTTCACTTGCAAACCATTAGGTAGCAAACTGGAACAAGAGTGGGTTAAGAATGGCTTGCTGGAATCTCAAATTTTATAAAACCACCAGAACTAAAGGCATTTCTTACATACAATGGTTACACCTCTGTTGACTTTAGTTCTGCCAGTGCATGCTAACCGAGAACCTGGCTTTTATAACTCACTTGGAGAGTAGCCACATACAAAAATGAGTACATAACAAGGAATCTTGGGGTTTGGTTATGAAAAGAAGAGATGGAATAGCGAATATTCATGGTACAGTATAGCTGCATGGTGAAGAATGTATATGTAAACCATAAAATGACTGAACTGGAGAATAGAGTAAATTAATGATGGAGCTATGGTTCCAAAACAAAAATCAAGATACATTTTTCCGTACCTTTAAATTACAGCAATGCACCAGTATTTATAAACAAGAATCAGCGATCTGGGAGCTTGTTGCAGAGCAGACACTGAACTATAGTCTAAGACAGTGAAATTCTCGAAGAGTAATTCTCTAACTTGTTTTGCTCTTTCAGATTTGACATGTAGACCACCAAGGCTGGTGTATGTCCTCCATATGCACATTGCTTTGCCAAAATTATCAGGTGTCATATGTTGTTCTGGCTGCTGATAGAAGGAAAAGAAGAAACAGATTTTGCCACTTTAGGGGAGAAGCCCAAATTTCACGAAGGTACTTCTAATACTACTACAGATTACTCCTAAAACACTGCTCACGCTTGTGGCCTGGTTTCTGTGGTACATTCCTTAAGTGCTGTGATTTTTTAAAATCATAAGAATATACACAAATATGCTAATTGTTCTGTATTTTTCACAGGTTTTGAGTATAATAAAGTTACCTATCCTTAAACAAATCAGTTCATTCCCAATACGTATTATTCCCTCTTCACCCTGATAACAGATCTGAAATCTAAATTTTGATGTGATAGGGACATGTCTGAGTTCTGGTTCCAGCTGTAACAGTTCTTTTTCTTCCTAGTAGCTGGTGCAGTGCTGCGTTTTGGCTTTAGTCTGAGAATGATGCTGGTAACACACCAATGTTTTAGTGTGCCATCATCATATGCTGGGCTTGGGGAATTCTGCTGCTTCTGCGCTTGTGTCTCCACTGCTTTGTCTGTCTGCAGCTCCTTGTCCAGTTTTGCTGGAGTGGAAGTGTTAAAATGCTGCAACTGCTCTTCCCTGGCTTTCTTGACAGGCCACTCCGGCATCTGGGAGCAGGAGAATGCTGGGCTGGGGACACACTCACACCGCTTCTGTTCATCAACTGTGGGAGCCGCCAGCTGGAGCTGTGGGAGCTGGCGATGGCATTGGCCTTGGAGTCGGGGATCCTGGCAGTGTACATTTTGTTGAGGGAGCTCATGGAAAAGGTGCATGACCTCTCGTTTGAGCACTCATCTGGGCAGTGCAAGACAAGGTCCCTCTTCTGAGCATCTGGTATGAGAGAGGCAGGGGCACATTTGGCTTCTCGTAGCTCAACTGCTAACTCCTCACTTCCACCTTCTCTTCCTTTCTTATCATTCTCCAGAACCTGGTCGTCCTCCTTCTGCAAAGACTTCTTCCTGCTCTTCTTGATGGTGTTCAGCACAGTCCCTTTCACACAAGGGTCTGGGCTGCTGTTGGCTGGGAAGGCCTTAGGTGAGATCTGCTGTGCCAGAGCTGTGGAGTGGGAAGGCCTGGTGATCTTAATGGTGACAGGGCTGTGGAGTGGGTTGGTGGGCTCAGAGTGAGCCCCATGGCATGTAGCTGTCCCAACGGATGGGCAGACAGACTGGCACAACACAAATCTTCCCTCTGAAATAGCTTAGTCTTTCACTGATTACAGAATGTGCTTCTTAACCGCCTGTGAGTCAGCCTGTGAGTTGGAGTTCTGATAAGCCTGTAGTGTTTGCTCACCAGATGGACTGTAAGCTCTTCAAAGTAAAGATATTGCTTATTAACATTGCTCTCCACTTATTTCTTTGTACGAAGTTTGGTAACTTGGTGCAGTTTTAGACTATTTCTACACTGCAAGGGGGAGGAAATGTATTTTTATAACAGGTAAACCTACCAAAGTGGATCAGTAAAAATTTTACTGGAACGGAGGATGGTTCTTTTTTTACATCATTCTAAGTAAGTAAGATTGATACCAGTGCCTGTCAAACACACCCAGGCTGAAATTACATACCTGTGCAGAGGTAAAAAATATTTCAGCCTATCATCTATTAGGATTTTAGAGCAAATTAGCCATGTCACACCAGTTACCTAGCATCTCTTTGACAGTTTAGTGCAATAATACTACCAGTCTATTAACAATCAAATATGTTTTTTCTCTTGCATAGTTTGTGCTACATACTAATAGACTCATTTAATGTGGGCAACATAAGGAATTTTTAGTGGTAACTCTCTCAAATGTCCTCTGTGTAACCAGATTAAATATTTTCTGATGCTACATATCTCGCTTGAGCTGCCGTTACTCATGAATGTGATAGTCAGAAAAGTTTATTTTATGGTTTTAACTTTTTTGTAATTTCTGATTTTAGTTTGTTCTTAGGATTTGAACAGTTCAGTTTTCATTTTTGTGATTTTTTTTGCCATCTTCAAATTCTCAAGCTCAACCTTGTTGTTTTTTACTTTCCAGTTTGAATCAGCACAGAAAAAAAATCAATTAGTTAAATTATCGTCCTTCTTACTTCTATTGGGCAGTTTTCTGTAGCAACACATGAAGGACGTTTTGAGCAGTTTGCAGTCATTGGTCGTAGCACGGTTTTAAAAATGAATACCATACCTACTGCACTCTCCAGATTTTACATAATCTCTATAAATACAAGGAAAGGAGGATGTTGTCAGAGAGGAAGCCTGCTCCTCTCCCAGCTCTGCTTTTTCTCTCACTGCAGAAGCGTCTCATGCTGAGGCTCCCACCCATGCACAGGGCTGACTTTACACTGAAGACGCAGATTTTTATGGCCTATAAATTATTGTGGTTTGGATACAAATCTTCACTCCAGACATGCTTTCAGTAGGACACACGGGAGACTAACTATGCACTGCTGCTCCTCACTGCCTTATCAGTCACAGTAATTATATACACAGATTAGGAAAATACGCAGACATTTCCCAGTATAAAAATTCCCTCTTGGATATGTGTAGGAAATTTTTCAATAGGTCATAAAAATTCTAAGGAACATGGATCACAATTTGATCATAATTACTGCTGTTCTCTTTTTATAGAGAGCAGTGTTGTCCTGTGCTGAAACATTGCCCATCTTGGATGTTACTTTTAGGGCTTTTTCCAGTTTTAGGGCGTCCATTCGTATGTGTCTCCCACTTCACAATGCGGGTCGCAGGATCAGAGTCACGCCCTGAGGTCTTTGGCTTTTCAGAGCTCTTGTTCAAAGTCCATTTTTTCTGGTTCCTTTAGCACCTCCTGACCTCTAAAAGCCCAGGGGAAGACTACATGGGACAACCACATGCTAAGACCACAACTTCCTTTTGAAGAGGAAGGCACTTACTATTTGTCAGCAGATTTACTGGAGTGTATTTATAATGCCCCATTACTTGATGTTTTGGAATAAAAATTACCAGTCAACTTCCCAAGCCTCCTCTATAAACCTAAATACTTGCACAATGCTTCTTGCCACTACCTGCAGCATACTTCATCTCCTGTAACACTGCCACAAAAGATAAATCCTCTGAAATTTTATTTGTAGCCTCACTGGCTCATGAGGAACATTCCCTTAATAAAGGATGCCTCCAAATCTTGCTACTTCATTCATTGTTCTCTAGATCAGAAACTAAAGCACTTCCAATGCAAAAAAATCCTGGTCTATGCAAATCCTACTTGGCTATCATTTAGAAAAGCAGCTGTTCTTATCAGAAGATACTGTTTTTTACCTTTGTGTTTGCTTTGTAAAGTGGAATTAGGCTTACACAAAGAGGCATCATGCAGGCAGATTAAAAAACCCAACTCCCTACTTTATTACTATCATCAGATAATGAGATCTTTCAGATTAGAAAGCCAATGCTAGTATGGGAGAAAAAGGCCATTGGAGCCATCCATTATGTACACTTTTGAGACAGTGGGCATTTAATTAGCATCACGTTGCACCTGTGCCTGGTACCCTCAAACCTCACAGGGCTGTGGAGATCGCACCTTGCTCTCGCTTTCATACCAGTGAGGCCAAATGCTGCCAGTGCTCCTTTGGCTTCAGGAAACAAGTCTGTCTTGGGGAATTTGGACCAGTTTTGCTCATGAAATGGCTTGTGCCAGCGTATACATAGAGGCTGCTGTTCAGATGGCAGAAACAGGGTCTGTCAAGGCAGACCACTGCTTCAGGCAACCAAACCGCTCCGCCAAGGCAGGACACATGGGCTCAGGCCTCTCCGAGTTATGCTTGGGTCTGCTTTAGAGGGGTTGGAGTAACAGCCGGTCAGAAGTAAAAGTTGCTAAGCTGCTACCTGGCAGGGAAATGAATGAGTATCTGCAATATGCAGCGTTGATGGTAAACAGTGGACGTTCGGTGATTATCCATAGATTTTCCTTTCATGGAGGAGCGCGAGCCTCGCTGCCCTTTTGCTGCGGCCATTTTTAATGCTCCCATCCGAAACGGCCGCAGGTCAGCTCCCAGCCGGTTAGAACACCAGGTAAATACAACAGAGTAAGGCCCGGGCACCCGCGTTCCCGGGGGCACAGTCGGGGCCGGGGGAAGGCGGGAACCGGGTGCGAGCCGGCGGCTTTCCCGCCCGCCAGGTGCCGCCCCCCGCCTCGCGCCCGTCGCCTCACGCGCGGTTCCCTCAGAAGATGGCAGTCGCCGCGCGCCCCGGCGCTGGCCGCCCCCTCCCCTCCCGCGCCTTCCCGCCCGCCCTGAGGCGCGCAGCCGCCCCGCTCCGCCCCGGACCCTTCCCCTCACGCAGGATCGGGGCTCGCCCGCCGGCAGCAGCGAGAGGAGCCCCCGCTCCGCTCCTCCTCCCTCTCCAGCCCACCCTCCACCTCCTTCCTCTTCCTCCGCCAACCCCACCCCTCGCCCCGGGCTGGCCCGGCCGCGGGCTGCCGCGCAGCCCGGGCTCCCTGCCGGCTTCCCCCATCCCCACGCGCCGCGCACACCTCCTCCGCCTGCCCGCCCTCCTTCCCCACCTCCTCCCTCCTCCTGCTGACGTCTGGCTCTGCCCGGCTGAAAACTCCGTGCCGCGGCGGATGCGGCGGCTCTCGGGAGCAGCAGTAGCAGCAGCGAAGATGGTGGCCGCTCCGTGCGCCCGGCGGCTGGCGCGGCGCTCCCGCTCGGCGCTGGTGGCGGCGCTCACCGTGCTGCTCCTGCAGACCCTCCTTGTCTGGAATTTCACCTCCCTCGATGCCGGCGAGGAGCAGCGCGGCGGCGCCGCTGGCCGCGAGAAGCGAGACCACGGCGGAGACCAGCGGGTGCACCCGCAGCGCCGCGGACCCGCCGCCCCGTACGGCAAGGCGATGGTAGGAGCGGGCGGGGGCGCTGAGGGGGGTGGTCGGCTCCGCACCGGTCTCACGGCATTTCTCCGCGCCTGTGCGGAGGGGGCTGCCCGGGTGGCGCGGGGAAGTTGGGGCGAAGCGAGACGCGGTCGCCCGGGGGTCGCGTCCCCCCGCTCTGTGTAGGCGCCCGCGCCGCCGCGCAGGTGCCGCTGTGCGGGTCTGATCCCGCCGTGGGGGCTGCCACCCGCGGCCGGGGTCCTGCCGCACGTCCAGCGGCCAGGGGCTGCGGCTGCAGCGCCGGGAATGGCTCGGCGGGATCCCGTCCTGCCCGGCGCCCCTCCGGCACTGCCCGCGGCGGGCGCTCCAGCATCCCTGAACTTCGCTGCCCGATACCTTTCTGAGGGTTTATTTTACTGCTACTTTGTTTTTCCCACCTGGAAACTGCACAGGCACTATTCCTTATTGCACCTCCCTCAGGCCCAGTAGGTGACAGGCAATGAAATCTAATGCAATCAGTTTATTAACCGCTAAAAACTCAAGGATCCTGAAACTGCCGCCTCGCCCCATCTCTTACCATTTCCTTTTGCACACTCCCCAGTTTTCATTTAATCGACTCAGGCCTGGAACCGCAGCGGGGTTGCAGAGCTGGCCCTATTGCCAGTTGCATTTCTGAATTTTCTCATGGGCACGTGAAAAAGCAAATGAGCAGGTTCTTGGTCAGTTAACGCAAACCCCAGAGATGAGCGTTTATGTGTACTACCGGCATGTGGTATTTTTCAGCTGAAGAGAAGCTTCGTTTGGTTTTCATGTAATTCTTTTATCAGTAAGATTACGTTAAATAAGTGTTGCCTCTTAAAGTATACATGCATATTTTTGCCTGGTTCTGTATTTCTGTTTACATCTTGAAAGAGAAAGCAAGAGCTTGGGGCTCAGAGTTGACTCGCCTTCACAAACGACTGTGGGTGTTTCAGCCACGGAAAGGCTGTAGAGGACCCTGCCCCGAGCACACGAGTGCTCCATCACTGACATTTGGGACAACTTTTCTGAAAGATAGTACATACCCATCCAGTGTGCGCAGATCTTGCTGTGCTTTCTAGGTGTGAAAATTAACGTTTCTGCTTACTGAGTTCAGTTTTTGTCTCTACATGCAAGCTTATCTTGGCACTTGCTGTGTTCATATATGTAACTATTCAGAGTCCACTATTTTTTCCTCCAGTACTCAGCTCTGCCTCTTTTCCTATCTGTCTAGTCTTTTATTCTTTCCTCTTTCATTCTCCTCCAGCTTTTTTCCTTGGTCTCCCCACTGTCGGTTATGGAGGGTTGGTGGGTGCCCGGTCCCTGAGCAGGCAGGGGGCCGGGAGGGGGGGCTGCATCTGGCACTCCAATCCTGCTTCCCCAGCTCAC
The DNA here is from genome assembly GCF_033783945.1 of Neopsephotus bourkii. Classification (NCBI taxonomy): domain Eukaryota; kingdom Metazoa; phylum Chordata; class Aves; order Psittaciformes; family Psittacidae; genus Neopsephotus; species Neopsephotus bourkii. Next base: position 69,782 of record NW_026900643.1, read on the forward strand.
CAGGCTTTCTAGGAAATAACCCTCTTCTGTGGGCTCCAGGGCAGTGTCAGGGCAAGTACTGTTAGCAGTTGTCTTACAAATATCCTGGCACAGCATCTGGTTTGCGCCCGGTGTGTTGGAGCAAACGCCAAGTTCAGAGCTGAGAGCTGATTGTTTGCGTGCTGGTGACATGCAGACACAGAATATGATTATTTTGATGCTGGCAGTTATGAATCATGCCTTTGTGCATACAGATTCAATCGAAGACCTAAAGATGGAGCACTAGGGTTCTGAATAGAAAATGTGTTTTAAAGCACACGCTGAGTGTACCTGTTTTCCCCATGTTACCTAATGACTAGTGTGGATCGTATGGGGCTGTCCTACAATGTCTGACATTGGTACTAAAAAAAAACAGTGCTCAACACAAGTGGCAACATGCTTGACAAAGTGCTTTGTCAAGAGGTGATTTGGCAATACTTCTTCAAGATGACTTTATGGTGACTTTATGGTACTTGTGGCTTTGCTTAATCTACACACCGGGGAAGCGGTTACCAGCCTTAAAATTACTTTGTCAGAAGAGAAAACCCCACGCTTAAGCATCCGTCTATTGATTAAAACGTGTGCTTGGTGGAGAAGTGAGAGGGAAATTGGATTTGTGCAGATTTCTGCCTTAACAACTTGGCAGCTGGCTTAAATTGGGAGGTGAAGTTCTCAGGCACTCCTGATGTGTAAATTTGTCTAATCCTACCTATGTTGGCTGTCTCTGGGGCAGGCCCTATTTTGATTTCAGCTCAGTTCATGAGGAAGATTGCTATTTAATGCAACTACACAGTACAGAATCAGTGAAAGAATATTTTTTTTCCCTCTGTTGCTTTGTTTCCACATTACAATGTGATTTATGTAATATAAGAGCAAAGTTACCCTTCTCAGTCCAAGTTTCCCATAGTTTGTGTATGTCAGATTGTTTTGCAACAGAAGCTGGCTGGTGTGAATACAGCAGTCCCATTATATCCAAATGTCTTCGGGTTAAGTGCATCTGAGAGACTCTCCAAGGATTTTTTCAAATATTCTTGCATTCTAACCAAACAAGAATATTAATGTGTCTTTGCTCTGTTAATGGAGTGGTGTGTTTTAATACATCTTTGAGAGTATTTTCTCAAAAGGCTACTAAGTGTCTGTGACTTGTCCTTGATCACTTTTTTCATGTTGAAGAGTCTTTAACACATGGGCACCCAGCTAACTGCCTTTCTAAGAGCCCTTATGCTAAATAGTTATGTGAACTGGATTTTGGAGACTTTGGAAAAGATTGAGCTCCTCAAACCTATGACTGAAAGTTGCTGGATGAGGTTGTGGTGGTTTTGTCTAGGACTTTTTCTTTGTCTCTGACCTATGCATATGACTGAAATGGTGCTGCATATTTGACTTTACTGAGCTGGACCTAAGTTAAGTAGTGTGAGGATTTTGTAATTCGTGTCAGTGGGAAAAGAAACCATAATCCTTTGAAACAGGTATTTAAGAGGTATTTCGATTTTTATTAAATGCTGTCAGATAAGTGTAATAAGCAATATCATTTGGAAAATGACATTGTACTATAGCAAAAAATGTTGCCACTGTACCTGCATGTAATTGAATATGAATTGCCAACTTGGCAGGAAGAAACAATTTTGAATTGAGCTATTTTGCAACTGAAAACACTTCTGGGCTGGATCCGCTGGCCAGCTACATCTGGAGCTTTCATTACTCATAAGCAGTTTCCTGCAGTTGTTCCATATTTAATTAAACCAGCTTATAGATACCTTTAAAGAAGTATGAAGTGAATTGTTAGCAGTGATTTCCATGGGTGCTTGCAACCATTTTTGTAGCTGTTCAGCACCCTTTGCACAAGCTTTATTCATTCAGCAAAACTCAAGCATCAAAAGCAAGGAAGAATTAAGCTACTGTCTGAGAATAGGTTGTTTTTTATGTAAGGGTCTTTATCTTTGATAAGTATAAAAAAGCTTTTTGCAAGAATACCATAAGCATGCTGCTTAATCTCAGGCTGTTTTAATGCAGCCTGCTAGCGATGGTGGAAGGGACTTGTTGGTGGGTGTTGTGTGTTGGGAGCCCAAAAGGTAGGAAGAAGGAATGCAAATCCCTGCTTCAGATGGCTGGTGATGAGGGCGATGTGACAGCAGAGCATCTGCCGTGGTCTTAGATTACAGCCAGTGTTGCACGGAGGCAGTTGTGTGTTGCAGTGATGTGCTTTTGTTACCCAGCTGTGGCTTCTGCCTTGGAATTAGGCATTGAAGGCAATGTCTGTGAGTATGTAATGCTCCTTCTTGCCTTAGGTTTTCATTGCTGCCTGGTTTACTATAAAGCAAAAATGCCAGTGCGTTGTTACTGTGTCAGCTGAGTGAAATACAGCTTTTGCCTGCTGGTGTGGGATCAAAGCATTTCTGTAGTCTAAAATTTTGTGTATTCATTGTAAACAAATGGCAAGTTTCTTGCAGCATGCAGCTGTCAACCAAACATAACTATCAATAGCTCAAAATGTTCAAAACTGTAAAATGAAAAGAGAGAGTCGTGTGTGTGGGAACAGTAATGATTACCTGTTTTAACTCCAGTCAAAAGTTAATCAAGGAAGGACAGTCCTGCAGATCAATAGTGCCTCACCTCTTAATTTTCATTTCTGGGGTGGGAAATGTGATACTTCTTCTCTTGCATATGTGGAGAGTGAGACTGGATCCACTGCTCCTCCATGGGTTCATCAGCTGAAAGTGCTCAAGCAGCCTGTATTTATTCTTCCTTGTTCCTTGTTGTCCTCTCTTCTTATCCTTGTTCCTCACCTCTTGGAGATACATGCTGAGCTCCACCAGGTCAAAGAACAAGAAGCCAAAAGTTATTACCATCTGTGCTTGAGCTTTGTAATACCCGTTGGTTACTGAAGCCAGGAAGGGCATCCAGCTGCTACTCTACTCAGTAGTAACAGTTATAAAAACTGATGAGTTGTAACTGGAGGAAAAGTATCAGCAACTCTGTAACCCCGAATTGTACAGCAGAAAAAAAAACAGTTTTTCTGAAGTCCGTCCATCAGATATTTTCTGTTGCCTTTTCCAAATGCTTCCCCAAAGTAAAAACAGTGCAGAAGTCACCTTGTGTATCAAGTAGAACCCTTGTGTGTTTTCAGGTTTGGAAACAAGAGTGTTTTCTTTTGAAGAGTATTTGCCCCCAAATGTTTAGATCTGCAGGGAAATTCCCAGTGCTGTTTTGCCAGAAACACACAACCTGGACCTACACATATCTGGGACCTACCCTTTGCGAGCATCAGTGTATATTATCTGTGTGGGAGGTATTTAACAAGAGTTTCAGTACAGTGCCTACATTAAAGCATACATTTGCACTGGGGTGGTAGCAAGGTTGATATCGAAGCAGTCTGTGCTTTGGGCAAGAAGTTGGGCTACCACTGGAAGATTCACTACAGTTTCTGGGTGTCATTTTACAAAGTTGCACTTAAACGTAAAAATAATCTGTTAAAATCCAGAAAACCAGAGGTTTCAGGAAAAAAATGTTTTATCCCTAATTTATCTTTTTTGCTTAAATCGGTGAAGGTAGAGGTTCCATGTATGATGACACAAGCAGATGGTACCTGTTTAAACATCTTCCCCTTGAAGTAGCTTGTTGATTTAAACATGTGGCCTCAGTTGTCTCATCTCTGAACAGAAGAGATAAGGGGAAAAAAGTTTTCAGAAACATTTACAGACCTGAAAGGTGCAGGGGAGCTCAATGTGACCTAATCATTTATGTCTTAAGCTTCAGTCCACTGTGAATCAAGCTGTGGAAACCGGGTCCTCATTTGTGTTAGTACACCTGCTGGTCTCAGTGAATCAGCTTAGTTAAGGTACCTTAAGTCATGAATAAAATTAATGGCATTACGGTAGTACATCTCCAAAAATGATAGATTTCCTAGAGAATGGGTTCATAATACTGACTTGACCATTAAGTACAGTTTTGCTGGTTAACAGGAGCTTAATCATGCTGCAGTACAGCTTCAATAACAGTTGAAAAGGAGAATGGAGACAACTAATCATTTTGTAATGGGAAAGGTGGGAGACAATACATCTGCAACTAGAAGCTGCATAACGATTTTTACGAAGTCTTAACACTTAACAGGGTGCATGTTAATAAAACAAACAAAGCTTTTCACTAGCAGGGAACTAATGTATGCATTATTTAAGAAGAGTATTAGAACCAGATTAGATTGATGGACTCCTGCAGCAGTTACCTCGTTAACCATCTTCTCTGTGGGGATGTGGGAAAGTATTACATGAAATGGATCTGTGTTAATTGGTTATGCCATCGGAAGTCTTTTTCAGGCCACTGATGTGTTTTTGTTGTGTTGGGTTTTTATTCTTTAATGTATGATGGGATTTTTCAGATATTCCCTTTGAAAGAGAAGCTTTTTCTTATTTTTTTTTTTTATTTTTTTTTTTTTTTAGCAAGGGAAGACCAGCTGTTGTACAGGAGGCATACAAATCCCATTTACTTCTTGTCAGCCACTGCAAAGCAAGTATTTTCTGGTGAAAAAGGCCCTCATTACCTGCCACATGTCTCAGCTGTATTGAGAAATAGTTTTCTAAATATTTTTTCCCTTCGGCATTGAAAGTCCATGATATGTGATACAGCAGCTTATTAGTGCACAATCAAGAGGCAGGAGTACAATAAAAGCATGAAGTGAACTTAATTTGTAGAAACAGCCAAATTATGTAACCTCAAGGATTAATTTTAATCAGATACTTCCTGATTTTTCTTTACAGTGTTAAAATTATGTCTGGCACATCACTGGAGCTCTTCAGATGGGATACAATGTCCTGTATCTTTTCTTCTAATGGGGCAGATGCAGGAGCATCCCTGTACCAATACTTGCAGGATGCATTAGTGCTGGCATGTGTAACTACTTGGATTGGTGCAGTTTGAGGAGTAGCACTTCCAAAGTTTTGAATCTGATTTCTAGACTTGGGAGCCTCAGTCCCTCTATTTTTTTATTTATTTTTTTTTTTTTTTTAAGTAATGGTAGGCCTTTGATGCTGTGCCACAGAGTACATGCTGAACAAGGAGAGTGCTCTGTGGGAGCAGGGAAAAGCAGAGTCCTGGTCGCCTTCTCCCATCAGTAACCTCTTGATGTCTGTAGCAAAGTGTTTAGAGCCACATTGCTGAAAGCAAAATGTAGTTTTGGGGTTATCACTTATTGGCTGTCCAGACTAGTCCTCTTTAGTCTGATAATTGTGTTTTCTTGGTGTTTTTTTCTTTCTCTGGAGGAGCCAAGTCCTGGCAGGTTCCAGCTTTATTTTGTCCCTTTTAGGTTTGGAGCTGATGATTATGGCTGTCCCCTTTGGAGCACTTAAGCTGGGGCTGAATCTCACAAACAGTGGGGTGCTAAATTCAGGCAGTCTAAGGCCTGAATAGAGAGAGATGAGTGCCTTCAGAAGGCAATTCAGCTCCTTTGAGGTCTGAATCTCTGCAAAAGCCTCCTCTGCCTCACTGAGGGAAGGGGGCCAAGGCAGTGATGCTCAGATAATGGCCCTGCTGTGGTAGGAATCCATTCCTTCACATACCGGGTCTGTGGTTTCTCCTACCCAGTCCTCAAGGTGTGCTTAATTAACTTCCCATCTTTCAGGGAAGTGGTGTGGGTTTGAAGTAATCAGTCTTTGTGAAATAGTTTGAGATCTTCAGCGAAGACTGGGACCAGCTTGTCAGCTGCCAGGCATTGGCATAGCTCCATTAAAGTCAATACAGACCAGCTGAGGATTCTGGACCCACAAATGCAATTATTGTTATAATAATAGCATCAAACAAGTAATCATTATTTTTACTCTCTCTTTTCATTTCAAAATGAGAAAATGATTTCCTCTTGGATCAGTGAAAGTAATTTACATTATGCACAATAATGGTCTACATGGAAATATAATTATTATTCATTTGTATGGCACCATCTGGGCACTAGAAGCTTTACAGACACATGTGAGGAAAGGTCCCTGCCTTGAAGAACTTACAGGGTGAATAGCAAGAATAGCTCCTAGTGCTTAACAGAGTCACAAGTGTTAGCTTGCAGTATTACCAGCAGGGATCCGTTTAGCACAGGACTTCCACAAACTCTTCTTCAGTTGATTTCTACTCGCAGATCAGAATTCATATGTGATTGGCACTGTACGACCTAAGGGTAGGATAAGTCAAAGGACTGATTAGCATGGATGGATAAAGAAAGAAATCAAGAAGAGGCTAGTATTATAAATTGGCTACCCAGCTGTTTTCAGGCAGGTAAAGATTTCCAGGCTTCACTTGGAAGCAGAAAGTGGTCTCGAAGCCTGTGTTTCTGATGGAGTTACTCCCAGGCTTTGCATCAGATTCAAGACTGAATGCTTTAATGAGTTTGAGTAGGAGCTAGAAGTGAAGAGACTAGGCTTTTGAATTGTGTGGATATAAAAATTGAGCAACTTGTAATGTTGCTTAAGCTTCTATGTGGTGTAACCTTGCTGAGTTCAGACTTTTATGTGAAGTACCAAAAGGGTCAGTGCAGGACACTTAAGTCATGTGACTTCTTATTTTTAGAGATGATTAGAGGATTCCTTCAAGGGATGAACTATTTATAGCATGTCTATAATTGGCTTCTCTTTTTTTTTCTTTTTGTTCTTTTTTTTAATTTTTTTTTGTTGTAATAAAATGAAAGTTCACAATAAATGAGAATCAATTTAATAGAGAAAGTTAGCTAAAAAGATTTCACACTAGTGTGTGGTTGACTCTGAGGTCAGATCTTGAATGCTTCCCACATATTTTGTTTTCAAGCTACTGTTCTGTTGCTGTTCTATTATTAGAGAGTAAGTGGGATGCTTGTTTAAAACAATTTTACAAAGCTGAACGGCACTGCAAACTTTAACTTGGATTTGGTTGAATGAGTCATGGACACTCATTTTTACTTTGTACTGCAGCTTTTTCTTGTCCTTCAGATGTACTCTTACAGTTACGTTGGTGGAGTCTGAGCATTTTTCTTTGAGTTGGTGCTATTCGCTGCCTTCTTAATGGTGAATTTTGGATTCCACGCTCTCTGAATTTCAGTGGTCTTTTGTTCTTGAAACTCAGCCTGTTTGTAGTTAGCTTTGTTCTTTATAATTGAACTTTTTGATTCAGGAGCATATATGGTTCAGTTTAAACATCATCTTTTGGGAGAAAAAGTGATAGAAGTCATGTATGTATCGACTAAAATGAAGCAAATTCCCTGAAACTATATTCATCCCATTGACCCTTTTGTGGGAGATGAACAGACAAACCGGAAAAATTACATTTCCATGGCAAACTTTGGGGGTTCTTCAGAAATATACAGCCACGAGTCATAGCAGTGACTAGGGTCCTTGTCATGGGTTGTTCTGTAAACTTGGCAGGAGGACAACTGGTCAGTCTTGAAGATGAGCCTCACAACTGCCAGGGGCATCAGTTATCAGAGTAACTGAAGATGTTTTCCTCAATCAGGCAATGTACCTGGAGCTGTACCTGGCTAAAGGAGGGACATCTACTGGTTATGAATATCTAAATTGGACTTCTGTGTAGAAACGGAGTGTTACCAGAGGGGACTGGGGACATCTTGAACCAGCATGTGAAGAAAAATAATCTGTTGTCAAGCTAATAGTACCTGGTAGAAAAAAAATACCCTCATGAAAAATAGCAACTTGTTGCCTGCAGAGATACACGTTTGTGTAGCTGGAGATAAATTTAGGCACCTAATTATATTGACTTGGATGCCTACAGGCTTGCTTATGCACTTAAAACATTGTATGTGTGCCTGACACAGATGTTTAAATATATAAATACAGTTTCAGGTGGCTACCTTAAGGCATCGAAGTTCAGCAACTTGGCCTGAAGTATGTAAAACCCAAGCAAACAAGCAGAAGAAGAGTAAGTGTAGTAAACAAAGCTGTTAGTGTGTATACACCAGGCGAATAATAATACTTTGCATAGCTACTGTGCCTCAAATTGCTTATGCTTTGGCATTCACTTGAATTGAATTTAGTCACTCAATTGCATAAATAGCAACTTGGAGGTGCTGTCTGCTAGCAGCATACATGGAGCAGTACCTCAGCAATGAACTAGCTTTTTGGCAGTCTTAGAAGAAAAGATGTGCAAGTCTTCAGTGCAATATTTTGATAAGTCACTGGTTCTTATTAAAATAATAATTATGGTGATAATTATAACTGTAGTTGGCTCTGACTGAGCTGCTGAGTAGGGGGCGGCGGGAGGAGGATTATGAATATTCTTGTAAAACCATCTGAATCCTGCTCTTTTAGCTCTGTGCATACAGATGAGGATGTTTGTGTCTGTATTTCTGGCACATCATGTGCCAGTAATGGCAGTACCCGTGTGCTGTGTGGCAGCTCATAGGAGAGAGCTGGAGATTCCTGTGCATTCTGCCTTACAGGCTGATCATCATCCCTGTGGTCTTGTTTCTAACAACAGAGATATGATCAAAATAGGTGATAATATTTTACAGCAGTATAGTGATAAAGTGGTGTAAAAATCTCATAGCTGGCTGGCTTTCTGTAGTTAACGATGTTTGTTGTGTCTGTGCCTTCTTAGCAAGATTATGTCATCTTGCTCTGAAAAGCCCAGGTCAGGCCCTGTTAATATTGAAACCAAAACAAAGTTTCCATTAGCAGGTAGCACTCTACCTATGATGACACATTCTTGAGCATTTCTAATCTAATTCGGTATTAAACTTTTACAGTAGCTGGGCTGCCACTGCACTACCTCCTGTGCTAAGTGACTGCAAGTGCTTAATGACTATTTATGAGACAAAGATGGTCTCAAACATCCTCATTTTCCAGACTGAACAGTGATTTCCCCTGCTCACCCCCAAGGCCCAGTTATAAAATACGGCATTTTCTGTTTGGTTTCTTTTGAAGCTGATTTTTCTCACCACTGGATATCTAAGAAAAGCAAACAGCAGTGGTTATTGCCTGCCCGTTTGTACAAAACTGCAGCGCGTTCCTGGAGTATGAGTTTGGGGATGGCTGCTCCCCTTGCTTTGGGCTTCAGCAAAATGCCTCATGAAATGGGCAGGAGAGTTCAGGTTTTAAATTGCAAGACAAGTTTCTGTATGGGAAACAGCAGAAAGTTAGAGGTCAGCTGTAAAACTCTGTGGGACCTATGGAAGCATTACCAGTTTAAAAATTGGATAAACCTAAATGCATTTATCATGCTTTGAGAGCATAGGCATTTTCTAGAAGTGAATTTCATAATGTGTGCTCATTTTGAGAGGGAGTTGATGCAGAGAAAGAACAAGATTTATTTGGTGTTTTGGGCAGGTTCGCATAGCCCAGGTCTTCAGTTCTGCAGTTGTCGTGGGATCCATGGGTTTATGTACACATTTCACACAGTAGAAATCAACCCAAATGTATATTATGTGAAAGTTAGGCTATAAGGTGAGGTTTCTTTTTGCCTTTATACAGCCAAATATATAAGTAAAACATGCTTTACTTGATTTTTTGACAGGTTGGACACAGTTACTTAGTTTGTTTTTTGTCTGTTTTAGTACCATCACAAGTGTGTCAGACTGAGCAACGGTCTCATGCTGTCAGGATGTTATCTATAGGGTATTTCATTCTGTAGTTTATGTCTTTCAGGGGATTTTAACTTTCTAGTTGCACTGATGTACGTTCACAGTAATTCTCATGTCAAGGACCTATGAATGAATGTAATTGTGGAGGAAAACAAGGGTCTTACAGGTCAAAATGTTCTTCAAGGACTGTATTTGGGCAGTACGGACATTTCAGCAACTGTAGGAGCATTTTGTTGCTTTTGAAGTGTCACTAATTTTGTAATGAGTGTTCAAGTCACATACTATGTTCTAGATGCTTTCTGTTTGTGGAATGTGTGTTGCTTGGAAGGGGCAAGTGAAAGGGAGCCCTTGAATTTTATTCTGGCCTGGATTGAACCTCTGGGTTGTGTTCCAGTTTAGATCCAGCCCTAGCCAGGTTTTGATCTGAAGTCTGCCACCTAAACAAACCTCCTCAGGGCTTTGAAGCCTTTGGTAGTTAATGAGCAAGGTGTTGTTTGTTTTGCTTATTAGTAAATGTTTGTATTTTGTTGTTAGTTTTAACATGGTCTTGTGTATTACATTCTTCCTTCTTGAACAATTCAGTCCTGCAGAGAATAAGCTCTACTTTGAAGTCCCTTGGAGTTACGGCATGCTTAATTAGTTGCTTAATATATTAACGGAATTGGAGAGAATGTCAGGTCTCTAATAGACAAATTGGTAAATAGTAACTCCATTATGCAACACTGGTTTTCCTTTGAATAACTTGGTATGATTTTGTTCTGTGCTCACTGTCATTGGTAACCTGTTTTCCTCCTAAATTGTAGCTGTCCAGTTTGAAAGACTGTTTCCGGTTTACTTAAACACTTCTGCAGCATTCACCTGTTTTATGCTGCCTGCAGAGAGCAAAACGGATCCTCAAATGTTTAAATCTGTTGCTATGGTTAGGATGATAGTTTTGTAGCGATGTGGAGATGCTGTAGGTGTTTGAATTATCTCTTTAGTTGACAGTTAGTGGTTTGGTGGGGTTTGGGTTTTCCCCCTCCTTGTTTACTAGGGTAAAGTGTACTCAGGGCTCGATTTTTGCAATTCTTATGCAAACAGAGGCATGCATCCTGGTGCAACTGAATTTCTGCATGTTTCTGTTGGCAGTGGTGGAATTATTTAACAATCACTGTCCATTTTTAGTGGTTTTAGGGTGATAAACGTACAATTCAGGATTTTCTAAAGTCACATATATAAAGGTTGTGCAATGTTAATGATTTCATCCCATGCTGAATTACTAAATGTGCTCATGCAGGAGGACTCCATGCTGGCTTTTGCATTATGTTTGATGCAAGGAAAGACTATGCTGATGGAAGGTCTGTTAAATCATCTGTGATGTACTATGCTTTACCTCTGGCACTCGGCTTTTAAGAAGTCATGTGCTTCAGTATGTGTTTACTTGTGGACTTTTGGGCCAGTTTGAAAGGAGTGAGTGGGGTTTCTGAATGGGTTTAAGATGTCTGCTTTGTATTCAAATGGATGACCTGTGTTAGAATTTAAATGTATTGAGTCCTGCTTAAGGAGATAACCAATTCACTTGTACATGGTGGTGTGCCTGGGGATCTGCCAGTGTTAGGTTAAACTGCAAACATTTATATTGAAGGACTCTGTTGTATTCTGATCAGCTTATACAGTGCGTCAGCTTTAACTGTTGTTTAGCAGTGTTTTTAGTGGTTGGACTCGATCTTAAGGGTCTTTTCCAACTTAAATGACTCAATGAGTCTGAGTTTGAAAAATAAAATAAAATCTCAGGGTCTGGAAGAAAGATGTTGTGTCTGAGGCTGTGTGGCAGGATCTGGATGTAGATTTAACTCCCAGCTTTAGAAGACACTGCTTATGTGGCCTCCTCATGGAGGAGAATATGAAGCTGGCTGTCTCTGCTTCCTGTTAGTCAATCAGAAGGACTAAGTCACTGGATAGTGGGCCTGGTGTGTGTGTAGCTCTTCCTGGCAGACTACAAACACGCATACTGAAGCTGCACTGAATGGCAACGTTTGCCAAACATCTTTGTCATATTTCCATTTTTTTTTTTGGGGGGGGGGGGCTGTCTTTGATAGAACAGACAGCCAGAGAAGTTGAGGGTTTAAAGGGCATTCATAACTGGACAAGTGACCCATGGGGAATACCATGCAGGCATATAGAATGTTGGTAGTGGCAGAGTCCCAGAGGATAGAATGTTTGTGGTTTCCCAGAGGATCAAATGTTGTTGTGGTGTTGTCAAACGAGATTGAATGTTTGTGGTGTCCAGGGGTTGATAGCCCATACACCAGGACCGGTATATAAAGGGATGCGTGTGGTGACAAGGGCTGGAGCAGCCTGGAGGCAACCAGGTGGGTGAGCGAGGGCTGAGGTGAGAGGGCAGGAGGAAGGCAGGAAGGGGAGAGCTGGGCTGCAGGGCCCGGGCAGGGAGGCCACATGTGCCCGAGGTGTGGCAGATGGTGGCTGCTCCTTCTTTGACTTCCAGAGCCAGAAGCTCCTGCAAAGAGAGGACCAGAACACAGCACGCTCCTGCCCTTGGCCATGCAGCTGGACATTTGCCACCTGCTGCAAGGGCACAAAGTTAAGTCATGGAGCCTGGCAGAGCCCTGGGCAGGGGTTGCCCATGGTACACCAGTGTGGCTGCAGTGTAGTTTGTTCTGCCTTTTTCAGACCCAGGCTCGGACAGGCAATTGACCAGCCCATGGTGCACTCCTATCCTCAGTCACACAGCATGGGATTTGCTTCTTTCTAGGAAGGATGCTGACACAAAGTTAAGTCACAGAGTGTGGCAGAACCCCAGGCAGGGGTTGTGCATGGTGAACAGAGGTGGCTGCTCTGCAGTTATGTTGCCTTTTACAGCCACAGGCATGGAACAGGACAGGATGAGACCACAGCATGCTCTGGTCCTCAGCGCTCGGGCAGAGACATTCACTACTTTCCATAAAGACACAGCAGATGCAGGCCCAGCCAGCAAATGAACTGGATCATGGTGCACTCCTGTCCTCAGTCACACAGCATGAGATTCGCTTCATTCTAGGAAGGATGCTGATACAAAGTTAAGTGATCTAGTCAGTCAGAGCCCTGGGCAGGGGTGGCCCATGTGAACGAGGGTGGCTGCTGCCTTTGCTTGTTGTCCTTCCAGTTGCAGCCACAAGCCATGACCCGGAGTGGACCAGACCATGCTGCAGTCCTGTCCTCAGGCACGCAGAGGGAAAGACTGGCTGACGAGCTTGTTGACACGCTGTTGGGAAGAATGAGGACATTGGCAGTGACAGGACACAGTTGAAAATGTAACTACTTGACTGACGCAGGCCCAGACGGGGCAGGACCAGACCACCGTGCACTCACTCCCTTCTCTCAGCAGCTGCTCAGCCAGAGATTTCTGTAGCTTTCAACAACAAGGAAGCCATTGACCTAAGGACAAGGAAGCACAGCCAGTGTCAGCCTGCACCTCACTGTGTTCCCTCAGGAGCTGCAGGCCGTTGACAGGGGGAGCTCCTGCCACTCACCCTCTCTGTGAAATTGACCTGAAATAAATTTTTCTGATTTGTGAGCCATTGGCTGATTCTTCTGCTTTGTGTGGTCTTTGGGGGCACGGGTCCTGGGCCTTTTCCTTTTTATCATACAGTTATAGAATGTTTTAGGTTAGAAGGGACCTTCTAGTCCAATCCTCCTGCCATCTGCAGGGATGCCTTCCACCAGACCAGGTTGCTTAAAGCCCCATCCAGCCTGGCCCTGAACACTCCTAGGGATTGGCCATTCACAGCTTCTTTGGGTAACCTGTTCCAAAGGCCGCTTGAAGTATTGGAAAGCTGCTATGAGGTCTCACTGGAGTCAACTTTGTGTTGACTTTCAGTCATGACTATGCACTTGAAACAGCAAAAATGATGGAGATTCACCTAATCCATATCCTTAAGTAACTCAAAGAGACAGTGGAATTTTAGGTGTTACAACAGACATTAAGCATTTAGTCCAATGAGAGGTGTCCCTATGTATCACTCCTGGTTGATCTAAAGCGGCATGCATTTTTCCCAGGAGATAGGGTGTTGGTGGTGGTGATGTCCCAGAGGATAGAATGTTGGTGGTGGTGGTGTCCCAGCACATGGAATGTTGGTGGTGGCCATGTTGCAGCAGATAAAATATTTGTGGTGGCAGTGTCCCAGCGATAGAATGTTGGTGGTAGCTGTGTCCCATCAGATAGAATGGGAAGGGAAGGTGTATTTGAGGAAAAGCATGGTTTTTTTTGCCACAGTATCTGTTTTGACTGTTGTACTGTGACTAAGGGCCTGCGTATCCGTGCTTTGTTGTGACAAATTCTTATTGCAATACCAGTGCAAAAGCAGCTGTTTTATACAGTTCCTGTGATTTAGGTTGTTTGCCCACCATAACCCCGTACAAGTCTCCCAGAAGCAGACAAGTTGTTCTTCTGGTTGCAGTTTCAGAGTAAATTTGAGCCAAAAATAAACATGACTGTTGACAAAACAGTTGCCAGTCCTTAACCTCCCCACGTGAGCTGTGCTAGTGTTTTCCTGCCACTAGAGAAGAGTCACTCCTGTTTCAGCACTCTGATAGCCTCTGCTTTCGTGGGATGGATGATCCAGGTCTGGACAGTGCCGGTAACCACTTACCAATTAGATTTTGTTACTAGTAGTGTGCCTGACTCCCCTGGCAGCAGCTGTTTCTGTTTTAGGGCTGTTGGTGGGAGAGAACCCATGTTTTTCTCTGCTGTGTCTATAATCAGGTTAATTTTTTGTGAGCTACACACATCTGTAGCCTAAAACATGTGCTCAGCCTGGAGGTAGTTGATGAAAAGTGACGTTTCCCACAGCCTGGTGTTCTCTTGCCATTAGCGGAAGCTTGTACTGCTACAGTCTTGCACATTTTAATGATTCAACACTTGATATTTATGAAGTCCTTTGGTTTGCACAAATGAGCATAAATATGAGTATCTTCTGAACATACCTAATGTAATGCAAGCCTAATATTTTTTGTAGGACTATCAGTCTCCTTAAGTAGTCCTTTCATGTGTTTATGAAGGGGGAAAAAAAACCCCAACCCCAAAATCTTTGGCTATTCTGGCTGCTGTTTTGTGAGCAGTGAGTCCTTGAGAAGAAGCTTTTCTATTATCCCTAATGCTCTAAAGCTAGCTGAACAAACAAAATGAACACGGATGTTTCCTCACTGGTGATGCAGTTCGTAAGGCTACACCACTAAAGGCATTACTCAGCTGCAGTTTTTGTGTGCAGAGATCTGTTGACCAAACAATTCAGTCTTGCTCAAGAAAACTTCCTGCAAAGTTAAATGGGCTTGCTGGATAATGCTTTTTGTGTTAGCAGCTTATTAACCACTTAATGAATTACCCAGATGTGTTTAAATTAGCCAAAAAACTGTTTTCTTACCACATGGGAATACTGCAAGGACACTGTGGTGTGCAGCTGACTTTGTACCCTGTTCCTGGAGGAATGGGCTGAACAGTGTGAACAGGCATTGCCTGCAGTTCTGGGGCAGCTATTTGGCTCATACATGATTGAAAACACAATCAAAGTTAGTGCTGTATAGAAGCCCTTTACAGATGTGTTAATTCTGGCTAAACTCAGGTTGTGCCAATTTTAACAATTCTGCAAGAAAATTCTTCACACAACAGAAGAGGAATAACTTTGAACTGGTTGCAGTCTGTATTTAGTAACAAGGCAACCCTTTGCTGCTATGCTGACTAGTCTGCCTCCTTGCCTTCTCTTTGTCCTATTATTTTCCTTGTTCAGGCATTTTTTCTGTGAGATTAAGATCTTTAGTTTATAGAACAGAGGATGAGGATGTAGGTGGGATGAGGAAGGCAGAAGCAATGCGCAGTTCTTCAGCGAACCTGTGCCCCAGCAATGGTTGTGCCCTGGGAGCAGAGGATGCTTCCAGGATGCTCTGATCTTAGCCAGCATTTCCAGCTCTCCTGGGAAATGAGGTGAGGTCGTGGTTTGTGTAGTAGAACAGGTGTGTGTTAATGCTTTAAGGCAGGCTTGAGCAATCTGACCACTTACACCCTGCTTGTAGCTATAGGATCTGCTGTTGTGTTTAAAACCAGTAATTATGAAAAGGAAAGGCTACCTTCTTGGCACATGTGTGCAGGGACTGATGTTTTCATAATTGATTTAGACAGCATTTCAGCGAATTTAGAGGTGTCAGTTGCTATTGGAAGGAAGGTAACTTTACTCACCTAGGTCATGAACTGTTAGAAATGACCCATGTGGGATGATACTATCTCAGAGCTGCTGTTTTCTGTTACTGCTCTGTTAACTTTTGTCTTGGTGACTTTGTTGTTGCTCTTATCCCCAACTCTGTTTGCAGTGAAAACTTAGTCTTTTATTCCCACATCAGGTTGAGCTTACTGTGGCTTAAGGCAGTAACACATGGAAACATTCAGTTGCATGTCCAATTGCAGCAGTGTGGCATGGCTGCTTCCCAGGGCCCACATATGTGGCTCATTGATTGTACAAGGTTGTCCAGCATTTTGCCAGAGTCGTATCAGAAATGCCAGAGGCTTCAACTTCAGCCACCCCTCATCCCACACAGCACGCCTGATTCACCTGCAAGACAACTCATCACTGGTGCAGAGATGAACTTTCTCTTGGATTCTTCCTCTGTGCACGATGGGAACTTGTTTTCATGTCCATGTGTGTAGTTCCTCTCTGCTGCCATCTTTTTTCTCTCTAAAGATAAGTTTTCCCTGCTCTCCCTTTCATTTTTTATTCTCACTGATGTGCATCTTCTGTTTCTCCCTTCCTTTTCTGAACAAAGAAGATTTCTTGTTTCTAAGCATTTGAGTAACACAGTTTTGTTCCCTTTTTGCAGAAACAGACCAACTTTGATCAACAGTGAAAGTAATGGTTGTAGAAATTCACACTGTGCACTTCTTGCATACTCCATGGAGTGTCTTTGGAGCTGGTACTTAGCATATTGCTTCTGGAAGCACATTTCTGGCATGTAGCTTTTATTTGTGCAGCCAGAGACCTTGGCAAATGGTTCATGCTCAATAGGAACCCACAGTCCTTTTAGATACTGAATAGTATAAATAATGACTTATCAACATAGGAGAGTGGTGGCAAAATAAGCAAAGGTGTACTTTTAACCCTTGCTAGTTTAGCTAACACTAAACTTTGGTTCTGCATGTAGGGTGCTGTTCTGTAGGGTTGCTTGATCTACTCCCAGAGTTGTTGAAGTTCAGTTGATGGGTTCAAAGCCACCATATAGGAAACAGGTGAGGGTTAGTTACTCTGGGCAAGTCCTGAGTGCATGACTTCTTCCAAAATAGCAATATTTTTTGTCATTTATTCTTTCTGCATAAAACAATGATTAATAGTAGTGTTTATCTTCAAAAAAGTTGCAATTTTTAAGCATGTTTTTTAAGAGTAATTTTAAACTATTATTTGCATGTTGTCCATGAGAGAAACTGTTTGTTTGAACTCTAAATCTGAGTAGAAAAACGACATTTTTCTGTCTCCCTCGAATATGTTACTGTAGTTTCCTCTGATGACAGCTGGAGGGGTCAGAGGTGACAGGAACTGACACAAACTAGTACTACGAGACAATTTGTGGCTTATGTCATGCTAAAGTGGGGTTACTTTGCTAGCTGCACCTGTAATGCAGCCTTTGCTTACTTCAGCTGATTGATAATGTCTGACTCTTCATTTTGCACTGATGGCTTTTTTGCACCATGACTGACATTTCTATGCAGAAAGTCAGCGCAAATCCTGTGCCAACCTTATGCAAAGGTCCTCATCAAACCAAGCAATGAGGTAAAAGCACAACAATCAGTGCAAAGGAGTTTGTTACTGCTTTCCACTCCAAGGTGAAATTTTATCCTAAAACGGAAAATACACTGGGAGGTCTGCTTTGAAGCCTCTGTAAGCAGAAGGGGAAATGTGCATAATGGGGCACATCTTTTTCAGCTGATTAGAAAAATTAGGTTTGACTATAATGGTGTCTGGAGGAAAATGTGTTAAAGTCAGTATGACTGAAGTCTTAGGGTCCAAAGTAATGTGCTTTAGGAAATAGCTGCTGCATGCATATTCTTTTAGTCAATCAAAGGGCCACCTGAGAAGGTATGAGTATACTTCTGAGGCTGTGGAAAG
Source organism: Neopsephotus bourkii (assembly GCF_033783945.1). Taxonomy (NCBI): domain Eukaryota; kingdom Metazoa; phylum Chordata; class Aves; order Psittaciformes; family Psittacidae; genus Neopsephotus; species Neopsephotus bourkii. The sequence goes on from NW_026900643.1 coordinate 87,467, forward strand.
TACAGAGTGAACTTGCTCCAGAAGCAGGATAAAACGTGCACTTTTTCTTCCCCCACTATTTCCCTGGAAATGGCTTCTTTTACATGTGTATGCCCTTTACCATACCAGCTGCTTTAGGGGAAGCATCTTTCTGTTTTGCTTTTCAATACTACTAATAGGAAAAGGCTGGTGGTTACTCATATAGATTTTAAAAGAACCATTGGAAACAGGGCATAGCACATTTCTTATATTTTGTAAATGTTGTAAAATAAATTTCAGCTTTGTCTGGGTGTGCATCTTCTCCAAGAGTGGTGAGGTTTGTGCACTACGAGGGTGGCTCTTAAAGCAAGACCAGAGGTCTTCCAGAGGTAACTAGAAGTTAGTACAGGTATCACAGGGTAAAGTTCTGTGGCTGGCCGTAGGGGACACATCAGTGCAGGTGGTGTGTTGGAAGGTCAGAGGGCAGACACAGACAGTGGAGTCTGGGCGCGATGTGAAATACTGTCCTCAAGTACATGTGTGTAATTCATCCACATCACTGAGCAGAAACGTTACCTGGTGCTGTTTGTTAGCTATGCTCAAGGACACTGTGCTGCTTGATACTTCTAACTTTGACCTTTCCTAATTGCTTAGGATTAAACTAAAATGAGAATGTCCACTGTCCTTTAGTGTGCAGTGTCCAGTATGAATTCTCAACTCCTCTGAAGCTGGTGGAAAAAATCCCTATGACTGGAGGAGTTAAGATTTTGCTTTAAGGCTTTTGTCCTTTGAGTTATAAACTCCTGGCACAGCTGTAAGACCTGGGATATTTAGTAGTGATTAGTGATGACTGGCTGCAGTCAGTCACCTGGAGCATTTCACCAGTTTGACATTTGTTTTCTAAGCTCTGGTTGATGTTTCCTTTAACATTTCTTACTCAGAATCAAGTTCAGTTTTGAGTCACATTGCCAAAGAGGCATTACAAATTCTGCCCTTGTCTAAAGCTGTGTGCCATGACGTGACATTTATAAGATGGCAGATGCATGGACATGTTTGGGGGTTCTTCTGCCAATGCAAAGCATTTATGGATTTTTCTCACTGCTTATGAAATGCACGTGTCCCAAATATGGCATAAGCAAATACCTTTAGAATACATGTTTTTTGCTATGCCCCACTTATCAATGAACCAGCCAGCCTTACTTAATATGCATAGGTACATATATGCATATATCTGTATATATGTGTTTATATGTGCACATTGCTCATGGCCTGTTCAAAAGCTCGAGGGATGAGATTTCTTGTAGTGTGAAAGAGCTCAAATGGTTAATGCTTTCCCTGAAGAGCAGTAGAGTGTCAGTCAGTCCCAGTTACTGTACAAAGAGACAGATGCAGAACTTCCATGCTGCATGAAGCAGGTTCAGATTCCCAGTGAATATTGTGCTTTGTTGCATAGAGGAAGATGGGGACACAACATCTGTAGGGAGCGAGTCTTGAGGAAAAACTGCAGCAAATAAAAGGTGATATTTGTATTCACACAGGGCTCAGGTGTTGGGGAGGATGGGCTGTGTGCAGTTGTGCTGCTCTGACAAACTAGCTGTTTGATTCTTAACAAAATTGTTGCTATTAGTCTTTTGCAGCGCATCCAAAACCTCCTGTCACATTTGATTTCAGGTTAAAGCTGCAAAGCTTTCAGGGTTTTTTTTTTAAAGGAACACACTTAAATTTTGTTTTAGCTGAGGAGTGGTGTCTGCCTGCTACTTCTTTTGCTTCCTTGTTGTAACTTTTCTTCTTGGTGATTTTTAACAAAACTTGCCAACTAAATTTTGTTTCATGTTTGCAACGTGACAGACTACATCCTTGGCACAAGTTCTGTGGAGCTGGAACAGAAAGCACAATAAAGGAAAGACCTGGAAAGGAAAGTAGCCTTTATCTAAAACAAATGTTGATAATCTGGTGACCTTTTTAACAGCATAGAAGTATGATATCTTGTTATTTATTTGCAGTCTCCTTGGTTATTGATGTCGTCAGTGGGATCCTACAGTAGGATTCTGCCCATCTCTTGCCATTTCTGTGGTTTTTTTCTGCTCAGTGTGTGTTATCAGGAGTTCAGAGCATAAACAGTTCAGTTTCTGCAAAGGAAAATGAAGTCTTGATAATCTGCTAGAAGTTATCATTAAAATACGTGATAAAGAGGTGAAGAATTATGAGGCTGCAGTGTAGTAATAAGCGTTTCCTTTCCAGAGCTGTTGACAACACATTGCTAGAGAAAATAAGTTGTCAGGAAGTGAGGAGAAGCATCCCACCATGATTAGGACTTGCCTGAAAGATTATAAATAAATATTAAACAATCCATTTTCATTGTTGCGAAACATCTGTTGAGGGTTTTCTGAGGCCCAAAAACCTGGAATAAGTTTGGTAGGCACTACTGAGAGAGGGTCTGCACACACCTTGGTCCATGTAACAGCTCCTCTATCCTTATGTGCATGAGCCCACTCCAGAGAAACTGTACTTTTAAACATCTTACCATTTAAAAACAGCCCACTGTTGCTTCATGGCTTTCTCCCCACCAGGGTAGATGTGCATCCAGCAGCTTCTTTTAGTTTCCTGCTGCTGGGAGAGGAAGTGGGCAGCAGAAGTATGGAAGAGGGAGAGTTAATGGGCAAGCAGGGGGTGGGGGGAGGGAAATCCAGGGCAGAAAGGATGTAGCCTGTCTGTTGTAATGAGTCTGGTAATTTTATTCATGTATGCTCATGAAAACCCTGTGGATATTCCGGCTTGTGTTTATCCATAAGGACTCAAGGGGAGGCTCTTGCTCCTCTCCCTCTCTCTCTCTGGTCTTGGGCCCTGAGAGTACCCATCCCCTGCCAGACATGTTCCTCAGCCCACATCCAGAGCCAGTGGGTAGCCAACATGTCGCCTTCCTCATCCAGTTATTGCATGTGAAGGATTGCTAGGTCTCTGCTTAAAATCCAGGTTTAAATCTAGAGCTGTAGAAGTTAGGGAGGAGAGGAAAACAGGTTTGACTTTCAGTTTACACTTTGTGTTCCTGCACAGCAAAACCCAAGAAGAATGAACAAAGAAATAGTCTCGTTCCTTCCGGCTGGAGCTACTATTAACGTTTGCGTTGAAAATGTCTTAAGTAGAGTTGATCCTTTATTTTTGTGATTCTTCTAACACAGACCAGTAATTCTGTTCATCAACAAGATGATAACTTTTTTTAAAAGCTGTATTAAAAAACTCTTTGTCAAAGAAATAACTGATCCTCCTTTCTTGGCTTGATTTCCCCCTCACCCCTCCCCTCCACTTTTAAGACATCTTAAGAAGTCTTTTCCCTGTATGCATGAGTTTCTTCTCAATACCAGATGGGTCGTGTTGTCATTAAGAAGAGATTGAGCATCTTTTTAGTAACGAGTTCTTGGAACATGTTGAGGATACATGGTATATGGCAGAACTTAGTAACCTCAGTTGAGGCAATGACTAATCAGAAGTACCACCTCAGATGCCGGGCTGCAATGTTAAAACCACACAGGAACTGATGCACCAAGTTACTCTTGTTTATTTTTTATGCGCCTGTATTTCCACTTGCCTGTTGGCATCTTTCTAGCTTGAAAAAATTGAAAGGTCAGGTATGACAGCAAAGTGTAACCTACAAAGGCATTACTGCCTTCTCTGAAAATAAAATGTGCTTGCAGTTAGACAAGCATAGTATTTTATGCCCCAAATTAAGTCCTGTAGTAAACTCGGAGAAATACAGCATGACATAGCAAGTGAGGTGCTGACCTTGTTAGTTTATCTTTGTCATCTGGCAGTTTTTCAGAAGCTACCACTGTATGCATTATTTATTCACAGCTTTAATATTCTTGCTGCCACCTTACAGTTGGTAGTGTTTTCTGGAGAGCTTTAAACAATACTTAAAATGTATGTTGGGGTAAAAATATATAGTGAATCAATCACTGTTCATGATAAAGCAGCCAAAGATGGATAAATTAATGCTGTGTTAAATCTCTCTAGTTTTATAATTTCAAGTCAGTTCAGAGCCTGAACTAAAATTTTTGATTACTAAAGTGTTGATAATTTACTAAACCTTGAATTTCTGAGTTTGAGCAATAATTTCAAATGAATGTTTAAAGTTGCAATTTAGGCAGTCTATGGAAGCTGTCCAATACCTCTGCAGTAACTTTACCTCAGTTAAATTAAATGTAGAGTGATCTTTGTGTTTGATTCTGGGAGGGAAATGAACTTTACACTTAAGCCGTGTGTGTAAGACTATATACCTATGGCTTTTGTTCTGTAGCTTCTTTCATTGTCCTGTGTCTCCTCCTGAGTTCAGAGGCTGTTACACTTCATTACTGAGAGTGGTAGAAAGGACCAGACGGTGCTGGGAGACCTCTTGACTCTGCAGGGTAATACTGGATCCAGGGGGACAGGACTCATGAGCTTTGCTCTTTCTGACTTTTTCTGTGACCTTCGCTGGCCTCTGTGCCTGTTTCTTTCTGCATTTAGTCTTTTGTCTCTATGGGTCTTGTAAGTTTTCTTTGAAGCAGGAATGTTATTTTACTCATACGTTCAGCACAGAGAGGCCCCACTCACAGCGGGGGTATCTGGGGGGCTTTTATGTTGTATGTCATGACTGGTCTGTATTGAAAAAAAGGCAAAGTAAACAAACCAAAAGAGGAGAGTGTGTTTCTGATTTGAAGGCAGGTTTCTGCATAAGTATCTGTTCTGCAGAAAACAGAAGAGTCACAAAAGGAATACTCGGGTATAGCTTTTCACATGTTCCAGTTCCCCCCCACCCCCCCAGTATCTAAATTATCATCAAATGCCTCTTCCAAACCACTATTTTGCTCTTTGGAAGTATGTAATTGGTCCTAGAATTTTTATGAAGGGAGAGTTGCTTGCCCAATAACCCTCCCTATCGTCAGAGGCAAACTGCTTTCTTCTCATCCAAACATTCTGTTGGTCGAGATTTTTCTTTTTAACTAGCTTGACTGCAAGACTGTTAGAACTTTGTGGTCTCCTTTGAGTGTTTCACCTTTGCATGCTTCTTTCAGATTCTCTTCAGAGCTCTGTCATCCTATTTCTGTCTATCTTTATAGAAATATTCTACAATATAATCTTTACTAAGAGTTTTGATTCAGTTAGCATTTCTTGTCTCCCTGAAGATTGATTTACGGACACTGACTGATGCATGTTGCTGTTTGCTGCTGCCAGAAATGCAGAGTCATGTTAGAAACTGTGTAGTGCTGTTGCCTGACTATAACAGTTTAACCAATCCTTGAACTGTGGGGATGGTAAACCTTTTAAAAATTTAATTATATCTCATAGAGGCCTATTACTCTGTGATAAAATAAATTACTTCTTTGTAACATTTTCTACCAAGATGTTTTTTCTTTAGCTTTCTGATTATTTATCAACTTGTCAAACTCTTCCTCTTGCCATTTAACCTTTTGTTTTAAATATCTCCTCAGTTTTGATTGATTTGCCAAATTTTTCCAGTTTGGAATAGAACAAGTTTGGGAGCTCTGTAGCAGTTGCTACAGTACCAACCCCTGAGAAATGCTGTGAGTTTGAATACTAATTCAAAGAAGAATTGGTTGGGGGTGTTGTTTTTCCGTTAAATGCTGTTACATAAAATTCTCAGGGATCTCACATAAATGTTTAATTCCTTCAAACAAAGCCATGAACAGATGCTTTACCCAACTCTTTTGAAATTGAAACAGAATTAGTGCTCTCTTTGGAGTGAACCTGTAGGGGTTTAGAAAGTTCCTCTGTTAATGTGATTGATTTTTACTTCAAGGATAAATCTTTCCTTCAACACCCAAGTGCAGAGGTTCACATGCCTGCACGGAATAACTGGCTGTGTGCATGATTTCAGAGTCTGCAGGAGGCAAAGGAACAGAGTGTTTCAAAAGAGAGCTAGTATGGAGTCTGTCAGGGAGGAGCTTCTGGTAGGCTTTATTTCAAGTTTATGTTAGAAAGGTTTCTGTGGACAGAGGTGTGCAGCTCTTCCTCCTCTGGGATTCCTGATGCAGTGGTTTGATTTGCATTCAGCCAGGTTTTTGCAGGTGCTGCTTGGGATGTGATACTTCAGTCATCTTGAAAAACCACAATAATAAATACTGGCTCATTTGCAGTGTCTCAGAAATACCAAGCACTGTCAAAATTATATCATTACAAAGCTCAGTGGTGCAGAAGAGCAGTGGGGAGCCCATCAGTATTCCTCCTGCATGGACCTGCCTTGGACAGACCATGCTAACGGGCTCTGAATGAGCCCAACTGCCAGCCACTGTTGGGTGGCATGGAGCTGCAAGTGCTGCTGCTTGTGACTTACAGCATTGAACGCCTAATGCTGTGCTTGCTCGGGGTCAGGAGGCACCTTAATGTGACATCCATCAGCAGCAGCTGTGGAGGATGGCCACTGACGCAGGGTGGTGTTTTCAGAACACGTGCTGCAGGGGGAAAGGGGTGTTAAAACAGTGTCTGCTCTGCTTGTGTGGGAGCAGAGAGAACAGAAGCTTTTAAAAAAAGTAAATTTGCTTTTTTTCTGTCCAAATATTGTAGGCATAGCTGATGGAAAAATAAAAAATTAACTGGGCTTTGATAAGTATGTGGTTAGCCTCTGTCTCCATCTGTGTCTTTGTATTTCACAGAAGTGGTTGAGCAGGGTAATTTAGTTCAACATCCTTGCTCAAGCAGAATCACCTAAAGCGCATTGCTCAGGATTGTGTCCAGACAGCTCTTGAATATCTCAAGGGAAGAAGACCCTACAACCTCTCTGGGCAACCTATTCCAATGCTCAGTCACCCTCACAACAAAGAAGTTCTTCCTCATGTTTAGGTGGAACTTACTGTGTTTTAGTTTAGGCCCATTGCTTCTTGTCCTCTTGCCTTGTACCACTTAGAAAAGACAGGCCCCATCTTCTTGACACCTTCCCTTCAGATATTTAATACACATTGATCAGATCCCCTCTAAGCCTTCTCTTTGGGCTGAACAGGCCCAGCTCCCTCAGCCTTTCCTTATAAGAGAAATGCTCCAAATCCTTAATCATTCTAGTAGCCTCTTTGCTGTTTTTACTCCAGGACCTCCATGTCTCTTGTCCTGGGGATCCCAGAACTGGATATAGTACTCCAGGTGATGGCCCACCAGGGCTGAGTAGAGAGGGAGAATTACCTCACTTGACCTACTGGCAGTGCTTTTGCTAATGCAGCTCAGAATATCATTGGTCTTATCATTGGTCTTATCATTGGTCTTATCATTGGTCTTATCATTGGTCTTATCATTGGACTTATCATTGGTCTTATCATTGGTCTTATCATTGGTCTTCTTGGCCACAAGGTCATATTGCTGGCTCATGGACAAATTGTTATCCACCAAGATCCCTAGGTCCCCCTCCACAGAGCTACTTCCCAGCAGGACAGCCCCCAGCCTGTACTGGTGCATGAGGTTATTTCTCCCCCTGTTGCCCATGTTGAATTTCAGAAGGCTCCTCTCTGTCCCTCTCTAGATGCTTCTGAATGACAGCACAGCACTCTGGGTATCAGCCACTTCTTAGTGTTATGTGCTACCAGCATACTTGCTGAGGAGGCACTCTGTCCCTTCATCCAAGTCAGTGATGAATAAGTTAAACAATACCGGACCCAGTATGGACACCTGGGGAACACTGCTAGTTACAGGTCTCCAGCTAGACTCCGTGCCACTGATCACAATCCTCTGGGACCTGCCATTCACCTCATTGTCCTCTCTCCCAGGCCGCACCTCTTGAGCTTGCCTTTGGAGCATCTTAGAAGTTTTGTTCATTTCATCTGAGGTGAACAGGTCCTGCACACCTGCAAGTTTTATTTTTATTCTCCTGCATGTGTGCTCTGAACATTACAAGCAGTTTATATGTTAATGTCATTAGTTGTTATGGGCTGGCATTGTGTTGGTACTGATTTGTCAGTTGCAGCAGGTTTGTAGGTGACGTGATCGTCCAGAACCCCAAATTAAGATTTATTACTCTTACTTCTTACCGTGTTGGTTGGTTGGAAGTACTTCCAACATTGCTTACCTGCTTAAAATCTCTATTTCATACTAAATGGGTTGGTGTAACAGGAGCTTTCCAAGCGGCTACTTAGGTAACAAAGAAATGAACGCTTACAAGTGAGTAAATGACAAAGCAGGAGCTTTATTTGGTGTAGGGGAGCTGTTCTTCACTGGAACATTGCTGTTTCACCTGCCTGCTGAGAAAAGGATCATTTTCTCATACAGTTTTTCCCTGCAAATCTAATTCATACATCCCTGAAAGCCTTGTGCAAAGGGATTGTAAATGTTATGCAAAGGATTCCCTGAAGAAGTTTATGACAAACAAAGCAGCAGTATAGGTTATTGGATGTTCATTACAGGTTTGTTGGTCTCTTTTTCAAAAGGGAATTTTAGAGATGTCATACAGCTGAGATTTTTGAAATCCTAATCCTTTGGATAAGGTAGCAGGGGTATCTTTAATGAAAACTACGTTGGAAACGGCTAGGACTACGTGTTTCCTAGCGCTTGAAATGACTGATGGAAGGAGACGAGCAGAAAAGCAAGCAGCAGAGGATTAGCTTCCAGAGCAGAGCTGAAGCTTTTGGGAAGAGGAAGATTTTATTTTTGCTGAAGTACTTGTCATGGTGATGACGTTTGTGTTCGGTACTTCGCTTCACTCCGCCAGCCCCTGCAAAACAGGTAGATGCTCAAGGAGATGAGCTCACATCTGTGCTTCCTGTAGAAATCTCTCAGGTTCTCACTGTTAAATTTCCTATCTTATGTGTTTTTCTCATATTTCTATCCTTTCTTCTATTTTCCTAATTGCTGCCTGGATATTATCACTTCACCATCATTATCACTAGCTGCTATTTCTTTTGCGTTTTCCCCCTCTCCTAGCAGCTGGTGTGCTGTACTTACTGCTGCAGTGCTTCCTGTTGAGGGTTTCTGTGCGGAGCCTCAGCCTGGCTTTTGCTGGGTGCTCATAGCAACCCACAGCCTAGGCACAGCCATGACTGAGCCAGTTCCTGTTTTCTCTTGGTGCTGCACGGTGGCCACAAAACACCACAGATGAGGAGCTGCTGAGTGCTGGCAAGTTTATTCTTCTGTGGCTGGGAGAAACTTGGACCAGCAGGAGCGCACAGAGTTATCCCTTAAGGGATAATGTGTCAGGCAGATTACTGTGATGGACCCTGGAAAGGTGACTCTGAAAAGCCTTGCTTCTGCCTTCTGTTTTCTATGGGAAGTTTCTTAATGGTTGTTGGCAAATAGAGTGAAGTCTTGAAACCAGTAATTCTTGCATAAAGTAACTGCCTGTATTTTCAGAGGTGATAAAATCAGCCGTAATCTATGTCCCAGCCAGTCTTCTATAAGGAATTTCACAGACAGACTAGCTAGTCAGTGTAGAACATCTGACTATTTACTTATTTTTTGACAGAGCAGCTGATTTTGGAAAATGCTGTTTCGCTGAGGATAGCACTCCAGGCATGTATGAAAACTTAATGTAAGATTTTAAATAGGCAGAGACCAGAAGAGGCATTACTACATTGCCACCCTCCTGCCATTGTTGTCGTCTTTCATTCTAGCTCAATAATTACTTTATAGGCTGACTGTACAGTACCTAGTAGGAACTATACATGAATAATGTGGGCAAACAGAGTAGAATTTTAGATGTTCTTAAAGTGAAAAGCATGGAAAACATTTAAGAAATTTTATCTAGAATTTTCATAGAATTAAATAGAACTTTTTCAACTTGTGTTTCATATTAAGAATTAGAGTTAACTTCAAAGCATCAGACTTGGTTTGCGCTGAAAGGTTCATTTTCTGTCCACATCTGCAAACAATAGTTGAGCAGATACATACTTCAGCTCTAACAGTAGTGTCTGGGTTTTGTTTTATTATTTCACTATGTGGAAAGGCATAAGACAATGTCTGTGTTTTTACCAAATGGAAAGAATTTAATCAGGAAATGTCCCCACTCCAAATACGTTCAGGTTTTCTTTACTGCAATCAATACAGTTATTCATGGATTTCTGCTGCCAGCTCACTCATGGCTATATTTAACTTGTCATTGTACTAGGCTACATCATCTTAAGAAACCTTTTTATTGTTGTACAGATGTGTGTTGCAATGAGGCCAGTGTTGTATACAGCCTGAGTGCTGTGTGAATCTGTCTCCTTCTCCTGTAAACATGAGCAGGGTTACTGTGTGTGCTGGGTTTTGCTGATGGTTGATGTCTGTTTTAGATTCCTGTAGTGGCTGGAGTCAGCTCAGCAGATCATCTTTGGTGTATGTTCGGCAGCCTCACAGCTTTGCATAAATAATTGCTCAGATGATCTGCGTAGTTTGTGTAGTGCTGAAAATAATCTGCATTTGGTGCTGCTGAGGCCTGTGGCGTTATACATCCGCTTGTTGCGATGACGTGTCCTCTGTTGACAGGACAGGGTTTTGTCTGAGTCTTCTGAAATGAAATGACTGTTTGATTTTCAGATTACTACTTTTCTTTAAAGGCCGGTGGCTACACAGGCACAATTAGGAGCATCTCTGCTGTTGTTACTGACAAAGATGAACCAACATTACATATGAAAAGCAAATAGTATATTTTTTTTCTTTCTCTCGGCCTTTGCCTCCAGATTATAGGCTGTGATGCTAGGTGATAAAGTTAAGAGATGCAAAGCAAAGACTGCTCCCAAGGTGAGCTTTGGGATTTCTGGGGTACGTATTTGGAAACCTGTTCTTATGGGTGCCAACTACCTGGTTTTCAAGACTGAAGATCTCTGGCACCATCCAGAGGGCATTTGGCACTTTTTAATTAGGTCCTGGTTGAGTATTTATTGACACCTGTAATTCTGAACAGTCTGTGACACTTTGGCAGATGGGTATTATTAGTTTTCAGTGAAGTTGCCTCTTTTTGAAAATCTCAACTGTGTGTTCTTCAGAGCTAACACTGGTATCACCAGTTGCTTCTCTCTTGTCCCCTGTTGGGATCCCCTAGCTTCTTGCATTTGTTATTCCCTTTAATAGCCTGCCAGCATTACCTGCAAGAATTTTTATGGCTTCATTCTAGAAAAATTGGATTTTTATAAAACCAGATGTTTGAGACACACATAGTTACCTCTGGAGTGAATATCAAGCTCAGGAAGCTGAGGCTGGTTAACATTTGATAGGCAGTAGTTCTAGAACTCGTTCCCACAATGCTGTTCTAATAGGGTGCAGTTTATGAAGGCAGAGAGCATGGGCTGGCTGAAAACAAGCCTTGTTAAATTTCCACCCAATTACAGGTAGAAATAAAGTTGTTTTTTTTATTATGGACTTTTATCCCCCTACAGTTATGATGCAGGAGGCCAATGAGGAGTTAATGTGTATATTCATTTCAGGTGACGTCCCTTTTAGGGTAAAGCCAAATTGTGTGATTTTCAAAAAGAAGATGATTGCAGAGATTATGGCAAAAGTAATTCCATCATTTCAGTTGCTCCACTGTAAACTACAGATTGCAACTTGAGAAGAAAGTAGGGTTGCAGCCTTTTTTGAAATGCTGTTACACCTGTTTTTGTGGTAAGCCTTTGAAGTCTGAGAAGGAAGAGAGCCCTCAGGTGGAGGAGGAACCTCTTGTTGGTCCCGTGATATTTTGCTGAGGTTGGGCTTTAGTATGAATTTGAAATATCCCATTTTTTTGCCATCAAGTTGTGTTAGATTGGATTATGTTAGAGTAAGCCACTTCATAATAATGCTGCCAGTCTGGTAAAATGACTATTATATGCTGTAAAATTATTATGATAGGATTTTTTAATTTTTCCTTCATTTCCTTTTGAGTGTGTAGTGGCAGCAGTAGCAGCAGCACATACTAAAGAGATTGTGAGAGTAGTAAGACTTTTCTCTGCTTCATTGTATTCAAAGCTTCCAGTAAACACTGTGACAAAATTAAGACTCCTGCTTTTCTTTGACCTCAGTACAGATGTAATGCCTCGTAAATGTGCATGAATATGTTCCCACATCTAATGAGGAAACTGCTACAGAAAGATTATGCCTGAGGGCTTGCAAAGGATTGGTGGCAGGTCTAGAATAAGAAATCAGGACCTCTTATTGGCTCTCATTTGTCTGGATCTATGCTTGCTTTTCATCAAAGAGGACACATATCTCTCCACAGCATCCACAGACAACACTGCCTTTAGCCATTGCAGGAAGACTCAGCAGGGAACAAAAAATGTGTTGGAGCTGCTGACTGGCTGTTAAAATTGTGATGCAAGGGTGTGACCAAGTGTTGGAACACCCTCAGCAACTGACTTAGTGTGTGCATGAATCACTCATCTTAACAAAAACTGAGCCATCTTTCATTTTCTGGTTTGCCCTGCCTTGTGTCCCAGCCTGGCTGCCATCAGTGAGGCAGGTGATGCAGCTCTGCTTCATTGCTTGAGCTCTCCTAGAGGAGAGGCTGCAGATACAGCTGCAGAGGAGCAAACCTGTTTTATAGGAACAGCCCAATTCCTCATGTTTTTAACTTGATCACCTAAACACTATTGTCTTAACGCCCCTGTTTAAAAAAAAAAAAAAAAAAGTAAAGTAAGCAAACAAAGTCTGGAAGTATGATTTTAATGCCTGAAGTGATACAGTTATTAGAGTAAGGATTTCTCATTTTACTCAAATCACAACTGGCCATGGATTGCATAGTGGGCATAAATTAAGCTCTATTTATGTACACCCTGCAAAAATCCCAAACAAGTCCTCTCCTGTTAAGCACTCTGTGTAGGTTGGCTTAAGTTATTACTGAACTTGCTTATCCTTGTTATTTACTGGTACATGCACAGACAGTTGGTACACTTTGTGAGCTACACAGTCAAGATTGGTCACAATTCTTTATGGAGTGTGCAAAAGTTTTTAAAGAGCAATGACCTTGGGATGGCCTCATGGTTAAGATGGCCATGGTACGCTGGCTTGTCTGTGACAGTGTTGCTGCTGGTCTCCAGCTGCTGGCTGTTGTGGGGAGGATATGAATAAGAACATGTTAATTGATAGCCCATGAGTGATCAACTTGGCTTTGTTATTTTTGTACAAAGCTGACTAAAGAGCTTTTGCATTACATATTAAAATGTAGGAAGGCTTTGCTTCTTTTTAGCAGGAGATCCTTTTTACCAGTTGTTACTTGCAAAATGCTCCATGGTGACATGCGTAAGACTTCTGCTTTTTCTGGTATTCACACCTGACAGTTAAAAAGACTTGTAAATCATGCTGCATGCCTGATACCACTGTTTTCTCTTTTGCATCTGATTAAATGTTTGAAGCACCAGACCAAGCAGGATGGGGTAACTCTTGGTCTGCTGACTAGACTGGGTTTGTCCTTGGTCCCTTTGGGAGCTGAGCAGCAGAGCAATGCAAAGTGCCTCTCCTTCACCTCACCATACTGTGTGCCTCATGCATCAGGGCAGACGGCTTCCACTCGTGTCTATCTCCCTGCACTGCTCAGGAGCAGCTGGATGTGCTTCCAGTTGCCTCCTACTGCTCTTAGCAGATTGTTCTTGTCACAAAAATTGTCCTGAGCTGTGAGGTTGGTTGTTGTGTTGGTTTTTGTGCAAGACAGTCCTGTTTCTGGGCTCATCTGCAATCAAATGCTGGAAGTACATTTTCACTTTGTGGCTGCATGTATAAAGTCAAATGTCAGGGTATGTGGCTGTAAAAAAGACCAACAGTGAGAATGAGGCAGATTCCTGTGCCGTGGGGAGGCAGCAAAAAAATTGTATTGCCCACTTTGAACTTTTTTCCCTTGAAAAATCTTTTTCCCTCACCAATCTCAAGAAATGGTGTCCTCTAGCAAGCATTACCCGGACAATGGAGCTTTCTTCAGTTTGCAGCATGAACACAGATTTATGGTTCCTTTACCTAGAAATTAAATAGTACTGCCACTGAACTTCTTTCTGCAAACAGAATATTTATTATAGGAGGTCTTGAAGCTTGCCCTTAAATGTTTACATTTTATAAACTTTGAACTTAGGTTGGTATCCAGGCAAGATACTGTGGGATACAACCATGCTATTTGCTGGCGATTGAGAAGGACAGTTACATAAATAAGTAACAGAATAAAAAAGCCATACCAACAAAACAAGTTTGTCAGACCTATTTGGGACTGTCAGTCCATTACCTGGATGAAATTGCAGTGGTGTTTGATGTCAGCTCAGAAATGTTTACATATCCTGTCATGCAGAATTTTATCTCTTGTATTGTGACCTTGAATGAGCTTGGCTCGTTGTGACAGTGTGTCCAGTTAGCCAGTAAGTGGAAAATACCACTAGCATCTTATGGTTACACTAAAACTATTCATGGCCTTCTAAAAACTGAAAACCAAATACTTCAATTGTTTCATGAAGCATAGCCAAAAGAGAAAAGTTTTGGCTAGTAGTTTGTAGGAACTATACACAAAGCGGTGTGTTAACATAATGAGGTGACATGGCAGATCTTCAGCTGGTGTCTCAGGTGTAGCTCGTTCTCGGCTGCATTTTGAGCAGCTGAAGATTGGATCTTTGTATAACTGCTGCATTTGAAGAGTCAGCCCCAGCTTGCTTTGCCCAAGAGGTATTAATGCATGGGGTTTGCTGAAGTAACTTTTTGTCCAAGGAAAAGAAGAGCGAGGCCCCTTAGCTTTCATAACGCTTTATTTAAAACATCATAATCATTATTCATTTAATTTGGCCAACACACCTTTTAATAATCCCAAGTGTTAACATGTCACTCTGGGCGCTTGCAAGTAAGTGTAGTTTCACAAGGAGCCCTCTCTCTGCCCCTGCCTCCCTGGGCCGCTGCCCTGGCGCAGGCTGCGCATTGGCAGGCATGCTCAATGGGCTTCTTTCACCAAGTGTAAAACTTGGCTGTAAGGCGGGTTTGGAAAGACACACTGCCTTGCTGTTGCACAAAGAAAATTGTTGCTCCTCGGGGAAATAACAAAGTTAGAGCTCTGGTGCCAAATGTTATAGGATGCCGGCACAGCGAGTGTTTGCATTCTGAGATCTCTGCCTTGCCATTAACAAGGACTGATTGTGCAGGAGGAAAGCATTTACTTTGCCTTCAAGACCTGTGCAGCAGTGAGCAGAATTGCCATTAGAGTTTATTCATTGCCTGATACTTTTTCTTCTCTTAGACACCATCAGCTGGCATACTTGGCATTAAATTGGGAGGAATTAGTTTGTAGCAGATTGCTGTAAAGTGATATTATAATCTCCCTGCTCAAAGTCTGATTTACATGATATTGTTTTCATTCCAGGATGTAAATGTGAAAGAAGAGGGCATCCTAATTGCACCTACATCCCATGCAGAAATAAAGTAGATTTTGGAGAAGTTAATGCTAAAAGCAAAGTTGATGAGTAGTTAAAGGTATTTATAAAGTGTTAAGCATTTTACAAAGTACCACTTTTTGGCTCCCAAGTAGGTGATCAGCTCCTGCTATTGCATGTAGAGCTTTCTGTTAAAATTGCATTTTTTTCATCAGAAATCAAGCTGAAGTATTACAGCCTTAATAGAGGTTTTGAAGGCACAAATGACCTGTTCTGGTGAATTCAGAGAAAGGTTTCCAAAGCTCTTGTGATACAGAGTAGGAAGGAAAACAATCCAGTCCATCAGAAATTTTGCAAGAGCATTGGTTAGAAAAGCATTGCAGTGTATCTTCAGGTGGGAAGAGTGAACACCTTGAATGCTCAGTTACTACAGAGTAATGCTCTGAAATGGAGACTTCCATACCTGTGTGTATAGATAGAGCAAAGTGTTGGAACTTCCTAATGGTAAACAGATTTTGGACTTACTGGTGCTGCAGCACATCACTGTTGAGTGTATGTGTTCTAGCGTTCAGGAGGAATAATGCTTCCTTTCTTCTGCAGTGCCTTGCTCCCCCACTCTTGCTGAAGCACATTTCAGTGAAGTACTCATCAATTACATGTTTCAAACCTTACTTTATGCTATTTTTTTTCCTCTTCATCAGGTATGTGTTCTCATCGTGCCTAGTTATGTGCAGATCTTACTTTAACATTGTAATTCTTTCCTTTTAGGGTTTTATATGTTATTTTTTCTCAGCTAGCAATCAACAATTCAGAGGCTCATTTCCTTGCTGCCTTTTTTGGAAATGTGTTGTCTTTTTTTAGCTGAACTTGAGGATAAGCCCATGAATTACTATTTAAAGATCCTGCTTGCCATATGTTAAGGAAGGTTATGGAGTTTCTTAACCTTCAGTCCATTAAAACAGCTCTAAAGGGCTGTGCATTGGTTACATTTCTGCTTATCTTAGTACAATGGTACATCTTGCTTACTGAGAAAGTCCTTACTTCAGACAGCATTAGCTCCATTCACTTCAGGTGCCTGGGACAGGTTTTCTCCTTGTCATTAGGGAATGAATGAATCCAGAGCATGTGTTACGGTTGCTTTCAAAGACATCTGCTTAAAAAAAACCCAGTGACTGCTATTCTGATGATTGTTTCTTCACAAACACCATCCCCCACCCATAGGCAGATCTGGTGACTTTTCATACCCAACTCAGCCAGTCAAATTCTTCTTGGCTGATCTGGCATGAGCAGTGTTAGCTCATATTAAAATAGACTTATGGTTTATTTCCCCTGAAACTTTTAGCTTCTTTTCAACCAAAATAGTAAGAATACATTAAATGTTTTCTTTAAAAAAAATAAAAAGGTGTATTAGTAGTCTTTTCAAAAAGCCATTGCCTTAGAACTGAACAGCCTTGGTTTGATTGACAGGTTTTACTATGGAAATTCTATATTTTAAATCATTCAGTAGGAAAAACTTTCATGTTATCTCTGTAAAAATATAATTAGGTGCGAGATAATGTTGAAAACATGCATTATTTTTCAAATACAGGCATCCTGTCATTTATAGTTTGAAAGGTGTTTGTGATACATTGCCTTAAAGGAACCGTTGCTCACGGAAGCTACCAACAGAATGCGTTGAGGTATGTTTCCTCTTAGATAAAACTGAATTTCCTATCTGCAGCATGGCAGTCACCTGTCAGTTGCAGAACAGTTAGAATGAGGAACACCTTTCTTTGATTTTTATTATTTTTTTCTGAAACACTTGCTGCTTGGATAATATTGCCATTAGCAATGTAATGTTCAGTAAATTATCTGCTTCTGACAGAGCAAGAGTGTTTATTTATGCTTTAGATCAGTGATGGTATCTTCAAGAAAAGAGATGTTCTCTGTATAGCAGTTTGATTTTCCTTTTTGCTAAGCCTGAGTAGCCTGTCTGCACTCATCTCCAAAAGTGCTGGGTTTGTTCCAGAAAGCAGGAAGCTTTTCCTTATGCTTGGGTGAAAACCTGTCTGCAATATCCCATTAGTGTAGAGTTTCCATGTTGATTTACTTTAGTATATCATGTCAGAAGCATAAGTACATATTCCCCAGTTTTATTTAGAAAAAAAGTGATAATTTTGGCCTAGTGCAGGCTGCCAGGAAAATTTCAGCCTTGCGTTCAGATTCCTCCAAGTTAGCTTCTGTTGTGTTTTAAAGGGAATTCATGGTTCCCAGAAGAGTAAAAAAGCCCCACAACTCACCTAGTCCTTTTAATGCTTACCTTCTGGCAGCACCTAGCCTTTCAAAACCAAACCCCAAACTATAGGAGTAACCCCTATGACACCGGGGTTCAGCCCAGAAAAGGGAGAGGTGCTAGACACACAGTGTGATGCTTATTGGGAAATTTGCACTTGCTTGCTTGTTCTGTGGAAGTTGCTCGAATAGAGATGAGTGTCTGTAGAAGTTCTCTTTGGTTAGCCTTACATCATAATTTCCTGCTTCCAGGGAATAAGAGTTTGCTTTTTTTCTTTGTGTTTTGTCCAGAGGAATAGCATTCTCGGCTGCACAGTCACCTGTTGTGTGTCAGAAAGAAGAGCATGCTTGTGTGTTAGCCTCTTCTCCTGTTACAAAAAGAGCTTGGTTTGAAGTTTGTGGAGTACCAGTCTATGACGGTCCATCCTCTGGGAGATTGGAATGACCTGACTTCATCCATCCTGCCCTTAGTTCTAGTCTGAGTTTTTCTGTGCAGCTCATATGGGGACTCAGGTTGTCAAGAAGCACTCTTGAAATCTGTGTCATTCTTGCTCTACTGTCATGCTTTTCATTTCCACTGTAGAAATTCACTGTCCCAGATATAAGCACTGACTTGCTGGCAGAAAGCGTGCAGGGCCTGTTTTTGTGGCCAAAAGGCATACTGAGTGCCAGGGGAGTGAGGGCTCTGTGCCTTACTGCTCAGTGATACCATCTCAGCGGATTTCTTGGCTATGAAGGAGTTCCCCTCTGAAACAATGATGTGCTGTCTGCATCCTCTCCGTCTGGATGCTGTTATGAACACCATGTGTTTTCCACAAATTGAAAGGAAGTTGTAGTTTCATAAGGACCTACTTGCCTTTCATTCTTTAACAAAGAAGGTGGAATTTGGTTTGGTTTGGTTTTTCTTTCCTGGTTCAGCAGTTACATCAGAAAAAGGATGTGGCTGCAATGATTAAGATGAATTTGAAAAAATGTTCATGAAGCTACTAAACCCATGCAATCATACAATTACTGGTGAAGCGGTAATAGGAAGTTGGCCTCTAATCTCACAACTGTACAGATTTTTCATTCAGAGAAGTAGAATAGAGAGTCAAATTCTACAACAAAAACCCTTGGGTGAGCAATGTATTTGTAAAGATACATATTTGTACAAGCAAATGTTCAAAATTGAGAAATGCTGTGGGTGGAATACTGCTGTTCACTTTGAGAGGTGATGATGGAAGCTGTTAGCCTGGATGCTGCACAGGTCCATCTGTGCAAATGAGTGCTGTCCAGGCTTGGTAACTTACTGCTAGAGAGCTCAGCCGCAGGCAGACTTACAAAGGAGTTTCTTTTCCTGTAGGATGCTCTGCTTACGTAGTTTGTATTAGTCCACAAAGGTACAACCCTTGGAACTGCAGTCGTCAGTAGGAGACCAAAGAGAAATATGTTCATTTTGAAATAGAAATCTAAAGGCAGTTTTAAATGCTTCTGCTGCATTGATGTCCAGCTGTCTCTTATAACATTGTATGTCAGACTGAGCCCTTATGGCTAAATTAAATGCCTGGGTTTGTATCAGGCATGACTCCATGTTACATGGAGGTAATCTGCCTCTGTGCCAGAATATGCTGGTAGCCCTCATGACATGTCTTCTACTCTTAGCATAACCTGAGAATATTGTAGCTGTGATCTACTTAAGCAGTTACTACATTTATTTAGATTAGTATTGTTATGGGATTTACAGAGAGCCTGTATTAGCCCATAAATTCGGCCTTCAGCCTCCCCCAAACAAGATAAAGCGCAGGAAAACCTTTCAGCATCGGGTCCTGGATGCACCAATAGCATACTTGTTCATATGGCTTTTCAGGCTGCGTTCAGAGATGCTTAAACTGTAGACAGATCTCAAATGATGATTTAATTGTTTACAAGCGAGTGTTTTCTGCAGCATACAAAAGAGATGAACAAATCCCAGAAGGCTTTTTGATATAACTTGAACAGATGATTTCCTGACATTGTTATATATCCTGGTTTAAGGCGATGAATAATTAGCTATTTAAGTTAAAAAAAAAAATACCTTGAGAACTAGATGTCAGCTGAAAAGCTGTCAGTTAATTTGGAACAGCTTTGCATGTCAAGTTGATTATAGCAATGAATAAAAGGAATTACAGGAAAATGAACCATGCAGTGTGCAGTTTTTAACTTCAGTCTCCCCACAGTTTCTCCCATCTCATTCTCCAGATTCCTAGGGTGCTTGTGATATTATCAAGCTGTGGAGTTCCCTTTCACAAAATCCTTTAATGTGGGCAACTCTTTCTTGCTGTTTACTCCAATTCATCAATGTGCAGTCACTTGAAACTTTACATTCAAGGATTTCCCCCCTCCAGACCCAAGTGCCATTAATAGCATCTTTTGTCTGACTTCCTGAAATAGGGAAAGCCACTTACTGCACAGCTTCATTTCCAGGCGACTGCCCAGGACTGAGCAGCTCAGCTGAGGGCAGTGGGGCCTCTCCTGCACATCCAGCAAGCTGCCATGTTTATCCTGCAATAACAGTGGTTATTTTATGTTTTCCAGAGTGGATTGGATGGGCATATTCTCTGTGCAGTTAGTAGCAGAGCAGTTGCTAGGTCTGAGCTGAACAGTTTGCAGGCTTAGTGCAATGGTAGAAAGTGAATTGCAATAAAGAGTTTTGGAGCCTTTTTAACCAGAGCATGAAGTTGTTTTTGAAGGTCTGAATCCTGCCTGTGGCTGTGCATAAAAGTACGCTATGGACGTGAAATCTAATCAGGGTCTTAAATATCTCATTTAATCAAGCAGGTGGGACTGAATTAATGCTCTTTTGAATTATTCAGCTTGAAAATAAAATTCTGCATCTGTATTAAAGTTAGGAATTTCAAGGGCTGAATCTGCTGACACCTACATGTGTCGAAACAGTACTGACCGCAGTGCGGTGGAGATGCTTTGGCAGGAATTGCGAGACTCTGTTCTGTTCTTACGTGAGCAGTCATCACTGTGGCATCTGAAGGCCAATGCAAAATGGAGCTGCTATAGAGCCATCTCCTGTTGAGATGACAGTTGCTGTTTACCAACACAGATTACCTGTCTTGACATGCTGGAGTGGCAGACTTTGCCTTTCTCCCACTGTCACAGCTGCAGTGAGCCAAGAAGTGCTGGAA
The DNA here is from genome assembly GCF_033783945.1 of Neopsephotus bourkii. Taxonomy (NCBI): domain Eukaryota; kingdom Metazoa; phylum Chordata; class Aves; order Psittaciformes; family Psittacidae; genus Neopsephotus; species Neopsephotus bourkii. Next base: position 108,108 of record NW_026900643.1, read on the forward strand.
ACCTGTTCCAGAGGAGAGAGGGAGGCTCTGCTGGCAGAGGCAGCTGTGCTGTTTGTCAAGAGGCAGCTTATAGAAAATACACTGCAGATGATCTGACAGCAGTGATGCACAGAAGAAAGGAGGGGAATGGGGAGGCAAGAAAAGAAGGAAAACCTGGAAATTAAGGATGGGGATGAGAGGTTACTTGCTGACAGCTTCCCTGTTCAACCAGCGAGCAGCAATTAAGTCCTTTTGCACTGGGAAATACTACAACCTTTTCTTTTATCTATGCCCATTCCTTGCAAGCAAGACTTGTTCAAGAATTGTTTCAAATCTTTGGAATCGGGTAATAATAAATCATGTGTGCTGTTTTAGCACAACAGTGTTGGCTTCAGATGATCATTTGATCACATGGGAATGTTTCATGTATGTTGAAAATAGATTATCATTTTGGGCTGCAGTAATTTTCACACTGATGCAACATAAATACAGTAGTGGTGTATACCAGTATAGTGCTACCAGTGTGGTGTATACTGGTAATGGGATACAAGCCCAAACTCCGACAGTGTACTACTAAGTACTCATCTGTTTATGAGGGGCTTAATGGCATCACATGAATGGATTGGTATCTAAATGAAGGATTGACTAAACTAATCTCTGTGAGAATCCTCTTTAATGAGTTAATGAGGTGTTCTTATGGGCTCCCTGCACACACAGATGCTAATGAGAGTTTTTCCAACTTACCAAGTGATGAAACTTGGATCTGAATCCAGGCTGATAATAAAAATGATGGATAGGTTCTGTTATTTGGGGAAAATATGTTTTAGTTCTGGCATGAAAACTGCAGGAGGGAGCCAAAACTCTTCTACCTGTATGTTCTTTATCTTTTCCTGTAGCACATTGATTAAACCCAAAGCCTGGTGCTAAATCCTCTCTACTTCGAAAGCTGAAAATCAGCATTGGTACTCATAATTATTTACCTCTTTTATCCTTTAAAGATGAGTGTTACCAAATTCCGTGTTCAGAAATTTCCCTGGAATACCCAGTTTTGAGGGGTTTCTTGTGTGGGGTTTTTTTCCTGTTTGTGTCGGGTTTGGTTTTTTTGTGGGTGTTTCTATGTTGTTTTGTTTGGGGTTTTTTTCCCCTTCCTTAAAGATTGGAATGTAGTAAGCTTATGCAGAGGAAGTGCCTGGTCCTAAATTGATTTATCAGGGATGTTATTCCATAAAACCATAATTTTTTAAGCTGTACCAGGGAAATGGGGAAAACAAATCTTGGTGAGCTTTAGGGCATTGTGTTGTGTGTACTGGTGGGTTTGTTTGTTTTTGTCTGTGCCAGAAGCAAAACCCAGGTCAGTGGACTTCTGCATATCTGACATCTGCCAAGGACTGAGTTTCTGTGATTCATCTCACTTGACTCTCGGGAAACAGAGAGCGTTATGTTTATTTTCATGGTGGCCAGTGGTGGGGAGGAGGTGTTACACAGTGCATGGGTCTGTGTGACAGGGGCGAGGGGGTGGATGGCAGTTGGCTGTGGCTGGAGTGTGCCCCATCTGCCTCCCAAGGATCTGGGGGCAGCATTCTGGTGCTGGACGTGTACCCTTCCCCTTAGGACAAGCTTGTGTCCATCAGTCACAATCCGGCTTTAATGAAATCTTCAGATTTCGTTAGTGTGCTCTTTAATCCTTATTGAAGGTCACTAATGAATTTGCTTGATATGACCTCCCCTTAGCTCAATACAATGCCATTTATCATCATCATTTGTTTACAGTCCTGCAGCCAGTTCTCAATTCCAGTGCTGTGCGTGGTCCTTCCCAAGTCTTTTTGAATTAATTTTTCAATTAGGAATTTGTGGGACACAGATGCTGTCCTAAAATTCCCAAAATATGACCTCCGCTGTGTTCCTTTAATCCACTCTCTGTAACTCAATCAAAGAACAAATAAGGCAATTAAATTTGTCTGGCAGGCTTTATGCTGTATAAAGCTACACAGTCTGCTTCTCATTCTATTACCCTGAAGATTTTGAGCTGGATTTTCTTAACAAAGCTAACTTCCCTTTTCCCCCTAAAAGACCTAGGGCTGTGTTCCCAGCCACTTGCTGTCCTCATTCTTTTGAAAGATCCTGTGCATGAGAATAGCAGGATGGAAATGCTCAGGATGTGACCTAGGACTCTGTACCAGGCTGTGCCCCTCTCCTTGGGTGGTGGCAGAAGGGTGCAAGATGGTGAAGAGCTGAACCTAGTGCTCATGGCATCAAACAACTCCACATCATGGCTGTCATCAGGCAGCCATGCTTTTCTTTGTTTTGAGACCAGGTATGCATGGGTGTCTTTTTCTTTGTGCAGTGCAAAATCTAGTGAAAATGAGCTTGCTTTGTTTTGTTGTTGTTACTGGGGTTATGCAGAAACCACTTAAGCTGACCTATCGCTGTATCCCTTTCTCTTCCAAGTGCTTTGATACAGATTTCCAGCTCAATTACCTGTAACAGCTACAAGTGAAACCTGCAGTCCTTCTGTCAGATGGCTGACTTCTGTTCACACCAGAGCAGTGCCCGACTCAGCTTTGAAACGTCATGCCTTAAGTCTGTCTTTGGCTGTTCATTTAAGTTTTGAACATGTTCTTCAGTGCAGGCTTTCATTTTCTTTTGGTAACTTCCATGTCTGGAAACTTTAAATGAGCCTGCTCTTTGAATTCATTCACAGTCTTCCTGCTGGTTTTCTGCACCGTGTCCTGTTCCAAATAATACTCAAATAGCAGTTCGGGGTTGTTCTCCTAAGAGATGACGACTGGAAGCAGTTGTCAGCCAGGACTGCCCTCTTTTACTTTAAATGCTGGGCTTGTATTCTAAACTGAATTAGTGTCTCCCTCCATGTGTGTTTTTTATGTAGCTTTTTATAACACTTGGTTGCTCTATAAATATAGACTCCTCTAGCTCTAAAGCTGTGAAAATATCACATAAGGACATGTAGCAGTTTTCTTGTTTTTTGTTGTAGTTGTTGTTTTGTTTTGCCTTTCCATCAGTAGAACTACAAATAACCCACATCCGTGTGTCTGAAGATAATTATACTCAAAATCATACCCAGTGTGTACCTCCTGGGGTGCCCTCTTGGACTCTTTCACGGCAGCATCTGCTACATGAAACAGCAGCGAGGAGCTGTAGGCCTTTCAGAGATGAGCTGGGGCGTGGGGGAGAAACATCTTTTTCAGTGTTACCTGGTACAAGCAGGTTATATTGATCTGTTAGATTCTTGCCTTTTTGCACATTTGCATTTCATGCTGAAACGAACTGTGCAGTTTGTTAGGACAGCGGAACAACACAGCAGAGTCACTGCTCCTGCCAGCTTTTAATAAATTAAGTAAAGCAGCACACCTGACCATTGCTCTCAGTCATTCAGAGGTATCATTCTTAAGCACAGATTCAGAAAGGTGGTGTTGGAGCAGCTATACTGTATCCAAGTGTCAAGGCTGAAAGATAAGCCTGCCTGGAGTTAATAACTTAAAACATGAACTGTCTTTCAGCTCTACCTGTGAGACAGCAAGTCTGGCCTGGTAGCTAACATGTTCAAAATGTCAACACTGTACTTGGCCAGCAGCATCTCTGTGGCCAGACATATTTTATAGACATCTGGCAAAGCTTCCTGCTGCTGTCTGGCCCTGGCTGAGTTCAGGGATCTGGCTGAGCTGGCAGCAGCAGATACTTTTCAGGTGGTGAAAGACATCAAAGATAGGGATAGTATTAGCTTTGTTTGTTACTGGAATTTCAGGATTTAATAGTCGGTTCAGTCTGTGGCTTAAGTATTTGGTAAGATGGTATGGATTTATTTTTGGGGAATGGTTTCTATGGAGGCATTTGAGAGTTCTGGGCAATTTCTGGGCACTGACTATTACTGCAGGCTAAGGAACAGTAGGTCTTGCTGCAGTTCAGGTTCTGTAATTGACTGTAGTCTTCTGTAAAGCTCCAGCAGATGAGAAAAGAGTTTTCTCTGGAAAAGCAGGAGCCAGCAGGTCTCAGATACAGCTGAACTGACTTCAACTGCTGGATAAGCAGGTGTGTGACTGTTCATTTGACAGAAGACATGTATGCCCTGCTCAAGTCCTGGGCAGACCCTCAGCTTTTTGGCTTTGAAGGAGCTACACCAATTTACAAGGTCAGAAAATGTGAAAGTACTGCCCTTTCCTACAGCTGCTCTGTGACTGAGTAGAAACGACCTGGCAACTCAGCCCTCTTCACGTTTCTAATACTGTTATGACAGACGTAATATCCAGATGCTTTCTAATGCCCTTTCTTTCACATGGAAGAGCTGTCCTAGTGTGGCAGAGGGTGGTAAGCCTTTGCCACACTCAGGTATGTGCTGATAAAGTTATTCATCTGTGTGCAATTTTTGTTGTCTGTAACTTGGGTTATGTTAACTCCTCTGTAATCAGATGGAACCCACAGTGCACTTGCAAATGGAGAAAGGCTGTAAGCATTTGGGGTCTCAATCTCAGATTTTGCTATTTAGTCTTGAAATTTTGTATTGCAAATGGTATCTCTGCAGAGCTCATCTTCTCTGTGGTTTTGCTGCATGTGCTGCACCCTTTTAGTAGGTGTTTTTTCTCTGATTTGTTTCTTCCCACCTGTGCCCCAGCCTTACTTGACCAATATTCTGTTTTTCTAAAGGATCACAGGTGGTTTCAATGTACTTACATTCTCATTCTTGTTTCTTCTTAATGTTTTTGTACCTGGGACTGTCTCCTAGGTATGCTACAACTGAGGATATTGAGAATAGCTCAAGCATGCTGAATAGCAGGAAAACTATGAATACTTGAATATTGTGTTCAGCTTTGGGCCCCTCATTCCAGGAAGGACACTGAGGTGCTGGAGCACGACCAAAGGAAAGCAGCGAAGCTGGTGAAGTCTGGATCAGAAGTCTTAACAGGAGATGCTGAGGGAACTGGGCTTGTTTAGCCTGGAGAAAAGGAGGCTCTGGGCAGATCTTGTCGCTCTCTTACAATTACCTGAGAGGAAGCTTGTAGCAAGGTGGGGCTTGGCCTCTTCTCACAGGTAACAAGTGATAGGACAAGAGGAAATGGCCTCAAGCAGCACCAGGGGAGGTTTAGGTTAGGTATTAGGAAAATTTCTTCATCAAAAGGGTTGTCAGGCATTGGAACAGGCTGCCCAGGATGGTGGGGTCACCATCCCTGGAGGTATTTAAAAGATGTCTAGATGTGGCACTTAGGGACATGGTTTGCTGGTGGACTTGGCAGTATTGGGTTAATGGTTGGATTTGATGATCTTAAGTTTTTTCCAACCTAAATGATTGTATGATTTTATGAGCAAGAATCCAGCCTAAGTGACTTTATTGTGTGCGTAAGGGTGTTGACCAAGATGGTGTTGTTATAGAGCCCATCATGAAATTGTTTGTCTTGAATTTTAGTGGATACCCTGGCTTAAGCTGCCCTCCCACTCTGCAGTTTCTCAGCAAATGAGATGAGGAAATTACCTTGCTTAAATATCTTTCCCCACAATGGTTTGTTTTTAGTCAGGATCCGTTCTCTGATTTGACCACACAAACACTTCATTTGTCAAAATTAAGGTCTGGCAGAGGCCACGTGGGCTGCTGTTGCTACTGAAGAACAGGTTCGTTAAACTGTGTATCAGGGAGGCTATTAGCAGTGAGCGCACTGATTGCACCTCAGTGGTTTGGAGCAGCCTCTGTACATTCTGTCATCCCAAAAGCTCACAGGAGCTGTACATTTGACTGGGGTTGCTCCACTTCCATTATGGTCACACCTTCTCACTGGCACTATTGGAAAGAGGAGCCCCTGGAATGTGTCTGTATCTTCCTCATCTTTGCTGCAGAAGTTCACCCTTCTCCTGGGGCTTCAGTGTCTCACCAGTGCCATGCATGGGACAGAGGGCAGGGCTGAGACCTGAGCTCAGGTCTGTACCAGACATGGTGAGTGGTGGCTGTCAGGCAGTTGAGAAGCAGCTGTCACCTTGCCCTGACACTGCACAGAATCATAGAATAGTTAGAGTTGGAAAGGACCTTAAGATCCTCTAGTTCCAACTCCCCTGCCATGGGCAGGGACACCTTCCACTAAACCCTGTCACCCAAGGCTCTGTCCAACCTGGCCTTGAACACTGCCAGGGATGGAGCATTCACAGCTTCCCTGGGCAACCTATTCCAGTGCCTCACCACCCTAACAGGAAAGAATTTCCTCCTTATATCCAATCTAAACTTCCCCTGTTTAAGTTTTAACCCATTACCCCTTGTCCTATCACTACAGTCCCTAATGAAGAGCCCCTCTCCAGCATCCCTATAGGCCCCCTTCAGATACTGGAAGGCTGCTATGAGATTTCCACGCAGCCTTCTCTTCTCCAGGCTGCACAGCCCCAACTTTCTCAGCCTGTCTTCATACGGGAGGTGCTCCAGCCCCCTGATCATCCTTGTGGCCCTCCTCTGGACTTGTTCCAACAGATCCATGTCCTTTTTATGTTGAGGACACCAGAACTGCACACAGTACTCCAAGTGAGGTCTCACGAGAGCAGAGTAGAGGGGCAGGATCACCTCCTTCGACCTGCTGGTCACGCTCCTTTTGATGCAGCCCAGGATGCTCCTTTTGATGCATGACCAGCTGCAGGGCTGTGCTGTCCCTGGGTTGCTGGGTGACATGAGTCCCTGCTGCTGGAGGAAGGCAGCCAGCAACTAGGGCTGAGGCCTGCCCTGCTGGTTCTCCGAAGGGATTGTTTCATGCTAACTATGTCTGTAAGTGATTCTGCTCCTCAGAAGCTGTTGTCATTGCTTGCATGCTCCATCTCCCCTCTGCTCCCTCTGTCCCTTAAAAGGAGCTGAGAAGTGTCTATGGCTCTTTGTGATATGAAAATCTGTGTGTGTGGCTTGCAGAGCAGGCAGGCTAGCTGCCCCTTTTCTGCACCACTAGTTTGTGTAACGGAAAGTTGTACATGCTTCAGGCTTGGCTTCTGCTACCACTTGCCTAGGGCCTACTGCACTGGCTGGAATCCTGTCTTCACTAAACGTTTGTTTCCAGACCGTTGCAGCCATAGTAAGTGATGGAGAAATTGCTGTATTGATAACACAAGAATTTCTTCCTGAGAGACACTATTAATTCAAACAGTGTTAGTGTGTGTATGTTGGAAATGGTGAAAATTCACTAATTTCCAGTATTGACATTTCAAGACCAGTTTTTCATTGGATAGTTGTTCTTAATTTGTAGTAGGAGACATTCCCTATCATCTTTTTCATCTCTCATAGCTGCCTTTTGAAGTTGGAAAATAGAAGTCAATAATCACTTTTACACCTGTGTACTAGAGCCACTTGATGCCTGCTGAAATGTCCAGCAGAAATAATAAAACTGATTCATGTGACCTGGGATGACAAGCTGGGATTTTTATGGAAGTGGCATATTTGATATCTAAATGGCAATCCTGTTCAAGCCCTGCCCCTTAGAGAGTGCCTAAGCACTCTGCAGATGTTGCTGCCGTGATCTCTCTTCCTTGCAGTATGAGGGTGTGAGTTGGGTGGCTTTAGGATTGCCTGTATCCTGCCTGGCAGCTCTCGTCCAGGCCAGTGGTGCTGGTGCTGCTGGGAAGTCTCTTCCCCAAAGAAGTCAGCATGTGTGAGCCAGCTGGTGCTGGAGAGGCGGCTGTTAATGTGACTTGTATCTAAGGGTTACAATTAAGGTTACTGAACACTTCCTGTAATAAGATGCTGGGTTTCATTGCAGGGGCATGCTGCGCCCTGCAGAAACTCCACCGCTGTCCCTGTGTTGTATAGGAGCTTACCTGACCTGTGTTCCCCCTCGGTAGAGGAGCAATGGGCAGAGATGTGGTGAAATGGCAGCCCAGGAGGTCCCTTCCAATACTGCTTGCTTTGGGTTTTTTTGTTTCTGTGAATATACAAAGTTTTGTGCCAAGTTCGAGCATAGGATAAAAACCACAGGCTGGCAGGCTAACAAACCCCATGGTCATAAAATGAGTCAGCAGAAGAGACAAAGCCACAGTGCTCTGGGATAACTGTAGCCCTCAACTACAATTTGTAAAAACAGCACTGCCCACACAGGGAGCTGCTATTATGTGGTCCTGCCTTGCAGCAACTGAGCTGTTGGAGAGGACATGTGAAATGTCACTTCTAGGTGAATGTTTTCTGTCTTCGTCTGAAACTGTGGTTTCATGGGAGGAAGTATTTGGTGGTGATGTTACTGTGGATCTGTTCCTACTACTTGCCTCCTCTCCCTGTACCTAACTGCTGGTTCTTTCCTTCTGTCCTCCTGACTTTTCTGGGCACCCCTCTGCAGTGCCAGCACAGCTCTCCCTGCCTCATGTCATGAGCTGGGTGAAGGAACTCATTCAGCTGTAAAATGACACAGAACAAATAAATAAAATTAGCAAACAACCTTTCTGGCTGGTTTGGTTCTCCTGTGCAGGACAGGGCCTGGCTGCACAAAATGTGGATCCAAAAGCTGCTGCTGTGTGAGTTCTGGGATGAGGGCACCTGCAGCAGGCACTGCTGCTGGGAAGCCAGTGTGCTATGTGAAGCCACATGCAAGTCAGTGCTGCCTCCAGGGATGGAAAGAAGTGACTAGGAGCTGAGTGAAAAAGCTTTTCAGGTTCCTGCCACACTTGTCAAAGCTGAACAGAGCTGCACAGAAACCGACAATGCACAGTCCAGAAGTGATGGAAAGGGCAGCAAGCAGAAGACATGTCTGCAGAATGGGTCCAGTGCAGCCAGCAGCATTCTGAGTTTAAGTGCTGGGCTTTCCTGCAGTCAGTCTTGGACTCCCACCAAAAACATGTGTGATTAATTTGAGCCACAGATTGAGTTACCGTATTGCAACCTGATGGCTCTTGAAACAGTGCTGGAAAAACATTTTTTTGTGGTCAAGGTCCTAGACAGTGACTTAGGGATTTCTCTCATATTTCCTATGTGACTTTGTTGGTTTGTCTGTACCTCAGTTCCTCTGAGTCTTCCCATCCTTTAGTTTTGTTATGGCAAGGTTGCAGCGTCTGTGAAATTAGCTGTCTCTTTCCTGTATGTGAGCGAGACATAGCCCTTCATGGAAAACACGGTAACCAGACCCAGGCCAGAGTCGCTGTACTCGGTGTCACCTTTCGGTAGTAAACAGAGTCTTACCCTGATCGGTCTTTAAGTGTGATAAATGTGGCATGCCGTTTATACAGCAGTGTCAGACTGTTTACACTCCAATTCCACTACAGATTTCATTTGATCACAAGCACTGGAGATTAATGATTCATAGCACTTGAGAAATGGCAGTCTGAAATTTCAGATGGGGTGATGGCCAACATCCCTGGGGTTTAGTTGTAACAACTCCTGTGGTACTATGGCAGGCTGCTGAAACCTGGTAGAGTGTAAGTGGAACATACACAAGCCAAGCAAAACTTTGCTCAGAATGGCGCCAGTTGTTCTGCTGTTTGTTCCTAAGCATTTCTGTGGGCAGACATGGACAAGTGATAACTTTGCTCTCTGACGCAGACTTTTTGTTAGCAGCTAATAATCAATGAGAGCCGTCAGGTTGGACAAAGTAAAGAGGTTGTAACCTTAAAAAAAATAAGTGAGTAGCCTCATCCCTCACACAGGCTATTCCTGTAGACATTACCATACATAACCATGCTTCATGCCACACACAGGAGCTGGAGAAGAGCAATGGGATTCAAATGCGACATATTGAATTGGCACTAGTGATGGGTAGATAATTTTAAGAACATTCCCTTTCTGGCAATAAGAGTGAAAGCCTTCCTTTTTAAGTTGTTGAATTTAACTATGTTTATGTTCTCCCTCCTTCTTCACCTTCCTCACCTTTCTTATTGCCCTGCTTAAAGAGGAGAATTGGGATGCATTCTCCACAGCTATGTTTTGGGGATCTTAGGTCAGCTCCAAGAGGTGTGATTAGTGCAGTACCTGTAACTGCATGGGTGAAACAGAAAAGCAGAGGAGGTAGCTGCAAACCGAGTGAAAAAAGTAGCCTCTTGGTGAGGCAGAGGTGGCATCCAGAAACAGCCCAGCAAAGTCTCTTTGTCTTTGTTTCAGTCAGTGGATGCTGAGGAAGTGATGTTATACTGTGGGAACTGCTGTTGGGAGAAAGGGGGGAAAAAAACCCAAATCTGCACCATCTCTAGCAGTTGTGCTGGTGCAAAAAAGTGTGAGACAGGGAAGAAGAAATTTACCTGTTCTTTTCCTACTTTTGCCGACAAAAGCCAAGCTTCATTTTTCCTTTGATGATTTGGAAGCAAATGGCATGTCGTGTGTATGGATGTTGTGTGTTCCTCATGATGGGAGAAACAGATCCCCCTGTAATGCTACAGCACCAGTTTCCTGCACAGTGGCTACAGTACAAGTCAACACAAATAACAATAGCCAAAACAAGGAGGAAAATTAACAGAAAAAACTGCATCATTATGGTTACAGGCCCATGATGATGCACCATGTTCCACGTGGGGAAATAATGCCATGCAAAACCCATTTTATGTTTACGATTTTATTTAGTCAAGAAAGCTTTTGAGATGAATAATTGCCACAAGTAATCTGTTGTGTTCAGCAAGTGTTAGACTTAGTTTGTCTGGCTTTTAAATAGTCTGAAGCCTTATCTATTACAGGAATCCCCTGATCTTTCCAGGATGTTTTATACATACGGTAGCTACTTCCTCTTATAGAAATAATGTCATCTGGAAGTGAACAGTACATGCTGAAAAAGCTTTTGTCTACAATCAAATTGGCAGTGACTGAGAAAATCCAGATGATCTCCCAAAGGGGAGTCTGTGCAGCTGGGCCATTCTTTGTTACAGTAGTGTTTTGCTCTTTCTATTTAAATGTGTTGTATTCTGTCTGCCACACACACCTGCTCTGTTACAAATTTGAGTGGGACAATGTAGGACAATGTTGTGACCAAACTAGCATCGCTTAGGGTCCAGCTGCAAAGTGCATGAGTTTGTCCCCGCACAGTCTGTAAGAGAAGAGGTGGGAGTGCTGACGCCATTTGTCTTTAGAAATGTGAAGCCATCCAAGGACAAGATTCCTCTCGCCTCTTCTCTCACCAGATGATTTCCCCTGTTACCAGCTTAGCTGATGACATTGAGAATTTCACGGTTGTTTCTCAGTCTCCTTCCAGTCTTGATATTATTTGGCCCTAATATCCACTACATGTGTATAATTATGGTACACTGATGTTAGAATATGTTGGGGAAAATGACGTTTAAGTTAGCACTGTGACAGAGGTAATCAGGGACTTTTTCACCTGCCACAACGTGCTGCCTGGCCCATGATTTACTGAGTGAATGAAAGATGTATTGAGGGTTTGAAGGCAAATTTTTTCCTTAGCTTTTTTCCCGAGGACTGATAGCTTGTTTCTTCATGACTATATTTGCAGTGAATATTAAACCAAAAGGTGCTTTATAGGCATAATTAAAAGTAAAAGGAGTTTATAGTTTTTTGGAGGAAAGCCAGACTTTTAAATTTTCTTTTTTCCTCTTCTATGATTTAGCGAAAGTGAGGCTTGCGATCTGTGCATCTGGGGATAGCAAAACTCTAAATTAGTCCTAGGAGCCCCATAATCTGACAGACAAAAATTTACCCTACTAAACTAAAGCTGTGTAATTTCGACAGATGTGATGGATTAAAGAGAAAACATTGACCTGGTTCCACTCTGCTAGGCTTTCCAATTACACAGGATGTTGTAGAAAGCAAGACCTTGCAGAGTAATACCTGGACCAGCAAGACTGAGGTTTTAAATGTCCCTTATGCTTTGAAAGATGTTCCTTTGAAGATCTTGCTTGAGCACTAATCCCAGAACACTAATGAAGGAGTCTCCTGTAGGTAGGGATGTTATCTCTTTGTAGTCTGTTAATCAGCTGGCTAAATAGACAATTTTCATGCTTTTGTGCTTAGAAGCTCTTTAATGAGATCTGAATTTTCTGGCCAAGCCAAGTTAAGAGTTCAGATTTTGACTCCAAGGAAGACGCCAGCCTGCAGAAAACCCACAGTGCACTTAAACGTAAAACGTGCAGAGATGGAGAAGAGACATCAGGATGACATTTTAATGGAAAACAAAACAACTATGATACAGCTTTTGGGAGGAAATATTTTGCCAAGGATGTGGTCAGCCCTTTCCTCATCAACTTTCTGAGACGGTTCTAATGCCTTGAAATAACCAGAGCACCAATCAGTTGTAATCTAAGAAAGAAATGTAACAGAGAATTAAACAAAAGATGCAAGCGCCTGCTTATGAGCTTGAGTTGTTCTGTAGTTAATCTCTGATACACTCCAGTTACCGTAACTTCCTTTGTTCATCTAAATACTTTAGAGACCTTGTAATTTCTGTGTGATGATAGGATGCCCAGAAAAGGGGGATCTCTTAAAGTGAGAAAGTTTAAAAACCCTGCTATCCCTGTTCAGGCAGGTGTGTTTGTTCTAACATTGCTGCTTTGGACCAACAATGGTCCAAGTCACCGCCTTTTCCACTATTCCAGAGTAATGGCTGTTTCTGTCTGCTCTTTTTGTAGATTGAACCTCCTAGTCCTTACACGAGCTTGGATACTCAGGTTAGTACCACCCCTCTCCCACTTCCTTCTTACAAAAAGATGATCCGAAAGAGAGGGCAGGTCTGGTGTTGCCCACCACATCTTTGATGTTTGACCATGTTGGTGGCCCTAGAGAAGGTGCCACTGTAATTGCAGTAGTGATAGCTCCCAACATGATTGACTGGCCAAGAAGAGAGCCACACTTTTCACAGGAAATAGTATGTGCAGATGGTGAGGAGGTGACCTGGTGTACAGTTGGACAACAGCAGAATTGACTTGTATTTTTTAGAAGAGAGGATGCAGTCCTCAAGGCATTGCAAGCAGCCATTCACGGGATTATCATTTCTTTTGGTATACTGAGCTTCCTAGCTTTTCTTATGATCCCCGCTGCTAGCGTGTTACTCTAAAACACTGTTGTGCAGCTATTCCCTCTTAAGACATTACTATGAATGGTAATGAATCTGTGGAGAAGTCTGGCACCAGAAGGTCAGAGTGACAGAGGGATTTTACAAAGTCACTGATGCTTTGATTTGTGTCTTCTAACAAGGCAGCATCATTGATTTCCATTCTCACTGATCATTGGGAGACAGCAAAGGCAATGGTACTTGCATACTGAAGATGAGTGTTTATTCAGAACACACATTTCCAAAGTCCCTTAGTGACTGCATAAATATTTTTACCTTTGTCTTCTACTGGTCTTTCTCTGGGGAAAGCTTTTGACTGTTCAACAAGCCTACTACATCTTTTTTTATGTACTTCACTTTGGAGCCAAGCCTTTGCAAGTTTAAACTGGCAACAAAGGATCACACAAAGATTGTTGTACACAGAAGCATTATAAAGTGATATAAAAATAGAGAGTACCTAATAAAATACTAACCCATGCATGATGTAGAACGATAAATACACAGTAGTAATGAAGACTTATTTTGTTACTTACTTAAAATAGCATAAGAGCATCAGTTTGTGTCAGTGAAGGTGCTGGGGGAGAATGCACGTGTGAGTGTGGGCAAGAGAATGTCACACTTGGAGGAGGAGGAAGTGAAAGGGCAGTCATCAGCTCCAGCTGGTACAGCTGCAGCATGTTGCTGGCTGAGGTGATGCCTTCAGCCTCAGCACACCACTTCTCTGTCCTGTCCTGCCAGCTGCACCTTTCCTGACCTGCATGTTGTTACTCTTCCAGCCTGTTCCCTCCTTGCAAACACTGTCAGCGAGTGCCAGGTGACTCAAAGTTGCTGTGCTTTGCACACATTGTTTAATGAATAATTAAGGTAGAAATTAAGTGTATTCTTATATGTGTTGATATTTCTTTCAGTGTTACTGAAACCCACATTCACTTCTGAATCCAGTTTCCATAGAAAGCTGCTTACTTTTGACCTTGAAATAGATGAGTGCCAAAACCAACTTCTTAGATCCCAAAGTGTTCTAGGTTGCTGGGGGCTGCTGAAATCTAGGAGCTGAGACCAGGAAGGAATCCTAGGCTGGGAAGGGAATGGATTTACTCTGAGAAGTGGAAGTAAACCTCGTATCCCAGCTGAAGGTCAGGACACGACTTTGATTTGTAGGGGCGTGTTTCTATATTTCTCTTTAGGTGAAGTGGTCAAAAGTATTCAGATTAAGAAGTTGTTGGTTTATATCCAAAGAAATTAGCAGTTTTAGCTTGGGCCACAGTCTTAGCACCAAGTGTCTCTGTTTTCTTTGCTGTGAAACAGCACCGTATAACAAATAATAGCAGCTTTAACATTTTGCTGACTTGAAGAGGATGTTAATATAGTTAGTAAAGAATCCCCACGTCTGCAGAAGCTTCCCCACATGATTTGTTCTCTTCCTTTTTCTTCGGAGACAGATGGGACTGAAGCATAGTACTGCATTTGAGATGTGTTGAGTAGACTGGTGAGCAGCTTCTCTGCTTTGGTGGTTTCCTGCACAATCCTGGGATGAATAAGTTCATTTGAGAGTTTCTCTCCACTGCCTTCTGGTTTCCTGTCTCGACTCTGGTTTGGTTGGTGTTTTGAATGTTGGCATTTCAGACTCATGCTGCGTATTGAAAGGGGACTGTATTCTGGAGGCCTTCTCATGAAATTTTCATACCACTTCCCCTCCTTTCCTCAGTCTTCCAATCAGCTGTACAACTCTTGAAAATTTTCCAGGTATGGCTGCAAGTTATCCTCTAAAGAGAGAATGGGTGCTCTTCCAACCAGCCCAGCTTCAGCAGTTCTCTTTGAATTCCCCTATGAAAATGTATTTTGGAGTTTGTTTGAGTGAACAGAGGGAAAGCATTTACTTGAGTGCTGCACAAGTGTTTTAGGCTGATACTTTTCCAAGGAAAAGACAGCTTCTGCAAACAGAATTATTTTTACACAGCTCCCTCACGTTGTTCTTCTCTTTTAGAGGCATATCAAACTACTTTGTTCAAACTGAACCTGTCAAATCACACTACTTGTGTTAGTCAAACAGCGGTATATTGGGGAATGGTCTGATTTGTTTATACCTAGCTGTGCTGGTACAGTGTGTCAAAAGATGATGCAGTCAGATAGTTCCTGTTCTCCCTGTTCTTTTTCTGTGAGTGGGATTATATAGCTCACAAACAACTGTTCTTTAGCTTTTCTCATGTTAAATGGTGTGTGACAAGCGTGAATCATGTCATGTATAAATCTGGTGCAGCAGATTAACAACTATTTAATCAGCTGTGTTTGAGGGAGTAGGATGTGGCAAATATATTTGCACTGTGTTGCAAAATGATACTCATCTATGGTGAAACCAAGATACTTGGTCTTTATTGAAAAAAAATATTTTGAAAACAAGCCTCCTATTTCCTATCTCTAGATCTCCCTGTGTGCTAATGCCAAAACCAGATACCCTTGAGCATCCTCAAGGTGCTCGATAAGGTCATGTTGTCAGGATTCCTTTTAGAGGTTTCCAGGCATGTGAAATTATCACACAGAGGAGAGCTGAGTGTAATTTGGAGAGAAGGAAGAAAACAGAGAATGAAAGCTGTTTTCAGCTGCTGAGATAGTTGTATTTTGTATCTGAAACAGCTGTGACTGTGCCTGTTTTTCTCATGATTTCAGAAGTTACCTCCATCCATCAGATTGTGGCTGTTTGCATTATGCACTCCCCATCCTTCATTTCACAAAAACACCAGGAGTCAGATGGAATGGCTTCAACGCAGTTAGTCCAGAGATAAATTTTGCCCCAGTTATTCATTCCCTCAGAGCAATAGAGTTCGTTATCACCTTTGGGTTAAAGAGATCGTTATCGGTTACCTTCCAAAGCTGTAGCTGTTAGAAGTTGTGCGGTCAGATACTAGGGAGCCTCTGAGGCGTACTGGTACAAGACCACGGAGTATTGCAGCTGGCAGAAGCAATGGGGCCCTGTGGAGCATGAACTGGGACTGAGTAAATCTGTGCAGCAGTTGCAGTTACTACTGTGCCCTCACCTGCAAGAGGTGAACCCTGCCATGTGTTTTCCTTCTGCCAGTATGAATGTGCTCAGGGCTCGCCCCCAGAGCCACTCTCTGAGGTGGGCTGGGATAAGGTGTGTACCCTTGTGTCTGTGTGATAAGCGGTTGGTTTTCTACCAGTTGGAGGCCAGTAGCATCTTTTCTAAGCTTATGGCAATAATAATAATAGTAATAATAATAATAAAACCCCAATTTTGCTTTTCAGAATATAGACTACCAGTTTTTCTTGTGTTATTACAAGCTGAAATATGTATTATGATTTTTTGCTGTGCAGTTTCCAGAACGTGCTTTCACTGTGATAGGTTGTTGGGGGAGTGTAGCTGGTGGCTTTCAGCCTCCCTTTAAGTGCTGGGTGCAGCTCCCAGGTGCTAATGAGGTGTGAAACTTGGAGGTTGCTGAAATAACACAGGCATTCAGAACCCCAACTGCAGACCTGCATGCACATACACCATTCGAGGAGGATTTCAGCTAAAAACTTACCTTAGCCAAGGGAGGAGGCCAGTGCAGGGAGGATTACATTGCAAAGAGCCAGTGTGAAAGATGCTTTGAAGGCATCTTCCCATGGAACACAAGTGCTCTCTCAAGTTGAAGTAAATATTGATACTTAAGTACAAGCAGCAATGTGCTTGTCATAATACAGCAAACCCATACAGCTTCTTCTTGCCCTTCTGTAATTAGGGGGTACCCTTCCTGCAGCATTGTGGCTGCATGCTTCTTACCCGTGTCAGCCTCTTGTCTCTGAGAGCAGCTCAGATGCTGATTGCTCCCAGACAAAATCTGAATTCAAACAGTACTGCCTTTAAAGAGACCAGAGGAGAAGACTGCTTGTTATTGTCCTCTCTACCAATTAATTTCTTTTAAGAGCTAGCTCTTTTTAGAACCAAAATATCCTACCCTGGAGAGCATCGTTTAAGGAACAAAAATTGCCATATTAAAAGATATTTATTATCCTGTAACTCCTTTCTCTGAGATGAATTTCTGGCGTAATTCAAGAAAAGGCTCAGAACCGAGGGTCATGGTGTGCCATTCTTTTGTGGGTGTTGCACTTCACAATGAAGTGGCCACTTTGAACAGCAAAAACATACTTTTGGTGTGTTTCTTGCAAGTGCCTGGCAAGATGCCTTTGTCACAGGTACAAGTCAAGTAACTTCATTGCCTATAGACTCTCTAAGCAATTGTGTGCTCAGCTGTTTAACCTTTAGTTACTTCTGTTCAACCCAAAAATTTAAAACCATAAGCCTCAGCTGTGGTGCCAAGAGAGACTCAGGTGTGTGATCTGCCCTTGAAGCCTGCAGGCAGGAGAGAGGCTGTCTGGAGGCATACTGCTGCTGGAAAGCTCATGCACCTTTTACCTGTTTTTTGCTTGGGAACCATCCCTGCTTGGATCCAGAGCACAGTATGGCAGCAGCAGCAACAGGACAGGTTGCCTAATTACGCATCTGAAAAACGAGATAATTGCCTTTGCAGATAAGTGAGTGTTTTGCCCTTTGTGCATGGACTTGGTCAGCATCTGCTTCAGTGGGGACTGCACAGCTTGATTTCACCTGCATGCCGTGTAGTCAGGATCTCTCAGTAAGACCAGGTAAGAACTGAAAACTTAAAGGTACTATATCCACTACTAAAAACAAGAACACTCCCTGCATTATTTGTTAGAGCATCATGTGGAACAGAATCATTAATAATAGGGAAACTTTTTGAAAAGAATATGACTAAAGATAATACTCTGAATCTTTTGTGACTCTGGTTTGGGGTGTGTTTGAGATTAGTTTCTGAGTCTTGTTACAAGTTAGGAACTTGGGGATTTTTCCAGTTTTAGTTAATATTCATGAAAAAAAAACAATAAATTCAGGTATCTTGGAGCCTGTAGAGAAAAGTGTTTGCAGTTTTTGAGAGATGATTGTGATGGGTAACACCATAAACATGGAATCTTTCATAAAATCATGCTGTGAAGGTGAAGTCAAGTTCCAGGGTACTTGTTTTTCAAAATGCAGATAAATATTTTTTTCTTCCAACTCATTAGTTTGTGGGCTAAGGAGGGGGCATGCCATTTCATAAGGTGCTGAAGTGAGTAGAGCTGAAATGCCTATGGGGTATATGGCCACGGGGGAAAATGCCACAATTTCTTGTGGTGACTGTGCTCACTTTAATTGAGGATTTTGCATTCTGCTGTCAAAGTGAAGAGGAAACCGGGTGCTTTGAACTTGAAAATAGAAGTAGAAATCATGGGCTTACCTCTGAAATGCAGTCCTCATAGAAACATCCAATGCAACCAAATTGCTGAGCTACTGTTGGCTAATAATTAGAAACACTGATTTGGGGCAAAGATAAACCCAGAAACACAGGGGCTTGAATTGTCTTCATTGTTAAATTGCTCAAGAAAGAGAATTTAGGTCTATTTTAGGATAACCCATCTTTCAAATGGATTGGCTGAATACACCTACTCTCTTGGGAGCCTTATGCTCCCCAGCTAAGATCTTAAGAAGATAGAAGGATTGAGATACTTCATAGCAGGAGCTGATTTGCCAGTGTCCTTTTAATTTGCATAGCATTCAAAATGCTTACCAGCAATAGCTAGTCTTTTGTGAAGCCTCTAATGGAAAGAGGACTGTAAAATTTAGTTCTGTGCTTGCCAGTTTTTACTTTATGGGGCAAATTGGTAGAAGGGAAGATACATAAACTATGTTAATTGTAATCAATTGCCATCAGAACCAAATGGTTCATTATGACCCTGTCCTGCTGTACAGTAAAGCTATTGTATGCTGTCCTGCTCTGTACTTCCAGGAACATCACAGAACAGGGAAATTATTGATTATTCCAGAATAATGGTAACTGGGCTAAAGGATAAACAAATTAGTACTTGATAGCATGAGGTCCGGCTGATTGCTTAAATGAAGCTCTATTGCAGAACTGTTCTGATAGTAAATAGAGAATTATTCCAACAAGCAGAAATATTCTGAGACTAATGGAATCCCTGGGTATCTGTTGCTATTCTTTAAGTGAAATACATCTAGGAGTTGTTCCAATAATAGATCTAGAAATAAAGAAGTACTTCATATCTCACAGACTGCAAATACAATATATATTTGTGGCAATTGCAGTTCTGCAGTGAGGGACTGTTAAGAGTTTTATAGCTGTTTCCTTCCTCCTCTGCGTCTCTTGCTGTTGGAACAGCAAGTTAGGAATTCACGTATCATTTTCTAGTCAAATATTCAGTAGCTCCCCGTTCAGCGCCTCCTCCTAGGCTAACGTATGAGAGCATGCTTAAACTGCAAGCACCCACTTAAGTGCAGCTGACTTCAGGGAGACTTCCCCTTGGAGTCCCACTGTGTATTACGTATTTCTTACCTATAACCAAGTTTCCTTTCCAGTAGTTTAAAATGGGTTTATCTCTGGAGCCCTTTTACATACAGCGGAGTTCATCATCTAGCGAGTCATTCACTGTGTCTGCCCTGACTGAGGTGAAGCAGTGGTGTTTTATCCTGGCTGAGGAGGTGACTTGTATTCATGCGAGCACTGAGTAAAATGCAGGCTGGGCTGCCAGTGTGATGGGTGTGTGGTTGTGGAAGGTTGTGCAGTAGATAGAACACAAAGCTATGGGCAGGTGACCAGTGTCTGATGATACCCCTTGTGTGTCATTTTTTGTGCAGCATTTCTCGGGTGACAGCTGGGGTGCATTTTGCTTTGGGATTGGTTTGAAATGATACTGAAATGTTGGGTCTGTTTCTATTTTATTTCATTTTCTGTAACAGGTAAACGCAACTGAAAAGGCTAAGGCTTTTGTAGTGCTGCTTTGTTGTTTTTTTCCCCCACCCCCTGTAAGTTTCAGTTCCTCTGGTTATGCTGGGATTAGACCTCAATGGCATGAATAGCTCTTATGCAGCAAAGTGCTTCAAAGTGATAATTCCATTTTTTTAAAAAAGCAGTGAAGCGTAGCACAGAAAATAAAAATACACAAATAATTGCTTAAAACCAGACAAGAACTGGATAAATGTAGACATACACAGCTGTGTTTTGTGTAGAGCATTTTCCAGATCTGGTTACAATAATTCTGTAGCCAGGGCAACTTCGAAGTGGCTACATCCACTTTCATTTAACACACTGAGGTTTTCTGGGTTTGTAATTAGCCAGTTCTTCAAGTACTGGAGAGCACAGCACAAGGAGAACCTACTTCTAAGACTGTTGTTCTCGATTTACAGAAGTAGGGTGAATTCTGCGGAAGGTTCTTTTGCTGCTTGCACAGATCACGTGCTCTTTTTGCACATGAACCTTCCTCCTCTGGCTGCCTTGTTTTACAGTCTTGTTGACATAGCTTTGCAGTCCCTGCAGGTTTGCCTTGTTGTCAGTGTTTACTGGTATCGCTACAAGAGAAATTAACTGGGCTGTAGGCTGGCAATAAAAGCCTATTAGTAGCTGGTAAATCCAGTGGAGGTAACATCTGTATTTACATGCTCCTGTGTGTTGTCCTGTGGTAGGGAAAATGACTGCAACTGGATTGGTTGCAGTGCAGAAGCCAAAGCAAGAATTAAAAGAAAAAGACACAAATGTCTCATTGTCCTGACCTAAATAGTGTTCAGTGCTGCAGTTGGTGAGAATGCTGAGGCAGTGCACTAGCGAGTGACAGTCAATTGGTTGTTGCTCCAGAGCTGGACATCTGTGAAGTGATGGAATTTGTCTGAAAACACTTTCCATGGGCAATGAGGAAGTAAGCTAATTATCTTCAATTATTTGAAATATTCCCTATATTTGCTGTTCAGGAAAAAGAAATCAAAATTGTGACTGGCTGGTCTGAACACTTCATTAATACTGGTGGGAACTTCGTGTTCAATGTGATTTCTGTGACTGAAAATCTCGTGCTGACCCAGGCCTAACAGGGTGTTTTGGCTGTGGAAACAGCATGTCCCATGCACACAAGCTGCTCTCCCTCCACTTCAGCACTTTTTTGTGGCATCCCAGTCATGGTGACGGGGTGGCCTTGGCCATGAACCATTGTGTCATCACACAGACAGCCCTGCGCTCCTTTATCTGTTCTGTTTCGACTGTATCCAGCCATGGCAAGCTATGCATTCGATACGGTTATATGAAGATTCTGAGCATTTGGAAGCTGCATCCAGTATTGGGCAGAGCATCTGAATTTGAGGCTTGCCTTTCAAGGCTAAAGCCAGACCCTGTATTATTGCGTAAGCTCTGTGTATTGTGTGTGTGTGGATAGCTGACAGCCTCAGAACAGGATTAGCAAGACCTGTCATGCAGTGAAAATCCTGAGGGTGTGAGATTTCTGAAGCTCACGCCACCACAGCCCTCGGGCAGAGCTGTGATGTGCCCTCTCCGGCTGTTCAGCTTTCGCAGCCTGTCACCCCGAAGCGTTGCTGATGTCCATCCTCAGAGCAAAACAAACCCAAAGACAACATCCAGACAAGGATTGCTTCTTTCTGTGAAAGGTGTGGGATTTCTCCCCATAGGGAGCAGTTGCCCCAGAGGGACCCTCTTCTGAGGCAGGGTGTAACCCCTCTGTACTGGCATCCCAAGGTGCCCCCGTCGTGATACCCTGCACTGCCCAAGCAAGGTGGTCAGACTTTGGAGAGTGCAGGCTATGCTGTCTGTCATGGGAAGGGTCAGTTTGTTGCAGAACTGTTTCTCTATTTTCATAGACTCAGAATCAGCTAGGTTGGAAAAGACCTTTAAGATCATCATGTCCAAATGTTACCCGAGGGCTGCAAGTCACATTTTATACCTGCTGCTTAACTGGAGAGAAAAATCTGCAGTTTCCAGATTCAAATCAAGATGAAAATGGTGGCTGGGGAGCCTGTGCTCCTGGCTTCTGTTAGGTAGGAAGTGCCAGGTGCTGACATTTGTAATGGGTTAATAATTTGTATGCATTACAGCAAAGCCAAAGTTGAAGAGGAACTTCCAAGAGGGGTTGTGCTACAGCAGGTTTGATAAGTTCCTGGCTCTTGAAAAGTCAGCTTTAAAACAATTATAGCCCTAAATATATTTTTTATTGCTGTTTATGTGTAATATAATTTATTATATATATCATTCCATGGCTTCACAGGTATCAGAAAGAATTTTTATGATTACGCCTTTGTTCCTGTGTCTTTTGGCATTTAATTGAACTTTATCCTATGTTCTGAATGTTACTGGTGTTTGTAATTGCTTGTAATATGTCTTCTAATGTTTGAGTTTCAATACAGCGTATAAAACATTTTAAATAAATGCCGATAATAAAATCATGATATTAGAAAAGTAGTGCTATATAATATATATATAGTGCCTATAAAATGACAATTTATTATTTGCAAATTACCCAGATGCTAATTTGGTTGTGGCCCTCAACAGCGTCTGGTCTCTTGGTAGGCAGGAAACATGCATATTTGATTGCTGCTTCTGGCAGCTCAGCTTTGAACTTTTTTGAGCTGTCAAAGTGTCTTACAAAGGTCAAAAAGTCAGTCTTCATGATAGTCAAAAAAAGAAAAAGGGCAAAAAAGAGCAGAAGACAATTTAAATAACAAATCAATGAAGCTTTATCAGTAAGTGCCAGATCAGGCTCAATGAAGCTTTATCAGTAAGTGCTAGATCAGGCTCATAAGGCCTGCTGCCTTTTCCTGTGAAAGCACGGAAGTGTGGCATAAGTGGAGTAAATGGAGGTCGTTGCCTTTTTGTTTTAGGCATCCAGCTGATGGCTGGTGTACTTCTCTCATTTATCGTTTGAATAGCTTTTTAACCCAGCCATTCAAAACTGACACATAAAGCTGTTGATGTTTTTTATCTGTATTTTTAAATTCTGATGTGTAGCCTAAATTAAAGCACACCCAGGTCTGCTCCAGTCATCTCGTATCACCTTGTGCAGGAACCTGGGCCATGGGGTGTTGGTGGTGTGCAAGTGCTGTTACTGTCAGGGATTTGAACATTTGTGTGGAAGATTAAGCATCATATAACTTGGCCATTCATAAGGGGATGATTTAGTTCAGCTTGGTGGGATGTGTTTAAAAAGGTACCTGATAGCTTGCAGGTTGTACTGCATAGGAGGAGCTGCACTGGCTGGGGAGATCTGCAGGTTTTGGTGAGTGGGTGTTTGCTGGTCCCAGCTCCTCCAGGTTTACTGCTAGAGGCTGCGAATCCTGGCACAGCTCCCTTCACCTGAGGCAAACTGGTGGGCTTGGAAAGTCCAAAAGCTTTGAAGAAACTGAAACTCAAGTGAAACTCTTGTTCAGGATCATACTCCACAATAGTGACCATGAGAAGCTCTTTCATATGTGTTTGAGCCACCTATGTATTTAACTAAGCAGCTGGCCTTGTCTCCATGGGAAGCAGAGGTTTCTGGTGTGTCGCTGTTTCTTGTGATACCAGGAGGTGGAGGTCCAGGTTGAGTCCATCACCTCTAGGTTGCCTCAAGTGACAGCAAAACTGGAGTAACTTCTGTGGGTTAGCCTGTGTGCTGCCTGTGGATCGGGGGAATGCAGGCCTCATTCATGTTAAAGACATTTATGCATTTTTGTCTGGATATATACTATATATAAAAATCTTTAAATATAAATTTCCCACTCTTTTGTGCTAACATTGCTGGTTTTGGTAAATTCTGTTTCCAGCTTAGAAGTAACAGTTTTTCGTTGTATATCAGACACCATGATACACATACTGGTTTGGAAGCTGTTCCTTTTACTGTACTGTGAAAGAAGTTAGTAAATACCTGTTCTATTTTACTTTGACATGGAGTGTAAAAGTGTGGATCGTGGCTGATCCACAGGTCTATGCCACTTTTGACCATTTCCTGAAAATTGACTCTGAAGGCCATGACATTAAAATATGAGAGTGTTATTTCAAATTACATTTACTCCAGAGTGAATTAGGAGGCTTTGGCATAGTGCCTGGTATACACTAAGCTTGCCAGCAGAGGAAGTTAATCAGGAACTGTTAGTTCAAGGTGAATTCTTGCCCTGTTTCAGTTTGAATGACTTTCCATGGTAGACAGTCCTACATCTTGGGTTCATCTGTTCAACTCCAGGATTAGGTTATGTATATTCAAAAGCATGATTTTCTTGAAGACACTCCTGAAACAGTCACTGAGCCTGTTTGCCCTCTTTCCCAGCTGTGTTGCTGGGTGCAACCAGAAACACAAGGATAAACTACTGGTGTCATCTGGGAGATGCTCTCCATTGGCTGAGTGTCCTGGCTGGCAATTTTCGTACTGTGTTGGGATCATTAACACCCCCCCCACCAAGATCTTAACGGGTCATGAAAATACAGTGTTAGCAAGCTGTGGAATGTCATCCTGAGAAATTCAAGCTGTAGAGGGTCAACAGAGCTTGCCACTTGGCTGAGAGGGAGGTTTACTGTCTGGCAGAGATGTGCTTTTCCTAAAAGAATGTTTATTGTTTTCTCAAGTGTCCACGTCCCTCTTCAGACCTTCCTGCTCTCCCTTATCACCTCCTGACGTAGTTGTTGTGGTTCTCACAACATTTGCTTTCTCTCCTAGGTTTCATGTTCTTAATTAGGTTTAAACTTTGTTTGATGTTTTCCATTATCTGAATGTTTTTCAGACTGAGATTTATTTATTTATTTTTTTTTTTTGTGTAATGCCTGTCTTCCCTCTGTGGCAGTTATTTTGTTTTCTCTAGGTAAATGTGCTGGCTGGAATAGAACGCTTTCCTGATGTCCCTATTTCTATTATTTCCATTATTGCCTTTCTTTGTGATATTGTATGTGTCTGAATAACTAAGTATTTTGTCATCTGAAACAATAGTGGGGGCTAAATTCTGTCAGTGCTCTTTGCTTGAAAAATGTGGTATTTTTCAGATTCAAAATTATAGGACTTAGGCTGAAATGAGACTTGTAGCTTGTCTTTCTAGTTATGAATCTATTGTTTTCACTAGATATTTTGAAACCATGAATAACTGTATGTTTCTGCAGGGGAAAATAACTCACAGTGCTGGGTAATAGCCCTTACTCAATAAAACACAAGAAGGCTTGCAAGTTAGGCAGTTGCATCAGTGTGGACACTCACATGCTTTGAATTGAAGGTGTTGTTTGTTTCCTTGAATCTGGCTGTTAATGCCAAAACATTTGCTTATAATTTCAGTGAATTGGCTTTTGCTATCCTAATAGACCTTTTAATTATTTATTGGCAGCAGTGCTAAAAAGGAGTGAGTTTCAAAGATGCATTCACTTTGACACATGAACAAGTACATTTAAAATGCCTGCTTCAACATTAAGTAGGGAAGATGGATCCATTAGGCTGGTCACAATCCTAGGAGTGTAAATGCTGTACAGAGATGTACACTGAAATGCCTAAAAATGCTGAAGGATGTTTGCCAGGGTGCTTAAAGGCATCCAGCTCCCATTGGTCTTGAATGAGAGAATGAGCTGAGGAGGAAAAGCTTATGTTAGCAGTTACAAGTTTTAGAGATTTGAAGTGGTTTTTCACTTCACTTCAAAACAAAACCAGGTCTTTTGATATTTTCATAAAAGGTGAGCAAGAGATACTCCTTAAACACAGTGCTGTGTTATGCACACACATACCAGAGAAGACCTGGAGGTTCAGGCATTCTCCTCGCTGACCTGTTGTGGAGCAGGAGGCTGTGTGAATAATGGCAGTCACCAGGTAGTATGCATTTCTTTTCTTTACCAGCCATCAGAACAAAATGGAAATGCATCCTATTGACAGAGAGAAGTAGCATGTGTGCTGCAAGCTCCTGGTCTTAAGCACCTGTATACCCCCTCAAAATATTTGGAAGAAAAAAGAAAAATTAGAGCAGAAGTCTTCTTTTCTGTCTCCTAGTCATCATGGTTTTGCCATAAACCTCAACAAAAGATTGAATGTCTGCCTAAAGGACCAGTCTGCCTTAGCCTGTGAAATATCCCAAGCGCCTGTTTCACTGCAGAGCAGAGCTCTGGCTCAGAGGCTGGGCACTAGAACAGAAGTGGTAGGTGGCATCTCTGTAAATGCATGTACCAGGTAGTGTGACCAATAGCCAGAGGCAAAGTCTTATATTACAGGTTTAATTAAAGAGTCACAGGGAACATGCACCATCTGAACATTATAACGCTCAGCGGGAACTTCGAGTCAAAGCCAAAGGATAATAAGAATTAAACCACATTTTAACCGTGTACATTACAAGGATTTATATTCTTTGCTGGAGTTGAATAATGCATTAGTGTAGTGCCCTAACTGGTGTTACATATGACCTTATAAAATGTTGTGATCCTTTCAAGCATTTATTATTAAGTAAAAACCCAAGTATTTTTTCCAGCTATCCTGCTTTCATAGTTTTTCCAAGTTTAAAATTGATGTTGGAACACAGCCTGGAAAGAACAATTATACTAGCTTCATTATTTTTAGGGAAATTTGCATAGCTTACTGCTACACAGGTATATAAAGACATAATGGTACAAGATGTAGAAGGATTGCTGTGAAGTGCTTTGCTTTTCTTTGCCAAAATTTCATTTAAGCATGAGATACAATCTCGGGGATTGAGAACAAACCTGTAATTTCAGAGAAAAATATGAAAGTTGTTTTTTTAGTTTAAACTTCTTTATGTGTTACCAGAGACTAACAAAAAGTAGGAAAAAACAAAGAGCTTAAAATAAAGAGTATCTTGTTTCTGTGTAATAAAACAAGAAAGTGGGCAAAAAGGCATCATCACTGTCATTATCAATCACCATTTGATCAGGTAGAGCAGAGATGCAGTCACAAAGCTCTTTCAGTATCTTCTTCAAGATCACACTGTGAGTCACTAGTGAGGTCACTAAGTTGGTTTATCTTAGGCTTTTTGGTTTTATTCTCTTGCTGTTTGACAGCCCCTTCTTGTAGCCCTTTGTAAGGGTGGTGTCTGCTGCTGTTACTGATCACTGCTGTTGATTTTGAGTCAGTGCAGGGTGCTAAAATAGTTTTTGACTTTTATCTTAGGTAAATGAGTTTAAAGAAACGGAGCTAAATGCAAAGAATAATTCTGGCTCTGGCAATGAAGAGAATAAAAGGTGAAAGTTCAGGATGACTCTGGTGGTGAACTCTCAGTCAAGTCTCTCAGGTCTCTAGAGTTCAGGGTCTGAAAATCGTGTGTGAGCTTTGACAATATCACCACATTCATACAGTAAGCTGAGGCAGGCTGCAATTGTTGAGGTGTGTACCTGCCTACCTCTGCAAAAGGAACTGACACTTGGATGAAAGAGAGCTGTGCTGGCAGACAGTAGAGCTGCATGGTCCCAGGCTTGTCTCCTAGTGGCAGAAGGTGAAGAAGGGTTCTCAGGAGATGCTGCCACCTGTCACTGTGATGATATTTTCATGACAAAAGCCAACACAATGTTAGGAACGCTTGTATGCCAAGGCCCTTTGTTTCTTGAGCACCTGAGTGTTTCCTCCTAGGTAGAACTGTGCTAGCTGGGCTTTTTCCATGGGACCTTTACTATAATTTTACTTCTAATTAACTCTGAGCCAACCTTCCAGACTGTTCCCATGACCCGCGGCTGAAGCAGGACTGCTGCATAATCTGTAAGACCATGTCTAGGTAGAAGGCATGTGTATTTCTCCTTTCTTTGGTCTCTAATGATTTTTTCCTAGCAGATTTTCTGCCCTGTAGCCCAAAGTTTCAAATGTTTGCCCAAAACCCTGTAAAGGCCTCATCTTAGAAAACTTTCCCTTCATTACATGCTTTCCTCTGGATCATTGACAACAGCACCCTGTCCCTTAAGCACCTTTCTTTAATGTAGATGTTGCTGGTGCTAGGTACTGTCTCCCTGCTTTTTATCATTATTTGATGTTGTTTGTTAAGTATATTTATGTAATATATCATGCTAAAAATAGTTTTGAAAGAATGTGGTGCTTTTTCTGGTTTACAGTCTTGGTGTGGCTGTGTTGTACCAATATCAGCTTCGTATGAGGTGTGTCCAGGTAGTGGAATGAGTGAAAAGGAGTTAATACTGATGTTTCTAAACAAAGCTACATAATGCAAAACTTCTTGGCATTAGTTTCAAAATCTTAGCAGGACCCCTTGTTATTTAACAAAGTATAAAGTACTTTGTCCAGAGAGCACAAACCTTCAGGCAAATTTCTAAACACTGAACAAGCTTAAGGCTTAGTATTTCTGCATCACCTTTCATGTCTTTTTATTTGGGTTTGTTTGTTTTCAATGTTCTTGTGTGACTCAGAAATATGTAGACAAGTGCTAGGCAAGATTAAGCATTGTTTTTATTATCATAATTAGAAAGTAAAGCTGCGTAAGTCTGTGTGGTCAACTGCACTTTTAGGTAGGTGATGCTGTGGTCTGAGCATGAGAAAGGGATGTTGCTGACTGCTCTGTTGTAACTGGTATCTTAAAGCAGGCAGAGTACCAGATAATCTTGGACAAGGCGTGATGCTACTTACATTTTTTGCCCTAACTGGATAGCTGGAAATCTGTTGTGAACTTCTAGCTGTCGTAAAAGAGCTACTATTTGTGCTGGCTTGTCAGCCCTCCAGGGTCTCACTGGCAGGGGTTTGAGCCCCATCTTGCTCTTTAGCAACGAGCTGAGGTGTCATGGGGTGCATTTCCACAAGGGGCTTCCGAATTTTGATGGTGGTGTTTAAATCTGAGCTCAGTTGCTTCTAGTGTTTACATGATGTCTTGAACAGTGATACCTTCAGAAGGGGTGATAATGGTTTGTGTGGCTCATCAGGCCCTCCAGGAGCTAGTGTCCCACGCTCTGTGCAATAGATAGTAAACTGTGAAGCAACTGCAGTGAAGACTGTATTCTGAACTTCAGCTAAAGAATTTGCTGTGCACTGTTTCTCTGCTCATGATTCAGTTTTAAAGGCCCTTTTAAGTGAAATTGGATACACTACAAAGTGTTGGTTTCATGTGTTTTATTTGCAGTTTAATCAGCGTGATCCAGCTGCCAGTGCAGTGGAAACCAGAACTCGATTTTTAATTATCCCTGCTTTGCCTGAGTTAGGAATTCCCAATAGTGCTGTCTGAGGAAAGATGCCAAAACCCGCATTGTTCTTTAATTAGCTGTTGTAATTGTTTCAGTCTAATCTCCGTGATTAGCAGCAGCATTAAATACAGCAGTAAGAATAGGCCTGCCCTCTTTGTGTTGCCTTGGTAAACACAATATTCTTACTTCTGGTAAGGGACATAATATAAAATCAATTAAAGCCAACTACTGTTGATTGGAAAATGATAAAGAACAGATACCATGAAGTGCAGATTGCTTTGTAAAGCTGGTTTATAACCATACTTCTGGAATGGCTTTATTGCCTGGTTTTGGGGAAAACAAAAAACCAGGATAACAACCTCTGTTGCAGGGAAGCCTTTGGAGATCTTGCAGAGACTCCAACCTGAGCCCTTGTATGAGCTTCAAAATAATCTTTGCTGTCACTAAGGTTAGTGCCAAGTTTCCAGGAGTTTTCAGGAGGTCATCCTTGCTACCAGGCAAAGCAGGTGCTTGTCATAGTGTCAAACATGATGAACAACTGTAAATATTCCACTAAGAGGTGAATTGTTATTGTAAATATATATATACATATATATATATGAGTTTTATTCTGAGGCTCAAAGATGCTCTGAAGTGGTACATTTGTAGTGGGGAATTCTGCTTTGCAAGGAACATGTCTGCACAAGCATATGTTTTTGATCTGTTTCAGAACAGATTATGATATTTACACACATAAAGATACAGGAAAGCTGCTTTGTGAGATAGAAGTACAAGTCCCATGTCTGCTTTGATGGTGTTGAGGTACCTGCTAAGGTGCCAGTTACTACCTTTAAGTCCCTAAATACATTTGTAAATTGGCTTTAAGTATCAGTTGTATGTGGGAGAAGTAGGAATAATACTCTTGGAAAATGCAGGCTTAAGGTAGGTCATGCAGTTTAAAGTGAGCGTAAAATGAGCACTTCTAGAGAAATGTAATTGCTGTAGTAGCGATTGTAGTCACAGACTGTGGAAATGGGAATGTTTGGGCTGGTGCTATGTTTTTGTCAAGTAATTGATAGAACTTCTTACACCTTTTAATGACGTCTGTTAGAGCCTCTATGCTCAAGTGTCATGGGGAGGATTGGCAGCAGAAGTTGAGGTTTTGGATGTCGGAGTGCAGGTGTGCACAGACCTGGGAAAGACTTCCTCTGGGCATACATGCAGGAAGGCTCAGGGGCTTGAAGAGTTTCTTCTTGCAGAAGCCATATGAAAAAAGGAGATGCTACCCTCAGTAGGAGATTAGGGAAATTGGGTTTTGTTGCACCTAAACCCCAGATTTCCTGAGTCTAAATCCAATTCAGTTTAACCACTAAAGAAATTGGGCTTTTGTACTTGTCCAATGAGAAATAAACTCAACTAAAATCTAAACGTATTTGTTGGATTATTTCATTGGAGGGTACACTGTGTGAGGACAAAAGCTACCTATGTTAAGTGATTGTGGAAGTCACTTGTGCACGTGCTAGATGTTGCGAAGCTGGATATTGCCAAAATTTGGAACTGCTCATACCAAAGCACCAATTAAATAGGTTTGGCTTTATACTACTCTCTTACTCTTTCTGCCTGTAATACACATGGAAGGAGAGAAAAAAAGTGCCTTTTTTTTTTTGTCTCATCGGTTTATCTGTAATTTTCCAGTTTATAGACCTGATTAAAAGTAGGAGGAAAGAACTATGTAATCCCAGTGACCTTAAAAACACATGTAACCACATTTGCTCTATCAAAAGCAGCACTTGATAGATCCTGTTTACTGCCAATTTCACGATTTGCTTTGCAGTAACAATATTAAAATTGACCAGTTGAAGTAGGTCTGTACCTGGAAAGGAGTGAGAGTTAAATACTGCAGGGTGGTGACATTATCTCCCTTTACCATTTATCATCTAGGGTTTCTTGTATTTTCATAGTGGTACAAAACCTCAGTCTGTTTAGGCAAAACCCATGCTTGACTTTTACAGTAGTGGCTAGTTTCCAGTCTGAAGATGATAAGCTTCAACGTGTGCAACCCTTGCTGCTGTTTCTCCACCAAGCAGGTCATCTATCCCATTGAACTTCACTGCTAACACAACCCAGCTAACAACAGACTTCTGCTGCTGTTGTGTTTTATGAAGAGCTTAAGAAACCTGTTAATGAGCCAGAACGCTGCTAGCTCGTGTACAGTGCAGGCAGTGAAGGGACACAGACTTGCACTGTAAGGAGATACTGAGCAGTATAGGCTGCTTAAAGTATTAAAGTGAAAGAGTTGAAGCAATACAAGATGGAAAAGGTTGGAGAGTTAAGTCTGGTTTCTCTGCACGAAGCAGTTTTTGCTTCCATCTGTTCAGGAGGAAGCTGAACAAGACATTAATTAGCTGACCAGTTATGTTTGTGCTGAGGTGTAACCCCGTGAAGATTTCTTTAAACCTGTGTAAATAAGATGGGCTAATTTTAGTGGTTCAACAGTTTAAACCAAGGGATTTTGGAACAGAATAATTCTCAGATGGCAGCAAATGTGTGACCTGCTACAGTAGTGGGGTTTCCAGAAATGATTTCTGCCAGTGTTCAGGCACTGTGGAGTCAGGGTGTCTTCCTACCAGCTCTGCAATCACAGTAAATGGATCAAGCTTGGTTTGCTTTTCTGTTTCTGTCCCATTTTAAATTCCCATAAAAGAAAACAAAGATTTATCAAATTACATGGTAAATATATGAAGCATTCTGCACAAAAGCTGAGGGAACCTGCGTTAATTACTGTGTTGCCTTCCTCCACTGCCAAAAATCACTGATTTTGCTGTAAGTTGAAATGTTTGCAGCATTTTCTTCATATTTCAGGAAATATCTTGAAAACAACAAAAACAGTGGGCAGATAGTAAGCTCAGTACCACCCACACCCCTGGGATAATTTGAAAATGGGCAGAGAATTTGAAGGTACAGAAAACGCAGCAGCAGTAGAACTTTACATTAGTCCTTTCACCTTAGAGGTAAGCCAAAACACTCTTAATGGAAAGTACTGTTATTCCTCCTAAAGAGGAAACATTTTTACGATCATGGTTTTAATTCTGACACACTTTACAGAATTTCTTTCATAAATAAACCTGAAATTCTTGATCAGGAGGAATAGAGAGCAGCTGAGTACTGTCATGCAATTAAGGGATCTTTGGCTTTTAGAAATATATCTATCTATAAATATACCTATCTATAAATATAATATACCTAACCTCTCAGACACAGATAGATTATATGGTAAACATAAATGCTCTCATTGTTACAAATGTACATTGATTCTGTACGTTCATATTCTGCAGAGCAGTGCTAGAAACTGAAGCCAAAGTTACCCAAAAGAAATGAAATGAAGAGGCAGGTTTGTTGCTGACAGGAATGGCCTGTGCACAAGTGGGTTTGAGGGAATTGCACAGATTTGGGGCAGTGGGAGGCAAAGGCTCCCACCCATCCCTTTTGCCAGTAAGTGCTCTGCAGTATTTATCTGAACCCCCCAAGAGACACCTTGGGAGTACCGTGGAGGTATGGACTTATGCCACCTATGGGTTTTCAGTATGTATATATGAAGTTATGCAATTCTCATGTCTCTCAAGCTCACCAGCGGTGCACCTAAACATGACTGTAAAACCTGCTTTATGTTTGGTGGTGTAAAATCACCTGCAGTGTTACTGCACTTGCATAATCCTGTCTTGTGGCCATTATTAAGGAAAACGTGTTTCCGAACATGGATTTAAATAACTAATTACCGCACAAGCACTGATGGCATAAATGCTGCAGAGCTCCTCCTGCTGCTCTTCAGTAGTGGCCAGTCTGTTCTCGCGCTGAGAGGAGGAGGTACCATCCTTGCAGCAGCTCCAGCAGCCTTGCCAGCCACATGAGGGACTTCTCATTGCCTAATTTTGCATTTAGAAACAAGAGATAATCAGTAATTGGCTGCCTAGACTTTTTGCAATTGTTATTTTAAGATTTTTAGCTAGCAACGAAGAATATGAAACTTTCTGTTCTTTGCTTCTTGGGTTGCACTGCAATTATGCCACTGATGTGCTCATTATAATTTGTCTCCAGTAATCCTTAGGGACTCCAGCGAGCTGCTTCCATTAGACTATTATGTTCAGGCTGTACCAACTGTATCAACCAGCAGAATTTCTCTTTAGAGATAAAAGTGCATTAGAATCCGAGTATATTTATTCTGAATCTCAAGTGTGCATATCTTGCTGTGAGACTTTCTGTGGAGCTGGCTAAAAATGTAATATTCTGTTTTCTGTTTAAACAGGCATCACTTTGCTCCTTGTTTAGTTGTGGGCTGCCATGAGCTGAGGGTGTGTAAGAGATGATTTCATCAGCCCCAGAGCCAGGTCCTTTCCCAGCCAGGGCGCGCCCCACCCCTTCCAGTACAGATAGCTCCTGCAGCTTTGAAATGCACAAGTCTTCCCAATTTGGCCTTAAACTGTAGGAATGTCTGTGGGGTTCTTGCTGGCAATGTCCTCTGCAGTGCTTTGTTTCATAAAGTACCTAAAAAAGTTTGGTATATGATTGAGAAAAGCTGCCGCCTTTGAAAGCAAGCAGGTAACCTAAAGTGACCGAGGTCTCTGCAGCTCTTGCCGCGTGAAGTGGTGTGAGAGCCTGTCAGGCTGCTCAGCATAACCAGGAAAATGTTGATTTTCTTCTCTTTCTGTCACCATGACTGCCTGTAAAACAATTGACTGAAATAAACAGAAATCAATTGACTCCATCTGAGCATTTTTCTGGTTTAAACTCAATTCTTTATTGAGCAATAGAGCTCCTCTGATTTACTGGCTGAAGATCTGCCTTAACAGGGCTCTTTGCTTGGGTTTTTTGCTTTGTTTTTTCTTTCCTGCACTTTTTACTATTTTTGAAAAATAACTGCTCTGTGTGTGTGAATTTCTGAATTATTGCAGGAGCAATCAAGGGATGTCAAAGGCTTCTCTGGGAAGCAACGGACAAGCTTCTTTTGAGGGAATTACATTGAGAATTACCCTGGAAGTGTTCACAGCGAGATTGTTTTCCTGCTGTTATAGGGGACGGTAGCAAATTCAGTGGTTGAGACCCACGCTGGCTCCTAGGAGGTGGCATTTTGATCTCCTTTCCCTCTCAACAAGGTGCCATCTGTGTGGAGGTGCTGAGGCAGGCTCAGAGCTGGGCACCTCCTGTGGCCGCAGCCGGGCTCTACCCTCTCTGCTGGGGCTGGGCACTGAAAGCACCTCTGTGTTCTTGCACAGGCTCTTTTTGTCTAGAGACTATCCCGAGACATCCAAGGTTTGCTCAGGTCCTGCTTTGCAAGGCTGCACAGGGAGGATAACGATTGCACCACGCAGCTACCACCACCGGGCTGCAGCTGCAGACAGGGAGCTCTTTCAGCAGCTGTGTGACAGTCAAGTTATTCTCTCAGAGGAAACAGGACTCTAAAAAAGGTACATCTGCAGAAGAATTCCTTTTCTATACTTACATAAATGAATAAATGAAAATAGCAGTGAACATCATTTTTTAATCGAGTCAAAAAATGACTGTACCAAAGGACACCTTTTTGGTGCCTGAGTCACCACTAGGACTAAGGGATGTTTCTTTCAACTCTGAAAACATTTGTATTGATCTGTTCCATGTTTGTACTTCAGCCATTTAGTGACATACCAGATCTTAAAATCCTAAAGGATCTCTTGCCTCCTTTGCTACCACATTATGGTGGTTACAGTTTGCCTCTTGTCTCAAGTGACACACAGTGTCAGGTCTGTCTGCTCAAAATATCAGTTGCAAAGCGTATTTTGAAACAAATTAGAAAGAAGGGGTGAGGTAAAATTGCCATACTGGTTAACTGGAGGATACAGCAGTGAGCTCTTACTTTATAGCCTGCAGGGACTCTGTATGAAACTTAAGATCTTTAAATAGGAGTTTAAACCTGCCATTACTCAGCATAGTATCCTTTAGATATATAACTTCTTAGTGTCTTTTCTGGCCTTCCAGTAAGGATGAAAGGCAAATATAGACAGTCATAGACCCATAGACTGGTTTGGGTTGGAAGGGACCTTAAAGCTCATCCAGTTCCAACCCCATACTTTGGGCAGGGACGCCTTTCACTAGAGCACGTTGTCCAAGCCCCGTCCAGCCTAGCCCTGAACACTGCCAGGGATGGGGCAGCCACAGCTTCCCTGGGCAATCTGTGCCAAGGCCTCACCACCCTCACAGGGAAGAATTTCTTCCTTATATCTAATCTGAATCTCCCCACTTTGTGCTTAAAGTCATTCCCCCTTGACTTATCACAACATGCCCTTGTAAAATGTCCCTCTTCAGATTTCTTGTTGTCCCCTTTAGGTATTGGAGGCTGCTCTAAGATTTCCCTGCAGCCTTCTCTTCTCCAGACTGAACAGTTC
The DNA here is from genome assembly GCF_033783945.1 of Neopsephotus bourkii. NCBI lineage: Eukaryota > Metazoa > Chordata > Aves > Psittaciformes > Psittacidae > Neopsephotus > Neopsephotus bourkii. The sequence continues at coordinate 143,382 of NW_026900643.1, forward strand.
TCTCAGCCTGTCTCCAGTCCGCTCTTTGATCTTCATTTTCCTGGTCATCTGTATTTCACATAGAGTAAGGCAGGAAGAAAAGATTATTTTTCTTTTTTTTTTTAATTAGGATTTCATTGATTTCATCCTGCTTATCATAGTGGGGTTGTTCGTTATTGTTTTGTTTTAATACTAAACCTGTTTCTCATTTATATTGTTGGAAAAAGCCATTAAATTAGATGCTGAGAAATCATATAAGAGTGTAGAGCCCATGTGCTGGTGCTGAGCCACCATGTCGTGTCTGGCTCCTCCTGGCACTGCAGAAAGCTGGATTTTTTACTATTGCTCTGTAGAGACTGTTAAGGTGAACAATAGCACATGAATGGAATTTTGATTTCTCAAACATAGTATGAGAAATAGTGCATAAGCCCTCCTCCAGATTTCACCACATCCTTTCTACTTAAAGGATAATTTGCAGTGCTGTGATACATCTATCTCTTCCCCATTTTTGCAGATAACTTTATAGCCTTGGCTGTCATCCTTTGTGTGTGTATATTTACATGACCAATTATGGTAGAGAGGGTTTAGGAGGTACATATCTCATAGACTCATTGACATCTCATTGATGTTTAAAATGTCAATATTTATTGGGACCTACTTGATCCCTGATTTTATTAATTCTTTTTCTATTTCTAATTCTTCTTCACATGGAAAAAGTCCGTGTGTAGAGTTAAAAAGCATTCTCCTAATAGCTGATTGGTCAAAAACCTAGGACCTGCAAAAGATAGAACTCATTCATTAGCTCTGAATGAGCCTTTACGCTCCTTGAAATGGCAACAGGAACTTGGAGCCATGTCATGCTTATTTCTCAGTTTGTGTTACTCTTCTTGCATAGCAGGCTGCACATCTGAAATGATTCCAAAAGCAAATATAAATAAAGAGTATTTCCCAACTGACTCAATCTTACTGTGTATTGCCATGGAATTAGATGCTCCAGGATGGCAAACTGTTGGATTTTCCTGTGCTAGTCCATGCCAGGAGTTTCACTGGCTTCTAAGGCCAGGTCATTCAGTAGGAGAGTACTACAGATATACTTCAAAAAAGAGCATTCCTAGAGCCAGTGTCCACTTGTCAGCAATGCTCTGGCATGTCCTCAGAGGCCTCTGCTCAGAGCTGTCCTGCAGGGAGGATGTTCACCTTGTGTGAGGGATTTCCTGCCCCAGAGAGTGTGTGGGACAACTAGACAAGGGTTATAGTTGGAAATTGGAATGGGAATGTTGGTGTGTTCCTGTCCAAATTGCTTTGTAATAGCTAGTAGGTGGCTATCAGGTGAAGATAATCATCTTGATGAGGTGTGTAAATAATTCCTGGAAAATACCTCATTTTGAAACTGTTTTCTATTTAACCCATTTTAACCATGTGGGGAAAATAACATGAGTTCCCTGTGCTCTACATATGAGAGGTACAGTATTGCATGTGTTCTGTTGCGCTCTGGGAAGGTGCAATTACTGAAGTGGTAAGGGCAGGTGGCTGCTGTAGCCGTCAGTGCTTGCTGGCTAGAGAAATGTCAAAAGGCAATGGGGAAACTGGTATATGGGTGGCTTGAGCTACTGAAGGACTGGCTGACTGAAGGAGATAGCAGCTGCGAGTGACAATCACCAGCGATTGCCAGGTTTAACTCAGATACGCAAGAGCATGCAGTCAGTGGCTAGACTGCCCAGCTGGAGTAAGACATGTGTGTTGCATGGTAGCAATAGACACCCTCTCTACAGTTGCTAAGCAGAACAGTGTTTTTAGTGTGTTTATTGTCTGCATAACCGTTCTGCATGTGCTGTGGTAGTTGCAGCCTTCTGGTCCCCAGCTCTCCTCGGGACCAAGCAGTGTTGGCAGCCAAGTAATTGGTCTCCAGTATAGTGTGGGAGTTACCTTTACTTTGTGCTACTTAGCTGTAGTGACTTCAAACTCATCTGAAATTGCCTTCTTGAGACCCTGACATACCAAAAATCATGTGATCTCCCTGCTTTCCTTTTTTTTCCTCTTACATTTCTACCTTCTGTCACTTCTTTATGTGCATGTGTGGTTTTCTATTTCTTCCCATCACATTGAGCAACAGTACAGACCATAGTAATTCAGTGATGGCCGTGAGCTATTGAACAGCTGCTTGGTCCTGATTTGTATGTCATTGAGTAATCAGAGTGGTTCACTTGATAAATCATTCCTTGCTGCAAATGAACAATCAGGACATCAGAGGCTGCTAACTTCTGCTCAATAGTTTCTGAATCTGTGGTGTCATCTGAGTACAGCAGTTGTATCTCTTATTATAGCAACATACATTTGCTTTACTGGTGGCTAAAATCAGCTGTGGACCATATGGGTAGCTTCTAAGCTCTTTCGGATTTACTAAAGTATTGCTTAATGGTCATGTACTCAAATGTCTGACATCACAATGTCTATTATTTGACCTATAAAATCAGTGAAACACAAACTGTCAGCTGCCAGAACTGTCAGAAAGAATTCATGACTTACCTAAATTTGATGTTGGTGCACATTCTCATTTCTTTTTATATGGACTTTGTGAATTGCTTGTGAAGCCTCCCTTATGTAAAATGAGCTGCAAGCCCAAATGACGCTTCTTTTAGGTTTTCTAGAAAGGGAAGGTTGATTGTAGGATTTTTGATATCTATATAGGATGTCTTGGTTAGGACGTCTTTCCCCTACAGCTTTCTAAGGCAGTTCAGGAAGATACTTTGATTTATTTTTTGGTGGAAAGTATTTTTTCTTGTGCTGATATTGAAATGTCCAGTATTTCAGTGGGGATGTGTGTGGTGAAGTGTTCGGGATGAAAGATCCTGTATAAGCATTAACCTCTTACTGCATTTTAGTGAAAGCTGGCCACAGACTGCAGCAGGATCTCAGAGATGGATATATCATCCTTGTTTTCTCCCTTTGAATTTGTTGAATCTGCAGATAGGATTTGCTGCCTCTTATTTAGCTTTAGATGAGCTGTAGCTTTACCATGGAAAATGCCTTATTTCTCTTGCAGGTTTGGACACTCTCCTGTCTCTTATCATTGTTTTTTAATTCTTACAATGTAAGAGGTCAGCCCTATTTAGTTAGAGATGTACTATTTCATGACTGTTCTATTTACATAGTGCTGTGCTATCATATTCGTATCCCTCAGACCTCATTCTGGATTGAATTGTGTCTGCGTCCAGTGCAGTTTGCTGCTGCCTGAAGGAAATGCCTTCTGGCTGAAAGTGCACTGCTGGAAGCCCAGTGTGAAATGGTAGCATCCCAGAGCTGCTTCTGGTCTGTGCAGGCTACATAGAGCCGGTCCCATAACCAGCTCTTGTCTAGCTCTCCCTGTATTTGTTCTGTTTGCTATTTTATGCACATACTAGTTTTAGTGGAATGAGTGTAAGCTGCGTGATAATTACAGCTATCCTCACTTCGAATTAAACAGACTGACACCAAAAAACCCGCAGGCTTCCCTGGGAGCCCAGGCTTTGTTAGCAGCCCTGAGTCACCATGATACCTGAATGTAAGAGCTCAAGAAACATGATTCTTCCTTTGTTCCCTAACCTTTTCTGAACAGGCAGCAGGAATTGCTCTCTCTGGGAGTTAGCACCTAACATTTCACTGGGGCATGAAAAGCTTCCAGTCACAAATCTTGTAACTCTTAGACATCGTGTTGAGATAGTGGAAAAGTGCCACATCAGCAGCTCTATCTGTTGCATTGCGAAACAGAAACATTAGTTTTTTTTACATTTTAAGTGCTCGTTTGAATATCCAGCTTCCTCTAAGTGCATCAGCAGAGAGGATGCCTGTCAGAAACGTGATTTTTTTTTCCTTCCACCCACTCCTTTACTTGTTTTGTTGTAAACCAAATTCTTCAGAACAGAGGCTGCAAATTTATGAGGTTGCAGTGAAGACAAACAGGCGTTTCCCAGGCTTTGTTTAAAAAGCTATTAGGTTCATAATCCTGTTGATATTGGGAGGAAAAAAATATATCAGGACATGTGTAATATGTAAATTATATGTAAAGTGTAAGCATATAGTAAGTATTCATAATAATGGCATCTGCTGTTATTACTTTGGTCTTCAGCATATGTAATGTATTTCAGTATCAGTTTTATAAATATTTCCATTTTGTGTGCATCTTCATAAGGACTGCAGTGGAACTTGAAAAACAGAAGGAAGATCCTCAGTGTCAATATGAGCCCATTTGAGGGAGTGGTAATTCAAGGGAGGCTGGGACTGTTGTGAATTAAAGCTGTGAAAACACGTTGTGCTCTTCTATGGCCATTCTCCTAGCTGAAAGTCACTATGAGTAGAACAGGCAGGGACTTGCAGGGAGTCAAGAATTTGATTGAAATGTATGGGAAAGGAGTAAGAAATCCATTTTTATTCGTTTTCTGTGATAAGCCGGATTTTAGCACAGAAAGTTTTTGGATTGGAGTAGCTTTATCCTGACTGTGAATTGCTTGGTTAACTCTCCATTTTACACAGATGAAAATATTTGTTACATAAAATATGCAGTCTGCATGCATTTTGGAATGCCTCTTTCTTGTCTTTCCAAGACCACCATCATTCATGTAGGAGGAAGATTGATTAATGCGACTTTATTAAAGATGATCTACATCGACATTAAGGTAGCGTTACTGTGCAAGGGGTGTAACCTCAAAGCATTTTGCCTGTAATAAGAAAAAGCCCATGTTTCTTTAAACACTATGAACCACCATATCCTGTGGGGGTAAAAGTACCTGCTAGACCTGGCAAATCCTTTACTGCTGTAGTTAGATGGCTTTGCAGCGCCGTGACATTCAAGACTTACTGCTTAACTTTGGTTTAGGATGCTGTTAGCCTTTTGAGTAATTTCCATTTGATTTAGCCCTCACTTCCCTCATACCAATGTCATGGCTGCAATGATTGCTGCTACAATACCACCGAAATTGCTTTGTGTGTCAGCTGGAGGAGTCTGTGTCGAGCAGACCATCACAGCCTGCAAGTTCATGTTATGTAGCCCATTTCTTGTTGAATGGAGGCTGTATTGTTCCAGTGGTTGTCTCTGAGGTGCACTGCAGCATGCAGCCCATGTATTTGGAAAACCCTAGGAGCCCTCAGCAAAGCCAGGACTCCCATCCTCATTTCAGGTTTGCATGGTACAGTCTTGAAGCTTGCTCCAGCATTTTGAGAATGGCAATACAACAGTGTCCTGGGGAGTTTATTGCTGGGAATGTCAAATCTATGTTTTTGTGTATACTTAAATCACTTGCGGTTTGACTAATAAGCTGTTATATCCAAACTACTAAACCCATAGTGAAAATGTTATTTTATCTAGAACTTTGGAAAGAACAGTAAGAGAATAAGAAAGCAAAATGCTGATGCCAATTTGTTGGGTCACCTTAAGAAAGAAGAGATAAGGTTTTGACCTCCAGGGTCATCCTGAGCCATGCTGGCACAGATGCCTTCATGCCAGTGCAACTCTTGTTAGTCCACCAGTGCAAGAGGCAACCTCACGTAGGTGATACAGTGTAAAGATGGATGGGGTGGTGAACTAGTGCAGTTGTCCTTTGCTTTGGTGTTTTGGTCCTCACCTCAAGCTGTGTTACAGCTTTAAGGCTAAGAAGTTTTTTGAGATTTCATTTGCTTTCACCAGCAAGCAGCAGATGAGGAAGCATGATTCATCTTGACAGTACTTCACAAAATCCAGCTGCTGTCCTGCCTGGGAGTGGAACCTGACCCATGGCTGGTTTTATGTTCCCTTAGCTATTTAGAAGAGTCTTCTGTTCCTTGTCTGACAGGTCTGCAGTTCTGCAAAGGTTGGAACCTGAGCAAGGGCAGCAATGAGACAAAAAGTAAACAAACTATTGACCACCTAATCGGAAGCTGAGATGTGATAAGATTAAAAGACAATAAAGGGCATTGTTATCAGCTGTAGATGGCATTGGACAGGAAGGATGCCCAAGAGCAAGGTTCAAGAGGGCTAAATAAGTGTTAGGTAAACTTAATCCAGAGTTTATTTCTTTAAACTGTCCATGATCTTAATATTTATGGACTCTTTATTCTTATTGCTTATACCGTGTATGTTCTGATGAATGTATATAGCATTTGCTACATATACATTTACATGTATTATATTTTAGAAAGCTGTTTGCTTTATATTTTCCTTTCTTCTTGCCTGTTTTGTAAAATGCTCAGAATCTTGGAGGTCTGGACCCTTTGTTTAACATTTCTGGAAGCTGACTATCTACCTTCATCTCCATACGTGGATGTGTACAGATGTCAGTAGGTACTTGCTTGATACAAGTTATAGTTGAAGACTTTTTCCCCTCCTGTAATTCCGTTTTCTGATTCATGCAATACTCTTGCTTTTATACATTTCTGCCATTAAATTGCCTTGACCATTTTTGTGTTATCAAGAACTAAAATCCTTAGCTTCTGGCAATTGCACTGATCTTCAGTTTTTCTTAAATGAATAAGAAAGATCAGCTATACACTTGAGATTGTACCATCAGCTGCATGAGAGGTAGATTGAATAGTCTATTTGCTGGCTTACTTGCCAACTCAGAATTGAACTCTGAACAATGGGACATTACACCTTGTTTTCAAAATTCCTGGGAAAATTTAGCCTTTGAAAAAAGTGCTCCTAGACAAGTTGTCGCATGGGATTTCCTAAACCTAGAAAATCGTTTCAGCCTTGTTATTTAAGTGTTCCCTTTGCTTCATATGCTTTGTAATGAAAAGTGACAGCTGTTTTACATACTGGAAAATCTTGTATGACTGGGCTCAGTTCAATATCTGCAGGAGGAAATGAAGATTACACTACCCACACATTAATGATAAAGTTCCCATGGCTTTTTAATGACGTTTTCTTTAAATACAAAGACAGTGTTGGTGAACAAGATCACTACAGTAATCCTAATGATCATGATCAGATCATATTTGTATTAATATGACCTGTAATTCAGAAGTACTGCTTTGTAACAGCAATTAAAACATTCCATGAGTAGTTAAATGTTGTTTCTTACAGATCTTTTTTTTGCACTTAATGAATGTCAAACTGACAGTCAAGAGGACTGGTGTTAAACAATCTCCTGCAAATACTTGTCAATGAATAGTTTCATGTCAGATAGTTACCTCACAGTTGGCCACTTGAGTCTGACCTTTCCCTGCTTGTTGAGTTGTGTATCTGCATTTTTACTCAGTGTGCAATGGAAACACCATTTCCTTGCTCAGACTTCATGCATGGTTTCTGTCTGGTGTTAGATTTTCTTCATTTCACCCTCCTCCCCTCTTCTGCCTCCCTAGTTGCCTAGAAGAGCACTGTGAGTAAATACACTTTTCTGCTTTTGTTATGACTGCTTTGTTTCAACTACTGCCCTGGTCATACAGCTTTGCTCCTGAGGTGATGGGTACCCGAGAGATATCTGCTCTTGTGGTGAATCCCATGCTCTTGGGAAGTGCTCCAGCTTAGGTACCGCCTCCTTCAGTGAACTGAATCCTCTAACACTTCATTGAGATACTGAATGCAGAGTTAGTAAGGAGGTGAATCGCAGCATGGAGACATCTCCTTGCTTCATTGGCTTCTTTGAATCCCAGGATTTTGCCCAGTCCCCACTAAGTGCACTGTCCTCCACACAGTTTGCATGAATGTGACTGTAGAGGAACTGGTACGCACTTTGGGGTAAAAGTATTTTTGTGTAATAAAAACAGCAGTGTAGAGAACCAGGGACAGAAGAACATCATTCTTTGGCAAGTTTCTCATACAGTGTCATCCTGTTTCATTAGTGGTTCCTTGCTAAGAAGTTGGGGTTTTTTTGGACATACTTGGGGCAGTGTCCATTTTTTAGATGTGTTTAGAGCTTCAGAAATTTCTATGCCAGCCAGTTCACCAAACGTCTTTTAAATTATCTGGAAATACATTGTAAAAAAGTACTGAGTTGCTTATAGAGGACGGCATTAAAATATGGGCATTGCATAGAATAATTAGCATTGCAAGCAATCACTTAGTGCAGTTAAAAACATGTACTTACTTCTCTTCTTTACATTCTGCCTATGCATTTTTGTTGGTCATAAGGAATATCCTAGCTTTAAATTAAAAGGGAGGGGGGGAGGTTATTTTGCCACAACAGTCCATGGCTGACATCTTTGAATGGGCCAAGGGCTGAATTATATTGTGGATCACCTGTAGAAGTATGGCTTGTCCAGGTGAGAGGCAGGCAGCTGATGCCTTGTATTGGGCTGTATCTGCTTGGGCACTGTGTACATACAGCCTGTCGATGGTGGCTGTTGGAGCTTTGGTGGCTTGTGATCTAGATTTGCTCTAGGTTCAGTCACTGACCCACCAATGAAGACTGTTCTGTATTTTCTAAGCAGGACCATGCTGTAGCATGCTGGATTTGTGTGGGGATGAGGTGGCTTGCCAGCAGAGAAAGGCTGACTTTCTCCTTTCTCTTTACTTGTGGGTGGGAACTGCCAGAATTTCACCTTGATCTGTAGAATCAGCACTGAAGTAATACATTTACATGTGGGAACAGACTTGTTGACTGTACAAAACAGAGGAATCCGTATTTGTAGCTGTTGGGTAATGTTGTAATTGTCATTCTCTCTATGGACAGTTGATAGCAGATGAGATGAATAAGGGTTTTTTTAGCCACTGGTCCTGTCTTGCTGCAATATTCTGTGTCAGCAGGGACTTTTGGCTAACTAGCACACATTTATACACAAACAAGGAATGAAAAATACTTCAAGTGACTCTTTACTTCTGCAATATTAACACAAACCACTTGTTTACTGGCAGTAGCCCAGCTCGTGTGTTGGGTCAAAGAGTTAAGGGTGATATTGAATGCCTTGGAAAAAGCAACAAGATTATTATCTTAGAGATTTCAAAATCTTTAATACAAAAGAGAAACTGTTGCCTAATAAATTCCTAGGTCTGCTCTTTTTGAATTTCATTGAGCAACTCTGGGAGCTAGTAATAGCCCATGCACGTTTTAACAGATATTCAAAGTCTTTTCTTTCAGAGGAATGTTAAGCTTTATTTGGCGTAAGCTGAGAATCTGGGATATAGGCAGAGCCTAACATTGTTTTGTCTTGATAAAGGCTTTTCCTATTCTAAAGGACAACACATGAATTAAACTAACGATGACAGCTCATCCTCGGCTTTCATCGTGTGCAAAATGCATCTTTTCGCATTGGTATTTACAGCAGGCTGCTGCTTGCACCAGGTTTCTTCACATCTGCTCAGCTAACATAATTTGATGCTAATAAAGAATAATAAAGGGCAACAATTTCAGATCTGCTAACAGTAATAAGCGGTCCTGCCTTTAGAAGTGATAGGAACCTAGAACTTGTTTTCTTACTGATTTCTTACTTTCTTTCTGATACCACCAGCTCTGAATTACAATGTGGTACCTGCTGGGAAAGCTCATCTCCGGCTATTTGTTTCTTTTGTGGCAGAGTTTCTTTTTCCTCCTTCCTGTTTGCTGTTAAGCTCATAACTGGCCTCCGTTGGTATTCCAGCAAGCACAGTCTTGAGCAAACATTTCTGTGCCATCCCTCTTGTGCAGTGGCTTGCCCAGCATGAGGTGGTGGGGAGGGAAGCGGGAGAAGCAAGAGCAGGAGAGAGCTGGTAAAACCCTGTGTTTCGGTATCTTTCCCATGCTTTTGCTCCTTAAACACCCTGGAGTTCACAGTGGGAATTGTGTGTAACCTGTCACCACAGGGGCTTTTCCAGGAAGGTGTTCAGGTGTTTCTGGGTTTTACAGGCTGCTTGGATTGCCTGGCAGATGTGCCCAAGGATCCAGAGTCTGGAAACTTGCTGAATTTGTTCCTTTCCTAGCAGCATTATGTCACTGAGAGGCAGTAGGTAACAGACAAAATAGAATAATAGCTGTCTTTTTTCTTGGATATACAGAAAGCACCAATCAGACAGCTGGAGCCCCCAAACTGGCAGCCCTTTATCTGCATCCATCACAAAAGCTACACAGTGTGTGAATGTCTCTTATTGCTGTTGCTGCATGTAGAGCTGTTGATATATCAATTCTTACAAACAGTAGATTAGAAACTGTTAGCTTCAAATCTGTACTACCAGTAATTCCCATAGGCTGATTTCTGTCAGTGTGCACATCTTTGCAGATCATACATCCGAGATAAGATTTGAAAGATTTTCTTAATTTCAAACCCTTGAAAATATTACTCTGCTGAAGCATTATTATTATGTTGGTAAATATATAGCATTATACTTGCCAGGTGTCACTTTGTATGATTGACATAGTAAAAATACTAATGGGAAATAGATGTTTTGGACTATACACATAAGACGGTGTATGCTTTATCATTGTGCTGTCTCTGCAAATGAAACTGTTCCAGCAAGCAGAAGATTCTCAGGAATTTCTTTCTAAAAGGTACTTCTACAGAAGTATGTATACCAAGGTTGCTGTATGCTATTAAATATTCTTGTAAGAGACAACTGTCCCATGTGTAGAAGATCAAAATCTGTCCTGCGCACCAGGAATGAGATATAAAAGCAGAGGGGAAGCTGTGATTGAATTTCCTATTGGCCCTGGGAGAGAAAGCATTGCTCAATGTGTGGTATCTCTAACAGCTTCTCTTTGTAAACAGAGTGCTGACTGAAAGGTGTCTTTGCCTTTCACCACATTACAAGGCTTGTTGGGAGTTGATAAGCACTGCAAAATCAAGAAAAGAAAAATCCAGATGACCACAGAGCGACTGGTTAGAAAGCCAGAAGTAGTAACTTTATCCTGCAAGTTCCTCTGTCCATTTAATCCTGGTTAAATGGAAATAATGCCACTTATGTGTATTGGTAGTTTTATATTCCCACACAGCTTCTCTTTGGACCAGTGCTGATGTTGTAGAAAATGATTCATCAAAATATCAGGTAAATTTGGCACAGTTCACACATTATCTATTTGTAGACCCAAATTTAAAGTTTTCTCTCAATTTACATGATTTTGCTGCCTTAGAATAGGGAAATACAGACAAGAATTACTTGACAGACAAAATCTACTTTTCATTCTGCGCATGGCAGTAGATTTTATTCTTTTTTTAGTGAAAGAAATTTGCTACTGTAGAAGAGGCTGGTCCATCAAATCTTTAAATACGCTATTTAGAGGTTGCTCGTGTTCATGCTGCTGAAGTTAATCATGTGGTTTTTCACACTGCTTGTGGATGAGTTCTGAGAGATCACACTGTGCAGAGCTGCTAACACACGTATGCGCTCCTCTGCTCAAGATTGAGCAAGCAAATGGCTTTGTAATACAGCCCAAAGCTGCTATTTTGATCAAATACTATTAACAGTTATTTATGGTTTCCTCAGTGGCAGTTTATCACTGGGAGAAGAAGAGGGGATATTCTGGGAAAAATGCTGAGGAATGCAAGTTGTTCACAGCCTGCATGGGACAGGGTTTCATGGCAGACATCCAAACCATAACTTTAGTTCACTGAATATTTAGGAATGGTAAATGCCACAGGTGGGGAGTTAGAATGGCAAATATATATAAGTACATATTAATATAACTGTGAGTGAGCATGTGTTATAATATTAGAAATGAAAGCAGTATCATTTAAGCCTCACTTAAGAAGACATCTCAACAGCAATACCACGAACTCTGTTGGGCTTATATCGAAGACAGTTCTGACCCTGTAAGGCAGAACAGGATCATAGGATGGAGGACTGAGTATAAACTCTGAAATGTGCCGAAGAGGTATGGAAGAAACTGGTATACTTCCTTGAAGTCCCTGGGTTAAAGTTTATTCTGGATTACATGAAAAACTGCTGATTGTAGATAAACCTTTGGAATAGCTGCAAGGCCAGTGGTTGCCCTTTAGAATGAAGTGTTTTTGTGATGCTCTTAACATAATAATGTTAGTTAAAACAATGGAGTATATTGTGATTTGAGTTCTTTGCATGGCATAGTCTGTGAATAGTGACTAGCTAAGTTATCATTATGCTGTGCTGTTGATCTAATTCTGTCAGTTGAGGATGTGTATATGCTGGGATATGATCATTGACTTTGCATTGAGTGGTTCCTTGTTTATGACATAATTGGAAGTGGTAGGTTATAGAAATATGACCATTGTTAAATGCAGTGTAATTACAAATCACCGTTTTGACAGCACTGTGCTTACAACATGAACAAAAAGCTGTTGTGTGGCTAAAGAAAGCAGGGCACTATACAATCTGGTGTTTGGCTCAATGTAGTCAGAGTGTTTTGTGTGGTAGAGAAAAAGGATTTGGCCTGCAAAATATTCAAGTAAGGGTGAAGATCAGTTTCCTGGAAAAATTTTGATGGCTTCTACTAATCGTACATTCTTCACACTCCTTCCTGGAGCCAAGAAAATGACAAGGTTTTGAACTTAAGGTGCATCTTTTTTTGGTGTTGGAAATCTGTATTCTGCTATATCTTTTCACCCCAAATCTCTGTCATGTTTCATCATGCTGTTAAGACCTACACAAATGAGCAGTTCTAATGAATCTATCTGCAAAACCAGGGAATGCAGTACTGTATAAGAAACTCTTGCTGAGGCCCAGTCCCAGGCTGAGTTTTCAGGAAGGCTGTACTGCTGACAGGGTAGCTAAGGAGGCAGATGGCAGAGTCCATAATACTCTCCTTTGGCCTTTTCAATTTTTATTTTATTAGCGTATCTTGCTAATCTTGCAGAGGAACCTTCTGTGGAGATACAGAGCAGTATCTAAAAACCTCTTTTCCTGAGTCTGGAAATCTGCACCATGATGAGGACAGGACATCTTCCAAGATTGACATCCACACGTAAGCTTTCCATTTTTAGAGAAAAGGTAATTTTTTAAATCATCTAGCACTGGCACATATCCATGAACCTATGTGATTATACCCGTTTATATGGGCAGAAAATTCAGCTGTTGAATTTTGATTTGGAATTGAAACCATATGTAGTTTTGATAAGGGAGAGAGAGGATTTCCCTGTTGCCCACTGCAGGGCTGCTGTGGGAGATGTGCCTGCCTGCACAGGGTCACTCCTTTACCAGCACAGCAGGGAGGGCCAGGCAGAGTTGCACAGAAAGCTGTGGAGTGGCTCTAGGACAACTCCTGAGGACAGTCATCTTGAGGCAGTCCTTGGAGATAGAAGACTAAGAGGCAGTCTTTCCACACTGGTATCTCTCCCTGTTCTGGGGAATGGGCAGGGGAGAGGAGAGTTGATTAGAAGTAACCTGGCCTACATGGGTAGAAATGAAATAGTAGAAGTAGAGTGTCTTTCACCAGCAAGCAGTCAACTGGGTCACATGTCCACATATCCCTCACGGTCCTTAGGGTCCAGGAGTAGTGCTCTACCGTTGAATGAAAGGGTCTGTTTGGTTCATTTCTATTAGTAGATACAGGATAATATATCTGAGCCCTGTGATACTAAACTTTGTGTTGCCATGTATTCAGTACTGGATAACTGTTGCTTATCTGCACTCCTCTGCAGTCAGCACACATCCTGAAGAGCTCGTATTTTGGTCTCACCTGAAACAAGAGGAAACCTGAAGACCTTTCGTTCCTGTGTGCTTGGTTCAAAGACTTCTTGTGATGCTGGGCAAGTGAAAAAAGATGTGAAAGAATCTATTTCTTTCAGTGCTGCTCATATTAATAGGCTTTGCTCTTCATGCTTGTATTGTAATTCTGATTTAACAACATTTATCAGTAGAAGATCACTGCAGGGTCTTTAATGATTATAGTTGTTCAAGCTGATAGTCTGGGACTATTAAATAAGCTCCAATTACTTCCCATTTATTTGTGTTGTTTTTTCCCTTCAAGTAACAAAATGTAATCTTGAAGTTCATTATTATTCTTTTCATTGTGTTCATCTAAATAGATTTTCTACCTAATTAAGGGTGAATATGTTTGTGCTAAACTGACCATATTTTACAAGGATGTTTTCATTTGTGTGTGAGGGCGTCTTTGCTTTCTTCCATCCATATTTTAATTACGTTTAATTTCTATAGCTGCCAGAGATCCTATTGTGTGTCTCAGCAATTCACCCTGGGCTGCTAAAGATTGTTTAGATTGGAGTTGGAATAGGCCTCCAGATGAATTTAGTTGGAAACTTGTTAATAACAAGTCACCAGGAAGCAATTTAAAGTGTTTACTACCGCTTTGAAAGATGTAAAGTGTGTATTGGCTCAATTTGGGATGAAAGAAATCGAGATGAAAGCAGAGGGATTTGGTTCAGATTAGCCATGTTATTTTTGATGGGGTGGGTCACTAAGAGGGGAAGGTGTAAAAAAAAAAGAAATATGAACAGGTTTGCTGGTGAATGTGTGCTCAGTGTGGGTATCGTATCCGTATTCTGAACATTCAAATGACTGTATTTATTTAGCGTTAGCTACTTATATATGATCTCTGTGGGGCACCTGTGTCAAGGTTTTATAGTTTGGTAAAATTAAAATCACAACATCGCTTTTCATTTCAGTATTAAAAAAACCCACCAGGAAAGATGATCATGTTGCTGTGCCGGGTTTGACCTTACCCACATCCCGTGCCATGCCCCAGAAGATGTCATTGTGCAAGCCCATGGCCCAGCCCTGTGTGGAAATAGACACTGTGCTGTGCTGTTCCATGTCCTGGGTGAAGCCTTCTTGGCACAGAGTGAGAATAGGACCAGGAGCCCTACGCCTGTTGAAGGGTTGTGGGGCATTAGTATCTGCAGCTACTCTGTGGAATGGCAGGTCTTTTCAAATGCTGTTAGAGGGTCGTGTTCAAGTACCACAAAATAATAGTCATTAATGTAAAAAGTCACTAAAATTACCTTTCCTGTGAGAAAGGGCTGACTTTTTAAGGCACTTCATGTCTGAACTCTTTGTCGGAAGTATTTTAAGATGCACCTTCTCTTGGGAAGAAGCTGTAGGAAAATGAACCTCTGGGGTTTTCCTGAGCTTCCTGAGAAGGTGCGTTTTGCACTGTCAGGCCAGCCCTCCTTCATCTCTTTCCTAGTTTTGTGGTGAATTCTGTTTAAAGATGTGGTTAAGATGAAATGAATCCAGGAGGCTTAATAACTCTGGTAAATGTTCCAGGACAGTTGCTCAAAGTGAATGGTCTTTTTGAGGGTTTGTTTGCCTGGGAGTGTTGTCATGCAAGGGTGGGTTCCCTTGCTTGCACCAAGGCAGAGCTCATTGCACTGCAAAGCAGAGTGGAAGCCACTGAAATCTCTTTGCATGCATGTATATATATATATCTTTAGGCAGAAAAGCCTGCCTGAACTCAGTGTTTGTGTTACTGTTGGTGAGTTTGACTGGGAGGGACCTTTGCCAAGAGAAAGAGGGGTTGTGTGCATTCATCTGGAGTCTGTTAATGAGATCAAGCATAGAATCATTTAGGTTGGAAAAGACCTTTAAAATCATCAGGTCCAACCATTAACCCAGAGCTGCTAATCATTGAAAGGGAACAATATATGTCAAGTGGGGGCAGTTACTGGTTATAAATCAAGTTCTGTTACAGAGTGGATAAATCTGACTAGCCTGTGGTGTCAGTCCTCCTGTGTAGTACAAATCTTCCTGAGAAGCTTAAATTAGCAGAAAACAAAGTTGTCAGTTTTGGCAATGCAATGGATATGTGCTTTCACAGCTCCCTCTAGCAGTGTTCCAAACTGTTTAATAACCAGATGAACATTTTAAATTCCTGTTAATACAATATGGCTCTTCATACAGTTACTGTGCTAAGCCAGAGCAAATGTGAAAATCTGTCTGGAGTTTTGAGGGGTGCAATATTGTTTTACTCCCTAATCTAAATCACTCTGACAGCAAGTAACAGAAAAATTCTTTGAGGAAAACAGCCAAAATTTTGAAGCTGTTTTCCTTTTGTTTCAAACCAGAACATCTTTCCTTAATGTACAAATGTTATGTATGCAAAAAGGGAAAAAAGCAACATGAATGATCTTTTAATGATGATGTTGTTAGTGTTTTGGAGCCCACTGCTGAAGTTGATGTGAAGGAAAAACAAAAAACATTGGTAACATTTTTGGAAAGGAAGGGAAAAACAATCCTCCAGTCACTTACCAATGCAGATGTTCCAGTGCAGGGTCCCCTGTGGCTGTGCACTTTGTGGTGGTCCATCTGCTACTTTGCAGCCTTGAATGCAAGCATAACGATAGTTTGGGGCTAGCAGTGCCTGTGAGTATTTGTTAGCAATGAATCCTGAAGTATCAGAACCCCCCTTTTAACCCAAATGTTTGCTTATTCTTACAGTCTTTTTACCTAACAGAAAGGACTGTATTTGGAAAAATTGCATCTTTCATCCTTACGAGCTTGCAAGTTCAAAGTCAATAAAGTTGTTTTCACCATTTGTGTCTTCTTTAACGTCAGGCATATTTGTGAGAAATACAGAACTTGTATTTCTCACAAAATGTTTCTCACAAGTCTTCAGCCACTGACGATTAGAAGTGCAACATACTTACTACAGCAAAATGGAAAAACATATGGAAAAACTTAACTCTGTTAACATCTGGTGTCTTTTCTCCATCTGCTCTCTTTGGCCGTGCTTTTGTTCAAACCTGCCAAAAGTACTAGTTTTTCAAGGGTCTCATGATACATCACCCATGTCTTCCATTGAGGTTCACAATTCCTTGTTCATTTGGTGGTGCAGCTGGATGTCTGCATCCCTGTGGCTGCACAGCAACTTCAAGCAGAGCAGTGGTTGTTCTGTAGTTTAAAAGATGTACCAGGCAACAGTAGGGTGAGCGCTGTAGCTGAAATTGGTTTTGTACCCCCAGGGCCCTACCCTGGCTGGGAAGACACCTTCTTTTATCCAGTGGCCTTCTGAGCCATTGAAATGAGCATCTGAAGGATGTCAAAGTCTGTGCTGTTGAGCACAGGAGGTGATGCCTGCTCTTATGCTCAGCCTCTGGATCATGGTGGCTGCAGCACGCAGGTGAGGTGCCTGAAGCTCCCACAGAGCCAGCAAGGTGTCAGCCCCACACGGGTTTGCTTGGTCCAGCAGGGGGAAGAGAGGAGCTTACCTGTTTTCCTGCCTGGCTTAGCAGTTCTTTGCTGTGACTTCTTTTTTTTTTCCCAATTATTATTATTTATTTATTGTCGCTCTGATGGTGACCATCCTGCTATGCGCATGTAGCGGAAGGGTGAGCATTTGGACAATTCCGGGTAAAAGCCCTGTAGTTTTGCTTTCCAGTGGTGGAGAAAGATGGTTTTTCTTGGACTCTTGCAGAAAAGGAGAATGGAGTGAAGCTGCTTCCCATGATGGCCTCAAGAATTGGCAGTGGGGCTGAACTTGCGGTGCTCCCTAGTTTGGCAGCCTGCAGCTGCCCATGGGACTGTTGCTCTGAAGAAGTTTCTTTGGCCATGTGCCCAGGGAGACGGGTGCTCAGCTGTTTCAGAAACATGGGGTGAAATCGGATTTTGGAGCCCACTGGAGCATGAGGAGTATTTATTTCTGCTCTTGTTCTGAAGACCATAGGATAAGGTTTGTAGTTCTGCTGGGTGGAAAGGTTTTGATTTCAACTAAGAAACAGCCCTCAAATATGCAAAGGTTAAAGCAAGGAGGAAGGGGGCGAATAATTCAGGAGCAGCCCTTGCTTGTAGAGATGTCATCCTCTGCCTCCTCTGGCAATGAAAAGGTATCATTATTGAATAATTAACAAGCATTTCAAAATAATATGTCACAGAGCTGTAATTAATATTGAGCAGAAACTTGTTTTAATTATCTTCTCACAGTGCTGTTAAATTCTTCTTGGTCACAGGACAGGGAAAATAGATGGTCCTGTAAAAACTGACCAGGTCTCCATTGAGGCTTTGACAAATGATGCGGATTTTGAAGCTGTCCATGAGCTGTGAGCTAGCTGGTTTGGATCCTGCAGTGGCACAGCTCACCCCAGCAAAGTACAAGTGTTTGCACCAGCTCTGGGCGCTCATTTTGTCTCAGACGTGTGAACCGGCGAGGCTGCCCAGTGAGTGCATATTTTCATGTGAGATCAATGATTGTTCGGTATTTTATTATGCGACAGGAGAGAAAAAATATATATATTTTTTCTTTTTATAGTACAGAGGTTTAGTTTATACCTGACCCTCAAGACCAGCATGTCCAGTGCTTTGTATTTAGGGAAAGTCTGTTTTGTTGTTGCTCAGCGTGTGCGTATGTATATTCCTGGTTTGGTTTGCTGTGTCTTTAAGGTACTGAGCTTTGCCAGGGGAAGAACTTGAGAATATGTTCTCAGTACTAAAGACAGAAAAACTGTGCGTGCTTGGGAGAAAATCAGTTGTGTCAGATAAACTGAAACTGTGAACATTTGTCATTCAGGGCTTGATTGCACATAGTTCATCCATCTGTGTAGTATTTATAGGAGTTCCTTGATACAGAAATCACACAATGAATAACTTTTCCTGAGAAGGCAGCATTTTCTTATTGTTGGGAGTAAATGTTCTTCAGGATGCAATGAACACCTTTTGCAGATAAATGCGAGCTCTTGTTGTGTGCCCTTGTGAACTGATGAGGGTTTTCCTTAGCTTGCTTCACAGAGCTCTACAGAAGGAGCCATCTAGCAACACTGTATTTCTGCAGGTGAGTAGCAGTAATGCTGGAGTAGTGCTGTGGGCAATTCCCCTGTGGTTTGGAGTCTTGACTTGGATCCTTCAGCCATGCAGGGTCTTGTGTACCCTTGCTGTCTGCAGAGCTGCTGTGCATTGGGGCACTGATGTTTGTGTCTCTGCTGATCAATGCGCACCTTAGGTTATCTCTCTGAAAGGAGGTTTGAAATTGGTCTGGTGTTGGCTTTTTGAATTTTGCAGAAACAGTGATACTGCCTAATCCTGGCTGTTGGTGGAGACACCCTTCCAGGGTCAGTCTGAAACTATGTGAGTTGGTTCCTAATGGATTTGTAGTGTATTCTAGCCTTACAGTGGGATAGCCCACAGGGAGCATGATAATTTGTTGGAGTTATCCCTCATTTCCCTTGGTCAGTAATACAGCCATAGTCTTTCACTGTAGATAGAATTGCAGATATACCGAAGAACATATATTTTGTGTGACAGGTAAAACACACTGCAGGTGGAGTTTGGAGAAAACAAACTCGTGTTCAACAAGGAGCAGAACTTGGAGCAGAATTCAAACTCTCATTGCATGCATGGCTCCAAGCTTAAAATGTTATTTTTGCATTAACGTTATACTATTATTTTTAGCATCAATGACCATCAGTATGTAATTGCCAATGATCTCATGCACGCTCCTGGGTACAGACTGTTCCTTCCCAGTTTGGGAGTATTTGCTTGTTGTTGCTGAATTACAGCTTGTTCACATGCAGAAGAGAACCCACAGTCATTAAAACTCTCCTTGCCAGGGCTCTCACCATTGAGTACTCAGCAGCTAACCTCTCCATGAGGTGGAGTTAGGACAGAGAATTTCTGTTTGTGGAAATCCTCCTTAGACCTGTGTTCCGTGTCCGGCCACGGCATCATGCTTGATCTTTGAACTGCAGTGCTACAAGTGATGAAAACCTTCCCAAGGGTTCCTTTATAATGACTGTGAACTGTGTTGGCTTTCCAAATGTGGGAAAAAAATTACTTTGACCCAATCCTGTGCTTCTCTGTGAGAGTGGAATGACTGTCATTGGTGTTGGGAACAGTAGGTCAGTACTGGGCTACAGACATGACTCCCCTGGCTGCACAATTTTTGCTATTAGTCCCCAAAGGGAGACTCAGTGTCACTCTGGGGTTGCTACAGAGTCATGTGTGGAATGATGCAGAAAGGGAATGTTTTCCCAGGACTGTACTGGAACCACAATAGGAATACATGCTCTTGGGTAGCATGTGTTGAGTTTGACGCCTGTAATAGTAACTTTGATGGGGTAGCCTCTCAAATGAATTGTCTTTGGACAGAGCCTCTTCTGATCGGTGTTTGTTCTAGGGAGAATTACTCTATTGCAAAGACTAAAATGGTCTTTTCCTTAACAACATTCTTGTGCCTTCTGTGGATGACATTAAATCTACACAGCAGTGTTAGGTGTGGGTTTGAAAATACAGCTTTCATCTTAGACTGTGGATGCATACAGGCTATATTAATAGACTCTCTGCTTCTAATTTGGTCTGAGTATAACCTTCCATTTTTTCAGTGTGTTTAGTGTGATTTTCAAGCATGAAGAGAGATAGAGGTGTTACTAACCGATAACTAGACAAGAGGTGGAAAAGATGATGATTGAAATAGTGAACCAGCTGGTGTATGCCCCATGGACTGTCAGAACCAGGAATGCTGGTTTCAAGACCATCTTTCTATAGGATGACTTTGTTCTTGCACGCATGTCTTAGAAGATATCTATGGCAAATGTAGTCTGCAGTTAATCCAGCACTGCAAAAATGAAATATTGCAGCGCAAGTAAATCCCATTCTCCTGAAGCAAGCTGAAAACCAGATGTGCTTCTTTCGTTTGTACCCCTGAACTTCACAAGTGAACACAATTTATTGTCAGCAGCTGCTGCTGTTTTAAACTCAGAGTGCTGAGCTTCATTTCCCCTGCTCTGCAGCCGTATGTGTTCTGCTGTCACGTATGGAGCCTCTCTTGAAATCGTTGTGCTGTATAAATCTCACTTGTCTTTGGTGAAAGTTACTGTGAGAGAGAAATGCAGATTAAAGGTGTATGGAGATTTCTGGTTTGATGGTATTTAACACCTGCATCAACAGGTATTGGGGTGGTGTGAAGCTGGTTTTGACTGTCCAGCTATGGTATTTGTTACATGTCATTGTTTTGCAGTGTGTATCTATAGCTCTTGTTTGGTACAGTTGTTCTACAACTGTGTTTTATTTTTAGTCCTTGCTTCTCCCAACGAGAAGTCTCTGCTGACACTGGCTGTCCTCTGTGGTGTTCGCTGTCCCTGTGGGCAGGGAAGAGTTACACCCAAACTAAGTTTTGTGTCTGCCTTTGAATCATTTAAAATTCATTTGTCTGTTCATATTCCAGCATGTAGACTTGGAAATGCATTTCCCAGAGGGGGGCAAAGCTCTTGAAGGAGGAAAACAGTTTAAAGAGGTGAACCATACACCATTAAATCTGCTGTTTACTTTGCATTTTCCTCCTGAGGTTTCATCACAGCTCTGCAGGTCATCAGGAATGCTCTGCTTAAACACCCGTAGCTGCTCCTCTTGTCCTGTGATTGCTGTGTAGCCTGATCAGACACTCATGGGCACAGGAAGGGTAATATGGAGAGTGAAGGTCCCAGCTGAAACATCACATAAGTTTCATGTCAGATGTCATTTGAAACACAAAGGGGCCTGGATCTCATGCTGACACCTTTGAGAGGTTTGGATGTGGCAGGAGGAGAGAGTGTAGGGCAGGGCTGTGCCTGTCACTCTGGTTCCAGCCAGTCTCTCGTTTGTGGGTAGTAAGAATTATGACAAAAAACCACCAACAGTGAAATGTCCTCTCCCTTCCTGCCCCCTTCATCAATGTGCCATTTGCTGTACAGATTAGGATTAATTTTTTTTAGTTTAAGACAAAAATAATGTAGCAACAGTCAGGCTGTGGGAGGGAATGTTGCCAGGATACACAGAAATATCCTATTGCAGCATCGCCTTTAGAGACCCTGGAAAGACTTCAATGAAGAAGACAATTATCTTTTTTCCTCAACATTGCAGCTAGGTATTTTGGCTCTAAGTTACAGCGTGGTGGAACACTCCTGTTACTAATAAGAAGTGTTTTAAACTGTATTAGCAATGAAATAAAGCAAGTGAAAATACACAGGTGGCATCACTAGGCTGAGGCTTTAGAGTTGGCTGAACAACAAAGGGAATATGATAGCTGTCAAACATCTGAAGTCTCAGAGCAGTGGCACCGCAATGGAGATGTTTTGGGTATGATGTTCGTAAGTTTTACAATTGTCTTGCTTTATTTGCAGTTTGCTGCTGGGTTTGGAGTCCTTTTTTGAAGATACATTGGAGATACAGACTAAGTGAAGGGAGCTGGGCTCTGAAAAGAATTGGTTTTGGGGTTTTTGTTTCATCATTCATGGGAATGAGGGCTGTCTTGAAACTATGTTTTGTTTTCTCTTTGGTGTCCAAAGAAAAGCACCGAAACTGATGAAGGGTCTAGAGCACAGGTGTTACAAGGAGTGGCTGAGGGAACTGGGTTTTTTTTTAGCCTGGGGAAGAAGGCTTGGGGAAGACCTGATTGGTTTCTACAACTACCTGAAAAGGAGGATGGAGAGAGAGGGGTATCTGTCACTTCTCCCAGGTCACAAGTCACAGGACAAGAGGAAATGCCCTCAGGTTGTGCTGTGGAGGTTTAGATTGGTTATTATGAAAAATTTCTTCACTGGAAAGATTGTCAAGCATTGGAACAGGCTGCCCAGGGAGGTGGTGGGGTCACCATCCCTGGAGGTATTTAGAAGGTGTACAGCTGTGGCACTTAAGGAGATGGTGGACTTGGCAGTGCAGGATTAACAGTTGAACTTGATGACCTTAAAGGTCTTTTCCAACCTAAACAATCCTGTGATTCTATAAAAAAATTCTATTGTTTGTGCTCCTTAAAAAAAAAAAAGCACAGAAAAAAGAATTTGATTTCATGTGTAGCCTTAAAAATTAGATAGATATGTTCTCCCCAAACATATTTTGATTGAAAACATTTGGGTTTTGTTTTGTATGTTGTTTGTCTTTGTTTAGAACAACTCTCCATGACTCCATGTCTGGCAGCTAAAGCTACTTGTGAGCTGGAGATACTCATGGAGAGAATCACTTCAGTTGCTCACAGAGCCACATCTTCTAATGAATCTTACTGCTGAGCTGCAGAGGTCAAAGTGAGACCGACTCCTTGCGTGGCCTTGGATAAGCCATTATCTCCCTCTCCTTCTTCTGTTAAATAGTTCCTCCCAGAAGAGGTGTGATACATAATTAGCTCATGCTGCTAAAATGTTTTGAATACAATGGTGGTTCATAGGAATGGCTCCCATCAATCATCCTTAGCAGATGCTGTCCTTTACCAGCCTCCTGATTTTTGGTTAGGCCTTTCACGAGTGGACAGAAAACAGGACAGACTGAAAAAGTCTATCAGATGTTTTAGTAACAATTCCCCATTGATTTAATCTGCTACTGATCACTTTATATTTCATGTTCCATGAGTCTAAAAATTGTGCCCCACTAGCCTGAGGGCTGGTTTGTGTGGTTGGAGCAAAGATAGCTTTGCCTTACCCAACCTTTGCTATCAAACAGGCTTCCATTTGATAATATTATACACATATAAGTGCCTTTCAGTTTTGTTCTAGTCTGACATCTTTTCTAAAGCAGATTTATATGTTCCCTGTTGTCTTTCAGATGCCTGAGATAATCTTCCTTTTTCTTTGGTGTTGTAAACTTGCTCTGCTGCTGATGAGACAGGACCAGTTCCCATGATGATAGGTGGAGGCAGGGATGAAATTGTGAAGCAAAGCATTATTCTGCATCAGAAAAATATTTTACATCTATTCCTTTTCCTTTATATGATACTTTTGAAGTGTTGCAATGTTATGGTCTGTGTACTTGCCAAATGCTGACATATGGGCCTGGCTCTGACCCTCCATGAAGCCTGGGTGTCTGTAGCTGCTTATCCTCTCGCATGGGGCTCGTTGCTGCCACAGCTTCCCACTTGTGGCAAGGCTGCAGTGCAATTCCTGGGAAACACTTCTCCAGAGTTTTATTATGTAGAAACTCTAAACTTGGTTTGTAGCAGTTATTTTACTGAAAGAAAGCTCAGGCTATAAAGTCATGTGATGCTTTCTGCAGAGGAATTGGGGCAGTTCCTGGGATACCAAACTGCGAAAGGAAGCATTGTAGGACCTGCTCTTGCTGCATTGGAATCTGTGTCAGTTTTGCCATTGATTTTTAATAGTGTCAGATTGAAGTCTCTGGTTAGTAATTGATCACAAACCTGTGTAAAACCTCCCTGCTCCATCTGGGATGGGGGTTGGATCCTGGCTTGGTGATGGAGGGATGCAGGTGGTAGTGGTCTGCATAGCTCAGAGGCCTCTTGGCTCTATCTTTCTGTTACAGATCCTAACTTGGGGATTTCCTGCAGTATGTTGGATTGTAATTTATATTTTCATGCTTGTATTGTATGGAGTGTGTCTATATTTAGTAAGACAAGTATAATTTTTCTCCCCATTTATAGGATGGATATTTTTCCCACCGACCGAAAGAGAAAATGCGAACAGACAGCAATAATGAAAATTCAGTCCCAAAGGACTTTGAAAATATTGATAACAGTAACTTTGCTCCCAGGACTCAGAGGCAAAAACACCAGTCTGAGCTGGTGAAAAAACCCCTTAGCAAGCAAAAGGAGCACTTGAGAAAAAAACTGGAAGAGGAGAAGATGAAGAAGAACTTGCTGCTGGGGAAGAACTCCAATGAGGTGGTGCAGTTCACTGATGACCTGGTCAAAACCAGCAACAGCAGCAACAGCAACAATTTGAAGGCAATTCACAGGTCTTCCAGACACCACCATGTAAAAAAAAAAGGAAACAGCTCCCCTGAACTGACATATGACCAACCACCAAAGTGTGAGGTGACGGGCAAAGAGGCAATCTCAGCCATGTCCCGCTCTAAAACTAAGCAGTGTCGGCAGGAGATCGCAGAGGTGTATTGCCAGCACAAGCACGGGAAGCTGATGCCGGAGAAGGTGACACGGTTTTGTAAGCTGGAGGGTAAGTTGGTAGATGGTGAAGGAGAAATAACGTGGTATCTCAGGGGAAGGGTTCAATGTAATTGAAATGGCCTTCTGATGACAAAAATGGCTTTATTGCAGGAATGTGTAATGTACTCAGCCTGTGAAAATGAGGAGGGGCTTGAGGATGTTTTCACTGGAGAGTTTTATGGATGTCACAAGATCCTTGGTAGATTTTGTACAGAATTTGTTTCACTTTCACCACAATGTGACCAAGGTATTCAGCTGCTATTCTGTTCCTTTTAAATCTGCAGAGACAGAGACGTGTAGTTGAAATCTTCTTGCTCTCTACGGGACTGCATGCTTTTTGGGGATCAGGGAACAGCCATGGTGAATTTGCTAGCCAACAGATGAGTGGCATTGCTGTTATAGCCATGTGGCCATTTTTCTGCCACGGTGGAGTTTTAGCTAATAATCAGGACTGCAAAGAATTTGGATAACCCATATAATTATCAGAAATGTAATATTAAAAATCTCCAAAAGCATGGGAAAAAAATCCAATATTGTGGATTACTTCTACTTTTAGTGTTCTTCAGTCAGCAAAATAACTTTCAGAATCTGTGGTAGAGAATCAGGTACCTCTGCTAGCCTAAGCCGAGCTTTGATTTGTTGCTTTTGATTTCTCCATGCAGTCAGATACATGAGGTATCTTTTGGCTTGCTGTCGGTTTGCATGTGTGAGCTGACCTTCTGCTTTTCAAGGAGTGCTTCATGTGCCACCATTCATTCAACTGTAAACTTCCCATACAGCAGTTCAAAGTTCCTATCCTGTAACTGGCACTTCAGTCCATACTTGTAAGGATATGCCAGTTTCTCTGACTGAGCTTTCACAAACAAGATGATAGCTTTCTTTAAGATGGTGCAGCAAACATGGTGATCCATGGGCATGAGGGGATCTTTAGTTTCTTTCATGAGGAATAGTACATCCTCTAACCCCCACAGCTTACCATTTATTGCACCATCTCAAAGCAGTGGTTACTATTGGATTCAGTGTGGGAGGGAGGAGGATCCGTGTTGCTGTTGTTTAAATTAGGAGGCTGAACTCCCTGTACAGACAGTGGGAAAAAAGAAGGTGCCCTAGAGGATGTTTCCAGACAAAAGCATCTCGCTAGTACAAAGCTTAGGGTTTTAATTTAGGTGACAGATACTGCCAGGATGAATGGTGTGACCACCCCATTTCCCACTGTAGTGCATCTGTGATCGTTTTTGTTTTGTTTTGTTTTTTACCATGTCTCTTTTGGTGTTTTTTCTCCCTTTCTTACCATGGTAATACTCAAAATTGTTAAGCCGGGTGGGGAAACATTGGAGATAAAGACTTAATGGAAGAGGCAGAAGACTCTGTGCTCAGTAGGAAGCAGGGAGAGGGGCAGCAAGGGCAGCACAAGTTGAAGGGAAGATAAAAGAACAGTAGAGAAGTAAGAATTGAGCAAAACGAGACACTGGTAACAGGCTGAGTGAATACACCTGGGAGCCCCTGGGGTCGCATTGGGGTGCCATTGGGAATCCAGTGCTATAAGTATGTCCTTAGTATCTTTCCCTCTTCTTTCCTAATGACAGGAGAATCAGCTTTGGTCTGTGAGAAAGTTGATGGAGGTCAGCGCTTTGCAGACGCTTTCCAGTGCTTCTTGTGATCAAGGAGCAGTGTTATGTTACTTGTGTAGGGTAAATGCATCCCATAGACAGATTTGCAAGTGATATCCCGGAGAGAGCTGGAAGATGTGTTGTCATTCGTGTGGGTGCATGCTGCAGCTGTGTGCCATTTTACCCACACCTGCTGCCTGGTAATCTGTCCTGGAGAGATGCAGGGTGAGTCCCCAGAAGTTTCAAACAACTGCCATTCTTAAAAACGGGCTTCTCAATAAATATTTATTTGTTGCTGCTTTTTTTAAATACAGAATTCCCCTCTTAAGCCCTACAGTCAGAATAACAGCATGGTCTTATAACCAAGAACAGTCTTACGTTTTACACTTGAAGCCTTTCAGCATGTACGTACATTGCAGATCGGTATGAATGCTTCCACTGCAATAAGACATAGTAAAACATCCAGCAAAACTGGGAGCTTCAAACATGACTAGAGAAATTGAGTAGTTGTCCAAATACGGTTTTATTTTGCAATAAAACAGTAACAACTATGAAATTTAGTAACAACTCATGAGGCGTGGGTATATACCACATTAAAAATTAAGTATAAAAAGACTGTGGCTACAGTTTTTAGGTTTGCAGTCCTAGAGCTGCATTTAGATTTTTAGTCAGTGATGCTTGTTTAAAAAGAATAATTGAGGGACATCTTAACTTAGCCAGATGGATCCTTGTGGAAAATGTTGACTTTTCTTTGCCTCAAGGTTGTTTCCTCCTGCCCATGCTGACAGATGAACTCAACCGCTTCAGCAGCCAGATTTCCTTGGCACAAAATCTGGACATCCTTTGTATTATATACAGAGTTGCTCTAGAGTACATTTGGGAGCTTTGCTGTGGGGAAATGATAATGAAGCATGATAATGAATGGGACGCGAGTTGCTTATGCAAGATGTGCCAATGTGCAAGCAGACTGGGACATGAGACCTATGGAGGAGATCCAGACTTTGAAGTCAGACATTCTCAAATGACTGAATACAGGACTATCGAGACTGACATGTAGGAGCCCCAGAACTGAAGGTGTCCAGTGTCTACCAGAAGGCCTTACATGTATCTAACTAGGTAGGTCCTTCAGATTTTACAGCCCTGTTAAAGACACACTGCCTGAGTTTAAGTGTGTTATGGTCTCAGATCTCTCTTTCCCACTGCAGAACATAAATACTGTTATTGTTCACTCCATATTGGCTCCATCCCTCATCAAAGGTGTCTTCATCAACTCCAGAGGCCTTTTAAGGAGTTGAACTTGGTCAGCAGATGTTCGTGGAGCACTGGCATCAGTTTTTGGGGATATTAGGCACCTCATTGTTAAGATCACTGGTAAGAGGGAGGTCTGGGTGAAGGTTTTGCCACTTCATGCATCAAAAAAGCTGTATTCTGTTTATCAGCAAAAGTCAGACATCCGAGGACTGAGTCTGCATATTCAGCATATGAGTGCTATTCCCTTCAGTTTGGTTTGAAAAAAAAGGTTTCCTGTCTGTTTTCAGCAGAGCTGTGAAGTATAAATATTTATGTATTGGAGTAGCACATTCATCCATTATTCCAACATACAAATATGTTCCCAGTGCTATGGTTTCCATTGAGATGTCATCCAGCATTTAATCCCCTTGGATCCTGTCTCAACTGATCAAACCCACAAAGTTGCTAAATGTAGCTATCAATCATGGACATGACGCCATCCAGCTGGATTGTCATAAATATGAAGTGATACGTTCACTTGAATGGTTATCAGTGGGAACGGGGTCTTACAGGCTGTTTCTTTTTTCTTTTTGATATTTTATTGTTTCCAAAGGCAACAGGCAAAGGAAGTTAAGTATCAAAATCTTCAGCGTATAAAAAAAGGATTGTTAAAACAAAAAGCATCTTGTTTACTACCTGCTTGAGATGCAGATCTATGAGAACAAGAGGACATGGGCTGCAGTCCCTCTAAGGACACTGCAGAAAGACAACACTGCTGAAGCAGCAAAACAGGACATGGCAGCTTTACCAGTTACCTGACTTGGAAAGCACATGAGCTGG
Organism: Neopsephotus bourkii; assembly: GCF_033783945.1. Taxonomy (NCBI): domain Eukaryota; kingdom Metazoa; phylum Chordata; class Aves; order Psittaciformes; family Psittacidae; genus Neopsephotus; species Neopsephotus bourkii. The sequence continues at coordinate 171,679 of NW_026900643.1, forward strand.
CATTTCCCAACAAGCCAGTCCTGAAAACAAGGCACAGATGCTAAGGAACAGGGGATTGGTGTCAAAGGGTTTAGGTACAGCTGTATCCAAAACCCAGATGGCTGAGATGAGGGCAACAGGCATCTTGCAAGTCACCCTTCACTCAGAAGGGAATGTTTGGCATCTGTAGAAGTGTGTTTTGAGGGCCAGATACAGTCAGTGAAGGCAGGAGTGGAAAAGTAGGTTCAGCAGAAGGTTAGATGAGGAAAGGGAAAATCCCATCCTGTGCAAGTTGGGGAGTGGGTACAGAGGGACATCCTTTTGGGGAGTTCTTTTCTTCTTAGGAGATCTGCCCTTGAACAGTTTGTGGGATGGGGCATTTACAACTTCTCTGGGCAGCCTTTTTCAGTGCCTCACCACCCTCAAAGAATTTCTTCCAAATGTCTAATCTGTATCTGTTATCTGTCAGTTTAAAGCCACTGCCCCTTCTTCTGTCACTGCAGGACATTGTAAAAAGTCCCTCTCCAGATTTCTTGTCCCATTTAGGCACTGGAAGCAGCTCTGATGTTTCCCTGGAGACTTCTCCAGGCTGAAAAAACCTCAACTCTCAGCCTTTCTCCATAGCAGAGGTGCTGCAGCCCTCTGAGCATCCTCATGGCCTCCTCTGGACTTGCTTCAACAGGTCCATGCATGCTTTCTCCTTAGTCATTTGCACCACATTTGTGAGTCATGCAGGCATAGTGCCAAGGGCTATCTGCATCACTTTTCCTCTGGGCTAGCTTCTCTAGGCTGCCCCAGGGGAGATTCTGGCCTAATCATCATTAATTACCAAACTGGTAAAACCAACTGGATTTATGCTTGATCCAGATCCATCTCCAGGTAGGCCAAGAGTATGTACCAGGGTTGAGGGGTGTTTTCTAAAATGTAGTTCTGGCAAAACAAAAGTCCCCAGGAAAGCAGAGAGCCTCAAGTGAGCCTGATTTATTTCCCCTTGGCTCTTCTGTTGTCTTTTCTTAGTTTATAAATCAAATAGGTTTTCTGCTGCCTTCATCCCTGTGGGGTAAACCCAACTCATAAATAAAGTAGAAAAATAATCAAGCTACCCTCATTCCACATCACTCATCCATACTGAAAGAGTTCTTTGCAGATTAGACTGCTTTCTCCCTCGTTGCTTATTGATAATGCTGCTCTGGCACATTGATGCAAGAGGTTTTGGTTTCTTACAGGCTCCTGAGAAGAAAATTTTCTATTTCATTTAAGAAAACACAGCCTTCTTTTGTTTTTCAAACTGAGTAGAAAGGGCTCTGGTGCTTTGTTTACTGAATAATATGGACAGGTAATAGCAAACTCTATGTCTATGATGTTTTTTTCTGACTACTTCAGAGCACTCAGAAAAAAAAAATTCAGAAAAAGGTATGATTTGCAGGAAGGGAGAGGATAAGCCACTAAGATGCCTAATACTTACGGAGTGGAGCACAGCAGTCCTTCAAGGCATGGGAATGAGAGCATCTTTCATATAACGTTAAAAGAATGGGAGCTGTAATGAAGCAAATGGAGAATTCCATCCACTCAACATGCATGTGAATGTGCATAGTGACATATTTAGCTTTCCCATCTTTGTCAATGTATATTTAGATTCACTGGGTTTGACCTAAAGATTATTGAAGCCCAAATTTATCTCTTTCTCCTGGTTTCAGGATTCCAAGTGGCATTGGCTGCTGCTGCTTTTCTCTGTGTTTAATCTCTTAGTGTGACAGAGCCACTGTGGTGAGCTATACACAGTTTAAGTAGCATGTAAGAGCCACGTGCAGCCTAGCTAGCGTTTTAATTTGCTGTACCACAGATGACTCTGGATGCAATAAATTCACTGTGAGTAGACTAATTGCAAAATAACCCTAATTGAGTAGTTATCAGCGAGCAACATCCTGTGGAACAAAACTGCTTACAATTAATAGCATTTAAGCCATACGCTGGTATTCTGCAGAACACTAAGATGTAATTACATCATGTACAGAGATTGTGTTCTGTTCTGGAAACCATGTTTCCAGCACTTCTTCCATTGTAAGTGCTGTTTCAAGATTCAGTACTTGCATTTTAGGCAAAATGAGTTTGTGAAATAAGTGGTGTGTCTCCTCCCCTCTTACACGTGTAAAGCAGAACCAACTCTAATAAAATCAGTGAAGCTATGGTGCTGTAAGGAGAAAAATTAGGTCTCAGGAAGAATGTATGTTTCCAGTGATTCTCAAATTAAGTATTATTATGGCCATATGTGCAAGTTTGGATAGTTTAAACTAGGATGCAAGTAATGAAAAGGTACTTTATTGTTTTGGCTGAAGATGGACCCTGCCTGATTGCATGAATGAGAACTGGACTATATCACAGCTGCAATGTAAAGGACAGGAGACTGGTGTTTATCAGTTGTGGGTGAACTGATGGTGTTGTGGAGCTGAGGGATTCTTTTTGCTAAAATAAAGCCACTATGAGCACAGGTTGGCTCTGTCAGCACTGTCTTGCATGGTTTCGGCTTTGGTTTTAGAAGAAATTCAGTCAGGGGAAAACTGTTGAATGTCTATGCCAGTTAATCCTTTCATTTAAATACAGACAATTCCTGTCTAGATCTTCTGCAAGTTCAGAAGTGGGAGACTGAAGTCAGACTGCTGTTCCCCTGTGTTTTCCATGTGATGCTACTGTCTAGCCATGTTTCTCCACATTAGGCCCTAGTCTGGTCACTTGTGGATCTGGTGGCTGCAGAGGTGATGCCAGTAGCCTGACAGGCCAGAGCAGAGACTTGCAGAAAATCATCTTGACAAATGGCATCTTAAGGAAATGCTGGGAGAAATGCATGACACAGGGAATAGAGGGCAGCAGAACTTGGAAAATTTATGGTCAGGAGCCCTAGTTCTCACCAAGCCTCTGTTTTGGAAAATTATGTTGGTTTATGGAGCATTAAAGGGAGAGCATGGGCAAGCATGGGAGAGGATAATGGCTGAGCATGTCCTCTGCAAACCTCCTGGGAAGAGAGCATAAGGGTAGCAGAAGCTCAGTGACTATTTTGATAAAGATTACTGCCTATGTACAGAGATGAAAGAAAAGTACTTAAGTGATCCCTAATGCTTCCCAGTGATCCTGAAATGCGTGGGCAGAATGTCAGCAGGGAGAGCCAAATACAACTGTGGCTGGAGAAAATTACTGGTACAGTGGTATCAGCTGGGAGAGGAACAAGAAAGGGAAAAAAAAAACCCAAAACAAACCCAAAACCCCTTAAAATCCAGCAACAATCAAAACCCCCCCAAAACTGAACAAAAAAGAACAAAAAACTCCTCAAAACCCCAAACAAAACCACCAAACCCAACCTCCCTCTGTAGCAGGGAAAACTGAAGCCATACTGGCTGTCATGTTTTTTTCATATAAAATAGGTGATGGACCTCTGCACTGATAGACAGATGTTTAATAGGAAACATGGCATCTAATTCTCTTACTTTTATTCAATGCTAAGCAAGCAACTGTGCTACATAAATGTACAGTACCACTGAACTGAACTTGGGTTAAGGTTGCACAAGAAGCATCAGTGTTATATTCTCTGCTAATTTGACTTCGCAGCCATAACGGAACTGTGCTAGTGTCTTTGTTATGTACTGATTGTAAGCAGGCAACAGCAACTTTTGGATTTGATTTTTGGTTTAGGCCTAAAATGTCACACAAGGCGATTGCTGGGGCTGATGCCCTAGAAATTCAGCTCGCCTTTCTAACCATTGCACTTCTCTACGTACCATTACTTAGCAAAGTAATACTCTGTTTTCATAGGAATCTACGATTGATGAGCTATTATGTAGAGAATAGGTAGTGTCCTGTCCCAGAAATCCTATGCTAGCTGCAGGTCAAGGCTGCCACAGTTTAGTTTGAAGTGGGTGCGCTGACTGTATTACTTTCAAAATGATCAGGGGGAAAGGTCTTGACTCTTAATTGCCTCCTCCTGAGCCGGGGCAAAGAATTTTCTTCTTTGTGACCTCTGGAAAAGGATGCCTTAACTGTTTACAGAGTTTGGTACAGGATTTAGTGTCTGGTTAAAGGGAATCCACCTCTTTTCAGGCAGGTGTTTGAAAGGGTACATTTATTTGGTGTATTTCAGGAGTCGCTGGGCTTAACAAGACCAGTGGTTGTTTTGTAATGTCTTTCTGTGGAAATAAGGAAGAGTTGTTTAAGGGGTCTACTCTGAATTAAAATGCCAACAGTCTAGGCATGAAGCCAGTCGTACAGGACATTAATGCCATTTTAAGACTCTAAACCATAATTTAGTTGTTTCTATTGCACGTATTTCTTATGCGGAAGGTAGTTTTAAAACATCAGTCTTTTTTCTCCCTGGGTAATCATGGCTTCTATAGAAAAAGTGAATGACAAGAATCTGTAGCTGAGCAACCTTGGAAAAGATTTTTAAATTGCTCAGTGTATATTTAGTCTTCCAAATAAACTCTCATCATTGATGGCTTGAGAGCATTTTAGAAATGAATAGCCCTGATTCCCTGCTCACACTATTTTAATATCCATGGAATGTCACTGATTTATCATCTAGTTGTGTCAAGGAAGTTCTTTCTGATTGGCACCTTCATAAATAAGAGCAGAGTACTCCCAACTCCCAGTATCAACTGCTGTCACCATTGGGCTTAGTTGAATGTACATGAAACTCTGAAGTATCATGTTTGCAGTTTTACTGTAGAATAAGATACTGGTTTTAACTGGCCCTGCTGAAAGGTCCATGGCAAAAGTCCATTGCTTTCCTTTGCAAGTTTTCTTATCAGCCTCCCAGGAAGCCAAAGAAATTTTCAGTCCTTTCTCTTAGAGCTTGCTGAAGCTGAATTATCACTGCCATCTCTTGTGAGAGCATTGGCAATACTCCAGTGGCTGCATTCCCCTTCTATACCACCTCCTCTTAGGCTGCTACAATATTCCTGGCCATTAAAAGTTTTGAAGAGAAGCCCTTCTACCTCCCAGTGATGTGCTTTGTCTAGAGGAAGGAGAGTAGGTGCAATTAGGCTGTCAATGGGTGGTACATGTTAAGCCCGTTGGTAAGCATATAAAGGCTTGGTTCAGACTTTGGGTTCAGGTTTCCTGTTCATCATTACTGCATATGCATGCTGGCTGTGCTTTAGGGGGACCAAGTTATTCTCCACAGGCGGTGAAATTCAGCCATAACTCTCACACTTCACACATTTATGGGTACTGCCTTTGAGTTATGCCAGGAGTTTAAGGGGAAAAAAACCTGTGTCCTCATGAATCAGCAGCATTTATTTAGACACCACTCTCCTTCCTTTGCGTTATTCCCTGAGCAATCAGTACCGTGGCAAATGAAGATTCCTGCAGGAGGACACCCTCTGACCTCTATCATGCTGATGTTTTGGGGGCCAGCTGTGTGAGTTTGAACATGAAATCTTTATAATACCGGAAAGGTAGCACATCATCCTAGTGTGGATCAGCTTAAAGAAGCTCATCTACAGACCTCATTTCCCTCTTTCTTAACAACTCCTCTGGCTTGTGTTTGCTTATTTTAGTGACTGGTTGTCCTTGAGGCAGGATAGTCTGCAACAGTTGTAGGTCTTGTCAGGGGGCACTACCAAAAGAAAGCTGTCTGTTGGAAGGATCTTTTCTTTATAAAATGTGTTGGAAACCTCACTACTCAACTGAAGTTCAAGGCAGCCCTCCATGTAACTAGATTATAATTGGCTTACTCTCTTTGTTGCAAGGTGATTGCTTCTCTCTTGTGAAGACTTTCTTGCCCAAACTAATGGTGAAGTGTTTTCTTGATTCATTTGTAGAGCTCCTTAAAAGCTGTAAGAGAAACACTTTGCTGGCGAGAATGCTAGTGACCAGCTGTAAATAGCAGCTTAAGCAGTCTTGCTGCTTACTCACTAGTGTTTTAATTGGATCTGAAGGTTTCCATGCATCCAGTGGGTATTACCATGAGTGAAGTCTTTTAAACCATGCTACTTTTAGACCAAAAACTTCGGTGTATGCAGTGTGTTACTGTGCTGCATAATATTGTTGAGCTTGACAGTAGCATGACTAAACAGAACCATACATTTTCATGTTCTCCATCTATTTGTAGGCTGTGATTCATTCTGGGTAATTTACTGAATAGTGGGGAGGAAAAGGGAATTTTAACAGAGGAATTTACTGCAATATATGGTTTGCCCATTTATACTTTCTCTTTTGCATGGAACCTAGGTGTAGGTGCTCTGGGAGAATTTCAGTAAGGTATCTGTAAATCGTTGAACAGGTTTGAGGCTCTATCCCTAACTCATTCTCTTTGAGAGAGTGTCATGTTCTTTGGCTGCTTACTCAAAAGCATTGTAAGGAACGTACTCCCTTACAGAAGGAAAAAGTGGACAGGAGAATGCTGCCTGGCTTGGTTGCCCACGTTGCCAGAGTAAGCAAATGGCTGTGATTAATTGTGAATAGAGCTTCTGGGATTAATTGTGAATAAGACTTCTACATAACATGCACTGAATTTGCCAAGCCCCAGCAGAGGGAGGCTGTGTGGAGCTGATGTGTTTCTGTAAATAAATCTGCCATGTTCTGCCAGGAGGTGAATGCAAACCCACGCTTCCCATGAAATATTAAGAGCAAATTGGGCTAGAGGTTTAACTGATGTGTATTGCACTAGCTTTGGTGACCTCAATTAGATGATGTCTTATGTCAGGAACTTTATTCAGTAACCTTTATCAGTGCACCTTAAAGTGCCTCTATGTACATCTATCTCCACAATTTTAAGATTGCTGAGGAAAAAGAAACCAATTTTGTTCCTACAGGAGAAAGCTAAAAAAAAGACTTGTTCAGGGCTGGGAATTCTTGTTTTACTAGTCAATGGAAGTTTATGGTCCAAAGCAAAGCACACCTATCCAGTATTCTGAGAATAAAAGCAGTTCTATGGCAGTTCTAATTCTGAAAATGTTCTACCAGCAGAACCCTGAAAAGCAAATGGGAAAATTGCTTCCGTCAGGAGTACTGCAAGGAGGCTTCAGATATCTCTGGTATTCTTCACCAAGTCACCAATAAAGAGATCTATTCAAAATGGTCCACCTCTGGATCTTCTTAATAAGAAATCCCATTAGATTCAACTCCATCGTTTACAATGAAAAGGCTGCAGTTAACATGCAAGTTAATGTGGTTTCCTTTCTCATTTATGGCCGTTTATTTCATCACTTATGACCATTTGTGACCATTTGCCAAACCTGCAGACAGGATCATGCTTATGTTTTTCTTCATGTTTGCTTTCTATTACTTCAGACCTCAAAAATTTAGGAAAGAAATAAGACTGATATTAGAGAGCCCCAGTGCAAGCTTGAAGTGGCTCAGAGAGTTCTGTTGGAATCCATCCAAACAGAAGCTTCATTTACAAGAAGTGAAAAAAACAAAGGAAGAAAGATTCTCTTGTTGTCCCTATGATGAAAGAGTATTTTTCAAAGTCTTTATTACATTGTCACCTGGGGATGTGATTACTCTGAAGTCATTAGAGAGCCCTCAGCTAAAGAGTGACATCAAGAATATGCTCCATTATGCCATATCATAGGCCAAACATATAAGCACTAACTAGAAAGTAAGCCCTAGACTGGTACTGTGGAAACTTGGGTCTCATTCCTTGCTGTTATAACAGGCTTGTTAGGACACATCTGACAGCTCATGCCATGTATAGACCAGGGATAACAGGTACTTAACTCCATTGCAGATATATGCAGAGGAGAAATGGTGTGTGGTGGTATTGTTGTTAGCTTATTTTAGTGATTTTAAATCCTGTTTCTCAAGAGAATTAGAAATAATTTTGTTACGAAATACTAACTTTTTCTGAGTCCCCTAAAGGAGTTTGTGCAATGAAAGAATCTTTAAGCTGGGAAATGGCAACTGAGATTCTCTGAAGGAACTTAATATAAGCTCTAAAACGTATGGTTCTGTCCCTGAAACACGATGGTGTTTTGCTGGGGAAATGAGGGTAGGCAAGGGAGCAGTCCAACTGTAGGTCCAGTCTGACTTACTGTACCTTCATAGACTTTGTTAACACATCACTGGCGGTGGTTCTCCAGCTTTGCACCATAGCAGTGTACAACAGTGAAATCAGAGAAAATGTTTTCAGTGATGTTTTCCCTCAATTTTTATCTGTTCAGCTCAGCAGCTTCGACCTGGTACAGGAACTTGTGTGTGATGGCTGCTGTAAGAGATGTCATGTGGTGCTTCTGCATGAGAGGCATGGGAAAAGCACAATAGTAACTTCTTCTCTTGATCTGGTAGCTATTAGTATGTCTGATGCTTTTGCACCAAACTGGATCTGTTCTCTTTGTTTCAGGGTGGCTAGGAAGGGAACTGTGATTTTATTTATATATTTCAAAGACTGCCCAGTAGCGTATTAGTTTCCACCATGAATTTCCTAAGGTAAAGTGACAAAACAGTAATTTTTCATTATGAATCAGCTATCCATGAAAGATTGGATTTAGGTCAGAATTTATTACCCTATGGAACTGAAGCCAATATTTAACATAATGTCAGCTCTCTTGATATTAGAGCATTTTAATGGCTGTGCAATTTTAGTCAGTGATGAAGTTATTTCAGTTGTGTAGTATATATCTAGGCAATTTGATATACGGAGCCTCGAGATGAAAATTGGGTAAACATGGAAAATGGTGATTGATTGGTGGAAGGTTGCAATAATGTCTGCCTTGATATACTTTTTATTGTTAAATTATTTATCTAATGCAATCTCCTACACTTTTAGGAGTCTTTAAGTTGGCATTAAATCGATGTTTAAATCTTCACAGGCAGAAAGGCCTCATAACTCAAACTGATAAATATCTTCTAATATATCAGGAGGAATAATGATCCATCTTAATATCTGAAAGTAGGAAAGATATTAGTCTTTCTGTTTGCTATGAATCCCTGTGTAAGGACTGAGCCATAAACTGGAAGAATTAAGATTAGGAGTCAGAAAGAAATATTAGAAAGAAAAAGACTAGTAGTAGTTTGGGAAAATTGAGAGGAAATTCTGTTGCTTTGAAAGATGACTAAGAATTCACACCAGGACTGACTGAAATAGGTCATCCCATGATGACATTCCCATGTTGGTTCTCCCACACAAAGCCTCCTGGAGGCGAAGAGAAGAGCCACAATTACTTTGTATGCCAAGGCCTGTTGAACATCTGCTCCAGGTAACTGCATGTGCCTTTGACTGATTTGTCCTTGGGGTGTGGAAGTCCCGTGGTGAATCAGTGGAATAGAAACATGTAGCCTTGGAAGAGGAGAAAACAAAACCACAGGATGGCATTTGGATTTGTCCCTTGGAACTGGTGAGTAAGACTGATCCCATGCAAATGGCCATCAAAACAGCCCATATATTGTGAGGCCTTGGTGTGCTTGTGCTCTGCCCTGTGTGTCCTCTTGTATATATTCTCTTGCCTATAGTTTGTCTAACTACAGATTAATAATTTTGTATTGCATTGCCCAGAAAACAGTTTAGATAAGATGTTAGGGGTTTTTTAGCTTATCTTCCAAGTGTTCAGTGGTAAGAGCCTGTATTATTTATCTAGAAGACAGATAATAGGATCACTAAGCACAGCTGAAGCTGCTTTTTAGCTGCAGAATGTACCAGTTGGAGGCCTAGAAAGCAATAATAAGCGCAGCCAATTGACAAAAAAAAACAAACCCAAACCAAAACCCCAAACCTAAATCCTCATTCAGACAGTAACAAAACCTAGTGAAGATTGACTAGGAAGAGCGAGTTCCTTTCTGTCTCAAAGGTGATGATGTTGTTGAACACTAATGCTGGAATTTGCTTTGCATACTATGAGGTTTTTTATGTTTTAGGTAGAGGTGGGAAAAAGTTATCCTATGTAGAAATAGGATCTCCAAATGAATTTTCATCTTCAGCATTAGAAGTTTATTTCAACCTATATCTGAAACCATCCAACTGCAAAGTTGCCCTAAATAAACCTTCAGTGCTTCCTGAGTTTGTCCAGAATTCACGTAGAATGTGAAAACCTTGTATCGTCCCTGAATAAAACATTTCAAAGATGATGACATGTACTTCATCATTTGCATAAATCTTGAGTAGGAATAATTGTGATTTGACAATTTTACTGATCTTAGTTGAGAATTTAAAATTATAATTGTTAGTTGGCCTAAATTGGTGTAGCTTCATTTGGAAAAAGCGGTGAACTTAACTAACCCTGCAGCTTTTCTTAAATGCCATCATCTTCCTTTGGAACAGCATTTGCCTATGCTGAGGCAAAATGTAGAAAATCCTCTATTTCTTCAGATTAATTGGATTAAGCTGGACTGGAAATCGCATAATGCTGCACAGTTAGGCATTTAGCATCCCTAAAACTTCAAGCTTCAAAGAGCAGCTCCCCTAGCAGTTCAGGCTCCTTATCTGGGCTTGTTTATTGCTTTGAACATACAGACATACTTTTATGATTCATAATCATCCATAAAGATTCAGCTGTTATTTAAAATGCTCTGTTGGGAAGGCTCAGTAGTTATTAATTAATAATGCATCAGTAAAGCAACCAAAAGGTAGGTAAAGATGAAGTTAGAAGTATTGGCTGGGTCTCTGCTGCCTTCAAAATTGTATTCATGTCTCGTTTCCCCAGGGTTACCTTGCTGATGTGCGCTGACTCTTCATACTTTGGTTAGAAAGTACTGACTGATGCATGGATATGTTCATAATTAAAAGTAAATCAAAATGCATGGTAGCATGCTGGTGTGGGTTAGGAGGTATAAACACTCTTAACATTATGTCAGGAAGTTCTGAGAACACAAAACCATGCAGTAATATCTTCGAAATACAGAAGATGTAAGGCTACGGTGTTGCCACTATATGACAGTGCTGGTGAAAATCAACAGAGTGCAAGTCAGTGCAAACCTGGTGTAAGTGGGGTTAAGAGTTACACCAGCTACATGCTGCTGCTTCTGAAGAGAAAGGATGAACTATTTGCAGATTTCAAATTTCCTATTCCCTCTGCTGGCTCAGAGTTGAGCTCTATTTAGCAATATTTTGTTCACATTTTACTTTCATGCTGATTACCACATTTGTGTTGTGTCCTATTTTTGTGTCATAATTGGTAATCTGGAAAACTTACTTGGTGTGCAAGATTTAATATTAGATCCTGCTGTCATGCTGACAATGAATTAACTTCTTGGACTCTGTCATATGTTCTCAGCAGGCATGTATGTAATTAAAGTGAGAACACGTTGCGTTTCATATTAACACTCAAATCACCTTCGGCAGAAGGTGTTTGTGCTCTTTTGGGATTATACACGAACAATGTAATTATAGTGTCAAGTATAATCTTTTTTTTTAAATACTTCTTTATTCAACAGAATATTAAGTATTTCCACACTAGTTCATTTTTAGATTTAGAGAGGGATTTTATTCTAATAAAAGGGTTGCCAGCAAGCAAGCGTTCTGTTTCAGATGTTGTCTTCAAGTCTATGAAAGTTGTCCTGTTGAACATGAGGCATTTAGTGTTATAAGCCATTGAATTAGTTTATGTAAGTAGTCATTCCAGAAATCAAAAGTGGCTTTATATTCAGGAAAAAATGGTACTTACTGTGGCAGTAAGGTCAGGGTGGGAAGCAGACTGCTTTTTCTTTTGACTTTACTTGTTCTAAAATGAGGCTCTGAAGTATTCTAAAAGGTTTCTTTCTGAGGAAGTCTCTTGAAGTACTGCCTTAGGGTTATATTTTCACTGGGTTTCTTCTTTTAACATTGAACTTTACTGGTAACGTAACAACCTCTCAGTTGATGATAAGCAATTAAATTGAACGTAAATATAAAAAGGGAAGGGATTGTTTAACGTGACTGAAATAGAATAGTTAAATAATAACCTGCCTTTGACAGGAAATATAATGCTTTCTTCTCAACCTTAGTACTTAGGTGCAGTGATTTCAGTAAACAGTTACTGTGCCAGTCCCTGGGCAGGCAGCGCAATCTGCACACTGCAGATTGGTTTATAGGTAAGGAGGTTGGCACGGGGAGGTGGGCAGTAAATGCATGCTGGTGTCTGGATGATGCTCCTAGTCATGTGGTTCAGTTATAGGTAGTCCTGCCTGGGGAAAAAAACAAAGTTATATACCATTGAAAACTCTTCTAAGCATCTTCAATAGGCTACTTTGGTCTGCATTTTTGACAGTGCTAATCAGATATGTAGCCTTCCTACAATTAAGTATGTCAGTACCCAGGTGCTCAGATTGGTAGGGAGCAGTTTTCCAGAAGGGGAGTTATCACTGAGGAACGAGGAGAAAGATCCTCAGAAGTGACTCAGTTTTAGTGGTGGTTAGAACCCAGGTGATGGGTTCTGCCCTATCAGTCTTACAGAAGAATGGGAGAAAGTGAGTGGTGTGTATATAGGTAAACAGTTCACCTTCTAGCAATACCATCTTGGTAACTAATGTCAAGAGATTTTTCATCATTCTTTTAATGTCAAAATAAAGATATTGGAGGGAAATTATGTTTGAAAGAAATTGCAGCTCGCTTGTATTTGATTCTTTTAGTTAGAATGAAGGACTGTTAAAGAAGCTCAAAGTTAATCTGCATTTACATAGATCAAGAATTTTTCAGAGCTGGAACATGAGCAAACTAAGCAGTGTTTGGCTCAGGCATGCCTGTTCTCTTTGGATACTAATTTTACACTGTCCATTCTCCATTGATTTCACATGGGTGACTCCTGCTGCAGGAGGTGGACTGAAATTAAACCAGCAGATGACTGAAAATAATTATGTTTCTGCTAGTCATAACAAACTCCTTGCCTTAAAAAGTAACATCTATCCTTAGCTATAATTAAAAATAATCTTTGAGGGGTTTTAGCTCATACACTATCACAAGAATGAGTTCCTAATAGTCCACAGCCGCACAGAAGAGTTTGCAGCAGCTGCTGCAATTGTAATTGGAGACCTTGCTATAACTGGAGACTTCAGTGATTCTTGATCTTCTGGTCCTGTGATCTTGTACCTCTCTGTATTTGAGGTACTAGCATTAGGATCCTTACTAATCCTAGCCTGTAGGTAGTGAATTATATCACAATTTTTGCAACAAACCTGTTGGGGCTTCTCCCTTGTCTCTCTTTCCCCCTTCACCTCCTCATCTTTCTTTTCCTGAGGATGCTCAGAGTGTTAATTAGAGGACTGGTCTAACGTACCCTGTGTGCTGATGTAGTTGCTGTCACTCAGGTGCTCAGTGGCTGAGAGTTGCAGAGCACTTGCTCTTCAGTCCAGGAGTTTGCAGTTAATGGCAAGCTTTAACCAGCTGACAGCCAGGGAGTCTTTTGGTTCGTACTTCTGTGCTCTGCCAATATTTCTTTTCCCTAGTCTCTTTTTTAAAAAATAAACATGTCATTTTACAATCTGCGAAATGTTTCTTGTGTTTCACACTTTTTCATCTCCTAAATCAGTTTTGCTTAGCAGTTTTGCTGCCAGTTGGTGATTTTTATGTCCTACTGTACCATAGAAGCCAACTTGTGAATGAATTTGGTTAGTTTGGGTTCCATCTTCATAGAGTAGGAGAAACTGAATTGCATCTGAATGTATGAGCTTTGTTTTATTTCTTTTTTATTTTCTTTTTTATAAGCCTTCCCTTATGGTATCAGGGGTTGAGTAGCCTGTGTATAAGTGAACAGGTAGCAGGAAAAAAAACAATTACATTGGAAGCCAGTGCTGCTGCATTACATCTAGAGCTTCAAAGCATTTTCTAGCACTTGCTTTATGTAATTAAAATGCATAACTACTTGGACATGTGCCCTGTCTCATAGTACACTGTACCACAAAGTTATTCCTAGAGAACCACGCTAATACATCATGCTCACATCTGCCAAACTCCCCAAATTCCGTGGGGTGCGATAAGCTGTGCACAAGCAGAGCCTCCCTGAAACCAAGGTCCTGCTAAAACCTTGCCAGCAGGGAGGCAACAGGATCAGACCCAGCTGCCAGTAAATGGCAAGTGCCTGGTGCCAAATTTAGTGCCTCTGACTGCTACCATGGAGAGTTGCAGGATGGGAGGACAGCCTCCGAGGAGCAGAGCTAAAATAATGTCAGAAATGATATCCAGTATTATTTTTGTCTGTAGAAGGTCAGCATTGATTTTTATTTATTTATTTATTTAAACATTGCACAGATACTTATCTTTTGCAGTATGGAGCAGACTCTTCTACATGTTACTGTTTAAGCAGCTCCTTAACATCCAAGGGCATCACAGACTTGTTAAAATCTGAGAGAAATTCATAACTCTGGTTTAGAAATTACAGTATTATTTCAAGACTGTATTTCACATACAAATTCTCCCCAGATGCTTTTAACAGCAGCCAGTAACTTATTTAGTCAGTAAAATGACATTTTCTGCACATTGGTGTTTTTTAACAGCAAATCTGAAATGTCTAGTCAAATACAGAAAAATCAATTTATTTTGCTTTTGCTGAACATTTTCTGTTGCCAGCAATTTGATTTTCCTTTGTTTTCCTCTAGTGGTATGTTAATGGGATCTTTTTATATTGTGATGGAGTAATAGAGTGAAAGTCCTTTATTTTAGCAACAGTGTGCTGTTTCTTTCTATTCTTTGTCCGTAAAAGCAAGTGTGAATATAGATCTTTGTGAGCACCCATCCAAATATTTTTCATGAGAACATCTGAAAAATCAAGCTCTATTAATGATTAGTAATTTGTTCTTTGCTTGCAAAAATATTGTACTGGTTATTGTTTTCCTTATTGGTTCAAAGGGATGAATGTCAAAAGGCCAGAATCTCTACCCAGCTGCTAAGGATGTACTGATTATTATTAGTGGTGTATCTAAGTAACTAATATTCAGGTGTGAAAGGGGGAGTTAAAATTGTGTCTTCAGTACCTCATGCTTATCTCATTATATATGTTTATGAGTGTAGGAGATTTGAATATTTAAAAACTCTCGTGTTTTAGAAATGGCTTGGGAAATGACTGACGTGTTCAGGCACACGTGTTTGCTTCAGCGTAGCTTGCAGCACTGGAGCCAGCATGTCTGAGGCAAGGTTTGGATTTAGGTACAGTGGATGCAGCTGGGAAGTGAAGAAGGCATTTAGCAGCTCTCTTGTAAAGGGTTGTTTCACTTGCACAGCACCGATCTCAATGAAGCATGGAATTCAAGATATGATTTTCAAAGCACCCTAATTGGATTAAGGGGATTGTATTAAAGATATGTTGGCTATGAAATGTTTAGAGGATTAATGCCTGATTTTATTTTGGTTTTTTTTTTCCTTCTTAAACCATCTTTACTAATCCCTCTTGATCAGAAGCAGCTTCTGGAAAGTATTCCAGCCAGGAATGGGAGTCCAGCCTAGCTTTCCCATCTCTAGAAAGAAAGACATAGGTTGTAATACACAGTGCACAGACCAAAACTCTTCATTTTAATTAGATTGGAGTACTTCTTGTCACTAGTGCTTGTTTGTTCAAAAAATGTTCAGATTTACTTCCTGAAGATTTTCCACATTAATGAGCAATTTTGAAATATAAGGGTGTGGCCTGTGCAAGAATTAAATCCATCTATTTTTCCTGTATTTTGACCTATCCATATATGTTAAAATCTAATTAAAGTAGTGCGGTGTTGTTTCTTATTCAAACATTATTGCTACTTAGCATACTATGCAACTAATCTTTTGATGTCTGCCAAAGGAACCAGTGTTAATTGCTTACAGTAGAATCTGTTTGCTATTGGAAATGTCACAATATAATTATGCTGCATTCCAATGTCTGGCAAGTAATATGCTAAGAGAAGACTGGTCCTCTTTTTCTTCTCTGTTGGGTAAAATTCATGCTCATCCTTTAAGTGGTATACATGCTAACAAGCTTTCTTGAAGTGCAAGAGCTGATCAATGATAAAATTAATTCCTGTGTTACTATTCAGATGGACAAATGAGAAGTGCTTTACACAGGAAGTGTGAGGTAGACAAGGTAAGATTTTAAACGTCTTTAGAAATTTCAATTACACAGAATTATTTAATGCACATAATACAGAGAAAAGTAAAATGATCATATTGATTAATGCCAATATTGAGGGAAGGCACAGATCTTGGAAAAGCATTCAGTGCTTCAATTCCAGTCTAATAGATCCGACTTGTGCTCATCAAAAGGACTTTGTCAGCTGAGGAGCCTTTTAAGCAGTGGGTGACAAACTGGGGAACTGTAAGCAGGGAGGCTGGAAATGCCCTGGTCTTGCTTGGGGTACCAGCTCAGCTGAGCCTCATGATCTGCAGAGGTGGAGGTGAATCTGCTAACATTGGAGCTGATGTCTCTGCCCAGATAAGGCTGGTTTCGCTGACCAGAGATAACAAGAAATCACAAGTGTTCCTAGGGAAAGCCTGCAGAAATGGAGTGGCCAAGCTTCTGCAGCTGTCTTTCTTGGGAGGAGATCTACTTTCAGTCGTTTGGGAAGACCATTGCTTATCCGTATCCATTGATGGGGTATTTGACAGTAGTTATGTGTCAGCACACATGCTGAGAAAATACTCTCTGAGTGCAGAAACTGTATTTGTTTCTGCTGATTTATTTAGGTGTGTTGTTTTAGTTGAACTATTACAGTTCCAATTATTTCTTAGCTAACCTACCAGTGTATACAATGTGTGTGTATATGTATTTATGGTACCTACACATACATGAATATTTTCTCTCGCGCATTTTTTATTGCCACACTGTTAGGTTCTTTAAAGTGCTCAGCTATGACCCAGCCCTGCAGCTTTTATAAAGCTTGTCTCAAAGGGATTCAGAGGAAGCAAAGCCTGGCAGCTTTGGAGTGAAACTGCCCAGACATGTACTATTTATCTTTTCTCTCTCTTCTGTCTATTGTGAAATTCCTATTAATTTCACTTGCAGTGCAACCAGTGTTAGCTGAAACGTAAGGCTGAACTTTCACATTTTACAACATATGGGCACAAAGCACAGGTATGTGGGTTTATTTTTGCTTTTGCCAGTGTCAGTCTTTACTCCCAGTACCTAACTAGACCTTTTCAAACTAGCTGTGTAAAATACCTATAAAAGTACTGACTTTTTTGGTCTGTTTCCAACATTATGTTCATAATGATCTTGGGCACAGAGTAAAGGCAGACTGTCCTTCTGATACTGCATTCAAAAAATAGGAGACAGATGTAATGGAAATCTCAAAGGAAGAATTAATTTCAAGTTAGAAGACAAGATCCTCATATGGTGTAAATTAACTTGGTCCTGGCCTTACCCAGCTGATTATAATGATTAACTGTTCATTTCTTAAGAATATCTGGGGAAAAGATACTTTACATAAGATTTGAAAGATGACAGCACAGTAAAATGGAACAGGAAGACATTGATCAGGCAGGGAACAAACATGCTTTTATCTGCCTATTCATTTCCTAACAGCCTCAGTAGTACATAAGTATCTCCTGGGAGGTTATGTGAAGTAGAAACTTGTTTTGTTATTGCTTATATTTTCACTCCTTACTGGTTATTTGTGCTGTAAGTATGATAGAAATAAATGAAGTAGAGGTTATGGATGGGCCAGTCTCCAGACACACAGCAGAACACAGAAATGGGCACCAGGATCAGCAAAGCCTGTTTCAAATGCTGATTTGAGGCGTGAGCCTTGATTCAGTGCTATTGCTGTTCCGCTTGGGACTTGTAACATTGATATTGTTACTTTCTTGTTTCATGTTTCCTTGTTGCTCTGCAGTAACTGGTTGGCTTTCAAGCTTCTGCTCTTTGAAGGGTCAGACTTGCTGATGATTTGAGGCAGAGAGGAAGTCTGAACTGAAATAAGGACATTTTCTGTGTTTTCTTCTTTTCCTGCGTAAGAAATCTGAAGGCTTCTTCAGTGGGGAAGGGACTAAGCTCCTTCAGCATAGAGAAGAGACAACTCCAAAGCCAGAGTTGGCTTTGGCATGAACAGCATTAAGCCTGCCATTGGTTTCCAAGTTGGGATGTAATCCATCTGCAGCGAGAAGGCGACTTCTGGTGTGTCAGGCCACCTAAATCAGTACTCGGTTGTCTAATTTAGGTGACACTAGAGCAAACTGCGGAACACAGGAGCACCTCTGGGTTGCCATCAGCCGTGTCCTCAGGCAACAGCTGTACTATACTAGGAGGAGACTGATGTACCTATGGTCCTCCACTGTTGCCTGAAACCGTCTAACAGCAGAAAGGAGCCTTGTAAAGGTGCATTGTTGCCACTGGCCAATTCTGCCTTTCTTGCCATCACTTGAACAGCCTCTGGAGTGTTTTTCTGTCTCCACAGACTGTTTGGAAAGGCTTTTGTGTTAAACTAGACACTTAAATTGTGTTGCTGCACTTGGGCAGTGTGAATCTCCTCACTGTGCTGACCAGATGGGCAGGAGACTGCAGGCAGCTCAATTACCAATGAGCAGCCCTGGTAGAGGCTCTCCAGGAAGGATGTGCTGGTGGCCCATGGCTCATAATATGCACCAGCTAACCAAGCTGCCCAGAGGAACTGGGTACCTCCTAGTGCTGCAGTGCTGGTTTTGTAGAAGCCAGGATGCTGTTGGTGTGTCCAGAAAGCTAAAATAGTGGATGAGGTTTTATAAATGCTTCACTTTGGGCTTGTATCATCAATTTTCTTGGGAGTGGTGGGATGACTTATCTCGTCTGACAAATTCCAGTTCTCATCAATTCTGGAGTGTTGAAAGGAGCATCCTTAGCAACAGTCAGCGGTGGGTAAGATATCGAAACATATCTCAACCCTTTAGCTGCTTTTATTTCTTTCTGTAACCTCTCCCCTGGTAATGAGCACAAGGTTTCCCTTTCAGTCTTCTGGGTGGGACTCAGTTCATGGGCCCCAAGACCTGAATGAAGTGCCTTGTCCTGCAGTGAGCTCCTGGGGAGAGGAAGGTGGCTCCACACATGAGAAAACCTTCATACCTTTTGTGTTAACCATGGAAGACTGGAGTGCTTATTTTTCTTTTGTGTTGAGTGATTGTCACAGAACTGGTGCATTCACAAATCATTCCTGGTTTCTGTGATTAGCTGGTTGGTTTTGACTGTGAGCTGGGGGACCCACTCTGAACGGGCTGCTGATTAGTCCTTGAGCCAGGCTGGAAAAGTCTCCTATTAGAGCATTTTCTCACAGCTGTGATGGTACAGGTACATGTAAATAGTGGGGTTTCTCTTTTTTGTGTAGTTTTCAGGAGTGTTGCCTCGCAAATGTTCAGTCAAACTAAGGTGCAAGGTGCCCAAGGAACACATAGTCTTTGCAAAGAATACTTATGTCTGTTGTTGGATCTGCTGTGTATTACTTCTCTAAAGTCCAGTAATGTCACTGAATATTGTAAAAATCACCTATTGCTCATTCAGAAGGCATTTTGTATTCACCCTGGTAACACTGATCCTGATGTGCTAATTGGGTGTTAATTGATATGATAAATATTATTATTAAGAAATTCATTCTAATTCAACATTAATTTGCTGTTACTTTTGAGTGTTATTTATTTATTCATGAGAGTCAGTGGGAAAAGGGAGAAAATGCTTGGCTAACACACTCCAGCAAAACTACAAATAATTGAGATTTGTCTCCCAGGGATGCTACCATTTTCATAATTAGAACAGTCAGAAAAGCAAGCTTGTTACTGAGATCATTGGTCTGCCTAGGTAAGTATTGCAGTAAATTAAGTTTAGTATGTGCTGCAGGTGCAGTATAGTGGGATCTGATGATCAGTTGGTCATTTGCAAATCATAAAAATGGTTTCAGTGACTACTGGAGACTGCGAGACGGAGGGGAGATTTTGATTGAAATATGGCAGGCTGCTTCAAACCAAATGCACCCTGGTTTTGTTTGCGATTGAGTGAAGGTAACTGCTGCCACAGCACACGCACAGGTATGCATATGCATAACCTGAAGTTCTGTACTGAGATTGATTTTGACCAGTCTTGTGTTATTCCAACTATTTCTATGGATTTTGTGATTCAGAAGATTTCTGTCTTTGTTCTCAAGGTTCTTATTTCTTCATTTTAAGTCATGTGAAAAACATCCACTAAGTTCTCTGGTGCTGGGTATCTTTCTGGATTTGCTTAATGGATGATACCTGCTCCAGTAGGGTCTTTGTGTGAGTCTTGGAAGTGATGCATGCAGCACAAATGTTAAATACCTATAACAGAAGGATGAAAAAGCTGGGATGGAAATTTTTTCTTTCAAATTCCAAAACAGAATTTTTAATTTTTCCCTTTTTTTTTTTTCTTGGGAAAAAATAGAAACAGTTCATCTTCTTATGATTCAGAGGTGAATATGGAGCAGTTCTACATGTGCCCTCTATCTTCATACCTTTCTTTCTTCATGCACTTCAATTTTTCTGTTCTTATTAGACAAGGGAGACATCTTACCACCACAGGGACTGCAGCAGAACTTGCCTAGATCTGTAGTGACATAGAGTTTCCCTTTTTATTGAAGTTCTGAAGGAATATGGAGCTGCTTATCAGTTCACAGACTCACTGTAGAGAAACTTCCAGTGATTTCCCGAAGAGAATTGTCCAGCTTTAAGGCAGTGGCTCTTCTCAGACTGCGCAAAGTTTGCTGTCACCCTCTGAAATGATTAAAGCAGACTTAAACTGCCCACATCAGCAGCTCCTTTGTTCCAAGTGAGGGCTTCTGCTCAGCATGGAAAGAACATTACTGAAGTCTGTCTCTCTAATGTTAAATGGACTCACCGTCGAGTGCTTGTAAATTACATCTCACTGCTTACCGCCTACCTTGCATTGATTTTTTGCTTATGGGTTACTTGATCATAGGAACTTACAGAGGATCATAAATTGCTTCTGTAATTCATGGTAGAGTCTGAGAATGAAAAATTCTGGAGCAGGGTTGTCAAGATAAAACATTAATGCGAATAAATTGATATCCACTTTTCAATGGCAGTGTGATTTCTGAAATTTTGTCCAAAGTGCTCAATGCGAACTTACAGAGTGGGTAACAGCAGGTTTAAGGAAATCCACCAAACAGAACTAGCAACATTTCATTATATAAACCATAAACATCCCTCTCAAATCCCTGTGCCTTGTGGGCACCCGCACAGATCTTCTCATCTGATTTCATCTGTCCTCCTTTGCTGAGCAAGTTAAAACCCATGGAATGAAGCTACGCGTATGTATGGCCATGCATTAGCTTCATCAGGAGCTTGGTTTGTTTCGCTAGATGTGAAATGCAGCCCCTCTTTGATCTGGGTGTGCCCAATTCAGCTGGCACACAAAGGTGCTGATTGAGATACTGAACAATCTGTTCATGCCACTTCTTAGACGCACAGGAAAGCAGGCAGTGGCCTGGCAGTGAGCAGGATGTGCCTGATACACAGAGCTCTGCCTGTCTGGTTAGTTGTCGGTATAACTATTCACCAAATGCTGCTCAGCCTGCTTTTGGTGAATAACCTTTTTTTTTGCCAGAGGGGTCTTTTACACTGGGAAAAGACCAGTGGGCATTTTACATATAATTAGTAATAATAATTAAAAAAAAAATCAGTGCTCACCTTAAAATCTTTTCTTTCACTAAAGAAAATGAATCATTTCCTAGACTGCAGGTGAAAATTGGTATCCCAAAGTTGGGATTAATGTTGCTAAAGGTAGTATTCTAGGTTCTAGAGTAGGGAAAATTGCTTTTTCATCTAAGTATGATTAACACATGCTGTGCTTCAGGAGTTACCTTGCCCCATGCAAGGTGTCTTCACTGGAGGGTACTTCAGCAATACAGAACATCCCCTCTTGAGCCTGATGGCGAATAAGGCGCTTGCTGTAATGGATCCAGCAAGAGTTCTGGATATGTCCAGATAAATGTTTCTATTAGGAAGCCCTCAGACAAAGACTTTATATCAAGTCCTGATGGCTCACTGCTAAATTGTTCAGTGAAGTTTTTTATTGTTCTTACATAACTCCAGCTACTTCCATTACTAGCTCATTTACAAAAAATGGGTTTTCTAAATGAAGGAATGCATTGTTTTTTCAGTCTTGTCACCATTTGAACAGGGCAGAACTAGTTTTGCCTTGTTCAACCAAAATGGAAAACATTTTCAGAGGAAAGCCAAGCCTTGAAATTTTCAGCCTGCTGTGATATTATGAGTTCTGAGCAATTGAAAAGCAGGAGTTTATAGTGGAAATGTAAGTTCAGCAGCTACCACTCAGCTGCCTGTTGCAGAAGTGGTCCTGCTGAAGGGAATGGGGCTGCTCCTGTGAGTTTAAGTAGGGACTGTAGATCTCTGCCTCTTTGGAGTGATTATGGCTGGTACTCCTGCTATAATGACAAGGCTTCTGATTGCATTTATAGATGTAATAGCAGTAAATAGTGTGCTGAACAACACAGCAATAACCCTTCTGATGTCATCTATCCGTTGATTCATGCTATCAAGGCAGAGTACACATACGCAGCTGTGTTCAGATGAAATCAGCAGCATCCAGGTATCTTTGCACAGACCTATTCTGTTGAACAGCCAGGACAAAACCAACCTGAAAATAGAAGCTGATGGATGGAGTAACAAAAAATAATACAGCTCACAAAAGTCATTAGGAATTGCTTCATGCTGCTGGAGAAGTCTGATGATCTCATTAATTAACAATATAAGATTAGCAGGTTGGCTCTGAGTTATATTGCTGGATGATTGAGCATAATGTGGCACTGCTGCAAATACAAAAATGATTGCACTGTGTTTATTATCCTGGCATTTAGTAATACTGCAATAGTTGAAGATTAAACTCTTAATTATATTGATATCTCTGGGCTCTAGAAAGTGCAAGCTGAAACTGCACTGGATTCTGTACTGCAGAGATTCTACTGTTACCTGCAAAAACAGCTCCAGGTTTTCCTGCTAACACACATCGGTTGGTGTCAGTCCTGTCCTGCTTTGAGCAGGAATCCCAAAGGGCAACATTTTCTTTTCTCATTAAGTTTGTGAAAGGCATTTGGTCACAGAGCAAAATGGCACATTTTGTTGTCAGTGTAGAATAGCAAAATAAATACACTTTCATACAAGGGCTAGAAAAAGTTTGTTATGAGCTGGGTGAGCCCTGCCACTTCTGCTGAGAGTTCCATGTGGCAGTTTCTCTGAAGCAAGGCAGCATGAGAAACCACTCTTCCATCCACTGTTCCCATCACGTAATGAAACAGCAACTTTGATGAAGTTTAAGACAAGTCCTGTTGCTTCCAGGCAAGAGCTACTGTTTCATCTGTGACAGATGGCTGTAAAGAGGACACTCCATTCACTTTCCCCACTCACTCATATGTGCAAAGCTATTTCTGAGGCTGGAGATGTGCTCCCAAGATGTAACTGTAATGTAATATTCTTCATGGGTTTTGTTTTACCTTATATTAACAACGGGCTTTTTATTAATTTGTATAAAACGCCAATCTGCCCAAGTTATCCTAGATAAAGAGAATTCCCTAAACATGTAGGAAAGTTCACTCAATAGGCAATGCCCACACTTGGGGAAGCTTTTTAGGTGAGGTGGGGTGCAGCTCCAGTCCCACTGAGGCTGCCCCCAGTTATCACTGCAGGATAAGATGGGAATTCTCCTGTATTGGCTTGGCTTACTTTTCTTGTGACAACAGATGGTGATGCATGGAGGGGGGCAAAATATTCATGAGGGCTGAGTGTGGGGAGCACCCACAGGGGAAAGGAACTGCCAATGACTCCTCTGTACCTGGTGGGTGAGAAGAGTGAACAGAGGTGCAAATACTGTCAAGGGATCTTTGGGACCAGGAAGAGAAGGGTGATCTTGGCAACAGCTTTTTGCTGGACTGAAGTGACCGAGAGTGGAGACCACCTGAATTAGCCCCCTGAGCAAGCTTTAGTGCATGTGGCAAATGGTGGTGTAATGTAGCTATCAAATGCAAGTTCTTCCTTAAAATCCTTTTAGATTTGTGTCATTGTTGGATGGTATGGTGTTGTGACATCATCTCATTCATCTCCTGTGTCCTCTGTCCCAACACCCAGAAGGGGATGTGCTCCTGTATGAGAGGCAGGTCATCAATATGCAGGCTTTAACATGATGGGCAAGCCTTTGGTATGCACAAGTATTATAGAAATGTGGTGGCTAGAGCTGTTCAGATTTTGACATGGTTCATACAGCTCTCAAGTCCTACTGTATTTTTTCACAAGCAGATACTCAATTGAATGTTTCCTGCCAATTTAAACTTATTTGCAAAGCAGGCTGGTTCTTTATCAGTGAAGTAGGCTGCAAAAGAGAGGGTGCTAATCAGCCACAGCTAAAACCAGGAAGGTAACCATATAGAGCAGAAGTAGCAGATATTCTGACAGATGGAAAAATACATTCTCACCTTTGTGAAATTCCAGGCAGCCAAGAATAGGATTAGAATAAAAAAACCCATGGTAGTGTGCAGGTGGAAAATGGACTATAAAATAAGAAGGAAAGAGTGAGCACATGGAAAAGATGTTAAAGTAGGAAAATAGCAGAGAGGAAAATAAGTCACTACAGGAATTTATTAGAGAAACCTGATGAAGTGAGATTGCATTTCAGGTGCAAATTCAGGAGGATTTTGCTCTTAGTAATTGCTAGGTAAATGATAGCGTGGGTATTGAAAGCAAGTTAGTTTAAAATAAAAGACCCACAATGTGGCTATTTTAAATTCTCCTCACCTTCTACATATCTCTGCAGAAAGCCACTAATTTCAGAAGAGAGTTATCCAAAAATATAATGAAAACTACTAAAAATATTTGAGTCCATTGATGGGGCATCATCAGCTTGAAATCAAAGCAGTTTAGAAGAAAAATGGGTTGGTTTAGCAATTGCAATTGCCCTTCATTCCCCTGTCAGTTCTCCTTGCAAGCATGTTTTCTTTCCTTCGCAGTCCCTTTCTGCCGCTTTCGCTGTGCAGGAGCCCAGAGCACACGCATTGGGAAACTCATCAGCTATGCCGGAGAAATGGCACAACTGAGCATAAAGAAATGGCCATAATAAAGTAGAAATTATAGAAGAAATGAAATTTAAGCTTTCTTCTAATCTTCTAATGGTGTTCATTAGAGTCTTATTGAATTAGTGATGGGCTTTTTTTTTCTTTTTCCCAAAGAAATACCATTTAAGTTGTTTGTGTCTCATTTAAAGTTGAGTGAATCATTTCAAAATGGGTGTTCTGAATACAATTGGGGGCCATCAGTTTGCATCAACTTGCGAGCAATACAGCTGCAGAGAGCTAAGGGTCTTTTACATGGGGCAGTGAGCCTCTGGGACTCTGTAGGCTCAGTATCTGTGTTCAGTATGACTCTGAGTTCAGTGTCTATGTGATACATAATCTTCCTGGATAGGCACATAGCTGCCTTTTAGCCGCTTACATAGTTCAGCAAAGAGCCTTATTCCAGAGAATGGAGATGTTTTGGAAGGCGCAGTGGGCTTTGTGGCTGTACTCAAGCTGTCTGATAACCTGGTAACAGATACAGCCTCAAGTTTGTCTTGCAACCTAGCACAAACCTATGTGTCCCTGCTCTCTGCAGAAAGAGTCTTCAGACAGTGGGTACGTGGAGGTAGGAGGAGAATGGGAGCATCCCCAAAAAGCACTACTGCAGAAACTGGGCATGACTTACCTAGATAAAATCCTCAGTGGTTTTAGGAAGAAACAGGATCCATGACAAGTTGAAAAGAGGATGGTTGAGTTAGGAACTTCTCAGCATTTGCACTTTCAGACCTGAGGGTTTTGATAGCTGTTAGAAGATCCACCTTGTAAACTCCCAAGTTTGCTGAGGTGCTTTTTTTTCCCTGAGTCCCCTTCAAGTCAATTAGGAAATTCTAACCTCTAATAGTATGAATATTTGCTCTGGACACTTGGAATATGCTGAATGACATCAGTTTATTTCTGACTCACTTGGACACTTAATTGGCTCATCAGGGTTTTGTTTGGAAGGTAGGAAAAAAACAGCTTTTCTGATGATGAGGAAAATATAAGGGGATGAGTATTTCCTGTAAAAGAATGTAAAACCCAATTCTGTCGTTTCTCTGGGAGAGCAAAGGAGATACTTTGCTCTTTCAAAGCAAGCAGGCTCAAGTACTTATGCACCTGGCTGGGCAGTTTTGCTAAGCTAGTTATTTGTTGAGAACATAGGTGTGCATTGAGTTGGCAGTATCCTATGTGGCCAAAGCATTGCGTATGGTCAAAGGCAGTTGTGGTAATGTTCTCGCACATGGTTTAGCTGCTGCTTCTACCTGGTTCCACTTGTGTGCAGCCATTTCCAAACCTGTACTTGTAATGGGAAATGAACATTTCAGTGCTGCTCATGTTCACATGCATTTCCAGTAATTAAATATGTATTTTCAGTATAAGCACTAGTTCAGACTTTTGGGGACTGTAAAATGGATTTAACTTTTAGAGGAAATAAGCCGAGAAGGGACTAAGTAACTTTGAGACAATGATACTGCCTCTCATTTAAAATAGAGGAGTTTAAATATGCAAAAGGAAAATTGGGGTAGGAGGGTGCTTTTGAACTTTGTAACACTTTCCTTCTTTGTCCTACTTATATTCAACATTTCAGGTTCTTCCTAAATCATTGTTATTGAGAAAGGTCCTTACAAGGTCAGAGCACTCAAGAAGCTGTTAACTTAAGAATGAATATCAGGTTTTGGGTAACATCATGTTTTTCTTACATGGTGTTCAGGGTTTTGAATTGGTGCTGCACAAACCAAAACCAAAGCACTTGAAATTCCTGAGTAAAAATGTCTCTGCAGCTCTTCAGTTAATCAGTACATCCTGCCTTACCCTTACATGGCAGTGTTTGCTTCGGAAGATGAAGACCAGAAATTCATTGGTTCAAGTAAGAATGAGCTTAAATTCTGAATAGGATTGTGATAGCCCCTCTCCTACATGAAAAAGTTAAGATATGTGGGTTGCCATTTCAATGTTCTAGGATACTCCTGCTGATATGAATACATGCTATCAGTTGAGATAATCCTCAGCTGTGGTTAACTGGCAGTGTCACCAGCTTCCCAGCAGAGCTGTGCTGCTCACAGGAGTGAGCATCTCTTGATAAATGGGGGGTTTCATTTCTGGGGGAGCAAGGGGAATGTTGGCGTTGGCATTGTTTGAAAACTTGGAACAGTACTCATAAGCCTTGAGGTGACTCCTTTGAAGATTCACGTGTGTACCCAGGTAGAGAGAGCTTTGTCTGACTCATAAACATTTGGGTCCTTATTCATGTTCATGCAGCCTTGTCCAGGTTGAGGCACGCAGGCATGGTGCCCAGGGTGATGACCCTGTACAGTGACAGAGGGGTACAATCTTGATGGCATGCCAGCTGGCACCCCTCAGGAGTTAACCTTTCTCTGCAGAAACTGCTTTTGAAGAAAGAGCTGAGGTGAAATGTGTACTGCTCTCTACACCCATGCCCTGTGGATACACTCAGAGATGTCATGTGTTTTGTTTTCGAACAGGAAAAGCCAACAACAATGTACAGTGGGATGAGGACTCCGTAGAATACATGCCAGCCAACCCAGTCAGGATCGCATTTGTCTTGGTTGTTCATGGCAGAGCTTCTCGGCAGCTCCAACGCATGTTTAAGGCTATTTACCATAAAGACCATTTTTATTACATTCATGTTGACAAGGTAATATATCACTGGTTATAAATTGCCTGTCTCGCCATCTGTCAGTCTGCTCATTTTTGTCATCTTCATCCTCTCTTTACCTCTGCTGCATAAGTGCATGTCACTTTTTGTCTCTCCATCTGTTATGTGGTTGGAGCCTCTTCTTTCTGGTTTTTGTTTTTGTGGTTTTTTCCTTTCTTGTTATCTTCTCTATGTAAGAGCTCTCATTTCTCCTTATGTCTGTATCTGTCCACGTCTGTTGTACATTCAGTTAACAGTAATTGATAAGCTGATACAGACTGACAGTGGTAGCCCACTGAATGGAGAGCTGACCTGAGGTGCCGCCTTGCACAAGTTACTTTAGTTCACAATGTGAAAGGGAGGTAGTAACAGTCACCTCCTCAACGAAAGCCCTTCCGAATCTCCTAGTAACAAATGATAAATAAGAGCTAGTTGCACTGATTTGTGAATACCGTGTTTATAATAAAGAGAATTTAATAGAAGTCTGTGCATTTTCAAATAACATTAGCAAAGGTAAGTAAGGGCAAAGCAATGGCAGTGAGTCAAGAGTTGGTGGTTACTGAATACAGAAAAAAACACTTTTGGACAGAGTAACTTGAATCTATTGCTTTTTTCTCCTGTAAAGCGATCCAATTACTTGCACCGGCAAGTGCTCCAGTTCGCTAACCAGTACCCAAATGTGAGAGTCACTTCCTGGAGAATGGCAACTATTTGGGGAGGAGCAAGTCTTCTGACCACCTACCTGCAGGCCATGAGGGACTTAATGGAGATGAATGACTGGCCATGGGATTTCTTCATTAACCTCAGTGCTGCTGACTACCCAATCAGGTACAATGAGTATTTTAAGAATGTACATGTTTGTTCCTAAAGGAAATACATACTGAAGGATATAAGAGTTGGCATGTCCAGGCTGTGCTGCAAGAAGCAGAGGTCAGAGGGGCAGTTTCATCTGTCATACAGCAGAAGACTCCTCTTGGTGATGCTGGTGTCTGACAGCCAAGGAGACATTCAACTTACTGCTGTGTGCCTGCCACTTACATAGGAGGGGCTGCAGCAGGCTAGCAGTGCTGGCTCTTCACTTTTACTGAGTAAGGGCTGCTCTATTTAGTTGTTGTTTCCAGCAAGGGGTACCTGTAAGAGAGGATAAGTAGCAGGAAGTACTGGAGCTCAGCAAATGAACCCCAGGGTGAAGAGATTCATACCTTCCAGGGCTGATCAACAGTTTGGTTTGATGTGTCAGAAAGTGCTGAAAGTATGAATATAGATTCAGTGAAGATAATGTATCCTTTGTTTAGTACTTTTTCTGCAGAGGATAACGATAGTAGAAGTGACAGAGAAGTTGCTAGGAGTCAATTATATCTTCAGCACCAACCATTGCCTGAATATTCAGATAATATCAGGCAAAGAACTCCACATACCACCACATGACAAGGCTCATGATTTTAAGTGAAATCATATTCTTTCTGGGTTTACATCGCACAGGTTCCTCAGCTACATTCTGTAAGTTTTACTGCATTGTGCAGTAGATAGTTCATAAAAAAACCAGACAACCAGCCTTCCCAAACTGTTGGGTTGTAGGCTATTGGAATTATCAAGAAGAGGGAAAGAGGAAGTTCTCCTTGTGAGTTCTCTTTCCCTGTATGTTGAAATGAATAGATGAAAGGGGAAGTAACTTGGGCAATTTTCTGATGAGTGATGACATCACATGCTTTTAATACTCTCAGAAAAAAAAGTATATTAGATACTTTCACTGATTAGGTTTCTGCAAGGTCTCTCTCAAAGTATGGGTCCCTTCCTGAGGCTGCTGAAATCCCCGCTAAAATGAAAAATGGAAAAAACCATGAGCGTATGCCTTAGGAAGGATTTTGTGAGAATTGACAAAAAGGCTTTATTGCTGCTGCCCATTTCTAAGCATTGTCAGTGACACACAACACATTTTGGGAAGAAAAATTAGGGAAGAGCACAGGAGTCACAGAGACTGCATTGATACTGGAACATGGGAATTAGAATTAAGAAATCACAGTATTTCTTATTGCATCAAATTAAAAAACTTCTGGTATCCAACAGGAAGAGACTTAACAATTTTGACATTTTATCCTTGCTTGTAAGGGAGAGGATGTAGTTCCCCGTGTATCTCCTGAGTTTTGGGAAAAGCTAGCTTGTTATTCCTTATCATTTGCCTTCCAGTGGGGTATGCTGCACCAATGATAAAAAGTAGACTAAGGCAAAGTCATAAAGGGAGAGGTAGGTGATGGTACTTTGAATCAAGTAAGATAAATTGTAGGAGAATAATTGCTGAAGGTGCAATATTATAGAATAGTTCCGCAGATGTATCCAGTTATCCTTCTGTGGTGTTGAGTCCACCCTAAACATCATGTAATGCTGAGGTCATGACCTGTGGTGGTCGCAATTGCTCTTAGTTCGCTATGGAACCAGTTAAACCACAAGGCCAAATGGGAACATTCACTTACAGACATGGCCATAAACAATCATGGGGTTTGTTGAGTAGACTGTAGTCAGTTTGCCAGTTAATGGAGTCTTTGTAATAATGCTGTGGTATCTTACAATCATTCAAACCCTAAACAAGTGCCATTCAGCTGGAAAAGTTCCAGGCGTGTGTTTCTTCACTGGGGGAAGTTCTTGAAGGTCACTCTCCTCTGTTGCAGCCACTCTCAGAGCTGCATGGTGAACACTCAGCAGCAGGGCAGGCATCTGAAGTGCTCGCTTCCCTTTCTGTCAAAGTATTCTGTTACCAGAACTGATGGGCATGTGCTTCCTCCACACCACACATTGCAACAAAATGTAAAAAGCCTGTTTCAGTGCTATAACTTTAATGATGGTGACTTATAGGTACTGTTAAGTTTTTTTGAATACAGAATATTGCAGCTATAAACCTGGAAAATGTTATCTCATCAAATATATATATATATGAGTTCATTTCATTTTCACAGTGGAGATGCTATAAATTAACACTGTTTATAATGTTTAGGAAGGTATTACCTCTCTGCATACCCCATGGAGAGCTGATTATTTTCCTGGGAAATAGTAAATAGGGTGTCTGAAGGTTTTTTCCTTCTTTCAGACATCATGCCATGATTTGTCAGATAATGGGCTAAGGGCAGATTACACTTCTCTCACTGGTTAGTCATATTGCAGTGTTTTTGCTAGGTTTCCCTGCATAAGAACATATGAATTTTGTGGATTAATAGTTTTTATCCAGAGCTGCTTCACATTAAGCTTTTGCTTCCCATCTGCCATCCCATCTGTAATGCTGAAACCTTTACTACTTCTCTTCTGATAATGAAAGCTAACACAGCCTTGTAAGTCAGAAAAACACATTCAGAATGTGGGGTTAATATTGTATGATGAAGCCTAAATCTGTCTGGGGAGCAGTCTGGTATGTTCATAGACCACATTACAATTGCAAGGAGCCCCTCATCCTTCAGATGGTAAGTCCAGAAGCAGATGTTAAGGGCCACACTATATAGAGGCTGGGGGGAAAAATATTAGAGCCATTCATTTTGTGAGGGGAACAAATATGCAAGTTTGGAAAATTCAGATACCCCTATTACTCTTCCCAGTGCCGTAATGTTTACTTTGTGGAGTCTTTAGGTCCAGCACCTAGCACAAAGGAGGTCCTATTCCATGTGCTTCTAGTTGTTACTGCAGTAGAAATTGCTAGCAAACAAGAGTCTGAACATAAAGGCAGCTCCAACAAAAATACTGTGTTTCCCTTTAATCATGAGGCAAGATGCTGTTTATTGGCCTGAGTGAAATGATGTGGTGCATTATCCAAACTTGACTCCATGCAGCTCTGTTAAACATTCTCAGCAGGATATCAGAGATGAAATGGCTAAAGACAAACCTCTACAAGCAACTCTGATGTGGGAGGTTGTGTGGTTGCCTCTTCTTTTGCTCTGGGGTTGTGAATTAAAAAAGGGCACATGCTTTGGGGGTTCTCAGGAAATTATCTCTCTCAGTCACTGTGTTCATAAAGAAATAAAAGAAACCAGAACCTTCCTTCTTTTTCCTTACCTTTTTTAAGTTTAGTGACATTTTTTCATGATTTAAAATCTTGTCTTCTGAAAGTCTCTTTCAAAACTCTGTGGGAAATCTATTGATGTCTTAACCTCTTACTTTACATGAGTATCTATTTGCATTATTTATTGTCTCTGACAGACCGCATCAGGTAGTCAACCTTATGTTCAGGGACTGAAATTTCACTCTCAACAAGGTGAACTATCGTCGAGCATCTATTGATGCTGAATGTTTAATGTGCAATGCAGGAGTCCTTGGATAATGTGGCAGGTGAAGTGTTGCACCACTTAAATTAGGAAGTTTAATGAGATCATTTAGCAGTGAATGTCATGTCAGTGCTTACCTGGCCACAAAGCTTGTATAAAGAATAAACATAATGAAACATTTGAACTATTTATAATTTACAGTAAATCACTGAGCTTTGATCTCAAATCTAATTGCCAGCTAATGCTTGGTCTTTAATAAAGGTTAAGCAAAATTATTAGCAGAAGCTTAGGGAGTGCTTCAGAATAGTAAGAAAATGGAGTATCTTGTTGATGGAGCCAGTAATGCAGATACAACTACATTTTCAATTATAAGCAATCAGCTATAACAAAGGAACTTAAAAGAAACCCAGTGAAACTACTTGTGTTTTGCTGTTTATCACCGTGTTAGGATAAAGGTTGCATAGCCATATTTTCCATAAAAACCTGCGTTGTGAAGACTCGGTCAAATGAGACATGTTCAATAGAGGTTTTGGTGTGGAACCTGAATGAAATGTGTATCATAACTCAAATAGCACCTGGGGAAGGTAGCTACAGACTCTAGGGAGTAAATGGGATGATCTGACTGGGGTAGGTCCTTTAAACAGGTGCCAGTTTTTTGTCATTTATGGAGATCATCTTTATCAGTTAGAATCACACTCATAAATTTAGAAAAATGAGCTAGCAAAGAACTATTGGCTGACCTGCTCTTGTTTTATTGTGTTGCCCTCTGTTGGTCAAGGTAAGATTGCTGATGCTAAATGCCAGTTATTTAACTAGACGTTTATGCTCCTTTAGAAACTTGAAGGATATCTTTTGAAGCAGGTAAACCTTTTTCTCCGGTCACTGTTAGCAGCCCAGTCAGGCAGCAGCAGACCTGCACTCCTCACTCTTTAGGAGAGTTGTTAGCAAAGATAACTACCCAAAATCAACACTTTTATTTGAACTCCGGCCAAATCCAGATGTGATGGACAGCCTAGTAGTGATAAAGCTGTCCTTTCACTCATCTGCTGGCACAGATTTCATCCCAAATAACTTGCATGGCCAGGTCTTGCACTGAGGCTCTACTATGGTTGCTACATTTGGGTATCAGGAAAGGAAACTGAATACATTGGCTGTGAGAAAAATGAGTTATTTAAAATTCTTCTCCTCTGTGAGCAGCCAGGTGAAGTATTGGTTAATACAAAACCAAAGTGATGACTTCTGAATGAGATCCCTGGGCAGCAAAGTGTTTGCCAAGAGTGAGAAGGTGAGAGTGGAGGGAATAATTCTTCAGTTTTGCCTTCTTGTGGCAGGTGGAAGTAATTATAACCAACAGGTTTTAGAAAGAAGTTCAGCCTTTGGGATAAATGCTTCAACACTTTTGCAAGTTATTTTTCAGGTGCCAAAACTACTTGGGAGAACAGCAGTCTCCTTGTTTCAGCCACTGGCCCAAATTCATCCACAGTAAAACACTGGTGACTAACACTCTATAGAAACAGCATCAGGGATGACAGTTGCTCTGTCAAATTTACCATGGCCTGCCCAGATTTCACCTGGGCAGTTGACCAAATGACACAACCTTTGAAGCAGGTGATTGGGAGAAAACAAATGAGAGAATACAGTTTGTATCTAGTAAACCAGACTCAAGCTATCCATCTGCTTTTGCAGAACTTAGCTTTTTCAGTGTGCAGGCTTGAAATGCCATCAAGGAAATGCAAGAAAATCTCTTATTGGAACTGAAACAAAGAACTTAGTTTTCATGTACAGCACTTAGCTTTGTGAGAAATGTCTGAGACCCAGTTGCTCCCTCATTATGAACTTAGAAATCCCAAAGCCAGCTGGGCTGATGAAAGCTGTGTAATGTCACATAGGATCACCAAAACCATTGGCCCCCTTCCTTTGTTTTCTCATCAATTTAACTTGACTTAATTTAACAGTTATGTCTCTCAGGTACAAAATTCCCATCTGTCTCTCAAGGGTATTTCGTTCCTGAGAATTATGTAAGATGGCCATGGAAGCCTCTATAGAGGATGCTGACTTTCTAGGCCTGGATTTGACCTTACACCCTATTCGAAGCCACCCATTGCAGTGATGCTGGGAAATGCAGGCCTGGCCACTCGAATAATGTACTGGCCAGTAGGCAAATAATTCAGTATTCTTTAAAGTGTCCTTTAGAATGTTCTCCTGAACTGAAGCACTGGTAGATCATATCTGTATATCTAGATGGGAGTACAGCACAGGTGGCTTTTGCAGTGCAACATCTGTTAAGATGTCAGTGCCTAAGGTTTTTATCTCAGTTTTGTCACTGACACTGTATGCAGTTCTGTTTGTTCAGAATATCTTTATCTCGCAAGCCAGACATCAATCCACTCTTAATGCTTCATAGGGAATCTTTTCTCCCATCCAAAAAAGAACTTTATCAGTGGTTTTTCTCAAATCTGCATTCTCTGAGAATTTCAGATGGGCTTTTTTCTTAAATCCCTCAAATAACCTTTTCTCCTCATCTTTCCTCACTTTGTCAGCACATTTGCTTGAGATTTGTATGTATTTTAAAGGTTATCTCTTTGGTTTGCTATCCCACCTCTCTGTTTTACTGTTAAATTACCAGAGGTTGGAGAAGCAGTGGTTTTGCGCATGGTTACAAATGGGTGGGGTGTAATGTTGAACTTACTGTGGCTTTAAAAACCTTTTTACATCTGGTATTAACATAATATTTTCTTCAGCCTGGCAGATGTTAGTGATGGGAGAACCACCCTTTCTCTGGGCAGCCGGCAGCAGCTGAGATTACTCTTTCTCCACCTCCCCTCCTGGGTTTAAGGCTATAAAGCAGCTTTTGTTTTCTGAGAATGGTGTCATCTGCAGCTCTTAGTAACTTTTTCAGCTATTTAGTCCTTCTGAAATGTTCTCCATAGCAGCATCAGTTTGGCAACAGAAATAAATGCACCCCAAATTGGAGACTGGTTTGGCTATCCAGACATCTCTACACCACATGCAGATGAAATATGCATCAATAAAGCACGTTTTTAGAATAGCCGTATTTCTCAAAGTACCCTTGTACTTGGCAGCATGTTATCTTGTTGATTACAGTGCTAAACATTCAGTCCTTCATCTCTTCCTATGTGAACTGAAGCATCTGAGCCAGCATCTGAGACCACTCAGAGGACCGCCTGGCAGATGAAAGCCCCAGATGCCAAGCTTTACATTTTGATGGGCATTGCAGCATCTGAACACTTGCTGGGCTGCCTGGCTGGTATCCCCTTCTCTTCTCTCTTGGCTCTGGGCTGCTCACAGGGAGGTTCTCCAGCAAAGAGCCAAAGGGGTTTCATCTGTTTGCCATTTGCTTTCTGGATACAATTTATTTTTTACTTATTTATGGTTGAGAAAAATGTCTTATCTTCCAAAAGAGAGCTAAATGCGAGTCTTCAGTGGATACCAGACAGCCTGATCTAGAAACAATAACAGTACAAATGTTGCGATAATGTGCATCATTGATTCCTAGGCAACGCAGTTACGTCTTTTGTCTTCAAAATATTCTCTATTTTTGTCTATATCAAAAATACTATTCTAAAATAATACCTAGGATAGTATTTTTGTTAGGGAGGCTTATGTGTTGGGACCGAGGCAGACATTGAGCAGTATGAGGGATCTTGCCAGCTCAGCTTTTTCTCCTTCACAGCTCCAGGGTTATTTATGAAACCTGTTTTTCATTTACAACTTGTCTTTGTTGGTAAATAGTCTGGGGTAACCAAGTCAAAAAAGGGTCCTTCATGCAGAATGGCTGTTGCCCTTTAAATGCATGGATAGCAAAATTCCCCACTAGTGATCCCATACCTTCCCATGGTACTTTGCTGCTCTTTGCATTCCTGGGCAAGAAGCTCCAGTGGGGTTTGGGAATGTAGTACGATGTCAGTTGTTAGGGAAAGCCCAGGTGTGACTTTCTTTCCTGTGTGCTCTCCTGCAGCTTTGCTCCATGTGGGTTTTACTTTGGATTTAATTGTGAGGTGGATAACAGCAGCTGCAGAGAAACATGTCCTTGTGGTGTTAACCCGGGGTTTATGAGCAGAAACTTTTTAATCTTCAGCTGGGTTTGGGGGTTGTTTTTTGTTGTTTTGTTTTTTGGGGTTGTGGAAGTTTTTTTGTTTGGTTCGGGTTTTTTTGGAGGTTTTGGGGGGTTTGTTGTTGGGTTTTTTTTTACTTAAGAAAGTTCAGCAAAATCATTATCCAATTCCAAAAGCTAAAACTGCTTGAAAGAGGGAAACATTTCTATTATAGCATCACATTTTAAGCATGCTCTCCCTTCGTAGCCTTGCTGAATTCTCTCCGGAAATTAAAAATCTGTTGAAATTGCCATTAAGACACCTTTTTTGTTTAGATTTCAGGATGCCACTTACAATAAAACAGCTGCAAAATAATACCTGGTGGCAGTTCAAAGTGAAGATAAAACAACAACATGTGCTATTATACCTTTTCCAAGTCACTCTTAAATAGTTGTGAACCAAAAGGCCATTAAAGGGTGAGCAAATATGTTACTCTGTTTCAGTCTTTTAGTGGTGATATTGAAATAGAAAGGAGAGGAATAGATGAACTCTTCCTCCAAAATAGGCCTATAAATGTAAGAGTTGGATGGTATTTGATGTTGAGGATTTTTTCAACTAATTTATACGTAAATCCTGGTCTTGTCTTGATATTAAATTATGCACTGACTTTTTTTCTATGCAGGATCACTGCATGTGAATGAGCTGAAGGGCTGATTTGAATGAAATACTTTGCATAAAATTAAAGCTGCTTTGGAACATCAGGTATTTTTTAAAAAGCTCTTCTGTATAAATAAAATGCAGCAGTAACTCATTGTGGTTTCAGAGCAAGGGTAGCACAAGTGTACAGTCCCATCTGCATCTTCCCTTTACTCTTATTCAGTGGAAACTCCTTTTCCCCCAGAATCACGGTGCCAGGCAAGAGCTGGTCACCAGCTGCCACCAGTTGCCTTGCTCCTGGGATTTACTCAGAGTACTGATGGAAATACTGTAATACTTGTACAGAGCCATCCAGCATTGCTCTGTGTGCTGCTGCTGTCACTTGGTGAAGTCTCTAAGACCATGTCACATGTTGATGCTCAGGTCCACAGGCTTCAGAAGCTGTGGGATGGAGGAGAGTGGTTACAGGACAGAGGTAGGAAGTGTGACGCTGAGATCTCCCAGTGTACTCCCTTACGTGGGAGCCGTTTAAAGGGCTCCTTCACATTCATCCTCTTCTGCAAGGAACAAACCACACTTGATCAGTCTATAAATGCTGCAAAACTTTTAGATCTTGAGATACTGTGGAAGCTTTGACCTGGTGGTGCAGGAATTCAAGACCTACATTTTGCTGTGAAATCCCAGGTGGAATTAGTGGCTAGTTACCCTTTATAGCTGCACCTTATTACAGTTGAATACTTCATTTCTGCTCCTCCTGCACAGCACACTTAGTCACAATGCATTTATGTACTTCTGAATCTCTCTCTACATAAATAGCGGTGCTGAATAGCGTTGCCTATGTTTGTGACCATGCTTCTGCAATTCCAGGCTGATCAGAGGGGATGAAGCCCTAAATGGTTCATTGTAGCACACATTCCACTCTGCTGTACGCTGTTTAATTATATCCATCATTCAGCATTACTTGATGAACCAGCTGTAGGCACAAGCATCCCTAACCTTTCATCGGGATAATTGCACTCTTTGCCACATTAGGAACTGGTTTGGAGCCAAGTCTTTTCCAAATACAGAGTCAATCTCTGTTTAGAAGTTTTCTGCCCCAGAGTAATTTCTAGAAAGTAATCTTGCAACAATGCATTCTTGGGGCAGCTGAAGACTGAAAGCTCTGTAAATCCAAATTGGTTATTTGTGTCACATTATGGCTCTAAATGATTGAGGAAGCTGTGTAGGATGTTGTAGAACTGCCTCAGATCATTGTATTCTGAAGATGGGATGCACCACGCCGGTCAGGTGCAAGGTGGCCTCCAGATGGTTTCTGCAGTAGGGGCTGGCAGGAACTGTGTCTGTGCATGCTCTGTGAGGGTCGGTATCATTGCTAAACCTTTGTATAGGTGGTATCGTGTAGGCACTGAACTCTTCCTGCAAGGTTCAAGTCATGTTGCTGATAGCAGCTACAGAACTGTAGCTGAAGACTGAAGCACCCCAATCTTTCTTCTGTATGTGAAACTGATATATGTGGAGTGCTAAGAGCCTGTGTATCGAGAGATACCAGTGCTAGGTGTCATCACAAAGTGCTTGGAGGACCTCCAGGTCTGTGAACCATTACAACCTAGGAGGGGAGAGGAGCCAGGACATCACTCCAGGTCACCTCCTGCCTGCAAGGGAGTAGGGCTTGTCAGAGTCAGGATATCAGCTGGTGGCAGACCACCTAACTTAAATTCATGTGCCTCTTTTATATTCTTTTGTTGAAGTGAGCCACTGGTTCTCTGCTGATCTCATAATTAAGTAGAACTGTATTGGTTCTGTATTGGCTCTGTTGAGCACAGCCTCTCTCCCTCCTAGTTGTTTTCTTGTTAGCCCCAGTTATATCAGTGAATGGATCTTTATTGTCCCTTTGTAGTTTTCTCACTCAGACCTCCTCTCTGCCACATATTTGTGCCCCTCATCCCAGCGTTCTGCATTCTTCACTGACTTACTCCAGAATAGTCCCAGTGAAGAGTAGGTCAGGTCATCAGCTGGCACAAATTGTCAAAATAAGATTATTGCTCAAACCAAATAAAGGTAACAAAATGTGACCTTCTGTTGTTAAATCCAATTAAGTTTCCTTCCATCAATTCTCAGTTCATTATCCCTTTTACCCCCCAGGCCCTGTTCTTCCATCTTTTCAGGCTTGGTGCAGAATTAATGTTAAATCCCATTAGCCTGACCCCATTTTCCCCATTTTGCCTTCTGGTCTTTTGAATTTATGTGCTCTGGCAGGTTGATTCGGCAGCTCAGGGATCAAAGGGAGTGGCAGGCCCATAAGGAGCTTCAGAAAGAACCTGATTTATTCTAATTCACTTTACCCTTACATGAGGTTTCTGAAGGGGCCTCAGCAGTAGGGTCTTGTCAGGAGGAAGAAGGGCTCTTGGCAGCATCTGCTAGTCCCACCACTCATGTCTTGGGATAACTCTAGTTAGGAGATTGAAGCTCATCACTGGATGAGTGTATATTCCCTCTTGCCTTTTCCTTCAAAATGTGGCATGGAAAAAAACACGCTTCCTTACCCAGATAGATCCTTCCTGCTGCATCAGAAGGACCATCTACAATCAGAGCAATGCAAGACCGTTGACCACATTTTGGCTAGGCTTATGCTGCAAATTAAACAGGGAGATGGCAAGACCCAGGACGGATATTGACTAACCTATATGTTGTGGCCTCTCGGAAAGGGCTTTCCTGCTCCCTTTTCCAGCAGTTGGGTGGTAGTCTTAGGTTTCCTGCTGCTTGCAAGCTCAGCAGGAGCACTTTGTATTGCTTTATTGGCATGAAGCATTGGTCAGCCACTGCATTGTGTGGCAGCAGGGGATGTGCCTGGTGAGCTTTGCAGAAGGTGCATTTGGGAGCAGATTGGACATGCTTTGCCCCTGAGTGGGCCAGGAGGTAGCCCTGCAAAGAGGGACTGTGGGGAGGTGTCTTCAGTAGTGAGCAGAGTGTGGGGGAGGAATGTCTTCACTGAGTCCTGTGGTGAACCACTCTTTGGTGTTTTGCCAGACATGCTGATTTTGAAAGTGATGTGGGGAAGACACGATTAAATGGCTCTCATTTCCTGATGTGACAAATGGTGAGGGTGGGGTGATGTGCTAAATCACAGCCTGTGGGGAGCACACAGAGCAAGAGCAAGTTACGTTTCACAAACTAAGAAATGACCAAAGTTACCTGGCTGAGTTTACTTCACATAAAACATTGTCAAGGTCACTTTCTTCTTACTCTCTTGGAAGAAAGTGAGCATCTTTTAATTTTAATTAATCTAATGAGCAAATAGTTTTTCTTACTGACTTGTACAAATGAAATTTCAAATGGGTGTGGGGATATATAGGTTCGATTAAGTGAATGGTTGCTTTAAATCTAGGCCCATAATTGAGTTTAATTTCTTCTCTTACACAGAACTCTTGGTAATTTAATTTTAGAAATGGGAAAAAAATTGCAGAATATAAAGTATGCCGTTTAAAGCATACATGGTAGAAACAAACACAAAGATCCTATTCAGACCAGTATGTAGTTTTTTATCCTTTTAACCAAAGTCTCACTAATTTGAGTAATGGACTTGATATTTCTGCAGCTCACTCCGCTTGCTTATTTAATCAGTGATTATTGTTTTCATCAAAATGGGATGTATCAGGCAGATGAGGTTCTACATGAATATGCAACAGCAGATAAACACTGAAAAAATGCAAAGTAGGGAGCATCGTTCTGTACCAAATAAAATCCCAGTGCTTTGATAAACCTAAAAATCTGTCATGTTTAGGTTTAATAATTAAATATCCTTGGGTATTCACTGCTGGTTACGAGAGTATTTCACTACCTTTTTTTTTAGGTACTTCTCAGCAAATACTAAGTGGGCTCAGTTCTTTTTATGAGATAGGATAGTCATGTCTGTCTTAACTCTTTTTAGTGCTGCATCTTTCCAAATGATACCCAAGTATTGACAGGGGGTTGGTTTGTGGTTTGGTCCATCAAGAGTTCATGTGTTAGCTTGTTAAATGTGGTAGTTTTCTGTATTGATCTCTGCACTGATGGAGTTGATTTAATAATGGAATGGCTTGTTATTGTAGTAACAGGTAAAGGCAACTTTGTGAAAAGTAAGTTATTTTGGCAAATACATTTTAGTAGCTGTTATAAGTCATGTAGTAACTGGCAACAGTCACATTTTCTGCCATTGTGACACATTAATGAATGGGCCTTATGGAAAAAAAAATGGTTCCTCGGGAACTTTTCCTATGGAGAATTACCTACTATGAAACACGTAAGCAAGGAAAAACAGAGCAGTTCTCAGAGTAATAGGAGGACAGTGCTATTTTTTGTCTGTTAACGTGCTATCCGTGCATGTTAACTTATCTTCACTGCTTAGGCAGTCTAGCTTCTGAATTTGAAAGCACCACAAAACCTTCATTACATTTTCCCCTAGTCAATTCCAAGAACACAGAGCCACGTTTATGGTGGCTTACACTAGTATAAACTGAGTACATGGCACTGATTTTGGAGCATTACAGATATGAAACCAGATTGAAATGCAGTCATTTGCATAGGGCTTTGTCATCTGGAAAGAAGATAGAAAAAAAGTATTTTTTCATTAATGAAAGGAATTGTAGGAGGGAACTTGTCTCACTGTTGAGGGTACCAAGAATATCAGTATGTTAAGGAACAAAATAATGGCTGATTTGCTTTCTTCCAACATGCACCTGGTAGGAAAATGAGCAAAAAGTGTATTTACCACTATTTCTGTCATTCCACAAATTATTTTTTCTAGTGGGAGAAGCACCTCCTTGTCATAAAAGTTGTTAAATAAGAATATGCTGGAAAGAGAGAACACCCAAAATGCTGGTGTTTTTTCCCTTGCAGAGTTAAAATTAAGTAAATAAAATCACTAAATTTAGACATTCTGGGCATGACTTCTCTTTAATCATGCATCCCAATGTAAACAGCAACATGGCTTAAAGCTCTATAGCTAACCTATGCAGGTACACTGCTGCTTCCTGTGCGCTGTCTGTTAAAATGATCATTTACATCAACACTCAACTTCCTTGTAGTTGGAAATGTAAAATATGATTGATCTTTGACAGTGTATTATTAAAATAGCCTTTCCATGCTGAGTTTTCAGTAGATAGCATGTGTTCATTAGCTTCATGTTCTGCATTCAATCACTTCATAGTCTTAATAGAAAAAGGTTAAAAGCGTTCAGACTCACTGATGTCATCCACCTTACCAGTGCAGTTTTATCATGAAAATCACAGTTCTTTCCATTTATCCTAACCACAGCTACTTTGGAAAGTTGCTGACTAAAGTGTTAATGGCAGCTATTAGTGGAAGGTCAGCTGAAGTGACTAGAACATTGGCCTAGTTGTACTTTGTCTGAACCCATCTGACTGCGTGTGACAAAGTTCCCATGGAGTTCTTTGCAATACGTGCAAGCTCACTTGCCCATGCTTGCACTGATGCTTCTCCTCCCTTTGTATCATGAATCTGGGAAGTATTCACTTTGAACCAGAATGATGACTGTCCAAAAACCTGCCATGTGGCATGGCATGGACAAGAACAAGTATTGATTATGCTGTTCGGGAGAAAGTGGAGTGGAGCTGAGCTGTAGCAGTTCTGCCCAGGATCCTGGCCTGCTCTGAAACAGCAGCTGTGCCTCTCCATGGGCCCCCCCTTGGACCAAAGTCAGACAGCTTCCACTCCTATTGCTGGAGGGTGTTGCATCCTGTCTGCAATGGCAAAGGAGACCCAAAGCACATATATGGCTTACCCCTTACATGCCTGTTAGCCACAGCAGGGGAGATAATATTTAACCACTGACTCTATACCAGGGAACAAAAATTAAAACAGAAGGTTGTATGTTAGGTTATTTTATTTCAATTTGCAGATTTGTGTTGCTGGGATCAAAAGCCAAAAAGGCTGGAAATAAACTATAAATGTGCCAGAGCCAAAATAAGCAGACTGAAATATGGCTAGACAAATTGCTTGTATTCCAGGCAGACAGAGACTGAAGTGAGGAGCAGGCAAACGTGGCAGCTCTCTCTCTTAAATAGCTTTCAAAATTTTTTATCTATTTTTTATGCCCTTGAACAGAAATTTCTGCTTGTGAACATAAAATGCACCAATGCCAAAAGGTAATTTGCTTACTCAAAACTGGCACCTTAGTTTAGGAGAGCCAGCTCATGTTTAGACCTGAGATAATGCTGAGTAAGCATCAAAACCTTGGGTTAATTATCCAATGCTTTAAGCATCTTGAATTAGGCTATAATTAGAAGTGCCTAAACTCCACGTTGCTGTATTTTCTCTTCAATAGCGTGCATTATTTTGATTTCAAAATGCAAACAATGGAAATTCCAGAAGGCTTCTTAAACAGGTTTTGCCAGTGCTGATAAAAATGAACTTTCTTCCTTACGTGCAGTTCAGCTAAACTGACATCTCTTCTGCATGTAGTGGGAAAGGAATTTTACTTTGCTACAATATATATCTTTAAGAAGTTTTCTAGCCCTTATCAAAGTTAGACACGTGTCTCTGCCTTTACTTAAAAATATTTGTTGGAAATAAGCAATTATAGGCCTTTTAGCAAAGGCTGTCTGTCAGGCTCGGATACTGGTCTAGCAGGATTTAAAACTAACAGATACTAGTGGTGATGTGCTGATCATTCATAAACTTCAATAGAGAAATAAACAGAACATTTCTAACAAATCAGAGTGAAACATTCCTTCCTTTCTAGCAAAATGCCTCTGAGTTGAATGCATTCATTCCAGGTTATTTAGGGAATAATTCATCCTGCATGTAGCTAACTTTGTTTGGTTATTTTCATGTGTATCAGGTTCTCTTCAGTTGCACATTTGGAAGCAGCTTTGGGAGTTTTTGGTTATTCAAGTGTTTTTCAGTGCATTCATTGTTGATAAGCATGCATATAATCTAGGCTTAGCAATTGCCTAAAATTAGATCTATGAGAGGAAAACTACTTTAAAGCATTTCATAATTTTACTGTAAAATACATAGGTTGCTTTAAAATTGATGGGAAAAAAGAGCTGCAAATGACATGGCATTACAGGATAGTGTTTTCTTATTTCTTTATCTTTTATCTCAGCAGTAGGGGTGCTTTGAAAATGTCATCACCACAGACCAATGAGTTCCTGAGATCAGTTCAGGTACTCCAGGGAGTGAGGGGATTTCTTGAAAATGTTTTGTAAACATCAGTGAGTTAAATCTCAAATCGTCAGTGAGTTGTGTGATGTATCTGTAGCAGAGATGGGCAGACTGAGGTACAACTGAATTGACCTCCCTGGAACAATCTCCTTAATAAGTGTATTTGTGCACCTGAGAGACCTAGACTAGCTCTCAGCGCTAATCTGGGGTGTAATTGCACATGCTGCTTCCTAACACGTGGACATGTAGACCTTTACCCATGAGGTCATTTATGAGAATATAGTGTGAAAGTTGCATCATTTGAAAAGAGCTCCAAGTGTGCTACAGTTAAGCCTATGCTGTCGGGAACTTTACCAGATAAGAGACACAGTGCTTGTGCTGTGGTGTAGTGTGTTTGATAAGATCCTGGATAATGTAAATGCTTGTGTTGAATTGCACTATAAAGTAGTTGGAAATTTGAGTATATTACTTTATGTCTATCAAATAGCTAAAGAAAGTCAAAAGCAACAAGTATGAAAGTTTTAATGGGTGCATGTGGTGAGTATTTTATTATC
Organism: Neopsephotus bourkii; assembly: GCF_033783945.1. Lineage (NCBI taxonomy): Eukaryota > Metazoa > Chordata > Aves > Psittaciformes > Psittacidae > Neopsephotus > Neopsephotus bourkii. The sequence continues at coordinate 215,888 of NW_026900643.1, forward strand.
ATAAAAGCTGTAGGGTTTATTAGCTGATACAGGGCTGAAGTTTTTCATTAGCCAAAGGGTTTCATGGGATATAGCTGGAAAACATTCCAAACAAATGAATATTCTATTTTAAAAGAATAATGAGACGTTGAGGGGTTTTATAAACTCCGAAGTTTGCTAAACCAATATCTCTAATTAGATGAAGAAACTCTCTATAGAGGCTTTGCATCAGCGGCTGTGCACATAGCAAATGTTTTAAGCATTTACATATCAAATGCTGCTGGCAGCATTTTGGCTGCAGTCCAAAGCTGTAGATAGTTTTAATCACATTTGTTCATTAATCCTTGGTGGAATTCCCTTATATGGTCTCTTTAGGATTTTCATTTAAGCATGTGCTGCTGCTTCTCAGCAGTGGGCTTATTTATTTATTTTATGAATGCCATCTGAAGCCTTGAATTTATGGAAAATAGGTTGTAGAGTGGCTCAGGAAGCAGACGATGGAGTATATTCTTTTTTTTGTCAGTAGATCTCTTTTGTACCCAAGCATTTATGTACTCTGACTAGGAAGAGGTTTATTCAGCAGTGTGACATTTAAAGAAGACTTTACTCTTTTGTGACTATGTTAGTTCTGTTCTTTTCCATAGGAAACAGACAGTGGTTGAATGGGAAGCAGTAATTGAAAGTAGAGCAAAGATGATTGTATTGCTAATAAAATGTCTTGAGAGTCATACAACACTGGCAGAGCTGCACTGAAAGTAGCTGCATCCTGTATGAGAAGTGATCAGTGCCTGGAGTATCAAAATGCAGAACACTAATGCTTTGAAATACATGGGTGCAACTCCCAGCCCCGATGGCCACCCTGGTGCTGGAGCAGAACTCTAATCTCTCAAGTACTCGAGCGAGCTGAGCTGCTAAGGCAATAGTTTTCTTCCATTACCTCGTTCCTCGGTTAAACCTGACTTGAAAGACAAAACAAACCATTTAAGACAGCACTGATGTAAAAGCAGAGTGTTAGCAGTCACCTAGAGCCTTCCACACACAGTTGGCCTCTGAAATCATATCTGTCGTTCCCATTTTTATGGTACGTTTTCCGAATGAATGCTGTAATGGGAATCAGTTTCTCTGAGAAATGCCTGCCATACTAATATTTGTTCTGCAATAGATAGCAAGGGCTAAATATAGCCTTCCCTTTTCTTTGCAGTTTTAGATGGCAGTCTTTTTGCATGCTTAGGCCAGTATCAGGCTCCTCTAAGCCTCCCCTTGCACTGAAGTGCCTCTAGGGAGAGAGGAATGGGAGCATCACTGAGAGGGTCCAGCTGCATAACCAGGGTCCAGAGCTGAACCCTGTAGTGAGAGGGTTTTTTTCCTGTGTTGTTGTGCTGCACTTGCATGGTTGATCATCTTGCTATAAGCATGAGAGAGGTCTTACAGGTTTTTGATTTTTTTCTGCTGAATCATTTGGCTGTTGTATCCTTTTATTAGGCTACCCATACATGCCATGCACATGCACCCACATGTGTGTTTACTGGTGTGGTGGAAGGGCCAGTATGGATAAGGGTCCCTTACTGGAGTGGCAAGATCACACCCAGCTTCACTGCCAGTGTTGCCATGTCCCCAGCAGACCCAGGAGCAGAGCTTTCGGAATACCTTGAATAAGCTATACAGGTGTAGGTGGGAATTCACGATAGTTCTTCCCCATGTCCTGGATTGCTCTCCTTCCTCATCACCACCTCTGCTCCTCCTGGTGATGCAGGGCTGTTGGCAGCTGCAGAGCTGCTGAGCCGGTCTGAAACCTCCGCTCCTTGAGTGAAAGGGCACCAGGGTGGGATGGCCCCAGGCAAAGAATAGTTGGAGAAGGAACTCTGCTTCTGCCACAGGGGTCTTGGTAATGATGGCATGTCCCAATACTTTACAATAATGTGGTAAGTAAGATTAATTTAATCACTTATTGAAATCAATGAGCTTAATCATAATTATTATAATTTATTGAAAAGCAGGTAGCAAAATTGAAGGCACTCAGCTCTTCAGCTTCCAGGTTTTTGTGTGCACAACTGCATGTTTAACCATGGAGTAATATCATACTTAATTCTGAGTAGAGGAGTTTGCCCCATAATTCCAGCTTTCTTCTCAGAAGACTTTTTCTTCTCTAGGGACCTTCTAGAAGTAGTTTCATGACAAAGAGCTGTGGGGTTTGCCATATGTCTGGTATGTGTGGTTGCTGTATGGGCTCTGTATGGCTGCGCCTTCATACAGGCACAGTGATCCTGGGAAAGGAAACTGTGGAGGGGAGTCAGACAGGTACAGATGGGAATACCAAAGCTTTGGGCACTGAGAGAACTTGTAACAGTCTTTAGTTAGCTCTTCAGACTATGTATTTGCCTTCATCATCCTTGCTTTAGAAGCCCTACTCTCCCAAAAGCTTTCCCCTTTATGTTTGTTCCTCTGGCTTTTTGTGTATTCAACTGCTTTCATGATACTCTCCTGCCTCTCCAGCACCCCACACCATGGCAGAACTACCACTGTTTGATGACAGCACCATTCACCACGCCCAGAGCAAACTCCCTCCCTGCGCTCATGTCCCTTTGTGTTGCAGCTATCAGTCCTGTTCAGCAGAGCAGACTTGCCTGTAGATAGCCCTAAATTAGTCATGATTATGAATTTCACCCATTTTCAGTGTGCCATGTCCTCACAAGTGAGTATTTTGTTCTGTACTAACGCAGGCTGTTTGAATTCACAAGAAGCAAGTGGAGGTGTACATGTTGGGGTGTAGTGAGACTTGCTGCCTGTGGACCCCAGATGCTGGTGTCACAGTCACTACTTCAATTCAGCACTACAGTGTTGTTGTTCTAGGGAATACAGCCTTTGTCTTTACAGGATATGGCAAATACATGAAAAAAATCTCAGAGCTGTGGCCAGATTTGGTGATGGCTGGTGGCTACAGCTCACAAATACTGTGCACTTACTGAACAGCAGCAGGATGGTTTGCTGGGAAAGAGTTGAGCAGCTTGTATAAGCTCCACCCTTGCTGTTGCTTTTCATCTCAGTAATGCTGTGTGGTTAACATAGCAGTTACCTCCTGTGAGCAGTAGTGTGAATGGTCACAACCTGGGCACCCTCACATTTCCTTTGCTGGGAGTAGGCAGGGCAATAGCAGTTCCTTTTGCCCCATTGTGTAGCAATAAAAAAGGTGTTAATTTTTTACTTGTTAGGTTAGAAAATGCATAGAAAAAGATCTCTTCTACACATTAAGGTTATAACAGTGACAAAAGCACTAAAGGCAAAAATCACATTCGAATCAAATCAGTGCCTGGGCCAAAATCACTTCCCAAAGGCCAAGATGTGATTGCTTCCAGCAGACTTTGCCCTTGCTTCTGCAGAAGTGTGGGACCAGAACTGAGCAGGTCTGTTTTAAATAAATCTAAAGCCACAGTTTAATTGCCTTACTCTGGCTTTTCATATTCCAGCATTGTAATTTACAAGTAACTACATTTGTGATTAAAGCGAGTTAGAGCTGCCCAAAAGGAGTAGCAGAATCCACTTCTCAGTGCTGATACTTGCATGTAGGAGCAAGCATACAGAAAAAAAAAAAGAAACAAAAATAATTCCAGAAAATAGTGATTAAAAGTGGAATTTAGTCTGGGTTCAGCTTAGCAGCTGTCCCTGGCCAATGCTTGTGTGCATAATACAGGATAAGTTCAAGATAGACTTTTCAGTTGGGACAATGTGGGGTATTCCTGGTGAATGAAGTACTGGGAGTGAACTGGCCAGAGACACTGCAGTAAAAGCCTTCCCTTCCTTGGCAAAGCTATTGAAATAGGGCTGAGGAGAATGAAGTTGCCTATAGAAGTCTAAAGCCCAACAAGACCATAGGAGAGATTCCCATGGATTTCATTGGACTTTTGTCTCAAACTTGGAGCCAGTATGAGAGCTGCTTTCCAAGCAGAAAAACTGTGTGTATGCATAATATCTAAAACCATTTATTTGGTCTTACCTTTTTGATAGATCGGAAATCAAATGCCCAAGAGACAGAAATGATCTATACTTTGTGTGCATATGGACTGCAGCCCCTGGCACTTTTCATGAAGTTTGAAACAAGATTGCTTGCTCTGGTTCTTGATAAAGGAAATAGCTATAAACCCAGTCCAGGGATTACCTGAAATGAAGGCATTTTTTGAAGACCTCATTGGTGAGATCGCTTGAAGCAGATGGCAAATTGAACCTTCCTGCCTGTGACCTCACCCGCTGAAGCAGAAAAGAAACCAAAAGAGCTTTTCAGCAGCACTGCCTCTGCCACAGCATCTCTGTGGGTGACTGCTAGACTCTGGACTGGGTTTCAGTTAAGTTGGAGGCTATTTGGGTTGCAGCAGTCTGTGCTCCCCAGGAAGTTTTTCTCACCATCACTGCTCCCTGTTTTAATCAGCAAGGTCTCATCTGTCTACAAAGCCGCAGCCTGCTCTGTGCCAGGACAGCCCTCCCAGTTGCCAATCTGGGTGGGGGGTAAGACCCAGGGTCTATGGGTGGACAGTCAGACCAACACCAGCATGTCTGAAATGCCCCTCTGGAGAGGGGCACCAGGGTCTGCCAAGCAAGGGGCAGTCCATGCAGTACCAAATTGGCAGAGTCCAACCCCAGGATCCAAGAGAGCAGTTACTCTTTCCTGCATCTGATTCCTACACAGAATCAAACTCTCTTGCTTCCGTACCTGTGGCTGCTAAAAGTTTCTGAACTTTTGAGCTAACTTAGCCAAATTGTTATGCAATTATGTAAGTTTTGACATATGAATAGTCCAATTGAAGTGAGTACTATTCCTTATATCCTTCAAGTTGCCCATGCGTTAAAGTACATTGCTGAATCAAGGACATTCATATTAGCCTTTACTATCTTCCAAAAGTAACAATTGCTTGTTTTCCTTTTCTCAGATTCTCCAAAGACTTTCTTAATCTATTTTCACAGCTGTAAACTAAGGGAATCTCTGCTCTTTGCTTGGATTAGTCATCAGGACTTGAAGGGTTTGCTTAAAACCAGCAAGCCAAGCATTGTCTTTTGTTCTCCGCAGTGTTTGGCCGTGGTTGTGTGCAGGGACACACTCATACCGCTTCCCAGGCAGACATGCCAGCACCTTCTGACAATGCAAACATAAAGTCACTGTTTCCCTTTCCAGTTTTCCATTTTAGTCTGAAATGATTGCAATGCTCAGCATGTGTATGTGCTTACTGAGTGCCTGGTTAGCCTGCTCATGCCCTGGGACACCTCAGTCCCAGGCTAGGGTCTGAGAAAACACTAGTGGTAGACCTTGCTTTGGCATTATCTTCCAGGTTCCCTTCTTGCTCTAGGACACATCTTTCACTTCCTTAGACCTCTGATTCTACCTCTCTTGACTCTTAACTCCGGGCTGAGTTCCAGCCAAGGAGCTCAGCCATGTTCCCAAGGTTGAGCAGAGCCTAGGACTGAGCCACTAGCAGCCCTGAAGCTGCTTTTGCAGCCCTCAGAGCCCCTCTGCCTGCCCAGCTGACTGTTCCCATCCTCTGAGCCCAGCCCCATGAGAGGCTTGGCTGAGTTTTGCTGAGTGGCATCACAGTAGGCAGGCAGGCAGGCAGGCATGGTGCGCTGCCTCTGCTACCTCTGTCCACCCTTGCTGCAGGAGGTGAGCAGCAGGACCTTATTGAGGTGATCTCGGTAAAGTTCTAGTAGAGATGGACACCTCCATCCCACCTGGCAGACCTGCCCTTGATTAGCACCAAATCTACATCAGTGAAGTTGAAAATTCTCTGTTTTCCTATCCATTATCTTCACTTGTCCTCTTGTCCTGGAAGTTGCCACACGGACACGCTTTCTCTAGACTTGGAGCTCACAAGAAAATTAGTTTCCTGTTCTCTCTGCATGCTGCACACATGAGAACAGCATGTTTTTCCTCAGCTTCTCTACTCCTGCATCATCCTTCCTCCCTGCTAACAGCCCAGGTAGCCAGCTGACTAATTCTTCTCCCCAGTGCTTTGCCCTCCCAGTGAGTTTAATAACAAAAGGAATAAGTGAGAGCTGTGTGGATGCATCCATCAGCTCCAGCTTCACACCCCAGCTGTAGAAAGGGTTTTTCCTCAATCTGTATTCACGTTGTGTTACACACTAGGGAAACTGATTGGAATGTAATATGTATGTTGGTGTGTTTTAATCAGTAGTATGAACTACTCTCCCTATCCTCGTGACTTTTTCATTTCCTTCTTAGGAAGGCTTTATTGCACTTCTTACTTTCTGTTATACCATGATGGTTGGTAAAAGATTTTTGCCAGATTTATGCTTAGTGAATTATCCCTGAAATTTCTGAAGCTATAGAGGAATTTAATTCGGCAGCGTGGAGTTGATCTTGCTCCCAGTGATGTCTTCAGCTGAAAATCTTAGGTTTTGTTGCCTTACTTAGGGAGAATGTCTTTAGTATTCCTCAGAAGGAATGCCAGAGGCACTGTAAATAGCTGGTGCCAGAGGCATTGCAATGATGTAGAGACCCTGCTGCCACTGTGTATGAAGAAGTGTGGTAGCAATCTGTGCCAGAGGCATTTAGGAAATATACCCCTGAAGGCAAAGCTTTCTGAAAGGTGAGGGGATTTTAGCAGCTGCATTAGCATATATGGCGTGTTCAATACCTTTGATTTTGCTTTTAATGTCATGAGGTGGAATAATTCAGAGGTGATGCGCAGCATCCTCATGATATTGGGGCGAGAAGAAGCAGATGGAATGAAAGCTTAATAGAAATTCAGTGTGCTCCTGTGCTGAGCACAGAATTGGTTGACCACATGAATCTAAATATCAAATAACTAGAAAGTTTTACCAGTTGGAAATGTGATGGTTTATTTCTGTGTTGTCAACACTTGAAAAGAAGCAGACCTAATTGAAAAGGAGGAAAAAAATGAAAGTAGGACCAGGACACCATAAGTGTTTCCAGGAAGTGGGAATATGTCAGTTAGTAATTACTGTGAGAGCTAAACATCATGTGGGCATTTCTAAGTATTATCTAAAAAGTGAGAAGCATTGAAAAGTTTGTAGCCCCAAGTGTCCAAATAGACTTGTTAGAACACTGCTGAAAAGCAAAACACAGGTTGGTGAGCAGTCTGGAAATGATGATGTTTTATTGAGTGGTGTGGATTGTTACTTTGCTTGATTTGATTAATTTCCTGTAAGGAAATTAAAGCTCAGACACTTCTAAATTCAGTTATATTTCTAAAGATCATATTTGCGTGCCAGCTTTTGCCTAGAAACTCACCCAAAGATGTCGGCCATTGAAACCATTTCATGTGGAAGTATTGCTAAGTAAATTCACTAAATGCCTATTCATCCCAGTAAGATGGAGAATCAGTGGAGCAGCAAACGTGAAAATCTGCACAGCTTACTATACAGAGAGCAGTTTTGTGCAGTTGCCGAATTGAGATGCAGAGTCTGACCCTCAGAGGTATTACAGCTCACATGAGTGAGCATAGGAGGAGGGTCTCAGGCTCCTATAGGGCGTTCATGCTGGTTGATAGGCCAATATTTCATTTAGTCCAGATAAAATCAATGATTATGAAGATAGTTTACTAGGCTGGTAACATTTCCAAGTTGTTGCAGCCTGAGCCCAGAAGTTAAATGCATTTTGTACAGGTCTGTGGTTTAACTTGGTTATCTGTGACTTACAATACTAAAATGTTTTCAAGATACAGTACTGTTGACAGCTGCTTTATCTTTCATTTTTCTGCCACCAGCTCTATTGCAGACCATTGCTTAAATGGTACTGGATCTATAATGGTGTGGGTTTGAATGCAACTCAGGAGATGAGGATCTTTTTAATATGATTTATTCCGTTTTCTTTAATATGCTGACCTAGATAAATAGAGAACATTTTTGCTCCATTGTTAAAGAAATAGCACACTACAAAAGCTGTCAAGCGTAAAAACATTCTTGGACATGTCAGCTGAAATTCTGAAAATGCTGGTATCAGATTGCCAGTCATACTAATTGGAATTAATCTTCTGAATTCTGAATTCCTTTGTTCCTCTTAATTATATTTGCATTTTGACATTCAGGTTCCCTTGCTTTATGCATTCCAACCTTGGCCTCTTCTCTATTACAAGGATGAAAACAAATAAAATACCAATAGATGCTTAACCAAATTCCCTAGGAAAAGTCTAGCAAAGCATGTAAAATGGGACTATCAGTGCAGTCATCTCACAGCTGGATTTTCATGCTTTTAAAAGTGCTGAGCAGTATTACTCAATACATACTCTTTTACTGTGCTTAGAAAAATCTTCCAAGAGTTGATAGGAAATTTGTGAAGATGTAGTAAAGCTGAGCTTCTTCGCAAGTGCCCTTTCCTGAGGGAGGCAGTGAAGTTCAGCAGCGGAATGGAAGTTTTTTTAGCATCTGCCTTCTTCACAGAGTCTGTGGACGGTCCCCAAATGAGAACAGTAAGTGTATGAATTACACTAAACGTAGTAGTTTTCACAGTGTAATTTGTGCATCCTGTGTTCTTTCTCTTGCAGGACAAATGACCAGCTAGTAGCATTCCTGTCCAGATACCGTGATATGAACTTCTTGAAATCACATGGGAGGGACAATGCAAGGTAAGCTGGCCCTTCCCTCAGCTGATTTTAGCCATGGCACTGAGAGTTTTTGCATAGTAATGGTTTTCCAGCATTAGCCAAATGAAGAAATCCCTAGCCCAGGAAAGAAAAGCAAATCAGGAGGAAGTCCTCTCCTGAGGACAGTTGTTTATTGGTCCAGAATGGCTCCTCCCCACAGCTGTAATTGCCAAGTAGTTATTGCCCCGCACAGCAACACTTCCCTGGCCCAGTCAGTCCCAGCCACACTGGGGACCAAGACCTGCACTAGCTGGGGTCTGCAGCAAAGCCCTCTGCAAGCAGAGCATCTCTGCAGGATGTGGGAACCTACACCAGGGTGAATATGCTAATGATGGTGGCTGAAGGTAGCATGATCTGCTAGCATTTTGGAGTCCTTGAATCAGCATCCCTGTTCATCTACCCTGCACAGGTCTCAGGGAGAAGAGAATGTGCTGTGTTCCCCACAGTGCATCACTAATACTTACAGCTTTGCGGCTTGAAGGAGCAGCAGTGTCCAGACACCGTGTTTCCAAAGATTTAAGCAACCTCTGCGGGTGGAAGATCTTTCCCTTCTGATTGCAGTGGTCTTTTCCTCTTTATTGATAGTTTTGGACCATAACAGTTGTATTGCAACAGTTCCAGCAACTGCATGTGCTGAGTCCCAGTAGCTTCGAACCTAAAAATAGTGGTTTATTCTGCTTGGGTCACCAGGACATCTCTTTACTCTGTAAAATGTCCAGCGTACTCTAAGGCTGAGTTCAGATAGTAAAGACAGAGAATATGACCCACTGAGCTGCATCTTCAGTGGAGCAGATAGGTAGAATAACACACAGGTCTCTCTCACTTCTTGGCTGCTCTTGCCACTAGATTTATCAATTCTGGCATGTTCCTGTTTAAATTAAACCCTCATGAGCATTCAACTTGTGCATGTTGAAGTTCTATAGCAGGTAGTAAAAAGTAAGACTGTGAGAAATAATATTTAAATCTGAGTCAACATTTTTCATAGGAGAGTCTCTGGCTTGGGAAATGCAGTGTCAGAGTGACTGGCAGGTTGAGTTCAAGCTGGTAATAGTGATCATCAGCAGAGTTATTGTAGGAAAGGGAAGAGACACAACCAGGGAAAAGCAGTTGTCTCCTGTGCCTCTTTGTTCCTCTGGTGCTCCTGATTCTTCTCAAATTCCCTGAGCTGGCTAAGGAAAATAATGAATTATGACATGTCACATCAAAGTGGCTTAAACATGCCAACCTCAACTGGGTTAGAATAATTTAAATCAATTAAACACATTAATCTGGCATTAATATAATAATGAAATTATCTAATGTGCCACTTGTCATCTCCTCACAGGAATAATAACCCATTTATTAGTTCAGTGATTCCCTTTGACTGTATAAACAATTCAGTACATTTTAGCCTGTTACAATATGTCGCTGTGTTTTTGTTTTTTTTCTGCTGGATTTCTACCATAAATTCTTTCTGCATCAGGGAGCATAATGTGGGACAGGAGTGCAGATTTGCCATCCCTGTCTGCTGTGGTTGTGTAGTCGCTGCATCCTGTAAGCGCTCCCACTGGATGAATGAATCCTTTCACATCACCCCTTGGCAGCTCCCCAAAATTTCTATCAGGGAGATAGAGTGTCTCCCGTCCTCCTGCCTAGCCCAGATAACTGTAGAGGAAGGGCAGCAGGACAGCTTCAAGCCAGTAGCTCCAGAAGCCTCTGAGTAATATTGGTATTGGGTAAAAAAATCATTCCATTGGTGTCAAAAGCTGATCAAAAAGCTGTTAGCCCTCAGTTTGTGTTGTGGGTGATCTTCCAGCTCTACAATCACTTGTAGAGAGAGAAATTATATCTACTGTGAAGATCTCCAGCCTGATTTTTCAGTTTTAGTGTTTCAGCAATTGAGTCTTGTCTAAACCAGTAAATGTACCATCTGCTCTGCCCATTTGACACAATTTCCAGGTGGCTTCCATTTTATGCCCAAGGTGTGTAAGCTTAGGTTGTGCCAGTGAGGTTTATCCCTGGAGCTAGAATGATGAAACCCTCTGTATGAGCCCAGGCAGGTGAAACAAGACCAAAGGCCCACCTAGGCTGTTACTCCACGTCCTTCTGCCTCTAGCTGATGTTCACAGAGGAGCACAAGAGGAGGGTAGTGATGCTTCCTTACAGTATTCTCTCAGCCTCCTATGACTTTGCTTGCAGAATTTCCACAGCCAGACTTGGTGACTTGTTCATTTAAGAGTGGGGGATGATTATTATTTTCTATTGATTTTTCCAGGTACTTTTTAAATTTTGCCATTTGCTTTGCCTTGTCACAGCCCTGTGGAAAAGAAGTATCCTGTGGTGGGAATGGTATGGCCAAGAGCTTAGTAAGGTCAGCAAGAGAAGCAACAGCCTCTTTGGCCACAAAAATTTAACAAACAAAAGGCAGCTTTTGGAAAGGATTTTGGGCACAGGCCAGTCTCCAAGATATTGGCCAATAGGAGAAAACTCCCATGGGACATCCTATCTCAAAACAGGCTGGAACAGGGGTTGTCATTTTAAATGGCTAGTTGAAGCCATGATAGTAAGAGAAAGGACACTGGACTAGACTGAATGCCGCCCATGTACAGTAGTAATTTTGCTGTTACAAGGTATTTTTCTCAAAACATGTGAACTAATAATAGAGTGCTCCACATTTAAATATCGCTGAAAGCAATGTATAACCCTTGCTACTGCTTTATATTTTAATTTGTGGGTGAATAATGGCTCCTAAGTAATAAGCTTTTCAATTGTGTAAGTCTGTTTTGTAAACAACTAGAAACTCTGAATTTTAAGTCATCATAGTCTTTGGATCATACAACAGAAAGATTAGAAGTACCATCTTAAAACCAAAATACTTATACAGCTCAATTACAATGTACTTTGTATTCAAGCCATGTTCACAATCAGCACATGTTTTACTGCCAAATAAGGAGAGAAACCAGGCTTCCTTTATAGAGTGAAGTTTTCTTTTAGTTATGCCAAAGTCATTAAAAAGCACATCGCTCTGATTTTCCTTTAGTGGCTTCTGAAAAGGGAATGGACATGAAAATGGTTCCTTAACTCAGCTGGAGAAGCATTATTTCCTTAGCTGAATGTATGAAATGAAATTGCATACAGTGGCTGGAGCCGTTACATAGTGCTTAGTGGGCAACACTTAAATTTTCTCCTCTTTTTGGTGTCCCAGACTATTAAAAGCAAAAGAATAACCCAGTAGTTGTATATTACAGTTTGGAACACTCGGAAGTTTTCATTTTTTGGCAGAAACAGCACCTGGCTGATGTATTATAAAATATAAAGACAGTCAAATGTGACATCTTCAGCAACAGGCAGGAAAAAGGTGTTTTTTTAATAGAAACCTTGCCACAGTAGTCATTTGGGAAACAGTGTAAACGTACAAAAGGCTGGATGCTGTTACATCTTAGAGGAATCCAGAACTCACAGGCAGACTACAGACTGCTAAAGAAAAGGCCATTAGAAGTTTGCTATGATGTATCTGAGGAGTTCTCTTGTGCTGTTTTTGTCTCTTTATTAATGCTGTTACTTGTAGTTGCGTTGTTCCTTTTCTAGCTCCTGGGTTCCAGATACTTTTAGAGGTGTTGCTCAACTGCACAGCTTTTAATAATGAGCATGGCAAGCCTATCCCAGTTCTTAGAGGCTGGAGAGCCCTGAACTCCTGGAGGACTGGAGCATGTTACCAAAATCTCCACCTCTATCAGCCCGGTTCTGCTGATGCATATCTGTTTCCTCACCTCTCCAGACAGGACTTTTGTTCCACTGAAGCACATGTTCATTGGCATCCTGTACACTGGGTTAGTGGTAGTTTGGTGGTTGGTTAGAAAATGGACCACACAGTAAATGCTATTGTGTATTGCACTGATGAATTGCCCAGTAAGTACCCAAATACTAGGGAAAAAATTGATACATTATCCCTGCTGTTGGAATAGTTTAACCACTTAGCTCCCAGCAGCACTTGGCTTGCTGCTCATGTAAAATACTTGGCTTAAATTTCCTTCAGCCACACTTTTTTGTTAATTTTTTTGGAAATGCTTCAGTATTCTGCAGCAGACAGAATAAGATCTGTTTTTCGCTTGTAACTAGTTCAGCCCAACAGTTGTATGTCAGCTGTAGCAACTGAAATAGTAACACGCATCTTCTATGCAAAGAGACTGCACTTTACATTACAGCTAACTTTGAAATGTTCCTTATTGTTTTATGCTAAGTGTTAGGGGAACCATAAAGCCTTTACTGCTTCAGCCTGACAGTTTGCCTTCTATTACGGCTTTTATTTCTGCTTGGTTTTGGAAAGCCATGCTAAGTTGTCAATACAAAGAAAAAAAATAGGTTGAAGACGATAGGAAAATGCAGTAAAAATAGATGTATGTCTTGACATGGGACAAACCAGGATGGGTTTTGGTCTTGGTAGAGTATACAAGTAAGATCATCCACCAGTTTGGGAAGATGCAGTAAGTGAGAAGGTTTGAAGTAGCCATAATTTACCTGGTGAGACAGGAATTAGCAAGGAGGTGAAAATTGAGGTACCAGTAATCAAAAGTACTGTTGGTATCTAAGAACACTGAGTTGTACACTTCATTTTCAGTGGTATAAATAGTAACATTTGTGTCCTTTCATCCGAGGTTCTGAGATAGATAGTTTATAAATTGATTATGACAAGGAACATCCTTCTAAATTAGACAGATATTGTTAGCCTTGTTTTAACCACAGGTCAATAGCCTGATTTAGTAACTTGAAAATCTTCATACAAGTGACTCACACTTGCCCTCGATCACTTGGAAAGTTTGAATACCCATTTCCTTTTCTTTTTTCAGTCATCTAGTGTGCAGATCCTGAGAAACAGTAAGCGCAGTAGAAATATCCAGGAATACAATTGCGGTGGACACCCAAGTGTCCTCTGCAGTGTGTGTCCCTTGGCACTGCAGCTGTGATCTGGCCATGGCTGAAGCAATAGTGTGTGCTGTAGCTGCTCCAGCAGCAGCATCATATAGGTGAGATGGCTTCTTGCTCAGCCACTCAGGCCCAGCAGTATTCCCAGGTCAGAAACTACTTGGTTGTGTGGGTGTTGGGAAGAAGAGCAGGTAAGGGGACAAGAAATCTCTTCTAGAGAAGACAGTTAATGGAGAAAAACAGATGGCAAAATGTCGGCTTTTGTACCATTGAGTCTCTCTGTGGTGAATTCATGCTACATCTCTGCACACTATCATTTGCAGTTTTTTCCCTGTCTTGCTTATTTTACATAAAAAGAAACAAAATCACTGGAGTTGTGGCCTCCCTGATCATGAGAGGAAGCCATTACATTTTTGTCCTTGTAAAAGCTGTTCCAGTTTCTTACAAGATATAGTAAGTGAAGAATGGTGGAAAGAAACCCACGGGAAAGTCTTTGAAAGTTCCTTTCGAGTCTTGTGCTCACAAGGGACTGGATGGAACTCTTGTCAAAACAAGGCAATTCCTAGTAGAGTCAGAAATAGACTCTGCAAGTTTCCTGCAGCTAAGAATAGTTTTAGAGTTGTTTTTATTTTGGGGACACTTTAAGAGTTTGCTCTGTGACTTGTGGCATCAAAATCTTAAGAAATATTAAGGGGTTTTACGACTTCTTCTGAAAGAGACATTTCCAGAAGATGGAAAGTAAGATTTTTTTCAGAACAAGTGGAAGTTAATACTTAGGAAAAGGTGGGCAAGAAGAAAGAATCATAAGGAATTTCTTCTAAACATAATGCAAGAGTGAGATGTGACTAAGTCATTAAATGGATATACTGAGAAAATTACATATGAAAGTTGCAGAAACAAAGTATGTACAGTATGAGGTGCCTGTTGTAAGCTTGAAAAAGAGATGAGTAAAATGTGTGTATTCAGCGCCTATCAACAGCATCTTGTGTGGAATTCCCTAGAAGCCATGGACATCTGGTTTCCATAAAGATGCTATTGATTCAAAAGGGCCACATTTAACATAGTATTTCAAGGTAGACTTGTAACATGAAAGAACCATTCAAAATCCTGTACCATTTTTGCTATACTGTGAATGATCTAAACCTTATATTGCCAAATATTTTGTGGCACTAGACCAGCTCTCTGCCATAGATTTGCTTGTACGCTGAGCATAAAACTGTTCAAACATGTACTGGAAACAACTGTGGTAACATGGACCATTAGAAAACCCTTCCAGTAGTGCTGCCTGCTCTCACAATGACTTGCTACCCAGCTCCTGGAGACCCACAGAAATTGCAGGAGAAAATGTTACTCGCTGCATGTCTCCATTCAGGCTTACTTTTTGTGGTTGTGTCACCTGTGTTTTCTGCTCTGAATTCAATCCCTCTCTTCCCGAGGCTGGAGCCTGTGCTGTCCTCACTGAGGAGTTTGGCGCAGGGTTGGGCACCCCTCTGTTCACATACCTGCCATGCTCTGGGGCTCGGTGAGGTCTGGTGACCTTCTCTATTGCGGGGCACGTAGAGATACAAATGACAAACACTAATAGTGTTTTGAAAGCAAGATTTCCCTAAGTTCCTTGTTAACTTCCAAGCATTTAGCACAGTGGACAAAGCTACTAAAAGCATTTCAATTTGTGTGCTTATGGGTTTGGCTTTTTCAGGAGACATAAGCCCAATCTTGCTATAGCAAATCCAGTCAAGAGAGAAATTTGTTATGATGTTGTTTATGTTTGTGCATTGGCATTAAAGCTTTAGGGATTGTTAGGATGCTGTTGTGTTTATGGTATTTTTTTCAGACTAAGGGAGTTAAAGAAAGATAACAAGAATTCTGCTTTTCACCTCGTAACATTTACATTCAGGATGCCACAGTTTAAACACATTGGAAAGTGAGGTACAATTTTTATTTCTCCCTCGTTTCTTCCATCATTTTAATCTATACTGAGGCTTTTTTCATAGCCTTTTGAAACAGCAGGAATTGTGCATTCTGTGCTTTCTGTGTGCTGCCTGTCATACTGGCAGGAAATCTTCATCTTTACAGACTAAGTGGGTGCTATTTCTTTTTGACATTGTTCTCCTTTTAAAGCTTTGGCTCCAGTTTGGGAGTGAGGGGTCAGCCCTCGAGGCTTTTGGCACAACAAAAAGAAATCTTGGGAAACATACCACAAGATCATAGCTTTAGAAAACAGATGTTTATCTGGTGTAGCATAGATATGCTTCTTAAATAGCCAATTGTTAATTATTTAAGGGTTTTTTAAATACTGTGTAACCCTTCGTAGCATAGAGTTACTTATGGAAATGTGGTGAAGTCAGGCTTGTGTCACAGTCAACTGGAAACTCGTCACATACTCAGTGGAGGCCAGGATTTCTGGCTTGCAGTGGGCAGGGAATGAAGCTGCTCAGGTTTGGGTTTTATGAACTTGATTATTACAAAGCATTATTCAGTGACTGGTTTATGGAGATATATTGTACCCTAGAGATTGCTCACAAATTACTTGTTGCAACTGCTACACTCAAGACTGTCAAATTACAGTTCTGTGCTTTCTATTTGGTCACCTAAATTGCACGTTATTGTTACATGCTTCCTCGCTGATTGACTCTAGTAAGTGTTTCCAAGGTGTCTGTGCAAACACTGCTGGCAAAAGCCTCTCATATTCTCATCTGTAAAAATATTTACTTGACTTTTCCCACCAAAATTGGCTGACTTCTTCAGTTTTTGTCTAAAGAGAGTAAAAGAGGAGCAGATCGGGTCAAAGCAATGTGAAGACTTTGTCCACACACATTAAGAAGAGCGTGGATGTGGTGCTCATAGAGCTCCAAGCTCTGAATATCGTTGCTTGACATTGACTTTTGATTTGTGATGGATTGCTTTGCTGATATATTGTTCACTTTTATTCCTAGTTCTTGTACTGTGAGTAATGATGAGATCCTTGTAGGTGGACCTGGTCAGCAGTGAAATGTTGAAAAGAGGTTTTCTAGGCAAGAAGCCAGAAACAGGAAACATTTAGGAAGAAATCTTTTCACCCTAAAAAGTAACTTCCTTCCAGTCAAAAGCCTTTTAGTGACAAAGCTGCTGATAAGTAATGTTTGGCAATCTGATAGCCTCTGATGCTTAAGAAGTTTTACTCACTCATAGACATCAGAAAATGGAGACCAGCAAACCCTGTCTTACATACTGTGTAAGTGTGAGCATTCAGGACTGGGGGTCTCTCAGAGTTGCTGTGGTAGGTAGACCAGCAAACCCTGTCTTCCATACTGTGTAAGTGTGAGCATTCAGGACTGGGGGTCTCTCAGAGTTGCTGTGGTAGGCAGTGTCACTTTCAGAAAATTCTCCAGGAGGTGATACTTGATTGTGATAATTTTGCTGATATTAATGAACTGTGCAGCAATATTTATTTATTGTTAAAACATATCACAAGAAGGGTTGAGCTGTATGTTTATATTCATGTTGTAGGAGCATGTGCTAAACATCTTACAAATGCTTTATGTGTTATTCAGTCCTCATCTGAAATGCACTTATAAATATTTAACTACACTACAAAGTAAGAGGAGTTCCCTAAGCTGGGTTGCATTCATGAGCTGTCTGGACAGTTAACTATCCATGCTCAGGGATGGATGACACACCATGTGCTGTAGGCAGTAGGATTTTAACATAAACTATAAAAATAACCATGCAGAACTGTGTAAAGCCCGAGGCTGCATCCACACAGTCAGGGCATAAATGGCACCTTTTGCACGTTGCCTGATCGTTGAGCTCAGCTGGTGATACGCATTTCTGTTATGCTATGTTCACTGCTTACTTGTGAGTGTAATCCAGGCTCCTCAAAACTGGAAGCTTTTCAGGAAGAGTTAAAACTGCTTAAGGGTAAGCATAAAATGTCTTAGCTGGAGTGTTCTATCAAATAAATGTAACATGACATGCTTTTTCTTAGCCCTAGTCTTTAATTTTATTTTCTCCTGGTTGAGTCTCTTATCATTATTTTCCTTCTGTTGTTTGTCTTGCATCAGGAGAAAGGTCAAGTGTCTTCATCTGAAGGCAATCTCCAGTGTATTTGGCTAACCGTATCTTGCTGTCAGGTCATTGTCCTGGCAAATACATTTGCACTTGTCAGGGTTGTGTTGGTCTTAACCTGCCAGGAAGCACCTGTATTTTTCCACATTGACTAAGACAAATGAAATGCTATTACTAATCTGTTTTTTGTACTTTGATTTGGGAGTTACCTGTTGGATGTCCTGTAAAACCCAAGAGAGAAAGGCTTGAGGGAAAAATCGCGATTTATTTATATTTCATTGCTCTCTCTGAAGCTTGGCATGCCTTTATAAAATGCACTGGTTTGGAACTACATTGAGCATAACTAGGAACCTGTGAAATACAGGATGAGACCAGAAACAAATGGGTAGGATCAGCTTTTGCCCTCCATCTTCTTATCTTTCTTTTCAGAGGTGGCTGCTGCAAGACTGTTAGATGGCTAATCAAGAATCTTTATAAGATGTCTGTAGTGTTTGAGTGGTTTTGATTTCTTGAAAAAGTCTACATGGCATACAAATTGTACCTTTCCCTCAGTAAATATACAGTATGCTTAAAGTAAGTCCTTGCCTCCCTGACTGCCAAAATCTCTATTGCTCGATTGGCTAGGAGCATCATCCTAGAAAAGAGTCTGGATGGAAGATAAAAGCTTCATCCACCCTTTCCTCTTTGGTTGCATTTCAGGTCTCTATGCGCAGCAGTGCAACCTGGGCTTGCCAGGGCAAACCTCTGACTCCACAGGCAGGATCATTTAGTTTCTAGCAGATATAAAACACTCTTGGTCCCCTGGCTCCCCAGGAACATAAATGGATAGCAAGCAATTGCCCAATAGAAAGCTGTGTCTTCAAAGCCCTTTGAATAAACTATTGCTTCATAGACAAAAAATAAAGCATTTGCTATGCTACTGTGCCATTCTGTTTAGATGTAATATCTATGCCTGAAGCAGGTCCAGTAAGGGTGAGCCTTCTGAGAAATCCCTGCTTCCTGCTTGTTGTTTCTGGTATTTAAAACTTGGTATGATGTTTCTAGGAAGGTTTCAAGAAGCATTAGCTAGAGAGTCATCTCTTTGCAGGTCTCCAAATGTGTTGCTGCTCTTCAGTTGGGCTGCACTGCCTTGCTGGAGGATGAATGGTTGGAAAGTATGTTTTCTTTTAATAACCATGTTGTATAGGATTTTAGGACTGAAATTTGTTGTGAAAACACTCATGCTCCTAAGAATTGCCTCATTTCACTTCATATGCTGAGATTTGCTTGTCCAAACCATTAACTCTGAAAAGTCGTAGAACTGTTTTGTATACAAAAAAAGAGCCTGTCCACTATTTTGGAAAACATGAAACTTTGAGCCTGGGTTTGCTGGGATCTTCTCATATTCAGTGTGGCCATACTCTTCTATTGCTAGTTTCAGACAGTAAAGCTGAAATTGTATCATTG
Organism: Neopsephotus bourkii; assembly: GCF_033783945.1. NCBI lineage: Eukaryota > Metazoa > Chordata > Aves > Psittaciformes > Psittacidae > Neopsephotus > Neopsephotus bourkii. Next base: position 234,868 of record NW_026900643.1, read on the forward strand.
AGCTTTCTGCTATTAGCCAGCTGTAAACCCTAGCAGGTAATACAGGCTGAGGGAGTTGTAAGTAGAGGGGTTTTTGAAATGGTCAGTGAGGGGAGTTGGTTTGGGAGTTTCTATTGCAGTCAAATAAACTTCTGTTTGAAAATGAGGGTAAAGGGTGATAAATTGGTGGAGATAGCAGTTAAGGAAATCATTCAATGGAAAAGGACTTTAGCCAGGTGCCCACCAAAGGCACTGTGTCACTCCCCTCCTTGACTGGACGGGAGAGAAAATATAACCAGAGGCTTGTGGGTGAAAGTAAGGACAGGAAGGGATCACTCAGCCGTTACTGTCATGGGCAAAACAAACTTGACTTGGGGAAACTGGTGTCATTTATAAATAAAACCTTGCTTTATTTCCGATCAGTTCATAGTAGGATAATGAGAAATAAAGCCATATCTTAAAATCACCTTCCCCCCACCCTCCCTTCTTTCTGGGTTAAACTTTACTCCCAAATTCTCTCCTTCCTCCTCCCCCCAAGAGGTTCAGAAGGACAGGGAATGGGGGTTGTTGTCTCTGCTGCTCTTTCCTCCTCAGGGGAGGACTCCCCCTGCACTGGCCTTGGGGTCTGCAGCACTGCTCCTCTCACATACTCTCACTCCAGCTGCAGTTGCTGTTGCACAGCAACTTTTTCTTCTTTTTCAATATGTTATCGCAGGGGTGCTACCACGGTCACTGATAGGCTTGGCCAGCAGTGAGTCCATCTTGTAGCCAGCTGGCACTGGCTCTGTTGGATACAGGGAAAGCTTCTAGCAGCTTCTCACAGTAGCCCCCCCCTTCCCCACTACCAAAACCCAAATAGAGTTCCTATTTAAATATGGTCGATAAAATTCTATTATTTTCTTAAAATAATTAACTTGAATGAGCATTTAGTTTTAAGGGAAATAAATAAATGACCAAACTTTCAGGCACATTAATATTTGATTTGGAGATAACCGCATAAATATTGAATTTGAAGATTACATTCCAGAGCACTGCATTAAAATTGCAAGACTTTTCTATTATCCTTCATAATGGAATATGAAATTAGAAACTTGTTCATGGAAAGAAAAATTTCTCCACTCTCATCTACGCATTTTCTGCACTGTTGTGTTAACAGGGGACTGCTTTCCTCATCCTGTGAGAAGAAACACAGCTATCACTAGAACATAGACCCTGCAGTCATTTACGGTCTTTGAAAATTAATATGCACCATTTCATAACTGCATCTCAGTCTTTTGATTGGTAGAGAACAAAACTTTAACCAGGGAGGTAGCCTAAGGGGTTAGCACTCATGTTTCCAGACAACTTCGGTGTTGTTCCTTAACTTCCATTTCTTCTCCTCTTCCTTCGCTCACATGTGTCTGAGAACCATTGAGTTGTCTTCTTGACTTCCTAATCCCAAAACATCTCTAAGAACCCTGGTGTATCTCTGTTTTCAGGCTGTTCTTGTTGTTCAGGAAGGAAACACAGGGCTTACAGTGTCCTCCTCACTGTAAGTGCTGTAACTCTTGTTACCTGCTGTTCTTGCAGTGATATCTGTGCTTTTGTGGATGTTAGTTACTATAACGGTCTGGTTAGCTAGCATTTATTATTGCTCAGAACATGTGGGATGTGTTCAGCACACCAACTCCCTGTTCATAACGGTTTTCAGCCCCCCTTGCAAAAGGCGTGTGCTAATTCATGGCTGTCCCACTTCCCTTTCTGGGAAACAATTCTGAAAATGGAATCACAAATCGAAACCTGGATCAGACAGTCTCAAAACATGTGTGGGCATCCAGTACAAAGTGTTTTCAAACACAGATTGATTTTCCAACTCCTCTTGGTTTGTTTTTTTCTTATTGGTCTTGGATAATTCATTTCCATAACTTTACAGTTCGGCAGTTGCTCCTCTTATTCATGGCTGGGCAATAACAAAACGTTGTTCCCATACACTTGAAAACAGAGGAAACATAACATACTCATTCTACAGCAAAAAAGCAATGTAATCGAATCTCTCCCTAATTAACTATACCTCAATAAAAAAGTTCAAGTAATAATAACATAGGAGAAAAAATGGTCATTTTACCTTTTTGTACAACTGGCAGGTTTTCAAAACCTTTGCATTTACTTAGAGGCAGAAGCCTATCACCCAGGTTGTGTTTAGCTCCTGTTCATCTTCTGGTGGTTCTGCAGCAGTTTGTTAAGTGTTAATGAACATTATGGGGTTTCGTACCATACAGCTCTGTAACTTGCACAGTTCTGTCTTTAGGACAGCAGGTGTAAAGGATGTTGAAAAGCAATCTATTGATCCTTGCCTCTGTAGCTGAATATATAACTGATCAATCATTTATTAAACCTCTATTTGAGTAGAAAAGAAATAGAAAAGTGACCTTTTTATCCTTTTTCATTTGAGAAAGTAGCTTCTTTATTTCTAAGAGTTAATGGTGAAAACAAAATACAAATTAACTTTCAATGACTGCTTTTGTATCCCTCAGATTTATCAGGAAGCAAGGACTGGATCGACTTTTCCTGGAATGTGATACCCACATGTGGCGCCTGGGGGACCGGAGGATCCCAGAAGGAATTGCAGTCGATGGAGGGTCAGACTGGTTTCTCCTGAACAGGAAGTTTGTGGAGTACGTCACTTTCTCTAACGATGATCTCGTCACAAAGATGAAGAGGTTTTACTCTTACACATTGCTTCCGGCTGAGGTAGGTGAATTCAGTGCAATCCCTTCCTGTGTTCAAAACTGCAGGATTTGTGCTTGTCCAAAGATCATCAAAGTGAGAGGGGCTTTCCCCTGTCTTTGGTGGGTAATGAGAATTTTATTCCCATGACAAATAAGTCCTTTAGTGTTAAAACGGTTTTTGCAGGTTTTCAGTTGCTTTGTTTTGTTTGTGGGATTTTTTTGCCAGGCGTGGCTTTGTTTTATACTTTCAAGCACATTAATCTATTACTGAACAACCAAAAATCCAGCTGCCCTTTGCTTGCAAATTGTTCCTTCACAAAGCCTTTGAAAGCTATTAGAGATGGCGGATTGTCTTCATAAGTAGCTTTCCTCGCAATTATCCAGCCCTTTTCTTTAAAAATAAAACCCCTACAAACAAAGGTTTATTGTTCTGTTCAAAACTCGGCTAGAAGGCATAGTCACAAATCATTTAGATCACTCAGGAATCGCTCTGGCTACAACTGATGCAGAAGGGGAATGCACACCAGGGTAGGTTTTCATCTATGGTGCAGCAGTGTGTCAAGGAGATGTGCACTATCTCCAAGTCGAGCACAGAGCCTGGTGGGTTGTTAGGCTGTGCTACACCTGCCTCAGCAGGTACATTGCTCCTCTGCTTTGTCAGACTCTGCTCTCAGGGTACTTAACGTGCAGCCATCCCAAGGAGGACTTCATGGCTCTCTTTAAAATGGTAACTTGCCTCATGAGTGGCCTCTGAACATTCTGAGGGATTGATGAGACTGATCGTGCAAATCCAGGTTCATTAGCTTGCAGTGGAGCACAGAGATTGTCATCTTTTGATAGAGGTTTATTATTCCACACACATGTTGAATAATCTTGCTTTAATCCCATTTCTGTTAAATATCACCTTTTCTCTCAACTCTGATAACCTTTTCATCCATTATCTAGGAGAAATTTCTGTATCGTTACAAAAGGACACAGGGCAATGGGTAATTGGGTAGGGATTTTTTTTTTCTCTCGCTTGAATGAGAATGGATGCCTTTATGGGTTTAACCAAACAGTTCAAGCATAAAATCCATATTCACTGGGCTGTCATTTAACATTAAAAAGGGTAGGGGGATTATTTGGTGGCCAGCCATGCTAATATTATGCTGGTTATTTATAGGTCTTACTGATTTTAAAGAGAAGTCACTGCTTCAAAATTCATATCTCACAGGTCTAAATTTTATCATATTCCACAGCTTTTCTAGAAAGTTTTCATTGCAAGATACATAGCTGCTTTCTTAAAATCACCCTGCCTTCACTGACCTGTTAACCTGCTATATCAGTCCCCATTACACATGATTTATGTAATAGCTGATATTATGATGATATAATTAGGGTAGCCAATAGGAATTCCTTGCTGCCTTGAGTCAGCAGATAAAGACTCATGATTTTGGATGTAATTGCAGGAGGCAGAGTGTCATTCTGGTGCCTGGGGTGAACCGTGTATTTCAGAACAAGGCCATTCAAATATCAGTGCATTTCAGAGTGCTGGAAATACAGACAACACAGAAAAGCTGTCTGAAACTGTATTTTTTCATAGTAACTGTGGTGATGGGGAGGTTTGAGAATTGTCTTAGGAATCAACTTGAGATATATCATTAACACACTGCTCAGAAAAACACTTCTAAATCTGCTAGACCAGAGTGTAACTTGCAGAGGAGAAATAATGGGAATTTCTTAGAATTGCTCATACAGCTGAAATAAAACCAAAATAATTGCTGGCTCTGGTGCTTTTCCTAAAGTCCTTTGGACTCCCAATGCCCAAAGCTGATCGTTGCAGAAATGCAACTATTCTATGCCACATTATTGTGCAAGGCCTCAGCTGTCTGTTTGCTGGGTCTGTAGCATGTTGTGAAGTTTCATGCCATATGGAGTGCATACACATAGAGAGCTTTTCATACATAGCAGAATGATAGAGCTTGTTGATTTTGTCACTTTGAAAGGACTTAAGTCACCTTCATTAAGCTCAGGCCCATGGGGTGAAGTGAAAGAGAAAATGAATGTCTGAGGAGCTGAATGTACCTATCTGCTCTGACTTTCTTGCAGTCCTTCTTTCACACCGTCCTGGAGAACAGCCCATACTGTGACACCATGGTGGACAACAACCTGCGCATCACGAACTGGAACCGTAAACTCGGTTGCAAGTGTCAGTACAAGCACATTGTTGACTGGTGTGGCTGTTCACCGAATGACTTCAAACCAGCAGACTTCCACCGATTCCAGGTAACTGAACCAGGCTTTTCTCTGATACCTGCAAAGAAGCTCTTCCCTCTCTGCTGGGCTGTGGAGAGCCATCAGTAAGGAGTGGGAAGGGAAGCTTTTACACAACCAAACAAGGTGGAGAAAGAGGTGTGAGGAAGCTCTGCTCTTAATTTCAGGAGAGTAAAGGATTGGTTCTCCTGTCTTTGGGCCCTTGAGATGTACTGCTGTGTGGCAGAATCACAACTCTTTGAACAACTTGGCATTGGTAGATCTACTCTGCTAGAAAGGAGGGAAGCTTGACACATCTCTCACTGTGCCAATATTACTTGGTAACTCTTGTGAATGTACTGCAAAGGAGTTTTTCCAAAGTTGCAGCTCAGGTGATTTCATGACTTCATGAAGCTCCTGGCTTTTGTTGTTAACCAGTGTTTCTCATCTTTGGAAATAAGCTTAGTAGTTGGCTGGAGTGCCTGCTAGAGGCTTACACAGTACAAGGCAAATTGGGTTTTGTTATCATATTCATCAACATGATTATATTTAAGTTTATCTCCTGGTTTTGGGGGCCAGAGCCATGAGGTTTTGATCACCCAGGCTTGGCAAGACTGCCTCAAAAAGTTTAATTGGTTCCTTTGTGATACAGCTTCCTCAAGGCAGACATGAGAGCAAATCCTTGCACTCAAGGGTGCACTCAGTCTCAAGACTATATCTGGCCTGTGTGTCTCCTAATAAGAATGAACAACTGCTTGTTTCAAGGGCACCAGATTTGCAATTCCATCCCTGCAGCTCCTCAGGGTTCCCTGCATAAAGCATGTTTGTTCAGGCTTTGTGTGGGCTGGGGAATGTGTTACCCTACAGCACAAAAATGATGACTGCTCCAAAACAGAGATCTATTCTTTATTGTAATGTGCTGCCTACCAGGCACGGTTGAAGTCAGTGACACGGGCACTCACAAAAAGAGCAAATCAGACATTATCTAAGAGAGGCTCTGCTGCCCCAAACACCAATCCCAGCAAAGTCTCCAGCACAGAATAAATGGCACGTCTTCAGAAAGTGCTGCCAGCGTGCAGAGGCTGACCTGCTCCAGGCTGGGAAAACAACCCACGGTGACATTTCACAGAACAATCAGGTAAACTGAGCTGCAAGGGGAAGTTCCAAATTCGAATAGATGTGATGGCAACTCCTGACACTCGCCTGATGAGAGAGCCCCTCAGACAGACGCGTGGCACCAGACGGCTCACTTGCAGTTCCCACGCAGGCACAAAGCAAGCTGCAGAGGAGGAGATCAGAGAGCCCTCGGCATGCGCCATCTCACAGTAAACTTCAGCATCCTCAGAAGAATTTTTCAACCATCTGGGGCACTTTTGATCTCCTGGGATCTCAGAACCCATGCTCAAATATGAACAAGGCAAAGCAAAGGCTTTTTAAAAGCTAATGGTAGTTGAGTAGCAAACAAACCAGTACTGTACCCAAGACTGTGTCAAGTGCAAAGCAAAAAATCGATACTGGTGTGCCTGCCCATGGCAAGGGGTTGGAACTAGGTGATCTTTAAGGTCCCTTCTAACTCAAACCAGTTGAGGAGTCTACACAGGACCAGTCAGAAGCTGAGAAACCTCTCCCACAGATGTCACTTCTCCCAGAGTCCTCTTACCACCTCAGAGCAGCAAATCCATACAAATGAAATGCTGCTCTGCCTCTTCTGAGCCCCAGTGCCACAGGACTTTGCTCCCTGTCTGACTACTGATGACGCATGCCATTGCTGTGCCATCTCCAGACTAACTTGGTAGTTTAGAGAGTGTTCCCACCTCTCTGGCACATGAAGAGCCTTCCAGAGCAAGGCAGCGGGTAGTGGCTGATGGTACAAAAGGATTGGCTTGCCTATATTTTTGCTGAGTAATTATGTAGCTTTTATGTGAATCTTAATGACACTCTCAGTGACAAATGCTCATAAAGGTGACCTTTTAAGTCACCTTTGACCATAGGGAGAACCAGTTCACGTCCTCAACTCCCACCCATTTCTTCGGACGAAGTGTCGCGTCTGAAAGCAGGAGCTCACTCTAGTGTTTTTTCCTTCTGTATCACCACAGCAGACTGCCAGGCCAACTTTCTTTGCCCGCAAGTTTGAAGCTGTGGTGAACCAGGAGATAATCGGCCAGCTGGACTACTACTTGTACGGCAACTACCCGTCTGGCACGCCTGGCCTGCGGTCCTACTGGGAGAATGTGTACGATGAGCCCGACGGCGTGCACACCCTCAGCGATGTTGCCCTCACCATGTACCACGCGTTCTCCCGCCTGGGCCTGCGCAGAGCCGAGACCTCGTTCCATGCTGCTGGAGACAACAGTTGCCGGTGAGTCTGAGCCTCTCTTTTTGGGGTGTTTCAGGGGACACAGCCAGGACCACTGAGTACCAACAGAGGTTCATCTGCCCACTGGAGCGTGCAGTCGCAGACAGGACCAGGCAGCTGCCAATGTACAGTGCTTATAAGGAGTGTTTATGCCTCTGAAGAGCATTGGTTATTCAGGGTTGACATTATGTGACCTCTCCAGCGTGATGGAGACTGACAGGATCCAGTTGGGCAGTGCTACCCCTACTGCTGCCTTCTCTTGATTAATTTTAGCAAGTGTATTATACCTGCAGCTCCTAAAACCCTCTGTGTGATTGCAGCAGAGGTCATGTCCACCTCTATTATGCTTACCAAAGGCAGAGGACAGGATTTCAGAATTAGTCTGAACACAGGCAGGTTAATGGTCCTTGCTTGATTGTTCCCCTGGGTGTATACAAGGAGTACAGAGAACTACTTGCTTGAGCTCAGTTTGCCTGCTTAGTACAGCTGTCTGTGCCAAAAACATTGCAACTTGTGCGATCCATTAGCATCAAGTAAATAAAATGTTCATATGGATAAATATAGATACAGCAAATAAAGGTCCTTACTCTTTAAAGAGGTCCTTACTCTTTAAAGAGAGCCTTACTCTTTAAAGGGAACCTCCCCTATATTCTAGATTCCTTTTTCACCTGTAAGCCTAGCAAAGAAGGATTTTAGTCTAAAAGGGATTTGAAGGAAATGTTCCTGGAGTTAGACTCGCACAGTCTCTCTTCGTGGTAGATGTTTGCTGCCTGCAAAGATGTCTGAAGCTGTTTACATTCAAAGCAGAGAGGGTTCATCTTTTGACATCTTACTTTACAGTCTATTAATTCCTGATTCAGAATGTATTTTTGGATCCTGCCTTTTTTATCCTAATCGAAGACACATACAGTCTAAGTCAGCAAATACTGAACACACTCCTTGTGGTCTGACGAATGGACTTTGCCCCTCTTGTGTGCTTGAGAGGGAACTGAATGCACCTTGACCTTCCTACTTAGTCATGGAAGTGCTGAGCAATTCCCATTTAGAAAGATGTGGCAATAAGTGATCCAGATTCCTATTACAGCTTTGCCAGTAAAGGTTACCAGTGCAAAGCAATGAAAGATCAATAACAATTAGATAGAAATAATCACTAGTAGCATGCCTTCCTTATATGAAATAAGGGCAAACCTAAAGAAGTCCTGGGTCATTTGTCCTGCTGAGTGAAGCCAGCAGAGAGGCTGGTGGGAGCTATGTATAACCAGGACTAAAATAATTTGCCAATTACTTTTGTGCTTATTCCTTTCGCCAGTGTTCTGATGGTGATTTATATCAATAATCATTTCCATTTCTGGGGAGGTTTTCATTGCACAGGAACTCAAGGTGCTTTTCAAGCTTGCCCAGATTATAGATAGGGAAGCCATGTCACCCACTGCTGATTGCAGCTGTCTCCAGGATAAAGTATGGCTCCTTTACAGTAGGCTTGGAGCCTCATGAAACAGTGCAGGGAGGAATTGCAAACAGTGATAGTGAGTGGAGGGTTCATTTTCATACCTTCCTGAGCCCCCTCAAAACACTGTGAGTCAGCATCCAGTTTAAATAACCAAAAGGTGGATAATCCTCAGGTTTATGATTCACATATCTCTTCATACTATGTTGTCTTTCTAAGTCTGTGCATATATACACTCCCTCTTTCCCTCTCGTGCGCTTGTGTATGTCTGACACAGTAATGGCAAGGGAGATATTTGGGCTGAGCACCTTGACAGTATTCCCTTTGCTGTTAGGGCTAAAAGCACCATGAAGTTAGCTGATAGTGCAGCCACCACCCCAGCTCGTTTCACACTGCTGCAGGCACTGCAAGGAAAGCTTCTACGGCTTCAGATCACATTTGGTGTCAATCCCATGCTGCCACCCGCAGTGGCCCAGGAGGCTGTTGGAAGAGAAGCTGCCTTGCACACTTTTCTAACAAGGCCTCAGAAAGCCATGCCCCCCCTGCAGACTGCTCTGGTACCAAATTAGTTTGCTTATCAGCATCATCAGTGGAAGCCACCCTAATGTGTGATTGAGATTTAATCCATTTCTTCCATCTCTAGACATTTTTACTCACTGCTGCCAAGAGACAATTTACTCAGCCTGTTTCAAGGATGTTGTAAATATTTGCTGCTGCACAGATATAAAACAGGAGGTCTCAGTACTCAGAACAGAAGTCAGATTGTTGCTAGTGCTGGCTGCAGAGCTTTGCTGCGTGTTTGCTCAGTCCATCACTGCTGCCCCTGTTTGTACCCTGTCTTGTGTTTATTTCCCAAGCTTGAGATGTCCTTCTGGGCGTTGCTTGTTTCATGCAGTGGAAAGTCCTTGGTGAGCTCCTCTTAGTGCCCATGTCTTGAGATGTGGTAACTAGTGTGAGGGGTCAGTCTTAGCTGACTGGACTGGGAAGGTGTCATAGTGGCTGGTTTTAAATGTGTTGCGAACACACTTGTTTCACAGTTAATGCCAGTGCTATAAAATAGGAAAATATTTAATTTTGGAGCTCTGAATAATGTTTTTAATTATTTATGCATCCATATATTGACAAACATCATTGAGATGTTTCTGAGACTGCAGCAGACAATTGACCGTAAAGGTTAATTATTTGGAACTACAACCACCATGTCTTTAAATCTGAACTGTAGCTGAAGGCTTCCAGACCTCCCAGTGTGAGGTTTTTCCTGTTTGCTTGACCTTTTTTTCAGTTTATTTTAATGATGAGGAGAAAAATCCGCAGGAAAAGCAACTTCAAGTCCTTGAGCAATGTGAAGTTTCTTTCCTAAAATAAAGGAGACGTAAAATGAGGACCTGGTGTCTTTGCCGCAGTGCCACCTTACAGAGCACTGCCCTTGGAGAATCGGTTGGGAATCAGATCTATGCGGGGGATATCTGCTGGGGACCCATCTATGTGCAGGGACTGGAGTGGGACATGAGCTAGCCGTGCCCGGCCGCACAGCACCCTCTGCTGTCCCCAGGCTGCTGCTGTCCCGCAGCAAGCGAGGGGCCCTGCCATGGCCAGGCCTCTGAAGGGACTAATCCTGCTGAAGGCAAAACACCCAAAAAGGTATGAAAATGAAAGGGCAGCTGATTTGGAGCAGTAGCCACATTTCTTGAGCATCGTTTATCCCAGCCAACAGTGCTGCAGCCCAACAAAGTGCATCTCTCTGTGGCACTTTTTACCCAGAAGAGCTAGCTAAGGAAGGGGGATTTTCTGGCACACAGATGTACCTCCTAATGAGCTTTGAGCTGTGAATATGTTCTAAATGAGCATGTATTCTTAGTAACATTTTTGTATGTTTCAGGGTGATCAGAACAGCCTAAGAATATTTGATAATGTGTCATGAACACATTTGAGATCTCTTAATGTACAGTGGTGAATTTTCTAGTTGAAATTAATGCTTCTTAAGCCATTAGCCCCAAGTAAATGGAGATTTCATGTCTCTCTTGTGTAACTGATGAGCATGTGCATGTGCTGTTTTACAGATACTACCCCATGGGCCATCCAGTTTCCGTCCACCTTTACTTCCTTGCTGACCGTTTCCAAGGCTTCCTAATCAGACACCATGCAACCAATCTGGCTGTCAGCAAACTGGAGACTTTGGAAACCTGGGTGATGCCCAAGAAAGTCTTTAAGGTTGCAAGTCCACCAAGCGATTTTGGAAGGTTGCAGTTCTCAGAGGTAAGTATTTGTAGCCGTGCACGCACAATGTCAGCAGCCTCAGGAGAGGTTGCATACTACTTCAGCAGCCTTTGGAAACTGTGTTTCCATGTCATTTTTAGCTGAGAGTGGCTCTCTAGCATAATGTATGTCCTCTTCATTGAAGGAAATCGTGTTGCCAGTTCTTATCTGTGGTTAACATTCACTTTTTATGTTACTGTGTTAGTGAGTTCCCTTACTCCCTCTTGTTTCAAGAACAAACTGAAGGCATTTGATGTTGTAAAAGGCACTCAGTAACTTAAAAATGTTGTGACTGTGATTGTTGTGGGTGCTCTGAGAGATACCTAGGATAAAATGCCGTGTTTCTGCAGTTCCAGATGTGAATGGGGATGTGGGAAGCGTTCCTCTAGAGTATACTGAAAAAACCCTCATAAAATTAGTGATAGTCAGGCACTGCTGCCACGTGTGAGCTGAATACTGATGTTGTAACACGAAAGGGAACATTGTCACAGCAGTGGCTGAGATTTCCCACAAATCCTGTTATTTACTCTGGGAATTTGTCTCAGGATCTGACGCAGGGTATAAAAAATGTACCCTCAAATGTATCAGGGAAGTTGACCACTAATGGAACCCGACATCTGTGTTCTGGTTTAAGGATATAACTGTCTGAGCAGTTAATTTCATGATTTTTCTTGTTAAACCACAAATTTCAATTAAGGTATAAAATTGATTGAACAAATGTGTTCCAGTCATTATGGCTAAGTCCATAAATTACCATCTTCTTGGGCAATTAAGAAACGCCTAGGTAGAATTCAGTGTTTTGGTGTGCATGGCAAATCCATGACACTAATATGCCATTAAAGAGATGAATGGAAAGCGTGCTTCATTTATCAATGTGTCTGATGGTAGGCTTGCCATTTCATGCAGTGATAAATGGTCATACAAGCTTTAATTCTTCTGATTTGTAGGAGTATTGCTGCTGTTTATTTGGCACTTCTAATCTCACTTTCATTCCAATGCCTGTTCTGTGTCCTTCCTTTAAAAGCAGTCAGCCTGGCAGCAGGAAGAAGGGGTTTTTGCTAATTGTATGATTAAAAGAAATATATTGATCCCAGTATTCTGGAACTCAAACAAAAAATACATAAAGAAAATATATCTGAATTAACATTGTGTTGTAGGGAGGAAACAAATCAGGGACCAGAATTTTACACACTGTCCCCTGCCCCAGTGCACCTCTTTCCCCCAAACATGAACTAGTCCTACAGTAAGCATGAGCCTCATGGACAGATGTCCCGGAGCAGCAGTGCCTGATGTCAGCTTCCCCTGGCAGGAGAGTGGTGCCATATCGGTGCCTATTGGCTGCACTGTGCCCACAGCACTGTGGAGTGTGTCACCCTGCAGGGAGGATCCCCAGATCCCGCGGGACTAATGAGCTGCTCTTCACAGCCTCATAGACCATGGCTGGTCTGTAAACAGCCCTGCAGGAGCTGCTGCAGCAGTGGAGCTGTGTGAGTGCAAACCATGGGAAGGATTTAATCACTGGTGAGCTTTTTTCAGGCTGAGGAAACATTTTCTTCTATTTGAAGCACAAAAAACAATTTTGGTGATCATGTGCTTGTTTTCATAATTTTCTCTCACCTAAACTCTTAAATTGCCCTCTCCTTTCATAGATTATTTGTATTTTAAGAGACCAGGGGGTACAAAGTAAATCATTTAATCATTTCTTAATTGTTTATTTTACTTTCTGTGTTCCCCTGGCCTGCAGGCATCTCTGCCTCTGTCCCAAGTTATTTCCTCCATTACCCTGGTATAAACCCAGCGTTAACCTCTTCAGCTTCAGTGTGGCTGGAAAGCTCTGATCTGCTACTGCTTATTGAAATGCCAGTGCTTTCTCGAAGTCCAGCAATTGCAGAAGAAACTTGGCAGTTCAGCTAAGACGAGGGCGTTCATGTTCACAGGTTCAGCACCAGAAAAGAAAATTAAGATTCATGCTTACTGGGACATTCAGCTGCTGGTTCTTTAATGACTTTCACCCCATGATCTGGCAGAAATTTAAAGCTTAATGGGGCCCAGCTACAACTGGGAGCTTCCTTCCCTCTCCCAGCTCAGACCAACAGGGCCAGCAAGAAGAGCACAAATGTGCTGCATTGAATGTGCTCCTGGGTGTATTTATGACCCTGATGCACAACACTGTAGTGGAGATGACAAGATCTCTCCAATCAGCCCTTCCTGCCCTCTCCCCTTTTGCTTTGCTTCTCAGACTTTGCTTCCCGAGTAGCAGGTTTCGCCATACACCATGTAATGACAAGTGGGAAAAAAAACTCAGCCGGCTGGGTTGCCTGACAGCTAGTGGGGCCAGCGATAGCCTGTCACTGGCACACAGCTCCTGCACTGCGTGTGAAAGAAAACAAACTTACAGGGGATTCAGGGGAGATGATTTCCAAGCATAAAACTCCCACACTTCCTAAAATTGGCTCATGCACAATGCACACAGTATGTATCCTACCAGCTTGGGTTCATGCAACTTGCACGTGGAGAGCAGAAGATTGATTTGCTGTACAGTACTAAAAGTCTCAGCTCACCGTATATCAGCTGAACGTTAAGTTCATTTCTGGTCTTGTTAAGACTTGTGATTCATCACAGAGAATAAAATGAACTAGGTGGCAGGCAATTAGTGTGCATTGTGTGAACCTAATGGTCCTGTTTGTGGTGAGCAATGAGACACAAACCCATAATCAAGGCATAATTTATCTTGGGAAAATTTTATCTTGGGACTGAACAGAGATAGAAACAGAAGTTTTAAGCCAATGATAGAGTTCCAGCTTTCCAAACGTATCCTGGGCACAGTGCCTGCTCTCAAAGCCCAAAATAATGGTGATTAAAATAATGATGTGGAAAATGTCAGTTTCTGTGCCACATCCCTTCATAATTTATCAGATATTGTTTAGTGCTTGAGTCCATCCTATGCTTTGTGTATTCCATTTGAAAGTGAAAGCCTACTTACAGTGTTTTAGGGGGCTATGAAAAATACCGTAGGACCATAGTATCTCTTGGCCTGTAAAATCAGACACCTCAGTACAGGATGCTCAGCTGTGTAGAGTTCAAGAGCAGAAGTATAAACCACTAACTAGTGTTTTAGGTAAAATTCCCTTTAAAATACTGTGCTTCTAAACCCAGCTCGTCCTGTAAGCTGTGGGAACGTGTGTCCCAGCTGGAAACTAGACAAAAAAGGCAGATGTTGTAAATAGATGTGTACAGCTCCCTGCCTGCTCCTTTCTGAAGTTGCCTCTGGTGCACATCCCCAGGCAGGGTGTCCTGGGTTTAGCAGTAGCAGTCCAGAAGCAGTACAGAAGCAGTACCTTGTCTGGGTCAGAGCTGTGCTCTGGGTGTGCAGGGTGGTGCAGGGTGTTGGGTGCTTTGCCTTTACAATACTGAGGGCCTACTCTGGGGCAGTATTTTCTCCTTGCTGGTTTTGTGCTGCTGTTTCAATGGACCTGCACACCTGGACAGGCTGTCATGGGAACTGATTGCCATCAGCATGAGAATTGTCCCTTCCCCTCTTCTCCTGCCCTTTGACTGTAACTTTGGTTTACATTAGGGAATAACATGCCTGCACAAAGCTTAACAATAAGCCAACAATTCTGTACAAGCTTTCCCCCAAAACAACCTTTGCTTTTCTGCAGAGCACTCTAATAAACCTTTGCGCATGTGAACACATCTCAACATCTTTTGTGCAGCCTGGTATTGAGCAATGTCACTTGGAGGTGGGAGCATGGGGATTTTAACTTTTTGATTTCTTTTGCCAGGGATGAGAGACCAAAGAGAGAGGAATAGTGAGATGGCAGGGATGAATCTTTAATTTCTGAGGTTGAAGTAAGCTTTCTTCAATGAATTCTTAAGTAAGAAATATTGGATGTGGTGGAAAGTGCTTCCTTACAGGCTTTTCTTTGCTCAGGAGGGTGTATGTTTGTTTCACTGGTTGTGGCTTTATTATTTCCAGGTCCCTTGAGCTCTCGTAGGTGTAACATGGCTGCACTCAGTGACAGCTGGTGGAGTAGATAATAAGATCTGGTCAGGAAATTTTCTTTCTCAGCTTATTTCCATACTTAGTCAGTCAGTCTTGTCAGGAGGGTACACACTGACAGCTCCTCCAGGCACTCGATGCTCGGGTCTGATATCTAAGCTACACTGTCTGGTTTGGTTAGCTGGTGTGCTAGGTGAAATACCTCTGAAATACCAGTGATTCTGCTGTGTTGATTGCAGAGTAGTGGAAGGCTTATTTTGTATCATATTCTGCAGTGTCATAGTCCAGTAAAAAGAATTCATCTGATGACAGATGGATTTAGGATGGTCATGTTTTATTCCACTGGCCTTGTAGCCTTTTGCTTGCAGTCCTCCTGTAATTTGTCTGCCAACCACAGTGATTTATTTAGAAGGCACGGGGGACTGGATGGTTTCCAGTACAGTTATCGGGGTAATAGGCATCAGGTAATTGTTCTGGTGTAGGGATTTGGGGGGATTTTGGCATTATATTGGAACCACTTACTCTCATGAAATGAGATGAGATCTAGAAGAAAAATCTCTGAAGCAAATAAGCTATAATTATTTGTAATGCTCTTAGGAAACTGGGTTCTGACCATGCCTGTGTAAGGTGAAGACTAGGGACAAGGGCAGCTCTGTGTTGGGGAATCTTCGATATCCACATAAGCTGAAAGAGGGGATCCTGTCTGTGCGTGGGCCTCAGGAGACTACGTGAGAGAATCCATGGTTTCTGTATTGGGAACAAATGGACTGCTAAGTCATCGACACTGTTTGTTTGGAGATTAAGGCCAGAGAAGACCTGGAGGGCTATGAGGCGTTTCAGCACAAGGCTGGCCAAAACATCCGTATGTCTCTCCAAGGAACGATGTCAAATGTTTGCTTGCCAAAACGATCCAAGGGGTTCTCCCATTCTTCACTTCAGAGGAGGTTCCTCAAGTCTTGTTGTGTTTGATATTGGCACTTTTGATTTGAGACTGTGGGAATGGGAACTCGTGGGACAGGCAAGGTGGGTGCTTCCTCCAAAAGCAAATACGCAGCCTTCAGTACTGGAGTCCACCAGGTTGCCTTCTTGAGAGTTGATGGAAGTGGTTCATTAACAGTCAGCTTCATAAAGACATGGTAGATACAGTGCTGGGATAGTAAAGAGTCTTTCAGTTGGCCAGAGAAGGTCAGTTACTACATTTTATGCTATCTGTTCAGAGGTGTGTATTTTCAGTAGTGCACAAGTGTTAATGGCAACAGCTTGTGGTTTGTATCATCCTGTGGGTTAACCATTAAAATTCAGATAAAGAACATTGAAATACAAAAGCTGCTAGGAAATAAGAAAGGTCCATTAAATATTTGCACTAGATTGTGAATCAGCTGCTTTACTGTTAGTTAGTGAATAAACAAAAAAACAGTATCACTACTATGACAGTAAAAAAAGAGTTTACCAAAAATAACTTCCCACATCAGGCAGGAAGGGAGTGCAATGACACATCAATGGATAGGTCATAGTAAAGGACCTGCTGTGACTTGTCCTGAAGTCCACAAAAGCCTGTTCCTTGGTCTTAGCAGGACCTGTGTAGGTCTCTATTGCAGGATCCATCTCTCAGTGTATAATATATATCATTTTCATAACCTGGTAGGTGATGGGTTATATTTTTTTCTGTGCACAGCCTGCGTTCTGTCACTAGTCTTGGTCATTTATTTGACTGCTTCCATGTGGAGGAAAAGGAGAGCTGCTATAGCATGTTATATCACGCTTAAGTTAAGAAAACCTTTATGTCAATCAAAAGTGGACACTTGGCCCCCAAAAATAAGCTTTGCAATCAAGGTTGTCTCACAGTTTGTGTACACATTGTGATCATAGGTCATGCTGCCATCAGCCTTTATATGCATGTGTAACTCATGTCGTTAAAGAGATATTTGTGTGTCTTGAGAGCTCTTATTTGACCTAAGCATCTAGATGCTTACAGAGATTATTTAAGATTGCTTACCAGCAATGTGGTCTTTGATTTCAGATTGGCACTGAATGGGACGCCAAGGAAAGGCTTTTCCGGAATTTCGGAGGACTCCTCGGCCCAACAGATGAGCCAGTTGGGATGCAGAAATGGGGAAAAGGCCCCAATGTCACCGTTACTGTAATTTGGGTGGACCCCATTAATGTAATTGCAGCAACGTATGATATTCTGATTGAATCCAGTGCCGAATTTACTCACTACAAACCTCCTTTGAATTTGCCCCTCCGACCCGGTGTTTGGACAATAAAAATTCTGCACCACTGGGTACAGGTAGCTGAAACCAAATTCCTTGTTACTCCTCTCACCTTCTCTAACCAGCAACCTATCAAGCAAGGTAAGTTTTATTTGGTACATGAATAATATAGTTCTTCTGTATGTATTCACTGTAAGTGTGGCTGTTAAAAATGAAGTAGCACTGTATTGGAAAAGGAGAAAAGAAAGGAAATTTATAGATACTAAATCAGAAAAAATTGTTGCACTAAGACAAGGCACAGACTGTATCCAGTCTGTAAAACACAGCCACTTCGAACAAAAGGCTATTTTTATCTTTTAAATATGCACAGTTCCGAATCCAGAGAACTTCAGACTCTCAATAATCTAACAGCTATTGTAAAGCCATCATTTAGAAATAGAAAGAAAAATGGACCTTTCTCTGCTGCTTTTCATTCACATTTGCTCTAAAGAGTTACAGGTGTTGAAACTGTTATCTTGACAAAATCTGTGTGTTTAACGATAAAAGCATTAATACACAAAATGCTGAATTAGAAGAAATCACCCTCAGCCAGAGCTCACCTGACACATTATCATGTGCAGGCCCGATACCTGCCAAAACCCATTCAGCACATGCCAAGCAGCAGCATGCTACAGAAATACCTATGGATACCATGATCCCAGTAAGTAGCAGACCCACACTTACACGTTTTCAGAAAGCAACCATTTCCTCCCCTGCCACAGCCAGCCATCAGCCATCCAGGTCATCCCTGGGCTGCTTATGTCTCCAGGCTCCCAGCAGCAGTGCACAGTGGCACAGGCGCTGCCAAGCGCTTGGGTCTTCGGCCAGTGCTGAGGACACTGGGACAAGAGAGAATGCTTTGTAGCCACACCTGTTTTCTTATTCAGTAAGATCAAAACAAGTTTGTTGCTATGAATATCTTTACTATTCTTCTTAGAGTGCTTCCATCTATCCAGTATTAATATTCATAAATTTAGACATCTTAAATTTGCTCGATCCATGAATGATCCTATTAAGGTTTCAGAAGTTTTTCTTCTGACAAGGAGGCAAATAAACTGAGTCAGGCACTTACCTTTCAGCACAACGTGCTGCTTCTGTAATGCAAACAGCACCAGGCAACTGCTGAGAGCTAATGCAGCCCTTATCTTGCTCAACAGGAGCTTGATTCTACACATCTCAGCAGAAGAGCAGCGTACTGATTTCTTATTCTGACATTTGGTGGCATCATTTCTTAAGCAGAAACTAAACCATCAACAACCTGGTGCTGTTATTAGCTAATAGGCAATGATAAATTATAAAGAAGCACCATGTGTAGAAGGAATATGTTTTTAAAGTTCAAACTTCAACCTACTTCTAAACACAGCTGCTACTGACTGGAAATTAATGAATTCCATGTTCTTTCATAATTTAACAATTAAGGCATAAATTTGATGGAAAATGTGGCATGTAGCCAGCAACCTTGCTGCCTTTCCCTGTAATGTGAAAGCCCAATGGCAGTTAGGCGTACCTCAGACTTGACCATAAGCCCACACTTTATGGTGTAAGGCAAAACTCCCTCTGCTCCAACCTCTGATTTTCCATATTGCCCATTGATAAACTGGGAGAAGATCTGGCTCGTATATTTTGTTCAAGAGCCCTGTTCATTCATACAGTAACTAGAATCTACTACAGGAATGAAACACAAAGCTTGGGAACAATACTACCTAGGAACAAGCCTCAGGAGTGATTTGCTGCTGGTGATGCGGTGTATAATCTCCAGATGTCTGAGGCATGAAGGTAAAGGAGAAAATTAATTACAGGGGCAGACAGTGACACTCCGCTGTAGTTAGAATTGTATTTACAATGCAAATTCTTGTTGTTCGGGTTTTTGAAGGCTTTCTGTCTCAGTGACGCTGCTGTGCTCTGTGCAGGCAATTGTCTTTTAGCTTTGATTTCCAGCTTTTGTCATTTTGTTACCACTTTATTATTTAAATATATTTTCCTCTGCCAAATAAAGGCATTGTGAGAGTATGACAGGAGAATTAGAACTTCTGAAAGAACAGTTTGTTACTGTTGTAAACAATGCAAAAGCTGCCAAAAATCTTGTAAAATGAAGGAATAGTATTATTTCCTTGTCTTAACAATGCAAAAAACCCATGCATCAGACTTAGCCAGGAGTTGTCAGAAGGGGGGAATGTATTTTAGTAGGGTTTTCTTTAAAATGTTGTTCTTCCAACCATCCCCCCTCACTGCACAGCCCCCCTCCAGTAAAAAAGGAGAAAAAAAAAGCTGTAGCTCTTGTCAGAAATATTACCCTGAAAAGTAATTTGCTACTCCAGAAGCTTTCTGAATGACTGATACATTTCTTACCACTTTGCATGTCATTTGTTTGATAATGATTTGTCCTGCTCTGTCTCATGGGCTCCAAATGTAGAAACTGGAGCCCATGCAGCTACACACATAAAAATGTGCCCACAGTCTTGTAATTTGTTTGTGTCATTCTAAAAAGCATTTACACAAACCTGGCAGTGGTGCAGCCGCCACTAAAATCTTGTATCTTGAGAGTGTGGACATGACAACAATCTCTATTTCCTAAATCATTACTTACCTACACATCGCTTCAGCAAAACAAGGAGAAGTTGCATCACGAAGGGAGCCATGTGCCTGTCTTTTGAATACTCAAAGCGAAACTTGTTTGTTCCTGTATCATGGCTCTTAAATTCATTATTACAATTCATAATTACCAGCAAAGATGTTTTGTTTATCAGTTTATTAAAACCAGAATACGCAGCCAGTTTATTCATTTTTCTATTCCCATTTATATATTAATTTTGGTCTCAAGTCCCTGTAAGGGGAAATCAAGAACAGGTTTTTTCTTTGATATTGTGTCCAGATGTGCATAACTAACAGAATGCAAATTGGTTTAGAAACACAGATTCATTGACCTTTTCAAAACCTGGATCTACAAGAGATCAGATCTTACATGGAATTACTGAGTAGGCTGGGAGGTTTGGGGTATTTCCACTGTAAACAATGCTTCCAAAGCTATTTCAGTGGAAAGTCTGTAATCTAAAGTTACTTACTCTTTCTTGCTCCTCTTCCCTCTCCAGTCATCCAAATCTGCATCTTTTCTCTGGTTTGAGTTGTGTCACTGATCAGCTCTGCCTCCAGCAGATCCTCTGGCTTGAGGGTGCCTTCAAGTTTGCATGGTTGGAGAAAGAAAAAAGCAAAAGGAAAATTAAATGAATTTGTGAGATAAATCATTGGAGACTCAGGTTCACTTGCTCCACCAGCGTCTCTTTCCCCCTGCGTCCTGCACAGCCAGATTCTCTTTTATTCTTCTTCTAAGTGGCGATTTTAAGTTTCTCACCATATGGCTGAGTGTGTTAAAGCCAAGTCCTCTGTGCTTATTGTAAGGACCTGGGAGGACCAGCAGAATGCCCTAGGATTAACATGTGCCAAGACAGAGAAGGAGCATAATGTGGAGGACACAAAACAGTGAGATCAGTAGATCACCAGCAGTGATAATGGACAGGAATGGAGGTTTCTTGCTGTCAGCTTTAGGCAGCTTGAATTTAAGCACAGTTTGGAGACTTGAGGCCAGAATGTCCAGGTCCCCTGTGTAGGGACTGGAGAAGCAGAGCCAAAGAACAGGTATAATTCAGAGCATTTAGCCAGCAGTTGGGACTGTAGTCCAAAGGTACCAGGTAGATTTTAATTCCTAAGAAAACATCATCCCGATTTCCTACCCTTTTGTGCTCTACAAAGTCCACGTGAAGCAGCCATGCCAAGTCTGATCACACACGTCTCCCAGGGGCACTAAAAGGGGCAGAGAAAAAGCCAAAGCAATTTCATTTTTAAATTTGAGTTTATATTCATGGCAGTTTCCACAGTGCTCTCCCAGCTTGAGTGACGATAATGCATTGTCATGCATTTAATGTATAGTACCTGTTTCATTAAAGCTGAATAGATTACTGTGAGCCAGTGGGCAGATTCACTTCTGGGGTAGAAAAAGCCCCAGTCCTCAAGCTGATACTAAGCACAGGATTGAAAATAAATAATAAATGAATGAGTAAAAGCCTTCTTCCTTCAAACAAGGAGAGCAGTAAAGAAAACCATCCTCCTTCTTTGCCTCAAGAGAGACCTTTCCTGTTCAGTTCCTAGCTTGATCTCATGCCCTGGACATGAGGCTTCTGATCTCTGCTGCTCCACAACAGGCCAGGGACCTTAACCACCAGCTTCTGGTCCCTCTGCCCTCTAACTGCAGCCACCTCTGAAAAGCTTGTTGGCATCAGCAGACATAGCACAGTGCATGCACACATCTCAAAGGCCTTTTAACCTAATCCATATTTATAGATCATCTTAATTAAGTATATACTGTGAAACCTTTGTTTTGCCATTGGTTGTTTGCAGTGGCTCAATCAATTCTAATTGCATCTATACAGATTATAAAATGGGTGGCAACATGTGTTAGAACTGCTGTGATTTCTTTAAATTAACGAGAGGTAACATGGCATGTTCTTGATAAATGCAGCAATAGCAGCAGGCAAGTGCAGGACTGCAGCAGTATAGACATGCCCTGGAATAGTCATTCCAAGAAAAACCCTGAAGACGGGGATTTGCTTTGCAATTTAGTTCAGATCCAGTTGACAAGGAGTCGATTAGCTTCACAATGAGCAAATGCAGCACTGTCTTGTTTGCTGCAAGAGAAAACAAACAAAATGTCAATAAAAAATTACCTGTTTGCCAGAGGGTTTCAGCACAATTCAAGTAAGGAAATAGAGCTGTACATTCTGTGCTGCTTTAAAGAAACCACAGGTCTAGTGCCTTCATGTGTACCAAGGTAACCACATTTTTCATTCCTTAGCCCACTCTCTGTCTAAACTCATTTGTTTTTTTCTGCAAGATGAAAATCAAACCCACACAGAAATGCTGATATCCCAGCATGTGTGGCTGACTATAGGCTGTGTATATAGCCCAAAGAAGTTACAGCAGAAGTCAGCTGAGAAATGAAGTGCCCTCTCAGACTGAAAAGCAAACAAAACTGGGGGACAAGAATAACATGTTTTTTGTTGTTTGTTGGTTTTTGGGGTTTTTTTTGCTGCTTTTTTTTTTTTTTTTTTTTTTTTTTTTAGGAAAACCCAGTAATTAAGTTAGTCATGATTATATCTCTGTCATTTTTACTTTAATGGGAAGAGGAATAGCCCACATCTGCCATGGCTTGGATAAACTGCATCCTCCTTGCTTTCTCCTGACAACTGTTTTAACACAGACTTGGAGGCTCCAGGAGAGGATTCTGGGTTGAATCCTCAGCTTTTCCAACTGACAGTACATGTAGCTCTGCATTCATATTGTTGTTACCCAGCTCTTTGTAGGACATACAGGCACCTCACTTGGAGTGTTCTTTCTGTTGTGGGCCAAACAATCTCCCAGCAGTAGGTTGTCAGGGTTTCATCACATGAGAGAAGCATGTGGGCAAGGTACCCTGTAACGCACTGGAAGCCACAGTGTTTTGTTCCTTTTAGTACTGTCCTCAGCACTCTTGTCTTTTCCTATATGTGGATATTTGTGTGGCTTTTCAAAAACGTTTCTCAGTCCCATTCCACTCTCTTGTACCTGCTGCAGGCCTTTGCAGCACAGCCAGGTCTGGAGCAGAACACAGCGGTCACTTAATGTTGCTGAACACAGCAGTGGTGTGTTGGTGGGAGAAGCACAGGGTGTCTGGCACAATTACAGCAATAGCAGAGAGGAGGAATTTGAATGTGGTGAAGATGCTGAGGTTATCACCTTTAGCAAAAGCAGCCCACTGATCTTAAGGAACACAGATTCAGAGATGATGATCTCCTGCTGCATTGCCAAGCACTGGGTAGTTTCTGTAGGTTTCATTCCTTCCGGTCCTGATAATCCACCAAGTCCTGAAGCATGGGACATATGTGAGGCTGAGCCAGAGAGAACAACTTCCATTTCATCCTGTTATTTGTCTGGAAAAAGATCTCTTGTTTTATGCACTAAACACATGCACAACAGGCTGTAATTCAACAAGCTCTCTGAATTGCCTGTTTCAATCAGATAATCCTGCTAGCAATGCCAACTCTTATTTGTTTGGGGATTTTTACTTAGAATGTTCCTATTTAATTAATATGTTGACAAACAATCTTCCATATTTAATTGCTTCCAAAGGAGGAAATTTAATCATGTGTACTTGTTCTGTTTCTTAAACTGCAGTGCTCTGGCAGAGCACACTTTTGACATGTGCATGGAGTAAACTCAGTTTGACTAGAGGTTATTGTGGGTATTTACCATTTAGAATAAAAAGAGGGGATTAGAGGAATGTAGAACAGTTAGGTAAGTGATGCATAATGGTGATGGGAATATGCTGAACTAATTGAATTGGGGTTTTGAAGTAATGGACTTGCACAGTATTTGACATTAAAGACTTCGCAAATTTAACAGCAAAGCTTCAATTAAATGTCCCCTTTCCCTCTAAATAAACGTAGTGATTTATTGCCAGTGCTTGAGATGCTGACCACTGCGTGGAAGAAAGGGCTCAGTGTCAGGCTGCAATGCGAGCAGCAAGGACATGTGGAAAGAATTGTAGCCATGAATATGTAATTCCTGGCCCCTAAATGCTATCTGAGCGTGGTGACTTTCCTAGCCTGGAGCGCCCTGAATGGGCCCATTTTGTGTTCTAGACAGTGTGTATGTTGGCAGAGATGAACTTGTCCTCTGTGCTGCCAGAGCAAGGATGCTGGGGAAGTCAGCTGAAAACAGAAAGAAATGGTTGAACATTTACCCCCAAGAGGCACCCAGTCCCACACTGATTTTGTGAGCAGCCCCTTGGCGCACTCACAGACCTGAAGAAGTCAGCCAGCCTTAGAGGAGAGCAGTCTGATCCACCGTGTCCAATCTGAGTTGTTTGAAGGCGTTATCACAGCCTGGCAATGATTTTTACTGCAGTATTACATTAATGGGGCAATGTACTGCATTTTGCTGAGCTGGAAGAGTTATTGTAAGGAAAGCAACCACAATGCAAAGGAAAGCGTCATTAGGAAATGGTTGTGATCCATTATTTGGCACAAGAGCTTGAAACAGAATTGTCATGACAGAATACATCCCCTGTGAGACTGGAGCACTTTGAGGAATGGCACCACCTGGTTTTGGGGGGCCAGCTGAGCTAACGAATGTTGTGACTTTCCACAGCAGGGCAAAGTTCATCAGTTTAGAATCAAGACTAGGCTGAGATCTTGGCTCCTAGACAAACCAATGACAGCACTTGCAGGTCTGATGCAGGTCTGCAGCCTTCTCACACTGAGCATTCTAGAACTGTTCCCTAATTTCAAAGTGCGGCCTTCCCTGGGTGTCCACAGGGGTGACTTCAGCTGAAAAGGCTTTATCTCCCAGGCTTGTTTTGTGGTGAAAGAGGCAAAATTAGTTTCTCCTGAATGCAAAATGGGTTTATCCCGAAGAGCTGCACATTGATCATCCTTGAGATACAGACAGGGGCTTAGAGCTCAGATGCCCTTGAGGTGGTCCTGCTGTCTTGTGCTGTGCAGAACAGCTCTGGGCATGCTGGTTGTATGTGATGGTAATAAGGACAATGCTGCTTTCAGCCTCTGTGCGAACACAGTATTGCAGGGTTAGCATTGCGTGAGCAGAGCTCATAGTGGTGAGCACAAGCTGAAGAGCTGAGCCCAGCCACTCATCCTCAGGATGCAGGGTGTCCTCCATGCTGGGGAAACGGACTGTAGCGCACCACTAACTGTTGCCTTTTTGTTTGCTGTACCATTAGATCCTGAAGGTTTGGAGGTTTGTTTTTTAATGCTCTGACTTTTGGGTTTATTTCTGCTTTTCCAGAGGAAGCCATGAAGTATCACAGCGGGCCTCCAAAGAACGCATACATGGAGCAGAGCTTCCAGGGCTTGAACCCCGTCCTGAATATCCCCATCAATGCTGCCCACGTGGACCAGGCCAAGAGGAACGCGGGGCTGGTGGGCACTCGGCTGGAAGCCTGGGTGGACTCTCTGGTGGGCAGCATCTGGTCGGCCGTGGACATCTGCAGCACTGGCCCCACCGCATGCCCAGTCATGCAGGGCTGTGCTCAGACAGCCTGGAGCTCCCTGAGCCCGGACCCCAAATCTGAGCTGGGCCCCGTCAAACCTGACGGTCGCTTGAGGTAGCATCTGGTACGCAGTCCTCCAGCATAGGATTTTAAAAGGGAATTTAACCTTGCTCATATGTGAATCTCGCACCACATTTCAGCAATCTAAGGGAACGTTTTACATTTTTGTTACTTACTGCAATATAATTCATTTAAAAAAGAAAAAAAAAAGAGTTCTGACAAGGCCTTTGGCACTGCTCTCTCCATCAGCAGTGGGAGCAGCTCTGCTTCTCCTGCAGGTCCTCCTGTCCCGTGGGGCCCTGGCTGCACCCACTGCCTCTGCGGGTTTCCAAACTAGCACCAAGGCATGGAGAGGGCAGTGAAGGAGCAGCTGCTAACAGTGTTTTTTAAGAATAAATTTGTCTGTACCTCTGCTGTTTCACAGGCTTTCCTTATTTTGCTACCATTAATAAATCACAGCAAAATCCCCTTCTACACTGGGGAGGTTGGTTACTGCAGGCTAGAGCCTGTACGGCTGCATTACCTCACAGAGCCTGGATTAATTATGGTACACTCTCACTCTTTTTTCTTCAATAACACAAAGTAATTCTGGGCCCAGCTACTGTCTGTTATCCTAGTTAGAGAAAATGAGCAAAAGCAGAAACTGTCAGGTTACAGAGATTTTTGAGATTAATTTCATGATAAACTCTAAATGGACCCAGTGTATTGCTGTATTAGTCTTCTGTGTCTCGTGCAGTCAGGTTCAGGTTCTGCATACTAAGAGTATTAAAGAACGAAGAAGCATTTTGGATTTCAGCCCTTTCAGATCTGCAGGGTTTTTTCTAAGGTCACCAGTACCTGAGCATTTCTGCAGACTTGCAGTGTGTCTGTGTAGGTTGGGGTTGGCTGTGATGTGTCTGCTCACACCCTTTGCTGATTCTGCCTGTGAGCTGAGTTTTCTTTCTGGCAGTGGAGTTGCACAGAACCAGTAAAAAGG
This sequence comes from Neopsephotus bourkii, assembly GCF_033783945.1. Classification (NCBI taxonomy): domain Eukaryota; kingdom Metazoa; phylum Chordata; class Aves; order Psittaciformes; family Psittacidae; genus Neopsephotus; species Neopsephotus bourkii. The sequence continues at coordinate 261,175 of NW_026900643.1, forward strand.
TAGAACTGGAACCTAAATCTACCACATGTTCCTTCCCCGGGTTGAATGTTGCCTAAGTAAGTCTTAACACTAATTCCTTCCCATGATCTCAGATCTGGAAGGCTCTTCATGACAAAGGGTCCTTCGAGGCTTGTGCAGAACATCTGGAAAGCTGTGCAGGATGTGGGCTCCTGACTGAAGCCATGAACTGAAAGGGAAGGAGAACAATGCCATGTTTCTGAGTGCATTTACTTTATGTTGTCAACAAAGTACCCTTGCTTGTCTTCAGAATTCCTAGCAGGCTGCATCCTGTTCTAACCAGGCATGTTCTGCATCATTTTAAGCAGTATTTCCTACAGTAGGAAAAAAATCATTTATATTCCAATAGCTTTTTAAAATGTAGGTTCATCTCCAACTAATGCATTTTACATTAGCATAAAACATGCACTTTGTTGTTGTTGCTGTGGTAATCTCTTGTGAACAACATAACCTGAAAAAGCTATTAAAAGCTCTTGGGTTTTAAGAAAAAAATCCTGTTGGTGTAATTAAGGTATCTGTTTACCCTTCTATGTGTATGGCTGACTTTCTGCTGATGAGAGTTAAGCATCCACATCAGGAGGGAAATAGACCCTTAAATCATTCCATAATCGCATCTCACAGAAAGGTTGAATTCCCTTTTAAACAACAGTTGCAAGATGACCATAACACACAGACCCCAGTGGCTTGTAGTATCTCTCTCCGTCGTATTGGTTTAAAGCTACTTGCAGTTTGCTTTGGACTTGAAATTGCAGTGTCAGCTGTGCTGGCATTAAGGCAGAGCATTGAAATGTTTATCTGGCACAAAAATGGATGCATAGAAGGAACAATTTAGGTATTTATTATTTATGTTTTAGTCAATGACTAATTAGTAGGTGCTGCTTTTGCAGCTTGAAGATTATGTTATCTTACTAACTGAAGCTGCCTTTATTAAGAAAAGGCCTTCCTCCCCTCATACCTCCCTTCCTTTATTTGTCTTGATTTTGACAGGCACGAGAGCTATAGTTTTAGGAAAGCCTGGAGGCAGTGAGAGCTGGTTGAAATATTTCAGTCAAGATAATGTTCCAGCTTTTCAACGAGCTCTAGAGGCAAGCATGTGTAAAACCAGAGTTGCCAACAGGTTTATAGAATAGAAACACAGCGTTATTACTTACTCAGTAGAGTTTTTTAACAGTGCTTGTTTTTAAGCTAACATTCCTTCATGAAGTTCAAATTTTCTGGGGACTTCCAATCCTCACTGTGAAATCTAGGGCTTTAGGCACACTGATGCAATGGCAACTGCACGGATCAAGCCCTGCAGATTAAATGGAGAACATGGTATTTAGGGCACACAATAAAATTCATTAATGATCCCAGTCGGTAATCGTCCTCAATAAAACTGCTGGGGTAGTTGCAAAATCTCCAGTCTTGCACATGAACATATGTACAAGGATGCGCCCACACACAGGCATGCAGATAACTTGGGGTTTAAATATGATACTTTTTTTATTCTTAAGCAGCAATGTTTTTAAGTAAGTGCTTTATTGGTAAGCTTTCATTATTAACTAGACCAAGCAGATGGTGGCAACAATCCTGTCTTTTACAGCTAGAAGAAAATCTGCCACTTTTGTCATTTAAAATGTAAGGTGCAAATTATTTTGTTTTAGTACAAAAAAGGGAAAGAAAACAAATGGTTGTTGATATATCTGTTGATGTTTTATGGTAGGTTTTAAATATCTCACAACAAGATTTATATTAGTTTATTTTCTGAAAGACAAAAAGCATCTCAACAAAGAAGTTGTGTAGCAAGCTGGCAATCCCAGTGCTGTTAAATGTGTGAAGTAAAACTGAACTAATCCTGTAGTCCTTTCTCAAGCACAGCTTCCACGAAGTGCTGGTGCTGAGTAAGGACTTCAGAATCAAGTCCCACATAAACAGAAAATGTGACAGTATGTTATGAGTAAATACTGTCTGTGTGTGAGGCCATCAAAGGCTGAGCTGCCATTTTTGAAACATCTTCTAGGGGCAGTGTCAAGTTTTGGACCTAAACAACAACCTCTGCTATAGCTATTAATATACAGACACAGATGCATAAGTTATGTACAGGACACTGTGTCTGAGCTACTGTAATTGTGAACAAAAACCATGGAAAGCAAGATTCTTTGCATCAGGGATCAGAGCTTGCTCCAAGCTGATGCTGTGGTAGCTAGTGCTGCTAAGACTGATGTCGTGCTTAGTGGCTTTTCTGGTTCTGAAATGGCAGGCACTTGGAGCCTGTGATGAATATTATATATTGTTAGAAGAGAATAACTTCACAGATCTTACATTTGGTGAAAAGGAGAATTCAGAGCAGGGACCCACAGTTTGTACCAAACAAGCAAGTTAGGCATCTTCATTTGAATGTGCAAGTGTTATTTTCCAATCGCCCTGGCTGGTCCCCGCTGAACAGGACTCCAGCTGATCAGTTTTGCTCAAAATCCCTTTCTGTGGGAGAGGGTTGTAGTTCCATATGCACACATTTGTCCTCTGTGTGTAATGCTTTGCTCATTTGAATTCCCTGCCCATTCTGCACTATAACCATGTTACACTTCTGTGATCAGTCAGCATCACACGGAAAGGAAATGTGGTAAAATGCAGAACATCTGCATACATGATTTAATGAATTATGTCCAAAGTCAGTCTAAGCATTATGCAAACCTGTTTATATGGTAATGTTAAACCTTGAGGCTAATAGAAATAGCTAAAATGACAGTTTATTTTCAGATTTGTCCAATCTTTCTTTGATGACATTTGGACATTGAGCAGTAATATTTGTATTTTCATTTTCTGATATTCAAGGTTTTTTTTAGAATTGAAATTATGTCTTCATTTTTTGGTGCTCTCGGCAAGCAGAGAATTTTAACAATTCCTTCATGGTAGCAAGTGTTATACAAGAAAGTATTTGTTACTGCTAAGCCTGGAGATACAGGAATATGCACTCATGTGTTACAAATTGACTTTCCTAGGTATTGGCTCCAGTGCACAATGCATGTACAGCTGTTTAACGGCATATTAACAATGATCCTGCAGCACCTTCAAAAGGACCAACTAATTTGTGTTCACCTCCTGTCCATCTCATCTCCTACAGCACTGATTGCAATACTAATGAAGTCTCCATCACTCTTAGCTACGATGATCATGAACAGAGTAGTGAAGTCAGCAAATGAGAACTGGGATATTCTAAACCTGACCAAAGGGAGAGATGAAGGGTAAAGAAGATGGGGAAACTTTACAAAAGTTTGACACAATTGTGCTACAAAAACACCTGTGAATGAACTGGGCACCTTCTGCACAGCAAGGCTGAGAACAGCTGATACCTTGAGATCTCAGCTTTGACTTCCCAGATAAAAAAGAAAGAAAGCAAGATCCGTATTTTTCTTGTGGCCAGGCAATGAGGAGCGATTTTCTATTGATTTCTTTAGTTCTCTTTCATCACAGCTAGTAGAGAACTGCCAGCTTGCCGCAGGCTGTCACACCCTCCTTATTGTCTTCCCAGATTCCAAAGCTTCAGGAGTTGGCCACAGGAAAACTTGGCCAACTCCGCTGCTTTTCGTTGAGCAGCAAGTTCTGTACTTGTGTGAGCCAAATGCCTTAGGCCTCTTCAAAAACCTTAGCTGCAAATCAGAAAAGTTGGCTTTTCAGAGCAACCATCAGTCAGCTCAGCACTAACACACATGAAGGAGTTGGTAAAAGTGATAGCAATTATCTTTTCCTGATTTTTGGGCATGGATATTTAATATAGGTAATAAATAGTAGGTTTGGTTATTTCAGCAACAAAGACTGACCTGGTGGAAAGTGGCTAGTGACATTACCCACCAGCCTTTGCTTCAACTGTTTGTAAAAAGATAAAGATCCATATGTGCTTTTATTTCACCCATCCAAGGCCTCCAAGATAGTCTTAAGGCTTCGTAGGAGAGTACATTAAATGCATATTAAATGACAATTGAAAGTACCATGTAGAAAGTGTTTCCAGACCAACCCTCAGGCTTCTGCCGAGACAGCTCCAGGGCCGCTGCCCACAGAGCAGGCAGGAGTGATGCAGTGTTGGGAGGCAGGACAGTGCTCTTTGAGGAGGCCAGTAAGAGTTATGGAGAGCAGGAATACCGGCTGCAGAGCTCCTGGGCACAGAGAAGCCAGACAAATGTGAATTAGGGGTAACGGCAGCAAAGAAGAATCTGTAGGGAAATAGAAATTACAGAAATTCCTGTAGATTCTTCAAGAGTGAGCAAGGGCTCTGCGTTGTAACTCCCTTTGAAGGTGTAGAGTAGAAGAGATTGGGCTTTGAAAACCTTCCCCACCACTATCACAGTAAGGGAAGGAAGAATTGGGCTGAGAGCATTTAAAATTGAGACCTGACCTTACAGCCGGTGTTACCGAGGGCCACTGTAGCATTAGGTTGTCTCCACTTCGGTGTGGTGTTGGCAGAGATTAACCCTCATGATGTGATACTGCAGGTACCGTGTTGATTTTGTTCCTTTACTCTAACAGTAGCATGTAGATCACTCTCTGCTCTTTGCTTCTGCCTTGGTTACCTTCTTTTGCTCATGGGTGCTATCAAAGCTGCTACCTCACTGTGTCTGCAAACACGTTTACCTGATAACAACAAAAAAAGGTACCAGAAATCTCCTTGAGCTGAATGTACAATCTATGCAAATTCTCTTTCTACTTTGTTAAAACCTAGAAGTATTACTTGTAGCCTTGCCAAATAAACAGCAAGATACTGTACAGGTGCCTCTGATAACAGAGTGACAATTCTAGGCGCAGTTCATTGCGCTGCATTTGTATATTGTAATGACTTGACTTGTCTTTGGTTCTGTTGTAATTAACACCCTCAACTGAGAAGATACAAATCTCTTGCTAGGGGAGCACCTTCAGTTTGCTGGGAATATTCCAGAGGAGGATGTGTATGGCATTCCCATTTATTTTCCTGCTTACATCCAAAAGAAAGCACAGACCTGCTGGCCAAAACTAGAATGTTGTTTCAGATTTTCCATGGGTGAATCCTATCAGCTTTGGATTGCTCAATGTCTGTTCCCATTGTGGCATCCAGTGTGTTGCCCCTCAAAAGAAAGCCTTACTTTCATCCTTTCTAAATGTGGCCTTAAACTGTGTTAGGAGGTTTGGTGTTGTCTGTGTCTTGCTCTTTTTCTGTTTATTGTGGAATGAATAAAAGGCACCTTGAGATTTCTATTACAGCTCAGTTGTGTTGCTGTCAGCTTACACTTTACAAATACACTAGAAATTGCTTACAAATGCAGTCTTTAAGGGAAGAAAATGACCTTCCCTTTGGGCAAAGGGAAGGCTCAGACATTCTTATAAACCTTAGGAAATTATCCATCTTTTGCAACTCACTCTAGATAAGGTTGATTTAATTACCTACAAAGTCCAAACTTACTTAATAACTTGATTATCTTCAGGCTGTAACAGGAAAGACTGCTCTCAGATGCACAAGGCAAATTCTGGAGTAATTTCACCCATTCTGATATGACACAGTAGCTTTCCGTTCAGATGTGCAGTGGCAGCTGGGAGGAGGTAGATCCTTTTAATGATACGATCTTAAAATCTGAAGAATGTCAACCATTTGGGGCCAGATTTTGCATGATGGGTGGGAATCTAACAGTACACTTGGAAGACAGAGGAGTCTGGTTGTATCATCTAAGTCATAAATGCATTTCCAAAACTCTGGCTTTTGGAGCTTCATCCAAAGGTTGTCAAAGACAGCAGAAACCAAGGACTTCTGCTAAGGCTTGTATTTGTTGGGTTTCTTTAATGCTTTTCTCCATGAGAACTGCTGTGTTTCAGTAGCACCAATATTCCCGGCAGGCTGCAGTGCTTTTAGGAATCCCAAATCCTATCCTGTTTTGGTATTCAGATGTGGATACAACCCACAGGCAACTGAAAAGTGTTTATGTAGAAAACAAGATTTGTGAAACAAAAAGAATTAATTCCAGTTAATAAAATGATTTCTGACTTTGTCATTTTGGTTTCGTTCTGGGTGGATTGGATTTTTGTATTGCCTAACATGGTCCATAATAAGTTATTCCTATTCTGTCACTTTCAAAGACTGGTGGTAATATAGTTTTAAGAAATAACTATTTTGTTATAGATCATAATATGCATTAAATTGTACAGAAATATTTTGTAAGCTATTGAATAAGAAAAAAGAAAACCATGTATATACAGCAAAGTTGGGAAAAAAAAAATTGGAAATTCAAATGGAACACACTGAAAGATGTAGATATTTTGCTATTTATTTAAAGGAGTATTTTATGAGCTATTGAAATGTCTTAAATTGACCGGTAATCAAAGTTCAAAGTCAGAATGCTTTTCTTGTAGTAGAGTGTGATTTTCAGCAATTCTTGCACTACCCAGTTTTGCACCCTTTTGTCTTTCATTTAGCAGAAAACAACGTGCCTTAGCTGTATTCTTGTCAATGGGAGTTTGGTTGGTTTTTTTGTCTGACAAAGCCAATTTTTTTGCAGAAAAAGAAATGGATGTATTAGACGTGTACTCTACCAAAAACACTGCAGGTGTACATAGATGCTTTCTGTCATACTGTGTTTGCAGATGCAGAATTTTAAAATAAAAAAAAAAAAAAAAGAGGCTGTCTTTAGGAATTGATGTGCACCTCGTCTTATTCCCAACCCCAGTAATGTATGTCTGTCTTCCTTTAAAAGACCTTTGCTGTTTGGTGATGTTTAGGAGGGAAAATGGGACCAAGCTCTCCTTATCTGTGATCCCCAAGGCTCGCAGGCACACAGTGCTAACAACAGCCTGAGGAGGGGTGCAGCCACCAGCAGCAGTGTTGGGAGATGGGACGCATGGCCCTGGGCTCCCAGTGCTGCTGTGCTGTGGGATCCAGAAACATATCCAAGCTCTTTGAGCCAAGTTCTGGTTTTCAGACTTCTGGGCCAGATTCTCCCTGCCTTCTCAAGATGTCAAGGAATGGTAAGCAGAAGGATTAACAAGGAGCTTAGCCTAGGACTTTTTTCTCCTGAAAGCCATGAACTGAGGAGAGTTGGAGCAGTGTCTTCCACCCATCCCGAAAGTGTGCATCATCCCACAGAGAAAGGTTTTGGTCATGAGACCTTACGAGTAAGCAGATGGGTGCAGAAACAGGAATCAATGTGAATGCTGGCTGGTTACAAGGGCAGCAAAATACGTCCCCTTTGCTTTTACTGCAAGGACAAGCTCAGAAAGACATGACTTCCATAGCTCTCCTGGTGGGTTATGGACCTAAACCAGCCAATGCCTGATGTTCAGACAGCGTGAGCACTAGAATTTCTTTTCTTACCCACAGGCTCCACTCTGGGCACTGATTTCTTAGAGCAGCTGCCATAGATGTGATGGGGAAGAGCATTTAGAATCTCCAGCAAGAGGGTGAATGGTATCTTTAGCACCACCCTCATGCTGTGTTGCAGGTCTGGCTCCCGGTGCTGCCTTTTGATGGGGCGTGCTTGAAAAATCCTCCGTGACAACCTTCCAAAAGTCTTTGACTGCACCAGGCGTCTGCGTGACTTTTCCGTGCACCCCCAGCAGTGCTGCAGGTTCTCTTGGCAGCCAGAACTGCTTTTGATCTTGTGTTTTCTTTTCACCTGCTGTTCAGGAATTCCACTCTTTCTGGCACTCAGATGCAGTGAGGTCTGTTCAAACAGAGGAGGGAACACAGGGCTAATATTTTAGTTCTGGCACAGAGAAAAGATTTTCTGTGGAGGGGAAGAAAAAAAGTCAAAAAAAAAAGCCTGCTGTCTGTTTTGAAGCCTGGTTTTATTTATAGCTGGTCTAAGAAGTATGCTGCTCTTTTGCTGGCTTAGTCCTCATCCAGCTGCTAATACTCATGGCATATTAAAAAAGGCTCAACCTTTCTTTTAATTATCTCCAAATGTGTCATTGGCCACTGCTTTAAAGGAAAGGAAAAAGGCATCAAGCTCCCAGGTGCTCAAGTGGGTTGTTCTCTTTGCAGCCTTCACCAGCCTCCACACGTTCTTTGAGCCTACACACATCAATGCCAGGCTGAGCCGGCCACAGTGCCATGCCGCTTGCAGGGCTGCATATTGCTGCCCACATGAGACAGCACCACCATGCTCCCGCATCTACCATGCCTAATCTGTCTTGATCGCAATTAATATTTATAGGGTGTAGAACATCCTCAATTCACGGTAATGACACAAAACACTGCAGAGCAGTCTGCCACTAGGCAGGCACAGTAAACCAAGTGCAACAGGAACGAGGTATTTAATTGCCTTGACAAGAGGGATTTCAGTTCAGTGCCCAGATATTTGACATTTCTTCATCTGTTACTAAAGAATCTCTAGCCTATTTTCTAAAACTCAGAAGCTGCTCATAATCTGAGGCTGCACAAATGCAAACAGCTGCAAACCTCTGCTGTCTATTAATGGTTAAATAGTGGGAGATTCATGAGGTTCTTCTACAGTTAAAACCAGACACGGATGGGAATTTTTCATTCTTCCATGAAAGACAACCCTGACTATTCTGGTACCAAATCAGCACTTGAGCATGGTTTATTCCTTCACCCAGATGTCCTTGGCTGGAGGCCCTTGCTTGCAGGGCTGTGAAATAGGGCACAGCTGAGACAAGGCTGCTAATCCTGCCCAGCTGAGGAAGAGCTGAACCTGGAGCTGGGGGACATTGCGGAACCTGGTTCAGCCACCAAGTGACTTGGGCATCAAGTGCCAAACAATGGTCTCTTCTCAGTAACGCTCAGTCAAAGTGCTCTCACACCAAGCACCTGATATCACCGGCAAGGAGTTTCAGGTGAATTTATTCATAGTACTAACAAAAGCATGCTATGTTCTGCAGATTTAAGCCTGATCCAGCTTCTAGTTGTGACCCTGTTCTAGAAAAGGCCAGATTGAACTTTTCAGCTTCAGATAAAGCATAACATTAACATACACATCAGCTATGCACCAGTGACTGACCTGTACAGGGAAAGCATTTGGAACCACAGCTTTTGTGAGCCTAGAAGTGAAGATGTCTGCTGCACTAGCACAAAAAAACAGATGCTGTGGCCCCTGCTTCAGTCAGTCTGCTCAAATGGAAATCAGAAGATGTTGGAAATGTGGCAGGAATCCGACATGGGTTTGGGTGCCCAGGTATTTACCCATAAAACAGACATTTATGCCTAATCTGCCATTGTAAGTTACAAGAGATAAACCTTCTCCTTCCCCCCACCCCCAAAACATCCATCATGATCTTCTGTGCTGCTTTCAGGCTGCCAGTGGTTCCTTCACCTCTGAATTCACACCTTCACCAAACACTCCATGCAGCTCTCCAAAGCCATCAGCTCCAGGTGCATTGTGTTGTGTCCGCAGCCCCACACAACCCCTGCAGAGGCCCATCATCCGTCAGAACAGAGCATGGGGCAGCACAGACAGAGCAGAGCCTCCCAGCCTTGCCAGCCAGAGACTGCATCAAACACTTGCCCACCAGCGTTGCAGAGCTCCTCTAGCCGCAACATTAATTATAGACCATTTATAAAATACACATTTGACTTCAGGAAGACAGAGGCCAAATGTAATATGTATGTATGAATAGACATACATATAAAAACACATGTGTACGTCTGTGATTACATGTACGTAAAATCAGAACCGCAGAATCGTTCCAATCATCAGGACTCTGGGGAAGTCATCTGAGCCACTGCCAGCCCCGCTTTGACTAAAATACAGGCCATACACTTCCTTCCATCCGAGCCCATATAGGCCTGATACCCATGTCCCACCAGTGGCATGCTGCCCAACCCCAGCCCTACTGTGGATGAGGACAGAACTGGCACCCTCACATCACGCACCAGCACCACTCTGTGAAGGTGGAAGCGCCTTTCCAAGTGCCTCTGCTTGACCTTGTTGCCTCTAAACCCCCTGCACAGCCACCACAGCCCTTTGCAGGGCTCTGAGCTCTTTGGTGACCACCCCAAGTCTACCGGTCTACCCTTTTCATCTTTGGTAGCCACAGCAGCCAGGAGAAGAGCCATGAACGGCCAGGCCACTGGCAGTGCTGGGGCTAAACATGACTCTCCCAGTGTAGAGCCTCCCAGAGAGATCTGAAGAGGTCAGTAGTAATTAACAGAAGTGGTATAAATAGGTTGTATTCAGTCCTTGTGTGTCTGTATGTTGTCAAGACTTGAAACGTTGCAGCCCCATGCTCCATGAGCCACTTCTAGGCTCTATTTGTACTTCTACTCCCTGGAAGTTATCCTAGGGCTGGCAGCATGGGCGCAATGGAGCAGCCTCTGCCCAAGGCATTTTAGTAGTGCACAATGTATAGCCTTCTTGCAGGAGTAGTATTTCACTGGTAAAAATGAGTTAAAATAATTTACTCCTCTTACTCTGCTGCTGTAATTGGGTTTTTTTTATCCCTAACTAGGACTTGCATAATAACGAAAGAGATTTGACTAGAAACACAAAGTACGAGCTCATTTATGGAAGTCTATCACTGGATACATAAGGCAAAGAAATGAAAGTATTCTTATAACAGATTAATAGCCAAGATCAAATATTTCACTTTCTAATAGAGTCCGCCTATATGTGCTTTTAATTCCTCACTACATTTAAATTTAAAAGGGCTTTTTTTTGTGTATTGAAAGCAAGCCACTGCCTGCCACGTCATCCCAGCATTCCATTACTGCTCACTGATGGTTTGCATTCATTAGCAGACAGCAACTCCGGCAATAGCCTTCAGAGGAAGAAATGACTTTTTGCCTCCAGGAAAAAGTGATGTGAGTTAATTTCCAGCAGCCGGGCCCCAGCAGGACCTGCCAAGCCAGGGGCGGGGGGCGAATAGCGGGGGTCCCCGGGGAGGGACAGCACAGAGGGATGCAGCCTGGCCCCTGCGTTTGGAGGTGAGCGGGCACATCGCTAGTGCTACCATCCTGCACTCGTGCAGGCATCTGCTGCATCCCGACACAACCTCCGAGTCTGCTACCGCATATCTCCTTCAAAATCTTGCTCCAAAATGCTGTTCTTTAAGAAAGCTTTGCGAAGAGTGACATACGAAAGCCAGAATGAAGACCCTGCTCCCTGCTGGTTTTGCAGGACAGCAGTGCAATCCCAGCTCCATGGTGCTTCTACCTGTGGTGCTCTGCTCGTGCCCATGCCAGGCAGCCCCAGCCAGGCAGAGGGCAGCCTCCCTACTCAGAATAGGCGGAGGGTTTTGTGAGCCCTGTTTCCAGGCTGCGTCACCAGCACAGCCTGACATCAAGATGCTGAAGTGATTTATATACTGAACTAAGGTGACAGGCTGGTGAATGTGTAATGGGGACCAGCAGTGCAGGGAGCTAGGACAGCAGGGACCTTACACCTCTCAGACAATTAATGCAATGTCTGAATGTATTTAAAAGCATGCACTTTCTTTCCAAAATTCCCTGTTTGAAAGCTCTCCTTCATGATTTAGTCCTTCTCTCCATAGAGCTGACAAGTCCTTTACCTGGGGTCCACCAGATCACTACCTCCTATTCCATCTCGCTCTGAGAATGCCCATGCTCTGCTACTTGCTGAATGTGAATTGCACCTATATGGGTACATAAGTAAGTGCTGAATTAATTTGTTCACTCATTAACTTAATTAAACTGGTATCAATATAAAATGCATTAAGAATTAGCCCAGACTGTATGCTTTTTATCTAGTATGCCTTAGCACATGAATGAATCACTACCAAAGAGAATGCAATGCTGTATATCCATTCGGTGAAATTACTCTGATTTGTACCAGCTGGCTCTTGATCCAGCCTCAAAAGCAAAAATAATCTCTTTTTTTACCCCCCACATTCATCTGGCCTTGAAGATGTTATAAAACAAACCAAGAAATATCAATGGGAGACTAACACAGCAGCAGTGCTCTGGGTTTATTTTTAGCCCAGCTCTGCGCCTGGTGCAGCTCGGCTCGTGCCCGATGTGCGTCACACAGAACTGAAGGAATCTGAAAGTGGCACTGCTGTAATTGTACCCAGAATGCCCCAAAGCCCCATTTCTCATCCTTATTAACAGCACATCAAGAGGCTGCTGTGCCAGGAAAGGGGCAGTGGGACATGCTGCCTTCAACCCACATAACAGATACTTTTAGGAGGGAAGAAACCCTTAAACCACCTGTGTTTAAAGAGCTGCCTGCCTCACCCTGCTCCCTGGGCACAGAAAATGAGAAGTGGTGGTCAGTTGAACACACTTATAGACATATTTACCCTTAAAACAGGGGCAGCTGTAGAGCTGAGCTGGCAGCCACTCCGGCTGCCGGGAGGTTTGAGGCCAGCAGCCCTCCCAAATCACCTCTGTGCTGCAACAACACTTGGCTGCTCAGTGCCTGCAGGCTGATTAATTATAACAAACCAGGGCAAGATGAGGAAAAGAGAGGCAGAGATTTGATTCTGCAGCCACGCTTTCATTTTGGTGTGTGAGCATCCCCGTGCACACACATGAAATGCATTTTGGAAACTCAGCAGTGTTAATGGTTTTTATCCTGGGGCTCAGGAGCAAGGCTGGCACTGCCTGTGGGAACCGGTGGCATTTCCTTTCTGGGCTCCCAATGCCTCAACTCTTGGTGCCCAAAGAGCCTAGGCAATGCCACGTGTGAGGCACTGACCGCGGCTGAAAGTCTGAATTAGTCATGGGAAATAAATAACTTCAAAACAAGAGCTGGCTAAGAACTACAGTTCACGTTACAGCAATATTTTTAAGTCTTAAGGATTCCCTTTTGTCCTCTCCACTCTGGATACAAGGTGTCATTAACCCCAAATACTGTTGCTCTCACACAAGCAGCTGGTTCTCTTCCTTTATTTGCCTAACATCTTGGCTCAGTTGCTGACCACCCTTGACTTCCTTTCCTCACTCTAATTCTTTTTGGATTTTTGGTGGATGGAGCTGATTCAGCTGATCAACAGAAAGTACTATCTATTTTAAATATATTGAAATAACTCCTAAGTGTGAAAAGAAAACCTGAGTCTGGCCCTTCTCTGTGTACATATTATATTGCACTATAGTTTGTGTCTCCTGACATTCATCCATGTTTCCTAGCTCTGCAGAAACCTGACCATTACCTTGTAGCTCTTACAGAAAGCCACCAATTATTGCAAAGACCCCACCGGGCAGCCCCAGTGCTCTGCAGAAAGCCCAGCAGGGTGACAGCCAGGAGCACAAGGGATCTCATCGTGGTCCCATGGGTCTGGGTTGGGATGAACAAACGGTTTGAGTCAGCCTGGTTTGCCACAGCCAACGGACTGACGGGCGAGATTTATTCCTCCTGCAAAGGGAAGTGGAGTGAAAGATTTGGAGGACTTTGTCTCAGCTCACCCCTGCAGTTTGTTACTAAGAAAGTCCATGAAGTGATGGCCACTGCAACACATCCAAACCCACGTGTGGTTATCCAGCACCAGGGCTGCATGTAGACATGCTGAACATGCCTGCAGCATTCACTGTGTGTGATAACGGGATTTCTGCTGCTACCCAAAAGCAGCTCTGCCTGCCTAGGGGAAGAGAGTCTGTATGGACTCAGATCTTTCGGTTTCATTTCCAAATGAGCTTAATATTCATTTGCAAGTGATTCGTTCCCCACTTTGCAAGTGGTTCTCCTCCCACAATTAGCAGCAGCACTAATTCAGATGAATTACACTGTGGGTAGGTTTAAAGGATTTGTTTTCTGACACATTGGAAGAACCACAGTGCAGTGGAGGAGATCCTATCCATGGAAGGAGCCAATGGGCCTGTTAAACACCTACAGTGTTTAAGCATAAGAAGGGCTGCCAGCAATGTGAGATACTATGGCTTAAAGGCAAATAAAACCAGCTCAAGTGCATGCTAACAGCAAAGCACAGCCTGTAAGTCTGGGGGATGTTTGGTTTGGTCTGGTTTTCTCTAATTCCTACTCTTTTCTCTGGGGGCTCAGTGGGAGAAGGTGTTGGTGGGTGGATGGGCTCAGCCTGCAGTGGGTGAGGGTTTAGACCCCTCTCATGCAGTTGCTGTTAGCTGAACAACTCTGAATGGCAGAAAGCCTTCATGTGAGATTTCTGATTGTGTTAGGACAAACCCTCAGCCTCACAGATTATTTCAGCAATGTGCAATATCAAGGAATCCCATTGTCTTCCTGCTCACTGGGCACCTGGTATTGAGTGTAGCCCCAAGTCTCAGGGCTGTCCCACTACCTGTAGCTCCTGTGCAAAGCCCCATGAGCCCTTCAAGTGGCTGAGGAATGCTTGCCACAGGCCTCATTTATGCTTCAATGTGCTTAACCTAATGAGACCCTCCCAGAGGGTCTTTACACAGACCAACCCCAGCCCTGAGCCCATAGCGAGTTGCTGCAGAAATAACAGCATTGTTCTGGGTTTGCTTCATATTAAAGGGAATTTCATGCAAAGCTTTTTTAGCACTACCTTTCCTACTCCCTCTTTTCGGAGGTGTTTTGTCACCCATCCATCACTGCCTGGCAAGGGTGGTGAAATATGTCTACCCACACAGCAGAGCACCTGTCCGTGCACACAAGTTTCTGGGGAAGGTTCTTTTCTTCTTCCTCAGGTTTGATGCATCAGCAGTTACTGCATCTGCACTCACTCTATGTGAGTATTCAGCTTGCAGTATCTGTAAAGCCCCGAGTGACTGATCAATAACTGCAAAGTGTTAAATAGTACTGTGTGCCCCATGTGTTGCTTTGGGGCTTGTATGCCACAGTGGGGCAGATCAGGCAGCTTGCACCAGGAGTGAGGGACAGAGGACAGAGCTGGAGAGTGCTGGGGCCACACACGTGTACATGTACAGAAAGGGAAGGGAAGGAGGTGCATCAAGACCTGTTTATGGAGGAAAAAAACCCAGGGCTGAATTGCTAGACATTGCAGCCTTGCACTATTTTACTGTGCTTTAGTACATGTTCTACTGCATTTAACTACCATAACCTCTTAACAATTAGGAATTAGTGACTGCAGGCATTTGGTCTCAGTATTTAGATGTGCCATCGTCCAGGTATTCTGTTTCGAAGTAAGGTGGGATTAATGCCAGTATAAGGTGATACAGACCTTTTGGAAAGCACTTTTTGTCTTATCTCACCCTCCTCCAATTTGCATAACAAATTAAGCAACATCTAATTAGAAAGAGGAATGTCAAAGCTCAGCACTAAGGTGGAAAGTGGCACACAGTGGTAAGCAAGAGCTGCTGCTGGCCCAGCAAGCACAGTTCTAAAGCCAGTGAGAGCATATGGTGCACACCTTTGCACTGGTGTCTCTGGAACACTGACAGTCCTTTGGGTGACATTTGTGTCACATGAGAAAAAGCATCAGCAACTCTCTCTCTGCTGTCTGAATGCAGCTCACTCCCAACCTTTCCTCCTGCAGAAGGGCTTAAATGCCA
Organism: Neopsephotus bourkii; assembly: GCF_033783945.1. Classification (NCBI taxonomy): domain Eukaryota; kingdom Metazoa; phylum Chordata; class Aves; order Psittaciformes; family Psittacidae; genus Neopsephotus; species Neopsephotus bourkii. The sequence continues at coordinate 276,551 of NW_026900643.1, forward strand.
AACGGCACTATGGAGGCTACCACCCCCCTGTCTCATACACCCCTCCGTTCCCACCTCCCCTTCTCTAGAGCATCACAAAGAGTTAGGTGGCTCAGGTGCAACATGTGCGGTCATTCCCTGACACTTTTCCAGTAACCAGAGTGGAAAAATCTCTACTCTCTAATTGAGAAAGTACTCTGCAGAGTACAGTCAGGCTCTTGGGTTCACGCCTACCTGAAGGAAGATCAATGGCCAGAAAAAAATGAGTGTAACGTGTGGCATCTTACTGTTTCTTGGGAGGTAACAAAATGCTCTTTGCTATAAAAGCCTTTTTTATTATCTGAGCTTTCAACTAATATTAATAGCCCACTCTGGAGAATTATAAGCTTGGCTGGATTATAAGCACCAAACTCGCAGGTATTTGTGCATGTGAAGAGCTTTCCTGATGCCAGTCAGTGGTGTTATCTCCTGTGGTGAGAATTCTTCCCGCCTAGGGCCAAGGGTCTGAGACACAGGCATTCAGCACTGGGCACTGGAACACGAGGTTAATTGTGGCATTTTTTCAGAGTCACCTCTCTTTAATTTTGATCTAACTTTTAAGCTAGAGAACAGTGCATAAAGATAAAGGGTTCTGCCCTCCCAGGCCAACTGCAGGTCACCTCCACAGCTTCCCACAGCTGTTTTATTCCTCACGATCTCCAGTGTTGCATTTATCTGCTCACAAATGGGCAGTTTAAAAACATTTTGCAAATGCAAGCCCGTGCAGTAGCTCCCTCATGTACTCCATGTACTACAGTATCTATCTCTTCACCGCTGCCCCCAGGTTGCAGTCTCTAAGTGACAAGGGAGGAAAACCTGTTCCACTGTGGTAGGTTCCTACTGGGTGAGAGAGAGATGTTTGTGTCCAGAATGAGCTTGTGAAGAGAGGTGTCAGTACTGCAGTGCCCCGGGAGGAGAATGGAGCAGCTCATGTCTGATCACACACTGTCTGCAACTCATGTCAGAGGGCACTCGATGTGCAAGGCTGGGGACACAGAGGGCTGTGAGCCCTAAAGTGATGGCCCCAGGGTGGTACATCATGGGTGGTAGCAGATATCTCCTGATAGGAGGCTGCTATATCTCCAGGGCTTCATGCAGCAAAGCAGAGAGCTGGGAGCTTCCCCAAACCTTGTGGCAGGTGGAGAAATAATTTTGAGATCACTCATTTTCCAGCCTCATTCCGCACCAGCTGCACCATTCCCTGCCTGTCTGCACAAGGCACAAGGACTGTTTTTAAAAGGCAATTCAATTTTATCAGTGACAAGGAGATAAACAAGCACCCAGAACTCTCTAGCTCCTTGTGGAAAGAGCTTTGATTCCAAATCTTTCCATTTATGGGCATGGTCAAAATAAAGTTCCCCAAAGAAGAATGATGTTTTCTACATTTTTCCCTTGGTAGCCGCAGGTTTGGGTGCTGCTGGGGTAGGGGAAGACAGGAGGTGGAGAATAGATGCTCCCTTTGGAGACCTGCTCTGTCCAAGGGCACAGCACTGCTCCACAGGACTCCTTTAGACAGCTTGAATCTGTCTTCCATTGTGTAATGCCTGTATGGACTCAGGGGCTTGAGAGATGAGCAGCCCCTAGGCAGTGTTTCTAAAGCTCACAGAAAAGCTTTTGGGGGCTGCACAGGGAAGGAAGAAAGGGTTTTTTCCCATAAGCTGGTGCTGCTGGATATTTTAGTTCCCTAAATCAAGTCTCACTAGAGAATTTCTGCTTCTACATCTAACTGCCCTTCACCCTTACCCTTAGTACGTTCTTTGTAGACAGATATGTTCATAGCAAACCAGCACTGAACTCATATACCTAATATTTTTCTATTTTAAAAATATTTTTGTTTGGAGGGTAAAGCAAAAATATGAGTCTCAATTTACCCAAATTCTTTCAATTTTGACTAAAGGGGATGGAAGAAATATATGAACAAACACTGACAATTTACATTCCTCAGTGAATCACGAGGCTTTCCCGTCCAGAGGAAAAGCACTTGGCTCGTCACCGTTTTATAAGGAGTTAACCAACATTTTAAGACTCATTGTTTGAAAACAGTCCAAAACAACCCAACGACTTCCGTGGCTTGGTTTTCTCAAGTACTACTTAAATGCACACTCTTCAGCGACCAGACCTGCCTTTCACATACATCATGGGAAGCCACAAAGAGCTGTGGCTTTTCCAAGATGTAGTTTCAGGAGAAAATAAGACTTTCTTCCTGTAAACTATTAACATAAAGCAAATGCATCTGCTTTCCCCGTGGCAAGGACAACTTCTCTCCAGGATCAGTTCCAGTTGCTCTGAGACTTGTCTTTGGCAAAAGCCAAGCTTGAGCCATAGCTGGGGGATGGATGGCAGGCTCACCAGCCCCACTGACCAGGAATCTGGGGTAATGGTCACGCATGTGTTTATACAGCACTTGTGATTCATGTTGTTAGCTCCAGCATGTCTCTGCTTTTAGCCTTAAGAACACTATAGGAACACTTTATTTCTTCAAATAAAACGGGCAGTATCTCAGCTTTTAACCTTGCTGCTGGGTTTTAAGGTAAACTCCTTTGGTATTTAGCTCAATGTCTGTTTTAAGGAAGGATAAAAAAAAACCCACAAAAGACCCAAACAACCCAACCCAAACACCATTTTAATTTCAATCTGACAAAAAACCAATCCTATTTGATCCCAAATGGGAACTGTTTGCTGTTTGTTTGTTTTCCCATTTTTTCTTTTAGCCCTGAGTGAACTCACACAAATATCCTAACACTTCTCCATTTAACCCCTACACTGAAATATCAGTCTGATTTATACCCTATCAGGATCTAGATGTAAATATAGATGGGAATGTATCCCTCAATTCATGTAATGTAACACTGAGTTTCTCATGGTGTGTGTCGCTGCCGGTTACAAAAGGCAGGATCTTGCCTTCACTTTTTAGCCACACTATGTGAGTTCAGAGGGAAAAAGCCTCACAGGCAACATGATGAATCTGGCCCTCATTTATTTCTGAGTATAGCAGCTGCAGGCGGGTTTGCTCACTCGGTACCAAACGTGTTTGCTCGGGAGGCTCCCAAACTGAAGCAGCAGCTTGGACATTTGATCAACAATGCACTGTCCATCATTCTTCCTAAATAAACCCTGTTTACAGCCAAAAAGCTGACCCCCACTTCCTTAAACAAGACCAGCTGTAATGCTTTAAGGCTTTTATTTTCTTCTAGGTAATTGGAAAGAAAAAGAGAATGGGAAAATGTGAGCAGGAGAACAATTTCTCAGCCATAAGAGTCCTCCTTCAACTCCAGCAGCCTTAGGATCAAGCCTTGTATATCTCAGCAATTTATATCCTGTTTTGTTGCTGCTGTATGGTTCTTTCCTCCTCATGAAGGGGAAAGTATATATCCTTTACAATGCAGTAATGCCTCTGCCTGATAAAACAATAAATAATGGGAGATTTAACAATATGTGGCCTTTCTGTGTGCCCTGCAGGGTTAGACTTTGATTCTAATATTTATGCATTTGGTTTATCGCCTTGATTTTCTGCCACTTTGAGGTACTCCCACCACAGGAGGATGAATTTTCTTTACATAATGCTCTGTGCATCTGCTGTTCTCGTGGCAAGTGGAGTCACTTGCAGGGATGCAGGAAAAAGCATCAATGCAACACGAACACAAGTTAAATAACTATAATTGCACAGAAACCTCACACAGCTAAAAGTCAAGAGAGGGTAAGATAAGCTGCACTGAACAAGGGATCAAAGCAGAGAAAAAGAAGTAAATTATGTCCAGTTTGGAGAATTGAAGGTTTAGTTTGCAGTTCTTAGCAGTGTATAGATTCTTAGCAGATTGTATTGATTTCCAGACAGGGGAAAGTCTCCAGAGAAAGGAAGCACAGAAGGGAGGTGCAGCATTTCCATTTCCATTGCGCAGACAGATTGCTATTGCCATGTGTGCTACAGCCATGCTGAGGACATGTCCAAGCTAGATGCCAGTGCTGACCCAAATGCTCTGCAGGTACCAGTGTGAGAGGGAACTATTAATGATCCAAACCAATACAATGTGAATCGATACTGAATTCACAGCATCTGCAATGCACTAGGAAGGTATAACCAAATGCACTAAACATTAATGTATAATCACTTTACTTGTACTTTACATCTCTACAGAAGATGTACTTTGCTGTAAGGGCTTGATAATCTAAATAAGCACAACAAACCTCAAAGGATGGCAGGAAAAAGGGCAGAAGTCACAAGTTAAATATGCACAAACACAAGACAGAGCTGGGAACAGGACCTGGGATTTGAGTTGCAAGTCGATGGCACAGCTTCTGCAGCATTACGAGCTTCTCCCACCAGAAGCAGCAAACCCTCATGGGCTCCATCCCAGCACTATGTGCTGATGGGAGTACAGAGCCTAGGCAAGCCCCCATGTGTGCCTCCTCAGGACACACCAACCCCTCAGGCCTCTCTTCCACAGCTGAACCCCACTGCCAAGAGGTTCGCTCCATATATTTACATATAGATGTATATCTTTGTCCCCAGACTCCAAATAAACACGTACACAAATATACTTTGTTCTACACCATGTATATATGTAAATATACGACTATATAGAGAGAGTGGCATGAGGCCCAAAGACAAAACAGGGAGCAAAGCAGCTTGCTATATGTCTGCCTTGAAGGAAAGGGACCCCTAAAAAGCACTTGAGTCATTTACCACCCTATGCAAGAGCAAATCTGAATGCTTACAATCTCACTAAGCTTCACAAAAAAACCCAAACCAACAGTACTGAACTGCACTGCTTGGTGTACAAACATAAACAGGCTTGTCAAGAAAACCACCCAACCTGTCAGCATGGGATAATTTCCCAAACTCAACACAGATAAAACCAAGTGCAGAAGGGCAGCCTAAAGCAGATCTAATTCTATGAAAATAAGTTGATTCTTTCCATTGGCTTTACAGATAGAATCATCTTGCCCTCCTCAAGCACAGGGCTGCTTTGAGGGCCAGCTCGGGTTTAGCAAATGCATGCAAGAAGCACTGGGCTCTGTGGGTAACTGCTGGTTTCAGCTGGGGTGGAGTTAATTTTGTTCATAGTAGGAGGGAACACAGTTGGGACAGCTGACCCAAACTGACCCCAGGGATACCCCACACCATGTCATGCTCAGCATATAAAGCTGGGGGATGAAGAAGGAAGAGGAGGAACATGTTTGCAGTGATGCTGTTTGTCTTCCCAAGTCACCTTTAAGCATGATTGAACCCTGGTGGTGAATGGATTCCTTGGTTTGCTTTGCTTGCACAGCTTTTGCTTTACCTGTTAAGCTGTCTTTATCTCAACCCATGAGTTTTCTCACTTTTACTCATCCAATTTTCTCCCTCACCCCAGCGGGGGAAGGCGGGGTGAGTGAGTTGCTGTGCAGGGCTTAGTTGCCAGCTGGGGTTGAACCATGACACACACACAGATGACTAACACCAGTCTGGCACTTGTGTATGCAAATAGCAGCTTTACTGCCCAATTAGTACATATAATTGCAAATAGATATTATCGGGATTTCTGATGTCTTTTACCAGCTAAATGCCTTCATGCAAACTTGTATAACAATGTGTGAATAGCTCCACCAGCTCCGAGGTCTGTGTGTGTTTAATGGCTTCAGGTTTTGTGGAACTTAATATAAGCGAGCCAAGAAAGTAAGGGTTTATCTTTAACTTCAGTATGAGCTATAGGGGTGTTACTGTACACAACCACACAAGACACTGTTTCCTTTATGATGCAGAGGACCTAAGGAGACAGATGTAACAAGGAAAGGAAACAAGAGAACATTTCTATGGAAGGATATTGCAAAGCTAAGCTAGTCTTTACAGCCCTGTAAAAACCCTGCTGGCCCCAGAATGTTACACAAAGAGCATTGCCACTGTATTTCCTTGTGTTTATCAAGTTAGCTGCGTATTTTTCACAGTTCTGCTGAAGTCCTACAGTACGAACATCTGGTGCCTGTTGTACTGACCTGAGTGCTGAGATTTTGCATACTTGGAGTAACCAAGTTTTGTGATGTCAGCCAGGAATTTCAGAAAAGAATTGCTTTTCTAGCATCGTTCTGTTACAGTAAGTTCTTCATACATGCACAGGCACCCCTCCCTGTAAATGAAATCTAGGAATGGCAACAGGATCCCTCTGACTCACAATGCAGCCCAACACTGATGGGAAGCACACTCAGAGCAAATACAGAGCTCATGATACACAAATACCCCTACTGAACAGTTACACAGAAAGACCATCCAGCCCCAGGGAAAGTGCTGCTGTTTAGTTTCATGGCTGGAGCAGCCTGCACCAATGTACTTTGAACTTCAACTGTGATTGCAAAGCAAGCTATATATTCTCAGTACCATCCCCCTGCCCAAAAGAGCATGATAGCTGTATTCATAGCATAACAGAAAGGCGCGTTGGAGTGCAGATGTGAAGCTATGCTCAGTGAGCAAGAACAGAGGAGAGACAAACTTCAGCCTTCCCTGTGGCTGCCTCCATCCTGGTGGGACACAGGCAAGCGATACCTTTGTCAAAACCCAGAAAGCAGCATAGCAGGTCAGGACAAGACTGGGGACATGAAGATGAAAACGTGTCATGTACCTTTTCCCTCCTAAAAGTAAACTCAGTAAATATGGTTGAGTACCGAAACAGCCCTTGCCTGACTTTCAAGCCCCAGCTTTGCACTCTCCTACCCTGATGGTGGGTGTTTGATTTTTATCCCCAATGCTCCTGTAGAAAACATAGACCTGTAGTCACCCAGGAAGCTCCTATGACTGCCATTGGTAATAATTTCCTGTACAATATGCTGTGGAAAAGACACACAGATGCCCTCCAAGCATGTTTTTCTCTGCCCTGTGGATAGCTTCTCTTGTTAATAATTTTCTTGAGATAAATGGGACATCAAATTATTTTGAAGTTGTTCTCAAAGGTATATAGATACTTCACTTTTTTGCTGACAGCTTTAATTATTCAGCGCTGCTGTAGCACCAGATGAAATATAATCACAGGAAAGGGCTCCTTACACCACAAATAATAACCAATTGAGGCCGGCATGTTAAAATCGGCAGTGAAAAACAGCTTGTACTCTCTGACCTCTACCCAGTCAAATTCTACTGTTGCTATAGTTGCTATTCTAGAAGGAGTACTATTTCCCTCAGCTGAGAGTCACTTGTAAGAGAAAAGGAAAATATTGCCTTGCATCTCTTCTGTGGTCTCAAGTCATTATGTCTTATCAGAGGACTGCTTAATTATTTACAATAAAAAACTATTAAAAAGGGTAATTTTCTGGTGCACCACACTAGACATGCTTTTCCCATTCACTCCCATGGAGACATAGTGATTCTTTAACATCTTGAAAATTCTTATGAAATAGAAATAGAGATAGAAATCAACTCAAACTAGAGTGTTATGTGGGCAACAGACATTCCTCAGGAAAAAATGAACTATCACAGCACATGCTGTCGGGAGGCCCCACAGCTGCAAATATCAAACTCAGTGCAGGAAAAGTTTATCACTCTCTGATAATAGGAGGCATTAACGCAGCAAAAACTGCTGTAGCACTCTGGCAGGGGCAGCTGGTTATTCCTAAGGTAGTATCATTGCGTTTTGTCCTCTGCTTATCACCCAGGAGGCATGAAAGTAGGATCAGATACACTTTTTGATTTCCATAGTGATGGGGAAGGGGCTACTCAACACCATGGTGTGGTTTTTTTCATTCCCTGACACTGGGAACAGGAAAAGGGGGGTGATTTAAGCAGCTGGGGCTTTTACAGAGGAAGTCCTCCATGAGCTCCAAGACAAATCTTCACAAGGGACCCACTCCTCCATGGGGAGAGCCGCTTGCTGGCAGGGGGTGGTCAGTGCAAGCCCTTCACACCAGTTGCACTGACCATGCCATACCTATCTCCTATACCTCAGCTGCTGTTGGAGGGAGACCTGGCTGGTGGACAAAGCAGGACCAGCGCAGGCTGCCACTGCAACTTCTCTTCAGTCATGCAGTTTTAATGACATAGGATATGAAAAGCTTTAAATGGCTGCCAGATTTTTATCTGCTCTTTTTTGTCTGATGGTGATACTTAAAGGCACAAAGAGCACAAGAGGTGTGCCTGTGATATGTGCCATTGACAAACCTGTTCCTTAAAGCCACTCCTCAATGGTTATGGCTCTCCAGCTTACATTAGGGCCTTTCAGTCTAGGCAGGAGGGACAGTTGACAAGAGGCACAACTGGAGTGTCTAGTCTGATATGTAAAACCACATGGATGGAAATTTAATTACAGCCTCATTTGAGGGACAGCTCCTTATGCCTCACATTAGGGTGTATTTTTTCCCCATTAATATCACCATAAAAGACATGTATTACAGCAGCACAACAGAGCACTTGGGGAGTTTGGCTAATGCTTGTCCTTCTTTTTCAGACACCTCTACCCCACCACTGGTGTCTCCCTGCAAAGCAGACTTGGAGTAAGCCCCTCAACCAGCTCTATAGCCATCTTCTCCAGAGCAAGCATTGCTCCACCAGCCCAGCAGACACCTATAGAGACACCTGAAAGTCTAAATCAGCTACCACATTCTGCAACATCTCTGGCCCTCCAGTGTCTTGTCTCCCACCACCCTGAAGAAACTACAAATTGCATCAGCAGCTGCAGAAATTTTGGCCACCAAACATAAAACTGACATTTCCTTTTTTCATCACTTATAGAAGCTTAAATACAATAAAACTTTTATATTGTTTACATTTGGGAGAAAGCTTTTCAAGCCGTCTGAGCTTTTCTGTCAGGTTTATGAGATTTTCCTTGGCTTCCTTAAAACACATGCTGGAAGCAGAAAATCTAGCCCAGAGCCTCTGATGCTGCATCCAGGGGGACCAAACCTCTCTGAAACGATCCCAAAGTTCAAAGCAAACCACATAGAGGAAATACACCAATGCTTAGATATGAATGGGAAAACATTGCCATATGCTCCTAAAAACTTGCTGAAATTGGGTAGAACAGAACCAGTGGCAGGACTCCTGCCTACGGTCAAAGTGATGTGATGAGTAAGGTCAAGAGCACTGAGCCAGTTGAATTGAAAAGGGCATCCCTTTGACTGACAGTGATTCGGGGCCTTACAGCATCCAAGTTGCTCCCCGGGTTGTTCATAAATGTCTTTTGAAATGATTTTCAGTATGGTAGCAGCTAGAAGGCCAGGCTGGAAAATAATTAAGGAAAAACAGAAAGAAGAACGTGAAGAGGAAGAGGACCTCACCAAATCCTTTGGTTGAAATGTGCAGTCCGGTTCCTGTCTGGCAAAACTCAAAAATACCAGCTGGGAAAGTCACTTAGTTAAGAAGAAAAGAAAGAGTAAGTAATTAAGGTTCACATTATCCTTTGAGCCTGGCATCTGCTTAAATTAGCTCATTTGATCTTTACTTTCCCCTTTAATCTGAGCAATTTTGAAAGATTTATTGCAGGACACAGGCTCTGTTCTGGTTTACCTTTTTCCCCTACTATCTATCCAATTTATTTATTGTGTGCTTTAATTCCTTTGTCTGCCTTTACCAATTTTCCCTCCATGCAATGTCTGGTCTTTCTGCCCATGCTGTCAGCTCTCTTCCCACACAATGCATTTGGGTTTGTTTTGAATGTGGTTTTTTTTAATGTACAAGAATTTCCAAGCTTTCCTTTCCTTTTCAGCAAGGAAAACATTGTAAGAATTCAAAAGAGTGGCAGCCTTGGGCTCTGCACTGGAAATCCTTCTCTTTAACGTCCCACTGCTTGCTTTGGAAAAGGGCTCTCAAAGCTACACACAATATCAAAGTTAAAATTAGGTCCATTGAATTTTATTAGCAATTTACTTTGTTAGTGATTGCATGCTACCTATTAACATTTGTTTTTAATATATTGTTATCACTCATCACAAAAGGCTAATGCTATTAGTACTTTCCATATTGTGCTAGAGAAAACAAACAAGAAGGCTGCGGTGACTCCTCACCTTGACATTTGCATGTATTTATAGAGAGCATATTGCTCCCTGTACACTCCAGCCAGTCCTGCCCAGGAGGACAAGTTTAAGGCATGGCTGGTTGGAAAAAAACCCCATGCAAAATACACTCCAATGTGTGAAAATGGTGAGATGCTCTTTTATGGACAGGAGGGTCCTATTGAATCTATTCAGAAGTGCTGTGTTTCCTGTCAGGATTTAAAAAATTAAAAAGAGAAGTAGATACTGCCAACAGCCAGTAGTTTTATACTTCAGTTTGACTTTTAACTTACAATACAAATACATTTATTTTAGTGAAATCACTAATGAATTATCTATGGATCCTTAATTGATTCAACCCCTACAAAACACTGTAAGACATTTTCTACAAGAGACATCCATACTTGTGGATACATTTACAAAATACATTGAATGCAGCATTTAAAATGGAAGCATAACACTCCTGCTCATTATGAGCAGAGAATATGGGTCAGATTTTTGGATATATGTCCATGATGTCTAAGTTAATCTTTTCCATTCTTTTTTCCTTTTCATCTGGAATTCATTATGGGGTATAATCCAGTAACATCAAGACATGACAATTAGTGATCATTTCTCCAAGAAGTATACAGTGCTGCTCCTGATGGGAAATGGTACCTCCTTAGGCTACATGTGCTGTGCTGAGCCCTATATTAGTAAATAGCTACATAAATATTAACAGGTATGAAGAAATCACTATGAAGAACTGCAGTATCTCACAAAAAAAAAGGCCCAGAAGTTTGTCCTACGTGAGAGCAAGTTTTAACCTTGCTGGTTTATTTGCATTCAGAACTTTAAGGTTTCATAATCCTGTTCTTGCTTTCACATCTGAGACCACATTAACATGGCTTCCATTTAATCTAGGGACTATCAGAAGAAAGAGAAAGGGGTATGTCTTCTGCATAGTGGTTCTGAAATTACCCTTATCCTTTGATACATTAAAATTGAAGTGCTGTAAATTTCTGTTGTCATGGAGATATTTTTCATGCCACTCCACAATTGGCCGTCTGAATTCACTTTCCTTCGGGTTTTCTAGCCTAATTAACTGTTACATTTTTGCCAGCAGAGAGGAAAAACCCACATGAACAGTTTTCGGTATGTGATTGCATCCCTTATGGAGCAAATTTCATTTTTCTATACTATTAAAGCAAAATGCATAAGCGTGGCTTGTATTTATAGTGCAGAAAATGCAGTAATGCTCAGGTAGGAGTCAAGCATTATCAGGTTTGAACACACAGCTGTTATTTGTATCTCTCTAATACAAAGCAGTCCTACTCTGTTACTGCTCCCCAGTGACATGTTTCCGGTGCAGGGCAAAGCGATGATATGGGTCATGGGACTGTGATGGCAGGCAGGCACAAGCAGGGCAAAGAGCCTCAGCAAACCTGGGCACACTATGACCCTCATTCGCTGCTGCCAGCAGATCTCCCACTGCACTGGGATGATGGTGCTACACGCCAGTAGCACTTCTGACCCATATGGACAAACTCAGGATTTAGGCAAAAGAAAAGGGCCTCTGGGCAGGGTCCAAAGCAGACTTGTACCAAATATTAAAAGGCTGTGGTTTGTTTTCCTTGCCATTATGGATTCTCCAAAATTTATTTTAGAGTTCAAGGATGATCAAGCTTGTCAGACTGGGAGTGGGCAGAAGAGACTTCACTCATTTAAGGTTATATCCCCACAAATTTCCAGGCTTCCAAACACCAGGTAAAAGAAGTTAAACACCCCTGGGGTGTTGGAACTAGATGATCTTAAGGCCCTTTCCAACCCTAACTATTCTATGTTTCTATGGTCAGGTACTATTTGAAAAAAACCACTTGGTGATATAGGTTCATCCTACCCAATCCCTAGTGATGCAGTCGATAACAAATTCAAAGCTAATTTATCTGATGCTGTAAAGACAGTAACACGGACAGGACTCGAGATCAGCTTCCCTTATGCTTTTCAAATTAAAGCATCTTTGATGTACTTCTCTTCCTGCCTTTGAACATTTAGAGTCCATTGGCAACAAACTGAATGATTTGGTACTAAATAGACTCCCCTCTTCTTCCACCCAAGAGAACTAGCATCAGGTCTTAATTTACTAATGGACTATAGACATCCATTAACGTAGTAATTAATTCAGTGCTAAAGTGCCTGTAAGATGGAGCCACGCTGAGAGCACGGGGAAAAAAATTACAAATGACATCTTCCCAGTGAGCATCACAGGGCTTGGGTGGAAAAGTTAATTTAACGAAGAAATAATGATGTACTTCATTCCTCATCTGCAGCCCTGTGTCTAATTGCAGCATTTGACAACAATCCTATACTCAATTCTGAATTGTTGGACAGGGGTCCAGTCTTTTCCATCTTTCAGAAATTAAACATGGGGTGGTTTGTGCCAGTGTAAACAAGTGTAGCTCCCTCTGTGTTTGGCAGAGCATTGTCAGCAGCAGGGCAGGGCGCTGGCTCTCGATCAGGCTCACAAACAACACCACGAAGCCAGGAGCCTTCAGTGACGATGCAGGCAGCTATTGCATCTCAGACACAGCAATAGCCTGAGCGACTTTGCATGTACACACCCTGTCAGTGTCTTGTGTGCACATCTTCCAAAAGCAGCCTGTCTTTCAGCCTCTGGGCTAGCAGCACGTTTCATCGCTACCTCCAGATCTGCCTTTGGAGTTGCTGGTGAATGAGATGGTTTCAAGTGCCTGGGAGTATGCCCTCAGCTTCTCCAAACCTCACCACCACTCCTACAAAGTGAAGCTGAGTATTTGTCACACTGGCCTGTAGCTGCTTTTGCTGGTGTTTTAAAAAGACGGGACAGGTGTTCCTCACATTTCAGATTCCCTCTGCTCATTGAAATTAGCCACCTTCCTGAAAAGAATAATTGCTGCCAGTGGCAATTATTACAGTTAAAATGTTTACCAATGGTTTGCAATGCCCAGACTAAACTAAGCATCATGTGCCAGGTCATGAATGAACTTAATTAGACATTATTTAGAAGTATGTCTTGGTTCATAAATTAAACACCTTTCCAGTTGTGTTCATTTGTAACGTATCCATTGCATTCAGATGAGGAAGACAAGAGAGCAACAGAGCAGTTTTCGCTTCCAGCCATGCAAAGCACCATGAAGCAAACACTTTTTTTTTAAATGGTAGACTACCTATTTTAGGAACACACCAGCCAATTTAGATAAACACCAAATTAATGAGGCATAACAATTATGTGAGTTCAGGGCTGGCTAACATGAGCTTTCTGATGGATTTCATGCAGTAGAGTTTCATTTGGATGAAGGATCTGGGCTGCAGAGAATACCACAACCTTGAAAAAAACTGCACCAGGTTATTACTGCTGGGTTTGTGGGTGCTCTTGATATATAGATATAGATAGACAGATATATATATGGCCTTTATCATCGTTTGTGCTTCAACTCAGAATGCAAGCATGGTCTTGTGCTGCATAAGATTACCACTAGACTGATACCTGGCAAAATGTTGCAGGCAGTGGCTACATACCATGGCTTAATTGTATTAGCAGAGCTATGATTTCATTAAGGCTTTTCATGCTACTCTATTGATATGAAGTGATGATGTGTACTTCACTCTCTGTGTTACCTGTGGTGCTTCTTAGTGACCACTCAAGCAGGATTAAGGAATTACGAAAAGGATAGAAGCAACCAACCACCTCTTGATGGTTTATTGTGTACACAAAGCAAGCAACATCAGTTGTGTTATGCCTAGTTTGGTCTCAGTACTGGTCACAAAATGACACTCCAGATGCATAAATAGCTTATCTGCAAGAGAGAAAAGGTTTCAGGAGCTGAGTTTTTGTTCATCCATTGTCAGCTGAATGGTCTGGCGGATCCCATGCTACACTGTGAGCCTGTCCTGGTTTGTTCCCAGCATAAATCCTTTATGAACACTGTTGACTTTGGATGGGGGTAGAGAATTTTTGTTAGTGTGCACCTTGGCAGGATGCACATTATTCAGTCAGGAAACCCAGTTACAGCCTTACTCAGAGAATGTAGTCTCACGGGCTTTAGATAAGGTGCTTCAGAGGGAGTCATGTTGTTCACTCTGAAGGTGGCTCTTGGACCTGGCCCTGGGCTCCTTCCCCTCACTGCCTGTGGCACTTTGTCTTGGAGAGCCAAGCACAGGCACCAGCCTCCCCAGCGAACTGTGGCTGCTCCTAGTTTCCATCCCAGATGCCAGCAGCACTTCCAGTGACAGCAAGGCACCTTTGCCTCTTATTTATCAACCACTGAGTGCCATTCAGCAGCAGGGAACTTCTACCTCTCTGCTTTAACACTATGCTATAACAAACATAGCTCAGCTCCCAAGAACACATTTGACTTCAAAGCTCTTGTGATCCATGTGTGACATACATACATTAGATTTAGAAATCCATTTGTCAGTCAAAGCTAATAACGGTGCTTGCTATGCAGAGCATTATCTTTGTCAGGAGCTGGCGTGTCATGAATATGCATGTGGGAGGATGAGCGTGCTTGGTACAAATGTATTTACATTAGACGGGCCCAGCAAGGACTTAATGTTCTAGACGGGAGTATTCATGATAACCTCAGAGCCTGGCACTAAAGAGATGTGTTATCCGTAAATTGAGGTGGAACAAGACCTGCTGCACTTTCCTTGCTCACACCTGCTTCTGGATCAGGGCCTCAGGTATTTTTTAGACAAAAAAAAAACTCTAAAGGTATCACAAGCATTTTGAAAGTTGGTGTCTTGAAGTTTTTCCCTAATTCTGCCACTGAAGAGGAAGATGGTGTTTTCTTTCAAAGCAGTTTCTTCCCTTGGAAAGAATGGATCAAAGGAGATCAGAGATGACTGATGCCTGTAAATACCATACCTAAACTTGCTGTGAGCAGAAAGGAGCTGTATGTTGATTGGAGCTATGTTTACTCCTAATGCTACCAACAGCTGCAGCTGGGCTGAGCAGGGATGTCTCCCCAGGGCTCTTGCCTCAGCAGTTTTAACAGGCTATTTGGGTACACTTTATTGAGTATCTAGTAAATAATTTTTAAGAGGTCTTATGCAGGCTTGAGCCAGCTATGCTTGTCACTCTGGTGTTTTGTTTCCAATCGATCACCCATAAAGCTGTAAACTGATTTTAACTTCCTAACACACTTACCAAGTGTTAATGGGACAGGGGGTAGAGGAAATTAAAAACAGATGATGGCATGGTGATAGTCAAAAAGGAGCCTCTATCTACTTTTTAAAGTTAATCCTTGGTTGCGAGAAAAGCGAATAGCCTAGACAGAAATGTGAGACACTGCCCTAGACGCTTGGCTGAATGTTACATTCACACAGCTTATCAGCTGGTGATTTATGGAGTGTACAGTCAATCTCCACATATGCAAGAAGTCATAACACACAGCACCAGTACATAAACACTTGCACTCATCGCCTGTGAGCGCCAGCTGCAGCCCCGCTCCCACCCTGCTTCTCCGAGCAAACCTGCCCATGCACCAGCTCCAGTCCCACCCCAAAATGCTTGTGAATGCAGCACAGTGTCCTGTAACCACTCGGTTCACTCCAGCCTGAGACCCAGCATGGTGAAAACAATTCTTCCTAACCGTGCTTTTGACACAGCAGTAAAACCCAGCTTTACATCCACTAGTGCCTGAGCCAGAGTAGCGATTCTCATACCACAACAGAGGAATGTTTACTCCGCAACAGCTGGTTATTTCATAACCTGCAGGAATTGGTGAAGTCACTTTCCTTTTGCCTCTGATCCCTGTTAAAACCTTGAGCCTCAAAAACCAAAATTCACCCAAAGAATGTCCTGAACTGTAAAGCTTCAGCAGCTGCCTTCAAACCATGACAGCATTAACAGAGAGAACTGGAAACCTTTCTCTGAGATTCATCAATATTCTTGTGATACTCGGCAACACCAGCAGGACCATGGTCTAGACTAGAGCACAAATGATAGCAGGACACATACTCTCAGGGCCACCTAAACCCCACAGCAACATTTCACAGTCTGCCCTCTGTGAACTATGTTCAGTTATTCAATATAAGCCAGAAACAAAAGACCCGTGAAGTTTAAAAATCTCCCACAAAAGCTTTTCCCCAACTTGAAGGCCAAGGAAAACAAACCGGCCCCGCAGCATGTGGCAGACAGGAGACTGGAGACAAAAAAGAGAGCTCCTAATCAGAGCAAAAGTCAATAAGCCGTAGGCTTGTTTTAAAATGAAAATATTACCACTTTTTTTGCAGCAGTGACCTTACTTTTGCCTTGAGGATTAACACAATGCACCGCAGCATCTGCAGTCAGTGGGACTGCCCAAGAGCATGTGTAGTTTGGAAGATACTGGCTTTTTGTGTCAGATTGGAGTTTTCTCACGGAGGTTTCAATTCATTTCCTTCCATTTTCTTTTAAGTGTCTATCAGCTCTGCATAACACACCATGCTCATCTCAGCACCTAGCCTTTGTGGCTCCCAAATATCCTATAAACATCCACTAAGTCCCACAGCTCCCTATGGGGATACCAGAAACGTGGCTCCACTCCAGGTGCAATACCGAAGATGCAGGCTGCAGCCGTGCCACAATGCAGAGTCAGGACTAAATCAGATTTAAGTCAGACATTTGTTTTTCTTCAGACCTAGTTGCTGTGTATGATAGTAGCTAATTTAGACACACCTGAGCTAGGTGTAATTAGATGAGTGTATGAGCTATTATTCAATACATTATTATGTGAACGAGATAATAATTTTCCTATGGGCTTGCATAACAGAGCAAGATGAGGAGATGTTAATCTGTACTTCCAGCTCTTACTCACCAGCTTAATATTAACATAATGACATAATATATTATATGTTATATCAATATTATATTAATATCTGTAATAATTCAATAAGAATACTAATAATATTTGCAGTCAGAAACCCTCAGGACTCACATAACCATATGTCTACCTCCTTCCTGAAGACCCATTAATCCACCACAATGTGACCTCGGGCACAATCTGACACACCATCGAAGTACCTGAAGTGTGAGCTGATATACCATAATTTCATCTGTACAGCCCCATTCTGCTCAAATTCAGTTGTCCAAAAATCCCACCCTCTTGCACTGGGCTGTGCTTTCATGATCATACACTGATGATGAAAGAAGTTTTCTTGTCAAGCATTGCTCAGCATGTTCTGCTCTGCTATTTTTTTATAGGGTCCCTTTCCTGCCAGTATTTAATGGTGTATGGTGTAAAGTGTTTGCAGTATCTTGGGCAAGACAGGTGTTATTTACAGCACACCCCTGTATTATTTCAATAGCCATGGTAATGCCTTCCCTCCTGACACCCTTCCTTTTGACCAGCATCAGCAGCACAGACAGACTGCTGATGCCTTGCTGTCTACCTGGCTTTGGCATCGTAGGCAGAATGCTGCTCACATTATTCATGTAAGGCATTACCCATGAGACTCTCTCAAATATCACTGCCAGCAGTGGAGCCAAGGGGTGGTGAACTCTTACCCATATTCAAAAGGCATTTGCACAACTGTCTGTGGCTGCCAGATGACCTGGTCATCAAGAGTCCCTTGCAGGCCACTAGAGCCATGGCACTGCTTACGATCCTAAACAATCGTAAGCTTAGGATGTTCGCTGTGGGTGATTAGGTGAGTTGCAGTATGGGTGCATCATCGCTCATATTTGCTAGTGCTTGAGTAAAGCTCTAGTTCATAATGTGTTGTCAGGGTCTGGACAGGTGAGGCTGCCACTGTGCCGGCCACTGTGCCACAGTGGACCAGGCATGAGCACCTTAAAGCCTGGACCACTAAGTAACACAGCCACTTCTGGCATGACAATATTACAGAAGCAGCTGAGCAGACCTGAAGCTGTTACTGAAGCTTGCTTGTTTTTCCTTCAGCTATGAAACTCCAGTTGAAGGGAAGGTCAGAGAATTTTCTTTTCCTCCCCAGTTTTCTATTATGTGTTACTCATATTTTCATGTGATAATTTCTATGAGAAATACACACCTTCCAGCAACTAGCAGAAAATTCAGATAATGAAGACAGCAGCTCCTGATGAAAAATCTCCAGGAATGAATTAGCCCTAGATATTATTCATCTTTGCTTTTAAATTCATGTTTATATAGAAGGGAAAAAATTAGCTGATTTGAGAAATCAGAGATTCACTACAAATTACAAGCCATGAAATACTATACCTTGAAGGTGAAAATTGAACCATTTTTAACATAAGGGAGCCACATGTCTTTGTTTTACCTGCCCAGGCATGTTCTTGTACTACAGCAGCCTGGCGCAATGACATTTCTTATTTCAGCTGTCCATTTCTCACAGTGGGTTTTCTTCCTGATGTAGTAGCATAGAAAAAGACTGGGACTGGGACCTTTACATCTCTGTTCTGTGTTGCTGTCTGTAATTCTAAGATTCTTGTGTGTCCTGATACTACATCTCAGCAGATTTTCTCCTTTCAGGTTCTGCTGTTCCTTTCTCCTGATGAAATACAGAAGCTGCTGTGCCCGACAGATGCCTGGGAGCTGCTGTGGCATCCTTAGGGCCAGATGCAAAAGAAGGCCTGAAGAGCAGCTGCAGGATGATCTTACAGTGGGCAATGCCAGGTAGGCTGGAAGAAGCACCCCCAGTTTTGAAACAGCACGGGGGTCAGCCTGCACTGTAGCCACTGATGTGAGAGCAGGCAGGAAGGGAAAGTTGTTTGCTATGATTTTTTGTAAGCACATCAGAGCATTGTGTCAGGATCCCATTTGTACTGTGTATTGTGTCACCTCTGCTGGCTACAAATGCAAAACCTTTCTGTGTTGCTTGCAGTTATACACACATATAGAGACAAGACACCTTCATCAATGAAAAGGTCTCCTAGACACCAGAATAAAAATCTCAGGTTCAGCATTATTCAGATGTATTCTGAATTGCATCTGTGACTTTCAAGAAAAAGGGTCTTGAAGGTATGCTTTCTTCCATCTCACCACAACTCTATGCAGAATCTATATGTATTTAAACCTGGCTTCTGCAGTCTTTGGGTAGCTTTGCCAAAGAAAAGGGTCAGGGCAGCAGAGCTACAGGTAGTAGAGACTACAGCGGCTTCTACATCCATTGTAGTATCCTAAAAGCTCATCTTTCCAGAGGGACATGTGCCTGTTTACCCTCTCATTCACCTACTGAAAGAGCTGGGACAGTAAAATTCCCTCCACTGACTTCCCTCATGAACTGAGCATGAACAAGAAATAGATGCCTCTGGAAACCTAACCATACACTCACTGTTTCATAGCCCCTGAGCAGTCCCCACCATTCTGTGACGCCATTTGTTGCAGGTTTCTTTCTGTGTAAAACATTTTCAGATTCTCTGGGGACAAGCAGAAGCCCAGCTTCTGCTTCAGCCCCTCTGCCACAGTTCATTCTCTGGGTCACTGTCATTCCTCACTAATCTAATACATTTTCCAAGCTGATTAATTCAGGCTTCTGGTAACAAGTGGTTGTGCTCTGAGCGTGCTGGGATTCAACACCAGGCACTCGCTCCCCCTGTGCAGCAGCCTCAGCTGGCAGCAGCACATAGCTGGAGGCTGAGGAGGTACTACAAGCAGAGACAAAATACTGCTGCTATCTGGCACTACAAAGCCAGGCTCAGATAGCGTGCTGTCCCTCAGAGGTACAGAGATGAAAAAACTATGATGTGAAGAACTTAAATATTTTATCACAGACTTTGCTCCATTTTGTTCTTCATTTACATTAGTAATACACACTTTTAGATAAAAAAAAAAAAAATGTTTCTTGGCTTGTTTCTGGTTAATGCTTGAGATGTCAAAGAGCACCTACTTCCACCCTCTACACCCCAGGAGCAATGAATAAATATTACCTAAATGGTCTCTGCTGGGAATGACTGTGCCCACAGAGCTCCTCCATCAGCCCCAGGCAGATATATTACCCTGGGATCCAAAGGCAGGCTCCCCTGTAAACACAAAGGACCAAAGCCTACATCCTGAATGAGTACCTTCATGTGCTGGAGTAGCAAATGCTCTTTCAGATACATCTTAATACTTCACCCAGTGCAGGATGGGGATGGGGATGCTGCCAGCACACATCTTGGCACCGCCATGGAATGCTCCAGCCCAGACACAGCCAGGGTGCTGCAAGGCACTTGGCATGGCATCCTTAGGGGAGGGAGAGGGCTTGTGGAGCCAGAAAGGAAAGGACAGAAAAATCACAGTGAATTGTGGCAACTGGGAAATGAGCTGCTTTAAAGAGGAAATATTTTCTTTTGCTGAGGAAGGTTGGGAAAGAATTAGAAATGGAAAAGTTAAACTAGTAATGAAGCAGAGAATAACAATGGACTATAATAAAAGACTATGCCATAAAAAATCAATCTCTTATTTGGAATCAGTGTCTGAAGTAGCAGTTGTACAGCATTTTTACACCACCTTTCTAAATGATCCTGGGACTCAAGAGGAGAATATTCCATCCTTGAACAGCTTTCCAAAGTGATGTTGTACAATTGCAGCTTCCAAGGGTAACCTGCAGCAGTTAGGTGAATACTTCACCAGCACGAACTCTAACACCATTCAGTGGGAACAGAAAATATCAAACCCCATTTAGATAGCAGACAACCCTGGAGGAGAGCTCAGTAGCTCGGACCAGGCAGGACCATTCAAATTTTAATATCAGCTAATTATTTATGACCATTTTTAATGCCTCACTGAAATCTCCCTGTAACGTTTTCAGGGCTCCTGAGCTGTAATCCACTCCAGCACCATGCCAAGAGCAGAGTTTGACACTTAAAATTACCTGTCTCAAGCAGGGGCTTGAAGATGGTGGTCTCCAGAGGTCCCTTTCAGCCTCCATTATGTTATGATTATAGGAAGAATCAATTTGCTCTCAGTGAAACATAACACTAGGATTTTTTAAGGGATGTGAGAGTTAGGTTGCCAAATCCCAAAGAACTCAGAAGGCATTTTGGTTCCTAAATCCCATACACTCTAACAGTTCCCCCTGGCCATTTCTTAAAGGTCAATGTCCTTTCTTCTTTAACCCAAATGATCAGAAACCTGTTTAAATGAAAGTCAGAAACCCTGCTGCTCAGTGACCAGGAATCAGCCTGAATGCTCTTATCAGTCTCTTTTAGTGCTATAAACGTGTTGCTAATTGCAAAAGTGATACAACTAAAATTGCTAAAGGGAGATTATCCTAGCTGCAAAATGCCACTGTGCTTGATGAAATCATCTGCAGGAGCTAATGCCTCAATTAATTTTTCTAACATCTGTTCAGAGTGCAGCACAAGACGGCTAAAGCCTTGCATTGGTGATGTAAAATAACAGCAGCACAAGGGACTTCCTGCTCCTGCCCAGGGGCAGCACATTTGTAACTGCTGCAGGTAACCACCAGCAGCTTCACAGGAGGATTAGGAAGGGATGTGAACCACAGGACAGGAGTTGCTGTCTTTGCTGATAGAAGAAGATGGCTTCATATCTGAAGCATCACTGCTGCTTCAGCGGGTGCCACGGGTGGGAAGCCAAAGCTCATGCTGTATGAGCCAGAAGGTGGAAGACTGAGCAGCTAAAGAGCTTAATGAGATGATCTCCCCATGTGCTGGAAACAGCATGGCACAGGCATTTGCTACAGTGTAAGGAGGGCAATGTGGCTCTTGAAACAAATCCACCTCATCACTAGGATCAACTTGTGTGTCGCATGCACACAAAATCAGAGCAGAGGGAGGCTATAGGGATTCACCAGCTGGGGATTTGCTTCACCTGCAAAATCAAATGCAAATGGCCACTGACACAACAGACCAAAAGGTCCAATAAAGAGATACAAACTCATGCTTTTCCCCTTTTTCTGACATCACATTATTCAGGGGAATGGTCTGCAGAAAGAGGCCAACAGTGGCCAGACACCCTGTTCAGCTGGCCAGAGATGCTCACATAACCGGCCACAGCCTGGCAAGACAAATGTGGCTACCAGAATTGAATGGGAAGAGCAGTCGTGTGGTGTATTAAAGAGCAAAGATCTAAAGGCAAAACAAAATGCTCTCCCTATACTCATTTTAACCCTGAGAAAGCATGGTGCCCTGGCAAGCCACCCTGGCAAGTCCCCCTGGGCAACCATAGTATGCTCAGATGGTTCACAGTCCAGACAACTATGCCAAATAACCCAGGAACCAGGGAAGCAAATAACCATTTCCAAAGTAATTTTTAATTGCATTTTATATATTTTTGAGTCTTCAGATCATCCTGAGAAGAGCTCAGAAACCACAGTTTCTTCCTATTGCCACTTTCTGCAGTTAACACTCACTGATGGAAAAAATACCTGCAGTAAAGCAGTTCATGTAGTGAATGCTTTGGGAACAGACGCCACTGAAGAATGTCATGATGTTCTCATGAAGGTTTCCTGGTCAGTATATGAGTAATTGTTTTACGGGTTTTTAGTTTAAAAGCATGACTCAATATTCAAGTAAGAGTTGGTATCTCCTGTGACTAATAGTTGCCTGTGACTGAAACATTCACAGCAGTTCTTAATGTGTGCTATGACATAGGAATCACTATTTAAATTTGCTCGGACGCCAACTGTTGCCAACACCTCCAGGTTTAAGGAAGCATTCGCCTGTAGAGCTGACTAAAAATATGAGGCCCTTTATCTTAAAGAATATGAGCATTTCTCCTGAACTTGTAGAAGGAAAATGTCCTTGTTGCAGAATAAAAGCACCGTCTTGGGAATGAGGAGACACCAATTCAGTTGTGTGCTCTGTCCAGGCTTGGTGTATACTCTCCAGCAAGTCCTTTAAACTCTACTTACATTTTCATGCATAAAATAGAGCTATCTCATCTTTTCACCATCTTTTTTGTTATTTTTAATCACTTTGAAATAGGGACTGTCCCAGAGTATATGTTTTGTTTAGTGCAGCACAGTACTGGTGAGTCTGGGGTACAATGGACACCTCCAATTTGCACCAACTTCAAGGTATGCAGTTCCACAGTAGCGCTTTCAAGGACTTCAACCTCTGGACTTTGTGATTGGTTGCCAAGAGAGGCTGTAAATGCCCCATCCCTGGAAACATTCAAGGCCAGGCTGGATGGGGCTTTGAGCATCTTGATCTAGTTGAACATGTCATTCTTTATTGCAGAGGGGTTGGACTAGCTGACCTTTAAAGGTCCCTTCCAACCCAAAGCATTCTATGACTTGCTCAGATCCTACCTGAGCTGGAGTCTTCTCACACCACAAAGATATTTCTGTTGTTCTTATTCAGTGAAGAAAAAACTGCATGATTACAAAACTAGAAAAGGTAAAAAACTGTACACAGTATTCCCCAGAGCTGAACACTTAAAATATCTGCAGGAAAGCATCTGGTCTTAATGTTGAAAATAATCGACACAGTGCATTTCCCATGAAAAGCCTTTGTATTCTGCAAGAGCTTACAAGCTCAAAGTTTCAGTGCTTAATTTGCCTGAATACTCTATAAAGACACCAGCAACCCTAACATTCATGCCTTTAGAACACTGCACAAGAATTTCTAGGGTGAGCTACCAATTTCCATAATCCTAAATCACTTCTTCCACTGGTATTTTCAGGACTGAAAGTTGCCAGCCATCTGTTAAAGGGTTCCTGCACCCTTTAAAATGCTGTCAGCAGAAAGACCACAAACTGATAGACAAATGCATCTGAATATAATCAGAATTGGCATAAGCCTTTCTTCAGCCTGTTTTTATGCAAGCCAGAGCCCTACCGTTCCGTGTGCTTCAGGGCATTTAGTTGACTGTGGTTTCATGTTTGCACGCTGTCCCAGCAGCCATGCAGACAGGGGCCAATCTTCCCCCAGGTTCACGGATGGGGTTTGGGGCCAGAAGCAGATGTGCTGAATTATTGCGAGAGCCTGATCTTGAAGGGTTTCCAGGCAGGCTGGAAGCAGAGAGCAGTGAAAATCTAGTAAGAGTTTCTGCCTACTTTAGAGTTTCACTCTCATGTTGGAAAAGCGAATGAGGTAAAATCATCTGGAAAAAAAAAAAAAATTAAAAAAATAAGCATGACTGTTTCTCTCCTTTCTTTTGAATGAGTCTTGTAGCTCTGCTCATTTCAAACCCACCTTTTGTTCCATTTCCTCAGAGACGCTTCCCTTCCTCGCTCTCATGAGCCCTTTCCATAGACTGCCTGAGCCCTTCACTCCCTCCTTCCTCTTCACCCTTTTCAATCTGGTTAAATTTGCTTTTTTCTCAAGTGACACAAATCATTTCAAAACAGCCTTTCCTCCCCTTTTCATATTATCACTTTCCAGTTATTTTCAAAACTCAGTCAAATCCCAAAGCTTTTTCCACAATTTTAACTATCCCATTTTTCCCATTTTATGTGGGTATTTTCTCCTGCTGTTAGGTGCTTTGCAGTGCTATTAGTATAACAAATACCAGACACAGAGCTCAGCTGTGTTGAGCAGTAGTGTCCAGCCTGAGACTCACGGACACATTTAGAATAATCCTCAAGAGACTGGTCCGTGGGCTCCAGCTCCCTACTTGTGGGTGTGCACCCAGAAGGCAGCCTACTGTCCATTTTCCCTTTTCCTGGCTTTTATTCCCCCGCCAGGAACTGATGTCAGTAATGAATCTATGGACTGGCTCCACAATCCACAATGTCTTCTGTCTGTTTGGACTGGACAAGAAGCTTCTATTTTCCCATAAAGGTTACCTTCCTTCTTTTGAAGGGAGACACCTTAAAAACTGAGCAACCAACATCACTCACTATGTATTACTGAGTTTTTTCATATCCCGCCAATCAGAACCTCATCTGCTCAAAACCTGAAAACAAATAACCATAATAGTATATCTGAAACATGAGAGAAATGCACCCAGGAGTAGATCTCATAAAAACAAAATGTCAGGAGAAACAAACTAGCAAATACTGGAAAAAGAAGAGACCACAGGACTATAGAGAAGAAAAGCAACCCTAGAACTCATTTTCTGATATTATAAGGTTATGAGTAAATTAAATTGGCACAACTTCCCAGAATGAGCAATAGGACAGGCTGAAAAGACTTTGCTGTGGCCTCACTGGCAAAAACACTAAAATTACAGCAGATGAACAAAAAAAACAGGAGGTGGGGGTGGTGTGTCAGAGAAGATGAAGAAAAATATCTTGACCACTTCCTATTTTTGTTCAATGCCATGTAGACAAAATATATCATACAGACATCCCCTGGGACACAGAATCACCCTACCAAACCTGCAGGGGTTATACCATGAGGTGGCTCAGACCCCGTTTTACCCCCTGGAAAGACGAGGCTGACCAAAGCTCTCCAATCCAGCTGTCACTAGTAATAGAAAGTGCAAACATCCAGTACGAGTCATTTATGAGGCTGATGTAATAGCCTGGAGACAGTCCCATGCCTTTCCTGATGAAGACCTAAGAATACTTGTGGTAGTGAGAACTTCCATGGGATCTTTCCTAAGTTGTTCTTGAAGGGACAAAAAATGGTTCAAACTAGACGGGAGAGTCTACCAGGGCTAAAATTATTTGTGCATGCAACATGTTCAGGGACTTCTGGGCTTTACATGGGCACAGCATCAGACTGCGAGCAGGCAGGTAACTGCTACCTTTCTAACTGGGATGTTACACAAGGAGGAGGATATAGGCAGTGGTGTGTGTCATTCAGTGCCTGCACTGCTTCAGCACCTACTGAAAGTAAGGAGGTGGCATACCGGGCCAGATGTGGCTGGGATGCTCTCCTGTTTCCACGAGTTCTTTTTCTGTAGGAGCACCTGTTGAGGCTGGTGCTGTGCACAGGCATATCCATAGAGGGAGTCCACCCAGAGGGGGTCACCACCCAAAAGAGAAGAGGGGAGAAAAGACAAGGGAAGAGGCAGTTAGATGGAAGACTACAAATACCTGACAAGGTGATGCATTAGTTAACATGACAGCAAGCATTTTCATAACAGAAAGAGCTTAAGTACTGTCAGGGTTTGTTTTTCTTTTGTGAAGAACAAGCCTTTAGTGGAGAACAAAGACTTTAGAGAACTACTGTTTGCAACAGGCATGTGATTTTTGGAGAAACACACACCATCAGTCCCCGGAGGACCAGGCAACACCCAGGCGTTACTGTTGGCTTGAAAGTTTCATGTTGAAATGTGAAAGAGTTCAGCCTTGGGAAAAAAGAAGGTTGTAAATGTCTGCCTTAGCTTTTATATTAAAAGCCCCTGGTGAAGAGGGGGCAGAAATACATGGTATTTATGACTCAACTTAAATGGGCCAAGTCCCACTCCCTGCAGTGCACACATACCCCATTGCAGCATCCTGCACGCAAGGTGTCAGGCTGTCCTTCTGCTCAGCGAAAGGTACAGTGACGATAAATGCCATGAGATGAGGTAGTTTATAACAAGCCCCGCAAAGCCCACGAACTGCTGTAGTTGCTGTACAGACTGATGTTACTATGACTATGTAATTTAAGCCTCAAACTTACCCTTAGTCAGAGAATACAATAAAATTAGCAACAAAACCCCAAACACACATAAACAAGTAAATCTCTGCCAAAACTAAACTTGCAAGCAAAAGTTATCAGATATTCAAGACAAAAATCAGGCACACAGTGAGCAGATATGTCTAAGTCTAGGTGCTTTATAAAGCCAGGAAAACATGAAGGTATAGTGGGGCTGTGGGAATGTTTTATCAGGGACATTTCATCTGAGCATATTTCATCCCCACTCAGTGCCTGCCTATGCTGTGCCAGCTGGCAACCACATCACAGAGCCCTGCAAGCCCTGCCTCTGCTCCTCCCCAAAGGCCATACACTGCCAGGTAGGCAGACCTAGTCTAACTCACCCTGCTAAAACCTACAGGCAGTGAGGCAGAGCCTCTGCCGGGCATATGGAGCCAGGGAGGGAAGGGACAGTGTGGCAAGGATATGGCCCCTTGAGTGAAGAGCCGGACTAGGGCAGCAGGTCTGTCACAGGGGATGCCAGCCAGCAGGCTGGCTGCTCCCATCACCAGTAATGTGGAGACATGTCCTTCACTGTACATAGCAGCTTGTTAGCGATTTTCACACCAGAGAGACACCCTAAGCAATAACAGAGCCTGGAAGAAACCCAGTGGGGAAGCCAAAGAGAAAGCCCAGGGAGCAATACCTCTGCTCAGGAGGAAGAGGGAGTTACTGGGGAATTAGTATCTCATGGCTTTTTTACTTAAAGAGCTAGAAAACTTGGTTCTAGCTCTGAGTGAAACTGGGCTGTGAATAGGTCACCCCACTTAGGAAAGTGGTGTGAGTTTTTGCACTGGGTAGGCTGAAGTAAAGCGTTCAGAAAGGTAGCCACAAGGATTACCTGGCTTTCTTATGTTGCTTGTGTTGTAGATTGGTTTTGGTCTTACAATGAAGTTTCTCAGTGCCTTTCACTACATTAAAAGCAAGAAGCCAAAGAAATAAAAGCCCTGCTCACCTGTAACTCCCCTCACACCCTCCACAGAAATGTAGGAATTAGTATTTTCCTTTTCAAACCCCACGAAGGGATACCAAACAATTCAGAGGCCTCCTCCATCAGTAACCACCAAGCCAGGCAGACCACTCTGACTGCTCTTTTCCCAGTACTGAGACCAGCATTTGGTGACTGAACTGCTTCTAAGACGACATTAAGAGCTTCAAAACCTGCCACTTCCCTTGAGACTATTTCAAGGGAATCCTAGGAAGTTTAGAAACTGAGACTATGTCATGAAATGGCAATTGCATGAAAGAATCACTGCAGGAAGCACCTTCAAAACTAGAGGCAGTGAGCTCATGAGTAGGCATAGCTGAAGCCTCATGTGCTATAAAATGCCCTTTGGGTAATTTCCTCACAGGTCAGTAGGCTTCAGCCTTGAGAATTGCTGTGAAATGGTAAGTAGTTCCCACCCAATAACTATGAACATACTGATGGTACCCCAAGGAACAGGAGAGCAACAAGGTTGTTTAAGATACCTCCTAGTTTGGCATCTTTCCAGGTATGAAAATCAGCAGGGCAGCTTTTCTCCTTGCCATGCTTTAACTAGCAGTGTAATTCTGTGCCACCTCAGCACAAGTGGGCTCTTTCCATGTGTCTTTCTTGGGAACCTAAGAAATAGTTAAATATCTGCGAGAGAAAGATGCTACTGGCAAAGGGCTGACACCTGCCCTTCAATATGCACGCCCTGCTCCTCCTGTCAAGGTAGATCAATGTTTAATGCAATGGCCTTGACAGAGTGCTGTTAATAAAGATGCAGAGAGCAAACAGAAACATCTGAAATAGCAAGGCCACGTCACATAGCTTGCTCTTCAGGGATCTGATCTATTTTGTGGTGAATTTATGGCAAGCATTTAAAAAATGCATAAATAAGGGCCCCATCCTGGATCTCTATCTCTGGTAACGTTCTTTTCAACCTCTGACCACTTCTCAGGGTAGTGTGGAGAGCAGAACACACATAGCTGCCCATTTGCCCTGAGCACTGGTGCACAGGGGAGAGGGGAGCAGTAATATAGGACCCTGGTGTTCCTGCACTGCCTGAGGGAAAGGGAAGGAGTGGTGTAGGACCCTGGTATCCCTGCAGTCTATTTCTGCTACGGGCAGTGCTTGGCTACATGTGGGGGACACCACCTAACCAGTGTGGGATGGACCTTACTTACATCACGTATCTCTGTCCTTCACACAGGTTACCTTATAGAATAAATTGTCATTCACAGTTTACCTCCCTATTAGAATATTTGTTGAATATAGAAGCAAAAAATTACACAGCAAAAGACTAAGTGGTAGTTTATGCATGCGTAAATCTTGTTAAAATAGGTATCTGCTGAAGCAGTGGAAGGTTTTGACCCTTTAAACAAGTAATGGGATTTGTGCTCAGAATTTCACCTTGGCTTTCTGAAAACCTGTTCAAATAGCACTTAATAAAAGCCTGATTTAGGACAGTGAAAATGCGTGTGCAGAACACAAACCAGGCAGGTCTGGGCTGAGCTGCACACAACATGAATCAATAGGCCAGGGCAACAGCAGGGACCAGGCAACACCAGGAGTGACCTCAGCCTCATGGTCTTCTGATCAATCAGGATGCAGCTCTGACTCCATAAATAACAACATCTGGATTATACATCGCCTATCTCTCTCTCTTGCCATTAATTTCTTCTCTCTGCCTCAACATCTCTCCCTCCTAAGCACTCTCAAAGCCACATATACCTCTCACAACACAGCCTTGCCTCAGATTCACATCTCTACTTCAAAAATCACCACTTCCATGTCTTCGCATTGTTAATTTCCCCAACAGTTTTCCACTAAATACCTGAATTGAATTACCTGACTGTTGTCCTATATCAACACAAGCAACACAGCTAATTCTTTGCCTTGTAGGCTCCATGCTCTTTAAAGAGTTTATTAATATCACTAAATAATGTTTTATTCTCTGTATTAAGAATAAACAAACCTCCAATTTTTTTCTTTTTCAGTTCAGGTATTTATCCAGACATCTGGATGCTTATTTGCAGCTTCTCCAAATTTTCTTGGCTGGTGCGTTGTGCTGGAAACCATGAGATTTCCAATGGATTTTTGGTTTTTATCCAATTGGAAATACTGCAAGAGGAGTTTTTCCCCCCAGCCTTCCAGGATTTCTAGTTCATGTGCCGGCTGGAATCAGCATATAAAGAAGAGCATAAAAAGAAAGCCTTGATTAAGAAAAGCTGAGGAAATATTTGTACTTCAAAGGTAGCTTTTCAGCTTGGGGTGACAATTCTAATTATTTTCTAATGAAGCGAAGCTGATGCAGCCTTACTTTGTGTGACTGTTTAGATGACCGTGCACACAAGACTAGGGCACTGAGGAGGCAAGATCTAGGCCTCTGCCAAGCTTGTGTTTATGGTCAGTTAGTGTGTCTGATGAGTATCTGAATTACCCAGTTTTGAATTAGAGATGGATTCTTATTTCAGTTTCTGAGCTTCTCTATTCTCCAGTCTCCACGTCT
The DNA here is from genome assembly GCF_033783945.1 of Neopsephotus bourkii. NCBI lineage: Eukaryota > Metazoa > Chordata > Aves > Psittaciformes > Psittacidae > Neopsephotus > Neopsephotus bourkii. The sequence goes on from NW_026900643.1 coordinate 306,452, forward strand.
CTCTCAAGGACACCTGCTAGGACTGCTTTTGCCACCTATTTTGCAACATCAGTGGAAGGTGATAAGATCACTGCTCTGATCTCAGTTGCGCTTTTTCCCCATGCCACTCTAGCTAAAGGATGAAGAGAAGTGGATCGATGGAAAGAGAGGAAACTGGCTATGTGAGGGCAAGACAGAGATCAGAAATGCTCATGTGACAAAAAGGCGATATGAAAAAAGAGGAGGAGGTTGAGGAGATATAGTCTGAGATAATGGAAAAAAATAACAAACACATGGCCTCCCCCCTTTCTCCAAAATCGGCCTAAATCTGGAAAGATACAGCAAGAGATAAAGCACAAAATCCAACCAGGAGATGGCAGGGAAAAAAAAGGAGTAGAAACAGCAGGAGCTAGGAAAACGTATGCCAAAGTGGAAACAAATAAATGGCCTCCTTCTATAGACACAGCCTACACTTGTTGGCTTGGTAGTGCCCTAAGGTACTCAGTTACCACGTAAGCAGGTCAACTTTAGCACAGCCACAGTAGTTCAATACCAGAACCCTGCTGGAAGTTGTTCTCTGTACATCAAGTTGACTTCCAGGAAATCTGCTCTTAGTGTATTAAAACAGGATTCCAGGAAAACATGTCATGCACTTGGAAGGAGTTTGCATTATATTTAATTTCATCAGTGCGTAAGGAACAACAGCAGGTTTCAAATAATGTCGGCTCTGAAAGCCATCAACACATTATCAGCAAATTTAGGATATGAGGCATGGAGCACACATTCAAGGTCACCAACAGGCGATGCTGCAGACAAAGGCAGATTAGATATCCCAAGTCTGCTGTGGCCCATGTTTCCAATGGCTGTTCACCTACAGCAGATCAGAGAACTTTGCATTTGTTGATCAGAGTAACTGAGTGCAGTGTCATTTCTTTGAAAGCAATGCCTGTCAGTATCACCTAGGGAAGACAGGGATACTTGTCTGCGAAGGCACAGGGTTTTTTTTGTGGAGCACACGGAACAGAAGGTAGGCAGAACTTTTGTTAGTGCTGTTGCTGTTGTGAAGTCTGCCCTATGCCAAAAGGCAATAGTTGTTACCTGGTATTTCCTATAAAACATAAAAAGCCTCTGAAACTTTAGCTGAGAATCATTCACAACATGTTTAAGACTTCCAAAGCCATCAGAGCAAACCAGAATTCATTAAGAGAGAAAATAAGATTATAATTAATTAACTTATTGAAATTACGATTCAAGGACTACACAGGAAAGGCAATGCATCACTTTGCAAGTTATTCAGTTAATCAAATAACTGGACAGAAATATTTGCATTAAAAATTCCACTAGAATGTGCTGATCACAATGTTTAATAATCCAAATTGTTATTTCTACAAACTCTATTTCAAGTCTGAGACATATGTACAAAAATTTCCACTGGTATAAAGGGAGGTTTGGGGCTGTGCCCTTAGTGATTAAAACAAAACCTTTCTCTGGAGCACCCTGACACACAGTCAGAGGGACAATTGGAAACTCACCCTTGTTATGCCCCTTCCTACTTCTGCAGAAGGTTCAGGACAATAGGATTTTTGTGACACCTCCTAAGGATGGTTTACAACACAACAAGAGGACCCTGGGATTGCAGTAGCCTTGTAATAGTCAACCTTTACAATTTCTTGATATAATTATCTTTTCCCATAAAAAGCGGTTTCTACAGGCACCACTTGAACCTCAGCCTTACTCTAGCTCGGGAACTCAACCTGGCCCCACATAAGCTTCATTTTGGGGCACAACTGCACCAGCAGCCCTGGAGGTATCTTGGCTGCCTGGTCCAAACCTTCTCCCACGGTGTGTGTCATCTGTCTTTTCCTTGGCACCCTCATCCCAACCCTAATCCAGCCCCTGGGCTGAGATTTATAGGAGGGGAACACAGGAGCCAACTGGCCAAGAAGCAGCCCTCACTGCACTTGGCAGTTCCCTCCCAGCCCACTCTCCCACACGTACTGGCTGTTGCTTCCTTGGATTCCAAACCCAGTGGAAGCTCTCATGATTTTTATGTGTTCAGGATCTGAATGTTTTATCAAGCTGTTACAAACTCATTTCATTCCAGGCACATGGAAAGACACGATCCAGACTCAGTCTCACTTCCTAGCCAAGTGAAGGTTCCTCTACTTTGCCTAAAACACTTTAATTTTGAGTCTGTTATTTACCTAGTTTTATGTCTCTATTACTTCTGCTTTTCACTGATTTAAGACTTTTTGACTTTGTGGATAAAAGCAGCAGTACAACAGTCACACTGAGTCATGAGGTCTCTCAATTTGCTTCAAATCAGAATAATTTAATTCAGCCATTTGAAGTAAATGCAAGGTTATTAATATGCCAAGTACAGTGCTTCATTGCATCAACTTTTTCCCCGAGTTGCAGACATACTTTACAAGCAATAGACCTGTAAGGTTTTGTTTGGCGACAGTAAGATGTAGTTTTTGCCCTTTTGTCTTTCCTGCTCTACTTTTTTCTTCATAGATCTATTTGCTAAAATAAATTGAAATTGGGTAAAAGAATATCAGGCACAATTTATACTAGATATATCTGCAATTACTAACTCTGAATTAAACATATCCCTTCATGAATAATGAAGCAGAAATAGGCCAGAGGAAAAATGAGATAAGATCTTCAATCCATGTATTTTTAATTGCTTCATTATCTAAAATTTGGTATGAATAGCAGTGGATACAGTTTGCTGTTAATGCACAAAAAGAAATGAGAATTTTCAACCAAATCACAAAAGGCTATCAAAAATTAATTGTGTGCTGTGATCATTGGAAATGTAAGTGATTTTGTGGCAGAGTGGCATAAAAAAATACCATTTATATGCTAATAATGAACAAGTCATATTTTTTCATTTTGATGCAAAATAAATTTTATTTTCATTTTAATGAACTCTAATGAATTATAAGCCATTTCTTTTTATCTTTAGGTAAAAGCTGGGGGAAAGATGATAGAAGGTTGACAAAAAGACGGTCCCTAAATGAAAACAGCACAGCATGATCTTTGTTTTGACCTGTTAAACTGCTGACTTGGCAGTCCATGGTCAAAGGCTGCCTTTGAGACTCAAGTTGTGCACTGCAACAGATTAAGATCTGGGAACACAGTCCTTCACAGGGCACAAAGAGAAATTCACCCACAGTAGGTGGAGGAAGCCAACCTTTATTTCCTACAAGCCCAAGCAGCCTCAGAAGGGGGTCTGACATGTACTCGTCTGCAGAGATGAGGCAGCTCTAAGCTCAGGGATAGTTTCTGTAACTGTTGATAAAAGCATCAAGCGTCACAAGATACACTAGATATATTTGCAGTCCCCAACTCTGAATTAAACATGTTCCTTCATAAATAATGGAACTAAAAAAAGACCAGAGGTACTAAAGAAACTGATCCAAAGCCTATTAAAGCCAATGAAATGTCTCACTTTGATGCATACCATATTAATAAATAATTATAGAATAGGGCCTTTTTGTGGTAGTTCCTAGAAGCACTAAGAGCAGTAAGGATCTTTATCACTTCAATTGCTGCACATAATGCAAGAGATAGTCCTGTCCTAAAGGCATTACGGTGTAAGGATAAGGCAAGAGACAGCAAGTTGGAAAAGAGCAACGCAGAGAGCCTGAACAAGCCATGAGCTGACTCTGCTCGGCAATTATGTGCAGCAGTCTCTGCATAGCAGCTGCTCCAACACTTCTGAAACAGTTGAGCGTGTCCCAACACCAGCTGAAATCAATAGATATTGCAAACATTAAACACCCAGGAAAACCCAGCTCAGCTTTTCAAAATGAGCCAACCATAATGAAAAGCCTATCTGAAACTGCTTCTCTTGTATTTACTGCTCCTCATTCAGACAAAGGACTTCCCTCAGGGTGCATGCGCCTGCCTCCATTTGGAGTCAACTTCTTTGCAGACTCATGCAGATTGCCCACACATAATCAAATTCCAGCTTTAACTTCCTTCTTGGGGTCTTTTGCACGTTGTTTAGAACAACCTGTTGCAAATAGCTCTGCCATGACATTCGGGTTGCTGATAAATTTATCAAGTACTGCTGCAACAGGCTGCAGGTTCACAAGCATCTGCAGAGGACACAGGTATCCAGTGGGGTTTTCAAAACACCTCCTCTAGAGACCACAGTGCTTCTAGATTCCAATTTGCATTTTTAAACACAATAATACCTTTAAGAAGCTCACTGCAAATAACTCCATCCCAAGAAGAGCTCTTCCACTTATTATTTGGACTGGAGTAGTAGCAGTAACACATTGATGTTTATTTATTAAACTGCGTGAGAAATAACAAGCCCAAACTAAATCTGAGCAAAAGGATTTGCAGCAATGGACCTAAATTACAACACAGGAAATTGTGATTAGATAATTTCACCCTGGAGCTACTCAGCCATTAGAAAAGGGATGCAGAGAGAGTGTGGGACTGCTGTCCTGGGACATACACCTATTCTGTGTTCATTTGTGCAAATATTTACTTGCATTTTTGTTCTGTTGTGCTGTTGTTTTTTTTCCCCCAGCCTGACAACTGATTTAAAAATAAGAAAATGATTTCATGGTAAATATTTCTGAATGTTCCACTGAAATTTTAGTGTTCCAGATCTCCCACAGAGTTGTCCCCAAAAAAATAAAAAGGGAAGAAGCTAAAAATGGGACACAAGTATTAAAATTTTGCTCTATAGTTAAAAAGGCACAAAATGATTTTAGATGCCTTGATCTCTAGATCTCACTTAAAGATCTAGCCTGTGACTTTTTGGATGAAAGGGAAATGTGTAAACTCCAGCTAAAAACTTCTGGTATCAAAATTCGTTCAGAGAATTGTGGAGGGTAGCATAGCGTAGAAAAATATAAAAGAAGACAAAACTAAACTTCTAAAAGAAATAACTGATAATTATTTTTAAAAAGGGAACATAAAGGCTGTGATAACAAGGCACAGACCCAATAGGCAGATACGTAAAGTAGAAGATGATAAAATATATAGCATTGATATGCAACAGTTACATTCAGAAAACAACTTTTAATCCTGATGCTTTTGAGGAGTTTATTACTAGGTGTAATCAGTGACGAACCTGCCCATCAAAAATACAGAAATAATGCAGTAGCAGTCATGGCCTGAAGAAAAACTCATGTGGGGGGCTGGAAGAAACTCCCTTTGATGAATGTAACCTCTCTTTGTGACAAAAGAACTGTGTGTGAGGAAGCTGGTATTTGTTAGCATATTGACTACAAATCAAACCCACCAAGGCAGCTTTTATAGAAGCAGACGTTGGCTGATACTCGTTCGGTGTTAATGGCAAACAAACCCAAAGCACCAGCTCTACATCCTCTGGGAACTGTGTGTGTGCGTCCCAGGGTTGTGTCCTTTCCTTGTGACAGCTTGATGCTCCTGATTGGGTGTCATACAGAAAGATATGCTGAAGTTCAACTATAAGGTATTAAGGTTGAAGAAAAAGAAACTCTTGGCCAACAGTATAAAATCACTCAGAACAAAGAAACTATCTTCAAACAGGCTGGTGGAGGATCGTGGCCGATGAACATCCATGTTTGCAAATACATAGGTTCATTCCAAGTCAAATACAGCAAAACCCAGGTGCAGAAATCCACAAGTTGTAAACTTCGTGGATTTCTGCATGAAAAAGAAATCCATTAAAAAGATTAAGACTTCTTATGGAAGGAGACAACTCAATAGCCCAAGGCTTTCATAGCACACCCTTGTAAGCTTATCCCAAACTAGAGATGACTGTCAAGGATAATGCCTGAATCATTGGTTTAACTAGCTACAAAATGCCACACTTGCATTTCCAGTGGCTGTCTAGTCCCCAGCACTGTTTATGCCTTCAGAGATTATTATGAAACTTAACAGATTATATATGTTTTCCTTTCTTTTAGTGTCTGCTTTGATTTTTTTCCTTAAGCTAAATACTAAAATTTCCAGTTGCTGCAGAAGGGAATAGTTTAATTCCTCATTTGTCTTTCCCCTTCCCATCTCTGGGATGTATTTGATACTCACACCATGTTTGACAAGATCTCTAGCACAAAGATTTATTGTAAATCCTGCTGGTTTACCCTAATTATTTCAATTGTTATTGTGAATTTATTTGAAAGTTCATAAAAGAAGAAAATGACAAGAAAAAAGGAATTTGACAAAAGACTATCTAAATGAAGCTTGAAGAGGAATGAACTGTTTTCACTTTTGGGAATGTGCATAAAAAGGCTACGTAAGCAGTAACAGAAAAATAACAGATGTCTACAAGAAAAAGGCAAAACATGGGGATATGAATAAACACAATTTGACTCAACCAATTAGAAACATTTGTTTAGTCCAACAATGAAGCTTTGACAAGCGTAAGAAGTTCTGGTTTAGTTACTGTCTTGACATAGTTACTGAAAATTGCTCAGATTTTTAAGGACTTGTCCTAATCACATAAAATTGTACCATCATTTTCTTTGGTTGCTATTATGCTCAATAGGAAATCTATCCAACAAGAGACATGTAAGTCTTAATAATGCTTGAACAAGGAAGACTGACAATTCACTTCTCAATAAGACATAATGAGTCAGATAGAAAGTGACTTCTTTGTTCACATTTTTTAGGGAAATTAAAGTATAGGTTTTCTACAAAGTCTCCACATACATAATTTCAAAAAATAATTCTGTTATTGTATTTTCTGTCCTTAAATTTTTCCACGTTTTTGTTACCGTATTAAGGTTGTATACTTTGAGAAACAGAATTAGGAAACGAGGCAAATATCTCTCTGCTTGACACACTTCAGCCTACTAGCTTTTTTCAAGAACTAACAGTAGTCAAGTTTTTTGGGCTGCTCTGGGCCCTGTCCCTGACCCAGCAGCACCAACAGAGGAATTGAAGGAAACTTTTCTAAACAAAATCTGCTTTTACATCAAGGAAGGGCTGCTTGCATCTCCGCTTTATGTAAATGAGACAGGCAGGAGCTGACCTTTTAAGCTGCAATCCTCAGGAGCAAGCAGGGCTTCCAGGGTCACAGGCTACAGCTGCTATTATTATACTCATGCAAACAGCGCACACTTGAAGAAGAGATTGAAATGTTAAAGGTTAGCCATATCTAGACATCAATGGTCCTTATGGAAGACGAATTCAGAAGACCCCACCTTAGGACATGGAAGTGAAAAACAGTTTGCATAAAGCCTGATCCCTTCTTGACCACTATTCAGTATATCATCCTCACTAAGAGCCAGCGGCTCATGTATCAAGGGCTTGCAATGGTCATTTATCACATCCTGTGCATGCATGGATCAAAGCCCAGAAATGAATCAGAAGCAAGAATGGCAGGAGGGAAGAACACCCTTCCCACCCTGCTGCTCTTTCATGTAGTGCATGCCAAAATTAACCAACAGCTCTGAAAAGTCTCCAGCTTCCAGTCATTTGGCACTGATTGTTAGTCCAATAAACGCTCAGGCTCCATAAGTCCATGCGTAAGAAGAATCAAGGGGATATATTACCGAACATAATTTTTCCCTTTGAGACAAGTCTTGCTTTGTGATAGTGTGCAGAAAAGTACTGGGTGATTGATCTGGTAGGAAGGATGACAAAATGACAGGATGTGCATTACTTTGTTGGCCCCATATCATGCTCTGCCAATACATCTCCATGATTAGGTGGTCCCAAGCATAGACAGGTTCTTACAGTCATTCAGTTAACAACAGTGTCACCTTTAATGATACAGACATCTGAATTCATCAGCAGCTAGTCTGAGATCTTGAATGACTCTCTCTGTTGGCTGAACATACTACAAATAACATATGATGAACCTTGTGTTCAGAAGGAGGGCCTAAAGTTGCCCCTCCACCAGACGAGATATGCTTTGTATTTGCTGGGTATTACCCTCCTGGCTTTCATCAAGTGCCAGGTACTGCAGCCGCGCTATCTATATCACTATAGAAGATCACTTTTGTCTTACATGGAAAGTTCAGTGCATAAAGAGCAAAAGAAAGCTGAGTAACACAAATTCCAAAATAATGACTCCTCCTGCAACTCCATGAAATCAGTTAAGGAAGTACATAAACATCAACATCTGTTACAGACCGCCTGATCAAGGAGAACCTGTGGATGAAGCACCCTATAGACAGATAGGAAAAGCCTCACACTCACAGGCCCTTGTTCTCATGGGTGACTTCAACCACCCTGACGTGTTGGAACAACGGTATGGCCGGCACAAGCAATCCAGGAGGTTCCTCGACTGCATGGAAGACAGCTTCCTTCTGCAGGTAATAGAGGAACCAACAAGGAGAGGTGTCATGCTTGACCTTGTGCTCACCAACAGGGAAGGGCTCGTTGGAAATGTGGCACTGCAGGGCAGCCTTGGATGCAGCGACCACGAGATGGTTGAATTTGAGTGAGAAGAGCTTGCAGCAAGTTCACTGCCCTGGACTTCAAGAGAGCAGACTTCGGCCTCTTCAGGAACCTGCTTAGTAAGGTTCCATGGGATATAGCCCTAGAGGGCAGGGGGGCTCAAGACTCTTGGTTGATATCCAAGGATCACCTGCTACGAGCTCAGGAGCGTTGCATCCCAACTAGAAGGAAGTGCAGCAGGAGGGCCAGGAGAACTCCTTGGATGGATAAGGAGCTGCTGAGGAAAATTCAAATGAAGAAAGAGGGTTATAAAAAGTGGAAACAAGGAGAGGCAGCCTGGGAAGAGTACAGGGATGCTGTCCGGGAAACTAGGGACCAGATTAAGAAAGCTAAGGCCCACTTAGAATTAAACTTGGCTAGGGATATTAAGGACAACAGGAAGGGATTCTACAGGTACATAGCAAATAAAAAACAGATTAGGGAGAATATAGGCCCTCTCAGGAAGCTCTCGGGAGAACTGGTTACACAGGATTTGCAGAAGGCTGAGGTTCTGAGTGACTTCTTTACCTCGGTCTTCACTGGCAAAGGCTCTGACGGCACCAGCCAAGTCTTGGAAGGCAGACGCAGGGACTGTGAGAATGAAGACCTTGGGCCCACTGTAGGAGAGGAACTGGTTCGAGACCATCTTAAAAATCTGAATGTGCACAAGTCCATGGGTGCTGATGAAATCCATCTGCGGGTCCTGAAGGAGCTGGCAAATGAAGTTGCTAAGCCGCTGGCCATCATATTTGAGAAATCATGGCAGTCAGAGGAAATTTCTGACAACTAGAAAAAGGGAAATATAACCCCCATTTTCAAGAAGGGGACAATGGATGACCCGGGGAACTACAGACCAGTCAGTCTCACCTCTGTGCCTGGCAAAATCTTGGAGCAGATTCTCCTGGAAGGCATGCTAAGGCACATGAAAAACAACAAGGTGCTTGGTGACAGCCAGCATGGCTTCACTAAGGGGAAATTCTACCTGACCAATTTGGTGGCCTTCTATGATGGGGCTGCGAAACTGATGGACAGGGGTAGAGCAGTTGATGTCGTCTACCTGGGCTTGTGTAAAGCGTTCGACACTGTCCCACACGACATCCTTGTCTCTAAATTGGAGAGACATCAATTTGATAGATGGACCACTCAGTGGATAAAGAACTGGCTGGATGGCCGCACACAAAGAGTTGTGGTCAATGGCTCAATGTCCAGCTGGAGACCAGTAACGAGTGGTGTCCCTCAGGGATCGGTGTTGGGACCGGTTTTGCTTAACATCTTCGTCGCTGACATGGACAGTGGGATTGAGTGCGCCCTCAGCAAGTTTGCCGATGACACCAAGCTGTGTGGTTCGGTTGATCCGCTGGAGGGAAGGAATGCCATCCAGAGGGACCTTGACATGCTTGTGAGGTGGGCTGATGCCAACCTCATGAAGTTTAACCATGCCGAGTGCAAGGTCCTACACCTGGGTCGGAGCAATCCCAGGCACAGCTACAGGCTGGGCAGAGAAGAGATTCAGAGCAGCCCTGTGGAGAAGGACTTGGTGGTGTTGGTCAATGAGGAAATGAACATGAGCCAGCTTCAGTGTGCGCTTGCAGCCCAGAAAGCCAACCGTATCCTGGGCTGCATCAAAAGGAGCATGACCAGCAGGTCAAAGGAGGTGATCCTGCCCATTTATTCTGCCCTCGTGAGACCTCACCTGAGTACTGTGTGCAGTTCTGGTGTCCTCAACATAAAAAGGACGTGGAACTGTTGGAACAAGTCCAGAGGAGGCCACGAGGATGATCAGGGGACTGAAGTACTTCCCATATGAAGACAGGCTGAAAAAGTTGGGGCTGTTCAGCCTGGAGAAGAGAAGGCTGTGTGGAGACCTCATAGCAGCCTTCCAGTATCTGAAGGGGGCCTACAGGGATGCTGGGGAGGGACTCTTCGTTAGGAACTGTAGTGATAGGACAAGGGGTAATGGGTTCAAACTTAAACAGGGGAAGTTTAGATTGGATAAAAGGAGGAAATTCTTTCCTGTTAGGGTGGTGAGGCACTGGAATGGGTTACCCAGGGAGGTTGTGAATGCTCCATCCCTGGCAGTGTTCAAGGCCAGATTGGATGAGGTCTTGGGTGATATGGTTTAGTGTGAGGTGTCCCTGACCATGGCGGGGGGGTTGGAACTTGATGATCTTAAGGTCCTTTCCAACCCTAACTATTCTATGATTCTATGTTGGTGCAAAAGGACAGAATTCATTTTACATCATTTGAGTCTGCTCGCTTTTGGAGAGCATTGTCTGGAGATTTATGATTCACCAGGTAGCACTAAGGATGTCTAGGCAGTTTTTGGCAACAGCCCTTAGATTTTTGGAAAAGTGAATGGAAATTGAAGGTGAAGAGGATGCCGTAAAGTAATTGGGTTATTAACTGCTTCCATTCTGAATGACATGCAGATGCCTCCGGAAAATGTTCTTTCCTGTTTTTTCTTGGAAACACTGTACCAGATACTTTCAACACATCTCACTGAATGTCCTACTTAGAAAAAAGGTGCTTTATTCTCCTCATTAAGGCGAAGGCCAGAGCTATCTTCCAAATCGAGGTCCTTTTCAACCACTTGCTGAAGGCTCTATGACTCATTTAGAGAAAAAGAAGTGACAACTGACAAATTTCGATCTAAGTAACAGGCTTTCACCTCCCCAAATTTCCTGTTTCCTTTCAGATTTTATAATATGCTTCATTTTGGCATGTGGTCACAAGACCACCACTACTGGGTATGACCATTTTGAAACTGGCGCTTTTCAAGTCATGCTGTAGGAAAACAAGACTGCCGTGTGCACCTCAGGGCCAGTGTGCCTATGTGCACTTGCAGTTAGTTTTCACTGTTGCATCTTTAAAACAAGCAGACTCTACAGGACTAAGAAATCCCTGTAAAAATCAAATCAAACCAATATGTGGTATCTCTCACTCTCCTCACTTCTTACAAATCCTGAAAAGGCTGCAATGTATCACACAGTTATCATTAGCTGTTAAGTAATAGCTCAGGCTTTGACCAGCCATTCAGTAACAGCAGACAGAAAGGAGAGAGATGGCTAGAAAAGTGGTATTTCCTTTTCCTTCCATGCAAAGTTTTACCACTGGGAGGGAGGAGACAAATTTGATTTAAATTAGGACAATATGGCAAAAAATTTCATTTTCTTTACAAGCACCTGAAGTATGCAGAGCAGCAGCACATATCACCACACTAATCCAAGCCTTGAGAAGGCTCATTACCAAGAGTCTGGACAACAGAGCTCTCACTGAGCTACTCGCAGTACTTGCCAAACATGAGGGCTCATGGACAACTTACTGTTTAAAAGCAACAAAGTGCAGTGAAATGATAAATTACAAGAATCATACACATGCCTCAGCAAAAAGTAAAGCTGCAGAAAAATATAGGTATGTCTTTGTGAAGGCAGGAGGGAAATCTGTTGAAAGTAGATGAACTGAAATGTGTGTGTGAGTATAACATAAGACAGATTAGTGCCTACAGCAGCCATTCCCCATCTAGAGAACAGGGAGCCAAGACAGAAAAGAAGATGTACAAATGTTGAGAGATGTCTCGGCAAGTAAGTTCCAAACGCAAAATTGATAGCAATTGCTTATTTATTTAAAAAAAGAATGCTATCCTCGAGGAAATAAAACATCAGAGCAAATCAGCATGTCATAAATCAGATCTTCTCTTTCTTTTCCTTTTTCTTTTTTTTCCCCTTTTCCTAGGGAAATAAGCCTTAGGTGGCCTCATAACATCTTGGTAGAATGTCAAAAGAAATGTGAACATTTCAGACAGTCAGATCTTTGTGAAAGCTGCTCAGAGGGTACTATAATGTCTGCTATTTGGCAAAGAGATTTCCAAAGTGTTGCCAAGCCCCAGTCAGTTTATGGATTTCAGACCCTGGTTGTTTAAGGCCCTGTTTACAAAGCAGTGCATCATGTCACAGCATGGCAATAAAGTTGTAAATGGATCCCAAATTTCAGAAAACCTCTATGCCACAGTGGAGTACAGATCACTGAGACACAGCCAGAGGCTTCAGGAGGAAGTGTAAGCATTTTCCTACAAAATCAGCAAGCCAGCTCCTGAGCCTGTACAAATCAAAGTGACCCTTTTTCAGATAAATAGAATGATGCTGATTTAGAGACACTGAATCATCATTCAATATCTCTTGAGTAACACTGGCCTAAGAGCCTCAGGACTGGATCCTCGGGCAGAGCTGGATGCCTAACTCCTGCTAACTGCACAGAATTAAGCGTCCAAATCCCTTCATGGAACTGAGCCTAGGTGAAATGGCAACCTACAGGCATGCTTACAACATGCAATACGTAGAGAGTGCCTAATTCATATCCACACTAGTTACACATTTGGCACCAGGAGAGCAGTGACAAGCAATGCAAAGGCTAATTAGCTTTGCTAAAAGGGTTATACTAAGGACTAATACAGATATTGTGCTCCCAGAGCTGAGCCAGTATCTGTTGAGCTATGCCTTATAGACATACTCACTTGCTCGGCCCTGTTTCATGGCTTACTAACACCAGGCTAAGTTACACATCACATTTTCATAAATGACATAAGCCCATCCATTCAATACTGCTGGGAGGCGAGCAGATTCGTAAGAAATGAGGGAAGTGAGAGAAATCACACTGGGCATACCAATGAGTTGCTGTTGTATCTCCATCTGTGAATATAGCCCTGGGTAACTCTCTATAGATGACTCCACTTTGAGTAGGGGTGTTGGACCAGTCTCTAGAAGTGCCTTCCAACCTCAGCCTTTCTGTGATTCTTTGACCACTCCATGCACAAGTGCACATTATAACTGCAGAACTGAAATAGGACAGGAAACCTTAGGGGGAAGGGAGATGACAAGCTTTTGGTAGTAGTAATCTTTGAACCCAACACAGCTGTGGCCAGGACACCATGTGCAAAGGTAGCTCCCTGCTCTAATCTGCACTCTAAGCCATGCATAGTACCGTGAGACCAGCCAAGATAAACCTTAAAGGCATCAAAGTTATTACTGGCATAATAGATAGAAATACAAAATAAGGTAGGATTTAAACCAGCACCTGATGGGGTAAGCAAACTGGGACATAATTGGAGGAAAGAAGTCCTAATGAGTTACTCAGCTTTTAAGTTACTAGCTGTAGAGTTTCATTACAGTTTTTCATATAAACTGAGCATCAAAGTTCCTCCTCTGGTGGCAGGAAGAGAACAGATAAAGCTCAGAACTCTACACAGCTTGCTGCCTCTTTCCTCTGCTGGAAAATGATAATTATCTCAGGCCTGCCTACTACTGTAGGATTTATCCCAGATGGTGTTAGTACATCCACTGTTCTATACAGCACTGGGTTTTTTCATCCACAGGTCTCAAAGTGCTTTAATGTGGGGAAGGCAAGCAGACCTCTTTAAAAGACTTAAAACTCTTCAAAAGACTTAAATCTCTCTTCAAATCATATACATTTTGTGATGTATTAATTAATCTTTATACATGATTGCCAGAAATCCGGTAAATGCTTGGCAAGTCCTATAAGACAGAGGGAAATTTCCTTGTATAACCCATGAGGAAAAGAGCCAGAACACCCCAGAAAGGAGCATGTGACTGTGCAGAACCAGTAAGGAGGATGCTGCAGTAGCTTCTGACCTCTTTGCCCTGTACAAGCTAAAGGCTGTCTTCTCAGTCCTGCCTGAAGCACCAGTCAATCACAGACGAGTTACAGCAACCTCCCTGGTCTGAAGCACCACGTGGTAGGGTCTAATCCCTCACCCAAACTATTTACTGAGAAACAATGAAAAACCATTTTTTGTTCACCTGCTCCACACCACCACTGATCTTAAGGAGCTCTGTTTTATCTTCTCAGTGATCTCTTTTCCAGGCTGAAGAAATGTAGTTTTCTCAGGTGGAAGCTATATAATAATATTCATGCCTGTCTCCATACCAGTCCTACTTGTATCCTTTCTGACATGAGGACTCTAACTGCATACTAAATTAAAGAGATGAGCACAGCTTTATACAGTAGCATAATGGTACCTCCTTTGTTCTCACTTCCTAATAATTCTTAAGAGTCAATTTGCTTTTTTGACTGCTGCTAGAATTAGCTGATCCTTTCAGAGAAATATTCCCAATGACTTTGAGAGCACCTTCCTCAGTGGAAATAGCTAATCTGGAGCCCATCAAGGTGTATGAATGGTTAAGGTTATTTTTTCCCCTGTGTGTATTAGTTTGCATTTATCAATACTGAGACTTTAGCTCCATGCTGCCACCCAGTCACTTTTAATCACGTTTATTCTGCAGTCAATTTTAGCTTTTACTACCTTGAATATTGTTTCAGTAAATTTTGCCATCTCACAATTAATCAGTCAATCAATCCTTTTTTCAAGACTATTTCTGAATGTGTTGAATGGTACAGGTTCTACCTACAATCCACAGGAAACCCATCAGCAGCATCCTTCTACTGTAAAAAAGGTAATACTTATCATTTGCTTCCTGTTCTTTAGTCACAGTGCTTTCCCTCTTCATTTTTGAGACCTCAGTTTCTTTGAGTGCCTTTAGTGCCAGACTTTGTCAAAAGGCTGACAAAAGTGAGCAACATCAGCTGGATCACCCCAATATGTACGTTCTCCTCAGAGAATTCCCATTTCTGAGAATACCTTTCTTTTGTACAAAATCTTCTTTGACTCTTTCTCACCATATCACATGCATCCATAATTCTTCTGCTTTGATTTTTACTATAGCTTCTATTCATTTGCGTGTTAAAGTCCTATCTACTGTATTTATTTTTTTTTAGCTATTTCTCCTTAAGTCTCTTAACAACTAAATAAATAATTATCTCTTGCATATTTGAATGGTCACAGCATAATCAAACTATGTCCTTTCTTTGCTATACTCTATCAGAAGCTTTTGTCTAATTCTCTTCCCCCTCCCCAAAAGATACAGAACTTGTATGATTTTACTCCTAAAGAAGCCTGCAAGGTGCCTTCTTACGCTCCTCATGTTTCACACCTCTTTGCTTTTTACTTTCTACGGACTTTGCTTTAAACCCTGCCTTAAATTCTTAAAAACGTTAAATGCACAAAAGCAGCCTGGTTTGGATAGTACCCATCCTTCCCGTATAACCTCCCTGCAGTCTAAGATGTTCTCCATTTCCAAATTAATTTACAATTATAAAAAAAAAACAACCAAAAAACAAACCAAAATCCCACTTCTTCACCATTTAGAGAGAACTAAAGCTTGTATCAACGCACTGACCATTCACCTAGCCTCGGATGTGGTACTGAAGACATTATAGAATATGCTGCCAGGAAGGTCTTGTCTTTAGCCTCCTGCTTAGTATACTGCACTTAAACTCCCACTTATGAGACTAGTTGTTGATATGGGTCTTGATTTCCAATAACCATATTGTCCCAGCATTATACCCCATCTGCCCATTCCAGTGGGACATTCCTCATGGTGAGAAGATCCCCTGGCTGATTGACAGTTCCTACCTCATGACTTGTTTCTATCTCCCTGAAGAGATGCTCTCCTGCCCAGAGGTTTTTTCTCCTGCTTAGCAGTGCTGGGTTAGAGGTAGGATGGCTCCACCACATCCTTGCAAGCCATGCCTACATATCTCCTGGTCTCCCTCAGCTGCACTACAGCTTAGCTACTTGCCCCTCCAGTGACAGCTCACAAAGGACCAGGAATTCCCTGCATTACCTGGATGCAGAAACTTTCTGTTAATTAAATACATTTTCCTGATGTGTTTTGGGTACAGCCAACTGAACCCTGATCAACATCTTCCTCCCTTTGGTCTTCCAGAGGTTTTTAACTACCTTCTTCTCAGATACTGATCTGATTATTTTTTTTCAGTATTTTTGTGAAGATTTGGGTATGAAGAACCCTATAACTTCTGCTCTTTCGCTCAATTCCACCAAAATCCTGTCTCCGTTATTCATGCCAGAACTTTGTGTGACCTTAAAGATATTATGAACAAGATTAGAACAGAGGTTTCTTTGACAACTAGAGGTGATTAAAAGTCTCTTCAAAGTTATTTCCTTTACAGACTGACAGCACATATGTCTTGCTACAGGAAAATCGCTCAGTCACAATGGTGACGTGTGTGGTGATTTTAAGTTATATATTTACTTAATCTTTGAATATAGAGGGTCAAAAAGAGAATGACTCCTTAATATGACTTCAGCACTTGAGAAGTAAAGGTTTTCTTTTAGTTGAGTGTCAACAAGGAACAAAAATTATTTTATTAGGTATTCCTGGCCCCTTGCTTTCCCTTTTAAACAGAACAGCAATAGCTGCTTTTTCTTTTGTGGCTGAATTTGCTGAAGGTCAAAAAAAGGTCTTCCATTTCTGCCCTCTGCCCATCAGTATCAGGAAATTGCTATTTCTATTCTGTGTCCTGGCCCAAGCCCATACAATAGTAGCTTCTTGTCAATGAATTTGAGGTTGGCTTTAGGTTAGCCTCTCTGAGCTTCCTCAGGAAGAGAGAGACTTGTTGCTAACTAGTCATTTACTAGACACAAATATCAAGAATAGGATGCTTTAGTGTCAATGATAAAGAACAATAAAAAATTTTTTTCTGCAAATAGGCTATTGCAGCCCTGTTGGCACCAAGGGTATACAAGTGCCTTTTGCAATGAGAAAAATGCTTACCATTCTCACAGTTTTTACTGACCTATCACCTTTCCACTGACAGAAGTCCACAACAGAGTCTGGTATAAACTTGACATGAGTGACTACAGAACCAGGGCACATGTTTTCAACTTTCTTGAGCTAAGACTACAGTTCAGGCTGTAATAATGTGAGTACATTAACTCTAATTTGCAAGAGACATATATGACATTACTTTATCAACCAATGTATTTATAGCACAAGATCAACCTTCCTTGTCAAGAGTGTCTACCTTGCATGAAGTTGATTTACTTAGCTACCTATAGAAACCTGCAAGCTCTTTATTATGTCTTAACAAAGAACTTCATTACTGTGTAATTTGTGATGTGAAGAGTTCCTCAAACAGCCCTCCACAACCATTTTAACAGTCTGACTCCTAAAACTGAGGTTAGTGACACTCGTGTTCAGAAGCTGAAAAGGCTCAATGCTACAAGGGAACCAGAGTATGTCCTCAGTTTGGGAGAGATGTCAGATGAGTAATTAAGCACCAGCTTCCCTCCAAACTCACTACACAAAGAGGCACAGGAAACACCTCTCCAATTTACCACACTGTCTAATAAATTTAGAATTTAATTTCTTTGAGAGCATTAAAAACCTTCAAAGTGTTTTCTTTACACCCTTCTCTCAATGATAGTGATACCCAAGTTCTTTTGAGCATCATTCATCCACTAGAGTGCATATCTTTAACATGTAATGCATCACCTCAAAGCTGAAGGGCTCAGAACGTCTTGAAAATTGAGATATATGGAGGAAGGAATGCTTACAGCATGAAAGAGATATTAAATTAAAAGGAATAAAACCAAAGTGATGCTTATGTGTTGACAGACAACCATAGTGCAGCCAGAGCAACCAGAGCCTGATAGTCCTTCAGACCAACTACTGCTTTAAGTTTCCCACTGACTGCCTCTCAATGGGAAATGCTCAGCTTGCCAGATCACTGATTTGCTGTCAAGGACACTGACTACACAACATGCCCTGGTAATGTTGTGAGTTACAGGACACAGCAATGGCAACCTCCCCTAAGCACCACTAGGTAGTCCTCTGGATGGATACAGTTCTGAAGGAACAGAGGTGCTTACTTGGTTAGGTAGCAACTAAGAGCTCTGCTGCAATGGCTTGGAAGCCTCAACAACAGTATCTAACAACTTTTGTGGATTTAATTACACTTGCTGCCTGTCACTTATTAGCATTTAGCTGGAGCTAGAGTTTAACCATCATTAGAATCAGTGTAATTACCATATGCCAGAGATCCATTTAATAAGCTATGTGACTCCACTATTTGTATTTCAAGAATAAGGTGGAAATAGTAAGCATTTTCTTGCTAATACTCCTTTGAAAATTAGACTATTAAAAGTTAATACACTGTAATACACAGTATTTACTACTTCAGGTTTATCTTGCAGCACTGCAGTTTACAGATAGCTGCTGACTAGTAACCTGATTTTGTAGATGTGTAAAATGTTGCAATAAACAGGTTACTGTGTATTTCAAACATTAATTGCTTCCAAGATCGAGGAATTTCTATGTGAGCTCACCAACAAGTTTTATTGTCAGTATAACATTTACTGTGTTGACACTCCTTTTAAAATGCTGAATATATCAGAGCTAGCAAAACGCTGGGTGAGATTACAGAGAACAAGTCAAAAATTTGATATTAAATTCTTCCCACCCTATGCCTCCTGTGTCTTTCACACAGCAACCCAAATTAATCCACAGGAGAAGTGGCAACACTTGTAAAGAGAAGTAATCACTCTTTACCAGAAGCATTCACAGGGAATTGCTAATGAAGCTGTGTATTTATGCCACTGAAGTCTAAGGCACAACAAAAAGCCCTCATTACATCAGGTGTTGGAAATCTTTCACTGTGGCAAGCCAAAGCAATTCAAGACCTTTACGTTTGCAAGACAAAATGAACCACTTAGAGACACTGTTGTGAAAGTCTTATTTACATTAATGGAATCTATTGCTGTATATTATTAAACTGACAACTTCTGTAAAACTTGCCCCTGAGAAAGGCACACTGGCATCATACAGTTTTACCTAACTGTTAATAGGAACTTCCAGTAGGCAAAATGAAAGTAATTAAGTGAGAAGGCAATTCTTGAAGATAACAGACATTTGAACTGAAGACTGTCAGCCAAAAAGAGAATCTGAGAAAGAAACAAAAATAACTACACAAACACAAACTGGCAACCTGTATCTTCAATAAAGGCGCTCGCTGAAAAATCAGGATCATCAAGAGAGGTAAACGCATTTCAGACCAGTAATCTATAAGTTTTATCAATGTTTTATCTTTTTGATCAAAAAAATTTGATCAGTTTTCATGCATCTCTTGTTATAATGAGGACACATTGGGGGTTTTGGTGGGTTTTTTTTTTTGTTTTAAAATTTAATGGAAAAAATGCCCAAATGAAAAATGTTCCTACCTAATGGCTATGACTGCCTTTGAGGCTGCTTCAACAATAAGTTATTCTAAGCCACAGCTTCCACAACATCCACCAGCATGAAAGAAAATGTGGCCTTTCCCAGGGGAAAAATAGGCACAGGTATGTACCTGTAGTTCAAGTATGAATAAGCAGATATTACTTACATGTGTCACAAACAAAATGTAAAAAAAAAAATAGCAGCATTTTCAGTTTTAAAGTAGGATTCTTATTTTAATTGTTCAAAACACGTGATTTGCTTAAAATAGTAGCAACAAATTCAGAATAACTCAGTCATTTTGAAAAGAATAAGCTGACTCTTTCCTGGGAAATATAGCTTTTCCTCTCTTCATGCGTGAATTGACTCAAAGAAGGTTTTCTATTGCCATGTTTTCTTAGAAATTCAGTGTTAAATGCATGATCAGTGTTACCAGCGTAAAGGTGTCTGCTAAGCAGAGCCCCAGTCATCATCTGAAACTAGGAACAAGAGTCAAAGTACTCACTCACTCCTGCTGCCCCAGTACTCCTGCCTAAGACTTCCTACCAGCAGAGTGGGAATATAAAAAATTTCCTTTTTATATAATTTTCTATGTAGTTTTCATTGATACAGGTACCAAATCATCAGTATCACTCATATCATACACTGGGTAAAGCCCAATTCCACTTCTTGTGATAAGTTGCCATGAAAAACTGCATCCATATATACCCATACCTACACGCCTGAACTGAGTTTCAAAAACATATACATGATTGACATTCAAGAGCCATAAACAAAATCAGTGGTTGTCATTCAAGCAGAAAGTTGTTATCAGGTGGCACTAAACAAACAGGCTCAAAGCAGAATAGAAGGGTTTTTATTAATAACGGATGTATGAGTAATTTAACTAATCGCCAGTCAGTCTAACTGAGCACATTTTTCTCCTCCAAAGCAAACAGAAACCTAGGAAGTTATAAACACTATGCTAGCAAATTAATCTTAAAATAAAAATGTCACTGTGGAGAATTCCTAAATCCTTTCATTTTTCTAGGTAAATTATGGGGTTATTTAATTACTTTTAAAGGTTTAATCTGGACCTTCATCCCAAGAGCTCGAACAGTGACAAAGATAGGAAGGAAAATGGCAATGAGCCTCATGGCAGGTTGGACACGGCCTTTTCACATCCCTGCAGAGAGGGACCAGCTCCCGGGCTTTCAGAGAACCAGTTCAATGCAGCAGATACTGCTCAGTGATGGTTACCTCTGCAGAGCAAATGTGACCAACTGAATCTCTATGGAATTGGCTTGAAGGAAACATGAGCAAAGGTAATTTCAGGTTGCAGCCCTCTCCTTGATACAGCTTTGCTTTGGCTTGTAAATGGATGGATATAGACAGGAGCCTGGCACAAGCAATCCAGGAGGTTCCTCGTTTGTGCGGAAGACAGCTTCTTTCTGCAAGTAATAGAGGAACTGACAAAGAGAGGTGCCATGCTTGACCTTCTGCTCACCAACAGGGAAGGGCTCGTTGGAAATGTGGCACTGCAGGGCAGCCTTGGATGCAGCGACCACGAGATGGTTGAATTTGAGATCCTCAGGACAGTGAGAAGAGCTTGCAGCAAGCTCACTGCCCTAGACTTCAAGAGAGCAGACTTTGGCCTCTTCAGGAATCTGCTTAGTAAGGTTCCATGGGATATAGCCCTAGAGGGCAGGGGACCCAAGACTCTTGGTTGATATTCAAGGATCACCTGCTACAGGCTCAGGAGCATTGCATCCCAACTAGAAGGAAGTGCAGCAGGAGGGCCAGGAGAATTCCTTGGATGGATAAGGAGCTGCTGAGGAAAATTCAAATGAAGAAAGAGGCTTATAAAAGTGGAAGCAAGGACAGGCGGCCTGGGAAGAGTAAAGGGATGCTGTCTGGGAAGCTAGGGACCAGGTTAGGAAAGCTAAGGCCCAGTTAGAATTAAACTCGGCTAGGGATATTAAGGATAACAGGAAGGGATTCTACAGGTACATAGCAAATAAAAAACAGAATGGGGAGAATGTAGGCCCCCTCAGGAAGCTCTCGGGAGAACTAGCTATACAGGATTTGGAGAAGGCTGAGGTTCTGAATGACTTCTTTACCTCGGTCTTCACTGGCAAAGGCTGTGACGGCACCACCCAAGTCTTGGAAGCAGATGCAGCGACTGTGAGAATGAAGACCTTGGGCCCATTGTAGGAGAGGAACTGGTTCAAGACCACTGTAAAAATCTGAGCGTGCACAAGTCCATGGGTCCTGATGAAATCCATCCGTGGGTCCTGAAGGAGCTGGTGAATGAAGTAGCTAAGCCGCTGGCCATCATATTTGAGAAATCATGGCAGTCAGGTGAAGTTCCCAACAACTGGAAAAAGGGAAATATAACCCCCATTTTCAAGAAGGGGACAATGGATGACTCGGGGAATTACAGACCAGTCAGTCTCACCTCTGTGCCTGGCAAAATCTTGGAGCAGATTCTCCTGGAAGGCATGCTAAGGCACATGAAAAACAACAAGGTGCTTGGTGACAGCCAGCATGGCTTCACTAAGGGGAAATCCTGCCTGACCAATTTGGTGGCCTTTTATGATGGGGCTACAGAACTGATGGACAGGGGTAGAGCAGTTGATGTCATCTACCTGGACTTGTGCAAAGCGTTCAACACTGTCCCACATGACATCCTTGTCTCTAAATTGGAGAGACATCAATTTGATGGATGGACCACTCGGTGGATAAAGAACTGGCTGGATGGCCGCACAAAGAGTTGTGGTCAATGGCTCAATGTCCAGCTGGAGACCAGTAACGAGTGGTGTCCCTCAGGGATCAGTGTTGGGACCGGTCTTGTTTAACATCTTCGTCGCTGACATGGACAGTGGGATTGAGTGCGCCCTCAGCAAGCTTGCCGATGACACCAAGCTGTGTGGTTCGGTTGATACGCTGGAGGGAAGGAATGCCATCCAGAGGGACCTTGACACGCTTGTGAGGTGGGCTGATGCCAACCTCATGAAGTTTAACCATGCCAAGTGCAAGGTCCTACACCTGGGTCGGAGCAATCCCAGGCACAGCTACAGGCTGGGCAGAGAAGAGATTCAGAGCAGCCCTGCGGAGAAGGACTTGGGGGTGCTGGTCGATGAGAAAATGAACATGAGCCGGCTTCAGTGTGCACTTGCAGCCCAGAAAGCCAACTGTATCCTGGGCTGCATCAAAAGGAGCATGACCAGCAGGTCAAAGGAGGTGATCCTGCCCATTTATTCTGCCCTCGTGAGACCTCACCTGAGTATTGTGTGCAGTTCTGGTGTCCTCAACATAAAAAGGACATGGAACTGTTGGAACAAGTCCAGAGGAGAGCCATAAGAATGATCAGGGGACTGAAGCACCTCCCATATGAAGACAGGCTGAGAAAGTTGGGGCTATTCAGCCTGGAGAAGAGAAGGCTGCGTGATCTCATAGCAGCCTTCCAGTATCTGAAGGGGGCCTGTAGGGATGCTGGGGAGCGGATCTTCATTAGGAACTGTAGTGATAGGACAAGGGGTAATGGGTTCAAACTTAACCCGGGGAAGTTTAGATTGGATATAAGGAGGAAATTCTTTCCTGTTAGGGTGGTGAGGCACTGGAATAGGTTGCCCAGGGATGTTGTGAATGCTCCATCCCTGGCAGCGTTCAAGGCCAGGTTGGGCAAAGCCTTGGGTGATGTGGTTTAGAGCGAGGTGTCCCTGACCATGGGGGGGGGGGTGGAACTTGATGATCCTAAGGTCCTTTCCAACCCTAACTATTCTCTAATTCTATGAGCAGGAATCCTCCTGCAGACACCAGCAGGGATCATGCCTGCTCTCAGAAAGGGGTGGTTTGGCTGAGGACTGCAGCACCCAATTTTGCCTCCTTTGTTTTAGACCAGATGCTAATCTTAGTTTCCCTGATATCTCCATGAAAGCCATAGGGAAGACCAAGATAGCTGAACCTTGAGCCATACTGAGACAATAGCTATAAGTGGCAGAATCACACCCTGGTTAATTAGTTCTTGAAGGTTTCTAATGAGCAAAGATGGTTTGTATTCATAGGCAGCATTTGCTGCTGTTTTATAATATATGCAGTAATTATGCAGCTGATGGAGCCTTATGTAGCTGCAAGTTCTTTCCTACACATAAATTAACAGCAGGATTTTTGTAATGATGGGATAATGAAGGCCTGGGTCATTGGTATTCATCTGTAGAAGGCCTTGAGAGGCTGGGTCAAAGACAAATGTTATTTGGCTAAGACCAGTAGAGACAATTGTTAAAGGATTCATAATCTCATTCCACTCACAACCCATACTAACTTTCTGGGGCTGATAAAACAACTTGGGAAGGGTGTCTTAGGGTTGGGGGCTTTGGGGGTTTTTAGATGTTTGAGGGAAAGGTCTTCCTAATAAGACTGCGGTCTGTGCTAGGTTTGCCCCACTGAGCCGCAGTTTGCCATGGCAGGAAGGGCAGGCTGCCTCTAGCAGCCTGGGCTCCAGCAGTTTGGGTCCCAGCAAACACAAGCAGCAAGGGATCTAGGACAAGGGCCTTTGGGACTCCTAGCTCCCTTTTCATTTTTTTGTCTTCTGTTCCCCATTTGTGCTCACTCTCCACAGCTCTAGGGCTGCTCCAGGGCTCTGATTTTCCCCAGCGCTGCAGGACAGTTTCCTTGGCCACAGCAAAGGCTGTGTCCTGGTTGCTCCGGCAGCAATGTTTTTATTAGGTCATGTTAAAATTTCTTGGTGCCTTGCTACTTAATCTGTTGGTTTTGGCACAGCACATCCTTGTGCTGAGAGAACGTCTCATTCCTCCTCTTCATCCGGAGCACTCTCGACACCCTGACACCCTTTCAGAGCCAGGCAGTGGGTGAGCCCCAAGGCAGGGCAGAAGCACCAGGTGCCTCCTCCTACAGTGCACAACATTAAAATATATTGATGCAAGTGTGCAAGGATCAGAACTGTGACTGGGCAAACAGATGCTACAGAATACTTTTGTGAGCAGGAAACTCCAGGTTAAGATGCAATCTGCAGACAGCCATGCTGTTGAGCAGGGCAGCTGGATAGTGCCAGATGTCTCCTGGTAGGTGAGCCCAGGGAAAACTGAGCAGCCTTGACTATAATCATCATCATGCAAGCAGGTCCTCAGCTTCACAGAAACAAGATTCCAGCTTTTTTACTCCTGTTCTTGTGGACAACAGAAACTTTCCTCTCTTCCCAGATGCTTTCTCTCACAACGAACCATGTGCTCCACTCTCATTCCGCTTGCTCTGTGCTTTACAGCTGTGCTTTGCCAAGATGTGACTCCAAGAAGCAGACACAGATATTCCTCCTCATCAGTGCATCCAGACTGGGCTCTTGGATCCTTCATCCTCCCATGCCACCATCACCACCTGCTGGCATGCATAGGATGAGTAGTAATGGTAATTAACAACTCCCACACAAAGTTGTGGACCCCAATTACCACCAGACAGCTGGATGGGAGTGCAGGGAACAGCAATGCACGTGGCCACATCACACAGAGCTCTGAGCTCTTCTTTCTAATGGACTAGTGGAGAATTAAAAGTGACACTTGATGGTGTCTAGCTTGTTATGTGTGAATGAAACCATTCCTTCCTGTGCACATCTTCAGTTCCCACAAAAGCAATAAATTGCCCTCCTGTGCCTTATTACCCACACAGCCTCTGCCTGTTTCCAAATTCTCTCTAGCTAAATGTACCATGGCAGCCTTGCTGCAGAGGGGAGGGACCAGGGATGGAGCCCCTGAATGAGTTAAGGGAGAGCCATGCATGGATTATGGCAGTCTAAAAAAGATATACTCCAACATTAGAGCAAGCGATTGTCACTGGCTTACACAAGACCCTCAGAGGTTTAAGTTCCTTTTATCCATTGCATTTTCCAGTGATAGCACTTTAAATAAATATTTGGTTGACAGAGATCTTTTCCTGATATGTCTGGTTTATAAAGTAGTTTGAGATCCCATGGGGAAGAAGGATGCTGTGTAACTTGGCTTAGGAACTGTATGTACAATCCTTTTTTACATGGTGCAGCTTGTGAGTGTAACAGTGATACGTGACATACCTGATAGCATCATTGCACTGACTCTTACAAGCAGAGTGCCTCAGGGGAAAGCCTTCATTCAATAGCCTTAATTCTGGGATCCACTTCTCTTTGATCTGTCTTATCCCAGAGATTGATAGTATGTGAAAGTACCAGTTCCCTTAATACCTTTGTGAGTCTTTGACTCACATCTTTTTTTCTTAAATGGTATGATTCTATGATATATTTTCAGTCATTTACACCTTTCCATAAAGTATCTCTCCCTCCTATGCAATGATACAGCATTCTGTTAATCACCTACAACACAGCCATCATTCAGCCCCCATGCCTGCAGGCTTCCTCACATTTCCAGTCCAGCCTTATCTTTTCCAGCATAGGCTTTGCTGATGACATCCTTCAACTTCTCTCGTTGCCTCTGTTTCACAGCGCTGAAATTAAGCCTCTCATCCTTGAATATCCAGGGAGCTGTCCACACCTTTCTTCACCAATTCTGTTCACTCCTACCTCTTTGAGTTAACACTTCTACTTGCAGCTCCAATACTGCAACAACAGAGCCATGCTAAAGTTACCTGTGGTTTGTAATCTCCAAACCTGCAAGAAATTGCTCACCGGTAGAAACCAGGAAAAGACCAGTCTCTGCTGCTGGTACACCCACAACCAAAATGAATGAATATTACATCTTATTCTTCTTGGAGCCAGATTGGGATGCCCCTGTGGAAGTCTGCAAGATTTTCCATCAGGAAAGTCATCACAAAGGCTTAGGGAGTAGCATCTGTCCACTGTGAGCAGAGGAGACCTAGCTCCAAAGCCATAGGGTGTTTGACCTGGGCTTTGTGGCTTATATGAACAGCGTGTGTGAACACTGTTCTCCATATAACAAAGCAAGTAATAATAACAAGGATAACCATCATATTAATGGTGAAGTTAGAATAGAATTAATAATTGTTAATATCAATGTTACAGCTAGTCATAAATGTATATTGTTCACTTAGTTTTAAAAAAGTCTCAGTGTCATAGTTTCAGTGACTGCACACATACAAAATGCTGTCTGTACAAGAGCCACTAACATCATCTGAATATGACACAGCATCTCCTGGCACTATAACTAGGATTCAGACTTCCTTGTCATTATTAGCTTAATGAGAATACCTTAGTGAGTTGCTCTCTTCAGGCTAGTTTATAGAGGTATATTTGGCAATGGTCAAATCTCTGCAAAACAGCTTGTTGCAACTGAGATGGTATAGAAAAGAAACCCTCCAGTTACTGTACACTGCTAAATAAATTGCTTTCTGTGATACAGAGAATTACTGGGGCAAGAAATAGGGAAATAGGGACTGAAAATAGCAATAAAGAATATTTAAAGTGCAAAATTTAAAATTGCAAAATATTTGTGTCCATCTCTGCACAGTAATCTACATCTAAATACCTTTTGTGCAGAAGCTGTGTCATAAGTTTAGTGAAGGTAGTGAATTTTAGGGACAGTTACAGCCTCACTGAACCAGCACTTCTCATACGTTGGTAATGGATTGAGGACAGAAATAGAGGCAACCCATTCTTATTATCAACTCTTCCTTCCCTCCTGCAATCAACATATACATGCACACATGCAGAAGAGCATACATCTCATTCCAGATCAGTTCACTGGACTGTTAGAGATGCCAGCATGGATTAGGTCACTGCAAAGATATTCTCCAATAGCTCCAGAAGTTTTAAAAACAACAGAAAATATGCAGCTTTTGTTATTACTTGACCAAAGTTATCAGAATGAGATGGGTTGCTCCAACTGGTATCTCTTTGCCAAGCCCAGCTAAAATGGTCAGGTATTGATCAGTGTTACACAAGCTCCAGTAAGCCAAATAAGAGTAACAAACTCGCAGGCTGTAGTCCTGACCCCACTGTGTGACTGGCATATAGAGATCCCTGTACACTCCCCCTAAGCTCAGTAACACCCATGAAGCCATGTGGGGTCTGTCATGCAGATCAGATTAAAAGCTCAGGACCCAGTAATATCCTCACTTAAATCAACCATAATATGCTACGTTATCTACTATGAAGAGAGCAGAAGAGATAATGGTTTATAGTCTCTACTTTACATACAAATTCAGCTGTACATCTGTCCAATAGTCTCTTAAAGTATTTCCAAAGGGCTCCAGTAAAATACGTTATTCTAATTCTTAATCATCCAAACATCACATTTGAAATGAGAAAAACATTGAGAAGTGCCTTAAAGTACCTTAAAGTACTCATTAAAGTGGAAAATGTCTATTTCTAACATGCTTTTGTTTCCAGGAAATCCCTCATAGTTTCATTGGCCAAACATCACATTCAGTGTCAGTTCCACTATCATTGAAATTGAATACTCCCTGAGCACAATTCCAATGACACGGCATCCAAAGTCCCTGCTTACTATCAGCTTAAAAGCAGACAAAGGTTTACAAACAAAGGAAGGTCTGACCTAACTGGTGCCTGTCATGTGAAACAGCCAACATCATGACTTCTGTTGATACACTCTCATAGGGTACATTGACTGGGAGCCAGCCTTTCCGTGCGATTAGCAGTATCGGCGCACTCCCTGCAAACCAAACCATGAGCATAACGGGGTTAGAAAGTATTTAAGCCTTTAAGCCCCTTAATCTCCCTATGAAGGTGTCCTGCTCTTCTTTTCCAATTCATTAGAGAATAAATCTGTGATAAGCAAAGTAAATTAGATTCAGTGACATTCTGCTAATTGAGTCATCTTCCTTGCCTGGCTTGGCTGGGTTTTTAATTACCAGCTAATCTCATCAATATGGTGGATGACTGGCAGCGCACAGAACACTGTTGTACAACTGCAGCAAAATAGAAATAGAAGTTCATGGCTTGTTGGTTGACCCAGGTCTCTTTTGTCATACACAGGTATAAATTGGGCAGATCTGTCAGTCATCTACTGGCCTCAAAGTATGGAGAACAATGAGCATAACGGAAGGTAAATAAACAAATAAAACCAGCAAAACTGCTGGAAAGATCTGCAACAGTTTCAGGAATAATGGAGCAGGAGGGGAAAGTGCTGTGTAAACCTGTCCTGCATCCTGATGAAGCCCTACTGCAGCGAGGGACTGGAAATGGCATGAATTGGGAAAGGGGTAATTTTATAATTAAGATATATTCATTTTGCCCATTGCAGTGAGCAGTATGGCTGACCATCTTCCAGATGTTGCTGCACTGAGGAGCTCTGCTTTTCGCAATATGGAAATAGCCCAGCATTTACAAAGGGAAAGCTCTTTCCTGGCACACATGTCCAGGAATACATATCTGAACAGAGTAAAATAAGACAAATTTCTCCCCTATAGATCTCTTATATAATTATACTTACAGCTTAATTACAAAGGTTATTATTTCCAAACTCAAACTAATGCACCTACCTCAACAATGGCATGACCTGCCATCCTGAGCACTCCTGCTCCAGTTATATCGGTTAGAGGAGCAGATTTTCAGCATCACCAAAAACATGATCTGAACACCTTCTTTCTTGTAGTTTCACAGCAAAAGTGATCCTGCTGTCAGATTAGCACAAGTGGATCCCAGTGTTCAGGGGCCACTGGATGGCCAAGGGATCCCAGCCCAGTCATCAATGTCTTAAAGCAGATCAAGGCTTACATTTGTCTACATCTGTTTCTCTTTTAGGCTTAGCTCTATGACATAAGAGCCTAAAATACCTTATTGCCTCAAATAAGAGATTTAAGACAGAGATTTCTAGAGTACATTTACAAACCTTAAATCAAACACTTGCTTCATAAAGCAAAGAACATTTCTCTCATGCTTTAATCCTTCCCAAGCCTCACACCTGCGCTGTTGACATCAGAGGAGTTTTAGATCAACTTTAGAAGAAGCAAGTCCCGAGTTTTCATTTTTCTAAGGTATCTTTGAAACAGACAAAGCCTGAAGCTTAAACTTATCTATTTTTATCTAGCAACAGTAGATTTGTTAGGGTAACTGCCCAAAGCAGCCCTTCTTGAGCAAAAGTTCAGCCCTTTTTGTCTCTCTAATGCAACTGCTAGTGGCTCAGTCTCTGGAAATATCCAAATAAATGGCTGTCCTACATAAATATGTTCTGCTGTGTGAAGTATTTATAAATCATCCATGTCATCTAGGAGCCTGTTCACTTAAAGGTGCTGGTTCAGTGAACAGCATTGGCAGTAAGTGCTAAACAAGTCACAAAAAATGAATATGGAAGGGGTGTGAGCAACATCACAGTAAAGCCATTGAACACTGGAATTAATGTCTCTGTTTTAATCCCAGACAGAAAAAAAAAATAAAATAGGAAGTTCCCCCTCCCCCCCCTTTTTTTATATCATTCAATTACATAGGTTTTAAAACACAGTCCTTAGAGGGCCTAGTTAGAAACGTATAAGTTTTCAGAGAAACAGAGAAAGTAACATCATGGTAAGAAATTAAATAGCTCAATTTTTCTCACCACAAAAGGCAGCAGAGCTGGCGCAGCCCTGCAAGGATGGGAAATGGAGGAAAATTGTGACAGTGAGGGTCCTCCCTGCAAACGCCATATTCCCCTCAGTTCATGTTTCACAGACCAGTATGCAAGAATGAGGAGTATTTCATTATGAAAGGCCTTGCATGTGCCTTGGGAGAGGTGTGAGGATTAACCTCGCCAGCAATCTCTGATGCTAGCCACAGGGCTGCCCGGGCCCCTGCTTGACGCCTTGCTCAGGGGCATGATGACAGTGGCAGAGGAACTGCAGGGGTAGCTGAGGAATGACCAACACGTGATCCATGTGCAGCAGCTCTTGGGAGGGAAAGGAAGAGGCAGAGCAACTTCAGCCCAGCAGTGACAACTTTGTGCCCTACCCAACTATGCCAAAACTCTTCAATGCAAACCTTTGTGCTTGTATGGTGTCTGTCAGAGAGGGCTCAGTCCATAACTGTCCATACAGCAAAACTGGTCTTTTTATTCTGTCCATACACTTCTACTAAAAACATTCCCAGCATCTAGCCAGCTGTTCCCTTAGCCAACTCAAAATCTCCTTGAAAGCCTGCACAGATACCTCTAAATTCCCCCCACTTGTCTTTAGGGCAAAGCTTAAGACTATTTACATAGTTATATAGCTGCATATATTTTTCTTACAGTACCTAGCCAAGGTCCGCAGACAGAGATGGCTTCGCAGCAGCCAGAGAATCACTGGCTGCATCTGTTCATCCCAAGATGGATTGATGATTATCACACACCAGAGGACATGGTGACTTCTCGCAAGCTGACAACAATTCAGGGGGAACAAGAAATAATAAATCAATGGCTCAAGTTGATTCTACCTGTCCCCCAAAACAACCAAACAAACAAAAAAATCCCACACCCATGTGAATTCTGCTGAGCAGCCAAGTCCCAGAACTGATAGAGTGGGAGTGCTGGAGCTGATTCTCATGACATGAGGCTGTCATGAGCCACATCAGCAGAAATGACTGCTCCAGGAAAATTCAAGATGATAAATCACATTCGGTCATTCCTAGGCACTTGAATAACTCACCATAATGGTATTATTCAGATACTTTCTTAGTGTGTTTTACTTCCTACTGAGGGAAAAGGTAAGTTCTACAGCCACCTTCTGGCATGCATGTGCCGTATTCTTCTCTTGTTCTCCTGTGAAAGCAAGTTGACCTCAGCTGCTTGCTGCAATAAATCTTCTCCCATTTTCTCCTTCCCTCATTCTTTTCTGTTTAAAGTTATTTGTACATTAGACTTAAATACATTATACTCATTCCTCTAGGAGCCCTGACACATGGTTAAATGACCATGAATCTATTTTAGTTGCACCTTAATTTATTCTCTCCTGCCTGCCTGCAGTGTTGGTACCTCTATTGTAGGATCATAGAAGGTTTGGGTTGATTATCCTCCTATTATAATAATTATTGCTATTATAATAAAGCAAAAAGTTCTCATTTTTTCCTTTTCAGTTCACTTTGGAAAACTACACACCTTATTAATTTTTTCTAAGTTCTTATATTCTGCTTGTTGTTTGTGCAATCAGAAAATACAGATATATTCTGCCCCCAAAAGCTGCTTTACAGAACTTAGAGATGGAGATAATCCTATTTTTAGCAGGTAAACTAGCAAATCTGAGCTCCCAATAGCTCTTTTCCATATCACTGCCAGCATGCTGCCCACATCCTTAGACACACAGAGCTGCCAGTCTGCACATTGAGACACTCATATCAACCACTCTGATATCGGTATCAATTTCCAGCTGCCACAACCCTCAAAGCACTTGTGAACCCACAGCACATTTCTGTTCTCTTGGTCAACAAGCCAAAGACCAAAGCACCAGCACTGCTGGTCCATCCCCAGCCCATCAACCAGCACTGGCCCATGCAGTCCCCCATCGCCAACAGTTTTGCCCTCAATAAAAGAGCAGCAGCACCTTCTCCAATAGTCTTCTCCTGACCCCCTTTTGAGAGCTCCATTTGTGCATTGCCTTTCTTTGCCTCAACTGCACAATTTCATTCAAGCCACTCTTAAGTCTTTGACTCACACCACAGTTCACAGCCACAATGCAGCTCTAGAGTTTAGTAAATGCTCTAAAGGGTTCACAAGAGGCTGATTAGTACTTGGTGGTCCCTGAGCACCCTCATGCCACCTAGAGGTGGGTCAACTCACCTATACCTGGATCAGAGCACAAGGAAACACTCACCCCATGCTTTTCCCTGGGCTGGCTGTAAAACAGAGCCTCTCCTGCGTGGTGAAGCAGCTACTGATTTTTCCCGGCTGTTCTTGGGGGAGCTCCCAAGAAGAAAATTATTTTCTTTTAAGTTCAAGTGCAGGAGCCTGCCTTACTAAAGGGCTTATCTTCGCATATAAGTTGTGCCAATTCAGCCTGAGTTGTATAATTAAAGTCATGCAACCCCCCATAGTGTGAAAAATCCTATAAAAATGCTTTATATGAAGATAGTTGTATGAATTTGAAAGTCTCATAGCAGTATAAATGCACCCCCATGAGAGCTTCTACAAATATAGTTACTGTCCAAAAGCATACGTCAAGGAGTTTTATAACTCCTCAGTGATTTGTGTCACTGTATAGCATTGAATGGGGTCTAGTTCGAGCCTTCCAAACACAGGGAACAGATGAATCTTTAAAATCTCTGGAGGTTAGGAAAAAAAAAATAAATTGGAATAAGATCTATATTTTATATCATATATTTATATTTTATGGTGAGTGCTAATTTAAGTGCCACACAGTTATTTCTCCTTGGATTTCCAGCTCCAGTTCAAACAGGCTTTGGTATTTTCATTACAATTCAGTATGTTTATATAGCATTAGAGCTGGCTGAACTATTCATTACTAATTCAGCCTACTTATATATTTTTATTTATTTATGGTAAATGAATCTTCACTGAATAAATCCTAGTTCTCCTCCCACAATGTTCAGATTCTAGCAGTATTCCCTGAGAGTTTGGGAGGACAATTATTCAGACCTGTGGTCTATTCACACGTATCAATTCCCCTCTTATTCTCTGTGGGGTATGCCTGAATGCCAGAGTGTTTGCAATGCCTTCTAGGAGTTCCTGCAAACCCATTTCTGGAAACAAACATTATTTCCCATTCAGTTGTGCTAAAAAAATACCCCAATAATTAAAAACAAAAATAAGAAAGAACATGCAGCCCTCCCTCTTATACCCTGAGCACTCAGACAAGTGGCATGATAGAAAGTCATGTATTTTCAGTGCCAGACAATAAGCAGCTCCCATCCACAGCAAGCCTGGCTAATTCACATGTTGCCAGTATAGTTCTCCATTTGCATACAGAACATTATCCTGTCCTGGCTTTCTTCAGAGATGTAAAGAACAAAACATTTTACTGAGAATTTAAATATCCGAGATACCACCTGCTCTGAAGATGACTGCCTCCCAGTACTAGCAAGAACATAAATAACTGAACCTTAGTCACCATTACTGAAAAGAAGCAAAGACCAGAGAACATCACATGCCACAGCATCCTTGTTTTCTGGAGCTGGCTGTTCACTCTTGCAGAGTTCACTGATTCAATCTGATCGGGTCTATGTAACATACTGTCATTTTGCATCCATTTTAAAACCCACACTACTAGATAGATATTTTCATACACCACTCTGAGATGTAAAAGAGCGTCTAGGTACAAGCTGCTGATCATTCTTCTAGAGTCACCCTGTATGTCATGCTCATTCTGCATAAGATTGGAACTTTAATTTTATGCTACAGGTCCAGCTTGAGTCCCTTACAGATCAAGAATGGCCAATTCTGCTGACCCTATGAACTCCCTCCAAACTCTTACACATCCCAGCTTGGGAAGTATGTACTGCAGAGAACCATGGGGAAGCTCTCAAACTTTCACTTCTGGAGAAGAAGAGTCGCACAGTGATCCTGGTGCTTTGCTGCAGGTATGGCAATGATGAACACGCAGCTTGGTGCAAGGGATCAGGTGACAGTGCCCACAGCAGCCCTTACTGCTTTGCTTCCCCTCAAATCAGCAAGCCAGATACCCCAGCAGCAGCGAAGTTTTCACTTTTAATTTACTTCTTTCAGCACTAGCTAAATATTCCATTTTCCTCCCCTGCTATAAGCAATAAAACTCAATATGAACACACTTATTTTCAGCATCTGACACCAGCAGCAGGAATCCAACTCATCTTCTCATTCCTGCCTTAGATGAAAGGGAAGGTTGTTGAGAAATGGCTTTGGGCAGTGGGGCTTTCTCAGCTTTAGGCATGTTCTCTTAGGAGTTTCTCACTCCCTAGACACATCTTTAAATTTCCCCTCACTGATTCAGCCCCTGACCTTTCAGTGAACTAACTTGCAGATTTAAAACCACCACGGGCTTGAATATACTCAACACAAAAACAAGCACTTTTTCCAGCTGTTATCACAGCAAAATCTTCTCTAGTTATTTACCCCTACCTCATTTAGTTCATATCCCTCTAGCTGACCCCCAAAAGCCAAGAGTTGCACCTGCTCACTTTCCACCCTGTAAGACTCCATTTTCAACGCTACAACCGCTGTCTCTGATAACACATGGGATTGTGTATCAATTTTCAATTTTAAATCAGTGTCCTTTTGCTTTCAGGTTTGTAACTCATTTATCTTCTGTCGCAGTGATAATATTCATCTGATGGATAATCCTGTGCAACTCATGCTGTCATTGCCTATGCAACAACATGCTGGTGCTTGAAAAAGCTTCTCTTTCCACCCAGCAGGCAGCAGTTTCTGCAGGCTCTGACCCTGAGCACTGCAGGACCCTCTACATCCACTCCTCTCATCAGGGTCCCAAAGCTTTGCAGACATTTACCCCGTCAGCATGCCAGATCATCCACCCAGTAAGGGAGGTCAAAACCGGCAGCTTGGCTCCACAGGAGGCTGATTGTCACAGGTTAATTCAAGATCATCCAACAGATATTCTCAGGCTTTTCTGTTCCAGGTCCCAGTCCTAATGCAGTCCATATTCCATTAGCCCTGCCAAAATTTCCAGCTGGACTCTTCAGCCTCGGTCACTCATCAGTTCTGCTGCAGCCCCACATATCTTCCATGTCCTTCAGTTAAAAATCACCCTCTCTGAGATGTGCCATGCTAGTTAGGCATTCCCAAAATCTCTTCAGTATGCTAGCCCAGACCATGCTTTATCTTACCTGAATACTTATTTAAGTATGTGAAGTGCATCAGGGCTACCACCCTAAGAAACATTACCTCTGGCCATCTTTTTCAGCTCAGCGCATACAAATGCAGAGGAAAATACTGTTTAAACTTCTAGAATTCCAGCTTTGTTGGAGCCTTTGGCAACTCTGCTCCTCCATTCAGATCACTATCTTCTTTTCCTTCACAGCACCACACACTTGCTCAGAATTTGCTTACAGCCCAGTAGTATTTTAAAGATCATCTTTACATTTGCCCTTCCCCAAGGTTTCCAGTATGCCCTACATCTCATGCTGCCCAGTGCTATGCATAGCAGTACCATTCCTATTTCTGTTCAAAAATTGTTTTCTTTTCCTGATTCTTTTTCCTTTCTCCAAAATAATGGGAAACAGAACTAGTCATGCTTACAGACTGCACAACTCAACAAGACACTGACAGCTTTCATCCGCACTAAAAGCCTGATGGTCTGTGGCAGACACCTTCACCCTCTCTCTTGCCAGATCACATGTTTTTGCTCAGGGGCTGTAGAGTGAAGGGAGTGCTTGTGAGTCATCTCCAGGAGACTTTCAAGACACAGTTGATCATCTTGAACTGAGAGTCAGGGCTGTGAGGTCAGCCCTCCTCTTCCCCCAGCTAGAGGGTGGCTGGAAGGCAGTGACTCATGGTGAAGTCAAGAGGGTTCACTCCATGACTTTCCTTTCTATAGCAAATGATTCAGTGGAAGAGTCCTGTTCCTTTTTGTACGCTTTTTAAAAACATCTCTTTTAACATTGGCTTTATAGTGATGTTTCTGATCCTCTTCACCACACTGAGGGTTTCAGATCACAGATGCTCAAGGTTAAGCACTGAGCAAAGCAATCCCGTTCACCAAAGGACAGCGTGAGAATGTGCCTTGCTGGAGAACATCAGTGTTCAGAAAGGCTCACAACTTCCAAGAACCACGCAGCATTTCCCTGCTTCGGTCTCCATTTCTGCCCATGGTGTCCAGGGACAGGCACTGGGGTTTTACAGAAGGGCAGGGTTAAGAGTGCTCTTTTCGTTTCCATCAGGTGTCTTCAGTGGTGCTGTGCCTGTTTTGTGTGACCTTTTTCATCAGTGCCACAATTAAAAACCCCCAAAACATAACTAAAATTAGAAATCAAATACCGTTACGCTGCCTGCCTACTAACTGTGATTACCCAAGACTTTCTGTCCTAAGGACACTGCAGGCGGCACAGCAATATTCTGATCTGGCAAGCAGCTCTGGTGCACTTCCTACTGTGTCCTACACCCTCCCGGAAGGGCCTCCCTTCTCCAAAAGCACAAGAAAACTCTGAGGAATTCTTGCTTTCCTCGATTCTCTGGTCAGAGAACAGCCTTGAACCTTCTGTGACAATAAATGAAGACCTGTGCCCGCTAGGAAATTAAGCAACACAAAGTCTGCATAGCCTAATAGACATGGTTCTTTCCCCCAAGATTTTTACTAGGAAAAGCATGATATTTCTTGCAGTTAACTTTTTCCTGATCAAAAAGGGGAGAAAAGAAACAAAAAACATTGCCTTGGTTTAACTTTAGATTCCATTTGGCAGATGCAACTTTGGTACAAAGTTGGATCCACACTTATCTAAAATACAAAGCTATTAAGATTCATGCAAATGTTTACATCCTCATAAGGCAGTGGTAGAACTCTGGGGCAAATCTGCACTGTCCCTGACCTCAGGAGTATCAAGGTCTCCTTGAATTTTCAGCTCCATCTGTAATTTGGGAAGGACGAAAGTTCCCCTCACTGTACACCACAGCCGGCAGCCAGGTCGCAGATGGGCCTTTGTTTGCAGCAGGGGATGCCGGAGGGACTCTGCAGAAGGCCTGAAGTCTTGAATAATGCAGAAAGTGAAATGCTTTAAACAAAAATAGTTTCTGACTAAGTCTTCTCAAAGAGCCTGAAGCACAAACCTGCCAGCCTCAATCTGTGTCTGAATCCCCTCACAGAAGTTCCAGCATCCTGGCCGCTTCCTGCAGGCTTCATCTGGAAAACCACCCAGCAGAAAAACAGCAGCCTTTGATCTCTCTTTCCCTACCTCAGTATCCCCCAACCCAGCATACAAAGAAGCTTTTGTTTGCTAATGAAAGGCAGGAAGCAGACAAATTAATCAAGTGAAGTCTCTTCATTTCATGTAAAGAAACTAATTCTAGTTAAACAGAGGTTTTGCCATACTTCTCATTTTGAGACCCAACAACTGTACAAGTGGAGTACATACAAATGAGTGTCATTATCCCCTCATTTCCCTGGACAGTGTAATCCCAGTCCTACCAGTCATACAACAGGAACACTCACAGAGAAGAGCAGTGTGTATCCACCTTACAACAGCAATGATATTGGGTAGTTACAATTAATGAATTGGCAGTAGGGCAGATTGGGTTCTGGTATTGCCAAATCATAATCCTCCTTGATTTGTTCTGTCCTGAAGGCATACCCAAATATTTCCTCCAGCCCAGAACAAGCTCCAAGCGATTTATTTCTCTTTTGGATGCCATATCCTTAATGTCTTCTCAGTAAATAATTTGTTTCCAAATCATCTGCAAATCCCAGCGTGGGAATTACTTTGAAGGACGACTGTAATGAACTGCTTACAAACTACCACATAGACTGACTCATGTTGCAGATATGGTTTCTTTTATTTGTTTGTTTTAAAGGCTCAAGGATTATTTTTTTCTCCTTTTATTATATATACCTACACATGTATCTTCCCTTAAAGGAAAACAAGCTCTAAGAGTAACTTTCTTCATGTGTATAACCCTGGCATCTCTGAGAGTTACTTTCTTACATCTGTTTTCCCTTCAGGCTTATTCTAGCTCATAAGTGCATACTGAAATGGTAACCCTAAATACAATACAATTCTTTAGACTTGAGTGAAAATGGTTATTCTGTCCATATTACTGAGATGGTCATAGAAAGAGACTACAATTTGCAATTAAATGGAATGTTAACATATTCATGATACGTGGCTTCCATTCCCAACTCTGTCTGGCTTCTGAACAGACTGATACTTTCAACACCCTTGTTCAAGTCACTTTCTTTCTTGCAGAAGCAGTAGAAATTGGCAATGTCAATACAGTGCCTGCAGCAAGAAGCTTCTCAGACAGCAATGTACATCAATTCAAATAATCCTAAAATGGAAGGCATAGGAAGAACAACCAGGAATTGGGCTTTAAACAGCTTTAAACTGCTATTGCTCCCATTAGCCTTTTTTAGTTGAAAGGAAAGCTGACCTCTTTACTCTTTTGGTGGTCACTGGGAAATGTCATTCTGATGTTTACAAAATGCACAGGCCAAGGATGCTGCAGCAAAGGAGTTCTGGGCATCCCAGATATCGGAGACATCTGATAAGCAATGACAATTCTGATTAGTATCATGACTAAAATGCTGACAGCTGCCCCTTCTTTGTACCTATTACCATTATCTATACCATCATCTCAAAGCACAACTGAAAACACCATGCTTGGCTGCACAACACTTACCATACTAGGAGACCTCTCACTCCT
This sequence comes from Neopsephotus bourkii, assembly GCF_033783945.1. Classification (NCBI taxonomy): domain Eukaryota; kingdom Metazoa; phylum Chordata; class Aves; order Psittaciformes; family Psittacidae; genus Neopsephotus; species Neopsephotus bourkii. The sequence goes on from NW_026900643.1 coordinate 345,126, forward strand.
TCCAGTGAAGAAAACTCATCCCTGTTTTGGTTTGCACCTTTTTATTCTCAGTGTCTCATCCCTCTTACTGTCATACCACTGTTAAAACAAGTTTGCTGACACCCACACCCACTGCTCCTTCAGGGAGCTGGTGAGACCCTGGCGAGGCCCAGCTGGTGCATCAGTCCTGCCTTCCTGAACAACCAATTCAAGTAAGCAGAGTTCCAGGACTGCTCAGCAGCTCCGGCTGACAGACACTCACAGAAGTGCAGACTTCCCTCCCTGGAAGGCCACCACAAGGCAGTGTGTGTTTCCTCATGCTGGAAAGGCTCCAGCGCAGGGCAGAGAGCTGATGGGAAAGAGCAAAACCTGTCTCTGGGAAATTATCAGGCTTCAAAGTCTGAAACATGAAAAACACTGGTGAAATGAAGGCCAAGGAGATAGAAATATTTTGTATCAAAATGTATTTGTATCAAATGTATTTTTGGGACTTTTAATCAATTTCTTTTCCCTTGTATCAGGCAGACAGGGCAAACTCTAAAACACTAGCAACACTGCAGTTTAACCAACCCATTCCTGCTCCATACACAGGACTCAGCTGCCTGTTCTGCAGCCCTTCCCCAGACCTCCAGCCAAGTGATGGAAATGCCTAAATGGCCACGGGTGAGGAATATTTCCCAACTCTTGGGGGCTCTACAGAAGATACACGTCTGGTTACATGATGGGAAAAAGGCTTGTTAACAGCTCAGATACTCAGAGATGCGCAGCCTAGACTACTCCAGCTAAAAATAAATTGCTGCACACTTCACTTGTCTCCTGTTCTCTGCAGCAGGTCACACAATCCAGGCAAGAATTAACCTGAGGAAGTCTTTGGTCTTGTGTTTCATCGCCTGAATTAGATGAGTGGAGTGGTACTGCTTCCAGGACAATGTAAGCTTTGGCTTTTCACAGACTATGAAGAGTGGGTGACCTGGGGACCCCCAGTGTAATAACAAAAACTAGGATGGTAGTATTTCACTAGAGCACCTGCCCACTTATTTTAGGTAATCTAACACAGGGCAGAAATGTCAAAAACACCCCAAAAGAGACATCTTTCAAAATCTCTAGTGTCCAACACATGAGTTAGTAGCTGCCTCAGACCATGACACATAGCCATGAGGATCTTGAAGTATCTGAGACACACAGCACTATAAGGTGATGTAGGTTAACATTTTGCAGAGGAGGGATGCAGTGTTTGATAAATACCAGCTCTCACAGACTATCCCATCACAACTGGGGCTTAGAGGTTGGTTTGAAATGAGACTCAGAGTCACGGTATAAAGAAAACACAGCCTCTGAGTAATAGCACTTTGCAAGATGATACAAAAAAAAAAAAAGCCTTATTAAAAAATAAGGAAACAGCAGGTTCAGACAGACGAGGAGATTTGATTTGACAATTGATATATGGATACCTAGTTATTGCCAAAGTAGGAGAACTCAATGAGATGTGTCTGTCTTGCATGCAAAATAAATCAAATGATTCCCGAAGTGACACCGTACAAGTAGCAAAGGCAGAGGACTCAGGAAAGATGTGAGCACAGCAACAAATCATACTGCCTAGCACATTTAAACACCACGTATGAGAACTGGTGACAGAGAACACATAGCAAGCAAGACAGCTAAGTGGACTCTTCTGATGTTATGGGGTACCAGTATCACCAAGACAGGAAGCACAAGTGAATAATGTGGTAATATAAATAGGAAATCCACATCCTTAGGTTGATGATATGCTTATCTGTGTGGGATGACCCCAATAAATATTGCTAATGAGCCAGCACTATTACAGTGCTAATTAATTTGGCATCTCACAATAAAGTAAAATAATCAGGTAGTAAATCTGGCAGATTAGAGCAGTGAGATGGTGAAAATAAAACAAATCTACACAATAGAATTTTAGTATTCTGTAATAGAGAGTTGCCACGAAAAGATCAGATTAAACGTGTTTTCAGCTGAGAGACAGAAATGTAAGCTTTCAGGAGATTATCACATTGCCTTGGTGAACTGGTGATACCTAGAGAGACCTTCATAGTGTGAGTATAGCTCTTATCCTGTATTTCCAAGTACTCCAGTACACCAATGTCATTCTATTAATCTCCCTACAAGAGCAATAGAGCTAGTGTCAGCACAACAGTGGTTAAAAAGTGAGGCTAGAGTTAAAAAAAAAGTCCATGGCAAGTACCTTCTGCTGATTCAATTGCCCAAAACACCACCTCAAAAACCAACCCACCTGCCCTTGCCCAGCAGGATTTCGAAAAGTACATTAAGCAAACCAGAAACTTGCAATGGTGATCTACATTCAGGTAACGTAAATTGTTGTTTCACTAGCTCCACAGAGTACTAACATCAGGAAAGATCTCTGCTTGGTGAAAAGCATCATTATCAGCCCATTAGATTTTGGTCTTCAGCAGAGTAATCAGGAGACCTTTTATAAAATATTCAGTTGAAAATATGCAGACAAAAAGAGGCAAGAAACCCTTTCCAGAACAGCATCTCACCTATTCTTCAGCTCAGGAAACACTGATTTTTATTTTTTTTTTAGAAAGCAGAATACTTGGCAAGACCAAAATTACTTGGGGGAGAATTGGGTATCACCTTCCCTAGTGTTATATGTCTGAGCTTCCTGCTTCAGGCTTCTTTTAGATTGATGGACTGTTGGGGTCCTTCACCAACCTCAGGAAGGTGCAGGTCCGCTAACTTCTTGCTGCTGCACTGTGCAGCCCACTCACCCCTCCAACCCATAAACATGTAGCCAGGTGATGCCCCACATGGAGTTTTAGTGACTTGGGCCAAACTTCTGGCCCACATCTGTATCTCCTAGGAAGGTAGCAAATACCAGTTCTAGAGCAAAGTGCTGCAGCTAAATGGCCTAAAATCTCAACTAGCACATCACAGCTTGGAAGGCAAGGGACTCGGGAAATGGTCAAATACTCATGCACAGGGCAGAAAGAGCTGGAGGGATGGAGCTGTCTCTCAGGGCCAGGCTGTAGCACTGGCAAGTGGCTTGCCACAGAGGGAAATGTTGTACCTGCTGTACCTATGCTTGCTTTGGCAGACTGACTGAAAAGCTGTAGAAACAGCTTAAGGCTATGTCTGTAATCCACTCACACTTTTACAAAGCCAGAGAAGAACTAAGAAAGGAAAATTTCTAATAAAAGCAAATTTTGTCAGAGCTTTCGGCAAAGCTTGGAATTAACATGTGAAGCATAAAACATCAAGAGAGAAAACAAAACCCATCCTTAGACATTCACCCATCACAGGTAAAGACAGATAAATGCTTAAGCTTCTCCTGAACATATCACATGTACTTCACTTTAAAAAACCTGAGCTTAGGGTTTCCTTTATTGTAGTGTCAGTCAAGGATACTGTCAGCCATCAGCAGACTCTTCATGTCTACAAAGTTCAAACAGCCCCTGCAGCTTCCCCACAGCACCTCCCACCTTGCTACATTTGGCAGCCACCCCATGTCAGTCCTCCACATCTCTGATGGGACCATACAAATCTAGTTACAAAAAACTGTAAATACATTTACTACCATTATCCACCAAGGAATGGGCTGACACCTTGAAGTACCCCATCACATCTTAGAACCGTATAGTGCTGTGGTGAGAAAAAGTCCCTCTCCAAGGGCTCCTGCTGCTTTTCCAGGACTCTGTCAGGCCTATGGACTCAGCAAAGCCTCCTGTAGCCTCTCAGCTGCAGAAGAGAAGTGTTCAGATTTAACAAGAGCAAAATATCTGCCGGAAATTTTATTACTTGAACTGGCAAGTGTTCCTGCACTCAGAGGCCACTTGAACTTGGTTGACATGGACAGTATTTCCCAATATAACTTTTGTAGTCTTCTTATCCTGTTGCCAAAGAGATATGGATTTAATTTTAGTTGTTGAAATTTTATTACCTCTCCCAAAACACCAATTAATAATTTCCCTGCTTATTCTAGCAGAAACCCTAGAGAGACTGAAGATACTTTTCCTCTACCAGCTTTCCTTGTGGGTTTGTTAGGGTTTCTTGTTTTGGTTGGGGATTTTTATTTTTTTTTCACTTTTAAATAAAAAGCTTTAAGTACAAAATATTTACAACATAAGAAACTTTCATTTACTCAGCTGGAAGTTGTCTTTCAACACTAAAAATGGCCAGAGTACAGGCTATGGTGAAGCAGCCTGCAAAGACCCTACGCCCACTATACCTCCCTCTCTGAGGGCTCTTCAAGCTTCCTGACCTTAGGACAGCTTCAAGTTGCAGGTCAGCAGGTTTGAACCCCGGGAAGAAGAAACAAACCCCAGTGTCTTTTCCTATCTCTTTTCCCAGCCTGATTTTCAGTAAGGAATTTTCAGTAGCCTTGGTTAGCATACAAGTAATTCAGGGCAGGACCAGAAGAAATCAGTTTCTCCCAGTATGAATATCAATATATCAAGTACATCAAATCTTCTGTTCTGACTAGAAGTACAAATACCTGGTGTATAGATATCTGGTGAAAGGAATATTTCACCTCCTCGCCTCAAGGCAGGCAAGCTGTAAATAACACTGTTGTTGACCAAGGGAAGCCTAGCAGCTTTCAGACAGCTGATTTGAAAAGTGCAAATCCCGGATTGTGTAAGTTCAGGAAATATCTTTTGGGGCACAATAAAAAAAGCTTCCTTTGTCAGTATACACGGCCGGCAGAAGGTGTTGCTGCTTCACCAGAGCTCTGATAAGACAGAAAGATGAAGCACAACCCGTAAGGTGCTGGTCTGAAATCTAAGGCAACAGATCTTCAGAGAGACCTGAGTTCACCTGAACGTTTAAAAAGCAGAGAACTCAATTCCCCTCCTTCCATATCCAAAGACATGGACGTCACTTTACTTCAACTTTAAAAGGCTCGGTCAAAACTTGTACTTCAATTTTGAAAACAGAACTGTACAATCCTGTATTTACTGAAAAAAAAATAAATAGATGGATAGATAGGCCTGGTTATGCGTTAGACATAGGCATTACTGTGGGATTATGAGCCTCTGTGAATGTGGAGCTTAATTTGAACAGTAGAAGTAGTGGTGGAAGCAAGGGTTATAGCAGAAACTTACAGAATAGTGTTGCACATCTTGTTACTTAGAGATATTTTCCCAAAGAGTCACTAAGTGCTGGAAATGCGGAGTCAGGCAGTGAGTGCAGACAATGCAGGTAAGGACAAAGTGAGGAGACTTAAGCAACAACTAAAAACATCAGCATTATCAATGTTGCTCCCAGGATGAAAGTCAAAAACGCAGCACTGCACCAGCTACTAAGAAGGAGAAAAATGACTGCTACTGCTGAACCCAGGATACCTGATTAGCACCACCACTTCTTTTTGTTAAGGCTCCAGTAGAAGGGTTGTCCCAGACAACATGAAAAACCCATATTTTTTTTAAACAGTCATATAGATCAAGCTACGTTTGTTTTTTTAATCACACGTTGATCACTGGAGAAGCAGGAAGATCAGCATCCCTCCCTGCTAAGAACCTATCACCTGTACTCCTAGTTTCAGCAGGCAATGCGGTGAAGGATGCACCTGGCTTTGGTCCAGCAGTTTGCACAAACTTTCTTTTTAGACATATTACCTCTTTTGGAATTTAAATCATGGCTATTCATCCTTGTCTTATGATTTATGCAGCACGTTGAACAAAATATCCTCTAATCTAGCACAGGCATAACTTTCTTATTAAGCAGCACCTGCAACCCTGTGCAGTGCCCCTTTCCCAGATGCGTGTTTTCTATCGCCTCTGCCATTCTAGATCGAGGTCTCACTGAGCTGAGCAGCACACCAGTGCATGCACACACATTCAGCAGTCATGAGTAAGGAACATCTTAAAATACAGCTTACTGTGCCTCAAATGACCACAGAACAGTGCTTACATTATTTACAATATATTGATGCAGAAGATGAAAGGTCGATCTAGACCCATCACTGAGCTGTTCTGATAGCTTATGCTATTTGTTCATCTGAAAAAAAAGCCAGAATGAGCCCTGTGCACATCACAAGCTACCTGGATGCCCTAAGACTGGGAGATACATTACCACATCCTTGCAGAGATCACACCTGAAATCACAGAAAAGACATACAACCTGCGTTTTCCCCACTGAGGTTTTGCCATAAACGGGAATGAGACTGCAGCTGCAGACTTGTAGGGAGCAACCTACATTCCTCCTCTCAGTAACACCCACAGCACGTGTCAGTACATGAAAAGCCACCAGCCAAGCTTTTGCCAATACCAATTTACCTTCACACATCAGCTTCCCTGCTTGCTCATTCTGGATATCCTCAGTCATAGCTTACTGAACTTGTTTCAAAGCGATGAAAACTTAATGTCATTGAGTATGTTTAAACGTCCTCACATAAAAGACACATTAAATTATATTTTATTTAATAAGATATATGGAAAGGAGCATCACTGACTCATTTCTCGGGCAGGTGTAAGGAAATATTCCTTTAGGAGTTTTATACTTTGTTGATTTGGACCATGAAGAAACATCTTTTAATGCAGCAGTGAACAGGTAAAATCAAAACTAAGATCTGTATCTACTCCAAATAATATGTTTCACATTATTTCCACCTGAATTTCCTTAACACCATCATATTTTATGGCTTTCTGTTATTTAAAGACATTGCATTGAGTTATAGCAGTTGGGGGAATTGGAAAGTGCTCACTTCAATGTAGCTTTTTTAGAAGATGATGACAAAAGGCAGAACGATGCATTCAGGACACTTGAGGAATAAAAATAATTAGAAATTTAACACAGTTTCATCTCTATAATGTCATTAATAAGTAAGCCTCTATTAAGGAAGAAAGACTCAAATTAGAGAACTGCAATGGGATAATTCCAAGCGAAAAAACAATATTTTGACTAAAAATGGCCACTTAATGTAGTATCAAGTCATCTCTTTTTAATCTTCTTTCAGAAATCACTAGATGCTGTTATAAAGTTGCAGAATTATTGGTCTTCTGCACAATGAGCCAAAGCAGATCTGAGGAGTCCGTTACACTCAAGTTACTCCATAGTTAAGATTGTAATTATTAAAGAAACCAGATTCATCTCTATGACCTATAAGTTTGTATTTATTCATGAATCTTGTTTTAATTTCCTGATGACAAAACACAAACTTCCTAAAGCAAACAAACAAACCAACACCAAATTTATAATTCAGTGCATTGCAGATCTGGCTTTTTCTTTTTTTGCTATAAAGGCTCAAAGAACCAGTGTATTGCCAACAGGCCACAATGACAACGTGAGAGGGCAACGAGTCAATCTTGCATTTACCAACACCCATGTCCAAAACCAATTTTAGTTCAGAATTCCCTAGCTTGTTTAGCTGAGGATTATAAACCATTGCTGTGAATTTTGCAGAGCATTTTTCATTTGCTTTAATGGAAGATTTGACTAATGTCACCAGAATGCCATTACTTCATGTTTGAAGATTGCAACTGAGGTGTTTTCTAGGGAGCACAATTGGGGAGAACCAGCCCAGCAGGGAAGTCCATATTATACAAAGCCAAAATAAAAACACACACAGTGATGCCCGTAAAAGCAACAAAGAGAGAACAACTAGTAGAAAAGTTCATCAGGGTATTTTTCCATCTTACATTTTCTGACTAGATCAATCTATTCTTCCAGAAAAATCCTTGGAAAAAATTTTGCCCAGTCTTTCATATGAAAATTATCCAGAGGGGCGATATAATCCTGAGCTTATTTTTTTTTATCAAATAAGCATTTTAGAAAGTCATTGGGATCCTTTTTTAAAAACAACTATTTGCTGTGTTTGAGTATTAAGAACATTATGCATTCATATGCAGAACACATACAGACAACACTTAATACAAAGTTTCTTTGCATAATACAAAGCAGTTCTGCTGTCTTTAATGAATATTTTAGCACTGATTGAGGTAAACAAAACCATCTTCTGAAGGACAACGGATTTCACCCTTCATTAAAAACATCTCTTCAATGCAAAACTGCACCCAAGCTACAAAAATGTTATTTTTTTATTTTCTTTATTTTTAGGGCAAAGGTGTTAAGTATTTTTCTGTACCTGATGTGCAGGAGGGACCAGTACAAGGTCTGTGAGACTGGTAGTTTTTCAGGGAAGTGTGCTCATTGCTGCTTCTAGAGCATTACAGGTTTTGGTCCATAGTGAGGGTTTCTAAAAGAACCTGCACTACAAATGAATCATGAAATTACTCACATCAACCACGAAATGCCCTGGCATCCCCAGTGGCATCCTCCTGCTATGGCAATTAAACTAACACAAAAATTCCAGAGGCACTGATTAACAGTCATGTCCTCTTCTTTATCTGCTCCACTAACCAAATCTTAGAATATGCAACCAGGTTTTGGCTTTATGAACTGCCAAACTCCAATTTTGGAGGGTGTTTTGCAGCAGACTGTGGAAAAACAACTATCTCTAATTAATGTTCAGGATGATAGTTTGAAGGCTACCTACTCATGACTTGCATGAGACAACTCTATGCCATTGCTTTGGTTAGGAGCAGTAATTTGGCCTTGATATGCTATTCATAGTGACTAAAAGGTAAGTTTACAGGACTTGGTGTATCCTTTTATTTAGTCAGGGAAGACTCGCTGGCCCTAGTGTGCATCATTTTATACACCTATTCCTCTCCTTCCCCCAAGCTTTAAGCTCAAACTCTGGCTACAGTGCATAAAATTCACATTCCTCTGTAATTTGGGGAGGGCAAGAAAAGCAAATGCATGAAACACCAAAAAAGCAAAGTGACAGAATTTGTTACTACATGGTTCTTAGCAAAAGAATTTGTGCATGGCATAAAACCAAATCTGCTATTAGTAATCAGTGTACATGCAATCACCTTGTAAATCACAGCATGGGGAGGAAGCAACAAGTGCAGCACAAACACTGGATTTCTAGAAAGAAACTCTAAATCCACCTCCAGGAGTTGCTAAATGAAACAGCAATGGGGATTGTAGCAAGACACTGCAAACAGGCTAGTGCTGGTTTTTTTCTACCTGGTTGTAATTACTTAATACCAGTACTGTGTACAATATCATTACACTGGTATAAAATGCTCAGAGCCACTGGAGCTTGCAAAGGGCCAGGGATGCTGGGAAAACAGGGCTCCAGCACAGCCCTGCTCTACAGCACAGCAGCAAGCATCACCTCGCCACAGAACAATAAGCCCCTGCCACTCTGACTTGTGTGTTCCTGCTGTCAGAGGACCTCTCATCTTGTTTTCACTTAGTTCCCAACAACCAGTTTTGCTCAGTAATTACTTTTAGCTCTATAGACTTACTGCACAGTGGTGTGATAGATCCTGCTGATCTCCCTGGGCACCAAGAGCCCCTTCTCCCTTCCCAAGTGCCAGCCCCACCACCAGCTGCCCAACTGTAAAGTCACTAAGCTGCCCACTAATCAAAGTCCTCAGGAAATCCTCTTCCCCACCTCCACCACTTTCCTGAATAGTCTGAGTTTCTAACAATTCAGTTTTTCCATGGCTTGGTTCTATCAGCTTGGTTGGCAGTACCAAAACACGGTGTTTAAAGATTGCTGAGCCTTTCAGTTCTTAAAACCAAGACCCTCATGCTGGTAGTCCACATGGAGGTGGCTGCTCTGACGAACAAGACTAAACCCTGCCACATTCATGGCTATAAAAACCTTACAACTTCTCCACTGCTGAAGATCAGTCAGGACTTGGCCTTTGGAAAGGCATTCAGCTGTATGTGAAAGGTACATTCAAATCATGACATTAGGACACTCACTTGGACAAGGCTCCCTCGCAGCTATTAGGTGCTCAGGACGGATCTGGCAGATGCTTCCCATGCCAGGGAGATGCTGACAATGGAAAAAGATACTTTCATTCAGATTTGAAACAAAACATGTTTTGAATACTGGGGTTAATACCAGACCCTGTAAACCATTCATTTCACAGTTTTGAAATTCAGCATCTGTATTTTGCAGTATGTCAATTCTAAATTCATCACTGAATATTTATATTATTTTCACATCTCCTGATAAGCTAATCATACAGATACAGGACATGACACAGACTACTGTTTGCAAGTCACAGCATGAAGTCATATTAGATGAAATACAGCTGTGCAAAGTCAAGCTGTCTGATCACAGTGCACATAAACACTTTCACTGTAATCTTTCATAGAAGATGCTTTAGTTCATGAGAATCTGCCTATAAATTATTTTTAAAACCAAGACAGAAATTACTTAATTGGTGTGGTGGCATGCATACCAACAAAACCTAAATTGAGAAAAAAAAATAAGTGAAATACACTATTTGCCTTTTTAACTGACAGAAGAGGTTACACACTATTATGCATGCAATTCTGAGCTGGAAATATCCATCCTAAGTCAGTTCTCAGCCATGACACCTGTCAGTGGGCTGGGAAGCAGCCAGTGTATTTCTTATGTTTTCTGCAGTATGCAGAGTTAGGCTTTCCACCTAAAGTTATAAACAAGATGTATTTTACTATCAAGTTAAAGCTACAGAGTTTGGCCTCGTCCATGTTGAGTTCAATGCCTTAGAAAACTTGCTGCTAAATACAATGGCAGCAGCAGGAATTTAATTCAAAAGGGATTCAAACCATCCTCTGGCTTTTAGTTACCACTTTCTGCAGAAAAAGTAAGAAAGCAGGGTTTCTTGTCATGCCAGGATTCAGACCCTCTCTGCAGCAATGTCATTTGTGGATGGGCAAAGCAGACTTGGTTCATTTCACAAGGTGGGGTCAAACCTCTCAAGGGCTCTTGTTACATCTCATCAGCCAATGGATGAACAAGGAGCCTGCAGAAGAAAAAGCTAAAGGTTCAAGGAGTGAGGCAGCATTTATGTTGATCTTTCTAAAGCACATACCTTTCTCATAGAAGGTGAAAAGGCCTTTTTGTACGAGTGTTTCTCCTAGTCAAATTATTCTAGTCACCAATAGTCAGTTTTCTATTCTATGGTTCATTTATAGTGAAATTAATGAACCATTTCCACAGCGCTTCCCTGCCTTCATAAGCTCATACAGTACATTGTCATTAGTGAACTGTCCACTCAGCTTTTCTAAAGCTCTGTCTGAGCACCCCTGTAAGCAAAAAAAAAAAAAAGGGCAAAAAAAAAAATTGTGCGTTCTAATAAGCAATATATTATCAGGTTTTACTGGCTCTTTGTGTGTGTGTCATCAGAAACAGCACCTCGTGCCATATGGAAGTTCACCCTGTGGCTGAAACACGGGCAGTGCATTTGGTTTGAATAAGCAGTCACTACAATAACTGGCAAGAAACACATTTGATGTATATGAACTTGTTCTAATAAGCTTGTCTGTCAAAGAATAAATGTTTTATTGGCTCTTATAGTATTGCTAACCCTTTATGTTTTTCACTCTTATGGACTTTTAAGGGTAAAACTTAGGTTTAAAGAACTGTAATATTATAATCATGGGAAAGATTGCCATATTAGATTACAATTCTCTTGTAGATCTGGAGGCCAGATAGACCTATGATTCTATTTAAAAAACCTGTTTCTGACGCTATATCATGAGGAATGTCCTGGATTATTGGTTTGTTTGCATAGACTGGCTGAGAGGACAAGGTGGTATGGACACTGGCATACCTGAGTGGCAGTGCTTGGAGGAACGAGGTCCTTTGGAGGAGAGACAGCCACAGGTGAAATGGGAAGCTCAACCCACTTGGACATCTCTGTTTAGCACATCTCTGCCAAAGTGTCCACTGGCAGTGCTTCAAGAACAGAAGGAATGAAAGAACTGCAAGGGTTGGACCAGATGACCTTTGAAGGTCCCTTTCAACCCAAACTATTTTATATTATCACATGAGAAAACCTGCATAATGCAGGTGACGATTTTGCTGTGCTCTGCTTTCAGCAGCATATGTTCAGTATCTGTTCATTTTGGACCAAAATTTAGTATTTTCAGTGAACTCAACTATTTAAATAGGTACTTTTAATGTTTATAGTAAACTCTTAACACAAAACCTTGCCAAAAACTGGAGGTCTTTAGATGAATTTCTGAAAGGCAACACTTGCTCCATAACTTTTCATTTAATTCATACAAATCTGTGGCTTAAAGGTAAGAAACAGAAGTAAACTGTGTGCCTATATACATCTGAGCATTCAATCTTATCCTGATTTGACTTCAGATATCCCAGACTTTCAGTTCACTAAGCTGGGACTGCTTGTTCCCTTCCATGCACGCACATAAAACTCAGGGTTTTCTTAAGACCTCTCAGTTCAGGAGTTGCCTAGGTGCCTTCCAGTTGCCTAGGAAGTTCAAACGATCACCTTTGATTAAGGCTGACATTAATATGCAGTCCCAGTCACTACTTCTGGTATCCACCCTATTTCAGAAAAGCCTTTTTGACCTACCAAGGACCAAGTAATATCCGCACTCATTTACTCCAGTTGAAGCTTATAAAAAATTATGCGAGGTAAGCTTTCACATATTATGTCCTCCATAAAATAATAAAACACTATCAAGATGCCACACTTGAACTGTGACAAAAGATAGCTCACTTAGCACATCCAGCCTCTCATACATTTTTGGGTAGACACTGAGCAGGCATGTTGCTTTGAACAAAGGAAATGGAACAGTAGCACAGAGGTCTAATCTGATCTAACCAGCACATGTTCTTTAGTATGTCCATATTCACTGTACAGCAGTGAGATATTGCTACAAGATTTCCTCACAGTAAAGTACTCTCCTTCCCTTTGCATCCCCTCTACTCTTCAGATGCCAATCACGGCTATTTCTTTCCCCCCCAAAAAGGAAGCATTCAACTTACATGGCCATAAATGAACAGTTTTCAATCCGAGTTAACCTTTACAGCAGTAACACTAATTTTCAGTCTGTTCATACTGAATGGTAGAGCCTCTCTTTTTCCTGCTCTGAATTTCATTGTGTGTCAATTAGCACTATGAAGTCAGTCTAACAATGATGTATGGTTAACATGGGGCTTGTGTCTGACAGCTAAGAGGAATGCACAGAGGACAGATAATTGCAATGGTGCCATCAGTGAACTATTCAATGCTTTTTTGAAGTTAAAGAGTCTAGAAACATGCTATAAAGGTATTTTTCAGTGTGAATACTCGTAACATTAACAGGAAGTTCCCAGCAACTTTGTTACAAATAAATAAAAAGATCCATCAGCTTTAAACTGATGCGTGAAGACAAAAGGATCTAGAACTGTCCAAGGAATGGTGTGCAAGAAAATCTCAACCAGTAATCTCCAAGACTGCTACTATGCTTATTCACATTAACATACTGAAAATAGAACAAAGTCAAGCACAGAGTGACATCTGCCAAGTCCCTGGCTTTTTCTGTATCACCACCATAAGCTCCTGCCAAACAGCAACAAAGTACAATAATGACCAAACCCAAGATGAACACATCTTTGGCCACATGACGTGCTGCAAAGATACCAGGACACAGGGCAGAGAGACACCTCTCCAAGCACAAAGGATGCCTGGAAGCTCTGAACCAGGTTCAGCACGGGTCACTTCACTCACCAGCAAAGCTAAGACAATCTGCAGGAGCAGCTGTTGTTTCACATCAGCAAGAACAAGACAAGTGGCTTCTTCTGGGTCGCTGACATACACTTGGGCCTCTACCAATCCACAGTGGTGAGAAGACTCACAGGAACTACTATCCTCCCCTAGCATCACTATAGATGGTCAAATGCTACAGTCAGTTCCAGACTGAGCATTAGCTGCTGAAGGTGAGTCCTGCTACCCCTGGTATCACACCCAGTGTTAGGTGACAGCAGAAGTAGGCCAAGGGAATGATTTTCATTCATATTATGGGATCAGTAGGCTACGTAGGAGATGTAGTGTGAGTTGCCCCTGCCCATGGCAAGGGGCTTGGAACTAGATGATCTTAAGGTCCTTTCCAACCCTAACTATTCTATGTACAGGAAAATCAAAGGTCCATCCCTTACTTTTCCAGCCCTTTACTTTTCAGAGCTGAGCTGAATCTGTTCTCAGGTGTTCCTCCACAATGCTAGGAGCTCCAGTCTCCCCAGAAGGTAGATGAAGATGTGAAGGGTTTGCCCACACTGAGCTCTGTGCTTTCCACAGCACTGCCTGGGCTGGCTGGGTTCACACCAGCCTCGAGCGGTTGCGAGAGCGCTTGGTGCTGTCACTGCTCCAGGCACTTACTAACTCTGACAGTACTCACTAACTGACATACTCATGCGTTTGCTGGCACATCAGTCTTGATCATTTTTGGCAATGGCACATTGCATCTTCCAGAAAAAAAAAAAAATAAAAAAAAAATTCTCTCTTCCTCTCCCATTTCTCTTTGCATTTTATGCTGTAAAAATACAGGTGTAAGTCAGCAACAATGATAAGCTTCTAAACTGCAGCTTTAGGATAGCAGCACCATCTTAGGCAAATTGCAAATGCCCATCTGTAGATGCATGTCTGTCAATGTAAAAGATTAAAGAACTAACATGAAGAAATTAGAAATTAATTAGGTTTGGAAGAAAAGGAGAGGAATGCACCTGAACAGCTACAATGATGTATCAGTGAGATATATTAAAAGCCCAAGTGAATCTCAAAGTCAGCCAATGCAATGCCATAACAAATGAATATGGTGGCAAAGGGTAGCTTTTGTTGCTAAGCTGACACAAATAAATTAGTCACCTGTCAGTACTTGTTTAGAATTTACAAACACATCAGTTTTGAGGGAAGAGCAGAAAATAGCCAGCATATTTTTCCATTAGAGCACTCTGCAGAGAAACTAAGCACTTTGTTTTCATTTATGCAAGTAACTTAACCCCCTGCTGCACAGCAAATGCCTCCTTCTGGGAGTAAGACACTGTCTCACCTGGAGGGCACGGAGCTGCCAGAGCTGATGAAGGCACAAGAGGCGGTTGGAGAGATACAAGTGCTGGAAGTGACCCAGAATTGGACGTGACCCTGCATGACTGTGCAGAAACACAGAGCCCCCAGTGCCTCATCAGCTCATGGGAACAGGCCACAGAACTCATGTACTCAGAGCCTGCTCATAGCCAAGCAAAACAAGAAGTTACTGGTGGCTGCAGGCAAATTTTAGCATTTGCTGCAGATTAAAGACAGAAGGGTTTAGCTTTGGCCACAGGTTTCCTCTGCTACATCAATACATTACAGTCACCTCTGCTCCCCTAGTTTTGGATGTGGGGTGGTCCCTTTGAGTCACAGAAATCCAGCTCCTTTTAGAGGTCAATGGGAAGACTGGGAACTAGAACCTAGGAAATAATACAAAAGAGTATACAACACAAAATAGCAGGGATAAATCAGACATTTCCTGTAATTAATTTCTTTCTGTTTTCTTTGTTCAACTTCCACATCCACTAAAGCAAGTCTTCACTAAAGCTGAAATTCTGACTAAAATATCCAGAACACCCAAGAAAATATGGACTTTTTGTTAAGTATTGATGTTGAAGTTGGTTATACTGATTAAATCAAGAAATCAAAGCATCTCAACCAAATTACAGGTCCAGTTGGAGTAGCTTGAACTGAAAATTCAGAGTCACAAGGACCCATGGGTGAGCAACTTCAGCCAGAAATTATTCACAGGAATTAGTTGGGAAATCACTGCAAGAAACAAGCTTAAGAGAACAACAATCTGCCACAGACAATTCATAAACCAAAAAAAGGAGGTGGTATTCAGTCAGTCAAGTGTTTTGCTACAAATTATTCGCCCAGGGCCAATCTTGCTGCTAAAGCGATCAGTGAAGATGCACTACCAGGAGCAATGCAGGGACATAGTTAAGACTAACAAGCTGCTGTACACAGCACTTTAATTAGGCCAAATGAGGAAGCTATAATAAACCAGCTGGTCAAAAGGAAAAAATAAATCCGTAACCAAACAGAATCAAACTATTTCTTTTCATTGTGACAAGATAAAACCTCTGAAATGAGATTTCAAAATTACGATGATACCCGAACTCATACCAAATGAAAGCACAGGAGGTAGGGAACAGCCTGTTCAGGCACCAGCACGTCAGCCAGGCTGTTGCTAACCTCCAGTCCCTATCAAACACAAGAATTTGTCGATGTTTTATTTTAGCAGCAACAAATGGCTGGCTGAGCAGAGCTGCTGCAAAAGGGAAATTGGGAGGCAAGGACAGGTGTGTCATTTCTTGAAATTCTTTTAGGGCTGGTGGCACAGAGTCCTTCCAGACACAAGCCATAAGGCTGAGAAATATCTATCCCGCTTAGCTATAGAAACGGGGATTTTATGAAAGTGCGATCACGAGGTGATAATAAGAATGTGATTGGAAGTTGATGTGTTATTGCTTAATTTAGACAGAGGAAAGCTCTTTTTTTGTCCATACCATCTGCCAGCCTAGAAACCTAAGGAATAAAGGCACAAGCTGCAGATGGCTTTTATAATGGCTGTACTCAAGCAGCAGAGGAGCAAGAAGGATAGAGGCCATATAAATCAAGCAGCAATATCACCATAGCTGAGCAATAACCAAGTTGATAGCAGCATTCAACAGAAACGGAGCGAGCAAAAGATACTTTCCCAATTCACTGCATTAGGATTCAGTTGCATCAGGATAGGACAGAAAATTGGACTTCATGAGGCTGTTGGGGCACTGACATGCGAGCCTGGTAACAACAGGCAGGATAACACGGCTGCACAGACTAACTGTAGCCTCCAAGAAAAACAGACAAGCTCTACTTGAAAATTGCATTCACATACACAACAGTTCCCAAGCTAGCTGTTCTCCTTTCTTTCCTCTTTTTTTTTTTTTTTTCTGAGGGAATTGAGAAATAGAGTAGAAGCTAATTTACTTCAAGGCAGTAGAAAGAAAAACTTGGACACGAGACAAGACTCAGCAGGACAAGCACAAACTTCTGCTGGTGAAGAAGTCCCCCAAGATGACCATCAGAGCTCTGCTGGGGAGCTTGAAAGGGCTGCTCAGCTTATCTTGTTCCAGCAGAGGCTAGGTGCACTGGACACAGAACAGCATGGCATGGTACAGAGGCCACTTCAATGATTTCCTCTTAAACAACTAGATCAAACAACCTCATTTACACAAATATGTATAATCAGTCATCACAGCACTGATGGTGTTAGTCCTCTGGGTGGGAGTGGTGGCACACAGATTGACAGAAGAAACAGTAGAAGACAGAAGAAAAAATAGGGTTTAATTCTATTTGTTAAATATATACTCACATACATTATATTTTAGTTTTGCATTTTTATCATTACTGAGAACATTAGCTGCTTTGCTGCTTCACTGCTAAGTGTCTCTGGCCCACCTAAGCAGAGGACCGTCTGTGGAGACCTCCCAAAGTGCTCACAGCCTATCCTGCAAGAGGTCTACAAGAAACCAGCTCTGCCCTGTGTGCAAAGCCTGCAGCCAGGGAGAGGGACCCCAGCTATGCCTTCAGCAGAAGAGATATGCATAAAGCAGAGTTGCCCACCTTGGAGGACAGAGGAAAAGCCACATTGCTCCTGCTGATGAGCTGACACAAGCTAGATGCTCTTGAGTAGCTGGGATAAGGACCTCAAAATGCATCCAACAGATACCAGGCTTAAGGTCAACGTCATTCTTTCACCACTGGGACCTCCACAAAACCCAACTGGGCTACAGCTGCTCAAAACCCATTCTCAAAGCAGCACTGGAAGATTCAGTTGCTCAGTAATGTACAAATGCTCCTGAACTCCAGCAAGCCACAACTGTTCCATCCACAGAAAAGTCAGCACTACCATGACCTCAGATGGCAGCTTAAGTGCACATTAAAGGAAGATACAGTTCATGTTCCATACTGTGTGCCTGACATAATCTTTTATGCCTATGCAAAGCAAATGTAAAACATTAGCGTGTCAAAACAGCAGGACTTTACGATTATTTTGGGCATTGTCTAAATCCATCATTTATATATACACGCAAATAGTTCAAGTAGTCTCTTTGAGAAGAACCCGGTGTTGAGCAGACAGGACAGACTGCAGAGAATGATCAGTGATGGATCTGTCAAAAGACACTAGAATCTTGCTAAATACTTGGCAAGATCCCGGTGACTTTACCAGAACTTTGCAGGGAAGGAGGAGGGACAGTGAAAGAAGTAAAGCAAAACGAAGCATTATGGCAAAAAAAACCTTTTATTTTTCATCCTAATTAATATTACTTTTTACTTGGAACCCTCTTTAGTTTGGCATAGGAACATGCCTTATGACAGCAGATCAGAAATTAAAATGCCGTTTTCACTGATCCCACACAAGTATTCTCCTTCTCACCCACCCCAAAGAGCCGCCTTCCAGGGAAACTTGTGTGAGTCAGGGGCTTCCCTGCCAAACTTCAAAGTTTCAGTCAGTTTCATATCAGATAGTTTCGAGGAACTAGGATCCTATGAGACAGTGAGGACATCTCGGGTACGATGACATTTTAGCTGTACACATGCACCCTTGGCGATGAATTCTCATCAGGACACCCGCAAAACATGCAATGTAAGACTGAGGCCCCACAGGCATTATTTCTAAGTATATTCAGTAATTATCTTCTACAGTTCCACAAAACAGATTTACTTCAGAAAAGCTTCAGAGCACCTGCAATCTATAGTTTCTCTCTATTGCAGGCACTCTGAAGTTTCTCAGCTATTCTGAAACACAGCATTATTCTAGCAAATAACACACTATCAGAAAACAAAGATAAACATGCTGTTATTTAAGGCTACACAAGCAAGTCCAGCAGAATGCCTTCCCCCTTCACCATGGGTGTAGACAGACTGTTTGAAGGAGGACTTTTCCTCAACCAATTATTGGTACCAAAACAAGCACGGTGGTGTTGGCAGATACCGTCACAAACAGCAGCCACATGATACAGATGTGAGGGGGAAAACTAAAGGTAGTGCTGGCCTGAGCCATGTGAGAAAAATGAAGATTGCTGCCATGCCCAGCCTGCCTTAGGCAAGCCAGCTGCCTGCAGGGCTGCTGCTCTCCTGCCTTCACACATGCAGGCATCAATCAAGGCAGTTCAAACAACAGCACATCAACTAAGTTGCCATCCCAAAAACCTTAACTATTAATTCACGACCCCCTGGAGTGAGCTGCGATCAGAAACAAGGACTTCTCATGCACTAGCATCCTTAAGTGAGGAAAAGGGAGAGAATGAAAAAAAGCAAATTAATGATGCAAGAGGTGCCTCAAACTCCGAGTCTATTTGTTATGACAGTCCATGTTGTGAGAAAACCCTGAGGTCATCTGTGGCATATATGCATGCAGACTCCAGAATAACACTCAAGAGAGCTCTTGCCTTCCTTTCAAGAGCTATCATGCTATTTGTGGGTGGGGGAAATAGTTTACCGTGACCTATCCTTCTGGCCTTTGTGCTCCGCAACCCCACTGAGCTCCTGGTGAAAGCTCACCTGTCCACATGTTCATCAGGGATCACATGTATGCCAGTGGCACACAGTTAGACAAGTACTCCCCCACTTCTGCGGCTGGGAGCAGTAACGCAGAGTTTATCCTGCATGTCTGGAAAGGAAATGAAAAAATGACTAATTGCTGACAGAAGATTAATGGCACCCTGTCTCTTAAACCCCAAACCACCGGAGGAGCTGTGCACTTGAGATGCTGCTCTGCCTGCATCTGCTGTGGTGCAACAGCACCTCTAAGAGAGGAACCACCACCATATTTCCTTGGCTTCACACTACTCCACGGCTCTTCAGCTGATTTGCCCTTGGGATGATCTTTTAGAGAAGCTTTAGCAGCTCCTAGCTCTAGGACAGCCCTTTCCACTGCAGCCTCAGCCCAAGCAGCAGCAGTATCAGGAGCTGTGGATTGCTCAAACTGGCTGTGGTTGACTGGAAGAAGTTTCCCTGGGCTGTTTCCAGGGAATCTGCAGCAGGCAGTTATACAAAGACCCCACTTTGGGCAGGATCCCAAACTTCCACTGGGAAAGTTTCAGGGTTCTGCAAATTGCAGTGAATTCAAGCCACTGTTTTAAAGCAGCCCTGACTGTTCTACAAAATACTCTAAACAGCATTTCCTCTTCTCCCCCACCCCCCCTTCAGAATGTGGAGAATAGCCACTCCTTTGATGCCACTAGTTGAGTATTTCACATAGGCCCAAGCAGGCACTGCCACTTCAGTAACTGAGGTTAATGGTTTGGTAAGTCAGCAGGGGCTAACATTTTTCTCTAGTGGTGTTTCTTAGAGAGCAAGGGGCTTTCACTGGAGTAATTCAAACAATTATTAAACTATGTACTACTCTGGTAAAAAGGGCTTCAAAGGCTGTTTTTTTTCTTCCTAAGCCTGTTCTTCACTATCACTGCAGGGCTTCAGCTCAGAGACCACTTGCAGAGCTCTTAAATGCTCATCCCCATCAAAATTCAGCCTTGAATGGAGAGTACCTGGCAAAGTATCTCTAGGCCAAATGCTCCCTGGGACTGCCTTCTGATCAGCCTCTCTTTTAGGAGTTTAATGAATAAAAATATATCTGGAAATAGAACAGAGTGGTGCCTGGAGAGTGAAGAGAGCAGCTCGCTTGAGCCACAGATCAGGGTACACAACACTGCTTGAACCGGTGGAACTGAGGCTGCTGGGCACAGGTCCACTGATGGCAGCTGGAAAGGTGTGACAGCACAGACAGCTTGCTAAAATGTTTGTGAGGAACAATGAAAAACATCCAAGCTGGCCAAATCATGAAACAAGCACAAGCCTTTTCTGGCTTTACATAGGGCTACTGAGGTCAGGTTAGAGAAAGGCATGTTTAACTCTGAAGTTAGAGTAAATTCAAATATTAAGGTACATGCCTTTTAGAACAATGGAGAAGAATACAGAAAAAAAAATAAAATGGAATTGAGAAGACAAGCAAATATACAAAGCAAAGAAAAACACTTATCTGATGAGAAAACACAGACAGAGCCCCCATATGTCTCATTTGTACAAGTCTACAGGTCTACACTCAGTGAAAAATGCTTCAGTGCCTTCATACAAACACCTACATTTCACAAGGACAGACACTTGCGCATCAGCAAAAGTATTCAGTATCCATTAATGTTAATTCTCTATTTCAAAATACACAGAGAACCCACAAAATAAAAAAAAAAGGCAGATATAGCAAATGCTTTATGCAATCAATTACATGGCATGAATAGCAATAATCGGAGAAAACTCTTGGCAGATTCATCACAGATTAAGTAAATTCAGGCAAATTGTGCAATAAAAACCCCCTCACAAAGCCGTTAGTAGAGTGGCCTATAGATTGGCCCCTTCATAAGAAAGGGCTCCGTTTGTTGGATGATCCATTTGCAATGAACTCTGCCACCTGTAATACCAAAGTACCTAACAAACTCTCAGCAGTGTGTTTGCTGTGAAGCAACACAGCAAGAACCTTTTGTGCTCATTCGGATTGGCAGCTGTTCTCTCCATGTAACATGAGTTTCCTTTCAACTGGAAGAAAAGGGACTTCAAGAAACTGAATTTCCTAGCGAGGAGAAAAAAAAAAAAACCAACAAACCCAAACCTTCAAATTATAGAGGAAACACTTGGACAAGATGAAAATAGTTTTCAAAACAGACAGAAGTGTTAATAGATGCAGGACAATTCACTCTTTCCTTCTCTACGGTAAGGAAGAAAAAGTGACATGAACAAGTCTAACCAGCATGTTCAGACTGTATATATGGTATAGACCTCCAGGACTCAAAACACAGTGATTTTTGTATTATACACATATTATACACAAACAGAAAGCAGCATAGGACAGCTTGCTCTACACAGGGTTCACAGAGGGGACACATTACTATTTACAACGCAGCACATTACGATGACAGTGACACACACCACTCAGAAGTGATCATTACTACTGGCTGCTTAAGGGATGATTTGAGAAATTATCTGTAAATTTAATTTTTAATTAAGCAGAAGCCCTAAGGGCCTTCTAAGTTCAAGCATTAAGGGGAGAAGAGGGGGAAATCAATTCCTGGTGATGGAGAGGTCTAGCAGAACCTAATAGGCCTGGGTGATGTATCAAGAAGCTGTTAAGATCAGTCACACAGCTCAACAGAGGAAAGCCTAAAACCCGATTTCAGATAAAAAAATACACTGTAAAGTGGAATGGATAGCCACCAGTGTTCAAGACTCTGGCGAGCTACTGTCTTGAGCTCTGACACACATATTACTCAGAAAATAAATAATCAACTCCAGTGTGCAGAACTTCACAGGGAAGCCCTCACACTTAGCTCCAACCAGCTTGGAAAAGCAGCCATCTCCAAATGACCTTGCAATTCCTCTAAAGCTTCAGCATGGCCAGAAATATCTACATTACTGATGAGAACTAGTCATCAAAACATCCTAGAAGGAGGGTAATTTGTGCCAAGAGACAAAACTAGTTCCCTTGATGAAGCACAGGTCTATCAGGTTCATTACAGTGACTGTGGCTGGAAGAGACATGACACTGAGTCCATCTGACCTCCACAGTGCATTTTCAGTAACAGTTACAAAAATCAGAAATGGAAGATTCTTCATCCCATCTCTTGATTCCGAGCTCACAGAATCAGATGAGTTGCACCCAAGAGTGCTGAAAGGACCAGTATTATAGGAAGGCCACTCTTGTAATCTTTGAGATATTGTCATGATTGGGGAGGTCCTCAAAGACCAGAGAAAAGCAAGTGTTGCACCCATCTCCAAGAAAAGGCAAAAAAAACAGTCTGGGGAAGTCAGCTTTGCCTTGGTTGGTAGGAAACTCATGGAATCTTCTTGGGCTCCTAAGAAGGCAGCAGCTGAGACCAGTCTACCTGGACTGAACAGAGGCAAATCATGCTTGACCAATGTGAGTGCCTGCTATGGGAGAACCATTGGAACTATAGGTTTCATTTAAGTCTACTTCCACAACATTTTTGACACTACCTCCCACAGTCCCTTACATAACTCAGGGTGTATTAGTCTGAAAGGGAAGAGGACACAACTAGACAGGCAAAAAAAAGGTTGGATGGTTGGGGTTCAGAAGGTAGGGGCTTGGGAGTACCTGGAAGCCAATAGCAAGCAGGATACTGCAGGAGTCTGTACTGAGACCTGTCATCTTCAGTGTCTGTATCAGAAGCCTGCAGGAGCTGATAAGAGCCCTCTTGCAAAGTCTGTAAATGACACCATATTGAGAAGCTGATATACTCAGGAGCAGGGCTGCCACTTGGAGGGAACAAGAGCCACAGGCTGTCCTCTCCTTGGGGATACATCTTACTCCATATGCCTATCTTCTAGAAGAAAGTTAGGCAGAAGAAATAAGCAAATGAGATGAATGGTCTTGTTTTCATAAGCCTTCCCTTCTAAGAAACAGGTCATTTATCAAAGTGCTGTAATCCTACCAACTGTCATAACAGTTGGTCTAATTACATCTGGAGAACAATAAGCTACATGCTCAGGAAGAAACTGTCTGCAACAAGGTTGGCAGAGAAGCTCTGCTATGCACAATCTTAGATCACAGGTCCAAATGCAATAACAAACACCACTAGGAAGGGATTGGTGACATTTGTGTAAGGCAGCTTCACTGTATTTTGCAATTAAAAAAAAAAACCAACAAAACCAAACCAGGTTGGTTAATTTCTTATGTTTTCATAAAATGCCAATCCTAGTTCATTAATCTACATCAGGGAAGGGTTTTCAGATTACAAATTAGGGGGAAGGTACAAAATCTGTCTTCTGGAAGAATACAAAACACATTCAAGATTTCTTAAAAATGCTAAAAAGCTGCTTGGACTGACTTCACACTGCAGCTTGCCATAGACACACTAATGTTATTATGGCTTTCAACAACTGTTTAACTCCACACCTTGAAGATAATATGCTTCAAACTTCACACTATAAAACATGCTGGAGATGAACCATTCTTTCAATGCAGTGGTTTCAGTGGGACTGTTTGGGAGCATACACCACCAAGTAATGAACAGCAGCACCAAGTCCACAAGAGATATTTTTAGTATGGGGAGGACCTGTTATTTCTGTTCAAGCACTGACACTTCTGGATCTGACACCAGATGCCTGAGCCTGCAACAGTACCAAGACCACACATACATTTCATTGACACACTCAAAGTAAAAGACAGAGGGGGAGACCCTCTTACTCACAGCAAAGCTGGACACTTAGGAAACAGACTTCATTTGGATTCTTGATAAGAGACTTTGGGACCACTTACAAAACAAGATAACACTTATACCCTGGGTAAAGAGTAGACAGGCAAAACCAAAATACATATTAACGCAAAGCAATACACACACAAAATATGAGCACTGGGACCAAAGAAGACTGATTTTGATAGGCAGTATCTCAAAGGTGACTAGATATCAAGTTCTTTGTACATTTGTGGGGCAAGCAGCAGATGCTGTTAGGAGAAGGTTAGGCTCTTCCTGAGGTCATGTTTTATACTTAGCTGAAAATTAAGAGGGGAACATTATTAGAGCTATGAAATGGGTATGCAGAGGAATGCCCTTGCTGCAAATGGAATAATAAAATCAGGCGTGGTTTTGGAACAAAACCGCTGGAAAACATGTTTGAGCCCTGGAAAGGGAATACACACTAACCCCAGGGACCCTGCCAAGGCCTCCGCTAAGCTCCCCACTGCATCATCAATCCCTTCACTGGGGCAGCTGGACCTGCTTATGGGCTGAAGATACAAGAGGCTTTCTAATCTCCCCAGCTGGCACAGAGGCTGAAACATAAGAAACCCTCAAACAGCCAAACTGTGAAGCCACTCCATGGAAAAACAAACATACATTCAGTAATGCTGGTGCCTTTGCAGAACATCAAGACAGCCCCCAGATTAGACAGACCAAGGAACCTGCTAGACCCCAGCCCCATTGCTCTGCCCACAGTCACAGCCGCAGGCCGACACACAAGAGCAGATCAAGATCCCAGCTACACAAACATTTAGTACTAGGTAGTTTGTTTGGATTTATTTTCCTTGAGGATTAACCAGGATATATTAGCTTATTTTGCAATAACAGAGATTTCTATGTCCCAAACAAAAACAAACAAGAAACAACAATGGCGGCAACAAAATCCAGAAGTATTCCTTTGCTAAAGGGAGTAATCTTGAGACATCTTCTCACTGAAGAGCTGGTGGGACTTTGGGGTGAAGGAGGTAGAGTAGGGAACAGCAGGGATTTTCAAGGTTAGAATCCCGTCACCTTTTTTGAAATAAAATTCTGATTATTTTTTTTTGTAGGAGACAGAAGTTTTCCTTTTGCTTATGTTTGAGAATACTTTTCACTTCATTATTTTTCAATTAAGGTGAAGGAAAAAAACTGCTAGAAAATCTGATAAGTGAAAGCTTGCTTAACCTTTTCTTTCTCCATAATTTTATTAGATAGAAGCTGAGAATGCCTCCTCCATAAACCCTTACATTTACAGCTATTCCAATCTTCCTGTGAAAGCATGAGGGGAGGAAGTGAGAAAAAAACAAGTCCTAGATTGGAGGCAAAAATAAGATTTCTGCAAAAAATTCATTACATAAAAATCCTACATTCAAGTCATTAATTTTTAAATTAAAACCCCTTTACATGATAGCCTTTATTTTATTTATAGGTGTTTGACTACCAGTGTGGTATTCACTGATGTTATGCAAATGTAAATTCAACAGGCTCATGCCCAAATTTATGCCTTTAAGGCTTCATTTCAGATGCATGTTGTCATTTGCTGTTGTCCCGCTACAAAGGTGTGCGGCATCCAACCAGGCAAAATAGCATCAGACAACCCAAGTAATCAAACTCAACACAAGCATTAAACAGCCTGGCTGTAAGGAACAGCATCATTACTCACATACCCCATGAACCTTAATGTCAGTCAGATTCATGACCTCCCTCCCAAACAAAATTTCTTGGTGACAACTTATTATAATAATAATTATTTTACAAAATGGGCTAACCTGCCCTGCAGATGCTGGTGTACCCACACACAGCCCTTCCCCTGCTTGGGCTCAGCGTGATCTCTGGCTTTAGGTTCTCCTCCCCCACTCATTCATTTTGCGTGATCATATCTACCTGATTGGAAACATGTCCAGGGGTCATCTAAAGCACAACACCTACACAACAGCAGCTGAGTGATAGGGGTTTCTTTTCCATTAAAAAAAACCAAAACACCATATTGTGTTTCAGCTGGAAGGAGGACACCAACAATGAAAACCAGATGATGTGCCAGCAGGAACTGTGGAGTCTGAGCAACACAGACTGAATTAACCTCCTGAGGTGTCCCCATGGAAAAAAAATAATCCATAACTATTGCTTCTGCCTAAAACCTGCACTTTCCCCAATACAGCTTTAAGATCATAGAAATGAGAAATACACAGACACTGCAGGCTGCAGTACTATACACACAGGGTAGAGATGCAGTCTGAAGCCCTTTGCACAACCCAGCTTCTACTCTGAAGTGTAAATGAGGAGTTAGCAGGAAGTATACATGCATACCATATCCATGGGTAGGATGCCAGGTCAGCCTAGATAATGCAGATCCTTCGTTCACTCCAGCTTAACTGTAAAACTTTTTGACTCTAAGATTAAGTCCCAGAAGAGAAATCCCCAACCCCAGGGTTATTTTCCTTCAAACGCACACATAAGTGTTGCCCTTTAACAAGGATATAGAGACCATAAAATACTAGATTATGTTGATATGCAAAGAGGTCAACATGTGAGAATCCCCTGGTTACACACCATTAGTGTTGCAGTGCTTGTAATTAAACTTCAATTCCTTTACAACTTCAGACAAGTTCCAGACAGTGGGCTGAAAATACATCTCAAATAGATCTTCAACAGCCAGGACCATCTGTTTCCTTTTTGTGTGAAGTATTTTTATTTGCCACAAGTAATGAGCTTAAATAGATTTTAGGAGGTTTGTTATTAATAAAGGAATGTGAAAAATTTGCAAAAGAGAGAAAGAACCACGTTCTGCACGTGGGTCTGCTCAGGAGCTTGCTCATTGCTTTGAAGGCTCCACTTTGTTACATCCCTAAATTCAGATTAAGGTTTCTGAATAAAACAGGTTTCATCTTCAGCATTAGATCACCCTTCACATAACACTGTTTAGAAGAGAAGAATTATTTCCACACCTGAATCTTCATGGGAAATACACCACTTCACAGGCAGAATGTAATGAGGCAGGCTGGAGTTTAGCCAGGACATTAGGGTTAATGGCCCTATTACTGCCAAGTGCAAACAGCAGAGGAGCCTGCGTGGGTCCAATCCAGATCATGGCACCTCCACCTGCCTCCTTGTTCTGCCACAGCACCCCTGTGTTGCCCCACACAGGCAAGGGTTTGCACCAACAGCAAGCAGAGACAGCACAGACAGGGCTGCTTCCCCTTGAACCTGTCACCTGCATGCACCCAGAAGCTTGATGATACCATCAATGATGACAGAAAGGAATTTAAGTGTGAGATATTTCCTATAACCACAGACAGTAAAAACTTATTTTAAATTATGCCAAGAAGCTGTATCATCACTGAATATTCAGCAACAGCTACACACAAGCAGAACAACCTTCAGTCAGTGCTTTCTCCCCATATCTATTATTAAAGCTCTGTATTGGCCAAGACAGATGTATGAAATACATCACACCAACTGGAAGAAAATTCATTTTCTACATCATACGAAAAAGGACCCAGTTAGTTCCACAACAGAAGCCTTTTGCTCAGAACAGCACAAAGGATTGAAACCTCCTCCACATGCTTCCCCCAAAACCGTGCTGTACCAATTAATCTCTTGCACTCAACATTCTGCTATGGTTCAAAATTCTCAGCATGAAAGCCTAAGAGGAGGAAAGCCACCAGCAACAACAGAGCAGAAGCAGTACACTCTGAGAAGGGGGAAAACTGCTTATCTATACAGTTGTGTGTTGCTAAAGCTGCGATCACTAACATCAGGGCCAAAGTATCCTGAGCCCCAATTACTTGGTCATTCCTCAGCACCTGCAGGGAGCTGAGCTGCCTTGAGGACTAAACTGAACTGCACCCAAGAATAACCTCATGCAAGGAAACAAGCCATCCTCCAGCTGGACAAATAAACTAAGGCTCCAGAAAGCCACACTCATCAACAGAAGGGAACTCAGAGGAGCAAAGCTTCCCTAAGCTGTCTTGCATCGGGCTGCCCAGACAATTATTCTTATGGCCAGACAGCAAACCATCAAGCAAGCACCTTCCCAGCTCACCATTAGGCCTACCTCAGCCTCCTCTTACTCTTTTTCCCTAACATAAAGCTTTTGCCACAGCAACCCCCAAGTCATTCACTCCTAACAGTTGCAGCCTCCTCTATCATACTTCCAAGGGATGAAGCTGAACAACCAAAGGTCAGCAGTGGAGCTCTCCCCTTTTCTGTAGGAGCAGCTTTGTTCTTCATCCCTCAAAGCAGCCATGACCCAGTGGAGGGTGCAGCTCTTGTTAGCAGCTCCTCCCACAGGTAATGACACCCCACGGGAGCCACCTGTGGGATCTGCCCCTCTGCAGCCCTGGCACACTGCTTAGGAGGCTCACTGGCCACTAAAGCCCCTGGAGGTTATGTGTTCCAATAGCCCCAGCTGACCCTCAGTGGAAGGCACAGATACCCCATTCCTTAAGCAAGAGATTTGCCATTCAGTATCTATCCCCTTATGGTGCTGGAGGGAGATCTCCTGGATGTGCTGCACACTTACCCCTCACAGCTCCCAAGACAAAGGCACCATTCTGTCCTAGCTCTGCTGCTGTCATCCTCAATGGAAACATTAGTTTGTGTGGGTGCTACTTTCTTTTTATCGATTCTGAACACTAGGTTAGGAACCAGAATTAGCATATTGGTGCAATAGCAATGAAGTGCCAGTGTTTAATGCATCTGGCTGGGCCATATCAGCCATTTATTTACTGTAGTCAGTCTCTAAATCTGTATTGCATCTGCTGTCTGCATAAATAGCAAATAAAGCAATAAATCTCATAGGGTTACCAAGCACTTTCACTCAGCTGCTTCTGAACCTGTTAAATTCTGCTGTGATTCATTTGCCTGGCTGTGCTGCAGAGAGACACTTCTTGTGGAAGGGGGAAGAGGTATTTCTGTGCACTACTCCAGGGCTTCCAAAACCAATTCCCTTCCAGCTGCAATCCTGCTTTCTCTCTCATTTTTACTGAGGCAGGGAGCAACAAAGAGAATGTAGGACTACAGTATCTTACCCTGCTCCAGGTACAGATCACCAATTTTGAGACAGAAATCACAGACACTTAGAGTAGGTTTACTTTTTAATGAAAATCTGTATTGTCAATTTTTCTTTCAAGGCGATGACACCAGAAGTTACTTTTCACACTGACATGGTACTGTGGGGACATGCCATTACTTTCCATGAGGCCGGACCCATTGCCAGGCTGCTTGCCAAAGGAGGCTCTTGGATGACCACAGCTTTTGAAGGGCCTTTGGCAGCAGTACTATGGAAAGACTGATCTGTATGAAACAACAAGATAGGACTTGGTAGACCTAACATGCAAACAGCCTTCAGATAAATAGCTGCAAATAAAATAATAATAGTAATAAAAAGTTTTAGAAATATGAAGCCAGATTTGTATCTGGAAAAGTCTCTTCCAGCTTCAATTAATTGCTGTTTCTTGATTGCATAAATCACTAAAGCTTTAGGTTTGCTATAATGGCTTTTACAACAGAATGAGTTTACTGTGCCATGCATTTTACCATTTTCTTCAGTCCTTATGCTTTTTTTGGATTCATGGAAGACTAAATGCTTGCTCCAGCTGACTTACTTGTTAACAGATCCCCTATCTTTGGCATATTCTTTCCATTTCTCCAGTGTTGAAAGAAACTATCCAACATAGCAGTAAAACCACAGTTACAGTAATGATCAGCTCTGTAGCATGGATTTTTCTTGTTTTATCATCAGGTTCAACATGCTATTCCGTTACCTCTCCAGTCATGTTTTTCTATTTCCAAATAATTTCTATTCTTCTTTTACCTGAGGTTCTGCCAGTCTGCACCTTACACATCATCCTGTCATCTTCATTGTGGCTTTGGGGACTTTTTGTTGGTTTTTACACTATATTTTGAGCTGGCAGTCTGAGAGGCACGTTCCTAGAATGTGAAAGACATCAGGACTTGCCTTTTACTCTAGAGCACCAGAATTTATTTTTTGCCATCCAACTTCTTTATACAGGAGCATAAAATGATATGCAACAGTGCACAGGCTGTCAAGGAGACTCTGACCTGGGACAAATCTCCAATCTGTACTTTGGTTTTGAAACCATAAACACAACATGCTGGGAGCTCAGTCCTGCTCTGTCCTCCAAACAAGCATCTCTATTCTCAATGGCAGATGCAATCTGATCCACCTGACTGCACTTGTTAATAATAAGGAGGCAAGGTGTACTTTGACAATGGAAGTGAGTCATTGTTCTCTTCTAGGAAAGTCCAAAATAGATTTAACCATTACCCAAGGAAATTTGCATTTCACTTATTCATAAAGGATAAAGACTCCTTTTTCCTTTTTCATAGAAGCATTTTTTAAGTGCCAAAGTCAACTTGGGAGCAGGGTAGAAAAGATTTATGCAAAATTCTTAACAAAATTCATTTGGTTCTATTTGCAAGACAGAATCTACTTAGCAGATATTTTTTAAGAACCCACTTAGGAAAGCAGGAAATACAAACACTAAGCTTACAAAAATACAAACCAGCACGGTGTTGTTCCCCACATATCATCCTACTTAATGGTGCTTTAAATCTTTAAATTTAGCTGTGAAATTCTCTAAATCAACCTGAGTAAAATGGCATAGTCATTGCACTAATGCCCAGTGGGCCGAAAGACAGCTGACATTGTCCCACTCTAAACTGTTGACAGCAAATGTTCCTGCAGGTCTGAGACTGAAAAGTGTGCTACAGCACAAGGCAGGATGTCATCTTCCCACCCAGCTGCGCTCCCCACTGTCTTCTCTATTCCTATGCTACCTGAGCCCAGGCTCTCCCAGAATCATAGAATCACAGAATAGTTAGGGTTGGAAAGGACCTTAAGATCATCAAGTTCCAACCCCCCTGCCATGGGGAGGGACACCTCGCTCTAAACCATATCACCCAAGGCTTTGTCCAACCTGGCCTTGAATGCTGCCAGGGATGGAGCATTCACAACCTCCCTGGGCAACCTATTCCAGTGCCTCACCACCCTAACAGGAAAGAATTTCTTCCTTATATCCAATCTAAACTTCCCGTTTAAGTTAACCCCTTACCCCTTGTCCTATCACTACAGTCCCTAATGAAGAGTCCCTACCCAGCATCCCTATAGGCCCCCTTCAGACACTGGAAGGCTGCTATGAGGTCTCCACGCAGCCTTCTCTTCTCCAGGCTGAACAGCCCCAACTTTCTCAGCCTGTCTTCATATGGGAGGTGCTCCAGCCCCCTGATCATTCTTGCGGCCCTCCTCTGGACTTGTTCCAACAGATCCATGTCCTTTTTATGTTGAGGACACCAGAACTGCACACAATACTCCAGGTGAGGTCTCACAAGAGCAGACTAAAGGGGCAGGATCACCTCCTTTGACCTGCTGGTCACACTCCTTTTGATGCAGCCCAGGATATGGTTGGCTTTCTGGGCTGCAAGCGCACACTGAAGCCAGCTCATGTTCATTTTCTCATCGACCAGCACCCCCAAGTCCTTCTCCCAGGGCTGCTCTGAATCTCTTCTCTGCCCAGCCTGTAGCTGTGCCTGGGATTGCTCCGACCCAGGTGTAGGACCTTGCACTTGGCATGGTTAAACTTCGTGAGGTTGGCATCAGCCCACCTCACAAGCGTGTCAAGGTCCCTCTGGATGGCATTCCTTCCCTCCAGCGTATCAACCGAACCACACAGCTTGGTGTCATCGGCAAACTTGCTGAGGGCGCACTCAATCCCACTGTCCATGTCAGCGACAAAGATGTTAAACAAGACCGATCCCAACACCGATCCCTGAGGGACACCGCTCGTTACAGGTCTCCAGCTGGACATTGAGAACTCTGCACATGCCATACCTAAGCAGTTTGAATCCAGTTCAGGTTTGAGACATCTACAAATCTCAGCTGCCCTTAAGGCAAAATCTGGTCCCTTGTAGGAAAGGGCCCATCCTGTCTGCCCAGGATGTAGAAAAAGTTCATAAGCAATGTCCTTTCTGAGTGTACTTTCAAGACCAAGCTCCACTGGGGCTTCCTCTCAGGCATTCAGGGCTAGCCTCAATTCCAGGCAGGGGTTTGGAACCAGGTGATCTTTAAGGTCTCTTCCAACCCAAACCAATTTGTGATTCTATAGAGTAGCATGGGTAGATAGCCAATGTGGCCTTCATCCAGCTCAGCTCAGCATTGTAAATGAAGCCAAGTAGGTAGGGAAGGCAGAAGGCTGCTATCTCCCCTGCCAATACCTCCACCCTTGCACATCCAGGAGCTCTGTCTCAGCCCTCTACCAGGCCAGGCCCATGACAGATTTGTGTTTCTGTCCTTTGTCTTTCCTATCTGCTTTAATCAAGCAGATAGCAACAATTTTGCACATGATTACCAGGAAAACTCCTGGGTCAGTTTTGGACAATGTTTTCCATTGTGTCAAGCTGTTCTACCCCACAAATGATGTTAAACTCCTTCTTCCACTTGATGGATGCTGTGCCCGTTAGCAACTATGATACACTAGAGGCTGCTTCATGGAAGCCATTAATATCTTTTAAACTAAGTACATTTTTTAATACTGACACTTTCTTTAATGTTTTAAAGCTCTAGAACTAACTTGCTTCCTTCCTCCTTCAGCACATATTAGCCTTTCCCTGCCAGACCTTCAGCTGGAATAAATTTGGCTTCCCAGCCCTAATTCATTAAATGATGTGAACATGTGCATTCAGTTAAACGGGCTTTTCATGTGTATAATGCTTACAGATGAATGTTTGGCTTATGTAGGCCTTCAGTTGCAATTCAGAGAATGACATGCCCAAGTCCAGCCTGTTCATCAATATACCTGTGAAACAGTGTGTTCCCCAAAAAAGTTCTTCTGAAATAGAAAATTTCCAACTTCCCAGGCACTTGTTCAATTACTGCCTGATATTGCAGAACATAAACATCACTGAATAACATTATTCCTTCAAACACAGAACAGTAATGTTTGCGTAACTGGAGCACAAATATAGTTCACCTCAGGCAAGAGATAAATTACATTAATAAAGTGTGGTTGTGTTTTTTAATTATTTTGATTAGGCACGACTGAAGATGGTATTGTTCAGAAAAGCTCCATTTCCTGAAGTAAGGAATTGTAGCTGTAGATCCCGGTCTGGGTTCTATTGTTTGGTTTGGTTTGGTTTGGTTTGGTTTGGTTTGGTTTGGTTTGGTTTGGTTTTTAAACTGGAGTATTGCTTTAAAGAGGATTTCACAGAGCAGGCAAACATCAGGTCATTAGAAGAGGCCAACTCCATTACACTTGTCATTTAGTGTTCATGACCG
Organism: Neopsephotus bourkii; assembly: GCF_033783945.1. Taxonomy (NCBI): domain Eukaryota; kingdom Metazoa; phylum Chordata; class Aves; order Psittaciformes; family Psittacidae; genus Neopsephotus; species Neopsephotus bourkii. The sequence goes on from NW_026900643.1 coordinate 378,503, forward strand.
ATTTCCTTTTAATACCTGGATGCAGTTATGCTCTTCTCCAAATGGATCCTACAGCTTTTCATGTTCAGGTAGGTTTCAAAAGCTGCACTCTTCATCTCATCAGCCTCTCTCCCAGACTCGTGGGGAGACATCCAGACTGTGGCCAGCTGCCTACAGTCCCTCTTTTACAAAAAGTCCAGTTCTAATAAACAGAAAGAGAAAATTAGAAAATAGTTTCATTACCCATCAAGATAACTCAAACCCTTCAGCAGACTCTGCCAAGTCACTATGCCAAAACTCCGTAAGACATGAAATTCATATATGGCTCCCATCTTCTCTGCAGTTATTTATTTACTAGATTTACAGTGCCACCAGACTCAGCAAGACCTGCTGTGTTGCTCATGCTTTGCAAATGCTTGAAGCTGTGAACTGTCAGGTCTGGATGATCTATTTAACAGTGGCCTTGTGGTGCCAGACCTGGCTGCAGAGGTTTTGCTCACGCCCTGAATCCATTTCTGTTTGGGTCATGTCCCTGCACCACACTCCACTCTGCAGCCCTGGCCTTTGAAAAAACATGTACAGTTCCTAATTCACTGATGCATTTGAATAAATTCGAAACATACCTTTAGGTACGCTAATTTTTCTGTGTATCTACTAGGGTACAATCAGTGCAAATTTCTCCTTTGATTTTGCTGTAAGAAGAATCTTATTCTTTCTGAACTCAGTAGCTGGTTTTCTATTGACTTACAAGAAGGTATAAATTGTGGCTAAAATTTAAAAATGATCAGTGTATGGTTCCAGAACAGCTCAAGTTGCCAGACATGAAGAGTTGGTCCTGCCAGAACACCTTGCTGTCATCAAACCCTAGTTTTGTTAAGTCAGCTTCACTAAGGTGGACAATGTGGTCTTTCCTGCTCATTGATCACACAAATCCAATCTGGAGATTTGTTTTCTCTACGTGACAGTTACAGGAGACAGACCTGATTAGATATTTCTGTTCTGATCAAGAAGCATCTCACAGGCAATCCTGTGACTGTAAAGCAAATCCCTCCCCAGAGCTCAGCTGCACGCTCTGCCTGATGAGCTGTGCTTAGCTATACTTCCTCCAGACCTGCAAAACAACATGCTTTGATAACGATGCCCAGTGTGTTTTGAGCTTCAGGAAGAGACATATTCACCTTCACACTCTTATCCTCAAGATCCAGCAAAGATTGTTTCCATTCGAAGCACACTGAAGGTTTTCACATCTTTTCTGAAGTACATACAGAACAAGTGTTCATCCACTCCTGTGTGTCTCTCCCTGTTGCCTTTCAGTTAAATTGCAGACCAAGTACTTTATTAATGCCCAAACAGCACTATGTTAAGGCCCCATGTGCTGTCTGTTTATTAAGTAGCACCAAAGACTGTACTAACAAGTCTAACAATATTGAATTTGATTTACATTTCAAGTGCAACATGTTCCCTACAGGAATGCTCTGTAACAGGTCTTTTCATGGCACAAGAACAATAACTGATCAAATACATTTCTTGAAGCTATGCCAGTGGCTATTTATTTGTTGTGTTTGTGACTGCTTAGTAGCAGAAATTATGGCCTCAATGTTGCTCTCTGCTGAACAACTAAGGACTAACTACTCTGAAACCAGTGCAGTTACCTAGCATTACATTTGAAATCAGAATTGTCATTAGCATAGCTGAATAATTAAAGTCAAATAAAGGATGGCAAAACATGTAGGCTTTGCTGTTTCCTCCAATATGCTGTAGTGCAAACCCTTTTGGACCAGTAGAACTCGAAATACTATTCCCACAGGCACCAACCAACATCACTGCTCTTTGTCTGGTCCAGAGTCTGATAGCTCAAAGGTAACACACACAAAAGCAGCAGAGTGAACTTCCCAGGGTAGTCACAAATTGAAGAGCACATTCTTGTTTGTGCCAGTCAGCCTTTGCAACATGCTTAGCCCACTGCTAATGGTCCAAATGGTCCAACAAGTCTGACAGTCTTCAGCACAAATCACTTCTTGTCCTTCAACTCTTTTTACAGCATCATGACCTCTTTTCATCTCACTGTGGAACATCTGAAATGCTCCATGACACAGTTATTAGGCATGTATTTTGAAAGAAAATTCTCCTGCGAAAATCCACCTTTGCAAAAGTTCCTATTGGAAAATTTTAGAGTTCACAATGGAAATAAGGACAGTAGGTGGAAAGATTTTGTATTTGCTTTAAGTGTTAAATAAGCTTTTGATTCAAAGCCAAGTGGTACATTTTCATAAATGGGAACACAATTTTAATGATTTCTTTTTATTCTAAAAAGTTAATTATTTTCCTTCCAAAATACTTACTTTGTTTTTTCTAAAACTACATTTTTAGGCACAGACAAAAATAACAGCCCCCAAAACTCTATTTTCAAAAGGAAGACACTCTCCTTGGATTTTAACTGGAAATACTTATGATTTGTATTGACAGAAAAACCAATAAAGGCAGTTTCTGTTTATCCCTTGCTACCCTGTAAAACAATCTGTCCACCAATGCAATTGCTCCATCTGTTTTCAAAACAAAATTGCAGTTTACTACTAGGATATTCTCTAGCCAAATGCTGAACAGCTTGTAGCTAAGTATTAATCCACAAAAACCTGAAAACAATATCTTATTAATTCAAAAAAAATCAATATTCCCATACACATTTTGGAGCAGGTTCATTACAGTTAAGCCCAAATTTATGCAATGGTCAGAACTGTCCAAAATATATGTTTACCTATGATGAGACAAACTGGTTGCTAAACCTCATTCTGCCAAAAACAAGTTCTGTGACAGAACTCAGGGGAAAAGAAAAAGTTATCTTACAGTGTATGTAATGTTTGTGCAGTAGTTGTTTCTTCTTTAACAGAGAATAACCCACAGCCGGGACAGTTAATAAGAGAAGATAAAATAATAAAATATAGTAATAAAAAAAAATATAAGATATAAAATACTGAAAAGAACCAAGCTCTGTACCTATTCCAATGACAATTCTTCCTGAGGACTGTCTGCCAATTCAAATATCCTTGAAAAGGATGTGGAATCAGAACAGGCTTAGTCGCATCAATCTGGGTGTCCCATAGCATTCCTTTGAATACTGAATCCTATACAGGCTGATTTTCTCAAGTAAGTCTAATATCTTGAAAAACACATGGGACAAAAAACAACAACTTTCAAAGACTATGGCTCTTACAGCGGTGGTTTTACTGGCAGTCCAAATGCAACAGCCATTGATAGTGATGGGAATTCTTCCACTGGCTTCAGTACATACCTGATCTGAGATCCTAAAAATAAACAAAGCCTGAAATTCTCAGAAGTAGAACTCTATTGTCATCCAACAAATACATATATGTACATAGATATGTATGCATGCATGAATATATGAGAAATTATATCTCATTTGCTAATAATGGGAAAAGTTTATACATTTATATTTATTTATGTATATTTTTTTTTTCATTACTGACAACTAAAACCTGACCATTTTTCACATGGTGACATTGGGCTATAAGATTTCCCTCGTTCCCTAGTTCCTTGGAAGAAAGTGGTTCATGAATCATGAAGGTTAAGTACAAATAACCTGCATTGCCAGTCACAGAAGACATGTGGTTAATTGCTGTCTGCCTTTATTGCTAATAGCTGAACAACAGTGCACTGGCACACCTACCACAGGCTTCTGAAGATAAAAAACACAGCATATGCACCAATTGTTTGTGTTCTCTTTACATCAACTTTTCTTCTATAACCAGATGGGTACAATTAACAGACCCTGCCCCTTACTCTCCTTTCCCTTACACTAAACATAGTAATTCCTCTGGCTGATAACTCCTGTGTTAAGCCAAGTCAGAGAAGAGTCAGCCCAAACAGACAGACTTTAAAGCAGCTCCAGTAAATTAAGTCATTTGCTCTCCAAGACCAAGATTACCTCTCCACCCCTTTCCCATACACAGGCTGGGTTAATATCACCTCTGCTTCCAATGAAAAAGCTGAGCTGATGTTCCTTCCAACACCAGAGTATGAGATAACCATATCGGACATACCCTGCTGTAAAAGGAATCCACAGAATGGAAAGAAATAAATACAATTTCACACCATGGAGTGGTTTAGGGAGATGGAGCAGTTCCATCATTTAACCAAGCAGTTATTTCAGGTTTAAGTCCCTTGGAAAGGGGAAACTTTCTGCCGAGGAAAGTGGCCACCCTGCTTCACTGTGCCGGTGTTCACAGCCCTCCCAGGCTGCCTGGGCCCTTGCCAGCCCTTCTTAGGTTATCTAAGAGATGTCGCATGGGTGTCAAGAGAAAAAAATATGGGTCATTGGGGCCCCCTGGACAAGGATCCCAACAGCATATCATTTATGTTGTGAGACTGAGTCTGGCTGGCCATGAAGGCAAATCTCCTCTTTGGAAATACATATTGATCGTGCAAGGAATTGTCCTCTACCATGCAGCGCTTTAGCCTTCCTGCAAATTGTAAATGCCTCAGCAGTCTGAAGCCCCAGCCTCTGAGTATGAAAATGCAATTTGATTCATGAGATGAGGTGCATTGTCAAAGGTTCACTGAGAAAGAGGATGGCACAGATTAGACACAACACATTTCTCAGATCAAATCAATGGATCCAGACAGGAAAATAGCATATTTGCTGGGATGATATACCACCTGTGTGGTGTTCCTCTTGAGTTCCCATATCACATTCTTGTTAGCTTCCCCATTGTTACCCCTCACAGACATTTTACTTTCTTCTCCTTTTCCCATTACACCAAATTCTGCTAGAGAGCATGTGTTTCTTCTCATTGAATTTCATTTTCTCTCTGTAGAAACAGATTAGCAAGAACCATATTTCCTGGTCTATTCTTGGCCATGCCATGTTCCTGACACTCAGGCTGAAAACCTAGAAGGCAATAACCTTGCCAAAAAATTCAGGTTGGCATGCAAAGGAGATAAAATCAGTAACAGAGTGATTAAGGAGCTCTAAGTGATACTTTACAAGGAAAGACTGAAAAAACGAAATCTATATAACTGTGCTGAATGATAATTAAATCAGCACATCTACAGGCTATTGAAGTATTAAAGGCCAACTCTCCAGAAACATGGAAATCAAGAGGATTTGGGCACCTGAATGCCTCTGCAAAGCCAGGTGAACAAACCAGAATCTCCACCCACACCCCACACCACCCCCCAGGCTATTGAGGAGAATTTTTAATTTCAACATCATGTCACTGGAACCAGCAGAGTTCGTGGAACTTAAAATAACTCCCTGTTTGCTATGGGAAAAGCAACAGAATTGAAGAAATTAGAATATATTTAGGGTGATCTAGAGAAATGCTGCCAAATAATGGGTTAAAACTGAAAGGAAAAGGTCAAAGGTGAGTGTCTCATATTTGCAGATCAGTGGCAATGGAGGAAAGAGTAATAGTGGAAAATGAAAGCATCAGTTACTGACAGATTGAAAACTGGAGTGGCCAAAAGATGAGCAAGGAGAGTGTTGCCCTATCAAGTGAAAGAATGTTTATACCCAATCTATGTTTTGCATTTATTAACTGCTGTATCACTCAGGACAGAGTAACCAGGAAATTAGAGGCTTATCATTTCTTTAGAGATAGGAAAGAAGGAAAGAGAAAAGAGAGAAAAGGACAGAAGGAACCCCTAGAAAACCAACAATCAAGAGCACAGGTACAAGGGGTGGAAGGCAAAGATTCAATCCGTACTCTGCACTGCATAGAGCCTTGCTCCCTCATTGGAGAGTTTCAGAGGTCTCACCTCTCCATTTTCCTGTAGACAAAATGAAACACTGGACCTTGCTGTTCCTTATAGAGCAGAATTCCTGGTTCCTGGCCAATCCTACCTCACAGTCTAACTAGCTTGCAAAGCTGGCAAGCATCAGTATTTCCGCTGCCCAGATGGATGCACAGAGGAGGGTACACTGATTGACCAAGGTCACCCAACAGGCCAACAGCAGAGCCTGCAAGAGGTCTCAAGCCTCCAGAGTCCTGCTGTGAGCCATCCTGTCTCTTTTTACTGGCTGTTTCCATTCCTAGTATCCATCACTCATTACAGATGTCATTAAAATCCAAATAAAACACATAAAATACTTATTATTAATTTAAAAAAAATTATACAGGGCTGTTTTTCCCATTGAATCCTGGCAGATTCTTTCTTGAAATTTGCCAGATTGGTATGAAAGCAAATACATATAAATTAGCAATATACGACATGACATGAATGAGAACACTCACTCTCTTTAATCGTTCCCACAAGCATTTTGTCATTTTTCTGTCAGTTTTGGTGATCAGAAAGGAAACTGCTTCACAATTTTTATCTCTTTTCCCTGAGGACATTTTGTTCTTAAATTTATCAGATATAAAGCTCGTGTATTGGAAATGGGGGAGGCTGGTGAGAAATAGGGAAGAGATCTCTTTGTTTCTCTCTATTTTGGAGTGAATAAACATCCATTGGCACTTTTGCAGTCATCTCACTCCTCCCCCCCATTGCCTCACCTCCTAAAATATATGCAAAGACATTTTCTCTTTGAACTTTCCTGAGAAGGAAGGACAGATACTTCAAGTCAACCCTCTTCATGAATCAAAAAACTTTCAACAGCAGCCACTGGCTTCCTCTGCATGACCTTGATGTCAGGCTCAGAACTGCACAACTGTATTCCCACATTTTCAAAACTGGGCCATGTCAAAGGCATCTATACATTGCCTTCGTCTTCTTTTTCTGGCCTCAGCCAAATGAAGAAGAGTCACAGAAGAAATACATGCTGAGCTCAACAGCTGGTGATGAGCACCACAGCCATGCCATCCTCCCTGTTCAACCCTGAGGAAGCTTGTTGTCACATTTGGGTCTCAATTTCTTATCTGCTTTCTTGCACACTGCAAAGTAAGCCTGGAGCTCTGCACATTGCATCTAGGGATAATCAAAGCCAACAAGATGAATTTATGACAGAAATTAAGCAATTATGCAATATGGTATGTTGCAATGACTATTACATTGTACAGAAGGAAACGAGAATGGCTGAGAAAATACAAAAGGATACAAGAGGCCACTATTTGTTTGACATGAACTGCATAAGATATCACAAGAAAGGAAGAGATGAGGAACTTGTGGCCCAAAATTCAGTACAACTTGCAGCAGCTGCAGCAGATGTTGAATAAGGCAGAAAGCGAACAGTGAAGCACTAATGACTTGATTAATTGGGCCCAAAAGGCTAATGTGGTCTTTCAGAGGGAAGTCTAGGTCCATGAGATCCTGAGTCAGGGTCCATCAGATACAGAATTAACTCTTTAGAAAGGAATATTTCTATGTAACATGTCCAAAACATGTTTTATAAACCAGACAGACAACTAGCTCTTGTAAATGTAGATGTTTAGCCATCGACAAATCAGAGGCATCTCATAAAAATCTGCTCTCATATCAGTTTACATCACACTTCTTGGCTAGAATCCATTTCCTATGAATATAAAGTGTGTGGTTTTGCCTGTTGCTTTCTTTTTCATGCCCTTCAGACCTAGCTATTATCCATCTTGACAATATTTATTTATTATTTTGTGACTATAAGCAAAGTAAATAATGACCTATTAAATTACAACCCAACACTTACTATCACCAAAATTAAACTCAAATTGCTGAAAAAGAATCACTTAATTTCACATGTGTTTAAGCATTTACTTTTTTACAGCAGAGATAATAGATGGTCACTGCAAACCTTTTTCCCAGGAAACCAGCACTTGGAGTAAGCACTCTATAGCTCGTATTTAAACTGTAAACAGAAAAATTGCTCTAGATACATATTCTAGGCACAGAGTTATATCCAGGGTAGCAGAACACAAGAGTAAATATGGTCTAGATTTTATCTTACAATGTGTTCTAAAAGAGTGCTGGCATTTGTCAACACCCTGCTTTCTGCCTTTGAATAGCTAGAGGTGGATTATGCAGACAGGTACAAGGCAGATGACACATACAAGTTTCCTCCACTCATTTCAAGTTCTCCCCCAAAACCAGGCATGACTGCCCTGAATGAGGACCAGATCTAGCATAGGAATGGACATATTCTTCCACTTGCAGCAGGAGAAACAATGAGGCAAAAAGCTGTGTTGAGACTTAGCACTGTTTCTCCAAGGAAATGCTCCTTTTGCCAAACAAGACAACCAAGCATTGGCCTGCATCATCACTTGCACACTTATGTTTTTATGGTTCTTGATGAATTATTAGTACTGGCTCTGAAACGTACACAAAAGCACATAGTGGCAAAAACAAGTCCTAGCAAGGAAACAGCAAGAAAGAAAAAAACGATAGCTATTTAAATCAGGTACAAACCAACTGTATGTATTCTACATGATACCATACGTAACTGGTAATTGAATAACTACCCAAGAGCCTTGGCTAGCCAGAGGATTAAAAAATTTTACTTGGAAAGAATTCAAAATCAAGGCCAAAATAAAAAGAAAAGTGTAGTTAAGTTTGACATACTTACATGAAAGACTTTTGTGATAAGCAAATGCAAGTCTTCTGCCAAGACCTGACTGACTGCCAAAAGGTCGTGTTTATAAAGGTTACAAGCAAATCACTGGCTCAGGTCTCCTTTCAGAAACTGTGAAGTTGAAAAGTCTTTACAATGCTCAGTGAGGGGCTTTCTCCACTCCCAAACAGCAACCAGTGTAGCAAAAAAGTATTTGTTAAGCAACACAGGAAAACACTGGTGGAGTTGATAAAGCCATCATATAATATCTGCACATAATACCTAGTTCCTGAAGTATAACTAAAACTTTCCAAAGTCTCTCCTGTGGCAAGGTGATTCCTAAGGCAGCTGGTTGCTATCTTCCTTTTGCAGTAGCACAGTACTCACAGGTCAGGATTCAGTCAACAGCAAAGCCTAATTCAAGCCACTGCTGGTTTAGCATAAACTACCTCTCTGCTGCCTGGCAGTTCTCTCCCTACTCCACCTCCCCAGGGTGGGTTTCCTCCCATCTACTTTCTCAGCAAAAACACATGAACCCCAGTGCCTGTACACACAGAACCCTCTTCAGTGTTAGTTTTTCCTTTCCAGCTTAAAAAAGCCCTTCCAAAATCAGTCTCAGCCTTCTCCTTTTCAGGCTCAAGCTTTTGCATCCTAATAGTAGAAGCCATTGCCTGGCTACATTTAGGGAGTTACTATGCACACCTGGGCATAATAAATCACAATGCTGGTACAATGGAGGAGTTTTCACTATAATATGCCCTCTTTTTAAAGGAAATTTCCCTCTTGAGAAAGAAATATTCATGTTTCAGCCCCTTTGAGCCCTTACATATATCTTTCCTTTCCTCCACCAGAGTGTTCTGCTTGCTTTGGGATCCTCTTGCCTCTGAAAATCCATCTCTAGGAAGGCAGTCAAGGGGTTTTATTTTGCTTGAAACTGCAATGCTCAGATGTGCAGCCTAAGACAAAAAAAGCAATAGGGCATTATTCCTCACCATTTTTGATCCAGTTCTGCTGCTGTGGCAGCATGAGATTTGAAGTCAATCCTTATGCTCACTAAAAAGGCTGAATCCTCAGTTGGTATGAGCAGGCACAGCTCTGCTTTCACTTCAGCACAAGATGTCTGATGAAAACTTGCCTTGATAGCACTGGAACCCAAAGTCAGGTGTCCCTGTGTGACCCCACATAGTCATGTAGGGAGAAGGATAAACAGTACATTTTCCTCAAATACGCTTCTCATTTCTCTTCCAAGAATGGCCCCTATAGACTATCAATAAAATGGCTTTTTCAGAAGCCGTTAATTGTACACAGAGATGCAGAAAATCTCCAAGGTATCAGCAGAAAACAATAACGAGAGTCCTCAGCCCAAGAAAGCACATAAAACATGTTAGTTACAGCATGTGGAAAGTCCTGCTGACTTCTTTCTGAAGAGCCCAAAGCATCTTAGATTCCAGGAAACTATTTGCTATTATGGGTTTGCTAATACTGATGTGAGATCAGGGTGCTTTGGGCTTTGCCTGTGCAAGATCTAATGGAAAGCTTAGCTGTCCTTCTTTTCTAGAGCCAACTGCTTGTTTTAATTCTCCTCATTATAGGCACATTCAAAAATGAAGACCTAGAAGAAATGTGTACTAAGGGATCCCAAAATCCTGAAGCTGAGAGAAAAGTGCAAGAGAATTATTAGTCTTTCTATTTATTTATTTGTCTTGAAATACTGCCCAGAACGTCATACAACATGATAGGATGCAGGATCTGTGCAGATAATAATTCACAGTCTAAATAAAAAGACCAGCCAAAAGCCTCGCTGGGTGCTCACATCATGCCAGCCACTTCTTAGATGCTATCAACCTAGATGCCATAGCCAAGTCACAGTAAACGCTGATCTTTTCCTTTTCTTCATCCCCTCCTGCTGCTTTGAGTTAAAGCCCATGCTCTGGAAGAGACACAGCAGAGACTGGAAAGAAAGTCAGACTGGTGACGCCTAGATACACAGGCTTTCCAGCCACAAAGCAGGGGCACTCCCTGAGCAATCCTACATTTGCAGGACTGTCCTGGCAGCTCTTTTCTGTCTTCCTTTATAAGGAGTTGGAAGATCTTTCTTCCCCACCAAGGTTACATGGAACCCGTGCTTGCCATACAGCAAAGAAACATAAAAAGTCCATTTTAAATAGGCTATATAATATTCTCTGCATGAAAATAAATAGTCTTAAGCATCAATAAAAGACCTTTACTAGTTATGGAAATGCTATTACAACATGTCTTGGTAAATTTTGTCTTCCCACTAAAATAGGAAAAGTGTCGTGAGCTCAGGAAAAGAAATTGAGGGAGTTTATCTGCATCCTGCAAAGCAATCTCCCTTTTTGCTTGTTGCTGGCTTGTTGCTTGTTAGGTGATTCATTGGGAAATATTTCAATAAAAGTATTTGCCAGGACACTAAAAATGTGTTAGATTTTGAAGAGTACTCACAGAACCCATCCAACTGAGAAACAGTTGCTCTGAGGAGTTCAAATTCAAAAGCCATAATATTTTGTCATAGAATTTCTTACGGAAAACTGTAAGTGAAAAAAGTGGCTTGAGGAATAATCTGTGTGAAGCCATGGGAGCTCAAGCCTTTTGAACTCCAACATGTATTTGCAGAGTGGCTCAGAAGTATCCATTAGCTCCAAACCTTATAAATTTCTTTAACAGAAAACACATACTTGGAAGGTAACTCATCATGTTAGTGCCCAGTTCTTCCAATTTCAGAAGGAGTTTCTATATCTATACCCTTTCTAGCCTGGGGATCTATACGCTACTGTATAGCACATGCTCTAGATAACGTTCTAGACAGAAATGTTCTAGATAGATGGCTCAAGTTGCTCACTAATTGGGTGTATGCTGCATCATCACTGTGAGGAGTGAATGCCATCGTACAAAATTTGCAGTCCTGGAGCAAGTGACAGCTCTGCTCACAGTTTCTACTGCAGTTCTTCCCACCAGAGAGCCAGTCTTCAGGATACTATAACTTTCTTCTTGCACAATGGCTGGGTAAGAAGAATTCCATTCTGGCAAGGCACAGGGCGCTTCACATCTCTGCCCCACTTACGCTGCCTTTACCAGCTGAGGAGGCTCCAGAAGTAGCATTCTCCTACACAGGAATACAGACCTCCTACAGCAATATTTGGAGCAGTCAGGAATCTGGCCAGAGGTGTGGTCTTTTCATTTGTATAGCCTCAGGTTTCACCCCTGCATGCTTTCTAGGTACATCCAGGACAACACTGAGGCCAGAGAGCTTAGAAGAGTTTTGCAGTCCCACAGGATAGACACAGCTTCCACAAACACCCCAAAAAGCTTGTAAACAAACAAATCAAGACACACAGACAAAAGCCAAAACCCCACTTATTTCAATCCTCACCTGGTCAGTGTGTATACCTCTTACAGGTTTGGCACCACCAGCTAGGAGCAATACCTTGTTGTAGACCCAGTCCATCCCTCTCAGCACCCTCACTGTTCAGTTGCTTGGATCCAACTTTCAAATCCAAGGGTACCAAATTCCCTTTAAAAATAACCTTCTTTTTCCCTTTTTTTTTTTTCAGCCAAGGCAATTATTACTTGTCATAAATCAGAACTGCCAGCTGTGAAAAACATTCAGTTCACTCTTCTAAAAATGCTTTATAATTGTTTCTCTCTACAGCAAAGAATTTTCTAAGTACTCTGTGGTGCATCCAGCCAGTCAGCAGATGTAGTGGAAAAAGTACTGATAAGACAATCTATTGCTATCAGTGAGAAGGGATGGAGCTCCCAGAGTGCACTCAGTGAGCAGAAAGTGCAGCACACTGGCAAATCTTTTAGGATTACATTGCAGATGAGGATGGTCAAGAAATACCACCTCACAGAATGAAAATATAGTATCCAAGAAGTTAAAATCATGCCTTTACTGGATCTAGGATGTGTTTCTTTGCCTTTAAATTGTCATACCATAATGAGGATGTATTCATGTGAAATGAACAGAAAATTTTCTTTACTAATTAATGCCTAGGAAAGAGTTGAGAATGAACAGCAAGCCTGAAGAAGACATTGCTCCTGCAGATGGTATTGCCTGCAGATGGAGGCTGCAAGAAAGAAGAAAATTGGGAAAAAAAACCTCTTGCTTTAAGTAACTTCCTTGCAGTGTCTGAAAGGACGAATCCTGAAGCATGGACTGATGAGCTGCTCGAATCCCACCTGTCAAACAATACACATGAATTCAGACGGACTTTGATTTGCAAGAGTTTCATGTTTCCAGACTTCCCCTTTTATATCTTTAGTTCCAACAATACTAAAATGAAAAGAAAAAAAGAAGTCTTAACTAGGTAGGGCCCAGTAACCAGGAAAAGTGATGTTTCATTCATCTTTTGAGGCTTCTCTGAAGTTTGAACTTTTGGGGAAAGCCCAAAATGAGAAAAATTCTGGAAAAGTGAGCAGTGAGCGGCTTCACTTTGTTCATCTACCAAACAGAGAGCCAGTGGGGTAGGTTGACTGTCTATATGTTAAATGTTATTATAAAGGATGATGAGTTCCAGGTTATTCTCCACCCTAGTGGTTGAGGAAGTGGGAATGAAGATAAGGCGGAGGAGTGGGGAAAATGCTTTATTAGCAGCAAAGATCCTTTCTGGATACTAAGAAAAAAGATTTTCTTAAGGTAATAAAGGATCAAGATATGCTGCCTTTGGATGTGCAGAAAACCCTTCACTGAGTTGCTGAGAACAGTTAAACTGCGATATGTCTTGGGAGCTGCACGGGCTGACTTGATCCTTCCTTGGAGCAGCGCCTTGAGCTAGAAAGTCTCTGGAGCCTCTCTCCAGCCTTTCACCCCCAGCTTTCTATGTGATACCCTGATGCAACATCGAGCAGGAACATTAATTCTGCCTTCCTGTGGCCAGAGTTACAGTGGTAAATATCTAACTAGGGAACTGAGATGAAAAAGTCTTCATGCCAAACGAGAGCATGGATGACAAAGACAGCCTTCAGGCCAGGACCTGAGCAATGAGGGAACATAAATGCTTAGAGCAAATCCAGCTGTAAAAAGCAGCCCCCAGTCTGAGCAGAGGCAATACATCTTCGAGGGACAGGATTTCTGCAGGAATTAGTACTGCTGTCTAGAAAGGCACAGCTTCTGCTTAGTAAAAAGTAATCATCTCAGATGAGGCCCTGATTCTTACAGCTAGATTTGGGTGGTTACACAAATGGTTACTTACACTGTTACAAAAACGCTGGCTGTGGAGGTAGACTGAGTGATTCTAACGCTAGGTCCCACTGTGCTGCCAATAAAATGCTTCCAAGGGAGAAGAGCTAGACCAGTGCAGCAGAGCAATTCTGAAGCAAACAGGATTTTTCTCTCCTGCGGCAGCAGGATTTTCAGGCACTGGCTTCACTGTCACTGCAGCAGCCACCTTTGGTGTCTCACCACTTTGAAGTCCTGCTTCTTTCTCACAGAGCACCGTGTTCATACAAGTAGTTGCTGACATTCAGTCTTACTTCTCTCCCAGGAAAGGAGAATGGATGTCACTGATTCTTTGCTTGATTGCCAAGAGGTGGTTGGCTGTCGTTTTTCCTTCTTATCACTGAGCTCTTCTCCTGCCCAAACCTGTCAGCTCTTGTAGGCTATTCTGGTTTTGACAAAACACAAGTAGAAAGCAATCCCTCCCTCATATCAGGTAGCAGAGTCATGGTGCTCCTAAACTAGTTGTATCTTCTCACAAAGTTTTGGGATGAAAGAAATACTAATTAATCATTTTAGCATGACTAATGGCTGAGAGCCAGTATTTTCCAAAGTAAAATGCAAACTTAGACATTTCCAGGTGTGGGAAATGCCTGGGAATACCAGCTCCATTCTCAGAAAGATGTGAGAACTCATACTCTGGGGAGAAATACATTAGGATGTGTGTCTGAATGTCAGAGGCCATTAAAAACTGAGCACTCCAATGCAGAGTTATTCTGAAGTCTAAGCACTATAGGCAATAAGCAGTAAATCGAGACATTTCAGGTGGAAGAGCTACTCCAGGAGAGAGCAGCAGGCACTCCCTGCAGCCCTCCAGCAATGCTGACAGGCTAGGGTGCATGATGTATGTGTTCTGTTAGCAATCAGTGGCAGGGCTTCAGCTTTGAAATGCTCATCAAACAGTTTAACACTTCAATGGAGCAGCATAATGCAATTCATTTTGAAGGTGCTCTATTCCCATTTAAAATGATGGCTGGGCCATGTTTATAGTGAAATTGCATTTTTCCTTATAGAACATGCTTTCCAGATGCTGAGAAAATGTAAATTCTGTGTCAGATGCTAACTCTCAAGATGGGTAATTTGGCTGCAAGCTAGCACCAGGCATGGGGATACATTAAAGACTACAGGAGAGCTCAGCACAGTACCTATGACGGTAGGTCAGGCTGTGAACCTTCACACTCTTTCTCCCTTTCTGTATTTCTGCTCCATCCACACCACAGCCCTCTTGCCCTGTGCGCAACTGAGCACTGCTCAGCTGCCAGAAGTGTCACACACACAAAAAGCACTTACATAGCAGTGATTTATGCTGAGTATTCCCAGCTGTGGAGATCACGCAAAGGTACTGACAATATAGGATCGGCTAAACAGGATGGCAAGGAGTATTTCACCAATGATAATAGAAACCATGGCAAAAGAGAGGAGATGCACAGAAACACACTCTCTTGCTGGGGAACCACAGAACATGAAGAAAATAGGTTAGATATGTTCAATGCAGAGAAAAACATCTTAGTAATATCTCAGTTTGGCTCCATTGGCAGCCACCTGTTGATTTATCCACATCACTCTTCCTCTTCATCCCATAAAGTCCTCATGCACAGGTACCTCATTTCAACACCTTCAATGCTCTGTTTACCTCTGCCTCTCCATGCCTAGCCTCTCCTGCCAGGCTTCAGGCTGACCACACTTCACACACTAAGGACACTCCTGTTGTCACAGAGTCCACCCACCCCTTTTGTTCAGCTTTTTCAGCTTATCCTCAAGTTTACCCTTGTGTCCACACTGAGGTTCCTCTGGAGAATCATTTTGGCCACAAAGAGACAAGAATTGCATACAAATTGCTCTTCGCCATTCCATTTCTGCTAACCCCTACCTGCTGCTCAGTGGCCTTACTATTCTCTGGGCTCTTTCAGACTATTCCTACATCCCTGAGTCAGTTCAAACCATAATCAGGTTCCCACCAGACCTCCAGCTGCCACCTCCACAAGTTCTTCTCCCACTTCCCATTTCCTCCTCTGCTGCATTTTATTGGCACGCATGGCCACGGTTTGTCACCCACACTGCTCACCTAAAGGTGCTTTATGATAGAATAATAAAGCAAACAAAACCCAAAACCGAAACACACATGAAAAAACCCCACAGAAAACCAACAGAACTGCAGGGCCAATGTGGACATACACTATGAGAAAAAGTGCAAAAAATTAAATGAATGTACAGATACTTTTTTGATACAAAATGTATGTGGAAAGGAGAACATCTAAATGGAACATTTGTGCATTGAGAGGGTGGCTGCTCTGTTTGAGGCTGGGTTACTTGTTGCAGAGGCCTCTCTGTGAGAGTTCCTGCAGTTAAGGCATATAAATTCTCATAGCCTGATTTCCAGGAGTGCTCATCACCTCTCACTGGTTTGTCAGCTTTAGGGGGACCTCTGCCACACTCAGTAAATTCCTGACTTTCAGAGAGGCTTTCCATTTGTCCTTTTGTAGACTGCAATTTGAATCCACAGCCTTTGGAAGGCTCAGAGGGCTAGAATTTGCTCTGTCAGACAGATGCGATTAGCCCCATCTGCACCTGCAATTCATTTACAATTTTCTGTGATTTCTAGTGCAGAACTGGGGGGTGGGGGGGAGGTTATTTGAGAAAAATCATTGTTGGGAAATAGAATTTTCTTGTAACGCTGAGGAATCAACCATCTTGGTTGACAGGACAGGGAAATCAAATACTACTGTGCAGTCAAACCTACCCAGCAAGCAGCTAGGACAGTCCTTACATACATTGCCAGACCTTTCTTAAACATATACATGCACAAAACTACATGGCTGATGCTAAAAACTGATGCAAACAATGCTATTATTCCACAGTAATGCCCTCTGCAGTAACCAAGCTCATCTTGTACTCTGTCTACACAACCCAGGATCAATCTTAGTCTATTCCTGACATCTCTTTCTGCTGGTAGCAAGCATCAAACAACTTATCCTTAAACCAAGACAGTAGAAATGAGAGAGCAGCTGCTTGGTATTTAGTTGCCAGATGGGGTTAAACCATGACAGAGGCAATAGCATGATAATGGCTTTCACTGCCTTTCAAGGAACCTCATGCCCATAGTGCTATGTTCAGGAGTAGAGGCCAGAAATCTAAATCTTCATCTATATTTACAAATGGATGCACAAAAGGCTGTATGTGCCTTCTGCTCTGCTACTTGTGAGGAGTGAAAGGGTAGATGCACATCCTTGTACACCTTAGATCTAGCAATATCTCTTCTGCAATTTGTTTTGTAAATCAAAATAATTTCACCAGATTCTTTCATCACCCTACAAAGAATGGATCCTATCACATTGTCTTGCTGCAGTACAGGACGGGTGCAAGTATGTGGAATGAAAAGTATGGAGGCAACTCACATGATCACTGTAACACCATGCAGTCCATTGCTAGGTAGTTTAGAGTGTGGGAAAGGTTCACCCACCTTCCTATCACTGATTGATACCAATTTTAGCATTAAAAAGGACTAGAATGGTCACTGGTATGGCAGAATTTCACCCAGTAAGCCCTTCACCAGACACATAACTTCTGAATGAAGCTGATTTTATTTTTAGAAAAGGCATCCAGTTTTGATTTAAAGACTGCACGTGACAATGAATCCAGCACAAGCTAAAGTAAATTGTTCAAATGATTAATTCCCCTTGCAGCAAAAACATACACCTATTTCTAGGCATAATACATCTGTTCCTCTTTCACTGGTTTTCCAGTAATCAGGGGAGATGCTTCTTTTGGAGAAATAGCTTTTTGAGAGAGAAAACATTCTCAAAGCCGTAGATATTACAGTCTACTCATCAGTAGAATGGTAGGTGTCTGGTTCGTATGGCTTGGTGCCTGCAGAGCTGAATCAGACCCGATGGGCACTTCTTTTGTGAACTGACAGTGGTGTGGCCATGATTTGTACATTGCACGGAGGAAAGGGAGAGGCTGTGGGGACAGAGCAGGAGGCAGAGCTGCTCACTGATGGGATTCAGCATCACAGCTCCCTGGAGAAGGAGATGAGCATGGGAAACTGAACCAGCAAAACCACCTACCTTGCTTAGGACAGGAGTTCTTGAGCTGTTATCACAGCCCCCCACTGTCCATACAGTTCCAGTCTTGTGACTTGACCAGGAGCAGATTCAAACACAAATGGTAGGAAGGGTATTCAAGGGGCTGGAAAAGCTCTTAGCCCTCCTCACATCACAGGACATAAAGCAACCACCTGCACAGTGCTGATGTAAAGGCTACAGTCAAGAAATTTGCCCCTCTTCTTGCCAGGATCGAGCAAACTTTGTCCAGAGACAAGCCAACAGCCTTACACTAGCAAGCATTAAGGGATGAAAGCTCAAAACTTTTCCATCTTGACAACAGCAGTGATTTACAACAGCACAAAAGCTCTGTAGAACAACTTAAAGCAAGGCTCCAAGGAGCCAAGATTAGTTACCAGACAGCAGAAAATAGGAGCAATCAATTCTGTTCAGCCTAGGCTGAAGTTCTGCAACTTTCCTGAGGACTGAAAGAAACACAAAGGTGTTTGAACGTCATTTTTTTAGCCGCTGAAGAGAAGATGTTCCAAAAACTCATAGGGAAAAATACTGCTTGGCTTATGTTTGGCTTGTTGGGATGTATAAACAAAATCTAAATAAATAGAGATTAAGACAAATGAGGATGCAGTTAAGATTTTACTGTCCCTCCTGGGGCTAGTTTTTGCCATGCTTACTGTCATTAAATAGGACCTTGCTCCTGAGCTGACTGTGAACAGCAAGATTATTCAGAGAAAAAACACTATACAAGAGCCTAGATCAGACTACAGGAAAAGAAAAGGCAGGATTTTAATAAAAGAGTGCTTTAGGCAATTGGACTTCAGCTGTGCTGAACTATATCCTTGGTTTCTCACTGCTCAATGTGTCGTCTTAGTTGCGTATTGTCTCATTTTATCTTCAGTAGGTGATCCAGAAACAATAGGAAGAAACAGACTGAAGGAAACAATGAGTGATGATGAGAGCTTTGAGCAAAAGGGGTTTGTAGTTGTGTTTTTTAAATAAAATGCTTTCACAGAAAGGCTTAACAGAATTCACTTAGATTGTAATACCCTGCTAGATTAAAGGCTTAGGCACATTTGCAAAACGGGAATGAAACCTCTGTTTAATCATTGTATTATAATATTCATTAATATTGCAACAGTTTAGAATTATACAATTACACAAATATTTTGCATTCTATGATTTGATTCAGTTATCTCATTTATTTCAGATTTTATTAGCTGTTTGCTTCAAATTCATTTTGTCAGATACTCATTTGGTTTGCAGCAGCAGTTCTTCATCCTAATGGGAAGAACAGAGCCACCTCTCATACCTCAGTGCTGCTCGGGAGGCTAAGTCTCTTCTCCCTGAAGCATTGTTCCTTTCACACAGGGAGGTAAGTTACTCTCCTACCTTTCCCTAATTTTCTTAGAGGAAATGTCCTGGATAAATAACTGGTATTCTCTGCTTGTGGAAATCTTTGCAGCTGCTTAAGGGTCTTTCTGCTCCCTTCTCTGATCCCTGAACCTGTTGCTGTAACACAGCTGGCAATTCCTGTCCTCTTCACTGGGCATCTCCCCCACCTTTAATGATTTCCTCTTCTGTCCTCCCATACTACAGTACAGATTAGAAGAAGGGGAAATGATGCAGGTGTCTGCTGCTGAGGCCACTAAGATCTGAAAAAGAGCATGTAACTAACTGCTTAGACTGTTCATACTGGTGCTGTTTGTATGCAGGGTGAAAAGGAGGATTCCTCAGAGAGATTTGTTCAGCCCAAGCCTTGGAAGACTTTTTATTAACTGTGCAAAAGTTACACACTCTCTCCTCCCCAACCTCCCCAATACGCAGGGATTACCCAATTAAACCCAATTATTTTAGGTTAACAAAACAAGTGAACAAAAAAAAGACCAAAATGAAAGTCCCCACCAGAAGACCTCCACAAATACATTCTTGCTCCTGAGGAGTGCCTGATCTGGGAAGCAATTTGTTCTGGCAATAAAGTATGGGTTAAATATACAATATTGAAGTGTGTCTGTAAAAGCAATAGTTCCAATTCCCTTGTTCACTGCTGAGGCATCTCCAGTTTAGGGGTGACTTGAGTATTTGGAGCCAAAGATCACTAGGTATAAACCCTCTATGGTCTTAACTGTATCTATAAACAGACAAGGCAGATCCCCAAGAAAAGATCACTCAAGTAGATCAACCTATGCAGACATACACGCACACACACAATCACAGACACACACGTTCTCTGTTCCAAAGGTTCAGAGCTAGAGGTAGGATTAAAGAAGAATTTAAGTCCCCACAGCCTCTTCCTGAAAGCAAATATATGATAACAGTTTGCGCTGAATCATCAAAAGCAGTCAAAGTTGAGACTGAGAACAATAAAAAAATGAGTACTGCAGGTTCACATGAGTAATAATTCACATGATTAATTCTGTTTAAGGGTTAAAAAAATGGATAAAGCAGGATTACTGCAGCCAGCCTTAGGCTTTGAAAGATTTGAAGGCCCAAGGAGAAAGAGATGCATTTCCAAGGTAGAGGAGTTCCTTCCAACTTGAATGGCAGAGGGAAGAAAATAAGAAAGAATAACAAATGTGATGTTCTAATGCACTGCAAACTGAAAATCTTTCCTTTTTCATTGCAGAAGAATAAACCTGGAGTCACAATGTGATATAACCACACAAAATTAATAATACCTGCCATCCAGTACTTCAGGGGCTGAAAAAATAAGATAGCTCCTTCAATGCCATGTTGGCAAAGAGGGTCAGGAACATAAAATAACTGAGAAATACCAAGTACCTGCTTGTGAAAAAAATTCCTACTATTTCTCATATAAGGATTCCATTTGGAAAATAGCTTATACACATTTGGAAAAACAAAATCAGCTTGTTAAACCAGTCACAAAGATGGGATCTCAAAACAACTATTTCCACTTGCTGCTAAGTATAAAACAATTGAAGATTTTAAAGCCTATGTTTAGACCTCATCTATCAAAGGGTTCTCAGAAAGAACAATGTACATTAAAGATATTAATTTATACAAGATTAGTTAAAACTACATTACACCACTGAGTTCATCAAAATTGTTTAAGACCATTTTTATTTCATTAACTCACTTTGGTAATAGATTGAGAAACTGAAATCAGGGTACTTGTCAACAGAGTCTGTATAGGAGTTTAATCCAAACTTTCAAGCCCCTTTAGGTATTTTTAATACAAAATAATGATGGATTTCCCTAAAACAGCTGGGCTATATACCTTAGCCTTACACACATACATAGATAATGTGAATGTTAAGCCGTGTGCAAAACTTCTTGCCACCAACCACTCTGTCCTGTGTAATGAAGAGGGTACAGTGCAAGGGCTGACCCTGCTCCAAATGCTGCTGGCACCAGGCACCCTGCTGTGCTAAATTGCTAGCAACCTGCAGTGTTCACTATCACCTCAGCTTCTGGTCTGCTCAAAGTACCTAGGTCACCTACCTATCGCAAACCGATTTCAGGAAGCTGCTAAGTAACCAGTCATCCAAACTGAGCTGTCTAGGTCACCTGCAACAGCAGCTTTGCTGCTCACCTCCATCAGCATGTCCCATTGCAGCAATAGCACCTTTCAGAAAAACTACAAACAAATGGACTAAATCTAATCTACCTCCTAAGGGAAATTAAAATCTCAAAGAAGGTTTGGAAAGACAACAGTGCCTGCCAATAATCTCTCAATTGTTATTAATGGAAGGCTATACCACTGTGGAGCTTTTCTTCTCTCTTTTATCCTGTCTAAGGTGGTTTTCAAACCTGCTCCCAGCACAAACTTGTGGTACTACAAAGATGTACTTCAGAGGGTAGCAAAGGACTCAACAATTTCCTCACCACTGAGGGAGTTTAAGCTGCCTTCAGAGGCAGTTGTGGCTACCTCCAGGAAGATGGCTCACTTAACCAGCTTAGCAGGCCATAACAGCATCTCTCAAGTTCACATTGAGGCACTGAGAGAAGAAAAAGACTACCAATTCCAGCCTTTCCCTGCTGTTGCCAATCTTTTCTGATGGCCTCCCAAATGAGGCCAGTACACCCACCACAGTGGGAACCTCTGTTATTTAAAATCCCCACTTACCATGGAACTTGGTTTGCTCCCCCCTGGCTCTCAGAACCTCAGGACAGATCAGGTGTGTTGCTGAACTGTCATCCCCTGTGAGCAAGTCCTTTCCCACTGAAAGAAAATGATTTATAAATACGTAAGTGTGCAGCATTTATCTAAAACCCAAGCACAAACAATTGCTACAAGGTCACTTGGGTAAGAATTACTAATATTTTGCATCACCTTTTCTCACTGCGTGTCGTTAAAGAATGGTTATTACTGCCTTTGCTGACTAGTTTTAAATGGTTCAATTCCATTGGGTTTGTACATAGAACATTGCATTTTGAATTACAAATTACACCAAGATCAGTGTAAAAGATCTATTTATTGAAGTTTATTTTTTTTTACTTGCAGACCTGAAGTCTCTTTAAAGAAGGGAATATCTTCATATCATACATATGGACCTCAGTCACTTCCTCAAGGCAGTGAAAAAGCCAATACCTGTATAGGTGAAAGGGTAGCGTCTCTACCAGTGATGGAGGGCCTTAGGACAGATCTTATTAGACACTAGAAGTGGTGACTGTGGCTGAATGAGAATCAGGCCTATTAATTTTGTCATTGAAACAAAGCTGCAAAATTTTTGATGCATTTAAGACTGCACATTTTGTACCATTTCCTTTCCGCTACACATCTACAGGGTATTTCCTTTGTCAAAGCTCCTTTCCTGGTCTGGTTGCCATAGTATCTGAGCACCTCCTACAGCAGTTATCCTCACAGCCCTCAGTGAGAGAGAAGTGCAATTACCTTCACTTTATATCTGGGAAACAGGGTGCAGTGAGGCTAAATGACTTGTTTAAAGTCATGCAAATATTATACTGAAGGACTATGTTGTATTCTCATCAGCTTTACAGTAGAGTGTATCAACTTTAACCATTGTTTAATGGTGTCTTTAACAGTTGGACTCAATCTTAAGGGTCTTTTCCAACCTAAAAGATTCTATGATTCTGTACAGGACATGTCTGAGTTCTAGATTGTTAGCATCAGCCTGGAAAATCCCTTCTTCACCTTAGCTGCTCTTTATAGTGTATCATCCAGCCATTCTCAGCTGAGTCTTACAAAGACAGGGAGGAAAGGCATGCAAGAAAAGAAAACAACTGTGCAATAGAGGTAGAGGTTTGAATCTAACAGATATCTGAACTAAAAAAAGTCCCAACACCAAATTAAAATTAAAGTTACCTTTTGAAATTTCTGATTTTCATGTGATGCTGTGCAATCGTTTTTAAACCACCAGCACCTTCCTTTTATGTGAGACAAGTGGATGAAAAAATGGGCTGAATACAAGTCGTTGTTTGGCTTTATTATGTGCTATTCCTTTTTAGCATTCTGAGCATTTAACCTTAAAAAATAGTGTTGTTTTGCTGCTCTGTTTTCTGATTGTTAGTCTTAAGGCATCTCGGTGGCATCTTTATAAATCTGCTGTAGCTCGTAAATATTTCTTGTGGTCCAGTGCTGAAGACTGAAAAGCCCAGATCACTTTTAGATGTCAGGCAATTAATGTAATCCAAAGGAAATGAAAGGTATGTGCAATTGGGACTGCTCTTAATAACAGAGGGTTCATGACCTAGCATCTAAGGGAGAAAAGATGAAAATCAATAAACTATAACATAACATACAGAGGGTGCTGGAAAAGCTCTTGAGACTGTGAATGCTGATTCATTGTGGGTTATGTGACAACTAATATCTGAACAAAACCCATGGTAAATATATTTATTGATCACCTGCTTCAAATGACAGCCATAGTATAGTTACACAAGGCTGCATCATCAGTTTCTAATTTTTCCTCTTTCAGGTCATTCCTGTGTTTTAAGCAAAGTCAAATACAGCAAAGAGATATTTGTGTTCAGAGATGCAATGCCAGTATTGATGGCTGTGTTCTTAGCCAAAATACAAGGGGAAGAGGGAGCTAAGCTGGTGAGATACAAAGGTAATAAGGCACAGGATTGATAAAGTGTGCATATAAGACAAGATCTGAGACAAGTTCCAGGCTCTTCATGGCCACAGGGATGCTACTGCAAATAGAGCACAGGAGCAGGGATTTTAGCATTCACCCAAGTAGGCACTGCTATCAGAAGCAGCAAACACCCAGCAGGTACCACTGAAGGCCGTGGGAGAAGCCATGCATTTAGCACTTCAAAAGTCAGACCAAAGTGTGTGGCAAGGATTTGGGAATCTAACTGCAGGTCCCATCTACTTAGTAATATTTTTATTTGGTCAACCATTCCCAGTGCCACAAAGGACACATAAAAGAAGCAAGCCCAAAAGCTTATTTGGCACGGGGCAGTCAAACATGCCAGCAGTTCAGAGGTGAGTTAAGCAAGGGAACAGGATTTGTCTGCTTCACCAACATCTGCTAGCCCCACTGGGGACATTACTGCCCTGGCAAAAGGAGGGCAAAAGCTGGAAGGACACAAGAGTGAATCTTTCAATCTCCAAAGTCCCTCCAAACAGATGTGAGAGAGCATGAATAAATGTATTAACAGGATACAGCACCTCTTCTGTGGATTTTCCACATCTCAGAGCCTGGTGAGTGTGTCTCTGCCCAGTTCTGCCCTGACCCCTATTTAAATGGACTTCTGTGCCATTAGCAGTATGTCTGCATGCATCTCTGCAAGCCCAAAGCCTCAGCATTCTGATTTGCATCTCCTGACTAATTCAGCTTGAATCTAGTCTTTCTTCCTCTGGACTCAAGAAGAGCTCTGTCCATATTAAGATGGCAGGATCAGGTCCTTTTATGATACTGCCAATATAGAATAATTAAAGCAAACTAAATGAATAATTCCAGCAGATGAAAATTAACTCAGCCACATAGACAGATAAAAGCATCTCCTGTTATATGAAGTGTCTGTGGATCTTCACCTTTAAACACCATGGCAACCAATGCCATTACTGAGTTCTTTTTAGATCTCATTTAAAATGTAGGAAAATGATGCTTTATTAACTCAAGGTTAGGTTTGGGGTTTGGTGTGGGTTTTTTTATATATATATAACATAATGCGTTTTGGGTATGGCCCTGCTTTTAACAACTAATGCCCTTTTTTTGCAGTAGCTTTTCTCATCCTTCCTCATACAGCTTTTCCTTCTATAGCTCCCTGCAGCATAACCATTTAAGCAGCACCAAACATTCCTCTCTAAGAACCACTTATCGATCTGTTTTCTACTCTTTAACATACCCTTTCCCAGTTCCAAGGACTGCGTCTCCACTCAGGGCTAAAAGCAGTGGCTTAGTATGTTTTCGTCTTGGCACCTGATTCCCTAAAGAGTGCACAAATGCTTTGTGTTTTTCATCAACAAAACTATCACTCATTAATCCTCTCTACCAACTTGGAGCCAAGTATTCACATGGCTATAAAATAGCCATGCTATACCTCCTTTCATATACTGCAGGTGCAGGGAAGTGGCTTCCCTGGCATGGTATCACACAGCTTATTTGTTGATTTGTCCTGCCTGGTTTGTATGTGCGAGCTGTCGCCAGCCATTTCCTTTCAAAAACCAGCAAATATACAGAAAACCAAATTCTTCCCTGAGACTGATCTAGCTTTAAGCAGAGTAAAGCTGAAAACAGTATAAGAATTGCTGTATGGGATCAGCCACTGGTTCAAGCATCTAATGACCAGTCCCAGACACCTCGTGAAAAACTGATTAACAACCTGCCATGGGAACAGGCAAGTGGCCTCTTCATCATACTCTGTTATACATGTCTACACCATGGCTGTGCTGGAAGTGCCTACAAGATTTAAAAGATGCATGAGAACTGCCAAAATGGATCAAGTTTCTGGCTTGCACGGGTCCTGCCGCAGGTCACCAGGCAACTGCAGATCCATCAGAGAGAGGCTGCAGCAGGGACACAGGAGATAATTGTCTCATTCCAAAAAATTTTCATCCAAGCTACTAATAAAATTTGCCCTTACAACCTGAAGGATGACATACCACTTACCTTCCCAAATCTGCTAACATCAGCCTTCAGGATGTTTTTGCTAGTTCAATTACAAGTCCAATCCTCTTTTTAATCTTGCTGTATCTTGGCTGCAGTGATGCTCCTCCAGGACTTAACTCCACTGTTTCCATAGTGCTTGCTGTCATTATCTAACTGTTCACATCCTGTTGGAAAGGCCACAAGTCTACCTTAGCACTAAAACATACAGGAGGCAGTTTATACCAGCGTAACATATATGGGCCCCTTAGGTCCAGCTGCAATGGAGGCACCATACTTTTGAGTCAAAAAGTTCATTAAATAAACGACACATTCAATAAATTTTGCTCTTTCTCAGTTCATTGACTGTCCCCCCAAAAAACATATTAATTTTTACAAGTTTGTTCCTTACTCACAGCTGCTTAATATATTCAAGAGTGCAAACTGCTCACAAGGTGGACATAAAGAGAACTTAAACTGTTGGTGGTTATTTGGTACTCTGTGTTAAGCTCTGTCTGTCAGTGGCTATTGGGTATTGATTCTCCCATCTGGATTAAACATTTATCATTATTCCTAAAGTAATTTTCAGTTGTTCCTTATACACATTCTGTTTCATCAGACCACTGAGAGAATTTGCTTTTCCTTGAGAAACTACCTAAATTAAACTTCAGCCATAGAGGTGTCCTTGAACAGTAAATGGAGGAGGAACGGGCCTCTAGGTGCGTCTGGCATCTATGGGACCAACCTTGACGCTGCCACTGACTTTATGGGTGACATGAGGCATATCATTTTACCTTCCTGATTCAAGGTTAGAATGTGTAAAAGATCTTGACTGTTGCATAAATCAGTTAGGATGACAATTTGACCCTGTAATACACTATGTAAATAGCAGGTACAATTAATGATGTTGAACATATTAAATACATAATTCTACCCACCAACAAGTTTTACTCTGAGCCACCCTTCCATGGAACTGTTTATTGCAAATGTGCCAGCACAAGAACCTCAGACAGTGAGATCCTTTAGAGGGGTTTAAATCAACAAATAATTTTGTGAGCTGTATCTTTTAATGAAATTTGGCCTCACCTGCAAATAAGTTACAGCAAAGCTTACACAGATCTATTTTGTCCTCAAGAGAGTTAAAAAACTGCTGCACATTCCATGATTTGCACATTTTCACTCACTTAACATTAAAGTAATGACATTTTCTACTCCATTCTGCATACTTTGAGTCAAAGCAGCAATGTCCAGATCTGAGCTTTCAGCTCAATAAACTAATACATTTTGCTGCCTAGACCATTGCCTACTAGTAGAGAATATACCATTCTGATCCAAGTGGGAGTTCTGACACAGGTGTTGAATCTAAGATGAGGTATAGACAGACAGTTTTCCCACCAGTGCAAATGTTTGCTTTTCAGTAAACACAACGCTAGTGTCATGCATACTTGATGAGCCAGGATCTAAATATTGGCAAGACAATTAAAATCAACAACATTTAAGAATTTTTCTTGTCTCCAACTTCCAGGAAACCTGATTACAAGGCGTGGCTGGAATAAGATCCCAGTGTATATAGTATATGTAGAATAATGCAACCCCCTGAAACATATAACCATATCTGGGCTGCATCAAAAGAAGCATGACCAGCAGGTCGAAGGAGGGGATCCTGCCCCTTTACTCTGCTCTCGTGAGACCTCACCTGGAGTATTGTGTGCAGTTCTGGTGTCCTCAATATAAAAAGGACATGGAACTGTTGCAACAAGTCCAGAGGAGGGCCACAAGGATGGTCAGGGGACTGGAGCACCTCCCATATAAGGACAGGCTGAGAAAGTTGGGGCTGTTCAGCCTGGAGAAGAGAAGGCTGCATGGAGACCTCATAGCAGCCTTCCAGTATCTGAAGGGGGCCTATAGGGATGCTGGGAATGGACTCTTCAGTAGGGACTGTAGTGATAGGACAAGGGGTAATGGGTTAAAACTTAAACAGGGGAAGTTTAGATTGGATATAAGGAGGAAATTCTTTCCTGTGAGGGTGGGGAGGCACTGGAATAGGTTGCCCAGGGATGTTGTGAATGCTCCATCCCTGGCAGTGTTCAAGGCCAGGTTGGATGCGGCCTTGGGTGATATGGTTTAGAGCGAGGTGTCCCTGCCCATGGCAGGGGGGTTGGAACTTGATGATCTTAAGGTGCTTTCCAACCCTAACTATTCTATGAGTCTATGATTCTATATATCAAATTATAAGAACAAGGAAGAGTGCTGAGTGAAAACTACAGATTTCCTTTGAATGGTTGATTACTGCAGACTTATTACGAGTTATTCAACGTGATATTGGATTGGTGTGGGCTATGTTAAATATAGGAACAGAAAAAACAACTTCATCTTTGCTATTGGAACAGACATGGCCAGTCCAACTGGGGTTATCTCAAAGCCATCTGCCTGCTGATGGCATTGGTGACATGGAGCTGAACTAACATTTTCAGTTGCCATATTGTCATACACAGTATGAGTAACTTTTTCTCTGGAACAGCTTGTTTACCAGATGAGCTATTGCACCCATCTCCCAGCAGCATTTGAAATTCACTGTTAGCATGCTTTTTTAATGTCACTTGACTGAGTGACCTAAAATATGCTTGCAACCACAAAATATACACACAGATGATTATTAAAAAAGATTCTGAAGAACTGAGGAAAATGAAATATTGTACTATAAGCCAAAATGTAATCTTCACAGACACCATCTTATTAAAATCTGAGAAGCAGCCTTTTTAGTACTATTCCTTCTACTGATATACGGAGGAGTACCTAGGATATCATATTAGCTCTCAGATTCATCCACTTTGTTGTTTTTATGCCAGGAGCAGCACTCATTCTCCCACAGCCAAACAATATATACAGCATATACAGCTGTTATATTGTGTGCACTTATAAATAGTTGGACAAGTTTAGCCCTGGAATAAATATGTCATTACAATTGCGAATCATCAAACCTGCCTCCTCCAAAAGAAGATTTGTCCTTTTGTCCTTAAAACTGGATAATTTGTGCTAGAAAGTGACATGCTTTCCTGGAGCTGGCTTTGACCCCTTGATAGAGGAAACAGGAAAAAAAATACAAAACGCACTGAGCTCTCTATATAGCTGGTCAAAAATTAGGATGCTTGATAAACTGATATCTATTATCATTCCAAACTCAAAGAAAAAAAGGGATATGCCTTAAAAGAACAATTCAGAAGACTTCACTTAAAAAAAAGAGACTGATATATCTGATGGTGTGTCCACACAGCTGCATACCTCCTGTTCTCATTCTCCTGTTCAGCCCAGCCTCTGGCACTGGGTTACATCTCCCAGACACATCACTGACACAGAAATCCCCCAGCTCCACAAGAACAGAAATGTCCCAGTACCAGGAGAGCACTGGCGAGCTGGCAACCTGGTCAATGGAAGAGAAGGACACAACTATCACTAAAAATAGATCACTTTAAGCAGATCATGTCAATATTGAAATGAATCATGATACTGCCTGGGCTTTTTTCTGAAAATTGTTTTGACAAAAATTAGAATTTTATTGTGAAAACATTTTGATTGTGTGGGAAGAGGAGCAAGTTGTTGCTTGGGGATATTGGGGGGGGGGGGGGAGCATTTGATATTTACAGGAAACTTGCACCAAATGAATTCCCATCACAAATACAACGCAAGCGGATAAACAAAAGCCACAAAATCAGAAAGACATCCCTCAGTAAGCTGGTTCAATATAACTTATTATAAAATCCACACACTATCTTACATAGGTGAAAAGAAATCAGTTGAAGTGGTAAGTCAGCTTGCTGACAGCTCTGTTATGATGTTCCTTCAGCACAGAAATTCAAATGCATTACTGATGTCCACCCTTTTCCATGTACTACATGCAAGTCAATCGGTCAGAATTACTTTTGTCATTATCAACACAAAACAAATGAAGTTAAATTACAAACAGATTTCTATAATAAATAATTGAGACCCACAGAACAGAAAATGATTCATCCTTTGTATGTAGACCATAGCTATGTAGCTGCCTTTAATGAACTCCACAACTGCACTTAGACTAAGTAGAAAAGTTCCTGTAACCAATTAAGACTCATATGCCCACAGTAAGAAACATATATCAAATGAGGTAAGACAGAGCTGAGATTTTACAGGGACACAGAGGGATACATAAAAGGTTCTACACTTTTCCCCAGCCCATGCTAATATAATATAGTAATTCCTTACTATCTTCCAATACTTTGCAAAATAAATGTGGTTTATGGAAGTTCCAAGACATAAATCGCAAGAGAAAGTCTTGAACATGCTATTACAGTGGTATTTGGCCCTCATGGTTCCATTATTTCTCCAGAAGGCAACATACCTATCAATAAAACACCTTGTTATTGCCAAGATGCCTTACCCAGGATGTTCTTTCTAGGATGCTATTGATGCAATAAAGTGGGAACGTGACCTGATGACATCAGCAATGACAGAAAAAAATGATTCACTTATCACCTTTTGGGCTCCAAAACAAACAGGTTTGACTGTCAGAAATATTGCATTAGACAGCTATCAGCTTTTGCAGTCACACACTCAAAGCATGTAACAAGGCAGAGGGAGGCTTATGGGTATGATTAGGATTGAGGTTACCAGTATCTCTCATGCTGGGTGGAGAAGGAAGGGACCAGCTCCTGTGGGAAAGGGAAGAGACAAATCAGCTGCTGTGCAGAGCAGGATGAGGGGCTGAGATATCTTCCTCACCTCCAGAAAGGGATCAGCACCTCACCTCCAGAAAGAGGTCTGATTCTGCCGAGGTCTGCAGCTGTTTGCACCAGGCAGTCCGACACCTTGGTGCCTAAACAGCATGTCAGACAATTAACCTCCTATTTCCCCATGTGTCTTTTTTTCCTTTACCCTTTTAAATCATTCACTTAGCTTGCTGCTGCACCATCCTCATAAACAGCCCTAAGGAAAGAGTCCCTTTGCAATGGGATTTTCTGCCCTGACAGCTCACTATAAAGTCCCTCATCAGCCTGGCTCCATCGCGCCTGTGCCACTTCACAGCTTAAACAATAGGAATAAATCAAGTAAATGAAAATCTGCATCCTGCAGGCCTAATGCAAGCGATTGCATCCATTGTAAGAGCCACCGGCTCTGATTTACCTTCAAACCTTGCTTCTGCCTTGAGGGTGCCTCTGAAGTACCCCATGACTAATGCCCCTATATTTAGTTTTGTAGCAGAAGCCAAGGAGAAATTAGAAAAATAAAATGGAAAAAATAATGAGAGCTCATTTCAGTTTATAATGGTATTTTCTCAGGTGACTAAACATTCATTTGACTTTTGGTAGTGTTGAATTTGTTCTCCATTAGGGCAAATATGATTTGGAGGCTAGCTTGACCTCTGAAGTGTAGAACTTTTCTTTATCTTTATTGCTGGCTTCAGTTATTTATCAGGTCAGTGTGTGTGTGCTCAGACTCCAGGAAAACTGAGCAAAGAAATGGAATTAGCACTGAAGACAAATACAACTGGAGAAGCTGGCTGTTGACTCAGATGAGCAATTTCTTTCAGGCTGTCACTAGCCTCAATACAAGACTAGATGCCTGTCAGAGTCCAGTATCTGTCACCTAAAAATTCATTTCACTGTATGACAGGAATAAGAAAAAGCATTAAAAAAAAAAAAAAAGAGGCCCTACAGCATACAACTTCCACACAAGTCTGAGAAAAATAAAAATCTAAAACCCCAGGATACGTATTTTTAGGAACTAAGATTGCTGTAAAAAGCACACTTATTAATATATTTCATATAGAAGAAACAAATGCTCTTGAAAGGGAAAGTCAACTAATTCTCTGAAGGTGGACAGCTTATTCTGGCTATTCATCTGTGAGAGAGAGGGATCAGTTCCAGATTCTCTGTGCAAAAATGACAGATTTTTCTGATTCAGGTCAAAATATTTCTTCATCTCCTTGGCATGTGCGAGTACCCATGTTGGGTATTGGCTGCATTAAGGTTTAAATGTGAACACAACTCCTCTCTTAGCATTTTTCATGTTATCTTTGTCACAGCCCCACTGTAGTGTACCAGTAAGTTTGAATGCATCAACAGGGGATATGAGATTTTGCTAAGTAGAGCATTGCTAACTTATTCAGCAAAAAGTCACCCAGGACAAAGACCTTGCTCAAGTCTGTTTTGCTGAGAGCTTGCGTTATGAAGAGAGAGACTAAAGTGGGTTGGAAAGCTGTTAGCAAATCTTCCTCTGTCCCTTGAGAAACACTAAGCCAGATCCAACAGGGCTAAGAAGCTCTATGATACGATTAAAAATGGCTTCCAGCTGCAAAAAAAAAGGGGGGGGGGGGGCGGTTGGGGCCAGAAAAAGCACAGCCCAACCTCAGCTCTGTCAGTGGGAAGTGCTCCATTTAGCAAATTCAAGTTTTGGAAATGCAAAGTGCAAACTATAATGCTCCCTATTGAATAAACGGTACAACTGGCTATGTTCAGCTGGGCTATATGAAAGGTGACATTTTGCCTGCGAATATTTCTCAGAAAATGAAGGATTTTTGGTGGTTATTTTTTCATAGATCACAACGGGAATTTCTGCACTAGTGAAAGGTGCCAAAAGCAGCTGCAGATAGTCAAATCCAATTTATTCCTCAGCATGAACAGCGAGCAGCAACGCAAGCCTCTGCAAACATGCCTTGAAAATGTCCTTGAAAGGGCCCTTTCCAGAGGTGAGCAGGGAGTTGCAAGTCCCAGCTCCATGAACATCTGCCTCTCACACCTATTTGCCAACAAAGGTGTCAGGTATCCAACGCAGCCTCTGCAGGGCATGGACATACTCACATGGGAACAGGGTGACACCCCAGCTCATTTCACCTTGAGCAGACCAAGAAAAAGTGTTTTTTATACACTATCCAATATGCATAAGATCTCATGCAAGCCAGGCACTGCTCGTAGACAGGTCCTGAGCTGCCACCTAGGTTGACAAGTCGCTTCTTGACCCCTCTCACCCCATTCACCTCAGGACAGGGGAGAAAAGGAGGCTGTACAGTGTGAAAGGAAGAAAAACAGTCATCTTCATTAATTGAAAACAAACTGCATAAGGAATGGTTTCTGGATAGCTGTGCCTCTCTCAGTACACATTACTCACCTGCTGGCCCTGCTGTTAGAGCTCAGTGGCTCATTTAGATGTAATGTTTTCCTCATTTTCTTGAGAAGATACTTTCCTATCAAACTAACAACTCCATTCTACCAAGAAATTTGTGAATCCCAGATCTTTAATTTGTTCTAGTAGTAAAGGAACAATGACAATTTCTACACCATGGTGTATCCCCATGCATCAAATATACCCAACTGTGCTGCTGATTGATAGGTAACATACAGCCTTCTTCAGCAAAGTGCTGCCCATAGGAGCAGAGGTGTTTTGCAATTAACACTGAAAGGATAAGTGGGATCATCTTGACTGCTGCATCAAGGACCAGTACGTGACAGAGCTTGCTTTGAGTTTCCCAATTAGAGAGAAAATAATTTCCTCAAAAACATCCTCCCCAGGACACCAGGAGCAACCAAAATGGCTATTCCAGCATCTTGTTCCCACAGAGCACAGTAGTGCACAGAGCAGTGAGAGGTAAAGATCCCCTACTCCAAGGGTGGACTCAAAAAGAGCAGAAGAACAGCAGAATCACAGCAAATCCTGCAACCAAGACATTTTGCTTTTTAATCCCTTTCACAGAACTGAGGATCTCTTGCATCAGGAATTCCTTTCCATGAAAACACTAATTTCTCATCTTTTTTTAAATTAATCCATGAAGGCAGATGCTCTGCTTTGGGTAGGATTTCCAGCTTTTGATAGCTGCTCCTTCCACTTATTTAACAATGTAAATTATAGTCACAGTGCCACGTCTTCATTCCACCAGTCAAAGGATTTTGCCTCCCACAATGAATTAGAAAACGCACATTAGGAAAAAGCTGGCAGACAGATTATTGTGATTATCTTAGCAGCAGGTATTTAAAGCTCATTGTCACTTAAGCTTCTTGCCAATGCCCAAATTCTTTGTCACAGTGGTAAGACTGTGCTGCTGGTAAGCCTTGACAGACATCTCCTCCACTGGCAATGCTTCTTGTTTAGACCTTGTGAGTGTGGCTCAGCATGTGCTGAGGCAGTGCCACGGTGACATAGGCTATTCGTGTGAAGGAGACGTGACCTGCCATCTGCTCATCCTGTATTTTATGGTCTTTAGATTGCACTGTAATAAGTTCCTGGCTGTCATCCCGGAAGGAGACACAGGCGGTGTGAGTCCAGTCAGCCAGCAAGGCAGAGGTGAGCAGAGCTTTCAGGCATTAAAGAGGAGAATTATTCAAACATGAGGTACTTGAAAGGTGCTTTCATGGTATACATGGGTAAGAAGAAAGGAGAGGAATATTCTTCTGACCTCCAGCTTTCTCTTCAGTATTTGTTCATTTTGTACTGTGCTACAATATGAAGTGTTTCTGAAGGGGGGCACTCAGTGGACAGAATTTAGTCTGGATCCCACTTGGGAGAAGTACAGTGACAGAGTGAGCTTCAACCCTTGAAAAGGGTTGAAAAAATAACTTCCCATCACTCAAATATCTGTAGTTTAAAAGTATGTTTGCTCTGAAATTGCAAGGCATATAAGAAAGTATAAGGAAGTTTAGGGCAGCTCTGATCACAGGACTATCATCTTACATTGACCAAGTCTGAGGTTTTGAATAAATATAAACCTACAACCCAGGCACAGCTTCAGAGAATGCATAACACCAAGAGGCCTCTTGGGCACTGGAGGTTGAGCCACAAGATGACTATAGCTAGTGAATAGAAACAGCAGGTCAAAAAGGCAGTAGTGAGGGCAGGACGTGAAGGCCTAATCAAAAGCAAGAGGCAGCCTGTTTGCCTCTACACAAGGCTGCATTGGATGCATTCAGGAGGAGCTCTGCGCTCCCAGCGGCTCTCCCCCAGGCAGGGGTTAGCATTCCCAAGGGTGGGGAAGACATACCTAAAAGAGCAAATGCTGGGGTCAAAGGCGGAAGTCAGACAAATCAGGTTATATTTTATGCCCTATTTTTTCCTTATTGAACAGATTAATAGCAATTATAAAATCTCAAAAGCTAAAGGGTCACATTTTTAAAGAGAAGCAAGAATATATAAGTAGCTGTCTCACAGGAAAACAGTCTTATTAACAGTACAGACAATGCAAGCACTGGAACAAAGCCTAAAGAAGCAGAGGATGCTGGCAACCGTCACATCATTTGGGTTTCCTTTAGGTTTTAATTTCCTCTCCTCTCTGTGAAGGTAAATTGTTGGCTCTTAAGGACAAGAAAGTATTTTTGTTTGCTTCTCAAGGCAGAGAGAAAGAAGGCTTCACAAGATATTTGTCCAGCAGTGGTTAAGCTCAACTCTGCATAGTCCATTAATGACTTGTTTACATGTAGATCTGTTCCTCCTTAATTTTTGCACTGGAGTAGTCTAGCTCAAGAGTGTGTGTGCACAGATTTAGTCAGTACCTGCCCCCCAGTAGTTTTCATGTGCTGACAAGGTCATAGAGACAACAGAACTGGTGGCCCTCATCTTCTGGCCTCTCAGTTATTCCAGGTCACTGTCTCATGAAGGATCTTGCACCAAATTGTCTACCAGTGTGGGTGATAATTTCCTTGGCCTTCATTTTTGCACAAAGCAGAAATCAATTATTCAGAGTGCCTTCATGAGTGGAGCTGACAGCACAGCTGGGGTGATGACAGAAGATCTGTTGTCTTTTAAAGTAAGATTTGGGGGTTGCAGCAGCAGGGGCAGCAAACGTCCTGTACTCAGCAGAAATCTTGACATGAGGGTCATTCCCCAGAGAGCAATCAGTATGGTAACAGCAGTTAATAACACCAATTTGTCTGTTGGTGGGCAGGGGAGTGCCAGGAGGCACTGACAGAAATCAGCTTTTTAAGGGAACATGTGGGGACAGGGAACATTTAAGAGGACACTAATGCACAACCCAAAGCACCATCACACACAGGGTAGCAACAATAACTGATCCACTCAAAGGAAAATCAGCTGCAATATGATTTACACAGAACCTCGCTCAAAGAAGCAGGACCACCCACTTCTGCCCATGGAGAGCAAAGTCTCAGGGCTGTCTCCCATTTGCACTATTTGAAGTAAGAGATTGTTTCAGAGATCTTCATCACTGTGGTGTCCCCTGTGGACATTATTACCAGAGCCAGTTAGCCAAAGGCTAGTGGGTCAGGAGTTGAGAACCAAGAATGGAAAAGTGCTCCCAAATGAAGCCTTCAGACCACGCTCACTGCCAGCCCAGCTCCACCACTTGAGAGCATTAGGCAAACACAAAATCTGCCCCCTCCTCCATTACTCATCACAGTCCCAAGCCACAGCCAACCAACATCTTCAAAAATACTCCCTTGTTTCAGCAGGATTTAGATCATAGCCAGTGAGTGCCTGTCCCAGACACCATTTGACACCTACAAAAAGGCTGGAGAGTCATATTCTTATTATTTGCCCTCATCTCTGCGTTCCAGCATGTCCCAAACCTGCTTAAAACTGCAATGAGAACAGCATTTGTTTTTTCTCAGTATAGACTTTTGCTGCCTCAGTGGAATTTGGGTTGCAAGTCCATCACTTCAGCGTCACAGCTTCCCATGCAGTCAGCACTAAAAGACATTTTTTCTCTTTCACAACTGTAATTTCAATACCAAATCAGAAAATGTTGGTTTTGACAAAGGCTCCAAACAGCACCACATGAAGGTGCAAAGGTTTTCAAATATGCTTTAGGAGCTGTACAACCTGATTCACTAAGATTTGACAGTAGAACTACTAATACTTAAACCAAGTCTGACAATTTACTGCCTTAAGGGGGGGATGGGGACTCTGAGATATAAATAACAAGATACTTTAAACAAAAACATCTAAATATGTCAATAATTCATACACCACCTGGGACCCTGCCACAGAACACTAAATATTGATTCAAATTGAAATTTAGCTCCTACGCAATGAGGAAATACCCTCTCCAGACCTTAACAGTTGTCTGGAGAACTTCTTTTTCACATAACTAGTGCCTTAACATCTAATAAAGTTGGCAATTAACTACTGTGTTGAATTTAATCTCCTGAAAATCTTGGTTAACAGGAGAAATGTCAACAAGAACTATTTTGGTAGAGGAGGTGGAGAAAGGCACAGAGAAAGTGACTTCTAAACTCTACGCATTTATATAGCTGGTCCTATCAATAAGTTTTCAGGAAGAACTGCCATCCCCAAGCATCTGGCTTGTGCAAAAGACTAAAAAGGCCAAAGAGTTAAAACAGAACTTTCCTTCCCAGAGCCTTGGTGCTTTTGCTGCATTGGTTCAAAAAGGAGCTCTGGCTCAATTATAGTTTTATTACCACTGTTTAAGCATTTTCTTCTTGTTGACTTTTAATTGTGGACTTTTTAAGTAGTGCTATGCTGACATTACTAGAGTGTGTGTGAGAGAGCAAGTTTACTGCCTAACAACATCTACAACACGTTCAACACTGCAGGAAGAATGGGTACCCTTTCCTTTCTTGGGCAGGGGAAATGGAAGAGGAGAATTAAAGGTCAAGTATGTTGCTGCCTCCTCTCAGTGAAAGGTACTAAGGGGTTTAGAGCCTGAGCAGAGACTGAGAAGTATTTTTAAAAGCAAGTTGAAGACATCAGGCTTCCTTGCTAGGGCTCTTGGAATTCTATTGTACCTTACATTCTCCTAAATCCTAGTAATTTTCTCCTTACTGGGAGAATAATGATTACGACATGAAAGTTTGCAAGAAAAGCTTACTGGGGGACAGAACCTAGTTCACCTAATGACTGATGAATTCAACCAAGCCAACATCCCCTTGTATTTATTTTTCTGTCTGCATACATCACAGAGATCCCTAGCAAGAGGAGAATGTGAGCTGGCAGAGCATGCCACCACTGCTTTTCTTAGGTCACACACATTATCTTCTCAGAAAGAAAAGGGATTTCTTACTGCTATTTGGTACATAGATTTGATCTGTAAATAAGATTCCAGTTAAGTCTATTAAAGAACACCAGATAATGA
Organism: Neopsephotus bourkii; assembly: GCF_033783945.1. Classification (NCBI taxonomy): domain Eukaryota; kingdom Metazoa; phylum Chordata; class Aves; order Psittaciformes; family Psittacidae; genus Neopsephotus; species Neopsephotus bourkii. The sequence continues at coordinate 416,343 of NW_026900643.1, forward strand.
CAGAACTACGTGACATATTCCATCTAAAGTACAGCAAGAAAATTTAGATTACTAAAACAGCAACTATTTAAAATTAAATAAAATGTTCTTCACACATCAGCACTGGTTCTTTTATTATTATTTAAAATACCAGTCCAGTATCTCACATCCACTCTTTATTTTTAGTAAGTGTTCTTGTACTAAGACAAAATGCCATGCCATTATACTCCATGACCAAAAACCATTGCAATGCAAGTAAAGTTTCTCAATACCTCCAACCAACATATCAAATGTACCTTGTATTTCCACTATATTGCAAAAGGCCTGTCAGTTCTGGCTTCTTGTTTCTTTTTTGTTTTGATATATATTCTAGGTTCATGTTAGAAGTCAGATTTTTGTCTCACTCTGATATATCAGAATGAAGAGGAAAATCATTCCAGTGTCACCTCAGGGTAAGTCGGACAGGAGAAGAGAATGAAGTCCAAAGACTTCAATATTACTGATTAAGTCAAGGGTTCTGTGCAAAGGCATCTGAAACTGAAATGAACTCGGATAGTTCAAAGGAAACCTACTGTCAGCATTAGCTTCTTCTTTTGAATTAACGGTGTCTTTACACAGTCTTTGCCCATCAGCAGCATCTCACATGCTTGTGCAAGAATTCAGATAAAGCTTCTTTATGTTATCTAGCAGCTAATATCAAAATAAAAAACCAAATCCTAATTGATGTCAGTTGTGAGCAGCACAAGCTTGGCATGCTGTGAACAGTACGAGAAGGGTAACTTAGCCATGGGGACACAGACCTTTCCCTGATAAAATGGCAAGTCCCCATATAAGGACACACAGTCAAGCTACTCATTTGAAGGCTTTTCTTCAGGAGCAACTTGAGCATCCCCACACCTGCCTCTCCAGCAACATGGCAAGGCTCAGCCTATCGCTCATTTCAGGGCTGCAGCATCTCACACCATCCTGATGCAGAAGGATGTGTACTGCATTTGAAGGGAGCCAGGTCAAAACAAAGTCAGGTTTTAAGAGGGAGGAAAGGAAGGTGTAAGCTGTGCCGTTACTGGTGTGCAGTTACACAGCTGGGACTGGATCGCTACAGGTTCCATCTCCCACAAGTCCTCTACCCATCTCCTACTACAGGTCCTCCATTAAATAGTAATGATGCAAACACTAGCATGTGAATTGCTCCTGCTAAATGAGACTTTAATTTCAGGCAAATTAAGAGAAACCCAGAGTGAAACCTCACAGATTATTGCAGCTGGGATAACTCTTTACCTTTCCTTGCCAGAAATGTCAACACAAACAGGGTGAGCGATGAACTCAGGAGAGTCGCTGGTATTTGCCAGCTGGCTACATCAAACTTTGCATGAGATGTGATAGCAGACATGCCACACTGCCTCCCGTCAGCCAGCTTCTCTCTTCTGTCAGCCTCATCACAAGTAAAAGTCAATACTCTTTCAAAAAAATGTATGTACTTACTTATTAGTTTCTTCTTTTTTGAGAATCTGTTCAAAGAAACCAAGAGCAATTCTCCTGTACCTACCCTCCAGGTACAAAAAGAGCAAAAGTGAGTAAGAATCCGATGCGAGAGGGATTCAGACACTAAAACACAGAACTCACCTCTCTTGTGCTTGATACCCATTTAAAAAGTGACGTCAATGGCAGGCAGCCGATGAGAGATGCAGGTTAGCCTTCATGCAAGATGCAGAAGTGGTTCAGAGAGAGGAGTCTACAGCACAGAAATTGAGGCAGCCCCTTTCCCCAGTCTACTCAACACTTTCTGCAGAGTCAAGGGCATTGGGCCATGCCCTAAATGACATGTTGTTTTGTCCAATGTCACCATCATCTGAAGTCCTGCATCCTTGTGAGGGCACTCAAGTGCATTCCCATCTTAATGACCAAGTAGCTTGTGATGGAACCTGTTGTTTGAATTAATCCATTATTGCTGCATTTATTAATTTAGACACTTTAGCAGTAAACAAAATTTTCAGCAGGATGTAGCACGATTTGTTTGTGCTTGTATTTACAGAATATGCTATGGCACATTGTTGCCTTTCCCAATAAATCACACAAACTGCTGCTGTGTCTCATGCCCTTCAATATATTAAATGCAATAGTCTCTTTTATATGCTTTAGCACAGAGGAGTACCTCACATTAGCCATGGAGATTGCTCCAAATGTCATTGAAAGTCAGCAGTCAAAATCCCTAAAGTACTGAATGTCATTGACAATATTACGGAGCACGGACAGATGAACATGATGTCAAGCTCAGTGTCTGCTCCAGAAGCTGAAAGAAAGGCATTGATCAGAGAACAGAAGCCTGTGTAGGATGGTGACTGTGCAGCAGAGGGATTCCTGGAGCTGCTCCCATGATAACTATTAAATCACAAATCCTCATTTTACAGCAATGCTAGTTAGTTTTCTAGGAATCATCCCTTAGGAAATGAGGCTCTCTCATCAGCAGTGCAGAACTGGCTATTCTTTTAAGGCCATATTGCAATTTTGAAGTATTAGAGAGCTACTGCCACACAGAACAAGCCAAGCTTGCACAGAAAAGCACTGTGCTGATCTCCACAGCATGCTGTCTCCATGCTGGTTCCCCCAGCAGCTCCAGTGCTCCTCACCCCTTAGAAATGCCCTAAGGACCTTCAAGGAAATCAAAACTGAAACATCACCCCTGTGCTTGTGAAGCTGAGCTGGGTACTTTTATCAGTTATCTTGCATGGAGGAAGATGTCTGTGGAGCTAATGCCAATGTCCTTGTCTGACTTGGTGCCTGGTCAGAGGTCACAAAGCATCTTTAGGGGTTGGACCCTTCCAGCAGGAGCCACGTCAAAACAAGTGATGTGCTCCCCCAGTCTGATCACCAGACACTGGCCTAAGAGATTAAGCTGGAGAAAAAGGTCCACCTGCCACTTACAACCAATGTGCTCAGGGGAGAAGCCAAGTACAAACACCAAAACACCTTTCAGAGCTGTACCTGCACCGTTCACCTGTCATATAACCTCTCAAGCAGGTCTAACAGTGCCATCTACTGACTGCTTCGACAGATTCCACTCCACCACCCGAGTAGCAAGGGACAATTCCTCAATTTTAATTCTTCACAGGAGAGATGGTAGAGATATAAGCTGCCACTGAGCCAAAGACAGCTGAGAAGCAAGAAATCTTTTGGGTTTCACTAATTGCTGCTCCTGTTTCACTCCAGATTTAGCCACCATTACAGTCACAACACAAATCAGTCAAACTTCAGCCATGGAAACAGTGATAGACACAAGTATGCTCTTAAAAGCCACAATAACATGAGATAATCTTAGCTTATTTTAATTAACAGAGGTAGAATGGACTAATTTCTGATGCCATTGCAGCTGGTCTGTGAGCTGCACTAATCTAGAAAGACAGCCAATGTTTTGACAAAGTGAACATTGTGGCATATGCTACACCTAGGTGGTTTTAATGGGGGGCAAATATATCAAGACCAGAGACTAGCAAATCAGCATCAGTCTGAATGCCAACACTTCCATCTTCATTAGCCAGTGCTCACTTTTGTGTTAATGGCTGATCATGAGCCAGCACAGGCAGACTTCAGAAGGGCCATATGCAACTCTTTGTAACAAGAAGAGTATAAAAACAAGATTTAGTGTACAGAGGAGAAAATACTCCAGCCAGCTTTTATACCAAGTTGGGCAACAAAACCACCACAGGCAGAAAGCAACAGAATGCAATAAAACAAAACCTGTCATCTCTCTTTTTTGCATCCTGTGCTGTTTCCAAATACCAAGAAGAGAGGAATGAAGATTGAGAGATCTGACAGCTGCCTGCAAGCAGCACAGAGGAGCTGTGGCTGTGGCAGTGACAGGAAGGGCTGTCAGTGTCACCCTGCTAGCCCAGCCCTTTGCAGTTGCTGGCACAGTCAGTGACATTTTCTGTCCTGCTCCCATTCATTTTTCAGCTCCTGTAATATTTATTAGCTGGACAGGCTGGGTGATGATGTGGCAATCAAGTGCTTTGCCACACAACCTCTACCAGCACTACCAGACACAAGCTATATGGCCAGTCTGTCCTGGTTTCCCATCCCTGTGTCCCGCTCCTCACTTGTGGGCTGCTTAATCCCTCACATCCCAGCCACAAGCACTTTTCATTTGCAAGTTTTGAGTCAAGTCTTCTGCTGCCTGCAGTTCACATTAAATGGGGAACCTCTCTCCATACATTAGCTAATGAAGAAACTAAGAGTTTATGAATTCCACTCACACATTGTGAACTATTTGTTCTGGTCAAACCAGGAATTATTTCACGAAGAAACTCACAAACTATGTAGTGAATTGAGAATTTAGCAATGTGCTCACAGGCCATTTCCAGACAGAACAAAGGAGGAATTCATCCAATAACTTAATTAATTGCAAGTTATTTTCTCTTGTGTAATGGAAGGACTTTCCACTGAACTGTAGCTCCTACCCAAAGATTTCAGAAAGCTTTGCACACTGTAATGCAGCAGTACAACTATGGTCTCAGAAAGGAGAAATCTGCTGTTATAGAAAGTGAGGAAAGTGAATAGAAGCTGGGCACTAAAAAAGTGATTAAAGTAGCCAAAGTGATGAGAGACTGGAAATTGTGACTTTTACATAATGAGGGCTCAAAAGATTTGTGTGAAAAACTTTTTTTTTTGTCCTGGGCAGAGACGGGGGGGAGGGAAAGAGATCTGCCCTTCCTCAGTCAATCCCAAGAGGTCAGGTCAAGATTTTGACATTTTCACAAACAAACAGCAACAAACAAGCCATCAGCTTTGAGGAGTCTCATCTGTTATCCTGAACTGTTTCTTGCAGAATCAAGGAGGTTTGCCAAACATTTTAAAATGGAAACTTAGAATCCCATTCCTACAGTTTCAGATGATACCCAGCAAAATCCAGTTTGGAAAACCTGCAGAAACCAGCACTTCCTTGTGACCTCCCTTTCTGAAAAATACTGAGCTCAGTCTCTGATCCCAGGGAAACTGATCTCAGAGACCATCTAGCCAGTAAAACTAACAGAGGGATGTGCAAGCCTGAGCATAGCCACAGTTATCTACCCCTCTAAGGCCAGCAGCTGGGAGCAGCATGGATGTTAGAAGGTGGGCCCTGGGGCAGGAAGATACCCAGCTGAGTTCAGAGCACAGCCTGCCCAGCTTCCTGCTCCTGCCACCCTGCAGAAGGCACAGACACTGCAGGTAGGTGTGCAGGGTTAGGTGTCCAAAGTTAGGTGCACGGGCCATCTACAGCTCTCAGCCATGCTCAGCAAGCACTTGCTATGGTCAGGAGAGTCCTACATGTGCAGCATCTCACCCAAGACATTTCAGCAGAGCAATTAACTCTGGGAAGGGCTTTGCTCTTTCCAGTAAAGTCAAGGTTAAACATCAGCAGATGTGTGTCTTGTTTTCTGGGCTGGCCATGGCTGACGGCTGCACTTTACTGTGATCCATGCAGCGCTGTGTGAAAAGTGTAGGTTACGACAGCTGTCAGTTATAACAACCAAAAATAGCCATTTATAGCTTGAGCAAAGTCTCAGACAAAGCAAGGCCTTAATAATGGTTACAGCTGAATCACCTTTCCAAGAGAGGCTTGTACAAGACAAGTAGATAACATTTGTGCTCACAGATAAAAGAGATGTCTCAGTTCTCTGCTCTATGTGAAATGCTCTGCAGAGCTAGTTGTTGATCACTGGGTAGTGATGCAAACCTGACTCAGTTCAGTTCAGTGTTGAGTTTGGATACGCTTATTTTGCTTCCCTGGGGAAGGAGGTTTGATTTTCCTCTGTGTCACCAAGGACTACTCACTTTCTAATGTGAGAATGCCAATTTGGGGCTGAGTAGCTTTACATGGAGAGGTGACAACATAGCACACAATAAACACAGAAAGGATTTTTAACCCTTTGAAGTAACACTACTAGACAGTTGAACTTCATTCAGGCAGCTTTGAGAAATAAGCCCTAAAACACATATTAGTATTCCCTTCCCAGTACAATCAAAACTCCTCCAGAATCTTTAGTGTCAGGCATAAAATAGAGCTTGCACGGTAAAGTACTCCTCTAAAATGCATTCTTGTATTTAACTTGCTTTCAGAAATGCTTGATTAGAAAATCATGTCAAAAGATCATTATGCTTTTAGCAAAGTTAAAATTTCAGGAGAGGCTGTTCAGTTGTTTTAATCACTTACTCTAGTTCTAAGTTCCTATTGTATAAATAAAATGTGTTTTAATTGTTACATAAATTAATTTCACATACAAAAGTGAAATCAAATACTTCAATTAAGGTTTCTGTAGTAGAAATATCCTCATCTAGAGGAGCTCAAAAGAAAGCATTCTCAAGACTTGGAAAATCATTTTCCGTATTTATCTCAGCATAGAAGGAACAGCTTTGAGATGAGGGAGAATGGAAATGTGCTGCTCTAGCAGTTCGGGATGTCCTGTGCAGAGGTGGTGAACATTCTGGACTCAGTTCTCCTTGGTTCCTCCACTCCTGGACTCCTGCTCTGCCCAGCCTCCAGCCCTCCTGCTCCTCCTCCATGGCTGCTCCAGTGCCAAGGCCAGCCCTCCACACTTGCCCCCACATCCTGCTGGACTGAAATGATGTTTTATGAGTCTCTACCTCCCACCGCTGGACCACCTCCCACAGGACATTCTCTGTCCTACAGATGCTGCAGCTGCCTTCATTTTACCCAGCTCTTCTCTCTGCCCCAGGCACATGTCAGGACGTATCTGTAGAGAACACAAAAGAGCTCGCTTATCACTTTATGGTTAATCATACAGAATTTAAGTTTTTGTCCCAGCAAAAATCCCACACCATCTTAAGCCTTGGCCTGAATATATATTGTGGATGCTGTATCATCATCACCTCAATATTCCCAGTTCAGAGAAAAATACAGTAATTTTCCAAAGAGCTACCACAGGATTTTCTTGGCAACAAAGCATAGGTGACATCAGTAGCCCAAGAAATTCCACAGACTGCAAACAAACAAACAAAAAACCTCTCAGAATTCAGCCTGATTCTGGCTCTCAGAACATCTGCTTTAGAAAGGTGATTTTAGCAGCTACTTAAAAGCAGAGCAAACTTTGGTTGTCACACAATCAGCACAGCCAACTAAATTAGAGAAGCTTATTTATGTGCCTAACAAGTTCGAATCTGCAGAAAAACCTGCTGGGAGCGATTTGAAAAGACTAATGAGACTTTTCTCATCATGACCGGGTATATTCTCCTTTAAAGGTTTATGAGCATGTCATTTAGTTTCACTACAGCTTTTGCAAAATCATTAATGAACTTGTGAAAACAATTAGAGAGATAAAAGGCCAAGAAATGTATGTGTTAGCCTGAAACCTGTGATAATACAGAGTAGGCGAAGCAGAGGAGAAAGCACTGCTTTGAAGGCATCAGACGCAAGATCCTGATGTTTTATACCTGTTAAAATTATCATTTCTAGTTTTGCTCCTGATAAGCCTAAAGTGGAAAAATATCTTTGTAGAACATGGTCATGGAGACTCTGTTGCTTATTAAAACAAGAAAGACAGCAGAACAATCTCATTAGGATAAACAGAAGACATGAATGTCAGGCCATATAAAATGCACCTCATTAATATCTGCATAAACTGAATGGCAGGGGCATGAATGCCATAAAGACTGGATCCAACTTTGATCTTTTGAAGCTACCTTTGAATAACTACATATTGCAGAAGAAAAGCAAATGTTCAAAGGGAGAAAGGATCTAGAATCACAGACTCAGTGTCATGGAGGTCTTTTCTTATTTTGGGGGCACACAGGTTATTTTGGCAAATAAACCCACCAACCACTGTGACCAGTGAATACATAGACTTTTTTCCCCTTGAAAAGGCATTTTCTCTCCTTCTGTACCAAGCTTACAGGAATGGACATGAAGAAAGCCCTGTTTTGCTTTAGAATGTCATGTTCCCACCCTACAAGTGAACCCATCCTATGATCCCTGCTCTCCAGCAGCACAAATACCCTTTGGCTTCAGGAAACATGCTCTGTGTGCATTGCAGCTCTGAGCACCAGCATATCAGAGGCTTCCCAAACTGAACCAAAGGCCTGGGACTGAACAGCATACAGTCCTGTCACGAGTGCAGCATGGGACCAACCTGCAGACAGGTGATCAACCCCACTCCAGCTATCAAACTACTCCCCTGCCTCCCCAGCAACTTCCAGCTGCTTGGCAGACCTCAGCCTGTCTCATGCAGCAGAGGCAGTACCTGCTGTTTAGCTCAGTGCCTGTGTTCCATCGGAAAGCATAAACCTCTTTATTTATATCTATCTCCAGTACAAAGGAGTAACCAATTAATTTCAGAGAGAATGATGAGAGCAAAAGAGAAAGTAATGACCAGCTTTATCAAATTACTAGCTTGCTCTTCTCATACCATTTTTTTCCCCTGTATATAAACACTACAGTATTCTCAGCCCCGTGCAACTGAGCCTGTGCCTCAGCCTTCACTATGGATTCATGCAAGTGGTTTCTCTTCTTTGCTAGGTTCTCTGATCAGGATTCTGAAGCTCTCAGACATACAATCATTAATTCAGAAAACAGAGACTGCAACCTTCACTTCTTCCCTTTTCCTTTGGAAGCACTGGAAGTTTAGCCAGCTATGTGGCAAAAATATAGCTAAATATAGGTCAAAAAAGCAATGTCAATTTTGGATGAAATGTGCAAGCTGAACATAAACTGCAATAGAAACTTGCCATGTCTGGGAAAGTCTGAAAACCAAGTCCCTTCTCTGGACATTAATGACCTGAAACTGGCAAATTGGAATCACAGCAGTCTGTCCCAGTCACAGCCTGATGGCTTAGGTAATGTCTGAAAAGCAGTTGGACCTCGGGTAGGGGAACATTTTCAGTGTGGTTTCATTTCTTAGGTGACTAAGTCACTTTCAGAAATAGAGTTTGGCTGCTTCGGCCATGCCATCATTCATAAGTGGTTTAACCTACTTGCTGGGCCCTCTTTTCCGGTAGCTATCGCCAGTTCCAGTTTGGGCCCAGAGTCCCAAAGCAAGTACAGTGAACTCCTGGCTGTGAGTCAAGTCATCCTGGAGAAAAAGAATGAGTACAAATGGCTCAGAGTCAGAATACACTGACAGGAAAAAAAAAAGAGACATTTTACTATCCCCTACATCCGTACTACCTGGATTTGACTAAGCAGTATTGGTCCACAGCCCAGAAAAAGTACTGGAAACCCTAGCAATGACTTGAGTGAATTTGAATCATGCTCAAAGGCTCACAAGTTTTGGTGGTGAGTGAGAAACCCCAGCTAGAGTCTTCTGCCTAGACACTCTAGACACTTCTAGACACTCTTCTAGGAAGAGCTGCATTGTGTCATTTGCTGCAACAATCAGCATCTTGCATGGACCGCCTTTGCACTCACCATCTGACACTGCAATCACTCCAGAAACCTGCTCACTCCAATATCTGCTCCACTATATCAGCATTTGGCCCAGCCTCTACATCTGGTAGGGAAAATTGCATTGAAATATTCTACACATCAGCTGTAACTCCCTTTCCCCAACACACTCCAGTCTTCTAATTGCCTTGTTTGGATTCTCCTCTCATCCCTCAAACCTTCCTGATGAGAATAAAATACACAGTAGGTGACAACTTTCAAGTCATTTTCATGTCATGCCTGATAGCTGCTGTAGGAAGTTTACTGATACTGCTATTCTTTCATTTCAATTTCACCTATACATTTCTGCCCTCAGCAAACTCTCTATCTGGAATTATTTTCTGAACTGTTTTGAGCCTGCTCCTGATGTTACTCTCAGAGTGATCTGAAGATGGATAATACAGCTGTCATTTCTCAAGGCTCCACTGCCATGCTTTGATAAAACCCAAATCATGGTTTTGATGGTGCCAAATTTTACAAGCCTATTAAGCTGTCTCTGCCAAGTGATGGTTTTCCCTTTACAAGATCTGAGCTGACACAGGGTTTCCATGCTCTCCACAACGTTTAACATCCCATCTCTGCCCAACTGTCTGCCAGTTATTGTTTTTAATCTGACTGTCATTAAGCAGACTCAAATGAGGAAACCTGCATAGCCATAAGGAGCAATCACCTTATTTGTTCTGAAGCAGGGTGTCAAGGAGAAATACTTGTGTTTAAACAGAAAAACAAACTCTGAAAAACAAAACAAAAAAAAAAAAAAGATACCCTGCCTTCTGGTTCAGTTTTCTATATTGGGTTTTTTCTGACAAAATATCTCCATTCACCAAAGCGTTTAAAACACATTTTAGTCCCTCCTAAATATGAGAAATTAGAAACTAAGTACATGCTCAAGCACTGCATTGAAATCCCAGCAGCATTAAAAAGACACTGCAGAAGGCAGAGATGCAGAACAGGTGGGAAGAACAAGACCTGTTATTCCTTCCAGCACTCTTTCATGACTGTCAGACATTTACTATTCTGATGTGCAAGCTGGGTCTTGCAGGCGATATCTGTCCTTCTCTGGTCCTTCTAGGTTTTGGTAATGTGGGTTGCACTGTACAGGGGGGCAGACACATCATTTAACCTTTAATTTAACATCAAATCCAGGCAATGTCACTCACTTCCTGAGAGCTTTCAAGGAGTTAACCAAGTCTTGTGGAAAGCGGCCAAATAACAGAGAGTTCATAGTAAAGAAAAATATTAATCATAAACAGAGATGGCTCTTCTGGACAGCAGCACAGCCTGCCCAGATGGTTGTTTTGAACGACATTCAGTAGCTCCTCACTGCAACTGCCTATAAAAGCTCATACGCCTAAACAGAGCCATCTCAATGGTACCCTAATACCTTCATGGTTGATACTAGACTCAGCTTCCCTGCCATATTCCCATCCCCACCTCTCCCTTGATAGACAGCTAAACCCAAACAGAAGCGAGAGCAGTACCCTTTCCCCACTTTTCTGAAGCCTAGCCAAACCTGAAGACATTTTCTAAAGTTGACAAACAATGATTAAGTTGCAAAGCAAATTGTTGTGAAATGGAGGTCATAGGGAGAACTTTCCCATTTCTATGAGTGCATCTGTCACTATAACACACAGATAACTGACCTGATAGAAAACAGCAACCTGGCAGGCTGTGCCAATGTCCACGAGTGTCATGTAGCCCCAGATCTCAACCAGACCTGCTGCACTGTTTGCAGAGGTAAGCACAGGTTTTGCTGGATTAACACAGCAGAATACAATGCAAGGCAGAGATTTGGGAACCAGAAAGACAGTGTGTTTGCAGGAGAGTAAACAAGGACTCAGAGAAGAAAGTAATGATCTCTGCAGTGCTGATGCCATTCTTGCATGACTGAAGAGTCAGGCAGCATGAGAGCTACCTTAAGTTTGTACACAGACCTAAATCTGAAGAACTGTCCTCAGACAAAAGGGTCGGCTTTCAGAGAATAGGAAGATATGGAAATGAGTTTAAATGAAAGCTGAAAGGAAACCAGGGCTTGGAGAACAATTCCTGCAGAGACAGACATAAGGAATTTAATGGGTCTGAATAAAACAAAGGGACAACTCAGTTGATACTCACAGGTACTTGCAAAAGGAAAAGCTAGCCAAAAGTAAGCCTCATCAAAATAAGACCCAATGGGCAGAAACTGAAGTCAAACAAATTCAGCTTTGAAATAAAAGCTTGTTTCCAAGCACTGAGAGCAATTAAACCATTGGAATGGCTTCCCTGGGGAAGTGTCAGACTTCCCCACTGGGAAGTATAGCACTGCTGGGTGATATACTTTAATCTGCTTTGTCTATCCCTACACAATTCATGTGTGCCAAACAGACATACTGCAGTGGTCCCATCCCACATGGCCTGCCTCAAGGCTAAGGGCCTTTTTGCTGTACATGTGTCCTGCTGTGAAACAAGAGCCTGAAGCCAAGGAGCATCTTTCCTAGCCCGAACTTGGCTCTCGCTCCCCTGGCAGGGCCTATAGGAACCCGGGGACCTCCAGAAAACACCAGGATCAGAGCTCCTGAGCTGTTGCACTCAGAAACAGATCCTATTTATTTGTTTAGAGCAATGTAATTTGCTGAAAATAAAAGATATATTCAAATGCTCATGAGTGAAGCACACAATTAGTAATGCAGATTGCAGGTCTCTCCAGCCATTGCCACCACTCCTTCTCTTTCTTAGGAACTTCTCTCTCATTGGGTGCACTCTCTGGAAATGGCTGTAGTACCAGAGATTCTGGGCCTAACTATTTTTTGCTCATAAAACACTCATCTCCCAAAGGTCACATTTACTCTAAAGATCTCTAACATGGCAGCCCACCACAGAGGGATCATCTCCCCTCCCAGCAGAACAGCCTGTGAGCAGACCTCACCTCCAAGCCTACCTGAAAGGGTTCTCCCAGCTCTGCAAGCACAACAAAAGCCCAGTACTCTGAACTGGCATAAGGAATGAACAGACTGATACAGCCATCTATGCCACCCATAGTTATCCCACTTAGAGCCTCCCAAAACTGTACACTGCACCTGCATCATGGAACCAGCTCATTTTCCCAAGCACTGTGGCAGTGTTTGTCACTGGGACCATGCTTCCTGAATGAAATGGTGGGGCACCAGACCAGAAATCTGTACTGTGACGAGCAAAACCACAGTCGCCTTCAATGCAAGGGTCAGGCACCACATTTCACTTTAAATTCTTCCCTCTCAAACCAGTTGCAAGCCAGACAATATTGCGTATTCATTTGCTTTTCCATTCATTAAACATATTTCCAACCAAGAGACTTTGCTGCAACTTGATAAGCAACTGAGCCACATTTACACTTGCTCCCAAATCACTGACTCCCCAGTAACCACTTTAAGATGGCAAGAGCAGCAAGTTAAGTGGCGGTAATTTTCCAGCATTAAAGATGAGGTCATACCTGCCTATTCTACTTTAGATTTTCCAGTGCAAGGTTGAGCCATTTCTTTTTATGCATTGCAGGTGCCTTTCAAGCATACAGCAAGTTGTTTTGTAACAAGCTGGAACATCTTGCTTGATGAGATCTCTGTTCAAATTCTTACTTTCCTCCAGCTGGGCCAGGGCTTTCTGGCTTTGACACAATGAGAAAAGCACACACATTTCCCATGACATATATTGCAAAGACTCAAGAGTCCACGCTGGCAGATGTAGCGCCCAGGCATCCACCCCTCTCCAGCAGGTTGCTTCCCTTCCTACCAAACTGTCCACAAGGGGACATTCCTCTCTCTGCCTCCCCCAGCTTAGGAGTGCAGAACCAGTCATGGTCCTTGCACGTGACAACATGGGTACTTTGCCTATCAAACCCACAATACAACACGATGGAAACAGCTTGTATCTTACACCAAGGAGGAGCAACACATGCACCACGTACCCTATACAGATTTATCTTTCAAGAACAACCAGCAGCGTGTGACACCGCAATGCAGCCAGTGCTGCTGACAGAAGAGTTCAGCCATCAGAACCCACAGACCCTCATTAAGCATTTGGCAGTTATTTGCTTTTATAAAGTCTCCTGCTTGTAACAACCCTACCCATGCTGCTGCTTCAAGAGCAACGTTTCACAAATAGCTATGCAGGGATTTGATCTTAGAAGGAAATTCCCAGTTAGGCCAGTTTTCACTCCACTACTCTCCCTCCACTGACACCAGGTGTCCACCCCCCCCAGCACACATAGAACAGCAGTGCATGGCAGACCACACTGCACAATTTGTTAGATCAAGGTCAGAAAAAAAACAGTAATAAGCCTGCCTGAATTCACGAATAAACAGAACAGTTTAATGATGGGTATGCTTTGACAGAATTTCCCTTTCAAGCATTTCACAGTGCTCTCCCAAGAATAGATGAGGACCCCAAGGATATTTACAAACATATCCTCACATTACCCCTGAATGGGTGAGCCATTTTACAGAGAAGAACCTGAAATGGGTGGTTTGCCTACAAAAATCTATGGCTTATGGTATCTATCAGCCCCATTAATGTGACAGCAATGGAGAGCCTTGCTGGAAAGTGAGGCTTTACATCACAGGTAGGCAGCACATTTCACTCACATGCAATGTTCTACCTAAAATGTCACATTATTACATTTTGTGCTGTTGTGCTTGATTTATCAGTAGAAAGATTCTGCTTTCTTTTCATCCTCCTGGCCTGCCTTTAGATTCTCCAGCAACTTGACTGCAGAACACAAAAGCCATCCTGTCTTTCGTGGCCACTCTCCTTAGAGATATTGGCTCTTACTTTACATTGTTTACACCAGAGACAGCAAAAAAACATCAGCTGCATCATAAAGACATTTTTATCTGCCTCTGGTTTGGTTCTTGAACTGGCCAAGCCTGGAGAACCTCAAGTGACTTAGCTTTTATTCAAGCTGCAATTCCTGCTGTCCATTCCATGTAGCCAAGCACAGAAGAGCAAAATGTCACCCAAAAACTAAATAGCTGGAAAAGAGACAGAACCATTACACAAAATGCCTGAGATGATCCTGCAGAGAAGGTGCAGCCTCAATAGGAGCAAGCCTCCAGAGGCAGTAAGCTTTGGGAAGTGTGCAGACAGTGAAGCAATACAGCATTCATCAAGAATTCAGTCATTGCTCACCCTCACTTTACTGAGGTGCTCAGACAACATGAAAATGGAGACATGGGAATCTGGGTCTACTTGAAAGTCAAAGGACAAGTGTAAGCCAGAACAATGCCTTGGCTGGCATTTAAGCACTGGACTGTGCTCCCACATCAGACTGCAAAGAGGTGAACGAATGCACTGCCTGGACCTTGTACTTCTGGCCAGACATTATTTGGTGGCCACTGCCACCTCGTGGCACTGTCACCCACAGAAGGGCCCAGAGATAAAGTACAGACTTTCACCCTTGTTACTCTGCCATGAACAACACAACTTAAAACAAAGGAACTCTCTGGACTGCACAGCAGCATAGAAGCAAGAAGAGACGAGACCATGTGGTTTTCCCTGGCTGGAACATCCTTGCTAAACATCCCCTAATTCCAGGCCAGTTAATTCAGCCCAGGGCTTTGACACCCATCCCTGTCAAGACATTTTTACTAGCACAATAGATCAAAGCAGGCTCTGCGCATTCAGAGCACACTTGTAACTAAAATCTACTACATGTGGCACAGTTGCCCTTTAAAAAAGAGAACTCTCACATTAAAGAGAAGAATAAGGCCTGGAGAGACTTGGAAGTTTTCTATGCTGATGGATAGCTTGAGAAACAGCAACACACCTACCACCAGAGAAGTTGTTCAGGGTTTACTGGAGAGTACCTCCCTGCAGGTAAGGTGTGGTCTACATTATCCCAACTGCCCCTTGCTGTCTCAGAAGCTGGTCCAACAGAAATTTCCATCCAGTACTACTACTCACTAACATACCAAACAGTAACAGCCCAGGCTTAATCAATCAGACACTCCAGGTTCAATCTGCATCCAGGGCCCCAGGTGAAGGCTGATATTTAGGAACTCCAAACTGTTTTCACACAAAGTCAAGGACACAGTCTGCTCATGCCACTGTACCAGGACACTACTGGGACACTACATTACTTTCACTGAGGCAAGCCCTGGCTCCCCCTGCAGATCATCACCACTCATCTATTCTCAAGGCAGTACAACCTCCTGTCTGCTGAGGTGACCTACAACCACCACTGAATCATCCAGGACAACTTGATCACCAATCACTCTCACAGGATGAACTTCTGAGGACTGCCTTTAATGCAAGCCTAAATCTCAAAGCTTAGCACCATTTCTCCCTGCCATTCTCTTTAATTCTTTAAGATCTCTGTTCACATAGGCAGAGTGACATCTAAATCAGTGCACACAACTGAACTACAGATGAAATTACAAGCAATGTTTCTTTGCAAGACAGATTCCTCCTTCTAGGAGAGGGAGAACGCCTGGTGTTACGTTCTCAGCTATCCTGAGCTTCCCTTTGCCATTGCTGGAAGAGCACTTCACATGCACTTGGAAGGAGCTGATGCAGAGCCAGAGTTTTCATTGTCTACACACAGTCCTTTGGGCAAGGAGCACCATGGGTTAACCCAGGCAGCACAACAGAGGAAACTATTCCCTCTGGAGGCCAATAAAGCCTTCTCCAAAGTTCCCCTCTGCAACTCCAAGCACAGCAAAGTTGGAGTAAAAACATGTGTGAAATATGCCAGTTACATCCCTGAAGAGGTAACACCCACTTTCAGATGCCTGGCAGGACACAAGCAGACCTTTCTCTTCTTTCCCCCACCAGCTTACACTACAGGCAGGTCTAGGAGCACACACGGAGAGCAGGCACCCCTGCATGAGTACACCTGTAATTACAACTTCAAACCACCTTACCCTGATTCTCCTGTGGAAATATCAGCAGGAACCCTCCCTCCTGCTGCTGTCTGACCTCTGCCTATTGTCTGTACCAATATTTACTGTCGCTGTGGTCTCCCTCGCTCTGTAGGCTGGCTCCCAAAGTCTTTTCATATTTGGAATGTGTCAAGTAAATGGAAACACTGACAGAGTAATTTAAGCATTTAGGAACCAAACTACCATTAAAACACTAACACATACAGGAACACACACTAGTAACCTAAGGAACAATAGCCAATCTGAAAAACAATAGGTAATTTTCTTCTGTCTCCAGCTCTTTTTAAGGCTCATATTACCTGTCATAAGTAGCTATTAAAGAGCATGGAAGAGAGGAGGGGGAAACCCAAAGCACACTACAAAACACT
The DNA here is from genome assembly GCF_033783945.1 of Neopsephotus bourkii. Classification (NCBI taxonomy): domain Eukaryota; kingdom Metazoa; phylum Chordata; class Aves; order Psittaciformes; family Psittacidae; genus Neopsephotus; species Neopsephotus bourkii. Next base: position 432,989 of record NW_026900643.1, read on the forward strand.
CTCCCTCAAATTCTGCCCATCAAAGGGAATTTAATCTCCAGCTGTCTACCATGTAAGAAATATCAAGTAAAATGGTGAGAACAGACTGCAAAATGCTGTTATATTCACTACCGAGGGAAAACATTTTTGATGGGGTGACCTTTGCATGGAGCTGTGTTCATACTGAAATGCATTTTGCAGACCATAAAGAAAGCAGCTCCTTTTGACAGCTGAACTCAATACATAAGAACTATTTAAGAGAAGCTGCGGGTGGCAGATGACAATTAGTTTTATTCTTCTATTATGTTACTGATGGGGGGGGGGGATTATCGCCATTAGTCACAGTGTGTTTGATACAACAACAAAGAGGGACTGGGCTCTCTGTCTTCTTCCCCATGTTTTATTTTCCCTGTGTATCTGTAAGCATTGCCTTTGCTCCTTCATACACACACATGCACTGATTCTTTGGTCTGTTCCCAGTTTTGTCTCCCTTTGCTTTAATTTCAGCCCTAAATATTTAAATAAGTTAAATGCAACTCTGGTCAGCTTCCTGAGCTGTGGGAACATTTTGCACTGGTCCTTGAAGATCAAGATAAAAAGCTAAGTCCAAGAAAAGTGAGGGGATTAAAGAGGAGGAAGAGGAGGGTAAAAAGCAGTGCAGGGAAGAGAGGGAGCACAGAACAAACCCTCCACCAGCTTGAATTGCACGGGATTAGTTTCTCTCACGATGTCCGCTGTGCTTCACCTCAGCGCAGGGAGCCCAGCCCGGAGCCGTTCACTGCCCTCCAGGGACGCTGCTCCCACTCAGGTTCGGCGGTGGCAGGCCGGAGCAGCCCTCGCAGCTGGGGAGAAGGGGCACACAAGGGACTGACAGCGCGGCTGAAAAACAAAAGACCACCCAGCAGAAAGAGCCCAGGGGAGCTGTAACCCCCACAGCCGCCCTCCATGCCCGCTTTCCACAGCCCCTCGGGAAGGGCATGGCCAAATCCCTCGCAGCTGCGGGGCGGCAGAACCCGGGACAAGGCTGCAGACATGGAGTGGGCCCGGCCTGTGGGGCCGTAGCCGCCGGCAGCCCTGCATGGCCAGGCTGCGGTGAGGGGCAGGATCCCCACGGAGAGCTGCCCTCCTGGCACGCGTGGTGGCACGGCTGTGTGGCTTTAACAGACACAGTGTGCCAGGAGCTGAGCCCTGCCAGGGACCGGACTACTTACAGGAGGCACAAGAGGCTGAGGGAGAAATGGAGCAGCAGGGCGCTTTCAGAAACATGGTGACAAGAGCAATGTGATGCTTGCTGGATGTACCACAGGAGGCCATTCCCTTCCCATGTGTGACACAGAAAACCACAGCTTTTGAAAGGGAACCCATGGACAGGCAGAGCCTCTGTCCATGTCCAGGTGCCACTCCGGGAAGCACACAGGTGCCTGGCCTATCTAGGACAAGGCACCAGGATAGGAGCTTGGCAAAGGGAGAAATCCCAAAATGCCTGGGAGGGCAGTCCAGTGCCCCCCAGCCTGGCTCCTCCACACCAGGCCAAGATGGTTCCAGGCCTTGCTGTTCCATTGCCTTTGGGAGCAGAAAACCTGGGTGTTGCTTTGCCACAGATAGGCCTGGCTTTGGAAGCACCAGTTCCTACACTGGGATACCCAAAACCCCACTTTCCTCTGCAGAGAGATTACCCCGACCTGCCCCAGCTGACAGCCCTGGTCAGCTGCATCAGCTGGGTCAAGCAAAGCGCAGCTGGGTCTTCCCATCTCCTCCCCTTCATTCCCAATGAACCCCACCAGCCAGGACCAGGCTCCAAGCTGGGGTCCTCACCAGTGCCTGGTAAACCAGGAAAAGCTAAGTCAATCACTTGTTGTGTTCCTTGCTCATAAAAGTATATAGCGTATTTATTCTGTGATAGGATTTGAGAATGTTTCTTCAGTAGCAGATAATGCACTGGGCTGAGCATGCAGCATCTTTTTACTAAGGACCAATTTCACACCATCTGCAGAGAAGTGACCATTCTCCTCAGCTTAGCAGGCTCCATGTAAGACTGATGGGGCAGAGGCCACAAGGGCTGAAAACCCACACTCAGTATAGACCCAAGGGTGCTGTGTGAGACACCAGTGAGCCATGAAGAGGGACAAAGATATTTACCGAGCACAGTCCCATCAGACAAACGAGTAAACAAAAGGGCAAGCAAACCTAATTAAAAAAATACCCTATAAAGAAGTTTTTTGGTCATAAATGGACACCAGGGTGGAAGCATCAGATATGATGGTTGCCAGGTCTTTTTTCCTCCCAGAAGGTCACGCAGCCCTTTGACTTGATAAAGGTAAAGTCTATTCCAGCCTCTGTTCTTTGCCTGCAGAGGGAAATACAGTGCACAAGTCAGTATTTCAGGTGACTGGGGCCAAGGATAACTCAAAAGGTCTTCAGAAAGGATAAAACCAGCCTTTGTTCTACAGCAGCTCCCAAACCATGATTTTGGTAAAAAATAGGCACAGTAATATGAAAAGCTGCACACAGCACACAAAAGGCAACAAACAGAAGTATGTGAGTTCAGGCAATGGCTGAATCACTTTAACATCAGCTGAAGCTTTGAAAATGTGATTAACATATAGTTAGGAGACACTCCTCTGCATCTCTGGAGGAGAGCAGCCAGCAGCAGAGCAGACAAGATGCATAAGTCCCTGTGTGCCATTGTCGATAGGGAGCAGAAGGACTCCAGGTGCTTTCTTGGTGGTGTGGAAAAAAGCAGTTTGATTTTTATGATACTTAGAATAACAAATCCATCAAGATCAGCCAGAAGTAGTCACAAGACACAGATATTCACACCATACGTTGGAATCCTTTGATAAAAGGCTCTGCATCTCCTGTAGCACTTAAAAAGTGGTACCTATTTTTAAATGCAGGCCTCCAAATGATGTTTTGGAGTGGGAAGCAGCATTTACAGCCTAGTTTTGTGGCTCTGATTTGCATAAGACCATGCTCTCACATAGCAGGGGCAATAATGAACTCCATGAGCTGCTCCCAACCAGGTCCAGCTGGCAGCACTGCCTCTTGAGCCATCACAGCCTGGTGGGGGTTGGATCTGTGCCAGTGGAAATCTTCCCTTCAATTGTTTGAGTTTTGGATGAGGACTGACTCGCACAGACCTTTAAATGTGAGCCTCGCTGAGATTTGCTGAAGGCCAGTTCAGCACATGCTGTCCATTTAAAGGTCAGCAGTTCAACAATGAGCTTCACCAGGCAGAAACAGGCACTGGCCAGGATCAGCCATTATCCTTCAGACAGACCATAAATTACTTTATCCTTCAGACTGGGTGCTAAAAGCAAGAACCTGAATGTCTCCTAGACTGTGAGGGACACCTGAAACCTGCATCTTTCTCAGGTGTAGCCAAGGGCTCTTTCCCCTCCCTTCCTTCACAGCTCAGCACTGGCACAGCACCAACCCTAACCCTGCTGCAGCCCCACGCTCAGCCCAGCTCCCCACACCCCCATGTGCTTCCCATATAATCTCAGTTGTTGTTCTAGGCAGACAGCTCTGTTTTTACTTAAGGCGATTCTATGCCTTTCATTGTGTTTTTAATTTTCATTTCACCAAGATTCACTCCCATAACTGTGCTTTCTGGCATCTTCCAGCTTTTGTCCTTTATTTTTACTGCTGGAGTCAGAGATAATTATCTCTCAGAAAGAGTTCTCAGCTGCATTATGTTGATGGTAAGTGCTGTTTTTCCTGCCCTGTCTGATTTTCCATGCAAGATGCTTTTCATATAGCTTTAAGTGTTTTATTATTTGCAAATTGGTTGCCACGTCTCCAAGTTTCCCTTTCCCTGCTGTGGAAAGTGCCAGCATCGCTGTAAGGAGGGGACTGCAGCCTCTGGCAGGCCTGAAGAAGTAATCAGCTGAATCTTGGAGAGAACCACAGAAACCTCCCACAAATGCAAGCAGCTCTGGGGCACTGTGACCTCCCCACTGGTACCACAGTATCTTTGAGCACCTCTGTCTGTGGACAGCCAGGGCACGACTCCCTGAGAAACAGCAATGGGATCACAGGCTTCCCTACAGCCAGCACATTCGGATGCTAGTACACAGGCTGTGACACCTCCATCCTTAACAGCACATTATCCAGTATAACATGGAGATCCTCAAGCCATCACTTCTGCTGCCAGCACTGGGAGATGCTTGGGCAGCAGGGAAGCACTGGTGAAGGCCAGGACTAAAGCAGATCCTGATGCCATCAAAAGTACGAGTTGGACCTAGCCAAGACTGCCCTCCAGAGCGTCTTTTTCTCCAGGACAGGAAGCTCCTGAAGATGCCACATGAATATCCAACCATGAATAACATCTTCAGAAAAACACCTTCCTTCTCCTTTCAGACAGAGGATATACACATTCCCCAGCCTCTCCATCATTATCCTTCCCAGCACTGTTGCTGCCTACTCACATTTTGGACCACCAGTTCTCAGCTGCTTCTTCAGCCACCTTTACAGGTCCACAGTGGCCTCGCTGGTCCTACACACATATTACACAGGGCATACAATAAGCTCTCTCACATCACTTATTGCACTAGTACCCAAAGTTGGTGGAGCAGGCAACTGTAAGAGAAGGCAAGAACATTAAAACATTGTCCCCACATTGTCACAGCAATCACAAAAAGTGCAACAAGGTTCTTGTTCCCTCAGCTGACCCTGACGCACATGCCCTACATGGGACACTTGTCTGCCTTCAGCCAAGTTAGTGCTGTAACCTCAGCATCTGAGTGTTTTCCTCCCTGCCTACTTGTCAGGTTCCTCCATTGCTCATCTCTCAGCTCCGCAATACCTCCAAGCAGGTCTGTGCCCATACAAGACCCTCACACTATACAACATCCCACAGGCTTGTGAAATAATAGTCAGGTCACTACAACAGAGCAAGCACTACTGAGAGCCACTGCCAGCTCAGCAGTTTTATTTTCAATCAAAGCAGCATTTTTTATTTTTTGTAATAGCTTTCCCCCCTTTGGCATTTTCATTAGGAGACCAACAGGAAAAAAAGCCCTCAACAATCCCATAGTGAACGTCATAAGCAGCCTGACACCTGGTAATGAGAATTTCAAGCTATGGGCTGGCACTTTTATGGTATTTCTAAACCGAGCACTCAATCAAGTGAACTTAGAAAGAATGGAAAGTTGGTTACTCCCAGGCATATGTCTTAAGGTTTTTCATCTTCTATTTCAGCAGTGGAAGAATACAGTACAAATAAGGCAGGCAAATACCTGGCAAGTAAATACTTTTGCTGCAACATAATTATTCCCCTCAATGGAAAGGCTTCCAAGACAGCTTGAGACAGTACTCAGCATTCACAGCTGACCTGAGAACTTCTTGGCCCCTCATTTGAAATGTCTCATGATTTTTCTTAAGGAAACAGAGCTCACACAGTCCCTTATTTTGTCCTCCCAGTTCTCTTCCCTTCCCCAAACAGCTCTGAAATCCACCAGCCAGCTTCACTCAAGGACTAAACAGGACAGTAAAAGTCCAGGATCATCCATTTCCAAATGTTCTTATATTAAAATGTATGCATAAGAGATGAGAGATATTACTGCTGTTGCACAGCAACAACTCAAAGAAGCTGTTGCGAGGGGGCCCTTCACCCCGTGCCACCTGGCAGCTAGTGTCTGCCCAACACAGACACCCTCAGCAAAGCTTTCACTCCTTCCTGAGACTTGGGGAAGAAATGGCACTCAAAGTGGGAAGCAATTCTCTAAGGGTAAGAAACCCCAAGCCCCACGAACTGGGAAGGGGCAGGGCAGCAGGAGGCTGCCAGACCCTGACTGAGCCAGCATGATGGAGCAGGCTTTGGGCAAGTGAGCAAAAGCTCCTCCCTGCAGAGCTTCCACCACCACTCACAGCTAAAAGCACCAGGCATGGCGGCACCTGAGAGCACCCAGCACACAAGCACAGAAAAGCAGGGTAAGAAGATGATAAGCATGTTCCTACCAGCAGAAAGACAGGGAACCTGCACATTGAACCTTATCTCCATCGCCAATCTCCACTTGGAGCACCCAACTCCTCACAAGACAATAAAGCTTTCACCCCACCACCAACACATCTGCAACTAAATTCCTGTGAGATAATTGGGATGTTTCCACTCCCCTCCCACTGCAGCCACAGCTCACTGAGGCACCCAAAAGTAGAGCAGAGCCACCACAGCAGGCAACTGCTGGGCATGAAGAAGGGGGAGAAGAGTCAGCCTCTTTTGCTGTTGTCTCATTTGTCTCCTGGTTGATGCAAGGAAGGGAAGGGTTCTCTCAAAGCAGAGCCATGGTTCGGCCACTCACTCATCTCCCACAACAAATGATGCCATCCAAATGTCAGTGCTAATTGCAGAGAGAGGAAAATCATCTGCATTCTGCCCATAACAATCCATTGTTATTTTTATGCACGCACACACAGACATGAGTAAGGAACCTTCTCATTTCAAGCTGTGCTATTATGCTAACTAGAGAGAAATAAATATGCCACACTGTAGCTAATAAGTGTCATTCACATCAGTATTTATTCCAAACATGTTTCCCCCATCATGTCTGTTCTGCCTGGAATTGCTCATCACTAAAGAGGAGACCTTTATTTCTAGTGATTTAAGCAGACAGGAGAGAGTTAGCAATTAAAGCACACTTTTGTACAATTTAATTCTTTTAATTTCAGCTATCAGGGAGCGTTGTCTGCTATCACTGTACCTTTCTATTTCTGGAACCATCACCTAGCAGCACTGGGCTCGTAATTCACCAGTTTGCAAGATGGGTTCTCCCACCTGAGCATGGGAACAGGGCTGACTCCTGGCGAGCAATGGGCTTGTGGTTCTCAGCTCCATGCCGTGCAATGTAGGACTGGGTCTCTATGAGGAAACAGGCTCAAGAGTAATTTTCATTCATGCCCAGACACATTCCTGTACCCCAGCTCCCTAACACCCCACCTGCATTTCATGCTCACCCAGCACCTGTGTTAGTTGGTATCTGTGGGAGACTGTTGCACCGTGAGCTGCCCTGGTGCTCCCACAGCCACAGTGGGAGCTGCCGGCAGCCGATCCAGGCACCTTCAGTTGCTCCCTTGAGGGATTATTTCTGTGCTCATCAAAGGCTGGTGAGGACTAAATGTCATTCAAGAAAAGTACTTCAGAGCTAAAAATACTCTCCTGATTTTTGCTTCCTTCCCAGAGCAAACGTCTGCTTGGCAGGTAGCAGGTGAATTTAGTGGTCCTATGACACACGTCTCATCATCTGCCTGACAGCGCTTCACACGCACAGTAAGGCATCACACCAAGCTCAAACTCCCGCTACCTGGGCTGAACTATAACCATTTTTCACATTAAACTGGAAATAGGACTGAGTCAGAAATCCTCCACTGGTGGTGGGAAACCAGCAAGGCTTTAACTGCTGCCCAAGAGGGGCAGGTCCACGGGCCAATCCACACTACATAAACAGAAGCAATGACCCACAGCCCACCCTGGTCAGGTAAAAATGGTTTCAAGTCTCAGGAGCACAGATACTTCACTGCGGCTGATGTTCCTGCGCTAAGGAATGAATCCAAAGGACTGAACGAAGGCCAGAGCTAATTAGCAGCCCACGCAGACTTGTGGATTATATGTCGAGGATCCTGTTATGCAAGAATACAGCTGGGCATGTTATTGCAAGTGAGGAGACAGCCATCCATGTGAATTGCAGAGGTGTGGGGAGAAAAGGAAAAGAAAATCCTTCCATTTTCTCTCTTTTTCATTTGTACAGTTAAGGGCCTGGTTTGTAAAGATATGAAAACCTAAAGTTCTCATTGATGTCCCTGGACTTTTCTCTTTAAAACTCCACAGAACAGTGGACCAAATACCAATTAGGCTCCATCCATAGAGCTAATGAGACTGGGAAAGTACCCCAGAGGTGGGTTTCAGCAGCAGCTTTTCTTTTGACCTCACTCATCACTTGCTTTTCTCCTGCTCCCAGATATAATCCTTGTTCCTTCCTGCTTATAGCCTGAAAGCACAATTTACTTGCATCAGTGGAAGACAACAAGAATGGTTATGCCACATTTCTTCCCCACAATAGAAGGGGCAAATCCTGCTCTAATCTAGCTGGGAAGATGAAGACGGCAGGGTGTTGCACACACACATTTCTATCCAAGATCACATACCAAGTATTTTGCTACTCCTGCCTTTTTCTTATTTTCTTACATTAGGGCAAGAGAGACATCTAGAGATCATAGGCAGGGGATTGCAAGCTTCTGGAAAAACAGTTTTCTGTGTAGCACGATGTGTTCACAGAGTGGGAACAATAAATAAAATGAATGAAATATGAAACAAATTGACTCCTGGTTATAAATAAGTAAGGCCCAAGAGGGAATAGCAATGGATTATAGAGTAGCAGGAACACAGTCTGTTTCTGTGGCTTGCCTTCACACACCACCCCCAAACTGTGAAGAAAAGCACCTCCTTGGAAGACAGAACTTCTGAGATGGGTCACATACCCTGCTAGGGCAGCCTGTCCAAAAGCAGACGATGCTCCTGGAATGCATGCACAATGATTAACTGCAGTACTAGCAGATAAAACTTCAAATAAAATGGAACTAAGCTAGACCTGGAACTTGAATGCTGCCCTTTTAATCCCAAAGCAAAGGCACACGTCCAACCCACCAGCACAACTGCATCAACAGCATCACTGTTTTCAAGCCAGTCACAAGAATGATGAGACGGGGTGTCCTGTGCTTCCCAATGCACCAACAGTGTAGATTTTAACTTGTGCTCCCTATATAAATACACACAGGTCCATGTTAGCAGCCACACAGTGGGCAGGAAAATTGCTAAACCCAGCATAGTCGGATCAAGAACAGGACAGCTTTCAAAACCATGGGTACAACTAGGTAATGGTAGGTACCAGGCCAACCTGATTACAGAAAGGGTGATCCTAGCAAAGCTCAAAACTCTCACTACCTTCACCAGAACCACAACATTTCTTTGTACATGTTCTTGTCTGTTTCTTGTGCTTTGGTGAGATTACCCTTATGTGTCTCATACAGTAAATGAAACTGGATCAACTGGAAAATAAGGAAGTTTTATGCCTCCAGACTTCCTCATTTGGTTTGCCTGAGAACAGGACAAGGTCAATGGATTCTTTTCTCCCCCAGCAGAAGATGCACCTTTGCGTATCAAGCAATAAAGTCTGCCCAGTTATTCTAATCACTTGGTATGTCAGCATTTCTTTCTCTATATAAATAGTTATAAACAAGACCAAATTAATCCAGGTCATGAGCTGGAAGTCAAAACACAACGTACCAGAGCAAGGAGATGGTGAACCGAAAACCAGATACTTCTCTTTCTTAAAAGAACTGCGTGAGTTAAGTGGCAGCTCTTGAGCAGAGAAAGCTTCAGAGGCAGGAGCAAGAACAGAGGCCACCAGCTGTTGAAACTCCTTGGCTCTACTAGAATAGTTCTCTGGACTAAACTGTGATTAAATCCACCCAGATATTTACTGGGAGCCTGATATTTGCATTAACTGGCATTAAGACACTGAACAATAGCCTTGTCTTAAATCTAAATTAAATAGCGTTAGACAACACAAAACATCTTGTTATTTCAGAGCATGCAATTTTAATTAAAACCCCCAAAATAATGGCTTGGGCAGTCCCAGATCCTTTACAAACAAATGGTGTCTTCTGTCCTCTACCATCAGCCTCATCTGCACATCCTGACCTGCACATCACCATGCTCCCTGCAAGCAGGACCCCACACCAGCCATGAGCATCTCTTCATTCTTTCACTGCTGTGGAATAACTACTCAGTGCAAAATCCACTGGCGCAAGTTCTAAAGCCTCGCTTACCACTTCAGCCTGTTTTCTCTCCCTCCTTTCTGCCACACCACCGCACACATCCTTGTCTATTGCTGCTGGCTTTCATCTAGAGTCTGGTAGGCAAAAAGAGACAGGAAGGTAACTGTTTGGACACTGGAGATCCAGGTGTAATTACTGCTTGCATTTCTGGTGCAAGTAACTGGTGCATGAGTTTGAGAAACAAAACACACGGAGCTGACTCAATTACCTGTTGTGCAAAACAAACAAAAGGATGAGAAGGAGAAAGTGTATTTCCTGTGAAGCCACTGTCATGCACCAGGCTTCTTACCCTGTTGGGGTATTTTGAAGATCCACAGTTATCTCATCTCCCATATTATCTTAAACCAGGCTCTGTTGCATCAAAGACAGAAAAAAGTCTCTTTGTGAGCCAGAGTACGGGAGAAGTCAGGGTGGTTAGCAAGGAGCAGGGAGACCAGCAGCAACGCCAAAGCCTCTCTGGACGCCTCTCCCACAGATCGCCCTCGAAGTCGGATGCTGCCATCTGCTGACAACGTCTCTCTGCAACAATAAATAGATACTCCTTAATGCGGTTTGAACAATGTTTCATCCTGTTCTCAAACAGTGGCATAAGGAGCAACGGGTATCTGGAAGTACTGATCATGTATCTGACAGGAGAAGTGAGAGCAGGCTGTACCCCACAGATGGGTCAGCAACCTTATCCCAGCTACTTAACACTTTTCATAACTCAAACCAAGTTCTGACCCCATTTCACCACTTGTGACTAGGATTACTGACATTGACCTTCTTGTGATCAGCCAAGCAGGTACAGAGGGGACTACAGGCAGCTCAGCATCACCATGCACTATCCATACTGTAACACAACAAGCCTCCCCACAGCACAACAGCCAGGCAAGCAGCTGTGTGAGCACAACCTAGGTGTTGAGGTTTGACTTAAGCAGAAGCAAACCTCCAGCCTAAAGGCTGAGGCTTTTCTCTACACCTGGAAGGGTATGGAGGTGACACACCACTTCCAGACTCATTCAGTGTTAAGACTGAAGGTATCCAGGATAGCACCAGAGGGAAAGCTTGGTAATTCCAGTGGTTGTTTGCAGCGGAGATGCTCCTGAGGAGCCACCCACCCTCACAGGTTTCCTCATGGGAGGGTCAGCTGCCCCTGTCCCATTGGGAACTCCTCCACCACCAGCATTCTGCCCCTGCTCCACTGCTACCAAACAACCAACACCCTGCCTTCATTGCCAGTTGCAACCTGTACTGCTCTTTCAGCTTCCACTCTCACCTCTCCCTATTAATCCTTTTATTACCCAAAATGACAGTTAACCTTTACCTATAAACCGCTTTCCCAAGGCACATCCTGCAGCTCACATAACAGCACTGGGGCTTAAAAAAACCCCGACAAACCACTTTCAGATTTAAACATGTTTGAGAATCACGAATTTCTGCAAAGCAGCTGTGTTGCAGGGTACACACCCTAATCCTAGTCCTGTGTGTCAGCTCCCATATCCTACTTCAGGAGTTCCCGGGATCTCATCACCAGTTGCCCAGGAATAAGGCTGTCATCAGTGAGGCACAAGCTCAGAGATCCCCTTGAATTCACATCAGCTGCAGTGAGCCAGCAAGTAGTCACATTTTTAGCTGTGCTGTGAAAAATGCACAGCTCCTGCTGCGTGCTACAAGTCATTCTTTCTACATTGGAGCTCTAATTTCCATTTAATAATCCTACAAAAGTCTTTGGGCTGGCTTGTGAAATAAATTAAGAGTCTATTCCCAAGTGCTCCTTAAACTCAAGAGTATCAGGAATCACTGTCACTTCAAAGCCTCTGTGGTGGGGAAGGACATACACAGGTAACTGGTTCAGAACTGATGTGTGTGTCCTGTATAAAACTGGTTTAAAACATGAATTTTGGACCAGCAGGGAACTTGAAGCTCTAGTAAATTCATCTAAAGAAAGCCTTAAAGTGCCACTGACCTTCTTCCACCATGTATCAGAAACTTGTCCTCTATTCTGGACTGAGTCAAGATGGAACAGTGGAATCTTCAGAGTTACTCTGAGCAAGAAATACAATAGCTTAGGTGTGCATCAGCATTTAGTACTGCAGAATTATCTCCACTAATGATACAAAAAAACCCACAACCCAGTAATAAAAGAGCTCATTTGACAAGAAAAAGGGGTCAAGGCAGACTTCTGACTTTGCAACTACTCTTTGTAAGTTAATATACAGATCCTTTTCTTCAGTTAAGCAGATTTGTTTCAAATCAAACTGAGAACTGTACTGATCACAGTTGAATGCTCTGCTGCCACCTGCAATCCACACACTGTGACCTTAAACAGCAGGTGACCAAGACAAAACAGGTAAAGTAGCTCTTTCTATTATTCCCCTCATCTTCTCGGTCATGGTGCAAGTCCCTGTTACAGGATGCTGGCATGCACCCCAGAACACAAAGCGTGAGCACTTGCACAGCTCTGCTGCTGGCTCCTTGCTCCTCAGGGAAGAGCCACCACAGGTGAGACTGTGCTACTTGTCCACGAAGAGTCAACATCTATTTGTCCAGCAGCGACATCTTCCCCTTTTCTGCCCTGCAACAGGTTACATAGTTAGGAATACTTACTGCCTGAAGAAAGTCACTTCCACCCCAAGGCTCTTTGTGTCACCTTCCCAGCACAGCCCCTCTGACTTGAGCAACTATAGGTATCAACAAGTCAGGGCATACTGCCAAGAAGGAAAATTGTTTCCAACTGTCTGTTATCATGAGAACCACCAATTCAAAAGCTTTCACAGCATGATGAAACAGGCTTCCTACATTTCAGTTGGCTCCTTCCCAAAAGACTCCAAACAAAGCAAAGCAAGGCATTTCCAGCTGCTGCTAAAGGACAATGCAATCGCCCAGAAGCTTGATCCCCATTCCACACCATCTGCATGCAGCTCCTCAGCCCCAGTCACCTGCTCTTGTACTGCTTTGAAAGGTGTTGATTTTTCTGTGTTGAGTACATTACACTCTTATCCATCAGCTGCCTGAAACAAAGAGCAACAACTCATTCAATGCTAAATACTCAATATGTGCAAGCTCACGCATCCTTATTGTCCCACTCCAGAAACTTAAAAACTCCTAGTGACATCTTCATTCAAACATACAAAGCAGCTGCACACCAACTACCCCATTCAAAATGCCTGCTTCAAAGGACTTTCAAAGCAGAAGTCTTGAGAAAAAAATCCACCTGTCGAGTACTCCTTAGCTGCAAGATGAGGAACAAGTTTGTGATCTGAAATCAAGCTTCAACCATCCTAATTATCCTACAGTCCTACATCTCATAACCTTTTTAAACATAACCAGGAAATACCTTCTGGCAAGGCATCTTCTATTATCACCAACAAGTGAAACTACAGAGTCCCACATATGTAACTGGAGACACACATACTTAGCACCTGAGAGGTGACCCCATGGCATAATAGTGGGTACATAGCTTAGCGCAAGAGCTTCCCTGTGGAGGTCATTCTGCACAGCAACCTGTAACTGTCCCACAGGTTATAACCATTACAAGTAGGTTATACCGTTAACAGAAATAAAAGTTGTGATCGGGGATGGTGTGGAACCCAAACGTCCTCTGAAGTTGGAACTTGAGCACTACTGAAGAGCTGTCTGTTACAAACACTAGCACAGGTAGTGTTTGAAGTCATTAAAATACCGACTGGAAACACCAGAGTCCGTTCGAACAATTTATTAGTATCCTCTTTTTTTACAAGTTTTAGAAAAAGAATCCCAGGATTTTGCCTCCTGTGTGTTTTCGCCTAGCCTCCTCATGGTCCATGATGCCAGCTGAGGTTGTCAGAACAATGTACCTGTGAAGAAAGAACAAATGTTCAGTTGACGGTTCTGTCCTCCACTCACGTTGAGCTGACAACACTAACTTCATTTCTGTATGTACAGTCATGTTGTATTCCTGTCTGTAATTTTAATTACAACAGCAACCTCTGTTTCTCTAAGAAAGGGCCTAATGGAAGTAAAGTCAGGTTATCAGACTATAACTAACTCCTCTCACAAGTACAACTCTGCAGCGTGTAAGAAACCCCTATAGGCTTCTGTTCTCCAAATATTTGTGTCTCAGCAAGATGGTTTTTTGCACATTCCCACTGTATTCAGCTCTTGTAGCAGCAACAACTGCAGAGTTTCTAGACAAAACCTAATTCTGTTTTACAAAGACATTTTTCTTCAGAGCAGGTAGAGTTGCCACTGTGGCAGACAGCTCCTCAACTCAGAACACTTTGCCTCTCCACGTTCTGAGGTTAGATGAGCACCTGGATCCAGACTGACACGTGAAGCAGACTTTGCCACTACTAACGCCAACATCTGGATTATCAGCCTACTTCACCCATACAGCTCCAGGTCAAAGAACCTCTTGTCCCACCACTACAAATACTATTCTGCCTTCCCAGTATTTGACTCAAGTGAAATACACTGCACAACAGGAAGATTTTCTATGTTGTGGAGGTTTGTTTAACAGAGGCTCTAGTCTCTCATCACCTGATACTACTCAATTTATACACAATCAGGAAGTTTAATTTAAACTATTATGAAACTTACTTCCACTGACCTGGTAATTTACATCACTCCTCCCACCTTCTATATATAGCCATTAATACAATTAAAATCATAGGATCACAGAATGGTTTGGGTTGGAAAGGACCTTAAGATCATATAGTTCCAAACCCCTGCCATGGGCAGGGACACCTCACACTAAACCATCTCACCCAAGGCTCTGTCCAGCCTTGGCCTTGAATACTGCAAGGGATGAAGCATTCACCACTTCTCTGGGCAACCCATTCCAGTGCCTCACCACTCTCACAGTAAAGAACTTCTTCCTTATATCTAAGATGAACTTCCCCTGTTTACATTTAAAACCATTTCCCCTTGTCCTATCACTACAGTTCCTGATGAAGAGTCCCTCTCCAGCATCCTTGTAGGCCCCTTTCAGATACTGGATCGTGTAAGATCCATTTTCCCAGTAAACTATAGAACTGGTGAGACCAGGACTTACTAAAGCCAAGCAAAACCAGGGCCTTGCTTAGTTTTAGTGCCCTTTAAAATGGGTTAAAAAGAGCATTTATATGGAAGACTGATTTTTAGACTGGTATCTACCTCCAGACTGATGACAGAGGAAAGGTGTCAGGCAGGCCTCATTCAAAATGTATTAAAAGTGCAAGAAAAAACACCCACATTTTTACATACAACAGGGATTTAACTTCCTCTCCATACTCACCCAAACTGACGTGAAGGCAGCAGGTTGTTCTGCCATTTTTCCAAATCCTTCAGCTGAACATCAAATCTGGGACTGATTACACCACACTGTAAAACAGAACTCCATTACAAACTGAAGAACTTTATGAACTGGATTTGCACATCTGTCATTCCCATTCACCGGATAAAGGAATTTAACAACTGCAATTAAAGTATTTTTGGCAGCAAAAGATCAGAGTACTAAGAAGCCTGTTCCATTACCCGCAATATACACAGGCACTTCTACTCAGGTAAGTCAAGACTCTCTCACAACTACTCAGCTTTGACTTCCTGAGCAGCCTTGCCTCCTCATAACCTCCTCCTCTTCACTTAAGAGTGACTTACACTTACACTGCTGAAGCTAAACTAATAACGGCTAAACCTGGGAGAGCACAAAAGCATACTACAAATCACTGAGGATTATTAAGTATCCTGTATGATCCATAAGAAGTCCTGTGACTGCTCAGGGATATTCTACTTCTAATCAACTGCTAGTACTGCCTCCAGTTACCTCACTGGCTCCAACTACCTTAGTAACTCCCCAAGAACAGAACAGAAGCACACCTTCCTGCACTGAGGGCCATTCTTCTGAACCAAACAACTGCTCCCTTATTGCAGATTTTGAGATAAACATTCTATCCAGCTGCACTCCAGATCTGTTACAAAATCATGCCATGAGTTCAGGCAACACTATACTCAAATCTGACATACTTTATTTTACAGATACACACCACTAGGAACCTGAGTGGCTTCAGAAGTCTGCATGTTACACTCAAGCAATGTTCACCTGCAATTTCGTCATGGAGATAGCCCCCATGTCCTGACCAAGTAGTTCTCATAGAACCATAGACTGGTTTGGGTCAGAAGGGACCTTAAAGCTCATCCAGTTCCAACCCCGTGCCATGGGCAGGGACACCTTCCACTCGACCAGGTTGCTCGAGCCCTGTCCAGCCTGGCCTTGAGCACTGCCAGGGATGGGGCAGTCACAGCTTCTCTGCGCAATGTGTGCCAGGGCCTCACAGTAAGGAATTTCTACCTAATATCTAATCTTTTTTATTTCTTCCCTGAAGAGCCACCTCTCACTTGAATAGCTTAACTGGAAACCACAGTGCACAGCAAGTCACCACAGAACTAGACAGCTCACTATTTTGAGACATAAGCATTAAAAAAAAATCCAAAACACACACAAATACTTCAGATGCCCAGAACTTAAAAAGCAAACATTAACACAACATTCAACTTTCCCTCAACTACAAGCAAAGCCCATCTAGTGGCAGAAGAAAGGCTTGAATCCTCAGCACTTACAGGTATCAAACATCAACCGGAAAGCAGCTCAGTTCCTATCTCTTAAAGAGAGTCTTCTAGACACCTTAAACATCAAAGAAAGTGGGAACTCACTAGGTAGCCAGAAAACCCTTAAAGAGAGAGAAACACAGCACACTTGCAAGCAGGCTTCCCTGAAAACGTATCTGACATATTCAGCGTTTAAAAGAAACTTAACTAGTCACCCATACCATTATGAATCCAGAAAACTTAGCAAGCATTCGATAACCACTGATAACACCCATATTATCTCATTTACATGGATCCCATAAATACGACCTCCCTTTCAGAACCAGAGGACACAAGTAATTAAAATAAATTAAGACATGTTTCTAGAGAACTGAATTCAGAAAGACAAATCCTACCTTGTTGAGTCTGCCTGTGAGATTGACAACAATCTTCCCAGCTCTGTGGTCATCAATTATCTCAAATTCACCAATGTAACCTACAGAAGATGAGGAAACAGACAAATCAAACATGTAACATTCAGCTACATTAATATAACTCATTAATCTAACTACGTTGTACAAAACTAGTTCAAGCATCTTGATTTGCTTTTAACCAAAAAACCCCTCAACACAACAGCACCCACAGAAGCCATGACAGGAGCCAGCACTGCACACTCTGCACTTACCATGCTTCATCATCACAGTTAAAAACCGGACGATTACTTTGGAGCACGGCCTAATGAGAACTTGACGTTTCCCACGTTTCTCTGCATTGTTGATGCTTTTGAGAGCATCGGCTAGAACGTTCATGCGCACCATGGTGCCTGCAGGGAAGAGGAGAGGCAGTTATGGACACCGGCCTTCCAGCACAGAAATGCTGAGCAGCACCAGTTCTTAAAAGCCTAATTTTAGACCTAAAAGACATAACACTGACAGGAAGTGACATTAAACCTTAAAAAGCTCTCTTAGGCTAAAAAGCAGATTAAAACACATACGTCTCAAGAGAATTCGCTATTATCATGACAAGTCAGGGAATCTGACACACTTACTTGAACTTAGCTTTATCAGCATGCACACATAAACATTTAAAACCACCATCCAGACAACATTCCATGGGTATTACACCTTCAACAGGTGATCGTTTGGCACTTTAAAAGACAGTTATGCAGTATTAGCTCTGTTCTAAAACTAGTCCATAGCTGTTATTAAACAGATACTGCTCAGATTGCTTATCCGGAATAACCCTGCAGGATGCATGCACAACACAGCACTCTGAGAAGGAAAAGAGGGATACAACTCTTTAATTCTCGTGATAAAGTCAAGAGCCCCCAGACTACCACAGACCACGACATGCCTTGGTACTGTCGCCCTGCCACAGAGCCTGAGCACTGCCACAACTAGCCATGACGGTGCTCCTTCACAGGGGCCACAGGGCCATTCCCGAGACGGCCAAGTCCTGCAGCACATGAAGCTTTTACCACTGAGCCAAGGACTCCAGACGAGCACACGTCGTTAACTGCTGCCCAGGGCCCGAGTGCAGCCAGACCCCCGCCCCGAGGGCCGCCTCCTCTCCCAGGGCCCAGCACATCGCCCGCTCCCCGAGCCCGCCGCTACCTCTTCCCAGCCATCACGGTTCTCACTCGCCTAAGTCCACAGACTCCACGGTGAAGTCCCCCCGAGCCCTGCCCAGCCGGGCCCGGGCCTGGCTGCCACGCCAGCCCCCTCCCCACTGCTCCCGCCCCGCATCTCTGCGGAGAGCGGAGCCACAGGCAAGAAGGTACTTCCCCCCACCCTCCACTCGGCGGGCTCTAGAGCGCGATAGGAAACGCGCCGGCGGCTCAAAACGGGCGGGACGGGTCGGGCGGACCCTCGCGGCCCGGACGAGGCGGTCAGAGGCGGCCGCGGTGCTCGGATGGGGCCGGAAGGCGGCGGATAGCAACCGGGACCCAGCGCCATCCCCCACTCACCGGTGCAGCAAGATGGCGGAAAAGGAAGAGGCCGGGCACCCGCGCGGGATTATGGGAGAGCCATGGGAGCCGGGTGGCGCTCGGCGCGAAACGAGCTGTCGCGAGATTTGGCGTCCCAGTCCGGTGGCGGCTCGCGCCAGGTGTGGTCATCCTCATTGGCCGAGAGCTCCGAATCGCACTTCCGGAGCGACGCCGCTGCCCAGGTTCCTATAGCAACCAGGACGCTTCGCGGGGGTCTGGGCGCGGCGGGCGCCGGCTTCAGCCGGAGGCAGAGGATTGCACGTCCCGCGGTCCTGATCTGCAGCACGTTTCACCCGTTCGGTCCAACGTGCCCACACCCGCCCCTTTTACCGGTGTTAGTCAGCCACGGGTGACATGAGCCCTCCCCTCTGCAGCAGGAGCGGCCAGCGTACCGCCACAGCAGACAGCAGCTCTGCTCTTCCCAGAGAGCTGTTTCAAACACAAGGTGTGCACAGCAAGTACAAGTGCTTACAGCACTAAAACACTTCCAGCTCCAGTTCACGAACGAAAGATGTATTTTTCACAAAGAAAACTAACGAAGAACTTACGGAAGTTTCTCTTTAATCTGTATTTACCTATTGAACAGTTACAATGGACACTGAGGAGAGTTCATTTTAGAACAGTAAACTTTTAAAATATTAACACAGGTTTTAGCAGTTTAAAGAAAAAAAGTTCAGTTTTTAAAAAAGGAAGGAGAGGTCATAGAAAAGCACAAACAGTTCAGACAGGCTTATTTACAGAGACAACCCTAGCATATTCAACTGATTTTGTTTACAGACAACAACATTTATAAAACCAAACATGCTACATGGCTCCATGATAACAGCAGGTTTTCAAACAATCAGCTGTTAAGGTAACACACCTTAACTCATTTTCATACAGTCTCAGTGCAACAAGTTGAAGTTTACACTACAGCTAAATGACTGAACTACAGATTTCTATATTCCAGACCCCTGTTCAACAAGTTTCTCAGTATATGCAGCCAGAAAAAAAAGCAAACAGGTTCAGCGAGACAATGGGATCACCTTCTTGCACCCTCAGCTATCATCCTTCTTACTCAGCTAATGGTCCCCCATTCCACAAGGATCAGTAGTCACAACCTCCCAAGAAAAGTTAGCTTTCAGAACTTTTAAGCCTTTCATACTTCCTGTAGCCACACACTAATGATCAGTGAATTGAAAACAGCTACAGAAATGCTATCACATTACAATTCAGCTGATAGTCAAGTGGGGCGTTTATTCACAGGGCCTCCTAGTTTGGGGAAGACACTGAACAGGCTCCATACATCAACAGACAGGATCTTTCACACAAGATTAACCACAGGCTGCAGAACCCCAGTCAGCACAGCAAGAAACACAAACCCCCAGAAGTTGCTACACTGACATTTTCACTTTATCAGGGAGCCAGTAAAAAAAAAACAACAAAAGCCAGTGAGCAATACAACTTCTACTGAAATTATACAATAACTCTCAAAACTGTTCCCCAGGAAACCTTTTACAAGAGTGAAGAACAGCAGTTATGTCTTCATTCATTTTTCTTTTCCTTGTGCTTGAGAAGTTTGTTAATCTCCCTTTTTGCCATTCCAACATACTTTGTGATGATCCCATGCTGGTTGAGTCCAGGAAAAAGCAACAGGAAGCTTACTAGAGAGGGGGGAAAAAAAAGAAAAAGGGAATTACTTAAGTCCTTTAACAAGCTCCTGTCACCTGCAATTCCCGCGATTCCCTTAAGCCATTAAACAGAAAAATGTAACTCTAAAAAATAAATAAAGACCCCCCACGCAAAATCACCACTCAATCAAAAATTGCTTCTACCCACCTCACACCATTTCAGTTAGCCAGCAAAAAAGTTACTTGTTTTGCATGCTGCACACTTACCGATAAGATAGGTCAGGAAGAGATTGTGAACTTGCTGTCCAATCCAGGCAACCACAGCAAGAGAAAAAAGCATGGTCATGAAGTACTAAAAAAATGAAAAGGGAACAGTTATCACAAACCTGTTGGGAATTCTCTGCCTTTCCCTTCAATATTCAGCAACACTTCAACATACAGAACTAACGAAGCTCGACTCTTCCACATGCGATGCTATGCACAGGCTTGTTAAAACTGACATTAGAGTCTACAGTTGTATGTTCTCATCATTTTCAGATCATCAGTTTTAAGGTATGGCAGTTCTTTTCTGTCCAGACATCCCTAAAAAGTCAGACTGTGCCATCCCCATTGGCACAACCTCAGCCTCACGCAGTACCTGAAGGTGCTTTCAGGATAGTAAACTAAATAGAGTTCACGTACCTAAGCTGACACATCACCAAGATCTGGTATTTTTTTGACATTGTGTACACTGGAGTCAAGCTGTGTTTCCAAAAACTGAACTATCCAAAGCAGCAGAGTTCAGCTTTATCTTAACAGATCAAGGGCATGCACCTAACTGCACAGTACTGCAAGTTTAAAGTCATGTATATTGCCACTCCAGGTTTGAATAAGCTGTGTGACTGGCATTAAGTCATACCAGAACTGCTGGTTCGTGTCTGAATAAACTGGTATTTCAAATCATGTCCCCTGCCACACTTAAGAAAAACAAAACCTTGAGACAAGAGAGATGAACTCCTGGCACTCAATACCATTTTAGGCTTCTCTTCCTTCAGTGTGAAGAGACGTTTCCACCAGCCAACAATCCGGCGACGAGATTTCACCAAACTGCTGCAGATTTCATGAAATCTTTGCTGCTGTTCTGTAGTCCTTTTGTTAAGAAGAAAAAAAAAAAAAAAACAAAAACCACCAGAAATAAGAATTCAAAATCCTATCTGAAATTTAAAAAAATCTCCCATGGTATTTTTCCATCAGTAAAAAAGTTACCTGGTACATATCCCAGCATTTGCTTCACTCAGTTTTATACATATCTATATTGAGAATTGTAATGCAATTGCCCACATAATTTTTCTGTACACTGACACTCAAATCAACTCCCCAGGAGCAGCCCCATTCAAACCAATAGATCACTGATTTAAAACTAATACCAGTGTGATACACACCTGAAACCAGTCTGTATCACCATGGCTTTTATGTTAGCTCATTATTAGAGAAGAACATTTATCCACTAGCCATCTTAAAGCAGATATAGTAAAATTCGTACTTCTAACTCAAAATTTAGTTAAAGCACATAAGAATGAACGACATTTTACTAGTGTTCTCACTTCACACTTTATGGAGATTGCAGATTTGTTACTACCATGACTCTACAAAGTATTCATTTGATATTTGTAAGTCAGACATCCAATTTTATGAAGTTCATACTTTATTTACACTCAAGAAGCTGTTTTAATTCATTTATTTCCTCACCACTTGTTAGAGCCAAAGATTCTAGGTGCAAGAGCCGGAACAAGATAATCAGCCAAACAGAGGAACATAACGAAACAGGAGACACCTGAAAGAACTGATGGGTCCAAGTAGTAGATCATCCTGCAGAAAGAAGACAACAAATGACTTTTCAAATCTCAGACTGCTAAATACAAGACATATTTAGGCACCTCTTCAGACTGGCTCAGGACTGCAAACAGCAGACCTACCCTCTTGCCCAACATAAAAACAAAATTGGCTTCCAACACTAATAAAAAGATATTTAAGTATTTCAACACTATTACTGAGAAATACAGATGAAAAGCAGAATTTTATTATTTTTTTTAAGTGTTAGGTAAAAAAATGCTACAATACAGCAAGCACAACATGAACTTTGGTAGAAGTAAAAATTCATCACCATTGCTCTCTTAGAAGCTGACACCTAGTGAACTCAACACTGACTGGGGGATGAGTGAGTGAACATATAAAATAATCAGGTAGAATGAAACCTCTCATCTTGCTGGTTCTTAAGTAAGTCACAGAAATCAGATCCACTATGGGTTGTCATTTGCTCCGTCTCACCTGTGAGAGCTAACCAAACCTGTTCTGGACAGGCAGCCACAAATCTCCCATTAGGACAGTGTTGTGCTCTCATGTAGTAAGTGTGCATCACTCAAATACAGCAGTATGTATACTGGACAAGAACCAGCTCATCTCACAAGTGTCTCTGAATGCTCAGCTGTGCCCTATGCTACTTATTTGCACTTAACAGAGCTTTATGAACACTGGAGTAATAAACAACACAGTCCATTGTAGGGATAACCTTTCTATACGCTTTGCAGAGTGCTAAATGTGCTGAATGTTCAAGTTTATTTTTGATGAAGTACCAACTCAGAATCTGAATTAGTTCTATTTCCTCAAAGTATTACTCAATACATGATCTTTTCTGCTACAATCACAGCATTTGTGACCTGTACCCTGAAGTTCATGCAATTTTCAGTTTCATTTGGTTCCCATCCTCTTCACCTCCCTTGAAGACCATAAATTTTGATTAGCTAGAAGACTGATTATCCCCTGCCTCACCTGGTTCAGCATTTATTTTTGTAACTCCCCTCTTCTCCTTACTCCAAAGCCACAAGCAACTGGCAAACTGCACAGCTGGCATGGGCACTTATTTGTACAAGGCAGGTTGGGGTCAGCCTGACTACTACCACATAATGTAAAAGCATGTACAAGTGCCTCCAGCAAGCCAGTTCTGTATCTCCAACCTGTGGATGGGGAATCCTCCCATACTGTTGACTGAAAGGTACCTGCAGTCCTTCCTTTTCCTCCTTTCTCAAAGGAAAGGACAGAGAACGTAAACAAACCTGTGCCTGCCTTATGGAAACAAGCTCTCCATAAGATATTGCTATTGGTTTTGGGAAAAAGCCAAAGCAGGAAACAAGATTTCACTAAGAAGCAGGAATATGAACACACTGAGGAAGGACATAAAGCTGAGTGTGGTAAAAACTACAGCAACCTTTTCTGGCAAACAGCTTTCACAGAAAGCGCTCCCCTCCCTCTGAGCTGGATGGGATTCATTTTACTTCCTGGTCTCAATATTTAAGGGTTTAGGTTTTATTTTTAACAAAGTTCGGGTTCTGTTTCTGAATGTGTGGGGAGTAAAAGCCTTCCTATTCAGGTTTTAAAACTGTCTTACTAATTTACTTAGTAGGCTTGCTGCCAGCCATGAAAGTACAATGGTGTTCTAGGCTCCCTTCACAAGTTACTTACAGAAAAGAGAAGGAAACAACACTCATCAGCGCCAGAGGGTACCAGGCTCTCTCCCAGCGAAGAACTTTATCGGTCATCAAAATCACTTCTCCCCATCCTTGCAACTGCTCTTCCAAGCTTGCAGTTTCAGCAGCCTACACAGAAAGGGAAAACTCTATTATTGCTAATCAGAGTACCAAATTAATTCCCACACTCCAAGTAACTTAAAACAAAAAAAAAGTCATAAGACCCAAGTCACAAACTGCTCTGAATAACTTCATTACTAATAAGGTTGTAAGTTTTGCACTAAGTTATGACATCACCGCAGTGATCCTTTAAAATAGTCAGGACCATAACAAGTAGCAGCATATGTTATTAGACCAAATGATACCTCCTCCCAGATTTTGCCAAGGTGTTTTCCCCCCAGTCTCCCATTTACCATACTCCCTCCCCCGATTAGGAGAAAGTTTTAAAGTCTATACAAAAACCTCTGAAGTTTCCAGTGTCAACATCTGGAAAATTACAACATGAAAACTACTTTAAATGTATGCATTTTCAAAGCCAACTGTACCACATTAAACTGAAGCTTTCTAGTTGAAACCCAACACAATCTTTTTATTATGTCGAAGATGGGTAACATAACTGTGGATTCTGAGTTTTTATCCAACTGAATGCAAGTGGACTCCACAGAAAGTTTTTCCACAGGTTGCCCAAGACAAGGCAGCTTCCAAACCCCCTTCATAAATTATTCCTTCCCAGACATCTGCAAGGAGGCCCTATCTGCTCTGGCATCAGCTTACTAAGCAGTTCACCCGAGGTGCTCCACATTTAACATAGCTTAATAGTTTCCCCTCAGGGTAAAAAGGTGTATCTCAGGGATCAGAAGACTCAGGTAGCCATAAGCAGAACCCATCACTGTCCAAGACCTGCACATGTGCCGTACACATCTAGAGCAGGTTTCATTGTCACTTAAACCAGCTGAGAAGCCTGACCCCACTAGAATAACAAGGGCGGCTGAGTGCAGCTATCATGGTAAAGCAGTTTTCTTGTGTGACACTACTGGAAACTATTTGAAACTTCAGTTGAGGACAAAAGTAGAAAACTATCTGACATGCTGCTGAACACCTTCCAGTTTCTCCCGTCTGCTTCATGTTATTGACACAAACCATCACATGGGCGGGGGGGGGAGCTGCATTTCTCCAGAAAACATTTTATAACAAACTTTTTCTTATTTATTACCTCTGTGTGTCCGTTTTTAACATCACAACTAACAGAAAACTTAATGGAAAACAGGCTGGAATATAACAGCATTATTAACAGCAGCGTCTGCCTGCCTTAAAGGCCACAATTATAATTTGCTTTCCCACTGGGCCACACAGAGAAAACGAATCAGCTTTTGCCAACACCACCTTTGTTCCAGGGCCCAGCTATCAAAAAAAAGTATTTTTTCATTAATCAAACAACATAGGTCTCCGAGAATATGAACTCAAGAGACCCGAAAGAGAGACCCCTTTATGTTTTTTTGACAATACAGCTCTGCACACTGCTTCTGCTTAAATTCGAACCTCCCTTTGACCCCCTGCTCCTAGCAGGTTCCTGGTCATCTTCCAGGCTGTGCGACTCCCTGCTGCAGAGTGCAGCACCCATCAATAACGCCATCAAAAGCTGCCCCTCTCCAACCCTTCCGATGCTTTCACAGCCGTTGTCCCATGGTAGCCGTTTACCATAACAGCAATCAATATACATATCCTTGTATTTATTTAAGCATTAAAGTATTCAAGCCCACCCATGACGTATTGAAGCTAATAATCCAACTCCCACCAGTCTCCTGCACCACTGAGGCATTTGCAACACTGCCAAAGAGTACTAAAACAGAGACATGAATATTAAGCGCAAGCCTTGCACATCAGGTAGAACCAGGTATTACGATGAGCTCCGGCCCGCTCCCAGGCACACGCACAGCGCAACCTCGCCAACCCCAGCCCCCGCCAGGCCCTAGGGCACAAACCGATCCCTTACGAGAGCTTTGAGAAGCAAACCCGAGCGCCGTGAGATAGCACCCCTGCGATTCACAAGCTCGGGAGCCGAGGCGGCCATCGGCAGCTGCGGCGCAGATAGGCCCGGCTCCCCCACCTCCCCCGGCACGAGCAGGGCCGAGCAGCCGCCAACCCTTGCCCAGCCACCGGGAGACAAGGCACCTTCCCCGCCGCAGAAGGGACGAGTGTTCCCGGCGCCACCCGCCCTCACCAGCTGGTAGACGCTGCTGTTGTTGTCATCATCCGCCATCTTGCTCTGCACCCAAACAGCCCCACAAAACAGCCGCGCCCTCGTGCGCCACTTTGCGCAGCAGCCTTTTATAGCCTCCGCGGCTCTTCTCTACATCCTGATTGGCCTTCTTTAAACTCAGCACGGGCCAATCCCAGAGCTCCGACCGCGCCCTTTCGGCAGCTGGTTGGCTGGTGGGATTCAAATAGCGACAGGTGTCCAATCAGCGTGGGGTCTCCGCGCCTCCTCCTCCTCCCTCCGTCGCAATGCGACTGGAGCGAGCGTTGGGGCCTGGCTGAGGCGGGGCCGGGCGTTGCCTGTGGGGCTGTGGGGAAGCCCACCCGCCGCCTCGGCTGGGGGGAGCGAGCCAGCAGGCAGCCGTTGACAGCGGCGGTGGCAGTTATCGCCCCGCCGGTACATGAACGTGTAAAAATAAACCTGACACATATAACCCGAACGTGTGATTATTGGGGTGCAAATAAGTAAAAGGTGTGCTGTATAAAAATATGTTCCCTTTTCTTGACATACACTGTAAGTGTACGCGTCCTACAAATGAGACAGACCCTTCAGGTCGAGAATGTCTCAAGGCTAACCAACAGCCCGTTATTACTGAAGTAACAGCACCAGGGGGGCTCGCCAACAACCTTTCTTTGACGTAAGGTTTTGCTTAAAACCCTTTACCTTAAAAATACCTGTTTTCCAGCACAGGTATTCCTGTATTGCACATGACTGAGGCGTCAGCTGCAGACCAGAACCCGGGCACAAGGCTTCCAGATTCGCGCACAGGAAAAGGGTGAGATGACTGTAGAGGAAGGTTCTCCATCCCCAGCCACTGCCTGACCTACCCCTGATAATTAACCTCTGTCCCTAGCTCGCTTGCTTATTTCAGGAGCAGCAGCACAGGGATAGACACAGGAGGAAAGCACCAGGGTATAAATGTTTTCTGACTCAGCTTTCTAAATGTTTCAGGCACACGTGTCAATGAGCTTGATCACAGCCCCCAGGATGCCATGCATGAGATTCCCAGCTGAGGACAAAGAAAACGCCTTATCATTTCTGGCACCAAATGTGCAATACTTTTCCAACCCAGCTCCCCAGCTTGATGGAGAGGTAAAAAAGGACTAGGATGACACTGTAAAAGCAAAAGCATGTGTGTACTGAGGAGTCTGATCATTTACAAGGTGCTTTTCACACTCGTTCAAGATCTCATAAGCAATATAGCTTACTGAACGGCTTCCAAATTCATTTATGTGCTCTTCAGAGTAGTTTTGTGTACCATGTTGTACTTAAAAATGGTGGAGGCCACCCTCTAAATCTGGAAGTTTACCACAGCAAAGCTGAAAAAAGCTAATTTCATAAGAAAGCGATGCCAGCAATAATTCCAATTAGACTTAAGGAAGCACGGACATAGAAGTGTGATGCACTGCTGTTTCTAGGGGTATCCGCAATGTCCTGCAGAAGCCACTTCTCTGGCTATTCAATGCAATCAGCCAGCTCCTGGCTTCATCCATCTGTGTGACTCTGACCACAAACCCAGCACTTACCCATGAAAACAGCAGGTATTTCCATCACCCCCAGCCATGGTCAGATTCATGATCTTCCAGCCAGTCTTTCAAATGCCAGCTCCCTAACCAGCCTACCATTACAGCTTCTGCTACCCTAGAGGGTTCACAGAGGTGCGGTTCCCTCATAGTAAGTGTTCCTCCATCACTTGGAGGGGCAGAGGGAAGAACGGGCACTACAGGATGCCCTCTCCTCCCAGAAATATCACTGGAGACGGGTGCTTGCATTGCAGAGAACAGGACAGCATGGGGCTCCTTCCTTGCTAAGCAGTCAGGCCATTTGCAGTACAATGTGAAGGGAATAAATGCGCTGTGTGCACACATATGCATGCATATGTTTATAAATTTGGTTGTTAAAATCAGAGCCCTAATGCAGAGGGCAGAGAATAGTAATCACAATAACTCAAGAGTGTGGAAAAACCTATTCATCACCTCCCATACATTACCTGAGCTGTGAAATCCAATTATTTTCTGTATGTTTTAATGTATGACACAGGTCATGCTAATGTGATGCATTCTTCCTTTGCTGAGATTTTCACTTAGCAGATGCACAGAAACATAAATGCCCAAGCTAACTTCAAAGCATCTCTAAAAGGAGCAGTTTAATTGCTGTGTGCAGTTAGAGACACAGATTTCACATTAAACCTCCACCCATTCATCACACCTAATACAACAAATGCATGGCAAACTTTCTTATGCCATTCACAAAACATTAGTCTGATGAATGGCAAAATTGTTCTAATCAGTTATGCATTTAAGTACATACAACAGTAGTTTTATGCAATATCTGTATTTTCAATTCTTTAAAACGTTGAGTCTACTCAGAAATAATTATTTTCCACTAAATAAAAATATATGCACGTAACTAGGAACTGTGTTAAGAAACAAAAAGATGGGTGGCAGGTGTCATCTTGAAACTTTTTTGCTAGTCCAATTCTTTAATGTATAAATGTATCATGTAAAATGTATAATGTCTGTTAATTTTAGGAAAAAGCTTGCAAAAAAAAAGAGGAAAAAATCCCCAAAACTTTGTAAGTATTTGAGTGAGCTAAAACAGAATCACCAGATGTACCAGGCACAGGACACTGATGAATAATTGAAGCAGAGAAACCTTCATGAATACAGCATTTACAAAGATGCAGCTTTAACATCTCCAATCCCCTCCAGTATTTCTGAAGGGATGTTTTTATGTGGTGCTTCCCATTCAGACATCCCGCAGCTGGCAACAGGATAAATGTTACTGGTCAGTTTATTGGAGAGTGGAGAGTGCTGTGTGGTGTCACCCACAGGGTCTGTGCAATGAAACACCACCCTGCCTGTGCATGGTAACCTTGCACGGCCTTTTACAGTCATCTCATTCTTCCTTGAAGAACTAGCTTCCTCTGACTCTTGACTGATTTATATAGGAGAATCAAGTCTCTTACAGCTATTAGTAACATATTATCTATTTTTTCAACCTAAATAGACTAATTCTGAAGGCAGAACTAACTTTTGCAAAGCAAATCCAGATCATGGAGCCGCTGCAAAGTACCAATATCATTTCTCTTAACTTGTACACGTTCCAATTTAGTTACATTAACTCGATACTGCATTATTCCAGCAAAATAACATAAGGACTCCCACTTAGCACATCCCAGCAACGCGTTTGGTAGAGCACTGCTCACACCTAGGCATTACAGAAGGGGACCGGGAAGAGAAGGTAAAGTAGTAAATGGATTTTCAAAGGTTAACAGTAAGTCAACCAGTAGCTTGTATAATTGGGAGTGGAAAACAGCTTAAAACTGATGAGCCTACTTGGAATGTGACTTTGAGAAATGACTTTATAGCATGGTCCCTGGGTTGGCATTTACTGCAGGCAGACATCAGGCGCAAACTGGGCATCAAGTGAATGGTTTGAATTCAGCCAGTTTGTACGTATTTAACAATGATCTGATTCTAGATTTATGTTGTTTTAGATAATTCTGTATTACTGCAGAAAAAATGCAAATGGCTCATTTGCATGAGTAAAAAAAGAGTAACCTTATCTTTAGAAGAAACAGTCTTTTAAAGAATGTCATAACTAATGCAATCTGATTTAATATGCAAGATGCACACACAGAATCTGCATCTTGGATTTAACCAAGACTGTGCCAATTGACCACACTGTCAAAATCTATGAAGAAAAAACTTGTCAGCACACAAAAGCTAATGGTCCCACTACTGCCTCAGCAGGTAAGGTCTTGCTTCAACATTAGCTATGCAAATTTAGAAATCTGTAGAATCATGCTCCAATTCAGAATCACAGAATAGTTAGGGTTGGAAAAGACCTTAAGATCATCTCGTTCCAATCCCCCTGCCATGGGCAGGGACAGCTCACACTAAACCATGTCACCCAAGGCTCTGTCCAACCTGGCCTTGAACACCCCCAGGGATGGAGCATTCACAACCTCCCTGGCCAACCTATTCCAGTGCCTCACCACCCTAACAGGAAAGAACTTCCTCCTTTATCCAATCTAAACTTCCCCTCTTTAAGTTTTAACCCATTACCCCTTGTCCTGTCACTACAGTCCCTAAGAACAGTCCCTCCCCAGCATCCCTATAGGCCCCCTTCAGATACTGGAAGGCTGCTATGAGGTCTCCATGCAGCCTTCTCTTCTCCAGGCTGAACAGCCCCAACTTTCTCAGCCTGTCTTCATACAGGAGGTGCTCCAGTCCCCTGATCATCCTCGTGGCCCTCCTCTGGACTTGTTCCAACAGTTCCATGTCCTTTTTATGTTGAGGACACCAGAACTGCACACAATACTCCAGGCGAGGTCTCACGAGAGCAGAGTAGAGGGGCAGGATCACCTCCTTCGACCTGCTGGTCACGCTCCTTTTGATGCAGCCCAGGATACGGTTGGCTTTCTGGGCTGCAAGTGCACACTGAAGCTGGCTCATGTTCATTTTCTCATCGACCAGCACCCCCAAGTCCTTCTCCGCAGGGCTGCTCTGAATCTCTTCTCTGCCCAGCGTGTAGCTGTGTCTGGGATTGCTCCCACCCAGGTGTAGGACCTTGTACTTGTCATGGTTAAACCTCATGAGGTTGGCATCAGCCCACCTCACAAGCGTGTCAAGGTCCCTCCGGATGGCATTCCTTCACTCCAGCATATCAACCGAACCACACAGCTTGGTGTCATCGGCAAACTTGCTGCGGGCGCACTCCATTTGGGCTTTACTTTGTATCTGTTTGTGGGAACACTTCATTCTCCCCCATAATTTTCACAACCACAGTAGTTTTGCATACAAGGAAATTATGGATACATGTTCTTTTTTTTAAAACTTTATTAAATTACGCAGTAAGAACCCATCTCCACACAAGTGTTTCATTTCTGGATAGCAGAGGTATAATACATGAGCCACAGGTGAGTGCATTACCCCTCCCTTCCCCCCAGCTTCCAAGACATAAAACAGCATGTAGAATACACTCTTGTCTATGGTGCTCCAGATTGCTTGTGAGGTTATTTTTAACTGGAGAAAAGTAAAAAGAACTGACAGTGTCAAGTGTCCTGTCCCGCATACGAATGTTCTTCAATGCAACATGCAAACACCTTCTTTCTCGCAGCACGTGGATGGCAGAGGGTTCAGGAAGCAATGGCAGTGGAATGCATTTGCATGGGTATCGTTAGATATGAAGCCTGTGACTTCCATAGAGTTAATCAGGCAATCAGAATGCAAAAAAGGCCATGTGTCTGCTGGAAATCCTCACACTTCAAGGTGCATGTCCACAAAAAATTGGCAACAGAGGAGAAAGTGAATTCTAAGACCTACTGAGGAGGCAGAGCAGTCAGCATAGTGCAAATACTGAAAATAATACAAGTTTGGCTATTATTTCTGCCTGGTGTTACTTTATGTCATCCCGAAATTACTAGCCAAGCTTTCTACTCAGATGAACTGCTGCAAATCCATTCAGTTAAATGAATTTTATGTCAGTAGCAGGCTTGGCTCAAATCCTTTAATACTTGTATTTTGATTGAAAAAATGCTGTATTTAAAGTGTGTTTTATTCTGAAAAGTGACTGAAGTGGCATAAAGAATCTTCCCATGTCTGTCATTTTTCAGCAACTGTGCATAGTGAACTCCCCACGTTTACAGAAGAGAAACATTTTATGCGTAGCTACGCAAAGTTACCTGGGTTGAGAACACCAGTGTGCGCTTCCGCTTTAGCTATCGGCACCTGCAAGATTCTGCAGCTGTTACTGAGTTGTGGTAGGCTGATTTGCTCTAAGAAAAGGAAGCTGCCTTCTCCTACATGTCCCACTTGAAAACAACTGGCAGACAAGCAGGACATTGATCTAAGTAAGGAGATGCCATTTTTAGAGAGACTTTTCTGACCATAATCACACTTTTGAGTGCAGAACTGATTGAAACACCCAACCAAGCAGAAAACTGGTGGAAGATTCACTGTGGATGCATTATTGAACAACCATCTACAGAAGTAATATGGCAAAGGAAATTTACTTTGCAGATATCTTTACAGATCTAGTTGAACAAAAATTGGAGAGTCCTTCATTTCTTGGATTATACATATACCCCTGGGAACTGAAGCGTTGTAATTTACAAGTGTGAACTAAAAGTATTAGGAAAGCGAAGCAAAAAGGATATCACTCTACCTCCACCAGAACATCACTTTATTGTTTATCTGTCATCAACAATGTAAAACTCTACTAGATACTCTATCCTGGTTTTTAAAAAGGTAAAGATTACATTGGATTAGCTACGTTGTACGAAAGAAACTACAGCAATCACAGTAGAATGAGATTGGAGGGACAATTTGAATTACAAAAAAAGTGTACACTGCAAGCAGAGGGAAGTGCACATTAAATCAAATGCCTGTAGGATTCATTACTTTTAAATGCACAGCGACAATTTGGAGAAACTGTACATAATAGAATCACAGATGACTTCAAAATAACCAAAATTACACTTTGCATTTGACCATCCAACTCCTAAGGAATCACTGATGTTCCGTATTTTCAGTGCTTTTGGAAAATTTGTTTACCAAATGAAATTTAAGTTGGTAAATTTGACTAAACTGTGAAGTAGAAGGATTGAAATGAAAAGTATATTGGAAGTACGCCTAACCTACAAGAATAAGCCAAGAGGGGTATATGCAAGAGGAGGCTGGGAGGGAGGAAAGAAAGGAAAGAGGAAAGGGAGAAGAGAACAAAGGCTTTTTCTTCTATCTCAGAAGTTCTTCCAATGTGGCATATATCTGATGTACAGCTCTTCGCTTTCAGTCCATTTCTGAAGTGTACATTTTGTAGCCTTTTCCCATACGAACTGGTCAACTCAACCAGCACTGTTGCCACGCAACAAGAGTAACAAGAATCTGAATGCATCAAATCTTCCCTTGCTGTGATTTCTTCATGGCCCCATTTTTTCTGTTTTCCTTTGACCAGGGTTCGGTGTTTCCTGAAGTGTTCACAGGGTCAGGTGGAATTGAGTTCCAAATCACTCTGCGGTTTGTAGCATCCCGATTTCTTTCTGCAGCTAACCCCCAGACACGTTTGCAGTTCTTCCATAGCAGAAAGACAAACCGTGTTGCTCAAGCGGTGAGCTTTCACCCTTGACTGTGGGGGTTGCAGACCATTGTGTTTAGCGTATCCCTGAGTGCAGCTATCCTGCAGGATTCACTTCCCAGTGCACCGAGATTTCCTAGGTTTCCTCAGATTAAGCCCCAGTATGCATCACCACCGACTGTGGTGCGGCTATGGATGCCTGAGGCCGAGTTGATTCTGGTGGATGTCTGACCTTGCTGAACCAGACTGATCTGCTTTCTCCCTACTCATACCCAGGCAGTCCAACCTTCATACAGCTGAGCCAAGTTATCTAGATTAGTTGCTTCCTTAATCACAAAGTCAACCTATTAAAAAGGTCAAACAAGTAATTAAAAATAAGCCAGATTTTTTAAAGTGTTTCAGCAATCTTAAAATTTGAGTCACCTGCAGATACAGAATTTCAGTGAGAAGAGATCTATAGTAACTGTAAATCTAACATAACTGTGTAAACCA
Source organism: Neopsephotus bourkii (assembly GCF_033783945.1). Taxonomy (NCBI): domain Eukaryota; kingdom Metazoa; phylum Chordata; class Aves; order Psittaciformes; family Psittacidae; genus Neopsephotus; species Neopsephotus bourkii. The sequence goes on from NW_026900643.1 coordinate 466,256, forward strand.
CGTAAAAAATAGGAATTTATACTGCAGGGGCAGACCACGATCATACATCTCATTCACAGCCCCTATCTTGAAGATAGTCACAATGTTCTCACATTCACATAGCCATCTGGGTCCCCTGACTCAGCCTTCCAGAGTCACAGGTGCGACTGTGTTATGCCAGAAAAAACAGACAAGTTCTGTCTTTTAGACAGTGGTACAGATCTCATGTTCTGCCTGGGTATCAACAGCTGCATAACATTTGTTAGCTTACTGATATACAGAAGGCAATTTTATTCAATTCTTAAGTTTATCAAATGCTTTTGTTTTCTGTATTGTAGATTTATATAAAGAAAAGAAAGCAACAGCGTACCTTGATTTGCATTGGAATATAAATCACATATCTTGGAAGGGATGCCCCATTCACAGTAGGATTTTAAACTGCATACTTCAGCATCCACACACATGTGCTTTCTATCAAATATTTAAAGTGAGGACTAGGATTGGAACTTCACTATTTTGAACTCACCTGTTCAGCAACAGACATTCTCCTGTTGGGATCCACATCTCGGCCCTCTAACTTGGCTTTGACCCTCTTCCACACGCTAACTGCATATGAATTCCTTTCCTGCACAGCTAAAGGTAAAAAATAAAATCTATTCAATTTTACATTCCTGCACAGAAGCCCACTGAGGTGTTTGGGGATTTTCTTGCTGTTGTCAGTGATGGGTTTTTTGGTTAAAGCTTTGAATTTTATTTGTTTGGGGGTTTTTTAGCCCTATATTTACCTTTGCCTGTTTTAGGGTCCCTGGCTGTCTTTTTGGGACTACAGGCAGCACTTCTGCCAGTTCCTGGGACTGTGCTCGGAGGAGTATCTGCTGACGTGGCAAGATTTTTCTGAATTAGCTTTCTTGCATTCTGCGACATCACCTCTGGCTGAGTTTTCTGCCCTGTGTTGCTACGTACAGCTGTAAAGGAGTTATTCAAGAATATATTATAGATGCAAGAACAAGCACAAATAAAAGTGTAGCAAATGCAGCTATCGGTACTAGTGTACAAATGCATTTTAAATTGTATTTTAAACTCTGTACCAGTTCCCCTCTCTTCAATCTTTCTGTTTTCTGATTTCCTTCACTTAATCAACAAGATGTTTTGGTTTGTTCCACTGCAAAACATTTAATTCTATTATTTTGTATGGCACTTAGAAAATGCAATTCTTGTTCCTGACAGAAATCAGGGACCTGTGCTTAGCCCAAATATTGACAGTAGAATAATCCTTAAATAGAAGGAAACCCATGCTCATGAGAAAATTTGTGGTTTTAACTGTGAAGTCATGAACATTTTGCTTGAATGACCTTGTAGGATTTCTGGACTGATTTCAAGGTCACCATACATTTTAGTACTGGTTTCAACACAAATCACCATTCAGTTAATATACGTGACAATGTGTTCCATGTGTTCTGGGCTTTACGGAGTGAATCCAGATCTCAAAAGGCTATTCAAAGGCTAGGATAATCACTCATTCACTATTGCATGGTCAATAGCTTTAATTTTATAGGCTTTCATAATCTTATCGAGATTGTCTGTATTTCAAGATTTAAAAGTTACGACCTCCTCTCTGTATACATTCCTGGTATTTGAATGTTTGTACTTTTTCAAGTATTACCTGCAGCAAAGGTTGGCTGATATGTAGCAGCTGATGTTGGGCTTGAGCATTCATTTGATGTATCCGTGACTAAGGGTGATGCAAACCCCACCAGATTATTGTAGACACTAGGAAACAATAGAGTTGATAAATATTCATGCAACTACTTGCCTTACTGAAAACTCAAAAAGACAGTCAAGTCAAACCCTGCAAAAAGACTCCTGCATTCTAAGACTCGAAATGAATTCTAAGACAGACAAGGTACCAAGTAGGTATCCTGTGCTGGCTGTGTTTCTGCCATGTACAGGTAGACAGACAAGCAGCATGCCTTTTCCCAGGAGAAGGTGACTTTCTTACCTTTGGCTCTGTGTTTTTAGTTCTTTCAAGGTGGGAGTTATTTCCTGCAGCATTTCAACATGTTCCTGACTGCGGACTTGACCCATAACCTGAACTAATGTAAACAAAACTGTCTGAATATTATCTTGCCACGATTTATATTCGCCCAAGAACTGCCTAACACTATTCTCATAGGGAACATCTTCACCATCTGCCAAAGCTGCTTCTTCATCCTGTAACAAAGACATGAAAGAAGGGTAACTGTTCATTATATTTTGGCTAAGAGAATAAAGCTGAGCATTTCTTAACCTTTGCGGCTCCTCTTATTTGACTACAAAGAACCATAATTTTCAGTAGTTACACTTCAAGGAATTTGTAAAACATTTGTAAAAGATCAAATGTTTTGCTGATTAAAACCCAAGAGGATTTGTAAACACAAAAGAAGATGTTTCAGCTCCTGAATGAGAGGAAAGGTTTAAGTCAGCCAAAGCCTGATCGTCCTAGCTCTAGAAATAAAGCTTTATAAATTCTTAGAGGTGAAATGAATTTTATGTCTTGAACTCCATAAGCATAAACACATTTCACTGTTTCTAGACTTTAAAAAGTACACCATTAAAGTGTTACTTTTCCTTGAACTATAGAGGTTTGAGGAATAACTTAACGAAGTTTTAGGCATACCTTTGCCATAGCTTTCAGTAGATGTTTGACATCTCCAAGTTGTCTGTTATGACCTGTGAGCACAGTTTTAATACTATCCACCAGATTCTGAATTGTTTCACAAACTGTTTCTATTTGCTGTTCTCTTTCTGTTTGTACTGTCCTCTGTGTAGATATTTCCTGGGTCAACTGCTTGTGAGCTGAGTGAAGCCATTCAGAGCTGCCAATAGGATGTTCAAGACCAGTGCCCTAAAAATAGCAGAAACACCTTTGTATCTGTATCCAAAGATAAAATTCAATTACTGTCTGAATGCTACTGCCAAGTGTTTAGCAGCTGATGGAATAAACTCTGTAATGCACAACCCATTAGGAAGGATATATAACATTTAGAATGAAAGTCAAAATTGGGAACTCGTGATTATAATGATTCTATAGTGTTATATATTTTGCTTTGACCTTTACTTACCACTCTCTGAAGTAGTCGAAGTTCCAGTTCAGAGACTGAACTGTTGAACTGCGATGCAAAAGAACACATCTGTTGACAACGTTTGAGAAGTTCAAATAATGCAGCATCAAGATTTAAGGCTTCTGCTGTTCTAGTACGTAAACTTTCAAAATGAATGATATTACTGCAGAGGAAAGTGACCTGAAAAATCAAAGCAAGTGAGAAAAATTATTCCATTTAAACTGTCTATTACACAAATTGCATTTGTTCCATGCCTTTAGAAGGGACAATTTTAAATACAACAGTAAAGCTACTCTGTTGCAGTATCATTTCAGGGTCATCCAACCCTGCAGCAATCCCCCCCAGAGGTTATACATAACAGTTTTCAAGTGAAATTCCCAGAAGTATTTGGTTATTTATGTCTGCTCTTTAGATGCTGAGGAGGAAGAATGTCTTCTACACAAACCTCAAGCAGGAAATGCAGAGTAAACACACTTACAAAGTCAACAGTACCATACTGCTGTACAGTACCTGGCTTGCTCTTTGACTTTCTTTCAGTACAAGGTTTCTTCTTTCAGCAATAGTGGCATCAAAATCTTGCAAGACTGGTGCCAGTGCAGGATTAGCACCTCCTGCCCATTTTAAACGCTGCTCAATACTTGCTTCAAGTGCTGCTAGTTTCTCCTATGTTGGTGACCAAAACACATACACAGATATAGATAATCCATACAGATATATAGTCTTAAGCCTAACTGCCTAACTTTAAAAAAATTATGCATGTATCACATGCAGGCATGCTCTTACACCCATATATAGAAGAGAATGTGGCACTCATGACTGACAAATGTTATCTTATACTCTTTAAAGGTTTATTTTCAGCACACATCACAACTGGATTTGATTGTTATGGAAATAAAGTCACCCGTCTAGGTTACAACACATCAGAACACTCTGTCCCCACCAAACCAAAAGCAGGTTGAAAGTAATCACATTTCTAGACTAAAAATTATATAAAATCATAGAAGTCCTGAATTATTTTATAAATAATTTTCAAAAAACTATTACAAACAGTAACTTCACAATTAAAAAGGAAACAAAAATTCAAGAAGCTAAGCATTATTTAAACAATTACACATGCTATATTACTGGTACTCAAAAGCCTAAAAAGCTGAGCCAAGCCACAGCACACAGAAACCTTAACACACAAAATAACTGATTGCCTGGATCTACAAAGGGAGCTGCTAACACTTGGTAAGATAATAATGATGATCTAGGTCAGACAAACTTAAAGAACAGGAGCATGATCAGCCTTCAGAAGAGAAAGTACTTTCACATACTCATATTTTCACTTTTGAAACAAACTGCGTGATATTTCAGAAAGAATATTTTGTCTGAGACAGCAAAAAAATCAAGCAATGTACCAGTATACATCAGACAGGCTTAAAAAGAGATCAGTGAAAATACCACTAAATCTGTGCTTTGACAGCAAGAGAGAGAACATAACCCACAGGTGGGAGATAATTTTGCCATTTGCGTTACGTCGCATTCCAATGCGCTGCTGAACAAACCTCCCAAAGGTAACAGTACCTGGACTGTTGCAATTGAAGCTTCAATCTGACTGAGCGTGTGAAGTTTCTTTTTCATGCTGGCTAAAATTGCGGAACGAGGTGGAGGAGTAACAGAAATAGCTTGTGGGCGACTGATGAGGAGATCTTCGTGCTGCCACTTTAAGGAAAAAACGGGAACACCTGATCAGCCATACTTCTCAGCACAAAATATTTCGCTTCACAAATAGTAATTGTAGTACTCTGGCATACTTGATAAGTAAGGGCATTTTAAAAGGGCTAAATGTGAGACAATACCAGCATGCTTAGAAGTCCTAAATTGTTAGTGTTGAATTACATAAGCAGCAGGGTATTTATACTATTAATCAGTCACTAACTTACTAGGAGTGTTTTACACACATTTCCCTGATCTAAAGAAAAAACCCATCAATAGTCAGAAACAATTCCTTTGTGATGAACTAAAACAAACACAATTTTGCTTACCAATCTGTTAACTGGTTCATTAACTGACATGGAGAAAGCCTTTCCCTTAACCTCCAAATCACTACAAAATGAAGATCAATGATACTATAACACAACTAGATACCAGCATAGAGCTCAAGTTGCACAACAGCATTTATGTAAAGCCCCAGAGGAACATTTTTAGAATTGACACAACTACTATTTATATTTTGTCACGAGGCGAACAGTGGAGCAAGATGAGTTACTGCATTAAAACTTAAAAGGAAAGGTGCAAGATGACGCTCAGCAATGCATAACCTCTGTTTTAAGCAATCTCCTCAGTCATAGTCTCTTTGAAAAAGAGGAAGAATGGAAGAACATTGCTAGCAAGAAAGCAAGTAAACGACTTCTTTTCTAGTAAATTACTTAATACCTGCAATTTTTTCCTTGACTCCAAACGTACACCCTTCCACACTTGAATCTTATACAGCAGCTAGTCTTTAAAAGAAGCTAAGCTATAACACCTCTTTTCCTTATACATTGACAGAGTAATTTAAAACCGAAATACTTCAAGTCCATTAAAATATTCTACAGCTCATCAAACAAAATAAAGAAGCTCTTGTACTCACAGTAATTAAAGCTCACTTTCCACAGACACAATTTGGAGAGAAATGTGTTTTGTGCATTGTGGCCTTACCTGGAACATGGCAATATGCAACTGTACTCTCTGAAGACTGGTCTTGCAAGATGAGATACTGGTTTCAAGTCTGCGCACTAGATCATGCTTCTTCCACGCTGTATCATATGAACTAGCTAATACTGTTGCCCTGTTCATGACCAGCTGCGAGAACTTGCCAATTTGGATATTGTGCTCCACAGCTTTCTTGCACAGGTCATCCACAGAAACTTTGCTTTCTGCTCCAAAGTCTTTAGCTTCTACCTGAGCAATGATATCAACACCCAAAGCGCTGATGAAGCTGCACAGAGTAAGTCCCAAAGCTTGATTTGGAAGTCCAATTAAAAGCTGTCTCACAAAGTCAGCTGTAAAAGCCTTGATTGGTTTGGCCATTTGGTCTTCACTAAAACAAGAGTTTCTGTAAAGGGCTTTCACATTGACAATCTGAACAGGTCCATTTACTGCATTCTGCTCTTCAAGTGAACTGATACCTTTTAAAGCAAATACATGATATTTTTGTTATAAACATAGCAAGATTAGAGGAGCTAATTTTAAATTTCTGCATGCTTGCCATGTATGAAAGGTAAGTGACAGCAGAAGTGACCATTTTACATTCTTCTCAAAGGCACTATTCCATCACTCTATGAGAAGCAGACAAAGCAATACTGAATATGTGGTAACATTTCTTTACCTGACAATGTTTTAGAGAAGGTACCACAGAGTCTGAAAAATTCTTTAATTGTCTGCAGTCTCTTCAGAAAGAAAATTTCCTCTAGAACTTGCCGATTATTGTCATCATCAAAGAAGTTAACTTGGGTGCTGCGGGCTTCCCTGATGATGTCAATCTTACGCCAAGCAACAGGTATTTCCATCTTGTTTAGCTGAGAAATGTAAAGGGAATATAGTTTGTTTTTGCAAAGCTTTCATCTTCCTGACTCAAAGTACTTTGTAAAGAACAAATCCATACCTTTTCAATCAATAAACCAAATGCAGTTTCCACTTGAGCAAACATTCCATCAAAGGCTACCAGAAGCATCTGCCCAGCTGACATTTTGGGGGTTTCATCCACTGAACCATTCCTTGGCTGAATCAGTTCACCATACTGAGCATGAAGTACTCTTTTAAAAGAGAAAATTATATGGTTTTGGTTAGCCTACAAGAAATAAGTAGGATTTTCTTAAACGGATTTGAATCCAATAGCCAGAGCAGATTGGAACGAAGATGCATCTGAACAAGGTGAAATCTCTGCATGCTCTTCTTACACCTCTACTTACCACATAAATCTTAATGCTGGCCTCATAAGAACAGCTAAAGATACCATATAAGACAGGATTATATTAAAGGACCAGCTACAAAGCTAACTTAAAATGCAGGTAGATGATACAAACTATACTTCCTATGAGCATGTTAAAGTTATGACAATAAGTGACGTAAATATCTTCCCGTCATTAAAATCAAGTACTGGTTTTAAAACATAATACATGTAAATGCCTGAATGCACCATGGGGTAAAAAGGTGGAGGATGAGGTCTCAGTTACAGTTGAGACTGTTTAACAGCTTACTGCTCCTCAAAGTTGGTCTTATCCTCTCCCTCCCTTATATCACTTTTGACCCTTCACTAACAGGCTGAGCAGGCTTGCCCATGGGTAAACCAGGAAGAAAATTAACCTAAGAGAAAAAAGTAAATAGTTTTCAACTGGTATAGCAGCCTTCCTTGCAGCACTGATGGAGCCACCATAACTGGCACAAGGGAAGCTTCAAGATCACTTCTATGTAGCAGGAAGCTTTTGAATTGGCTCAGCTGTCTGCCAAGAGCTTCTATACAAAGGTACTGTTCCACATTACAAGATGCACAAGTCTCTTTGTTTGGCTGGGATTTTGTTTATTTGTTTTGTTGTGTTTTTTTTAATGAAGTCACCAATTCATCATGCAAAAGCTGCTCATCAAACCTCTTGATGGAGAAGTTCCATAGTTACAAACTCTCCTTTCCCAGGTTCCTCCCACAAACTAATGGACCAGTTTCTATTTTTAGCATCCCTTAACCTCAAACATAAAACCACAACTGTGTGTTTTGAACAAAGTTGATTACCAAAAGTCAACTTCAGGCAAATGTAAATGTAACTTGCTATAGTTCTGTATGTCTATGCATGCCTGAGAATAAGTGCACAAACACATAGAGAGACAATGTGCACTTTAGACACTGCACTCCGCTTAAGGGTTTTCTTGGACAAGAAAAGCCTGTACATCAAATAAATAATATTCAGCCAAACTAATGTTGTGCAGTCCTCATTCTCTCACACCTGAACTAAAAAGTGATTTACCTTGCAACATCAATGTAATGAGTATGTGTTTCTTCCTCTAGTCCCATGGCAGCATTTCGTAAGTAGGCTTGGAGAGATTCAACCAAAGTTTGCAAAGGGACTCCATCAGTTGTTTGCTCAATGAGATTATCTAATTCATGGAGCATACTCTCTAAAGTATACTCCCCTTTCATTAAGCACCTAAGTGCTTCAGGAAAAATGATCTGTCGGAAGTTCGAGTTCAGCTCCTGTTGGAAAGCAGGCATGAAAACATTAGAAATTTTCCCATCTCAAGAAGTATCATATACAGCATCTTTCTCATTTTAGTAGTAGATATTCTCTGAAAGATAACATGATGGTGGTCAACCAAGGGTCAAAATCGACTTTTTGTTTTTAAGTTGAAAGAAATCAGGAATCCATTACACTCTGTACAAACCCAAAGGTTTGACAATTGCATAATATAGCAACAACTACCTTAACTGCATCATCAGCAGTACCATACAGCAATTCTCAGCAGAGCATTAGTGGTACAGACATCACACTTCACAAATCAATTTAATCAAATTAGGTAGCTTCTCTTTCCATTACATAACTTTAAAAGAGTAGGTTAAATTATTTACAGAATTTGTGATTTGTTAAAACTGATTGCACTAGGCAAGGAAAATAATCAAAAATCTTGCCAGACAGTGATTATTTGAGTCCTAGTCATGCCACAGAAATCAATGCAGGTAAGATCAGTACCTTAAATGGCATAAAGCAATTTCCTGCAAGCAGAATGCACCAGAGGGCTAAAGGCAGCTATAGAAAGAACCAACCAGTATGTTCTGTCTCCAAAATGAGACAAGACACAAAGGAAAAAAAAGATCAGTTATCTTGGCTGCTCAGTGAGCTACACATCTTCCCTAAGAGCTCACAGAGAGGAAAACAATGTGGGTGAAAGATCTCAGCTGCAATGCAGTGAAATTGCAGGATGTTTCCGAAGTGTTAATACTTTGAGGAGTGAAAAAACAACATGACAAAAATCTCAATGTGCTTACACAGGTTGGTAGGAAAATATTTGTCAAACACAACAGTGGAACCAAGAGCCTCAATAAGCTATTTCCACCCGCCACAGTTTATAAACCATTTGAGTCTTCAGCAGGTATTTCACTCAATCTGCCACTAATGTCTTTTTGTTTGTTTAGTTGGTTAAGGTGGAAACATTTCTAAACCACAAAATTATAAACCCAGTTTTTTCCTTCCCAATCTTGGAGACAGGGGCCTGTAAAACAGACTTTCAGAATTTGTTTTGAACCACTTCTTTTAGGTGAAAATAAGTAAGACTTAATAGGAGCAGAAAACGGACAGAGCATAGACTAAACAGCTTGGAAACTGTTCTGGACTGCCAGCAATAGAATAAAAGATTGAAAGCAAAACAAAACTGATGTGTCTATAAATCAGATACTAACAATTATTATGGTCACTTGACAGCAGTTTTTACAATTTGTCAGATATAGATCAAAATGGTTTCTTTCAACCAACGTAAATGGCAGTAGCAAAGCCTATTCAGCTCAGCCAAACACAGCAATGAAGACGACTAAGGTCCAACAAAATAAAAATCTCAGCAGCACCATAAGCAAACATTTGGCCATTTAAGGAAGAAGATGTTAAGAATGGCTTAGCTGAAGCCTTAGAAGTTCAGGGATTAGGAAAGGAAAAGTAACACAAAAGCATCACCTGAAGTGAGATGTATACTCCATTTGCTAAGTGAACAGCTTCTGATGCTTCAAGTGGATTAGGAATATCTAAATCCTGGGGTACAAGATGACACTGCTTCAGCAACTGCACAAGGCAGGTAACATTCCCACTCATGCTGCAAAGCTCCTCCAAGAACCAGGCTCCATCTCTTGAAGTCAAATCAACCAGCTGCTCTCCAGCACTAGACGCTGCACCTTCCATCATCAGATTTCGCCTAGATGAATTACGACACTTAGACAATCTGCCTGCTATTGCATTCCCCACATAACCATCACCTGACTATTCCTTCTATGTGGTCTCAAACATGAGCACATATCAAAAAATTTCACAAGAGACAACTCACCTTGTAAGCGTACAAAGAGCAGAGATGATAACACTTGCTAAGCTCAGGGAGCCCTCCTCCCCATTTTCATGAAGGAAAACTTTTATGCAACGTTCAATTTCTTTCAGCTGCTCTTCACAAACAGGTACAGTAACTGCCTCCTGTTTCAAACGCTCCACCTGCCTGATAAGTCTGTTATTTATATCTGCTGCATAACGCTGTAGAGTCATTTCCGTAGCAGTTATGAACTGGCACATACTTGGAGGTGGCTGAGGAGCATATTGCATCTCATACCTGTAAAGCAAAAATACAATGACAAAGTTCTCCCTTCTCAAGTGCTAGCAAATTGCTTTCTGCTCTCTATTCTGGAAAATACTCTGCCTTTGAACAGTTGCCACATTACCTACTCCATATCAACTCTAAATAGCACAGAAGCTGACGGCCACCCTAATGACACTTTCATGAAGTCCTAGAATGCACCGTATTTCACACCTATTTGCAAGTACAGAAGGCAATCAGTGGTCCTTGGGCAAAGAATGAATAGAATAGGAAGAAAACGGGTTTTGGTGTAAATGCTCAAATATAATCTAGATCTTGTAAGCCAAGCAGTAATAATGCCAATGCTTTTGACTTTAGAAAAAAAATAATTGCTTGAAATTCTGCTTTAACAAATTAAAAAAATCTTTACTGAAGTGATTTTTAAATACTATAACTTTCTAAAACCCCTAAATATCACTACCCTAAAGCCACAAGAGTAGTTCTTCATGGCAATGTTACTTGGCTTTCTTTTTGCAGTACACAGATTAAACTCCGCAATGGTATTTTTAAAGCAGTTTTTCATCTTTTATTTTTTTTCCAAACTTCTGGAATTACATCTTAATCTTGTCTTGCTTTCTAATTAGATCAGTCCTCACAGAAGTATTTGTTTTAATTGGAAAACTAAAATCCCAAAGTAACTTGAAAATTAAGTTCTTCAAACAATCCATTATTTATCGACTTACTTCCTGAAGATATCCTGACAACGCTCTATTGTCATGTTACAAATGAGTTCTTCCATCCAAGTTTTCCACTGCTCTATTCGGTGTTTCTGAAACACAGCTTTTGGATACTGAAGAGCTACTGTTGCATAGTTGTGCAGTTGCTCAAGACAACCACGTAACACAGATCTTCTCTGCTGGAGAAGAGCACCAACTTCACCTTCCAGCTGTTCACACTGGCTGATGAGATGTGCCTGGCCTGCATTTTGCAGAAATGCTGTTGCTGGTACATAGCTCGGAGGACCTTTTAAGAAAGATGGTTAAAAATTAAGATGCATCTCTGAAACACACGTTTTATAACATACAAACACTGAGCACTGACACATTTTGAAAAGTATTCTTTTACTTGTGATAAAGAAAACAATGAGAATTCACACTGAGAACTCTGAGCACAAGGTAAGAGAATAATCTCATGCCCAGCAAGGGTAAGATAGACAAGGTCCTTCAGACAGCTTTGCACAGAAGCCTTGAAAGTTATAAATCACCCTTTGAAGGCTACCCTAGGTCCTTGCCTTTAAATTGGAGGATACTCATAGTGTCTCCTGATACTAAACTCTAGATATTTTCAAACCATTAAGAAAACCCACAAACACTGTTTTATACCTAGATCCATTTGTGTGCTAATTTCTTGAAGAAGACTTGCAAGTTGCGTTGCTTCTAAATTGCTGAAAGCAGTTTGGTAATGTGTTATCCACTGCTCAAACTCATTCAGCTTCACCTGGATTGCTTCCTGGACAGCTCTTTGTTGAGACTGCAACTGTGTGTGCTCAGAATACCTGAATTATTAAAGCCACAGAATTAAGTAAGTACCAGAAGGAAAAAAATACTTAACTATATTGAATAGAAAACAATATTGAACAACTACTTTGTTGATCAGAAAATAAACGCCTTTTCCCCAATTACATAAAACTTCAACAGTGTTAATAATTAATTTTCCTACAAAATAATGCATGTGCATAGTCATGCAATTCTGAAATCTTTGATCAATTGAAATAAACTCAAAAATAAAGAACTAGAAGCCTAGATGAAAACATTTTTGTCTTGGGGATCAAGTGTAGAATATAGACTAGCACAGGTTATACTGATGGAGTATGATACACAGGACATAAATAAGATTATTCAGTAGGAAAACAGTTTCAATAGCAGTTATGTACAGGAAGTGACTTGCTTACTCAAGAATAGCTTGTACCCAGCTATTAATCACCCCCATATATATGTATTTTGAACATTTAACTCGTAAGTACATTACTAAATCACCAACTGTATTGGACTGTGAGATTCCTGACAGGATTCCTGGCTCCTCTGTACCTGTGCTGAAGTGTGTGGGAGGGATGATCCACTCCTTCTGCACCTTCCAGAAATTCTATCTCCTCCAGTAGTTTTCCTTGTAACTTTTCTACATCTGTCAACTGCTCTTGCAGGTTCAGATACTCTTCTAAACTACTGTCCAATTTTGGCAGTACAGCAAGCATTTCATCTCTGTTCTTGAACCAGTTAACCTATAACCAAGACACAGACGTTATACAACTGTACTTAAACAGGTAAGAGAAAGTAATATATGGCAGCACTTAACCCTTCAATTATCTTGTTAATCTAGGACTACCTCCAGTGTTACAAGTGCTACAAGCACTAAATCTTAACAGACATGTAGATGCTCTCTAAACCTCTATTTTTATTCCTCTATCTAGCTTAGATTCCGGAAAAATATTACAAGTTTTAGTATTAAGCACACAGAAAATGAAAACTAAGTATTTGCAAGTTCCATATAAGCACTTTCCTTGATATAAACTAAATTCAGCTCAATAAAATCTGTAAACTATTCCTAATAAATGATCACCAATGAATGTTGGGTCTTCCTGTACCTGAAGATGCAACTAAATGTAGTGAAAGCATACAGTCTACTTTGGTTATAAAAAAGAAAACTGTTGTAGTAAACTCACCTTTATCTCAGCCACTCTTGAAGAAAACAGACTACGTGTAATATCTCTTTCCATTTCTCGTTTGCTTTGTTTGTTCTCAGCCTGCTGGCCACCACCACCATAGACAGCTCCAGCAAATCCTGCCTCGCCTCCTGCTGTCCAGTCCACCAGAGGATCATAAACAAAAGCTTCAAGCAACGTAAGCAAAGTCTCTCTCCCACGCCGCATAATATGAAGGACCTGCACCATATTTTAAAAAGACCCATTCTGATCTTAAATTACCCTTATAGAACAGTGGGATTTTAAATGCAAAATACTGTACTTGAGTAGGTAACAGAAAGCTGTAACTTTGCTCTAACCACTACAAACACAGGAAGAACACCACAGTACGTACAAATGCAGCTAGCCTGTAGTAACACCACTAAAACTAAAGACTGTATTCTAGCTAGCCTTCTACACGAAGTCCTATTAAAATCAAAGTAGAAAAGGCAAAGGCTTTATAAATAAATCAGTACCAGAATGTGTAATAGAAAACTTTTAGGATAGCATCTGGCAAATGACAGCCTTCAGGTTTCCGCATGTTTCCTAACTTACCTGTTCACAAGAAAGCCTGAAAACCCCTTCTACACCTGTCACTCCAAGTGCTGTTTCAATATTGTGCGTCATCCGGAACGGAACCTTCTCTGGTACCCTAAGGCTTTTCCCTTTAAGACAAAAATTTAAGTTGTTTCTCTTAACTAGCAAGAAGGGAAACCTTTTATTTGAATAACATATAGCATTTTTTAAATTACCTTTTTCAAAGCAAACATTATAATCTATGTGGACAACTTCTCCTGTAGTCATATCTATAAGAACATTATCCAGATGTCTGTCTCCAAGACCAATGATGTAGCCAACCATGGACATAACTGCAGTGGATCTTGCATACGACTTTAAAGAGAGTTTCAGGAAAAAATTATTTGTGGGAATCCTCTGCCAACACATTGGACTGACTACCATCTTAAAACATTATCTTAAATGTAAGCGTAAGACAATTCAAACCCAACTTATTCCAAGCTGTTTTCTATTTGCCTGATATCTTACAAGAGTTTTCATGTCATAGGCTGGTAATTCCAGTATAATAATATAGAGCTATATTATTTCAGATGGTACAACTGCCAACATTTCCTGTTACATGAAACTTCAGCAGTGACAGCTCACCTAACTCAACAGTATCATTGCTTGAACACATCCCAGGCATTTGCTGCCCCTCACCCCATTAAAAACACAACCTTTCAAAGGGATAGATATCCGCTATAACTCACCTGTGTAACTCTCCACCATTCGTCTGGTGTAGTACATGATGACCAGAGCTCCTTAGCTAAGAGATTTGGGGGAGTTGCTTCCATCAGTTCTTCCAAAACAGCCCTCATTACGTTCAAGGGCCAGTCACGACGTGACACATCAAGACTAAGCCCAACTGCCTTCAAAGCGGGTCCAATTTTACTGTAGTAAAGTTCACTTGGTCTAGGAACTATTCCAGGATTCTGAGGAGTCTGGTAAGAGTCCTGAGCCTAGAAGAGATAAAAACTGTAATTTACCCATTACAACTCATTACTACAGAGAAGCATCCCAAATTCAGATTTGGTGAGAATGAAATACAAAAAAAAAAAAAAAAATCAACTCCTCTACCAAGGATGATTTAAACCTCAGAATTCTTTCAAAATTCAATAGTTAAAAAGCCTAAATGAACAGAACACATTGTTTTGGCTTAACCGTACAATTTATGAAGGAGATTTTTTAAAATGCAACTGTAAACCCCACATTTAGAATCAAATAAGAATGAGAGAATGAGATACTGAACTAAAATAACTTTAATCATAATTAACTCTATTTGTTTAAACCCAATTCTCCCTGAATTATCATATAAGAGTATATTCATGTAATATATACTGTGTGTATGTGTATATATATATATGAAAATACATATTGACATCTAGTGAAATCCCAAGAGATAAGAATATACAGAACCATTCTGGGTTACTATAAAAAAACCACAATCTTTTTAAGACAATGTTATGGAGAACTGGAAAGCAAATCAGAATAAGTGTTTTCCTCTGAATTGTTCAAGCTGGCATAAAACATAGTTGTTACCTTTTGTGCTTGTAACGCAGCTTCTCGCTGTTGCCACCGCTTGTAAAGACCAAACAAAGGTGTAGCTCCATCCACCCACTGGATCAAGCCTGATCTTGTTCCCAGAGGTGTCACAGAGTAATGCCTCGCATGGAACCTCGGTGTTTCTTGACGGTTAATAGTAGCAAACATTGTGTTCACAATTGATAAGAACTGCATGATTCTTTCATCCAGATGCAAGTCTTCCAAACCTGTGATAGGTTTTGTTTAAAATTTAATTTCTAGATAAAAATTCATCCTTTTTTGAAGTCCTACTTCATTTCAGACTATGAACAGCTTTAAAACTTACGTAGATTAAGGATGAGTTGTTCAGCCTAAACTTAAGTGTTTATGTAGCATTTGCCTACTAGAATCACCAGTTTATGATGGCTCACTCTGTGAGCACTACAGATGAGGTTACTAACATAATGAATAGGTCTTTCTCTTTCAGGAAAGGAATAAAGTCTCTGAAGTTCTCTTTTGTGTGCTACCTTAAACTCCTGGAAAAGTGCATCCAGCTAATCCCATCAGTGTGCAAGTAAAATACTGTTTCTGATGCAACCCTGCTAAAGAAAAGACACGAAACACCTGACTTACAGCTTCACAGGGCAAAATCCCTTGAAAATGTATGGTGAAGTGGGTGGGGGGAAGAGAGGGAGCAGATGGCTCAAAACAACTGTTTCTCTGTATCAGGCAGGCAGATAAAACAAGCTGCAAGCATGTGGATTCCTAGCTTTATTACAGTTTAATTTATACCAAGAGACAGTAACTTACAAGTGAAAACTTCAGTTTCTTACCTTTGAAGAGATAGGGATAGTTCTTCCCATCTGAGCCCAAGAAAAGCAGCTTTTTAGGTTTGGTTTTAGTAGGCAGGATTGTGATGGTGCTGCCCACGCTATGAATTGTGACTGTGTCTCTGGTCGATACCTCTCCAGGAAGTGCTATTTCAGTGTTCATCATGGCAGCCAACCAAGGACTAATTTCTTCAAGGCGTAAAAGGTAACTAGCTCGTTTCTGTGCTCTCTGCTGCAAACTTAGCATAACCTGTTCCAAAGAAGTTTAATTTAGGCAGATGTTCACATTAAGAGCTAGCAGTAGAAAAAAACTGTCACCAAAAGAAATGTAATGGTGGTCACCTTCTAGAAAGCATCCTTGCCACCCTATGAATCTAGCTACAGTTAAGGATGAAGATGACAAGAACAAAAACAAAAAAACCCCAAAACAAAACAAAAAACACAACAAAAAGAAAAAACCCACAAAAATAAACAAAAACAAAACCCCATCCTTTATGCAGCAAAGATACCCTGCCTGGTGATAAGCACCAAAGTCACAATGATTCCTTAAGATGTTTGCTCCTGCATTTATAAATATTTGAGCTGTGGTCAAAAGCAGCAGCATTCAGCAACCTCCTGTTTACATATCTGCTTGTTCTGCAAAGCAGAAGGGGAATTACAAAAAAACATCTATTTGTGTGTAAAACGTAAGTTGTATCTAGCAAGACTTTTTAAAAGCACCAGCATGGCCCCGGATATCCAAGTAAATATGTATTTTGTTTCTCCTCAGACCAATTAAGAACTTGGACAAGATCACATCATTAAAAACAAAGTCTTTGGGTAGGGTTGATCACTGGAAGCTTGCTGCAGAGCCAGAGAACTACACCAAACATGTTAAAATTTAAATCCAAATGGCATATAGTTTCAGAAAGACAGCACTTAAAAACCATAAAGCCATCTGTCCCCAAAACTGACAGCATCCCAGATGAAGAAGATGCAAGATTTGAAGAAAACAGAACAATTTCATTGGGTAGAAATGCAATACTGCAGGCAGCCAGCAGGCCTTCTTTCAGAGGCAATTCTAGCAGGCCTGCGGCGACTGCAGAGAAAGTTTCAGACTAATTTTGATGTGGCAAGAGAATGCTAAGGAGACAGGTCAAGCACACAGCACAGCAAGAGTGCTGAGCATGTCTACATTGTATTGCCTGTGCACAGAGTACCTCTTTAAACGGGAGCCAGCTGCTTCCAGGTTTAGCAGGATTCAAAGGATTCTTAAGTTTCTCCAGCGCATTTTCAATTGCTTCGCCATAGTTATCCTGAAACCATTTCTCATGAGGAGTTTCTGCAGGAGCTGCAGTGATGCTCCGTACATGTTCCAGAGCAAATACAATGGGCTTCATCAGAGCTGTATGCTTTTCACGCATGATTGCTATTTTCTCCTCTCTAGTAAAAACAAAGATTTCCTCTAAACTCCATAAAAACCACGTTACTTTATAAGCAGAGCAATAAAATAAGACTGAAAATGAGACACTTAAGAATTCACAAAAATTATTATATCTCTAAAATGAAGTCAAGGATGATTGTACTAAAATTAAGAGTATTTCATTCCACACTGAACGCATGTTCCTCTGAGCCACACTCCCCACACCTCACCCCCTTCTGGGCTTTTTAATAACTGAAACATTTTAACTGGGTTCTTCACCACTGGAAACCCTGAGGAGAAGCTCAGAGCTCAACCTACTCTAACAAACTGTTTTCCTTTTATTAAAGAGCTCTTTACTACTGCCTGAAGATGTACCACACTATAAAGAAGAGGGATATTCAGATCATGCTGTTCTCTCATTCCATGTCAGTCCTGACTATAAGAATTCAAGAGGCACTCTTAAGCTTAGCCGAGACCCCAGTGAATGGCTTCCCTCTTCCACAGATCCATTCACAGGAGAACCCAGGTGAAGAAGAAAAAAATTTGCTGAACACTGAAACTCAAAAGCAGATTAAGACATTCTGTTTACTCCAAATGGGTTATACTCTTCAGTGTGCTTGTTCTCATTTCAGCTGACTTGTAGAAAGACCTTGGAAATGAGAACCACAGGATCTCATAACTCATAACTGAATATGCATTGGTTCCCAACATATTATTGCTAAGGAAATTCCACCATGGATTCACAGATAGATTGTTGTTGGTTTTCATCTGATTACAGTACTAGCTGTAGCATCATAATGTTCTTGAAATAAAGTCACTGGCTTACATGAAGCAGCTAGGACAGTATGAATTAAGGAGCAACACCAGTACTGATTGGTTGAGTATGCTTCCCTAAGAATAAATATGTGTTACAATTATCACTTGAATTAATCAAAAAAGACATACTTCCGTAAAGTGTTGTTGTTTTGGACCCTCTTGACTTCATCTTCCAGTTGCTGAATCCTTCTGAGAACATACATATGCTGCTGCAGTAAAACTCCCAACCACAGTTCATCCCAAAGAACTGTAACTCTGCGCAGCTCAGCCACTAGCATCTGAACCTGTGTAAAACAAATTAAGATTCACTCACTTCTAGGAGTATTAAGACTTACTGCAGATACACAACATGAAAAAAGATGACTGCCTAACAGCAAGATGCACCAAGCTTTCAATAGGTCTACCCACAAATTATGTATTTTGTGGTTCAAATAACTGCGCAAGTAGCATACATTTGGATTATTTACCTGTAATACCATTGTTGGATTTGCAGCAGACAGTTTCTCCACAATTTTGCTGTAACAATCTTGCATCATTGCTTGATCTTCATTCAATCCAACTTTTGTGTCATCTTTAGTGCTTTCTTGAGAAGCTGGGGGGCTCCCTCCATCACATTCACCACCCAATAGTTCTTCTCCTTGAATATTACCTAGCAAAGTAGGGATGGCGGAAGGCAGCTTGTTTCCTAAATTAAGAACAGATGTTAAAATATCAGCTATGCTGCTCTGGCCTTGAAAGATGTATCAATCAACACTTCATTTCACATCAGGTCCCAATATTACATTAAGTACCAGCAAAGTACACAATGATGAAACTGAAAACACTTATTTGCCACACTGGTAAATCAAATGAAAGGTATCAGTGAGGTCCCACATAAGACAGAACGTATCAGAGTTAGTGGGGAAAACAAAAGGAATTCAATATCCTTTTATCCACTATGTAAAAATGTATTAGCTAAAGTGTATTTGAATATTTTTCCTCCATACCTGAAGTCTGGGATTCACTGCTAAGGGAAATGGTGCCCACTATTGCAGGATACAGTATGAGATGAGGAGAATCTTGAGCCACTCTACACAGTAAGTTGCAAATACTCTGACGAACATACACTTCTGGGTGATTCAGGCGGGAGAACAGCTGAGGTATAATACCTTCATACACAGGAAAAGAAAGTGTACCCGTTTCATTTCACCTCAAATGATGCAGAAATTTTATATTTTATCTTTAAAAGTCTGCTGGTTTTGCTTTGAGAGAACGTAAATGTCTTTTTTTAAGTATAAGCAATAGCTTATTTCCTTCTGCTATTCAAATACAGATAACATCAGACACAACGTATAAATCCCTTAGCCAAGCACTAGGAATTGAGTTTCGCACATTGTAGCTGTTGCATCATTTTTCAAAACGCAGGAAAATCTTGTTAATACTTCTTGAAGTTAGTAACAGCCCCTGAGCAATCAGAACCAGTAGTGTAGTGACAATCAACTACTTCTGACACATCTGGCTTTAGCCATATCTCTTTCTCTTAACTTCATTTTAAAACATAGCTAGGAAACACCCTTCCCCTGCACCCCCTGCACCCCACTTCAAGGTGGTAATATAATACTCCACAAGCTACTTCTCCTTTCTCCTTTCAATGTCTTAAGGCAGGGGAGGAAGGGGACCAGCATCTTTGCTACTTTCTTGTCCTAGGATCAAAACGCACAGCAGACTTCAACACTTTTAATAAAATTATTTAATATAAGACAGGCTCTCTTTCCATCAGGCTTAAATAAAAGTTTTATGAAAATGCAATGCTTTTCACTTGTATTTAGAGTAAATGCACTAAGATTAATTTTAACAACTACGTAACACATACTCACCTCTCCAAGGAGCAGTAGGTGTAGTTTCTAACCCATGCTCTAGATACTGTCTAAGCTCTCCAGCGTGTTTCACAAGCAGTCGTAACAGTCTGAGGGTTGCCATCACAATAACATCATCAGTGCTTTGCTCAGAAGTATTTCTTAAGTGTAGCCTTGGATCATCTTCATCACGTGGAACCTTGAAAGAAAGAATTACTTCTCTAAGCTAAGTTTATAGTTCACATAATCATTTAGAAAAGTCTGTAACTGCATGTCCTCATCAGTACTAACACTAACCTGACCAGCATTGAGTTTGAGAAAAGTGAAGTATGCACTGCAGGAGAGTTTATACAGGCTGAAGATTCTGTCTACAACTTTCCTCCACACTTTAATTAACCCTTCTGTTGCATTTTCATCAAGATCTGAAAGCCAGGGACAACTTGTTAATAATTGACGCCATATAACATCCACCATATCATCTTCTTCATTGTCTTCATTTTCAGTGATTTGTAGAGTCATATCTTCATCCTACATGCAAATAAAGCGAAAACAATTTGATCAAGTCCTCCAACCACTTCTACAATCCACATTAGTTCCTAATGTAGTTTTTGTCATGCAACTGCTTTACTTGATAACATTCGCACAGTCCATAGAACAGATGTGTTACCATTTAGCTAACAGATGGTTTCTCGGAGAACTCTAGTGTTGTCCAAATTTTAACTTCAAAATGTTTACAAGAGTTAATATGAAGCACAAGTAGAGGAAAAGTAAGGTTCATTCTGAGGTGGAACATTTCTGAAACAGGCAAATATACACTTACTTGAATCCCAGCTGGACGACACACTGCCTGCCCAAGAATCCCATAGATTTTCTCTTTATCTTCCTCTGCAATGTTGTCTGGAAGCAAGTTCTGAACCTCCGATTTTTCCCGGGGCAGCAGACGAACGCCTTCTCCCTGACTGTAACATTTGATGAATTATTGATTCCCAATAAATTAATATTTGTAGAGCTACTGAATGTAGTAAGACTGTATATATAAAACTTCTTGAAGGAAGAAACCTTCATCCTTATCTCAGAATTAGAATAACTTTTTACAGAGGGCAAGTAATACAGAAAATACTCAGTCCTCTGCTCACATGTGACTTCAGACCACAAAGAACAGTAAACATAAATAGAAAGCTACAGTTTATCTTAAGAAAACTAGTTGTGTTGTATAGATTTAAACATTAGGATGAATTTACCTGGCATTATCAACTACTTTCCGGCCCCATCTATAAGCCCAACTAGCCAGGGCTGCCCAAGACTTGGCTACTTCAGGTGCCTGTACTGAAGACAAGTGATACAGCTGTCCCAAGATGAAGTCAGGTTCTCCAACTCCAATATTTACTGTAATGGGAGAAACAGAGCAATATGTTATGATGTAAAACCTACTTCTAATTTCCTTAACATAGAAAATAACATCAAAACATTTTAAGTATTTTTTTCAGTCAAGTTAATGCCCAAAAGTGTAAAATTTTCCTAAATGCAAATATCTTTCAGTTCTAACAGTGGCTGCAGAACAAAGACCACTTTTCATTTGCTAACAAACACTGCTTACAGTCTACAATTGTTTTCTCTTTCACAGAAAGATGTAACTTAGGCAGGAACTCATGATGTCTAACAGAGCAAGATGTTTCAGAGACCAGACTTATGAAGCACCTAGGGCAGCGTGTTAGTGTTTATTTTCTTCACCATCAAGTCAGAAAGCACCTACTGCTTAATATCCATTACCAGATCTAACAGAATTCTGACTCTGCATGAGAGGAACAAAGTTTTCTTATATAAAACGCATGTTTAAGCAAAGAACTTTGACATGTGAAGAAAGCAGAATATTAGGAATATGACTACATTTTGTGTCAATAGAAGTGTTCAAATGATGTATAAAGATCATGAGAAGAACTAAGTAACTGCTTTTCACATATATCAGGGCCTTCAAAATACAAATCTTGTCAATGCTTGATCTGAAAGATCTCATTCAAGCTTTAGCAAACACAGGAGCTGAAAGCAGACAAAAGCAAAGCAAAATTTATTATCTTTCTCATAAAATAAACACATTCCAGTTTCTTTTTTCAGGCCACCACCACCTGAATGAGAAAAAATGTGAAAAAAAAAATGAAATATCACTATTAAGGTGTTTGGGGTTTTTAACTGCAGTTACCTATTGCATAAAACAGACTGTTCATACATTTAGGAAAACAAGTACATGAGTAATGGAGCTCTTACTCCTATCAATGTAACTGGTGCTATCCTTCAGGGGGGATCGTCAGTAACTAATTTAACAACAAAAGAATAAGGAGAACAAATCTACCTGTAGATTCACTTTCAATCCTAGGATATTCTTCGTCTAGTGTATTGACAGCTGGAAGATCAATCAAATTATATATGTTCTTAGACAAAGTAGAGAGACCACTGTGATTCTGCTGCTGTCGCGCTCTATATACTTGTTTTAACTGTCCTGAAATCTCTTTCCATTCTGCTTGAATCCATTTAGCCAGCGTGAGAATAGATTTTGCAACTGCATATTCAGCTTTGGCAGATTTGCAAAAGGATATGGCACAAGAACTCAGCATTTCCATGGCATGTGTTGACTGACCTGCGTATTATGAAAAGCATATCTTCATTAGAGCATTAACTTTATTCAAAACACTTCTCCTGAACTTCACCATGTTTAGATACAGCTTGTAACAATATATTTTTATAAACTATATTCTCTTTTGAAGTTAAAAATGACAAGTAAAAAAAGACTTGTGAAATTTCAGACTGAGACAACAGTTAATAGGATGATATCAGCTCCTACTTGTACTGTCCTATTACAATTTCTTTAAGGTCAGGGGAACTGGTCTAGTTACAAGAACAGGAAGCTCGAGTATCTACAACACAATTAGCAAATACTCACCTGCTGTATACAGCAGTTTTGTTTTCTCAATATCAAGTTCAGGACCCCATTTTTCATCTATCTGACCTGGTGCAGACAATTTTTTAAAGTGCTGGACTAAGTCCTGTGCAGTAGTGGTTTTTCCCAGCTGAACTTCACTGCACTGGGCAAGCAGTCGTGTAGCTAGGGCAATGTTTCCTCGCTTCCGTGCAAATTTTGCTGCTGTTAAGCCCAGCTCCATTAGATGGCTTTTAATTGGGACTGTTGGCTCTGAAGAAAGCAAGGCATCATAAACAAAATTATTAAACAAACAATAATTGCACCTGGGTCACACAGATGCTAATCTTTTTGGAATATTTATTCCTTTTAACACTGTCTATATTACAGTAGTAATTGAGACCCCTGTTTGTAGAGCAAGACACCTAAATAACTCAAACTTGGCTTTTAAAAAGTAAACCATCTAATAGAAAAAAGACAACTGCTGCTGTCAACAGCAGATTTTCATTCAAGTTCTGCATTTATCTTTCATAACACTAAAATGAAAGCTTATATACCTTTAAGTTTTTCCATCAATTGATTCTGGTACACTGTGTATCTCAGTGCATGCATCCATGGCCTTACATCATGCTGTTTGCATGACCTCAAAGCATCATTGAAGAGAGGTATCAGACAGTCCTGAAAGAGGCATGGAAGTCACATAGCTGTCATCAGAGACGTCTTTACTGAGATGTATTTTTCACTTCTTAAAACCAAAGACCATTTTAGTGCAGAGGAAGCATTATTTCAAATATGTTACACAACCCTATAGAGGCATGTTATATTTGAGAGAACAATGCTAAGAACAGCTCAAAATCAAGCAGAACTGTTTTCTAAACTATGTGATTAGAAATTAGATCATTGATGCTGGCTGAAGTTTGACATGGAGTTTTTAACTGCTGCAGCGATTGTCTTTTGATAGATATTTAAAGTTATTTTCAAATAAATTATAAGTGTGTGTTGTAGGAATAAGTTTTAAAATGTATTTAGAGAAGAAATATCAACAGTTCTCTAAAAAGCAACTATCAGTAAAACTTCAGAAATACTAAAGTATTGTTGATTGAAAGATATGGTATATTTATAACTATATAGAGTTATATTACTATATAAACTATAAACAATATTTATAACTATAAAAAGAAATCCAACTGAGATTTAAATCTAAAAAAAAAAAAAAAAAAAAGGGTCAAGGCCCATCAGAAAACTGTCTTTTTACAGTATTATTAACAACTGTCAAAGTAATTAATGTATGTTCTATTTTCAATACTTCATGATACAGAGAAAGACATTACTCCAATTTAGATTTTGAACAGAGACATACCTCTGATGTCAGCCTGTTGGACACAGTGTTTTCCAAAGCAGAAGAACAATACAACTGAAGAGTGCTCAACACTGGTAGAGACTGAGACACAGTGAGTGTGGAAAGCCTTAAAGGTCCAATGGCAATTCGTGATGTTTGCTTTAAGTACTTAATAACATTTCTGAAATAGAAGAATCACAACAGTCATTTTTGTTTGTTTAAATCTACACTTAAAGAGTAAACGGTGATATCAAAATTGCTAAATGAAAAGCAAATTCACCATCTTCAAAAGATATTACAAGAAAAATCTTGCAACATCGCACACAAATTGCACTATAACATTTTGTTGTTAAACTGACCAGAAGCAGTACTTTATCAAAGAAGTTCATAATCTGCAAAGTCGGGTATGCAATGCTTTTAACAAACTAGAACAACTTTTCACAGTACAGAACATTCACTCATTCATAGCACATTTCAACTTACTCAGATATTGACTGCCACTTTTGCTCCTGTTCTATGTGGTTTACAGCTGTTGCCAGACATACCGAACTTCTCAAAAGCTGTACTTCAACTGCTTTTTGAAGTTCTCTTGGATCAGGACTTAACATATTAGGAAGGAGTTTCTTCATGTCTGTATGGGAATTAAACAATTGAAACCAACTAGAACAGCCAAATTTTACCAAAACAACATCATCTGATAATTCTTTTTTGACAGCAAGAAAGTTTGGAAAAAGAACTTTTAAAACATATGTATTTAATATGTATTTCTGTATTCATTCATACTAGAAATTGATGACAGATTACTTATAAACAAACACATTAGCTCCAGAAAACACACTTGTATCAACATACAGAATGACCACTACCAAGTGGTTATTCTTGAAGCTTAATTTGAAGGTCTACTTTGAAGCTCAATTCATAACGATTACAGTCAGTCCACTGAACACATAAACTGCATTCAGAAGAAGTTTCAGTCTGTCATTTATAGATACAGATGCATGAAGAAATATTTACTTTTGTATTTGAAGCAATGTTAACTTAAGCATTTATACCTATTTTTTCTTTGGATCCCCCTGCAAGTAGGTTGATATTTTCTCCTGGTAATAATTCTAGTTGTTCAGTGCATTCAGTAAGTTGTCCAGACTCAAAGCTGCTCAAAGATCTGCAATTCAATGTTAATAGTTTTATTTTCACGTTTCTTACTTCAATTCCAGTTGCTAAATATCTTATGCAGCAAAAAAGACTCGAGCCTACTCAAAATCCTACAGAATACTTATGATTAATTCTAAGCAAAAAAAAAAAAACAATCTCAATTTTTCACATAGATCAATAAAAGGCAATATTACTGCACCAAAAGAATACATTCAATATCAAAGAGAAAGGAAAACACCTCTCCAGGTACAAAGCTTTTCATATTATCATTACACTACATATAATACTCTTCCATCATAGAGTCAGGAAGAAAAAGGTTGACTGGAAGAGTTTAAAAACAAGCAAAGAGCCCCCCAAAACTTTCCCCTCTCCACCAAGCATAGAAAGGCAAGTTCTGGGGCAGAATTTCAGGAGGCCGTGGTTTCAACTCTTCAGGTTACATTTACAACAGTTCAACACTCAGTTTACACATTGATATATTCTTCAGGTCATAGATTTTACAAAATTATATTGCTTAACAGCCTGAAACTGCAAATTTAACTTTTCTTTCCCCGCTGGAAGTAATTTGGGTATCATAGACTTTTACAGAACTACACAAAAAAAAAGCACTGAAAGCTTAAAGCCTTCATGGCTTAGAAAACTCAAAGATTCTATATTCTTGTTACTATCCACTGAATCCAAGTATCTGCATTAGAAAAGGAAGAAGAAAAATACCAAAACAAACCAGAAAACCCAAACAAATCTATTCAGCATGTGAAAACTCCCCTTTCCGATGAATTATTTTGACCCTCATTACTACAGAGTCTCTGCATGGCCTGGTCAGGGATGTAAGAGTCCAAGTGCTATGCATCCTCAAAGGCTCCTTACAGGATTTTTCTAATGATATAATATCTTTCTTCCAGAAGTTACCTGGATGAAAACTAACTCAAACCAGCAACAGTGATGCTTATCAAAAGTACAGTGCAGCAGACCTTTGCAACAGTGATGCTTATCAAAAGTACAGCAGCTTCAGTTTACAAAACCACGAACATTCAGAAATGACATGTTTTCACATCCACGACAAGCACTCACTTTCCTAATGATTAACTGCACAGCACTCTGGGTTACTGCAGTAAGAAAAAGGCTTGCCCTATTCTCTCTCAGAAGCAGCCGCCTTTTCAGACCTGAAAGGCTAGATTTCAAAAGCTTCCTTTTATGCTTTCAGTTTCAAGTAATGAAATTCAGCAAAAAAGGATTTTACAATTTTTAATAACAATAGCACTGGGGTGGAAGGTAACGGAGTTGCCAAATGAAACAGAAAGGACCCTTATACCTTGAAGGACTATTTCAAGGATAGATACTTTTTCATGAACTAGACAAATATCAAGGCTTAGGAAATACACACAAAAGTTACAGTTCTAAACGCTATTAAAAAAAAGAAAAAATTAAAGCAGCCAAGACCACCTCCTTAATATGCTTTTTACATTAATGAAGGAAAACATTCCCCCGCCTTCCAAAAACAGCTTTCTTCTTATCACTCCTCTATTTCAGACATGTAGCTTCTAACAATCCATAACAACTGTAATACTCCAGTTCTAAGATACTGAACTCTAAGATACTGTTGAAAAAATTAATTATATCCTTACTTTATGTAGTTAAAATCTGCTTTCAGATTGATCGAGGTATTACTATTGCTTTTCTTCAAGTCATGGACCATATTTTGCCATTCCTGAACAGCAGACCAGTCAGCAATGGAAATGTAGCATTCACATGCTTTGTTACCCAAGTAGTTTATAACCTCAGGTGAAGAGTCACTTGGCTTAGTCAGAACAGTTTTTCTAGTTTCTCCTGTGAAACAAACAAAAAAGTAGTTATGCTTCAATATATATTTATACTTATGTATTTTCAAATGGCAATTCTATCACACAAATGTAATTTCCATGTATTTTCTCAAGAAAACCACCTAATGTAAAAAACTCAAAAAGTTACACAACATCTGCAGTATTCTTATTCTACTTCTTTTTCTTATAAAAAACCAGAACTTTTTCAAATGAGGTTTTGGAAATAGTTCATATTTGTAAAGAAGTATCAAACCAGGAAAACAGAAGAATTAAATTAGGAACAAAAAAGGTCCCTTTTTCAAAGAAGAAACAAAGTCTCAGTAGTTAAAAAACTCCAAGTCCCTAATGAATTTATGATACAATCATAAATACTAAGCCTTAATTTATGATGAGCTAAGATAATTTAGAACCAAATCAGTAAGATACAAAATATTTTACCTATTATTTTTTGTTAAATTCAGCTAGACCTCAATACTGCAAACCCTCATATTTACACATAACATTGATTTCAATGCCATTAAGGCCAGGTCGGACAGAGTCTTGGACAACATGCTCTAGAGTGAGGCATCCCTGCCCATGGCAGGGGGGCTGGAACTAGATGAGCTTAAGGTCCTTTCCAACCCAAACCATTCTATGATCAAGTGACATTAAGTGGTTCAGTTAACTGTATGCAGAAACAGGTTTTCAGATTTAAGAATTAGACACTATCATTACCATGGCTATATCACTGGATGTTCTAATTTTATATCTATACAGTTACAAAACTGTATTTCTCATAAAAAGAAAGGAATACTGACCATTCAAGGAATGCTTTGGACTGGCATTATTCACGCTATTCGAATTGGCCAACTTCAGAACAGTTTTGTCGAAGCCTGTTATGCAGCAATCCACGCCTGTCATGGAGCACAGGTGCTCCTGGTATTCCGCAGTTGCTTTTTCAAACCTTAAATGTTTTAATATTTTAGTCAGCATTTCACAGAACCTTTCCTTTTTTTGGTAAAGACTATATCCTAAACATTCCTTTACCACCATACCCAAAAAGTTCACATCACCTTCAGCAAAAGAAGGGGGTTAGCACTGAATACAAGCTTACCAGCTAAATTTTCAGTTACAGCAGAACATAAGAGGTTTTGTATTCAGGTTTTAATGCCAACTTTAAACCAAGTACAGACTGAAGGAGATAAATTAGTTTTATATTCTCTGTCAACTTTTACATAGATGAGGAAAGCTGAATATCAATTAACTACACATCATTTAATAGATGATTGTATAACTGGGTCTAGGGCAACAATGCGCACCTTATCTTGACATTTCTGAGAAGCTTCCCACATATTATAAAGCTGCATATTATTTTAAGGAATCTTACAAAAGGAGGGAAAGAAAATTACAAATACAAAACCCTACTTTTTTGTTTTATTTAGGGATTTCTACATGATAAGTAAATAATGAAAGGGGTCCCTTTTTTCATTTCACAGGAAAGAAAGGATGCATTCCTTTAAGGAGATGAAAACACTAAAATGAATGCATACCCTATCTGGAACATTGACCCACTTATTTGTATCTGCAGCCAAAGATTATACTTCAATAGACGTAGAAGCCACTTTTTCAAAGCTGAATTAAAACTGCAAAGCATCTCCCTCAGAGTCCCTCTCTTGGCAGACTGTGGCAGGTATCAGATCACAACATTGGTCAGAAACTTCGTTAGAAAACATTTAAGTTAATATTTTGCAATGGAAAATTAAACACAATATAAAAACAGTAGTGCTGTGTACGAAAAACTAAGGGAAAACCAGCTTAGGAATATCATTTATATTCAAATCCTGTTAATTTAGTTAAAGCTAAAAGTTAAAATATCTAGAAATGCTGGATGCACTGGGTATCTCTGAAAGACACAGTAACTAACTGAAAAGGAAATTAGATCAGTAGCATTCATTCACATCACAATGTGGAAGATTCAGATGTAGAACTAAATGTAAGAAGGAAAACGTATCCAAGTTTGTAACATCCAGTTAACTGAAAACTTACCGCCCTTCTGCTTGCTGAGCTACAGAACTGATCCAGGCAAGACTCTTCCCAACTACAGCAGAAGACCAAACAGCAATACCCTGAATAGCTTCAGGACAATGAAGTTCACATAATGCTTCTACCAGCATCATAATTGTCACTTCCAATTCATTTCCCTAAAATCAAATCAAAAGCTTTATTTAGCAAATCTCATATAAAATAACAGTTATATACATAGTTAAGTACTTGGAAATGGTAAAGCAGCATTTCATCATATGCATCTACAAGTGAAATGCTCTGCATATCCATCCATTAAACTGCTTTTGGAATAGCAGGGGAGCTAAGGGAAGAGTCTACGCTGTGAAACCACAGCGTAAATGTCAACAGGTAGCTACCACTACATGATGGTCTATACCTACATAAGTATGAGAAGCCATAAAGAAGCAGGAAGTAGTAATTACCCATCAAACCACTTTTGTTAAAATATTTAAGCAAATCAAGTAATGTACTGAAGAAACTAGTCAGCCTTTTTAAGTAGGTTTAACCACTTTATCCACTCAACCCACCCTTCATAAATCTGCTAGTTACTTATAGAGGAAGGATACCTTCACATCACATCCCCCTTCTGCTCATACACAACAAAGGAAGACACTACGTTACTACAAGCTTGGGAAGGCCTCACACTAACACAACAGCAGTTTCATAAAGTTTAAGCAGAAACTTTTAAGAAATTGTTAAACAAATTGTGAGTGAACTACAGCCTTCATTTAAGTATAGTATTTCACCATATCCATACAGTGTATCCTAATCTCCAACGTACAGAATCACTTAACCACAAAAATTTGTCAACACTGAAGTGTGAGTTTAAAAGGTGGCTTTAAATTACACAGTCTTTTACAGCCCAGTTAGTTTAATAACTGTTGATTGCCTTATCTTAGTTCTTCTGGAATACCATGGGAATATTCTGCAATAGTTTAGAAATTTTACAAACAAAGAGTTTGAAAAGAGTACCTGAGAGAGACTATTATTAGTTTTCATTTCTGTGAGTAAATCAAAGCCATGCCTGACTGTCACAGCAGGCTGGCCAGCCAACAATCCAACTCTCATGATGGAAAGTCTAATCCGTGTTAGCCAATCTTGGCATGTCTGACGATTAGTATAAAAGAATGTTCTGATAACCTTTAAAGACAGAAAAGGTAAGGTTTACAATACCATTCTTCTGCATGAATCCAAACAGTCACATTAATTACTTAGTATTTATAACAATCAAAGTCAGGACACGTGTCTTTTCTCCAGTTGAGTTTTCAACTGGGAGATCAAGAAAGAGGTAAAATTCTGCATCATTAATTTTATTAATGCAGACAGTCTGAAATCATGCATAGCATGCAACTGGCCAGGCTTAATAGCAAGTTTAAAATCTTGAAATGAACCAGCTATAATTATGTAATTACCAGGCATTGACATGGCAGTAATACAACAGCTTACTGCAACAGTGAAGAATGTTTCGCAGTAAGAACTACACAAAAGGGTATGCTGGACATAAATAATTATTATATCCCTCAAAAAGCAATTTAAAGCCTCAAATAATTGTGTTCCTTTAACAAGACTGTTGACAATCTGCAAGTAAGTGACTGCCACAAATTAGAGGTACTACAGACTTGCTTAATTTGCATCACTATACAAGCTGGTAGTCCAGAAATAAATCCTGGTTTTCACATATTTTTCTAGGCATCAGCCAAAGCCAGATGAATTAAGAGTCTCAAACTTTGTTCGAGAAGTTCTGCTGAAGTTCCACGGTTAAGAACCAAACAAACCTCAAAAACACTGCTCATTCAGTAGACTGTTTCAAGTAACATCAGCACTGTAAGATAAACCAACCTTGGGTGGAGAGGTAAGGGCATTGGCACATCCTTCATAAGCATTGTACATCAATTTTTCCAAGTTCTCCAGATACTGTAGAAGGAGAACAAGCCTAAGCTGGTTGCTACTGTGTCCTTCGTCATTGTCTGCAGTAGTCCACTGGCTAACATCTTGGTCAGGGTTTAATGTGTGAGCTGCAAGACTCCTAATAATACCTACACACATTTTACCAAAACATAGGGAAAAAAAGAGTTACCAGACAGTATTTTGTTTAAATATGTCAAGGCACAGCAATGCTATCTGAAAACCTCTCAGAAGTTTACAGCAATTATACAACCACTCTATTGCCATTACATGTCTTGATGCCTTAGTCAAGAACATGCTAAAATCTAAAATCCATGAAAAATAACATCATTGTGCTCCTGGCATTGGACATGAAGTTCATCACTGAGCAGCCTCACATGAAAAAAAAAAATAATCCCATGAAAGTGAACTATAGCTTTTGTATTACCTTCAATTGTTTGAAATGTATCCTGGGCTCTACCCAGAGGGGTTCGTAACTTCGAAAGAACAGTAAACTGGGCTGCTTCCCAAACAGCCCACTGCCAAAGAACAGCATCAGTCTTCAACAGATTGCGAGGGATGGTTGGTTGATCTCTCTTATCTAGTCTTTGACAGCTATAGAATAATCTTTCTAACCAGTTATCCTTCCTGAAAGAAAACATCATTACATTAACACAAGTTCATGTGGAAGCAAGTTTATACTGCACACACTTCAGCTCCCTATTGCTCTCCAACAAATCTCGTAGGATTATTTCCAAGCAGCAATGTACATAGGCAAATATGCAGAAAGGTGTGTATTTAAAGATATTTATAAATACTTATGAAGTATTTAAAAAAATGACCGAATGTAAAGCCATGTAATTCTAAAATAAATACAGCTTGAAATTGTTTACTACGATTTCAACACCCATGAATTTCAGTTTTAAAGGAAGTTCTTACCCAGTTCGGTGAGAGTTTCCATACAAAATAAAACTAATGACATCAGAGAAATCCTGTGGGTGGAATGTATTACTTGGAGCTTTACTCATATGACTTCTTAAAGCCAAAGAAATTTCTTGTATTTCTGTGTGGGTACGGTTACTGCAGGGACAAGGGGAAAAAAAAAAACAAAACAAACCATGCTGTAATGTACTTGAATAAAAAGGTTGTGCAAGAAGTTGCACATGCACACATACATGTACGTGCACAATGATTGGAAATAAGTATACTTTTTAGTATCAAGACAAGTGCTTTAAGAGTTCATGTCTTTGAGGCAAACTGCAGGACACAATACTGATAACATGGAACTTACAAGCATATTTCATAGAACCACAGAATAGTTAGGGCTGGAAAGGACCCTAAGATAATCAAGTTCCAACCCCCCTGCCATGGGCAGGGACACCTCACACTAAACAATGTCACCCAAGGCTCTGTCCAACCTGGCCTTGAACACCCCCAGGGATGGAGCATTCACAACTTCCCTGGGCAACCCATTCCAGTGCCTCACCACCCTAAGAGTAAAGAACTTCTTCCTTATATCCAATCTAAACTTCCCCTGGTTAAGTTTTAACCCATTACCCCTTGTCCTATCACTATAGTCCCTAATGAACAGTTCTTCCCCAGCATCCTTATAAGCCCCCTTCAGATACTGGAAGGCTGCTACAAGGTCTCCATGCAGCGTTTTCCTCTCCAGGCTGAACAGCCCCAACTTTCTCAGCCTAGCTTCATACGGGAGCTGCTCCAGTCCCCTGACCATCCTCGTGGCCCTCCTCTGGACTTGTTCCAACAGTTCCATGTCCTTTTTATGTTGAGGACACCAGAACTGCACACAATACTCCAGGTGAGGTCTCACAAGAGCGGAGTACAGGGTCAGGATCACCTCCTTCGACCTGCTGGTCACACTCCTTTTGATGCAGCCCAGGATACGGTTACTTTCTTGGCTGCAAGCACACACTGCAGCCAGCTCATGTTCATTTTCTCATCAACGAACACCCCCAAGTCCTTCTCTGCAGGGCTGCTCTGAATCTCTTCTCTGCTCTACCTGTAGCTGTGTCTGGGATTGCTCCGACCCAGTTGTAGGACCTTGCACTTGTCATGGTTAAACTTAATTTCATATTTGCTGCAAGAAGTGCTGTATCACACTTGTTAATTACTTTGTGTACTACCTACCACTCTTAAACCTGTAACACAGTAGAGCAGATAGCGAGACACTTCATGCTTTTTTATTTTAAAACAGTATTATAACATTCAGCTGGCATTATTTTTTAGATAATTGTCACTGAAGAACCCAACCATTCTCTATATTGAAGCTAATCTGAACAACTTACCTCAACACAACATCTAAAGGAATTGACTTCAGAAGTTTTCCGAAAGTCTGCCTTACACGAGCACCACTATGTACTAGTTGAACACGACATACATCAACACACCTGCAGCAATCAAAAAGAAAGAGGTGATAACGTTTCCAACAATAGCATAACTAAAGTAAAATACAGAATTCAGCACAAGTACCTTTGTAAAAGGTCATCTGGGAGGGAGGAAGACAGGGCATGGAGACTACTGCATGCTTGAAGACAAGTGTTCGTGTCTTCCAGAAGGGCTGAATTAAGGAGTTAAAAGGGAAAAAAAAAAGTTATTCTTGCTAGAATTAGATAACTTCTGCATTATTCTCGTTTGGTAGAACATTTAAAGATGTTTTAACAGCATATCTGGCATGAGACACAGGCTTTAAGCAATACTTTTCTATTGATTTCATTGACTGGTTTTATTATAACAAGTACATGTTTAATTACAAAACGTCTCTTGTGCTATGTGTTACTTGTAGGCCTTTCCTGGCAGCTGACAAATTAATCCTTCTATGGTCCATACATGGAGATTATACACAATATATTTAAATAAACCCGAAGGTAGAGTTAGTAACTCCTGGCCTTGAAAAGTTACTGCTTTTGCTAGAAGTATGCTACTAAAAGCATTAGAGTTCCCGTATTTCCAAGTTTTGAAATTCAGAACAGCACATCACATTATAGTTCTGCTGCTTTTGATAATATAAAATGCAACCTTACAAGTAAGATTCGGCACACCACTGACATTTTTGGTGAATCAGTTTCACAATCATGAGTTTTAAGAGAAAAAATTGTTTGCATAAGTAATAGGTAGAGACCCATTTGAGAAGAAATACAGTGTAAGTTTTTGTACAATACAAACTGAAAACATCCCTAACGTAAATGAAACAAGTAGTTACAGCTACCAGTGGTATATGACAGGTTGATTATGTACTTAATTATGCCATGTAGAGGACATGTTAAAAGTATGGTAAAGTAAAAATATGCGATATCTTACTGTTTGCTAAAAGTCCTTTACAAAACTTATGAAAAGATGGGAGAGAAAATAATGGTGCATATGTTTCTGATTTTTTCATCAGAACAGCCACTTCCAAAGCCCACGTCATAAGTAGTTTCCTTCAAAAAACAAAAGTATTAATCATTTCATACAGTTACAGAAAGATACCTTTCAATGTAACTTAAACTGTCACTTTACAGATGAGTATTATATCACTCATTTTTTAAACAAAAGGTTTCTTAACATTAAAAAGGTCCCTAACTTTCACAGCATTTAGGTAATAGAAGATTATAACTATTGTACAAGGGTACTTTCAGTGAGCAAAACCATTTCTGCAGTAAAGTCCGATAGCTCTGCTTTTATTGTATAGATCTTATGATGGTTTCAATTTTTCTAGTCTTCACACATAAAATAATGAGCAGCTACTTTTTCCACAGGTATTTTGTTAACAATTTTTTTTTCCAAGGTAAGAAACCACAAACAAATGAACCAAATACTTGACTGGTTAAAATTTATGCCAAGATGAAAATTATCCTGATTTCCGAATTAAGACATTTTACTGTGAAGGGGAGGAAGACTCCTTATTAGTAAGAAAATGTTGGTTACCTGGTGTCTTGAGTAAGGTTATCCTTCTTAAGCAGTAACCCCAAAAGGTTTAGTATGATTGAGAAATGCTTTTTTGTTGCTGTGGTTACAGTACTTATAACTGCTCCATCAAACAAAGAAGGAGAGGAAGAACTGAGGCTACTGGATATGAAATGGTCGTGCCTGAAAAAGCAAGGAAGAACAATATAAACCCACTCCCAGATTAGGGATACCTCCTACAGTACTGGGGGGAGGGAAGGCAACAACAACAAACACCCCCAAAACTAACAAAAAAATCCCAGTAACAGAAGTTAATGTATACTCACAGAGTAACCACATCATGTCAAAACCCAAATATTTTAATCACTGGACTAAAAGAACAAAACTACAATTTTACATCAGTCCATGCAGCCCAGTAACCCCGTCTTAACTCTGCCTGATACCAAATGCCTCGTGAAAAATCCTTAAACCCAAGAAATGTACAGAGTAACAGTTAAATTAGTTCCCTTACTTTGCCAACATATGGTAGCAGTAAGGTTCAAAATGTTTTAATCTACTGTTTACATTTCATTACCTGTCCTAGATCTCAAAGTAAGCAAAATAAGTAAATAATCTTCCCTTATTTACTTTCAGTAGAATTCTCCCTGAGTTATCTCTATTCAGACACAAGACTTCTAATCTGCTTTTGAATAAAATGCCAAATTTTAAGCCAGGATATGCTTTCTTGGCTGAGATACAGACTTCCTGCAATTAATGAAAGCAAAAACTGATTAGGGAAGTTTGGACAAAAGCTTGACTGTAAAAGCCTATTTAAATTAATCCCTCCAACACTATATTCTACTCAAACCAGTCCATCCTATTGCTCTTAAAATACTGATGAATTATTGATCTTCATACCTGGAACAGTGTGAATATAATGTATACAGTACTGCATACTGGACAGCAGGAAAATGAACCGCTATGTCACCATGAACAATCATCAGATTTTTACTCAGTAGTGCAAACACAGTCGGCGAAAGGGCCCACATCTATAAAACAATTGCAACATAAGCAAGAAACATAATAAATAGGATCTATTTTTAAACACAGTTTCCATAACCTTAATTACTGTGGCTTGCCTCTTCCCATGGGAAATAATTTAACTCTCTGGCCTTTATTGTAACTACTTTCTTTCCCTTTTTTTAAACACTGTTAAAAGCAGTTTGTTTTATTTGGAGAGATCTGGAATAAATGTTTTCACATGGCTGACACTTGCAAAGGACCACTAAAGCTGCTTTCATCTGTCTTGGCTTTCAAAAAGACGTTACTATGACAATCGGACTCAACCCGTTAACAACCCCAGCAAGATGCTCTTCCCTAAAAACTGTGTTTCATTATGCACCAGAGATACAGTCCACGCATTTTGTTTCACCTAAGTTTTAATACTGGAAGTTTTTCTATGACCAAGCTAGGAAAAAAAACACCAATTATTTTAATTATACATATGTGCATGCATGGTGAAATACATTATGGTATATTTTAAGCAAAAATTGCACAAGGTTTATCTGTAGGTTTACTCACCCCAATTAATGAGTTCTTAGCATTTCCAATAGTACTTAGAGCACTGAGGTCAAATATAACAACAAACTTTGCATTATCCACATTGAGTATCCGCTTCTTGAAAGAGTCATGCTGGATTTCAGAACAGGCCTCAGGAAGATGTAAACTATAGAGAAGACTATTTAGAGCACAGGTCATTTCTCCTAGAATCAACCTGTAAGCAGTCTCCAAAACAGGAATGTTCTTCAGGCTCAGTACGGCTTGGTACACAGCCTGGGCTGCTGCAACAACCTTGAGAATATAAAATAATTACAGTAATAAGTGAGAATCATAAAATCCTAAAATATATTTATCACCACTGTAGAATTTAAAGTTACGCTTCTTTACCTATAAACAGCCTAATCTGATTTAGTTTTCTGTAATTAAACACTACTTACTTACAAAAGCCTATTAATTACTTTCTGGATCATCCATATAACACACAGAGTATGAAAACCACATTAACTAAGGAATTATCTACCTGCTATGATGGCCAGCTTACCAATTCCTTATCAGATCTAAATGCCAAAACCAAGAACTACCTACATCTGCCTTTCCAAAAGTGTCAGAGATATCTAGCTATGATAAAAAATATATTTAAAATTAACAAAGTTGAACAGCTTAATATATTCCAGGAAACACACAAAGGCTGTTGTAAAACACCTGCAGAAGTCATTCTTACCTCCTTCTCCTTATGGTAACGAAGAACAAGCAGTTTAGACTCTGGTATAAATAATTTCTCTACAAATGATGAGGGTAGTTTTGTATTAATTTGTTCAACAATCTGGAGATAAAAATCAAAACCGTAAATATCTTTACCTGAATTAATTTTTATTAGAATAGATTATTAAAGACTAAATAAAATACTGCTTTTCTAGCCTGTATACACTACATCTAGGAAAAAACCCTGCTTCGCAGTAATGCAAGTATCTAGTATTTGCTTTCCCAAAGTCACATTTAAATTCACAGAGAATTAGTTCTAATGAATAGTTCTGAACATTAGCTCACAGAGAATTAGTTATTTTCAGGGTTTTGTAGCACACCTGAGACAAAGTTGCTTTTTTAATTTAGATCCTTGTGGGTTTAGGAGTTTGTGGCCTGTACATTCAGAACTATGTTTTGAAGAAGTCTGATTTTCCAGGTCATGGCATAAGCAGATAAATAGAACATACCAAGCACTAAGATTCTGAAACTCATCAGGTGCTATTGTCAACTGCAGAGGCCAGAGAGTGCCACTGTTCAACAGTCAAGCCAGACAGAAAAAACCAAACAAAACCCATACCAAACCAAAACCCCCCAAAAACTTAACCCAAAAATACAAAATGCTAACACTCAGGCTAAAACTACATGACAATTTATCAACAAGAAAAATGCATAAACAAGCTAGCAGCGTAAGCTTTAGAGATTACAACCATTTAGAAGAGGAATTTCTTGTCTGTGGTCAGGAAGAGTTGTAAATATTTATCTAATATGCACAAAAGAAAAGCAAGGTTGCTTAGAAAATAGTATTTTCCAACGCAAAAACCCCACAATAATAAAAACATGTACAAACCAGTGTCAACAGATTCAGGACTGAAATGATATAATCAGTGCCGCAAGTCTGACAATTTTCCATTTGATCTAATCCATATGTGATGACCATGTCACAGTGTATGGTCATGCTTGGATCTAGGCTGCCAAGTAAAACACCAACACACTCATTGGCAGCAGTAAGTACGGCTTCAGAAAAGAACACTTGGTTTGCTGCAGTCACACATCTCATTACTCTGTATAGAACCTGGAAAATTAAAAACATACCTCAATTAAGATCCACTAAAAAGAGACAAAGGCTGCATGCTATTTGATTATATTCACATCTATCTGATATCCTGTCCCATAACCTAATCTGCAGCTTGGTAAATTCCGTCAATACAATATTCTGAATAATGCATCATGGCACTACACTTCAGAAGTATAAGGCAAAACAAACCTTCAATTGTCTAGTTTCCTACTCAGTTAAAGGCCTGAAAAGACCTAGAAAAACTGAATTAATTATTCAGAATTCTGTTCAGTTGCAGCTGATGTCAACAGAACTCCTCGTGTAAAAGACAGACTAGTTTTCTTTTGTCACAAGAATCCCCTGCAGATTAAGAGACAAGTTACATAACTCTTTTGGCTTTAACTGGGAAATCCACACACTTACTTACCTGAGACTCTGCAAAGGTGTAAGTTCCTGTTGTGCAGCACAGCAGCAACAAGAATTTGACTGCAAATATTTTTACTTTTTTATTTTTATTTTCTCTCATTTAACGTCCATCCCTCTACACTTTCTGGTACAGAAGTATAGCAGCTACTTAGCATGTTATATAATATTTATTCCAAGTTTATACCATCCCATACTTCACAAAAGGAGGACTTTGCTATCAGATTTGATAGATACAATTTCAGCATGGACAAGGCCCCTGCGTTTTACAAAGTCAAACTCATAACATGAACCCTGCTTTCATAGCGTCAGAGCAATCTGAATAAAGGTAACATAGGTACAAAGACGTAACAAAAGCATAAACCTAGCTACGTGAAGTTAAAATGCCTAAAAAAGTTGATTTCTGCTATATACTACCCCCACGTACCACTACCACAATCTATACCTTAACATTTAATTAAAATACATTTGCTCAAAGTTGAGCATATACATATTCACATACGAGTCACAAAACCTAAACAAACTCGACAGCGAATAACATCATTGTATGGTGACAAATCATGTGAGCAACAAAGAAAAACAGAAGGAAATACTGTATTCTTACATCAGTTACATATGCTTCCGTAATTGGTGGTCCTCTAATTGGGCTGAAGCGCTCCCCAATACTCCTCACCACAGTACTGAAAACCCGAAGAAGTGCAGCCAGTTTAGGTAGAGATACTGAAGGAGGAGGAATATCTTCATCTACCGATTCCCCAGAAGCCACGTGGCTGAGGTCCTAGGGCACACAAGTTCTCTATTTCAGTACACATCATTACCAGTTATAATACACACATAAAAGATCAAAATATGAGACTGAAAATATTTTATCTATTTTCCAGGCATATTATAGATACATTTATCCAGCATCTCTAACCTTATATATATATATGAAGATGGGACAGAGTCACACAATGACATTGAGCAAGCCACAGAGCAGTAATGAGATTCTGCTCATTAGTTTACCCACTGAAATGGAGTGCTCAGACCATATCTTGTAAATTAAAGCAGAGACTCATGATGCTTCTGGCCCCCACAACATGATCATTCATACTGCTGCACGTACAGTTGTCTGCACACTTTCACCACTCTGTCAAACAATTCCCACCCACAAACTGGAGTGAAAACGTTCGAGTGGCCATTCCCATCACACTGTTTACATGTAGCTACCTTGATCTGGAGATCATGAGTTTACTGGCAGGCTACTTCGTGCCAGCTGGCATCAGTGCCTGGGAACATTCCAGACGTACTGATATCATTAGTATAGATATATCCTTGGTCTACCCCAGTGTGAGGTAAATACACACATGGAGGAACCACCTCCTCCATGATTTGAGTTAATGTGTTATCTTAAAACTCTTCCGTGACTAAGAATACACGCATTGTCCAGTTAGCAGACAAGTTGATAAGCAGCAACGTACTGCCCTTGACTAATCACTTTCAACTCTCTGCCTACAGTCACACACAGGTTTCTCCGTGCTTGACAATGCCAAAGAGGCCTGTGCATCTTAATTCAAGCTGTACCATCAGAAGCCTTATGTATACAAGTACATTAACAATATAGAATCATTTATTCTACCTTGAATGAAATAGATTAAGCTGGATGTACAATTGCACTGATAAGAACTGCACACTAACACATATAATACAGCATGACGTAGTTAGAAGCATATATACATATGAGCACCTGAAGAAAAAAGCAACACTGCTCCCTAAAATCCAACACTCTTCCTTTAATGCCAGCGTCACATAAACTTTACACTCTTGTTACCTAAGCAAAGGTTACAAAGTCAAAACAAAGTATGTTAAATCAATATACTTTAGTTCTCTATCAGATCCTGCCTCATTATTTCCTGCACAGTATAATTTGTTACTTTAGTAAAAAGACAAGTTTACCATTAATCTCCAGAAGCATTAAAAAACCCTCACTACTTCTGAGAAACTCTGAAGCTGGACGATTAGAGAAAACACCCAGGAAAGACTGGGAAATGTCTTTACTGCAGATATTTAAAAATGAAGGCGTTCCTACTTGGTTGTTTTTGTTTTTATTATATCATCCTATTCTCAACGAACAATGGCTGAAAGCCTGGCTATGATCCTATGCAAGTAGTTCGTGAGGATTTGTGTACAATTGCTATTGGACATGCCTTTAGTACACTCGGTAATTTGATCCTCTTTTCCCCAGGAAAACCATGTAATTTTATTTTCCACAAATGTGATACATCCATCAGAATCACAGTTACAGATTTATCAGGAAATCTGCAATAGTTCACTCTGGTATATACCATGGATCCTTGTTTACCTCAGCATAGGCTTCCATATCTTCTAAAAACTGACCCAAGAGCGTGGTGGAAAAAGTAAGATCAGCCACCCAAAAGGGCTCCAAGCTCTGCAGCCATCCTGTATAAAAAAAACCAAAACAGGGCAATTAAAATAGCAGAACAAGGTAACATGAAAACTAAATTTTAGTTGCATATTGCTGAGGTAAAAGCTGCTAAGGTAAGAGAAGGTCATCTGCATCAAAATGTTAACATGTGGTTTTTAAAATAAATTGTATTTCCCTCATTCATCCCTTTGACAAATTTGTTTTGAGGTTCAGTCCTGTCC
Source organism: Neopsephotus bourkii (assembly GCF_033783945.1). NCBI lineage: Eukaryota > Metazoa > Chordata > Aves > Psittaciformes > Psittacidae > Neopsephotus > Neopsephotus bourkii. Next base: position 507,768 of record NW_026900643.1, read on the forward strand.
CACAGCAGTTAAACATTAATGATGGAATCTAGGGCTGTGGTAAGGAAACAGACAAACAGACTTGCTGTGAACAACTCCAAGACAACTCCTCTAGCTATAGGAAGAAGCTTCCCAGCTTCCTAAATGCCAGTACGGTATCTACCACAGATTTTCTAGAAGTACACAGGAGAAAATATATTAGGATCTATAAACCTATTTACAACTGTTAAAAAGTTAATAATACTTGACTTTAGCCCGAATAAAGCATCCAATTTTTCCAGCTATAGCATAAAATGGCAAATGCAATTATAATAAAAAAAAATTAGAAACAAAATCTCTTGTTACGTAGCCAGAAACTCATCTTGGTTTCACGTTAACTTCTATGTCAGTAGGATCAGACTCATGTAAGTAAACCCGTATCATCCGCAAGCCAGAGGGTACTACATTAGTGACTCCTTGGCCAGACTTACCAGACACTTGTTGTGTCAAGGAAGGTTTCTGAGTGTGATCTATATGCCACCCAACCAGTATGTCCACTGTGTCCTAGAAAGCAATTTTGAAGAAAGATTAATTACCCAATTTGCTGAACCAACATTTCCATGTGAGAAAGAAGATACAGAGTATGAAGTAAGCTTACCCGAAAATTGGTGCTGAAAATGTGTGGGTAGCATCGGGACACCAAAAGGATGCACTTGACACATTTGCACAGTAACTCTGGTGTATCCACATTTTCTAGAATGGACTGCAGGCTGGTCATTACAAGCTAAAAAGTAAAGCAAAGCCACTAGGCATTTCACTTCCTTTAAACAGCGTGCAAAAGAGTTACGGTGTTAGACACAGATTTATTCAGTGTTGAACACTTTTTAGTGAATTATTTCAACTCATCACAAACACTGTAATACTCTTTCTGAAGGAAGGAAAAATGTAAAAAGCATAACATATACTGCATGAAGATAATAACTTAAAGTGGGCATTTGCTTGAAATACAGCAGACCCAGGTTCTAGTACTAGGGACACAGACCAACCAGTTAAGTTCCTGCTTTTCCTGCTGAAGCTTTTTGGCTCTGTAAAGTAGTTATTAAATTGGAGCACAGACCTGGACCTAGGTGTTCTACATACAAAATCACAGACCCTAGAACGAGAACCAGGGGCCAGATTTGTCTGCACACATCCTACTTCCTCTCAGATCTGAACACAATTCAAGTTAGAAATTGTAAAAAAGAGGTAGTACAAAGCAATTATCAGGTTGGGGTTTGTGCAACATTCTACCCAAATTCTCTTTTTGTTCTCAACAAGACTCTTCCTCTTAAATCTGCAATATATACCAAAAACTTGCATCAAAATACATGTTGTCCTACAAAGACCTGACATTCCTTTCTAATGTTATCAGAACCAAAGAATCCCATGCAGTCAGAAAGTTCCCTCCCAGCTGTAATTATATTTACGCATTATGTCAACACAGCCTTATCACTCATTCCAATTAAAAAGTTGATTCAATCCTTGCACTGGAAAAACCATTAATAAGCCTGTTTTAACTTGTAGTCTTACCTGCATTAAAGATGAAAAGGCTTTCTTTTCTCCTACAGTCTCTAGTGCTTTGTAGGTCGCACACAAATAAAGAAGTTTAACTTCATCTTTTGTGGATGAGCTGAATTTGCTAAAAATCCATTTAAAGATCTTCTCAGCCTCATAGCTCAGAGAAGCACAAAGAAGTCCAAGACAGCAAGCTCCTTCCTGTCTCAGTTCTTGCAGCAATTTGCTACTGTATTTTGGGAGACAAAAAACAAGTGGAATCTCCAGACATGACAGCAGAATAAACAATGAACAAATTAGAACATTTCTAAAGCAGAAAAATACATGCATGAACGAAGTTGCTTCTCTCCTACCTAATGGCAGCAGCAATGAAGCTAAAATGAAAATTAATAATCTGAAAAATCCTGTCAAACAATTATTTCTATGAAATGAAGCAACCTGAATAAAAATATGCAATGAATAGGCTATTCTACTTCAAACACACTATCCAAAGAGGAAAATTCTTAACACACAGATGACTTTGCGTAGTAGTAACAGTGAACACCAAAAAGCTCCCTCTACATATGCTTTTAGTTGCACATAAATCAATTAGATCAGGCTGTAAAAAATGATAGTCAATTTGCCAGTTAGACAACCACAGCAGCATACTACTACACCCAGGTGACTAAACATCACTAAGGCAGACTCTGTATTACCTACAACATAAAAGCCACAGGTGTGCGTTCAAATTCTCTTGTGTTACGTATACTCTAGACAGTCTTAACAGTATTGCTGATATGCCTCTTCTCTCCTGCAGTTCTGTCCTGTTACTGTAATGTCACATCCACGCAAAATTAGTAAATGAATTTCTTTCAACCTTTCCTCCTTCCATTCCATTTCCATATTGAAATCCAAACCTAACACTGTCATTATTTTTCCCTCTTCAGAAAAGCCTTGTTTTTCCAGCTTACCTTTCATTGAGTACATCATGAATGGCAGTCAGGATATTATCCAGTTGTTTAACTAGTACCTATGAGATACATAAAAGCCATAAGCATAATAATGGCACGGTAACTTCTGCAAACTAGATACTCTTTACAACCATGTTACTGTTTGCTAATAGAATGCTATTATGCTTCCCATGGCTATTCCAGACTAGGATGAACTATATTAAGCAATACTGCAATATTATCCTACATGTCATACTGATGAGCTACAGCTCATCAGCAGCATCTATTGAAGACCTAGTAGCCTATACTAATAGCCAATTGAGTCAGCTAAATATTTAATTCATCAGATAATACTATCTGAAGTAGTAAAATTTCTCCTGAGGCAAACCTGAATTTCAGAGAAATGGATTATTATTTAGGGGGATGAAGCATTATTGATGAACCAGTGCTTCTCAGAAAACATAACCAGAAATACTTGTTTTCCTAGCATGCAGTAAAAAAACCCTCTCCACATTAGTGAGTCGAGTTGCAAAATAATACACTAGCTGCAACTGCTTAAGACATTAGCAACAAGCTTTCTTGACAAGTTAATAAAAAGGTTTGTTCTCTTTTCTTCAGCAAGATAACATCTCTATTGTGTTAAAAATTCATATCTAGTTTTTGTTGCCAAGTTTTAAGCAACATCACTCTTTTGCAGGGGGCAGGAGGCACAAGTTGGAAAGAAGTCCACGTGCTTGGCCCCTCAGAACTCACAAAGATGTTTTTAAAATGTGCCTGGTATCCACAAAAGAGACAAGAGAAGTACCTATACAATCTAGAAGCTGGAGCACGATGCCATTACATGACAATGAAACTGGCTAGTGACTTCTACTACTTCACTTCGTGTAACACACATTTCAACCCTGAGAATGAAGCTACACTTCACAGTGTCAAGAACTGCAGGAGCTACTGCTATTTTATACTACTATTATAGTCCATTATAGTTTTAGACTTGACACGGTGGCTATTAACTTGGCATCTGATCTTATTCTCATTACCAAACTGGAAGAAGTTTAAAAAAAATTTCTCAGTGAAAAACTTACATCATTCTGACCATTAACAAAGATTGCTACCACTGAGTTGCAACATAATGGAATTAATATTCTAGTATCTGAGATACCAATAAACCTAAATAAAATGCAGTTATAAAAAGAAAAATGGGGAACACACTTACTCCACAGTACTAACTTGCACTTGTGCTAACAAGGATTTTGTTGCAGAGGAAAGCTGAAGTATTAGCTAGGATTGCACATGGTCTGCTTATGCCTAGGTGCACAGAATATAAAAGTCTCAGTATTTGACTATCATGCCTTTTGAAAAAGAGCACAATTAACACTGGTTAATCAATATATAATGACAGAATGAACCAACTTCTTATAAATATGGACAGACACATTATCCACAACAGAAAAATCACAGCATTGCCAGTAAATGAGTGGCAGGATACTAAACCATCACTTCCTGCCTTTTCAATACTTGGAGAATTCCTAAGCTCTCCAAAACAGTGGGGGTAAAATGTGTCAGACAAAATAAATACTTCACTTAAGTAGTGTAAAACATACATCCACAGCAAGATACTCTCCCCCACCAAACCCTTAAGAAACACTTGAGGATATTAGTTCAACAACCCATTAAAAAAAAAAAAACAAAACAAAGATGTAATGAAAACAAAGACTCATTTTGTTCTCTCCCACAAAAGGGAGTCCACATACAAAGGTGTTCAGCTCGAAAGCTGAATAACTCTAAGATGAGCTATTCACAAGACTATTTAAATATCTGCTTATTTTTAAATTAAACTACAGAAACAGTTCTTGAACAAGACAACACATTTTACTAGTTTTCTATTTCCTTGCTGAAGGATCCAGAAGATACTGCTAAGACCAGTCAAAGAATGCATACAATATTTATTCCTACAGCTCATGCATTCAGTAATCTGCTTTAAGGCAATATGTCGCAAGTAATCAAGCAAAAAAAAATAATTTCCTCAATGCCAGAAAAAGGACATGCAATCCAGGAATATGCTTTGTTATGGAAGGAAATTCTTTGTGTAAGATATTCCTCACAAACATATCCCAATACATAGATTTTTTTAAAAATACAGCTTTATAAAACGAGAAATTACCAGTTTGTTTTCTGGTTGCTGAATGAATTCTTTCAGTTGCTTTACGGTAGCCAGTCTTCGGTCTCTGTCGTCTTCCCGAGTAATCCTCCGAAGAAGATTTGACAGTCGAGACTCATCAGAATAAGACAACGATCGCTCTGAAAAAGAAAAGGCATTTATTTCTTTTGTCTGCAGTACTTGATCAGTAAGATCTGTATTATCTGAAATATGTATTTGTGCACTTGAAAAGTCATAACAGGAGGAAAAAAAAGGCAAAAAAGATAAAACCTGGTTTATTTTAAAGCTAATACGAGGAAAATTAAATGTAAAATCTAATTTACCTACCTAAATCTTTAATTTCTTCCAGTGGACTCTCCAGTACCTGGGTAGAACTCACCCAGAACTAAGCAGAACTGTTTTACTTCTACACAAACCCCTGGATTTAGTTCCCTTAGGTACCAATTACACTGAATTCATATGAATAATTCATTTCCCTAATTTGCAAAAGGAAAGAAGTTTCTGTTGGAAGTTTAACATTAGATGTTTCATGATGATTAAAATTAGAGAATTCATGGAACACGATGAGATTTTCTTAGTCACCGTGACTCTTATACGAACAACCAAGACAACTACAGACAGCTCTTTTCGCTAGTATGTTACACATCAATCTTACGCTGGGATAAAGCCATAAAGGCAACCTGCTTATAATGGGAAGGTTATAATGGAAAAAACACTGACAGAAGATGATGTCTGCCAGCCCAAGAACCTGGCCTGGGAACCTGGAGCATCCTTGAAGGGCAGAGGAACCTGAGACATCCCAACATACCCTGAATAAGGACAAACGCAGAAACAGCAAGAACTTACTGTCTGGACACGTGAAAAATAGACTGCAGTGTGGAAGACACCCTTGGAAAGCAACAGTTATTGGCTGCTCAAATGGGAAAAACACATTGAGAAAGCAAATACTGGTCTGAGAAAACAGAAAACAGCACCATCTATTGCCTGCTTCCAGGTGAAAAACAGCAGTTAGCAAAAGCTACTGGTGGCTCCAGGTCGTTGTGCCCTACACCCCCTTATGTCTCCAACAGGATAAACATACCTCACTTTCTACCCAAAATGAAGCTTCTCTCCAAAAGCTTCCCCTGCAAGGACTTCACTAAGCAAATCTCCTGGACAGACCAGACCCTCACTGGGAATGCCTGACTGACTCCAGGCTGATGCAAACCATCTCTGAAGTGAGACTTTGTCACCAATTTGCCCCAATCCTGGGAAATATCTGGCAAGTGCTGTACCAGTAGGGTTCTGAAAAGTATGTATAGGTGTGCATACAAACAATTAATTGTAAGTATATACTTCCTTTACTAGTGGTCATTTGTAGTAAGTTGCTGTAAAGAAACTTAAGAAACAAAAACCTTTGCGTCCTTGTATGTTACAGAATCCTATGAATCCACACACAGACCAGTAACTCTTATAAGTCATGACATCTTCTACAGAAGAGCATATCTACTGCATTACGATAATAAAGAATATTCTCAAACTTATTTTTATGTCTTTATTTTTTAAAAGAGAGTATGAGTAAAATAGGTTTGATAATCTGTTTCTTGCCAGGCATCAGTTTAAGCAATTAATTTTGAAGACATCTGACATCCTGAAGAACTAGGCAGGCTTAGCAAACATTAAAATAGTAAGTCTGAAGGGTCAAATCTACATTTTGTTCCTAGCTAGCACAACTACACAAGACATGATGAAATGTTATGTGACAAGTATTACAAGCACTTCTTTTAAGATGCTATTGATTTTACAAGAGACTAAGGCATATGTATCCATTTAGGAAGAATAAAGCCTCTTTATGGGGAAACCACAGTCTTAAGCAGGGGACAAAAAGCCATGTGTCTGGTGAGAAAGGAATCATGATCAGCAAAGACACCTTCCGAAGCAAGTATCTGACATCTTCTCGAGTGATGGTGCCAGACTAATGCCTACAGTTCCTGATACATGATCACTTGCATCTGAAGATCTCCTTTTATTTCTGCCCAGAGCTGAGCTAGAAGGTGTAGTCCAAGGCTTGCCTGACAATAGTCAGTACATAGCAAAGCTCCAGAAAGATGGACCTAGTGCAGTTACCCACCCAGAATATTTGGTGAGAACTGAAAAAAGGACTGCCACGAAGAATGGAGCCTGTGCGGGGCTGTACCGTGGCTACCATTCTCCTTAAAACCTGGGCAGCAGCAGATCACCAGACCAGGAAAAACATTTTTTTTTTGAAAGTTCTAATGAATAGTTCAGAAACAAAACACATGCAAATAAAAATGGAAGCTCTTTTAAAGCTTGGTTGCAATGGAAATTAATACAGACTACAGCAGACAAAATAAAAAGTGCAACTGCTATTCATGAATAATTCCATCTGAAAACTCTTCTGCTAGGCAAGTACTGTGCTCTGCACTACTGAATGTATTTTGAACGCTTAAGCTGATCCAAATCTACACAAACTTATTTCATTGTTAGACTGTCTCTATATGAAGCTTCGCAAAACAGCAATCTGAATCTGTCCTTGAATAATTCAATGCATTTGCCACAACATATACTCCTTTCCAAGATAACAGATGTGCCTCATGAGAAAGAGAAAAATCTATTCTACAATATTCCTACAGCTGCACTCTGCCAACACTAACAGTGACCTGAAATGCACAGTATGCATCACTTCTGCCACTTCCAGTTTGCACTGATCTCTGCCACTCAGCAAGCACATGGGAAGCTACACTGGCACAGTGGGATTAGGTCACTACATACTGCTCCTGAAAGGCAAACCAGGATGCAGTGGTTTGGAAAACACTGAAAATTGGTTTTACTAAATAACTTTTAATAAAGGTATTCTAGATCTTTGTAAGGTCCCTAATTATTTTTCCCTCCCATCCCTTATAATGTTGACTCTTCAGTGTTAGATGAAAAGTCAATAACAAATAAAAGCCTTGAATTCATTAAATCCATAACTTGCAACTTTTTACTGTTGTCTTCTCAGATTTATTTTTTTGTTTGTAATCCCTTCAGGGAAAGCTGTAATTTATTTTGAAATATGGTTGTGCTGTTCTATATACAAAAAAATCCTAAAACCAGGACTGCGTAAATAAAGCTACCACTACCAAGGCTACTGGTACGAAACACACAATTAACTGCTGCTAGAACAAGACATACTGTTCAAAGCTCTCTAGTAAAAGCAGCATCCAGTTAATATCTGATGAACATGGGCATTACTCCCTAAAAGAGTAAATGTTAGATGTCTGTTGAGCCATAATCATAACCTAAAAATAAAAGAAGCTAACCAAGAGCACAACTGATGTTATACTAAAATCAAAGCACTAGCTAATAAACACCTATCTAACTTCCATTTATGAAATATCAGCAAGGTCTCAGCCACATGCTAACTCAAAGACAGCCATTATAAAAATTGCTCAAAGCTCACACCAAACAAACAAGAAAATATAAACAAATACAAAAGATCCTGTTGTAACATAATCCCACTGTATTTTGAGGACAATAGGAAAAATAAAAATGGCTTGCCAAAACCTACAATCACAAACACAGCCCAGTTAAAAACGAGAAACTCTTGAAAACCAACATCCAGAGGACACAAACACATACAGAAACACAGAACTCATAGGCAGCAGCTTCAATCATCTGAAATTATAGTTCCTAACATTTTAAGGCTTAAAGAGGTGCTCTCATACATAGGAGAACAGTTTCTGCTGCTATTAATAGTAAATTCATGCACAAGCCCACTACCAGAAATATTGTTTACACATAATTCTCTATTAGACAATTCCCTATTTCTTCTATGTAGACATAATTCAAGGCGCTACAAGGACTGAATAATTTTTATATCAAGATGCCACAATGGGATTACAAAGTCTTGAGTTTAATCCATTCCAAGGATCGGGCTTTTGCAACAGTAATGTCACCACTTGCACCTCAGTTCTTCTACTTGCAAAGCACACTTACTCTTCTTTCACTTGTATCTTCTGAAATACTAATTCCTGAGATGAAACACCATGTCTGTATATAACTTGCATGGCATAAAGCAGTCACAGTTTTTGTCAGCGGCTCAACTACCACTTATACTAAATGATGCAATAAATGACAGTGTTTAGTCATAACTAAGTTTCTATTTTAATTCAAAAGCCCTCGGAAAAACTTTTGCTTTTAAAAAAAACACCCTATAAATTAAACCCAAATAGTGGATAAAGTGAAGCCTTCTTTCTCAAAAATGTGCCCAGCATTCTTGTACCCTTTTGAAACTCCAGATTTCCTCTCATTACAACTCAAGACCTTGCCCACATTCTTATGATGCCTCCAGTTCCTTCCTGGCCTCTAATCCGCAGCTGAGCAAGAGGCAGCATGAATTGTGGCTGGTTCAGGAGTGCACATCTACTGACTAATCAGCTGGTATGATCTGATGACTAGTTGACCTGCAGGCTAGGGAGAACAGATAACTGTTGAGCTCACCACTGCAGGTTTTCCCACACTAGGGACCTGTTAATTAACAAGTTTTTACTCAGGTATTGATTTTCAACAGATCTAAGAGTACCTTCTTCCTGAGGCCCTTGATCTCTTTGCCAAATTTGGCTCACCTGTATAAGGGTTCAAAAGCTATTTAAACAAAATTGAAAGATTGACAGCATAAGCTGTACAGTCGAGAGATCTGCGTAATGTGTGGAGGAAGTCACAATACAGGAACAGTAAATACAAGATGACAGTTTCCATCAACATCATCTAATCACTTACCACAAAAAATAAAATCCATATAGACTGCCTAATCACAGAATCATAGAATAGTTAGGGTTGGAAAGGACCTTAAGATCATCTAGTTCTTCTTTTCAGAACAAGGTATGTTGCCAAAAGAGGTCCTTCTTTCCTGAAAATCTGTGGTATCCTTACCCTGTGATTTCCTCATGTCTTTTGTGGCTAAAGCACGATTCCCATGCGGAACACTGGTAAAATCAGGATTGGTCACATTGTTAACTCTCAGCTCTTGCCCCAACGACTTCCGACCATAAGTATTTTCCCCAGATCCTCCATTGACACTGTAGCCACCTGTGGAAAAAAACAGAGGAGATTAGAACAGGCAATCAGACCATATATTTAGTAGTATGAGTTATTCAATTCATATGCAAATTGGCAGCTCTAACTTCTACCACCTTCTTCACTCTCACATGCAGAAATGTTTTTTGTTACACCCTGTAAGGTTCCAGAGGTCAGATACTCAGAATCTATCAGTCTTTTTTTGAAGCATATGAAAAAATCTCCATTGCAATAAAGTTTAACATTGATCTTTCTGCATTTTGGGCTTTTCTTATTATTACTTCTGACCCTGTGTTTTACAGGGCCCTTCTTGTCAAACCCTTTTGATTACGCAGAATAATTATTTACTCAAGTTTTTGTTATAAATTCACCACACAGGCTCAGTAAAATGGTCAACAAAAAAAAAAGCTTTTAAGAAAAAACACAGATCATTTTCTGTACAGACTGAACAACTCTCCCTAAACATACAACACTCAATATATTCACACACTAATACTTTAATTAAACTCAACCCTACATTCTCCCACTTGAAATACACATAGTATATCTTTGGTAACAATAAAAAACAGCAATAGAAGTGTCATTCTGAGCAATTCAATTATTTTTACAACTAGACCCACAAGATTTTATATGCTTAAATGTTGAAACCAAAGATTTTTCCAGTCTGCCACACCACTGTGAGGGCCGGTTCTTCCTGTGCAGTACTGTGGAGAAGTGAAACTGTCCCCTGAGCCTGCCCAATACCTCACTCAATGTACTACAGATCACTTCTAAGGCAGCTGTGCAGGCAGGCTTTCTAAACTGCCTCCCTGCCTGAGACAGGGAAGAATCAACTGGTAAAATTCAACCCAAAACAACAAAAGATATGCAAGGCTTCTTTCAGGAACGGTATTTCCACAGTTCCACCTGCATCAGTTTATAAAGGAAAGCCTGGGAAAAAGGAGAGTCTCTGTAAAAAGAGGCAGCCTACAGGATAGTTAAAAAGAAATGATTTCAAATATCAGGGTGAATCTGGACCTTAGTAGATGTAAAGAACATCATCTTGAAAGCAAAACTTCTGATAAAAAGCTGTGAGCTACTGGTAGAAGTTCGCATTTCTAAACAAACAGGACTATCCTACCATTACAGAAAATCCTGTCCAGAGTCTCAGTTGTAATTAGTTACAATTACTGTAAAGATAATCTGTGGTTATTTGCATTTATAAAATTAAACCCAATTTTTAAACATAAACTAATACGTATGACACATTAACATTATTTTACCATAACAAACCAACATTGTCCTATGAAGAAAATTATTTCTAACAACAAGAATTATGACTAAACAGAAGTGTACCACTAAAATTCAAAGCAACAAAGAAATTAGTTTAACTGAAGACATCAGCTAATCATGCATTCAGACCACAGACACCAACTATCAAAATCAGACTATCATATACTACTGGAGTTCTTAAGAGTTACTTTATATTTGAGCACAAAAAATATCCCAGCTTTTTTGGTTTTCTGCAAAGGCATGTAGTATTTGCTACAGCATATTTGTCATTTTCTTAAATGAGTTAAACACAAACCTATATTCTCCCACTTGACATGTAAATGGTACATCTTTGGCAACAATGTAAAACAAACTGTCATTTACAGTAATTTAAAAAGTGGGTTTTTTTTCAGCAATAAGGCTGTAAATGTTAGAACTCTCTTCAGTTATCTCCTGGTATAAAAAGTTTTTTAAATTCTTGACATATACAAATTCTATTAACTTCTCTTTAGGTGTTAAATCTGAGGCCAAACAAGGATATGATCAGCTATGTCACTATTAATAATTTTAGCATAAAAATGCAGATACCACGGCATACAAATACTAGTGCAGTATCTTTTTAGCAGTAAGGACTCTAAGCACTTTAGTTACAAATCAAACGGGAGGAAAGTGTTGCAGGAAGGGTGAATATCTCATTGAGAAGTAAAATCCCAAGAGCCTTCTATTTAGTTTTAAAAACTTAAAACTTTTAACTCCTGTGTCTTGTTTTATAGAGTAAAGAAGACGAAGGGGGGAGGTGTAACTGTCCTCTTCCACGTTACGCTGTGAAGGGCTATTAAAAATCGTAGTAATAAAAAAGGGAAAACCAGCCAGACTAATCTTACAGGTGTAGAGCAAAATGACAGGAGTTAACAGTCACAAGCTACAGCAAGGGAAATTCAAAAGATATGAGAAAACAATTATTTGCCAGCAGAGGGGCAAAGCCCTAGACTGGCTGTTAAGGGAGGTTTTATAGAACCTTCCATCCTTGGAGGTTTTCAAACCAGAACAACTTCTAGAAATTATCAAATGAGAAGTCATTTTTATTATCAGTATCAGAAACAGGGAGGAAGGGGAATAGGGGATGTGTGGAACCTCTTCTCAAGGATTCTGCGTACTTACAGCACATGATTATCCAGGAGAGAAAAGCTAGAAGTTCTTAAAACGAAAATTCCATGGTGGCAGACTGCAACTGATTAACTGAAAAATCTTAGTAAACAAAGAAACTATTCTGCATCTGTAAGGTTATCAATTTCTGCCAAAATAAAAATGAACTAGAAATACCTGACATTTAGTTTTATAGTACAGAATGTCCTAATCATCTCTTTTCAAAGTCACACCTGAACAAAACAGCATAGTTATAGGGCATGTCTCTGCTAGCTCAGCATTTTAAGATACAGTATTTCAGGGAGAGATAGGTGCATTTTTCTTTTCAAATGGCACTTTCCCAGCAACTTTACAGACTACCTTGCTAAATTTAGCTGAAACTTACTATTTCACTATGTATTACCAGTACATTCTTTAAATACTAGCATACTTCGAAGCGTAAGAATAACCTACTATGCTAGTCTGTGAAACACAGCGAAACTCTTCGTGTTAGCAGGCACATTGACAAATATACTCACTTTCTGAGCAGTTTCTCTGTTAAAGTTAACCAAATCCTAAGGTTCTCAAGGTATGCAGACAAACAAGTACCTGTTTCATGCTCCTGCGTCCTAATAACACCTACTTCTTATAAAAAATAAATTTGCAGCAGCACACCCAGCTGTAACTTCCCTTAAGATGCAACAGCTCTTTATAGGTAGTTATAGGACAGAAGTAGGGGAATGCGAATGCTTTTTCTGTTCCTGAACAAAGATTCCCACACTGATACTCCTGTGAGATTTCTGAGTCTGGCCTGCCTTAAGATTTACATAGTCAAAAAAGTGACTCTGCATGCAAAAAATCCTCCTATTTGATACCTGTATTTAGGAATTTAAAAAGAAAAATCAGAATATAGACTTCTTTTTAATAAAGCTGAGAGATGATTCTGAATTTTAGCTATTTTATAAGCAATGTATTTCCATACTAAAAAAAAATAAAAGGAAAAAAAAAAAAGGAAAAAGTCTGTATTAACCCTCCATCATATGATTTCTATGAAGTCTGACTGAGGCATATAGAAGTAGAAATTCCCGTTAATGAGAAACTATAGATTTTATTCCAAACAAAGATTCCAGTTGGCTGCAGTAGGTAATGTGTCAGATTAGTCAAGCAGTCAATTTTCAACACCAGAAGCACTAGACAGCATTCAGGAAGAAATTACAGCCTGCAGACCAACACATCCAGAATCCTGTTCTTTAGGGGAAGACTGCTTATTCTGCTAATGTATTAAGTCTTCTCTTACATTCTTCTCTTAATGCAACTGCATGTTTTTCTCACTATTCATATCAACCACATTTCTTTGATCCCTGATAAATCTCTCCGCACAGCAATACTATGGCAATGAGCTTTTATCAGTTCACTATCCTTTTCTTCCTTTCTTTTTTTTTGGGGGGGGGGAGGGGGAAGGGGGGAGTTATCTCCACCATTTCAAGTTTACTGCCTTTTTCTGAATGTCCCCTCGCAATTTACATGAAACAGCAATCTGTATACCTTTTTCTTCATTCTGTATGTCAGTGTGGACTCTGATATCATCGTGTCTTTGTCGAGACACCACAGCTGAATTTGAGGGTTGTAATCCATAGGAGGCAGAACTGCCCCGATCTCTGGATGAAGAGTATTTTAAATTGTCCTGGTCAGCTGATGCACTGTCAGTTCTATAAAGAGAAAAATATTTTTTTTTATGTAGGGGTATAACAGGAGCGGGATTCACATTCATTTATAAATGCAACATGCTTAAATGACAATCCCAAATGTGCTTTTTGACACAGGAAAATACATCTAACCTGTTGCTTAAAAAGAGACCCCAAATTCACACTGGGGTTAGAATTCACTCAATTGACTCATCACAGTAACATGCAAAAGAAATGTTTTCTAGCGGGCCAGTGCCTTTTCTCAGAATGTTATCAAGTCTCCTTCCAGCTGGAGGCCTACATAAAGAAAAATTACTTCCCAAAAGTGAAAAATAAATACACAACTATGTACAGGTATACATCACAGCTACGCAATACAGTGTCTACCATTTGTGAGTCATTACTAATCCACACATGAACATGTACATAATATGCTATGGGCCTTACTGAGCAATATAACCACTTATTAAATGGAGGTATCACTAACATGTCACTGGTAATCAATATAGGAATCTTACATTAATTTTTTGTAAAACAAAAAGTGCAAAACGGAAGAATGGGCTTTACTGTGGCAAAACCTGGAATGTAAGTTAAGAGTTGTTATCCTTCAGAGTAAATGTTTGCAGATGAAACCAGAGTTAAAAAGAAATCAATATTAAGTTAAAATCACTCATCTTAGAAAACTGATTTATATCCCAGGATAAGCTTTTAAGGAAAAACGTGAAAATTATGGAACCAACTCTCACTGGATATCCTATGTAATATCATTTTTAAACATACAGTAACTTTAGTACATGAAACATGCACACACGAAAATTTGGAACCCACATTCAACCAATTACTTTAAACACATTCTTATAAGCAGTACTGGAGGTTTTACATCGAAACCAGTGAAACAATGCTCATCCAACAGAAACATCCACAGAATTTTGTTTGACTCAAATATATTTGGAATCACACTGTTGAAATTATTTATAGAGGCCGTCTCCTTTAAGCAAACTTTAAAGACCTACTATTTTTATTTTAGTCTTTGGATAGTTCAGTTGATTATTTAAGAAAAAGCAGGACAGACCATTCATTCCTTTTTATTCTTGTAAGTTAACTACAACTCATGCAAGGACAAACACCACATGTTCTTGGGAAGAAACCTTTCACTTTTAGGTTTCAAAAGAACACTGTGACTAGAAATGGTAGACAAATTCAGGGAAAAGGAGTTAAATACTGTTTAGTTGCTATTTTCAAAAACAGTTTGCCCTCAGTAAAACTGGAAGAGTAATACCATGAGGGTTGATATTCGCAAAGCCAACTGGGATAGAAAACACCCACACACACATATTTTATGTGAATACTAAAAGACAATATACTATCATTTAAAACAAGGTTCCAAAGAAGAAAATTGTGCTTTTGCCCTTTCTTACAGTGAAAGGTTGACACCAGGTCTGTTTGGCAGGTATTATTCCTTTCTGCTCTATAAGCAAATTAATCTCTAGATACACACAATAGGACTTTTTCTTGCTCAGTATTCAGTGTGGCATCACATCTACTGTCATTGAGCACTGCTTGGCCTATTTTATAAAATGGGCTATGCTACTCAAGAGGCAAAATCTTTGCTTATGACAGTCAACTAGGATTGCAGCAATACTTATACAGTTGGACCTTCATCATTCACCTAAGTAATGTTGAACAGTAAAGTTCTGCACCATACCTTCAAATGATATGAACTTTAAATGTGCCTAAACCGTGTGCAAATTTTCCGGTCAGCTAGAGCCCCCAGATTTTCTCCCTGCTGTAAAAGAGCAGACTTCCAGCTCACTTTGAGGAGCAGTGGAGTTTATTACAGAGGATTAAAATTATTTTAGCCTTTCAATGAAACAGACTGACAAAGTTTCAAATGATAAATTTAAGAACTGATGGGTTAATAGTGTACCTCCCCAAAGAACACTGCTTTTTTCAAGGCAACGTGCTGTAGACTGTACCATCTCCAATTGTCAAGCATTAAGTCTGAAGGCAAACTGATTAAACGTACAATTTTTAAGACTGTTCTGTGTAACCCAATCAACTGAAGGAGTACACGTGTTCTCATCAGCTAACCTCCCTTCCTGCAGCACAGCCTTTGAACAGTTAGGAAAATTTTCCATTGTGGTAAAAATACATAAGCCTATTGTTTCCCTGAGAAAATCCACATGCTCGTTTCATTCTGTCTTTGGGAACAGCTTTCAGCAGGCTAACCTGCTCACACTTCATCACTTGACTAAAAGGGAAGCACAATTTTATTAAAAATGTGTAATTGTTGTCCTATGTATCAAAACAAGACACAATAGTTCCCACTGAAAATGTTGCTCCCACTATAATAAATGCGTAACTTAGATATTTAGCAGTTTCCACCCCTTCTTTGAGGCAGAGAAAAAACTGCTTTGTAGAAAGATACTGTTTCCAGAGGACTACGTTTCATGACCCAACTGGCTGCTAAACCCATACATCTTTGAAGGGGGATTCTGAACCAAAGGAAGTTTGCAGTATGATTCACACCAAAAGCAGAGCCTACCACCTCTTGGGCCTCTGCATTTCTAGCTGTTCAGTGATGCACACTATGTCTTAGGTGGAAAGCAAACCGCACTGTAGGCTCCTGCCTCAGCATGCTGGGAGTTCGTGGTGTGGGCTTGTCAAGACTTGGGCACACAACCAGAGTACCTGTCACATTGAATTTTCAGATGTGTTTCTGAAAAACATACCATTTTTCATGTCAGTAATGTACCCATGATTTTGAAAGACTACTACTTAGAACTCAAAATGCAGCCACTCTACGGACAGGTACTTGTCAAAGTTACTTTTTCAACTTCCCTCCAGTATACCTTTAAGGTACATTGCAGCCCTCCCACATGGTGACGGGAAGAACTGTACTCCCAGCTACCCCAACTCATGCCTGCATTTCAGGAGAGCCTTTATCTGTTCACACGGCAGTATTTGCATCTTAATTACATTGTGCCAAGCAGATGGCAGGTTATGTCACAGACCTAAAGCATCATCTTTCAAAAGATGTCTATGTAACAACAAATCTGTCAGTTACATACCTTGACATAGTCACAGACCTAAGCAAACATTGTATACTAATAAAACTACAAGGTACAATGTTAGCAACAGATAAGCTGAAATACAAATGTGATATTAGACAAAGTGGGAATGGGAAACTGAAAGGATGAACATGTCTATGATTACCTTATACTGTAGCTGCAAAAGTGTATTTGCCACTTCACGATGCTACTCTGATTTATTTCCACCTGAAAAGCTCCTTGATGGGGACTAAACAAAGTACTTCAAGAGCTCTCATGACAGTTTTCATCTGTGCCTGGTTCCGGGTGGGAGACTACCTGATTACCACCACCAATTTCCTGCATACCCTGGTTTAGCAATATCATTTATACAGAAGAGACTGCATTCAGTTTTCTGCAGGGTGGTTTTTAATGTGCCTCTATCCATCAGAAAAAGAAAATAATTCACCTACGTAAATAAGCAGAAATGGGCACTAGTTCTCCCTAAACCAAAAACTTTTCTTTCTGTGGGGGACGCACATACAAAAGGAAAGCTAGACTTTTCAAAGGTGTCTACTCATTCCATCAGAAGCATCAGCCTGATTTGATTAGCTAACCTGTATGACTGAAGAAAGCATGGACCAATTGGCTTTAAAAAAGTCTCTAAGAAAAATAGGTCAATCAAAAATATATCATGTTTTTTTCTGTTAAATGGAAGCCTTAAGAATTTTTACCCAAGAAACTTGTTACAAACAATCTGGTGTATACTACTTATTATCTGCAGCTCTTTCAGAGTGACCCTGCCATATGGATATTATTTTGAGACACAAATCACTTAATTTTATTTCCAAGTACAGAATCTACATGGAAGATTTATTCTGAGAAAACCACCATATGAGTTGTATTATTGTTCAAGCCAGTCAATTTTCCAGGCTTATTGCTCTATTTAACAAGGTTATTTGCTATAATGCAGAAAAATTCTTCATTACTTAAAATCTTCATCAATAAAACACTTAAAACTTAGAGTTGCTGTATCCACTCAACAGCTTCCAACCAAGTTTTCAGCCTTTCTTCCACTGGCATGCAGAGCTATGACAGCCTTCTTTTGCCATGCTCTTCTATCAACACTTGGTCCATCTTGCCCACCCATGCGTGCTGAGCCCACCTCAAAGCCTACTTCTGTTTCAACTTCTGTGTTGCAAGAGCACAGTGAAAATGGAAGTAGCCTACTAGTGTTTCCCACGAGTAAAATAACAACTATTTTCCTATTGCAATTCTGCCATTTCCACTGCTGGACAACTACCTGAAGTCACAGTAGTTTTTTAAGTCACCTCTTGCTTCTGCATCACTCCCTTCTTACACAGTAGCTCACCAGTTTCCTTCTGTCCTGTGGTGGATGTTGGGAGGGAATGTTAGGAGGTGTATCACATATGCATCCTGTCCTTATTTTTCCATAGCCATCTTCTGATAGTCATGTCTGGATACAGGATAATATGCTAGCTATGTCACTGGTCCAATCTAGTACGGCTCTTATATGGAAGACTCTCTTCTCTAAGTTCCTTCTGGTTCCCACTGACACACTTTCACCTTATTTCATCTTTCTCACATCTCATTTTCCTCTGTCCTCACGTTAAAAACAACAGCTTTCACATTACAAACTTAGGCTCCCCCATTCTACCCAAACCCAAAAACCCTTTTTGATCTCATAGCTTTCCAACTTTATCACCGTATTCAACATACTCACATGTGAAAGGAGATCAAATATTACTTGTTGCCAGCTCAGAGCTGAACCCATTCCTGTTCAGCACCTCCCACGCAGTCCACTGAATCTCTTCCCAAGCTTTCCATTGACCTCTTCATTATGGCACCTCACAATTAATATCGTATCTCATTTTCTAAACTGCCTTCAACATCACAGATTATTTCTCCATCTCTCTGCCCCCATGCACCTCTCACTGCACACTCCACTCTCAACTACCCCTGACGACATGGAGAAGTCCTACAAACTTTCATCCTTCATAACACTACACCCATTCTCAACTAATTTCAGTGGCATCTTCAAACACCTCTATGCTGTCAGCTTTCAGATCTTTCAGTTACAGACCTGTTCAAACTAAGATTTCAGCTGATTTCTGACAAACATTTTTTTTGCTCCTTGTACATGCAAATGGAAAAGAATTAAAGTCTGTCTCCTCCACTGTCACTCTGCTTGTCATTCAATGTGCTAATCCAGCATTATAAACAGACAATACCCACAACAACTAGTGCTTGCCTTCTGTAAAATGTATCTCTGCCCTTTACAGCCATGTAAAGGGACTGTTCTACCCATCACTTTCTTAGCCCATTCGCTCTGATTAGTTTCTCTGCTCTCTGCCAATGCCTCCTGTCCTGTCTTTAATTAAAGACGGGGTACTTGTCCTCAGTTATGAAGTGCCAGCCAATACCGCTCTCTTGCTTAGGTTGTAAGCTACCTAGAAGAGGAGACATATTTCATTGTCTTGTCTCATCATGTCTAGACCCATGGGGACCTAGGCGGTAACTTGGCTTGGCAGGCACCATGCCAACAGAAATTAGTAATTCATAACACTCACACTGCATGAGAACAATACATTTTATTTTCAGGAACGAATTTCAGTACTGAACTTAGTAAGGTGCTTCTGGAACTTCTCAGAGGTAAATGATTTTTCTCTTTTCTGTATACTCCCCTGCTAACCTACATTATGACAGGAGAGACGGAGAGGTCCTGTTAATTAAAATCTTATCTTCCTTTTCTCACTTCTGCCTAAGAATAAGAAAGCCATAATGCACCCTGCACTTGCTAACCTGCCACTCTGAACACACGCTCCTGCTTAGCACCACCTAAGCACGTGAAACTTGCATTCCCTATCAAAGGGAAGTATTGCTTGTTTCAGTATGTAATTTGCCTTCAGTACTCTACCGAATTAACTCTGCTCACATGCAAGACCTACACACTGATATGATTTTATCTTTTTCCCCCAAAAGTCAGATCAGGGAAAATGCAGTGAAATTTACCAAACAAAAGGAAAAGGAAAAAAAAAAGAAGTAAAAGTCTATAAAGCCATAAAGATTAGAAGAAGGGGGAACAAGATCTTATCAAGCTTTCCCAAAAAAAAACCAACCTCACTATTCTTTATCACATACATCCAACATTTACCCAGGAGGTTTTAGTGTTGATGTTAATTTAGGGTCCGGTACACCTCAGTGCACAAACTAATATGCCCATATATATTAGGACAACTGCTTCCTCTGTAATACACTGTCGATACACATACTATAGGAAAACCAGCTCATGTGCATCTCACAGATATTACTGTATTCATGCAGGTACAAAGGAAAAAAAAAATCAGACTGCAATTAAAAACTACTCTCCCTTAAAGAAGAATGTGGGCTCCAGCTTTCAGTTTCACAGTGTTTCCCCCCCCAAGTCCCAGTGCTGATTATTATTATTAAAAATTGAGAGTAATCTAGACCTAGTAATGACAATCAATCTAGTTCTCTTTACACAGACAAAAATGTGTGCTTGAAAACACAATCCATCTGATGATACACCTGTGCATTAGTAGTTCCTTCTTTCCCTTTCAGGAACTTGAAACAACTACCATTACTGCAGTTTTCATTACTCTGGCCACGTGCATTCCCTCTTCCACACCCTGCAAGAAAGCATTTACCAGCAACATCACCTAAGGTAAACGAAACTAACAGAAAAGAAAGGGGAAGGGAAGAATAAGTGGGTATATTCTGTGTTGTGGGGTTTGTCCAAGAGCACATTCAAAACAATCAACGAAAAAGAAACACTCACTGCCAGTTTTATGTAACAGATCTTCCTACCGTGCACTTGAATCACTTCTAAAAAATCAGTTACAGCCAAAACAACAAAGACTGATTTAATCGCTGCGCAGCTCTGTGAGATCTTAATGGAGACTCACATGTTGTGTATCACCAAAGCTATCTTCTTGAGATTTAAAAAAACTGAGCATAGCATATAGGGAAAATTTGCTCTGTGTTTGGGACTGTGTGAACACTCCTGATTCCTGGGCTTTCTCACCAGATTAATATTATTTAAAGGAAAAGACAAAGTTAAATCCTTACAAATGACAGGACCAGCGAAGAGGTGTTACCTATTTCTTAGCAGGAGCTCTAACACACAGCATGATGGAAACAGAACTAGGCCCCATCCATGCTACGAAGGTACGCTTGTTTGCCATGCTTCCTCTAGTGCTTTCAGATTTTCATTTCCTGCTGTGGCTTTTGGGATAACTTTTAGCAGCCCAGCTTACAGCTGCTGTACTTGAGAGCTAAGGAGGCACCAAACTACATCATGGGGCATGGACCAGTCAGACATCAAGCTAACAGTAACTTCTTAAACCAAGCTTATCACCAAGCAAAGCATTTCTGCAGCTACACTGTTCCTTTCCCCCCTAACACAACTGAACCTATTGAAGACAATGCTGTATTGGAAAAGGTCAACTTCCTAGACACTGCAAGATGTAATTTTTTAGGCTAAAGGATAGAACATGTGACAAATTAATATACCCCAGCCAGAAAGCATTTATAGAAGCTCCTCACTGCAAAGATGGAAGATGTATATCCAATTTCTTCCAGGTTGGAAGATCAAGAGTTAGGCTGCAGCCCAGAAATCTGAAGCAAGGTAGTAGTTAAGGAGTAATAAAGAGATCAGACTTATTAATTCCCCCCAAAAAATCCAGATGTTGTAAGAAAAGGTCACCAAGGAGGTTTTCAAGTTGTAAGTTATTAAACCAAGCAGTTCAATAATGGAAGAAATTAGAACTTAAACAACCATGCCCCACACACCACCAAGAACTGAACAGCCTCTAGTGTTAACCCTTGAGGCTGAGCTGCTGTTTGAGCAACAGCAAAGCTTGCTTCACAGTAAATACTGCAGTTACATCTGTTTCATCTGAAGATTTACCTTTACATCCACCCAATTTTCCTAGTCTAAATCACACACACAGCAACTGTCATTTGTAAATACATTCCCAAACATGTGGCACTCTGGTCTTTGGTGGGAAGTTTTAAAGCAGGATGCCATATTATGTTAAACTTCCAAAAACACTAAAAAAGCCCAAGTCTTCCACCAGAAAGAAATACCAAATCTATTTACAATTCCTACATGACAATTTAGACTCTTAAAGTAACAAAGCTGAGCAGTACAGCAAATATATCAGCATCAGATTTATTTACCAGATATCAGTCAGGACCTGAAATACACTATCTCTACTTGACTGAAGTGAGCTGGCTCTGAATGTCACTTACCACGTATAAACACACTTTAAAACCTAACACACTGTATAAGCTCTCACCCCAGCCTACTTATAGCTCAACTACTTTCCCCAGGTGAACACAAACCCGATAATAATCCCGTACTATTTTATTAACCCTCAGAAGACTAGGGGTACTCCTGCAGCCTCTGTTCTCTGATAAACTGCCAGCTGAGAACTAGACTGAAGGAACACGGCTATCAAGCCCACTCCCCGGTCTCCACCCCGCTGCAGGCCCCCAGCGCTTCAGCTTCCCAGGGAAGCGTCTCCCACCGCGCAGCGCAGGGAGAGGGAAGCCGCTGCCTGTGGACACACACCGGATATCAGCCCAGTACGTTACACCGAGCCGAGGCTGACCGCGGGGACGAAGGGACAGGGCGGGGAGGAAGGGGAACCCGCACCCGCCGGCTCGGAGCCCTGGCCGGGTCCCGCCGAGCCCCGCGCGGTGACAGACCTGCCCCGGTCCCTGCCCCGCCGGCAGACACGGATCCGGAAATCCCCCTCCGCGCCCCGCCGTGGCACGGCCGCAGCCGACCCCTTCCCCGCCGCCTAGGCCCGGCGGCCGGCCCGCCCCAAACTAGGCCCAACAGCCAGGAAGTGGCTCCGCCGCCGCCGCCGCCCCGAGCTGCCGTGGCCCGTACAGCCCCGCTCCGTTCCCCAGGCCCGGCGGCAGGGCCGGGCCGAGCTGCCAGCCGCCGAACCCCGCTGCCCCACACCTCGCAGGCGGCCAGGCCGCGCCCCCTACCCCAGCCCTGCCCACCTGGGTTGCCAGTCATTCCAGCCCCGCGGGTGGTAGTGCTGCCTGCTGCCGGTGCCGCTCAGCCGAGACCCCGGGGCTCTGCGGCTCATTACCTTGCCCGAGACGGCATGGCCGGCCGGGCAGCGGCGCGGGGCAGGGGCGAAGAAGGCGGCGGCGAGAGGCGAAGCTGAGGCGTGGGCGGCGGCTCCTCACTCGCGCTCCGCAGGCGGCTGCTGTCTCACACCGGAGGGAGGGGAAGCGGCCGCCGCGGCTGCTCCGGCTGCTGCCCGGCCGCACGGCATGCCGGGATCACGGACATGGGCCGCCCGCCCCCTCCGCGGGGCACGCCGGGAGGGCGGGGGACGGGGCGCGGGGGGGGCGGTGCTCCGCCTTCGGCAGCCGCGGGAGGGGTTTCCCCGCCGCTGACCGCACCGGGGGGCCTCGAGCGGCGGCCTGACCCGTGAGGGGCGGTGGGAAGCGGGCGGCCGTCATCGCCAACCCTCCCCGGGGCGTGAGAGGCGGGGAGGGGGTTCCCAGCCTGCGGGACATGAGGGGAGCCTGAGGCCGTGTGCTGTCCCAACCCCTCAGCTGTGGAGGGAACCTGGACGTGGGGGCGGCCAGGGGATCCCAGGCTGACCAGCGTGAAGGGATGTGGGGGTTCTCTCACACTGAGGGGATCCCGGCACCCCTGCGCCCCGAGGGGACTAGCGTCAGCAGAGCATGAGGGAAAGTGGGGGCTCCCATTGCCCCAACTGCGAGGGCAGCCAGAGGATCCCAGACACTGGGTCCTGAGGGGAGCTTGGGCCCCTGGGCGCTGAGGGGACCAAGGACCCTAGGGCCTGAGAGGAGTCTGGGGCCCAACTCCTTTTGCTAGGAGGATGTGGGTCTGTGCTGCCCCAAATGTTGCTGGAGTGTCTGTGGGGAGCTGTGTCCTTCAGATCCTCATTCCCACGTTTCTTACCACTGGAACATGTCACCTATATATGACTGCCAAGGAGAAGTCTAATGTTTTGGCAAAGGTCAGCAAAAAGCATACTAATCCCACGCTAAACACTAACTAAACCCCAAAGGTTTCTCATTCCTACCTTCTTCCTCACGGCTGCTAAAATGCATTTCCAAGGCAAAATAGTGAACTAATGTCTTTCTAAGCCCAGATAACTTTCCTATGTAAAGCAGTCACCACATTGCTAGATGCCCATTGTGGGGAAAACCTATCTGTAAACAGGAAGGCAGGAAACGTGAGGGGAGTAAAATAAAAGTCTCCTCAATTTGGTAGGTATTCTGTCCCCTTCAAAAATGTGAAGACTGTGTCAAGCATATTTTTTCCTGCAACACCAGAAACTTACATTAGCTGATTTGATAAATCCAGTTCCTGACTGCAGAATATTTCCTTAGTTGTGAAAAATTAGAATAGCTTAGTGAGATAATCAGCAAAGAGACCTGAGCAGAAAACCTCTTTTTAATTACATTATCCTAGATTTGAGACCACTGAAAGACCTAAGGGGACTGTTAAAATTCCCCTGTGCTTGTGTGCCATGGTCCTGTGGTGACTTGGCTAAGACAGATGGCATCCTGCTGCCTCCCTTGGATTCTCCTGGACAGCCACCATCCTGCTGGTACACTCTTGTTGGCTTAGAGTCCATAAGCAACGTGTGTAAGACATGTACAGATTTAAAAATCAGCTCTAGGATTAAAACAAAATAATAGTATCTTGAGGCTTCATTGCAACACAATGCCTTTTTAATGTGCTAGGACCCAGTGCCCATCGGGCTGTTTCAATGGACGCATACTTGTGAATCTTAAGTGATTCAATTTTGCAAAAACAATCAATTCCACGAACCATTATAGATCTTTTTCCCTTCTTTATAATCAAGATTCAGAATTACACAGTATGCAGCTAAATTATGTGTTTATAAGAGTAGCAAGAATACCTGCTGCAAATTTGTTCACCCTTTCCAACAAAGTCTAGCAGATCCTGCCGTTGGTGATGTACCAGGTGATTTTTCTTACTTGATGACTGAGTTGTATCGCAACAGTAACAATATAAATCACTTGAGGGGCAAGGTAATACTAGGAATGTATTTTTAACTACCTTTCATATTAACTTAGCAAAGGAAAGCAAGAACTAAAGCTGGCGTACTATGACAAACAACTGCCTGATTTAGTGTTTGGTATTGGAAATTCTGTATCAGAAATCTTGTATTCTAGTGGTGAATTTGGTGCAGTCTGTGAGGTATAATGCAGATCCCTCTTTCGAGTGCAGTTGTCTCTGCAAAATGGATCAGTGATGTTTAGCTTTCTGAACTGCTGTTGTGCACAGCCTTAAAACTGTAAAATATTCTATAGCTGCCAAATAAGAAGACATACTTGGTCTGTTTCTACAGGGATGATTATATCGTGAAATTTGAATGTTATTGACAGTGAAAATGCTCATCAAGATTTCCGAGATAGGGCAATAATTATTTATATAACACTTTCTCAGTTACAGCCACTTTGCAAATATGGTTAAGGCCATTCAGACATCACTCTGAATGAAGAAGCCCAGGGAAGGTGAGGCCAGGATTTTCAAAACTACCTTCTGATTTTCTGTCCTCGAGTTTGCGACTTCAATTTTGGATACTCAGTGGCTGGCACTGACATCAGTCGGAGCTGTAGATTCTTGAGTCTTGTTAAAAAATGAATAAATAAGATGTCTAAATCTGGAACCCTCTCAAAATAGAACTATATGAACTTGAAAAACGAGTTTTGCATCTCAGAATGAGTGGATGACATTCACAGAGGTCTGCCTCTCTTCTCACTGCTGGGGGTATGCTCAGTCCACTCCATCAAACTGTCCACATCTATACTAATGCAGAACTCTGGAGTGATAGACACTGTGAACCACACTTTTCCCACTTTGTAAGTTGTGGTAATGATCATTTAATATATGAAAGAAAGCTGTATTAATCTGAGCATTATTTTTAGTTGGAATGAAGTGCAGATTGTATACATTTAATGTGCTGAAACAGGGTCGTAAGCACCATGTTGCATCTTTTATCGCTTACTAGTTTATTTCCTTACTAAGCAGCATGTCTAGAAAAAACAGCATGTTCTGAGGATTACAAATCACTTTTGGCCCTTGGCTCGCTTTGATGCATAACAAAGCTACAGATTGAGAGAAAAACAATCACCAACCATGAGAGGGAAAGGGATGCTATTTCCTCCTCTGGAAATGTGGTAGAAGCCAAGGAGCAAAAGAGTATTTAACTAGATCAGAGAAGTACCAGACGCCAAGATCCTGTAGCTTGTATATTGCAGATGGATACCTCTTAAGAACTAGAAAGGATTCCTAGAACAGTTATTCCCTATACCTGCCAATTCTACTGTTTGGATGGCAGAATCCTATTTTTATCAGTAACCTACCAGATTTTCAGTTGGGTGGCCGCATACCCTATTTTCTGAACACAGCAGACTCAAAACACACGTGACATATGGCCAATCTGTGCAGGCATAGAGAGCCCAGGGTGTCCAGAACATATTGTACTTGTGGTGCAGGCACAGCCAACAGTGCATGCACAGGAGGTCCCGCAGGACTCCTACTGCTTTCTTCATTAAAAATGTCGGCAGGTGTAATGATCTATGTAGATTGTACTGCCGAGCACAGATACTGTCTATCACAGACAAATGCTGCAGGCTATATAGGGGTCTACCTTATTTTATCCTGAACTGGAATTTTTCCATATCCTATAGGGTGTATCAGTACAGAAATCCAACTTACAAATAGTCCTAATAGCAAGGCATATCGAGCTACTCTACAGTTTTGTGTTGAAAATCTTTTTAATGCAAAAAAAGAGGTCAATCTGGTATTTTGGAATTCCATAATAAATGCACTGTGATTTGAATACTAACAAAAAACATCTTTTACCTTCTTTTCTTTACTTAAGAGACTGAAGGAAATAATATTTTGCTTTTTCTGGGTGTTTATAAACCCCCTTTGAATTTAAGTGGGATAGGACATGGAACCATCTGCTCCATTTCCTCAAGGTCTTTTAGAGGATAACTTCTACTGAACAGTATTCCGCTAAAGTGCAACAAATACAGTAGCTTTCTGAGAACTTGTATTTTTGCTCTATGGAATTTCTTTAAGGCTATTGCATCTTTAAGACATTTTACATCTCTTAGGTAAGGTAGCATTATGTACAATATATGAGTAAATATTTGAGTTCCTGTCAGATATTCATTATAGATTTATTACATCATAGACTACAGAAGTCCTTGGTTGTGTGTATAAGCTGTTTTTTCATTTTCTGTTTATTAACTATGTGCTTCCTTAAATATTCTAAACATTTACATATTACCAGCAACAGTTATATATAATATATAAACTGAACGCGTCCATTTAAGTGGCTAGTCCCTAAGCAAGTAGTCATTTAAGTTACTTTGAGCTGTCAAATACATAGCCTAAAACAGTTTTAGGTCTTTAAATATTTAGGTATTGAAATGTCCAAGGAAAAAACGGTAGGAAAGTAAATTTCTTTTGTCAATAAAATCAGCCATATTACACCTGTTAAATCTCAGCCAGAGTAAAATTGGCAAGACAGCCCAAAGCAGTAGTTTCCCTGCTGGTCTTCAGGAGAGCAGAAATTGTAGCAATCCTCTTACGAGTTTTGGAAGCCACACAGAATGCCTTGGAGGAAAGTCACAGTCTGCATGCAGTGTGTTACATAGTCAAAGTGACAGCATCATAGCAACTCAGTTAAAAAAAATTCTCAACATCTCTGAAAATCAGACTCTTTGTGGAACAGTTGTATGTCTGATTGGTAGACAGTGCTGGCCAAGAATCAAGTATGCTTTTACTCATACTGAATAAAATGTGTGCCACAAGCAGCAGTTCCCTCTGTTCAATGAGTACCCAAGGTCCTGCCCGAGATGTTCTGTTACCTGCAAGCCAAGGAGTGTGGCTGCAGATTAGTTCATGTTGCTGCAAGAGCTCCCTGTTTTGACTGGCAGCTGTTGGGAAATTTGTGCTGCTTGCATTATTTCTGGAGAGCCTGGGCAGAAGCTTAATGAGAAGCACTGCATCCTGCAAGAGCAAAAGCTGAATCAGGACTCACAAGCAATTGCGTATTATGAAATGTTACACAGTGCTGGAATGGAGCTGGCATTCACTGCACTGCAGAAAAAGACAAAGTTGAAGCGGGAAGCAGTTATCTTACCATGGATGCCAGTAGGTTATTATACTGTGAAGTCCTTTTGACAAATTAATCATGTACTTGATACTTCACCTTTCTGGTGAATCTGAGAATTTCCATCTCTTAAAATAGCTGCTCTCTCACATAAATTTTCATGCTCTGCAGACCCAAGTTTATGTCGTGTTTGTTGAAGGGACAACTTGAAAGAGGCTGCCAGGAAAGTGTCAAGCCCTTAAGGCATAATAAGCCCAGGAGAATTTGTTTGGATGGTGTAATGAATCCAACTTGCTAATTTATCTCAGTTTGGTGCTTATTGCTGATAGTGGAGTGCTATGAAAATTAAAAGAAAGATTGGTCTAAGAGGTCTAACAGTTAGAAGGTGACTGCAACTCCCACAGGGTATTTATGCTTTAATCTCCACTACTTTTAACTGCTTTTTCTAGGCTTATTTTCCTACCTGTTTTTGAAAGTGTTTCAGGTCTCAGCATTACGAAATCCTTACCTCTCTATCTTTCCTTGAAGTCTCTGGAAAAGATTTTGATGATATCGTTAGAGATGTCACTTGGGTCATACTTCAAGTGACAGCTCAATAACTAGCCTTTGTGAGAAAAAACATAGTATCAGAGTATGAGTTGGACTCCTTCACTCATGGTGTATGGATAAAGCTGGGGTAAACTCAGGAGCAGCAGCGGCAGGAGTTGCTCTGTTCCAGCTCAGCCATGGCTATTCTGCTTGGCACTGCAGAGGATGAGCATCCCTGTGGCTGCAGTCACCTGGCACTATCTAGAGCAAACCCAGGAGGATTCAAAGTCTCTATATGGGGAATTGAGGTCTCAGGCACTACTTGGTTGAAATCGCACCTGCATAGTTGTTATTGCATGTTATTTCTGAGAAAGCCTGTGTCCATTATTGAAATAATGACACAATTCCAGCTGAATCAGATGAGAATAAATCGCTTTCTACTTTCAGATATATTCAGCATGAAGATTTGGTATTAATTTGAGCCTTTGGAAAGCTTGGTGTGGGAGGCTGTCTAGCGTTATGTAAAAGAGTATCTGATTTCCCAAATAACATACATGCATCGTAACCACCAAATCATCTTCCTGTACCCTATCTAAATCACTACAATTGCCAGTTTCTCTAACAACAGCCTCACAAACCACAGCTTCCTTCAGCAAGCAGCTTTGACTCATCTCCAGGCCAGGACGAAAAAATAGTACGTGTTCTTGTGCATAAGAAGCATACGTTATTCCTAGTCAACCTGAATTTTGGCTTTGGCAGCCTTCATAAAGTTCTTTTAATTCAGTTTTTTCATGTTTACAGAGAAAACTCCATAATTTAATCAGAGATAAACAGAAGAAAGAAGATCTCATCAGGATGTATAGACATGTTCTTTTACCTTTTTTTGTGATTTACGTATAATTGATACTTTTTAGTCCCCAATACTTGTGGTTCCTCCTGTAAAAAACATGTTTATATAAAACCCTGTACATTGTAAAGCTTTCTAGGCAGAAATGACATCTTTCCTTATGTTTAGTACAGTAGGACCTTGATCTAGTTGGGATCTTGGAGCACAACATAATGTTAAAATTCTAATAATTCTGCTATAGAAGAATTCAAGAGCCTGAAGTTGGTGGGAGCTTCATTATTTGAAGCAGAATGAGCCCTTTAACAGAGCACATTTCTCTCTTCTTTCTATCATTGTATTTCCTAGACCACAGTTTATACCACACTTTTGCCTGATTCCTTGTTGCACAGCTGTTCTTAGACCACAGCTCACACAGCCAATGCACACAGAAGTGTTACAATCCTTTAACCCAGAGGCCTTTCAACAAGCATGATCAGCCTATCATTCAGCTAGAAAGTAATCGATAAGTGACATAAATTTATTGGTGTCTTTCACATAAGTTCCTCTAAGTTCTTATTTGAGATATTAATTAGATTTGTTTTAGCCTATGTTTTGTACTTAATTCTCTCTGTTCCTTGAACTTCGTGTTACTTAGTCTTGCAGATGCAGCAATCATTCAGAGTGACTAAAATTAACCTTGAAATAATAAGTAATCCACCAGGATAGTGCTTCATCATGGTGCTTTTTCTTATTATTTCTGTTCACTGAACATAAAACTAGTCAGTGTTTTGCTCTCTCAGCCGATTAATTCAGATGTTTTTGTAAAACACTGGCACTAGAAGCTGCCCTGCATTTATTCCATGTCTGATGTGCCCATTAGTTAAACACCTACTCTCCAGATAAATGGAGTTTAGATCTAAGCGTGCAGACCCAGTCCACCAGCCCCATAATCACATGTTTGCAAGTCCATAAATCCTGGCTGTATACTTTCACCAGCACACAGCTAAAGAACAAGCTAAGTGTTTAAACGCTGTGAAGAAAACCCATGATGAGACAAAAAAGTGACACAGAAATGCAGCGGTACAAACCAGAGCTGCACAGGTAATTGCAATTTGGGTGTAGGTACCCCTCTGAAATGCATTTGCATGTATGGTGTGTATGTGCCTTCACATATATTTCTACAGATACTATCTGGATCAAGATAACTGTTTTCCTTTAAATCTGGAATCCAAGTTGAAAAAAAGAACACCTAATTTTGAATGAAAAATATCCTTTTAATTTTGAACTTCATAAGGTTAAAAATGACACTGAAGCAAATTACAAACCAACCCCTCTCTTCTAAGGTACACTGAGATTAATCGTTCAGGGTTGATTTTTGATGCATTTCCCTCCTTTTATTGCTTATGGCCCGTGAATGTTTTGGATGCAGTATGCTGGCTTCCTAATGCTGAGGGTACTTTGAGGGTGTGCCTCCTGTGCTGGCACAGCGCAGAGCTGTGCTGAACCAGCTGCAGTTCAGCACATGTAGAGGCCAAGTACATCGTGGAGATGCACGTCAGCATCTTAAGGCAGCTTCACATGTAACTGATTTTTAAGATCACTGAATAGAGAATGATTTGCATAAGTGACAGGTTATATGTGATTCCTTTTAGTTCCCCAAATTCGACTTCATTACAAATCATGCGCCTTAGCAAAATATGTAAATTTTATGTACATTTTTGTAAAATGCCTGAATTGATTAATTACCTCATTTTTAAAAATATATTTAGATTCTTTTAGTTGGGTTCAGCTGTTCCTATTACCTGATGAATATTTATGGCTCTGTGTGGCATTTAGGTGGTGATTTGGAGACTATCCAGCTACTTACAGATTTCTGTGTATGGATGGGCTCTGATTTACCCTGGGAGGGTAATGGAGTTACTATCCCCATCTCAGATCCCTCCTATGGCCTTCCAGCTGTGGAAGCTGAATGATAGTGTATCTGTTCCTGAGTTACTGCAGGGTATAGACCGACATATTAATGCAAACTGAAATTAAGGATTATGCTAATATGTCAGACTGTACACTGGAGTGGGGAAATAGGGCAGGGAGCTGGGAACTTCAGCCTCAGCTACCATCTCAGCATGAACCACATTGCTCATGAGCAGGGCTGTAATTCCCACCTTGAACGTGAAACTTCTTTATTTTATAGGCTGCCCTGTTTATTTCTAATTTTTGCCTGCTCACTTGTATCCACTTTGAAAGGGGTCTTCCCATGGAACTGAGCCCCTGTTGGACTGGGTTGCAAGGATTATTCTCCTATCTCAGGAGGAAGATGCTTTGGTGTTCTTTCTGCCCACTGTTTTCTGTCCCTTCAGCCCAGCAGTGACTGCTTTTCTGTGTACCAGCTGTTGTAAACCCCAAATGATAACTTCTCTTATGTCTTGGTTTTTGTAGTAAAGCTTGTACTTCTGTACTGCCCAGCGCAGTTTGTGTGCATGGTGCCAGTACACTGTTAGTTTCCTCCAGCCTGCTGTTGCCATCTCCACTGTTGGAATGCTGCTGCTTCTAACACAACTGCCCCACTGCTCTCTAGGAGTCAAAGTGTTACCACCTGGCTGATGCAAAGTCAGGTACTGCCCTGAGGAAGATGCCAACTTCATCTGCAGTATCAGGATGCTGGCAGTCTTGGGAACTGATTGAACCAAATCACAGATTCCATCTCACTCTATATCTCCACACTGCTAGCCCCACTGCATGGTACCCTCTCTCCTGCCCTGCAGTGGTGGCCAAGAGCAGATAGGTTTCCCTCTCTTTTTCACCATTATAGTTAGGCACTTTCCTTGGTTTCAACTGTTTTGCTTCAGATTGTATCCATGAAAGACCACCATACCTGTGTTCTCTGCCCCGATTCTCAGATTTCTGATCTGTTTCTGCTCTTATCCCAGCAAATTCAGTCCCTCTTGCTGTTTGGAGACTTGTCTCTTAATAGACTTACTGTAATTGTGTCTCTTCAAAATAAATTATTATGAAATCCTTACTGAATCCAAAGCTACATTTCACCTACAACATGCAATCCTTGATCTGAAGTGGTCTCTACGAGAGATAACAATGGCATGGGAACTCAGCAGAACACAAGCTGAAGAACTAGAGAATAAGAGGATTTGGGACCTGGAGAGCCATGCCAACTAGCCAGGGCAGGCCTTTGGCTACCTCCCACATGCAAGGTTTGCCTCAGCTTCAAAACCATCCCCACTGAAGATACCTTTTAATAGCTCTGCCCTTAGAACTGTGCTGTGTTGGTCCAGAAGGCCTTGGCACAGACAGTCCCTGGCATAGCCAGGCTGGACAGTGCAGGTGAGAGGCCAAAAATTAAACAACACTCCTCGTTCTGAGCAGTGAATTTGAAATACACATTCCTCCTGAGGCACTGGGAGTTGCTAAATGAGTTTTGATAGTCTCCATAGCAATGGAAAAGCATACTAAGAAGAGAAACCACAGAGAAGATGTATGCCAGAGATATGTCTCCTTGACAACAACCGAGGCATGGGACTGAGCTGCCTGGAGAAGCTAAAGCTGGATCCCCATGTCCTCCTCTTCTGAAGTGACTCAGGACGTCAGAAGGGGCAACTCTTAAGTAAAAGGAACAAGCACTAAGATGAGAATAAATGGAACCAGGAACATCAGGAATGAAACTACCACTGATTTACATGAACTGGAAATATATGTCTGGGCATATCAGTTCCTTTGCCTACCTATATGAATTATATATGAGTTTTATATAGTCACATGCTGCAAAATCAAGTATTCAAAAATTATTAGTCTTACTATAGGCCATGCAGTGGTCTCCAGTCCTCCAGTTTCTCTGCCTTAAAAGATACTCCTTAATAGCATGGCCAAAGGAGAATTTTCTTACAGGACCCCTGCCTTATTCAGCACACTAGGCAAATGATGCTTACTGAATTGGTGAGTCAATATTTTGTCTTTTCCTTGTAGTTCAATAGCTTGCCTCAGGCCTTCTTTATTTCATGCTATACAAACGCATTCACCAAGACAGAATAAATTCCCTCATGACAATTTCTGCAGCAGTTATCATAGCAGCAAGGTTAAATGCTACCAAACTGGAACAATGCTAAAAATACTAGCAAAAAATAATCTGCAATTACAAAGGCAAAAAGCAGGAATAAACGAGCCAAAACTGTTCTACAGCTGTGCCACTCACCAGCAAGCCTGCAGCACTCCAGTGGCCAACTAATCCAGCTGTTACTTTTGCTCTCATTTCCCTTTCTGTTTACCCAGATTTTGGTAAGTTTTTCCAGCTCAGAGTACCCAAAGGTCCCTCTCACATCCCCCTTGCTGAGCCCTCAGCCTCTCCAGGGAGAGATTGAGTTGGCTGTGTACTCTGTAAAGGAATTACGATACTTGGGTGGGTCTCAAAATATATAATTAATAAGTAATACCAAACCAAACAGGGCATCATTGAACTTAGTGCTGGGTTCTCCCACTGAACTTTGGCCCTGAGAGCAGATACTGCTGTACAGACTTGGGATTATAATTTAAAAACAAAGTGTAGGGCCCTGATTTATTTTTCAGTCAGGTGCTGAGTATTAAGCAAAGTCCATACCATGGTTTATTGTGTATGGTGAAGATAAAGCATGGTAATTTTCAGGCACAGAGAGTACTGCAAAGTGGGAAGTTCTGTCACTTTTGTTTTAAATAAAAATCGTAGCTGAGTTGGTTGAGATTTTATTGAAATTAAACCCCATTGTTTTCTCCATCTTGCTTATAATGAAAGGAAGTAATTGGTCTTTGATTGTTTAGGCAATTTAAATTTGATTCCATTTTTACTCCCTACTTCAGTTAGTAGCTGAACAATGCAAATCTGCCTGGACAGTTGAATAGCTCATGACGTGTTCCTCCCCTCTCCCTCAAAACTGACTCTTCCCTGCCTTGGAGTTTTCAGCATTTCTTGGAAACCAGGAGGAATGATGAATTTGCATCAGTGTTGGCAAAGGCTGATTTACCATTTGTTACCTGCAATCAGCTTAAAAAAAGTAAAGAAAAAGAAGAAAAAAGGGAAACCATGGGCCCAGCAGGAAGTGGAAGTGACAGGTTCCCAAGACAGGAGGCTTCCCTTGGGTCAGCTGCTGCTGAATCCTGGTAGGTCATCTGGACCCCAGTTTGCCCCTTGTAAGAGGGAAAAGGCCACCAAGGCATGAGGATGAATTCACTGGGAGCTGGGGCTCACACTACAGATGCAACTGCTGATACAGTGTGAAGTACAATCACATCAACTTTGGGCTCATCTAACACATCCTCTGCTAGTAATTATAATTTCCTTTTGTATTTCTAAACATCTTTTTCATTTTCTACAGAAAAAAAAACAGAAATGGATTTGCTTTGTAGTTAGCTGAAAGCTGCACTCGCTGTCCCGGCTCCCTGAGGAAGTTTTTCTTCCAGAGGCCATGATGTCATCAGTGACTTGGACCTGGCTATCCTGGACACCGTGTGCAGATCCTCGTGTGCCAAATGAAAAAGAACAATAGCAAAATATTTCTCAGACTGCCAGCAAGACAGCCTGTGTCGCGCGAGGTGCCTGCCTGTGAAGCCAATTAAATACGCAGCACCTGAGAGCTTCAAACTGTGTTCAGCATGAGCATAAACCCAGCAAATGGGCAAGTCCCAGAAAAGACAACACATCATAAAAATACGAGAGATTTCCTTAATGCCTTTTATCTGTGTGTGCAAAGCTGACAGTCTTCATAAGTCCTGGGATAGATCTCGTTCACATAATGTGAGTAATACCATTTGTCTCATGGCAAGAAACGATTCCATGTCTGCTTCAATTTAACCTTGCAGTGCTCCAACCTGGGATTTCTTTCACTGTTACTGCAATGCAGCCACCTCTGGAGCAGGGAGCAGTAGCCTGAAATACAGCTCAAGGAGTCCTCCTAGCAAACACACTTTTATCATTCCAGGCAATGGGGGTTGCTCAGGTGCTTCAGAAGGCAAATATTCCCCTTGAAGTAAGGGATATCTATACAAAAATATCTGTGTGGCCCAGTCTGATACAGCGACAGGGGTTGAATGTCAGCTTGACTTCAGCTGCGCTAAAGGTAAGCAGGACGAAGAGGGTGTAGGTCAGGAACTCTAACATAAGCCCACAGAAATTGCCTTTTCTCCTTACTTTCTTATTCAGGGTTGATTTTCCTTTAATTGAAAGAGAAGATATAAAAATAGAACACTAAACAAATCAACAATGAACTTGGCATTAAAGAAAGCTTTCATGAATATCCCAACCTCCAGTTTTGT
This sequence comes from Neopsephotus bourkii, assembly GCF_033783945.1. Lineage (NCBI taxonomy): Eukaryota > Metazoa > Chordata > Aves > Psittaciformes > Psittacidae > Neopsephotus > Neopsephotus bourkii. The sequence goes on from NW_026900643.1 coordinate 543,364, forward strand.
AAGGGATCGATACTCATTCTGTACCTGATGGGGCAAGTATAACAGTACCATTAAATGCCACTCAGGATATTATTAAACTGTCACATAAGAGAGGAAATTGGAATACAATTGCTATGAATGCTGTTAGGCCACAGAAAGATATCGGCCACAGAAAGATATCAGCCACATGTGGAAAGATTTTCACTTACAATCAAGGCCTGTGGTAAGAGAGAGAGAGTGCACATGGCTTTTCACTTAACAGAGTGAAGGAATTGCACAGGATTTTTAGCCAAAGGAGCATCCCATCCCTGGAAGTCAAGCTCTCCCCTGTAGGATCCCCTAACAGGGAATTTGTCCCCATACCTCTTACAACAAGTACTTCACTCTTCTGCATGACATCTCCATAAATTTCTTTAATATATATATCAGATGTATTTTTTACTCTAAGCTGAAACAAAATCATAGTGCTGCAGTGCTGTACTTGAGCTCCCTAATACTGTCTTGGCTGCATCCATTTGAAACACAGCTGGATCCAGATTTTGGAAATTGTTCAGGTCTTTCTAAAAAGCCAAGCTAAAAGCCTTGGAGCAGACATCTCTTGTCCAACATGTGCAGTTTCCAGTTTGAGGACATGCCCTGTCACAGAAAGAGTACGAGCTTGAATAGCTTATGGTGAGCTGTTGAGAAATGTGAAATGAAAAATAGAGTAGGAAAGCCAATGGGCAGAGGCAAGTGAATACACTGACTGTCAAATGCAGAAGTGTTTTTCAAAGTCATGGTAGATGAAAGTAAAAAAAAACATGTCTTTTTTAGAGGTGCAATCAACAAAGTTCCTACCTGGCACAAATTCATTGCAGCAGTGGAACAACCAAAGGGCTGAAGCAGGCACTGGGAGGTTACAGGGGATGACTTTTGACAGGTGAGAATTTTTCCTTCTCCTCCAGGAAAGCCAGACCAGCAGCACTGCACAACCCAAGGACCGCTCCTCATGCTGGAGGCTTTCAGCACTGACCAGCCTGGGGACCATACTCTTGTTGAATTCCATTAATCCAGCATCCCTACCACGTATTTGTCACCTTCCCTTACCCAGTTCTAGCTCTTGCTCTAGGACATGGTCCTCTAATGATGCCAGGTACCCCTCTGTCTGGAGGGAGTGGGCTGAGAATATTCAGGATTAATTCAGCAGAAAAAAATGTATTTAAGACGTCTAGGAAAGATCAGAAGAAAACGGCTGTACTATTATTCTATCTGTCTCTTTTAGAAACCTTTCCTGACTCACTATGTTTCTATGGGTTTTTAAAGCAAGTCCTCCTTTTTCACCTCCTAAAACACCTCCTCGGTACCTTTTGTGGGGTTGCAGGGATAAGAATTGAAAGATCCCTCTGATGGGAGGAGGAGGAGATAAGAGCTGTCAGAGCTCACCTGACTGCCTTCTGCTGGGCAGACTGTAAAATCACATCTCTTTACACAACCCGTTCTTGTAAAGCACAGTACCAATACCCTGCAATACATGCATGTCAGGAGGATAGAGCAGGACAGGACGGTGGAGACCTCAGCACCAGGTGTCTTCTAGGTGACACAGTCATGTCCCTGTGCCACCCTGGCCAGGGTGACACAGTGCTGGTCTGTGCTGGCACACAAAACGTGGCCAGTGTCAGAGAATAAAAGGAAAAAAACAGTGATGAAACCATTAACCAACTTCCTTCGGTTCTGGAGTCGAGGCAAAGTTACATTGTACCTCTGCTGTCACAGTTTTGCATCCCTGCTGTCACCCCAGCACACAGCACATTTGCCCCAGCTCCTCCATCCAGACTCCAGCTTGTGAGTGCAAGACCTGAACCCCCAGTTTTCCCCAGTCCACAGAGAAAGCCAGGAGCTGGAAGGGCACTGAAACATCCCAGCCCACACATGCAGGGGTATCACATCCCACTGCCCATCAGCTAAGAAGGTGTGAAACACTGGTGTTGGCAGGGTTTGGACAGGAGCAGAGAAGTCCTGCACTTTCCCCTCTAGCCTTCTGTCCCACAGCCTGTGCATACAGAGGGGGAGCACAGGGGGCTTTCAAGGAACAAGTTTCTATATATCAGGACCTGGATGACAGATCCTAAACTCTCATCTAAGAAGAGCTCATCACTTTAACCTCCCTTTGCCTTTTTCTTGTCTCCCAGTCTTCCCTCACCATTTTTTCCTTACTCTCTCCACCTCTGTCTCCTCCTTCACACAGCCTCAACCGCACAAAGACTTCTTTGATTTAGACCTTTCCTGCTTTGCGTTTTTCTCATCTCCCCTTTATTCTTGCTCCTTTCCTTTTCCCCTCTCACTCAGATACTGCACCCTGGTTTTAGGCAAACACATTTCTAGAAACATCTCCAGTGACTGAAAGCAACGACTGGTTAACAGTGTGGGAAAAGCTTGCCATGTACCAGCAGGGTCGTCTGCTCGTTGCCACCCACAGGTACTATTACAGAGCAAGGTGGTGATCCCAAACCTGAATTTGGGTTTCTTATGATGTCAGGAACTCTGGGTGAGGCTGTCACCGCATCTCGTTATGTGGGGTAGATCTCAGTACCTCTGTGGGGCGCTGGGTCCCCGTGATCTCTCCTCCTGCCTGAAGCGGCACAGAGCCACGACTCCTTCAGCCATGCCAGTGCAATTCTTACTGTCATCAGCAGATGGCCAAATATTACCACACATTCATAACATTTACATCAAAAAGGCCACATAATTGGGTAGAAAACGCCTTTCCTTGCCAGAAGCATTTATTTATAAAATGGCATATGTACGTTTGGCATATACCTTTCTATATGCAATATTACCAAACGTGTGACAAATGTTAACACTCCTTTCCCACTCTTGACATGCTTGCTGAAGTAAAAAGCATCCAGCAAACAAGTAGTAGGATAAAGCTCTGCCCTAAACCTCCCAAATAGTATTTCTTAGCTCAAATTCGATTTACAATAAAGAAGAACCCAAGGCCTAGACCTGGCTGCAATGAAGCTAGTGCCCACAGCAGCTGGCAGCAGGTGGCAGTGAAGGCACTGTCACACCGAGCCAGAGGCAACTAGAATTCGAATGCCGAAAGTGTTTCATTAAAAGCGTTCAGAGGCCGGGTGAGGGCTGGTTTTGTGGCCACACGGGTTTATGGCTTTAGCTGTTTTGAAGCAAAGCACACGGATCTGCTCTCATGCTGCCTCACCCGGGCAAAGGAGCTTCAGCTCCATGCTTTAATGTTGCATAGTGTCTGAAAGTGATCGATACAGGCACAAGTGCTGACATGACTAATAGAAGCAAAAAGCCAAGGAATAACCTTTCCAGCATCACCTCGGGGCATGCCTGTGCAGACAGTTGGGTGCGCACTGGGTTGATTCAGCCAGGACACGTGCCAGACGGTGGAAATGAGACGGCTGTATTTGCAGAGGAGCAGGAGCACAGGCACTGCCATACTTGATTCTCCATTGCCTTTTGGGGACCATGACAGAAACGCACATCTGCATTTTGCTGCTTGACCCAGGGCTGGTCAGGAAAAACCAGTTTAGTAACTGGCTCTGCATTCTTCACTGTACATAGGTTAAAGAGGAACAAGTGAGAGGAAACAGCTCCATCACTCAAGCATGCTTTAAGAGAATGGTTTTTCTGAAACGCTGAGTTTACAGTAGCTCAGGAATTGCCATTTAATCTTTAAGTGATTAAAGATTACTCCAGGGTGCCAACCACAGCCAGACCAAAATGCCTCCTCTCTTGTGCAGTACTGTATGTTACTTTTCCTCAAACTGTTTGAGCTCTGTTCCAGCTTGCCAGCTAGCTGGGTACTAGCACAGGCCACCAGGAAGGCCTTTGGTGTCACTGTCACCAGCAGGAAGGACATGACTGCCCCATTCCTGTACCTTGCTTAATTGGCTGACATTCATCATGAGTGGTTGTCCATAGCTCTCAGCTGCATGAAGGATGTAGGAGGGCTTTCTAAAAATGTATGATCTGTGAATCAAGCTGGCAGAGAAGGCTGAAATCATACTTGATTGCTGCCTTTTATGCTAAATCACTAGGACTACAGGTATGCATGCAGGGCGTTCATGCTGGGATCCAGTGCTCCTACCTCTTATCCCTACCCACTGCCTAGGAGAGGTGGAGATGCTCCAGATGAGATCCTGGGCATAATACACACAGTGGCATAACCTACCCTGGACTAAACAGGGGATGATATCCAGAGATCACTTCCCTTGAGTAAGAATCTGATCCCCGGTTTGAACGCTGCAGGATTTCTCCTGACAGCTTTTGACATGCAACAGAAACCCTCTCTTGCCAGCAGCATTCATGCCCTGGTGCCTGATGGAGAACTGTCTCACAAACAGTGTTACTCCTGAAACAACACCTGTCCTTCCAATGCCATGGTCCTCCCTGATAACCAGGCAGGGGTTATTGAGGAGATCCCAGACCTCCTTTCCCCCCTACCTCCTTTGCCCGTGCTCAGGGACCTGTGGCTCTGCATCACCACTCTCCAGCTTGGATGCACTCCTCGACATATCTAGTCATACATGATGAGGAGATGCAAGTGGAGGAACCAGGAGCTACAGTATGTCCCTGAAGGTCCTGGGCAGACAGGAATAGGATGGGTCCCAGTAGGCACACACAGCCTGGGCCTGACTTTTTAGGTTTATCAGACTATGCCCAATTTTCCACTTTGTGCAATCTCCAGTTTTGCTCCATATCAACATGCAAGCTTTTGATCACTCTTCAGGGATATTATTTGCACTATCCTGGAATTTGAATAGGATTAAAGGTGCCAATGAAGAGCTGCTGAGGAAGTTCTTGATCTACACCACTCCCAAAAAGAGCGCACTGAGGGCCAGACCATGGTCAAGGATGGCATTAAGGTGGTGGATGTCTCTTTCTGCCCACCCACAAAAGCCCCTGTCTTTGCCACCTGATCTCCAAGGCCTGTCTGTCCCCTTATGTAGGCTCCTTAGAGCAGACCCTTGGCTGAGCCATGCTGACTGTCCCTCTGCACAGTGGCCATCCCAGAGGCACTGTCCAACACTGCCACTGAGCAAGACCAACCCTGAACAGAGGCTGAAGGACAACTTTGCTGTCTAAATAACCTTTTGTAGTAGCTCCTAGGAGAGCTGCAATGCTCTGACTTTGGGAGGCTGCAGTGGTCTCCATTTGCAGACATCACTTTGCCATCAGCTGGGACATGCTTACAGTTGTGCACCAGCTTGGGCTCCTGCCATTTTGGGAACCAGTCCCTTAAAGTCCTGTCTGTGTACTGTATTTGTACCTACAGGAACTCATTTCAGGATTTTCCAGCTTTAAAAGGATCTTATCAGTGCATGGAAACTTAAGACTTTTTTCCTTCAGCTTAATGTATTTATAAAGTTACCTGTGTCTCAGCAATCTGATTCAATCCAATTGAGCAGATATAATTTAAGTACTAAACTTTTCAATTTGAGAAAATAACTTCTTTTGTCTTCCAAGAGCCCCGATGCTGACTGAGTGTATCACTGACTTAACAGCAAACATAATTCTACCAGTGATCCTGGTAGGCTGTTTTAGAAACATGCAATTGTATACCTATGTCAGAGAAAACAGATCATCTGAAAGTAAAATGGCTCACCGAAGAATAAACAAAGCATCATGGCAATCTTTTGTGCACCATGTTTTCTTGGCTGCAGGCTGCCAAGTGCCACAGAGGCGTATTTTGAACCTGAATCCCATTTTTGATGCCTGTTCCCAAATAGGGCGAACCCAGAGGGAAGGGGTCCGCTGTGCTGGAGGGATGAGCCCAGGACAGCATGCAGGCAGCCCCCCGTCCTAGTGCGGTTGTCACTATTGCACACAGGGGAGATCTGCCTTTGGGGCCGAAACCCCTTGTCTCCAGCCCCATGGACCCGAGAGCTGCCAGGGTTTTGGGCAGCCACCGTGTGGACGCCGCAAGGTAATCTCTGCACGTGTGCGTTAATAACCGCCTGCTCGCATCCAAATCACGCCCCGCCAGGCGCTGCTAAGCAACTAAACCCTGGCGAGGAGGCACTTCTGAGATAATGCTAAAAATAGTCCCCAGCAGGCGAGACGGAGCGAGCAACCGTAGCGGTGACATCACGTTTCTTACTGCTGCCTCCCTGCCATCATTCACAGCCTTCCATGACCAGGTCAGCTCCTCTGGGTCTCCCCAGGGATCATCATCACAGCAGGGATCACGCTGCTGGTGGTCCCCAATGTGTTGCCTTTGTGTGGCCAGCCCCAGACTGCACCCAAAGCCTGGGGCAGCCCCCCCGCCCTCAGCAGCATCCCTGGCCATCAGCCCTCTGGGGAGGCTGCAGGGCATTGGGATGGCTTTCCCCTGCTGTGCCCTTGCTGGATCCTCATCTGACAGAAGGGAATGGAAAGAAGCCCCTGAGCAAATCTGGTGTTAAAAGGAGAGATTTGATTAAACTGACAAAGTCATGCACACAATTGGAAATGACAAATAACAGCTACAACTCTGGTATCAATGAGAGGCAGAGCATGCATGCCCCTCTCTTTCCAGCCTGCTCTCAGCAATTGAAATCACTTCTGTAGTTTGTCCGTACTAAACTCAGTTTGTATCTGTTTTTACACAGGGATGGAAGAGGATATAAGCCAAAACACAAGAAAAGGTGTCCATATCCTTTATGCAGCAATGTTTCCAAGTCCATAAGAGAGAGGAATGGCAGTCCCCTTAGCAACATCAAGGAAATTATCAGGTTGAAAAGAGCCCCCGACTCCATTTCCCCATGAGTATTTTGGCCCAGGTCTGCTCAAGCAGAGCCCCGTGCTGACCATCACGGGTTCCAGCAGGGCTGGGGTGGGATGGAGGGTGCCTGCTCCCCCGAGAGCTGTGGGCAGGGAGGGGTGTGTTACTTACAGGTCTTGAACAACTGCCTCCTTGCAACACGAGCCACAGGAACAGGAAAGTCCAGGCAGATGCACATGTTAAGGATGGCTGTTGCTTTAGATACTGCATCCAAGAGTTGTGCTTTGCTCCTCAAAATAACACTTTCTTTCAAAAGAGTGCCCCAAGACCACAGGCAACTGACAAAACAAGCTGCTTGAGTAGAAAAAGAGCAGCAAGAGCCCCCCCGTTCAAATCAGCAGAGGAGCAACCCGGCAATCAGCAGGGCCCCATGACACCCACATAGGGATGCCTGTGGAGACTGGAATAACCTTAACTCAGTGTTTCTGGTAACCCAGGCAGGCACCCTTAGCATACTTTCTCCTACCTCATCTCTTCTGGTTTTGAGCAGCATAAAGCCCTTGGTACCAACCTTGCAAACCTCTGCATCAGACCCCACAGCACTTCCCTTGCAGGTACCTGTGATAGCCTTTCCTCTTAAGCTGCTGTTAAAGACCCCAGAGGTGCAGCTTTCACATCAGGTGATGGGTTTCCACATGCAGCCCACACACATGATGTAAGTCTGCTCCTTTGGTTACCCTAAATAAGCCCCAGTGAGAAGGCAACGAGGTCTGAAGAGCAGCAGGGAGCTCTCAGCCTCTCCTGGCCAGTACTCACTCTTTCCAGGGCTTTCCTTCCTGCACACACAAACGTACTCAAGTGGAGAAAGAGCAGAGCTAGAAACCAAAGTGTCAAGTTCACTGCAGAGGAAATGGCCTCTCTGCAGCTGGGGAGAGGGCCATAAATCTCCCAGCAAGCGTAAGCAGGGATGTGGGTGTGCACATATGTCTTCCAAATACCAATGTCGTTTTCAGTGGGAGTAGAAGCTAATTGATCTTTAACATGCAGCACTTAATTTCAATGCCTTTTATACATCAACACTACTAGTGAAACAAATACCAGATTTTACTAAAATGAGTACGTGTCAACACATTGATGACTCACATGCCCAGATGCAAAGGGAGACTCTGAATTACTTAGAAGGATTCTGCTTCAGCTCTTTTTAGCCAGCAGCAATAGAAATACCCCGGTTGGAAATCCTGGTGTGTCCTGGGTCTTTCTTGCCCTTAAGCAAGAAGTGCATTTTGGAAAGAGATTTCCAAGTGATAAATACTGTACATGTCGGCTGCACATGTGGCATTGAAAACATCAAGGAAGCAGCCACCACTGAACCTTTCTACAGGCCCAAATGGAGAGGGTTCAGCTAAAATTGGAAGCCTGTGAACATTTGACAGCAGGTTTTTCATTAACCTTCCCAGGCCACCCCTGGAAGCCTGATGCGTGATGAAGCATGGTGGCAATGTGACAGTGTGATGAGTGCTGGGAAAGTGGAGCTGCCCTGAGGCCCATGGATGCCCAGCCTGTGGTTGCACAGCTCCACATATACTTGCTGGTGCTCCTTATTTCTTTCTTGGACTGAATTATCATTAAAGAGCTGAGGGTTTGATACCTCACAGCTGTGAAGTATAAAGAAAGACCTTTAGAGGTATCTTGCACCGTAAATGTACTTGCCTGTGCTGGTCTACATCTAAGTGATAAATGAAGCCCAAGACACTTGAAAGAGGTTCTTAATCTTTGAAAAGCAAACCAAAGGCAATAAGCCTTTGTAGTTTTATTATCCCATCCATCCAATTTCTTTTGCTCTGCTTCCAAAAGCCTTTGTGGCAGATGGGCCGGCTCCAGGTCCCAGCCCAGCAAGGTTTGCTGGTGAGGTTCATTGCACAGCACTGCAGGCAGAGGCACTGGCACTGAGGAGAAGTGGGGTGAGGAGAGGGCTGTGGAGGAAGAGCCTCAGATTCAGCAGGAGGTGCCTGGACCCTCAAAGCATCTCTCTTCCTAACTGCAGTCGCTTGCTGCTGGAAAGACTCTCCCAGGCACCACAGCCAGCAGCAGGGTTCAGTTTCTCCTGTAGGAGTGTGAATGCCCTTTTCCAGGAGCTGCTACAGTCCCAAGCCACCTCTGAACTGTCCGAGCACCAGTTACACTCGGCAAAACCTGCAGCAGTTCTGGATTTTCTGGTTTCTGTTCCAAAACACTTTTCCCTGCCATGGCCCTGGCTCATCCCAGGCAGCCAGAAGGCTACTTCTGGTCTACTTTACTATCACTGTTTCAAGGAATACAGGAAGAGATTCAAGCTCTCTATTTATGAGATGCTTTAAAAAAAAAAACTCAAATCAGCCTGGGCCTCTGCATTCCCACCAAGGTTTCCGCACCAAACTAGCCCCTGACCTCAGCAGGTTTGCAAGCCTTCTTCCTCAAGGCCAATTCTGACAAAAGCTCAGATCTAAACCAGAAAACTCAGGTTGACCTTAAGCTTCTACTGGGTACAGCTCCACAAACCGTCTCTCATCTCCTGAGAAATCTCCTTGCAGAGCACTGGTGGCTCTTGCAAGTCCCAGGCATCCACCCCAACCTACAGCTATCCACAGCTCTCCGTGGACCTAAACCCAGCTAACAACGACCTACCACCATCACAACCCCATAGTGAGGTGGAAGGATGCCACAAAACCAAGAGCCTGTTACTGTGCTTTATGTTCCACCATGAAGTCTCTTCAATAATGTTTTTATGGCTCCATCGATCTTGCTTAAACTTCAGCACAAATAAATTGCAGCATATTCACAGGCCCATCACAGTGCTCTGACTCACCCAGTCCCAGCAGACATCATATATTAAATTGATTTTGGAATGTATTCCAAAGAAATGTTTTCAGCTTCTTCAGCTAACTCCCTGTGTTAGGAAAAGCAGTGCAGGATATACCCACCACATGTCCCTGTGGGTCAGGTTGTAGTATTTAATATTGCAATAAACTCCCTCCCTCACCCCTGCTCTGACTTGGACTTATCCACTCTGGAGTCCCTTAGGGTGCATCTGCTTCAAGTGAAGCCTTATTTATAGGCCAAGGTCTTTTCAGGGGCATACCTGCTGCAGCACAGGCTTATCCACAGCCACAAGTGGTGGATAAACACCTTACTTTGAGGTGTAGCTGTTCCAGCATGGAGTTATCCATGAGCCATAATGCTCAGAGATACACCTGCTCCACTGGGACCTTGCCTACAGCCACAGCCCCTTCAGAAGTAAGCCTGCTCCAACATGGCCTTATTCATGGCTGCAGTCCCTCCAGGGGTGCCCTGCTCTGTTGTGGGGTTATCCATGACCCAACGCTTTGAGGTGCTCCAACATGACCTCATGCACAGCCACAGATGCTTTGAGATGCACCTTCACCAATGTGGACTTACCCTTTGGCCACAAGCCCTTCAGAGGTACACCTGCAGCAGCACAGGCATAACAACAGGCGCAGATGCTTTGGGGTGTCCTGCTCCCACATGGGCTCATCCACAGGTCAAGTCCCTTCGGCTTGCATTCACACTGTAGTTCCAACCTGTCCACTACAGCAGGGATGCCCTGGCTGTCTGCCAGCCCAAGCACATGGCCATTCCTGTTATCACAATGTTCCAGGCACAGCACAGTAAGATGATAAGCAGTGCAGCACTACAGCAAGCAATGTAAGCAAAAAGCAGCCACCAACGAGCACTGGACTCTAATGTCCAGTAAGGCAAGCAAGCCCCGTGGCAAACACAGCAGCTTGGCAATTAATAGCTAAACAGCAGTAGTAGCAATAAACTCTACCTAGCACATTCCAATCAAATCTGTCATTATCTTCAAGCCCCATGCTGGGCGCCAAAAGGACTGTTGTGGTTTAACCCCAGCCAGCAACTCAGCCTCACACAGACACTCATTCACCCCTCCATTGGGATGGGGAAGAGAATCAGAGAAGTTGTGGGTTGAGATACAGACAGTTTAATAGATAAAGCACAAGCCATGCACACAAGCAAAACTAAACAAGAAATCCATTCACCACTTCCCATGGTCAGGCAGGTGTTCAGCACCTCCAGGAAAGCAGAGCTCCATTAGGCATAATGGGGACTTATGAATACAAATGCCAACTACTCCAAACATCCCCATCTTCCTTATTCTTCCCTGAGCTCTATATACTGAGCATGACACCACAGGATATGGGATATCCGTGACATCAGTCAGGATCAGCTATCCTGGCTGTGTCCCCTTCTTGTGCACCCTCAGCCTCCTTGCTGGTGGGATGAGAAGCAGAAAAGGCCTTGACTCTCTGTAGGCACTGCTCAACTGGTTTATCACCACTATTTCCAGCACAAATCCAAAACACAGCCCCAGACCAGCTACTGTGATGTAAACTAACAATCCCAGCCAAAATCAACACACAGGAGAACGTTCATTACCTGGTGATTAGCCTCATTAGGACTCAGCTCATGAATAATGTAAGTCACCACCTCCTCCCCCTCTTGGCTCAGGCGAGAAAACTTTTACAGGGATGGGGAAAATCTCCTTCTCCTGGCCAGGGTGTGGATCCCTCATCAGATGCAGGAACAAATTCTGCAGGTCGTTACACCTGGAGGAACTCTAATAAATTAAATGAACTTCAGATTTGCTCTGGTGTCACTCAGAGCCCAGTTAACCCCACAGGCTAAAACGTTTACCAACTAGGTGGAAAAAAGTGCCTTTTCCAGCTATTCCTGCCCCATCCAGTGGGCTCAGCTTTGGATACTCATCTGAGAAGAGTGCAAGATCGAGGAAAGAAGGGCCCGGGGTAACCAGGGCACCTGCTTGAGACAAATGTTTCTGTAGTGCTTACAGTCTTTTATTAAAAAGTCAGGTTTTCATTTTCCAGCTATCTCTGGCCCTTGTGGACTGCTGCCCCCACAGAGCCAGCTGAAAGCTGTTGTTTGCCCTGGGCTTGTCTTCTGGCTGCATCCTTGAGGTGTATTTCAGGGTTCTGTGGGATGAAAAAGGCCCCAAAACCAAACACCCCCCCCCAAAGAAAACCAAACCAAACAAAAACAAGCCAAGCAGACAAAACTGCCCAGACTCCAGTGCTGTTTCCCAAATCCTCCTGTTGTGTCCTGCTTTGCTTTCCTGCAGCAGCATGTGAGGCTGTGAGCCATGTCACCCCAAAGACTGGGTGGCTGTGAGTCCCCCTTCCTGCAGAGCCAGGGGGTTACTTACCTGCAGCCTGTGCAGCACTGCAGCAGTGCATTGAGATGTCAGTGCCAAACAGGCTTCCAAATAAGTAAATGGTGCTTAAACTGAATTATTATTGGGCTTACTGGCTGACAGGATAATTAGCTGTCCTACACAGCTTATTAGCAAATTCCTGAAGCTGTAGTAACCATCAGACGACCACAGGCATACCAAACTCCTTACTAATTCAGCTTTGCTGCATGTCTCCTCTGCCTCCTCTTACCAAGTAGTATCGTTATCTCCTTTGAGCAAAGCTTGTGCACGAACAGGAAACACCTTCCTGTTTAACTGCCTCTGCTCTGGAGTGGTTTCCAATCAGTGGGCATCAGCATCAGCTTCGGATGCAGAAATCCAGTTAATCTAATCTGCCCAGCTGGTCGATTGATATCTGTGAGCTGGGTGTTCAAGGGAGATGCCTTTGGAGACTGACAGCATTAATAGCAGTGATTATGCAGGCTCACGCTTTCCCCATCCCATTGCTCTGTGTGCAGGGAGCCACCTGGGCAGCAGAGAAGCTTCTCTTCTCCTCAAAGCCTGACCTGAGCAGGCAGGGCTTTTGCAGGGCTTTCAGCTCTGCTCCTTTAACTTCAACTGCATTTCCATTCTCAAGCAAGAAGCGAAGAGGAGCTGTGGCTACAGGGATTTCCAAGGCAAAAGGGCATCTCTATTGACCTTGTAAAGCTTCTGAAATGCTTCCCTCTGTAGCAAACTGCTCAATCATCCCAGGTCCTGCCAGCTGTTTCATTGGTTTTGCTGATGCTGTGGGTATGTACCTGCACCCCAAGGACTGTCAGTCAGCTCCAGCCACAGACTGACCTTTTGCTAAGCTGCACTGGTCAAGCCTGGAAAATGACTCTAAGTACTGAGGCTTTCCTTCTAAATCATATCAGGCTGCCCAGCAAAAGCTGCTCAGTGACATCCACGTCCTGCAGCTTTCCTGGAGATATCCAGGTGTTCCCCAGTCCCTGGCTGGGTGCATGTTCAGGGCTGCAAGAGAGGGCTTGCATGGCCCATGGAGCCCTGGCACCGCCCCAGGATGCTTGCCTTGCCTTGCTAAGCACCATGCTGGCCCTCCTGGAGCCACTACGAGGAGGTTTTGGGGTGGGCAGTGGTAGTTTTGGCAGAGCAGGTGCTGAGCGGTGCCTCCTACCTGCAGGGCTATGGGGAGACCCAGGCACTGATCATGGAATCACAGAATGCTTTAGGTTAAAAAAGACCTTTAAGATCATTAAGTCCAACTGTTAACACTGCCAAGTTCACCAAAGTTCACCGCTAAACCATGTCCCTAAGCACCACATCTATGTGTCTTTTAAATCCCTCCAGGGATGGTGACTAAACCACTTCCCTGGGCAGCCTGTTCCAATGCTTGACAACCCTTTCAGTGGAGGAATTTTTTGTAATATCCAATCTAAACTTCCTCGGGAACAACTTGAATCCATTTCCTCTTGTTCTGTCACTTGTTTCCTGGGAGAGAGACTGACCCCCACCCCAATACAACCTCCTTTCAGGTGGCAAAGCGAGTTGGACCCCACCAGCCTTACACCAGCTCCCCGTAAGTGAGTGCATATGGGGAGCCCCAGTTACAGGTCTAGGAACATGCTCTGGAGTTTTCTTAAATTCAAACTGAGCCAGAATGCCAAGGTGCCAAACACCCCATTCCCTGCCCAAAGTCAGGGTCTCCGTGAGGCAGGCACTCAGCTGCAGGGACCAAAACAGTGCTGTGGCTCCCCTTTGCTTTAATCCTTGCTGAGCTGGGATACAGTAGGGGAAACACTGGATCTGCATCCACTGGGATGCTCTGGCAGCAGCCATGGTGGCCAAATGGCAGGTAGGGGCGAAGCTACCACTTGCAAACTTCCCGTATCACTATCCCAATGGTATCACGACACTTAGACCCTCGGGGAACTGTGTCTGTGGGATTTGCCAGGCAGAATCATGGGGCTGCCCATCTCATAGCTCTTCTTCCCCAGTGTCTGCTTAAACAGGCTCTGCCCAATCTTTTGTTTGGGGTGCATCCCCATCCTAGTGTGGGAGCAGGGCACTGCATCTTTTGGTACTGAAAATAAAACTTAGGGTCTCTGGCTCCTGAAACCACATTTCCACTGAGAGATTGTCATTTTTATGCCGAGGATGTCTGGGAGGAAAGCAGCAGGTTTCGGCAGCCTGGGCTGTGAACCGCTGCAAGCACCATGGCAGCTGATGCTGTCTGCCCTGATGACTCACTGCTGTTGATTTGGGCAGAGGCAAGAAAAACAGCCTGAAACACGCCAGTTCAACATTCATATTGTCAGTGATGGGCTGTTAGCTCAGAGCAGGTCCCTGCCCCGACCCTCTCACCTTCTTTCAGTGCAGCACCACTGAAATTTGTTTTTTCTGTGTTGGAAAAGTGATATATTGAAAGCCTTTATATTTGGGAAAGCAGCTTATGTCACTGTCACAGATGTCACATTCAAATAGATCATATCTGCATCAACAAAATACCTGGTGCAGTTTGACCCTGTAATCTCCCCTGGCAATTTTTCTTTCTTCTTTCATGGCTTCTCAGACACTGGCTTTATCACCACAGGGAGGAGTTACCTCTAGAGCAAGTGCTCATGATAGCTTTTTAGGGCTATTTTTGCAGGGCTGTTTGCCAAAAGCATTCACCCCAGAAGAGATGTTTAAGTCAGGGTGAGCTCCCAGGGAGCTATTTCAACCCAGTACCACACAGCTGCAGCCACACCATTGGGCAGGACCGTGGCCACAATGGAGCTGAATGAAGCATCCATGGCTAATGCTTCCTGGCCAGAGAAGGAATCACACAGCACAAAGCAACTCCAATGGGGTTAAAAACATGACACTGCAGCAGGGGTGGCAGCTTGGCCCCAGCCTAGGTGGGAAACAAGCCGTCAGGTCATGTTCACTATATCCAGCCTTGGCAGCCAAGAGTATTCACTTATGTTTCTTCATTAATTTCCAGTTTCTTTTCCTTTCCAAAGGCAAGGGACCACAGATGAGCTATTTAGACCCACACAAATGAGAAAGAAAGGCTGCCATACCAACAAATATGTTCTACAGCTGATGATACCCTGGATCTGACATGGCACAACCTATTTTCTTTGAGAGAAATCACACTGGTGGATTTTGTGGTCATGGATGAATGGATGGATGGAATGATTCATGCTTAGCTCTGGATGGTGCTCACCAGAAAGGAACCAGATATCCCATTTTATGACGTTTCTTTCTGAAACCTGTTTTGCTCAGTGGTAGCAGCTGCCATCCAATCCTGGGCAATACAGATACAGTAAACACTGCATATAAAATAGAGTGCTCATGTGTTTGCTGGTTGTAAGCTCCATTTTTAAACCCAGGAAGATGCTAATTACATGACTGCAGACATCGCAGTGCACCACTGAAGCAAATAGATAAGCCTGAGACTTTCCATCAGTCAATAGTTAATTCTCAGATTTACAGAAAAATCTTCATTTATTGGGCTCACACACTAAAACCAGACATTGATAAAACATTTTGTTTGGATGCCGGTGCCCCACAACACAGTATACTTGCTTGGATGCTCAGCTTGGGCTGTTGGGAGCTACCACAGTGTCCCCTCAGCCAGCACTGAGCACAGGTCATGGCTTTCCCCTCGCACCCAAGGTCGTTTCACACGGTAAAGGGAACAACACATGGTAATGGGGATAATGGTAAAAACACACAGAGGAAACTAGTTCATAAGCAACATTTTCCAAGCCAATACAAGCTGCCCACTGTAACTCCTCTACACCTCTCCTGATTTGCATAGCCAAAAGATGGCAGCACTCCCTCACATATGTGCTGCTGCAAAAGCTCCCTCTTCCCTGCAAATGAACGCAAACGTGTAGAACTTTAATCCAGTGGCGATGCACATCACAGGGACATTGTCCTGTCTGGTCTGCTGCAGCACACAGCCACACTAATTGCCATGGGGCTGCAGGGCTGCGGTCACAGGCAGGGCAGGGATGATGATGCTGCTGCTGCCTGTGTATGGTGCCTTGTACAGCAACCCCAGCCTTGCTCCCACCAAGCACTGCCACGCAGGCAAGGAGCAGCAGCAATTATTTCACACATGCCTGGTCATCCCCATCAGCATGGAGCGGATGCTGTGCTGTCCATCCAAGGTGTTTGCTAGGTGTCAGTGAAAGGATTTGTGCTTCACCTTCTGAGTGGTGTTTGCGGAAGAAAATAAGAACAGCAGCATCCTTTGCCAGATTTTGGCACCTGGAATGACTCTTCCTTCTCCTTGCTTCCCCTCCACCCTGTGTGGTGCAGGTCCCAGCTGCCCCCAGTGCACACAAACAGAGAAATTGAGGGAAAGCATTCAGTCTTGATTTTTGCCTTTCCCAAGGTGATGATTCCACCACAGGATTCCACCCACTTACCTTTGGTTTTTTCCTCCTTCTCTGCACTTATTTCTTGTCTGACTTTGCTGACCTCTTTCACGCACACCCCCAGGAGCCTGCTGGGCACTGACCTGCTGGCCCTGGCCAAGTCTTGGTTCCTGTGGGATCCCACAAGGCTGCTGCCACTGCCTGAGATCACAGCCATCCCTCCTTCATTCCCAACATTATGCAAACAGAAGAAACCAAAGTTTGATTTCAGTAAGTCTGATTCAGAGATCTGCTTCATAATTCCTATGAAAACAGAAGGAACTAAGAGAGGTGGAGAGCTGCAGGGAAATTCAGATTTGCAGATTGTGGCACTTGAATGCAGGGGAAAGGCTGGAGGAGGCAGTCCCTCCTCACCACGGGCAATGTGAGTGCCTGCACCCAGAGAAAACCACTTCATAGCGAGAAGCCCATCCGCAGCAGCCCATAATGGCGCAACAGGAGCCGTGCTGTGTTAGGATAATCACATCTTCTGTGCATTAAGGTCGAAGCCAGAGCAGAGCATTCCCAGCCCCCCAGGGGCCAAACCAGCAGATCCAGAAAGCCCGCAGCAGGGAAGCTACCCTGGCTCTGCAAGTCAGCTTGTGCCACATGAAGGAGAAGAATCTTCACTTCTCTGAAAACAGACTCGGTCACTGCTTTGGAAAGGGACAGACCCCTTACCCCCACTCGCCGCTGACCACGACCACAGGCAGACTTAGTGTGAACCATGAGCCTGACCTGATTTTTCTCTGCTTACTGCTGTCAGTCAGGAGTAGCAACATTGAAAGGTGTCATTCTGGGAGCTGGGGAGGGAAATACCTTCTAATTACAACAGATTTTTATGAAGAAGAGCCTCTGAGGTGAGCTGTGTCTGCTGGAATGGTAGCATCAACCAGAGATGCTCCTTTGCACTGGCTGGGTTTTAGGAAGACCTGTAGCTCCTTTCCAACACCCTGGGGAGCCTCTGCCTTGAGTTCCTGCAGCAGACAGCCCACTGCCACCAATACGGGAAACCTGGGTGGAGAAGCACCTGGGACAAAAACTGATTAATGACAGCATTAATTAGGGGCAACAATGTGGCCTCACCTGCAAATGCCACTGTCCCACAGCCTCCTTGACTTATAGGAAGGAAGAGCAGAGCTGGCAGGACCTTCCCTCAGGGCACCCACCTCCTCCAGCAGTCTGTGGGAGCCAGCTTGGGTGGGAAGCATTTCCTCAGGGCAGTTTGCTTAAAGAAAACTCATCAAATGCTTTCCTTAGCACAGAAAACCTGCCATGTGCCAGCTGCTCATCAAGCCTGACTACTTTCTGTCCTCTGCTCTGCAAGGGCATTACTAGCCCAGCTGCTGCTCTCCAGCGCAAGCACTCAGAGCAAGGTGTGCTAAAAACCCAGATCCAGTCTTTACAAAACAAGGAATCTGGGATTTGGACCAACAGCAAATAAAAGCTGTCAGCAAACATGCTGAGTGTGCTTGGTTCAGTGTTTTCTCCTTGGTTTCCCACGGATCTGATGAGTTTCCATTACAGGGCTCCCTAGGCTATGGGGGCAGATGCCACATCTGCAACTCCATGAAGTCATCTCCTTTCTCCTCCTTTTCCTTGGTATTTTCCATGCTGTTTGAGCAGCCCTAGGAGCTGGACACTGCCCAAGGTCCAGCATCTGTGTACTGTCCCTGCGGGAGCTGCTGCCCCACTTGGGGCAAGTCAAGCTGATGCTCCCCTTTGGGGCTGTGCAGCCAGGTCACTCTGTGCTATCCGGGAAGCCTCACCATGGGGTAGCTCTGGTGCAACATGGAGTGCTACCAGCCTGGGAGTAAGATGTCTCCAGCAGCAGGGCAACCTCTATGACACCTGGGAACTGCTTTTGGCAATGTATAGAATATCTCAGCCCCACTGATTTCTGGGCTTCCTTTAAAGTCCCTGCACTGGTCCAGCACTTACAGGAGTGACAAGGACACACCAGGCACTGCCTTACCCTCTGAGAAGCCAAGGAGAGCCCAGTGCTTCCACCCAGGCTGAATTTGGCCTGCAGCCCCAGAATGACCTCAGCAGCATCGCTAGGGGACGAGCAGCAACAAACATTACAGCGACCTGCCATGGAAATAGGATCTTTATCATCTCTCTTGCAAAACACAGGCATAACATTGCCTCGATTTGCTTATGCTGGCAGGCGTTTCATTTAGTCTCTGGTGGTACTCAAGGATGCCTTGTCTGGGTTAATGGAAAAAAACAAACACACAGAGCCATTTGGAAATTATATGTGCAAAATGAGCATAATAGAAAAACAGGAGTGCAATATTGTCTGTGTATTTTCAGATGTGCTGCAAGGAGCAGAGTGAACATTATCACAGGACATGTCTGTAACTTATCTTACAGGCTCCTCTGATGCCCAGCTTGTGCTGAAGTGTTCAGACAAAGCAGAGAGCTGAGCTGCTCTCCTAAGAAGAAAGACCAACAGATCTAATCTCTGATGGATGTTTATAAGCGATGGAAACTGCCTCTCTCAGATCACAGTGTGGCATTGCTGCAACTCCAGGCAGGCACTGAGCAGCGTTTCAGGCTTTGCAGAGCAGCTCTCTGCAGGAAGGCAAGTGGTACTGGTTGAACCAACCATTGCAGGAGCTGCTGCATCCTCCCTAGGATACCCCACACTTCATCCTGGACACCTTGGCAAGCACCATGCCCTGGGTATAAGGATGCCACAGATAAATATGGGTTCCCTGGGAGCTCAGCTGCCTGGGGAGAGAGAAAGCCCAAGCAGGCAAAATTGTTATCCATGGCAGCAATCAATAACCTTCAAAAAAGGCAGAGGCCATTGGCAGTCATGGCTAAATAACAGTGATTTTAGGCTCCATTTTTAAACTGATTATTTAGTATTGCAGAAGGGAATTTATAATGAAAATAGGGATCTTTCCCAGACTGGCATATGGAAGCTGTGCTCTTTTGCATCTTGGTCATTGCCAGGTAAGTCAGAGAAGGGGTATGAGGTTAATCAGTGCAGAACTTGACTCCATGAAAAGTCTGTAATTAGCAGAGAACTCAGTTCCCCAAATCAGCTAGTGGGGACAATCCATTTAACTAGAAGAAATCACTGCAAGGGCAGTTCAGAGAACTGGAGAGGAAACTGCTTTTGGTTTTCAATCACCACTTTCATTGACAACTATATTGCATTCTTCTGCCCTTGCTCACCAGTACTCCTCATCTCACAGGGATTTTTCACTCTGGCCATTTTCCCATGCAGAATGCTTAATTCTGTTTCATTTTTCATGTACTTACCTCTCTCTGCTGGAGAGATCCCAATCAGGTTTAATTTTCAGGTTTGTTTTCCCCATCCCTGCTCTGATGGAGCTCCCATTTTGCTTTACCTCTAGCTGCAATTTCTCACCTGCAGCATCTTATCCAAACCACTCCTATTCAGTTTACTCCAGCCAGAGAACTCTAGCCCCTCACCTAATTCTTGTACGAAAGGAAGAAAATGCTAATAAATGGTGATCCTTTGCCATTCCCAACATTTGAGAACTACACTGTCGCTGCCAAGACAGCACTACACAGCCTGGCATATACAAGCACAGGTACCTGTAACAGCCCTGTCAAGAAGCTGTAGCTTCTTATCTTGGAGCCTTCACTTAGCAAAAAGATGCCACTGGGCCAAATTCAGCTCACAAATAATTTGGATGATGGCAAAGGAATTGGAAAATAAATCAGCCCTATCTCTTTTTCCTGGCCTTTCATGGCTGCTTGAAGGTGATAGTAAGAAAAAAACACCCCCCCTCTTTAATCGCACACAAAACAATCCCCACAGAGATCAAGTTTGGGATGAAATTCAGGGCCAGCTTTAGCACCAACTCCCAGTCCCTCAGACCCCATACTTGATTTCTCAGACTCACAGAGACCAGGGAAGGGAAGTGGATTTCATCAAAACTGCCATAATCCACAAGAATGAGGACATTTCAGGGTCAGTTTGCTTCGAATAGCTTGGTGAAGTTTTGAAAGCCAAGGCTTCTATTATAGAGGCAAACCTGCCATCCAAGCAGGATTCTCTCTCCCACACTATGAAAACCCACCAAACAGGGGCAGTAGCTGGATTTCCACCCAGCTGAGGGACACCTCCAGCCCTGTGGTCTGGCTCAAGCCCCAGCAAAGCCCATTGGATTTCAACTGCTGTTGGACCAGACCTTGCACTCAACCAGGGATGCTCCGAGTCCATCCCTGCTCTTTCAGGGCTACCTTCCTGGCCCAACCCCATGGCAGCCGTCCCACCACTACCTCATCACCCTAAATGGTCATGTATTATTGATAACTGCAAGATCCAAGCTAGAGACGGCCTCATTTCAGTAGAGGGAGCCATGATTCATCCCCTATGGCCTATACAGCATATGGCAATGCTTTTTTAGAAACCCAGGACAGAGAGAGGCAGAGAGAGCACGTGCCAAACCAGGGAGTGTGGCAAGACACCCATCTGGTGATGAAGTCAGCACGTGGCTGCAGATGGGCCCCTGCATCCTTCAGTGCCTGGTAGGGACACGTGGACCCCGGGAAAGCCACCAGAGCTCCTCTCCATCCCGGCTGTCTCACCCATGTGAGCTGCACTAATAGTGCTCGGTGTGCTTGATTGTTTAATGGTGAATCCAAGCCAGAAGATACCCACAGCAAACCATGTATCTCTTGGTAAATTAAGAGAGATTATACCTTGCAAAAAGTCTTCAGGTGGCTCCTTCTCCTGTCCTGGATGGTCTCACTTCTCCCGAGATGATGACAGGCAGATTTAGCCCAAATAGCAGACATACTGTAGTTTCAACTGCGCAAACATAAATCCAGAAGCAATTTCACTGCCATTGACAGAGTTGCTCTGGGTTCCTTCCAGCATGCTAGAAATGAGAATCTGGCCCAGGACATGGGCAGGGATGGATGAATTATCAGCACGTCATTGCGCCTGACTTCTCCTAATCTTTTTATTCAGAAATGATCTATCATTGCTACACATCATAGTGACTTCTTCTGAGGACTGCATTTGCAGCACACAGGGCTCCGGATCAGCACCACCACTGTGGGCCCCAGTGCAACATCAGCACAAGCTGGGGCAAATCCCATTTAAATGGGACTCCTCTGGGTTTGGGACTAAATCATTTGAAGAAAATCACAAAGCGCGTCCAGGAGTACAAATGTTCAATAATTCATCAGTGATGGCCAAAACTAATTTAACCCTGCGGTTGTGGAAGTGGCACTTAATTAGCATTCTTCTTGCAGAGCCACACACTTATCGCTCGAAATCGTATTCAGAAAGCGGCCAGAGGAAATCATACTTGTGCCAGAGACTGCCAGGGATGCAGTGGAGATGTGCCGTGCTATGTGCATGGGGATAACTTGCCGTACAGTAACTTACAGCAACCACAGCTTCTCTGAGGACACTGAACCTGTGAGAGGTGAGCACCACACAGCCATCCCCACCCAGGCTTCCAGACGAAGCAGTGCCTGGATAAACCTCCTGACCAGAGATCAGGCAGATTGGATTTCTGGTTTATCGAGCCAAGATTTGATCCCTGAAGCACGTGGTGTCAAACCTGCTGTCCAGCTCTGCCTGGGACTCCAGGAGGCACCAGCGATGCAGACTCCCAGTGATGCTTTCCCCAGGGTAATGAGCACCACAGAGGCTCTTTTATTTCTCAGGCTCAAGCCCACCTTTTAATGAAGTCTGACATCAGTTTCTGTCTGATACAGCTGAATGTGAAATCACCTCTGCTTTGCTTCCTAGGATGGACAAGCACAAGGTCCATTCACCATGCTGGAGGGGACCAACAAGAGCTGCCCCCAGAAAGCTGGTGCTTGTATTCCCAGAAGAGATGAAGGGCTGAGCCTGCTGTATGGGATGGATCCTCAGCACGCTCCCAGGCAGGTGCCACCTGCCCTTAGAGCTCTGTGCCTGGCTCCTTGTCACCTACTTCTTTAGAAACCTCGTGCACATCTCAGAGGTAATGTGCCTGGTAAGCTGCCATCCCACAGCTCCCCCCACATCAGAACAAGGGTCAGAGCCCCCAGCACACTCAAGCTGCTTGGTGCTGTTTCAGGGAGCCTGAGCAAGCACCATTGCTAAATGCACTGAATTAGTGTTTGTCCACTGAATCAGTGGTGCTTTAAGCACACACTGAGAACCTCGGGGCAGACAGGCACACGTGCACAGCCCCATTTAAAACTGAAAAGCCTCTAAAATGAGTGGCCAAGCTACAGGTTACAATCATTTTAATTTTGCTCCCCTGTACAACTGCCTGGGTACTGAGCCTTTCTGCACACCCCCACTTTCCCCTGTGAGGAAGGGTGAGGAGGGCAGAAATGCAGCCAGGCTCTGTCCCCACACACACCCAGCTCCAAAATCGGCAAAGACCTGTCATTTCCAGTACATCCACAATGATAGGCATGGGATTAGAGGAGAGAAGAGAAGAAAAGGCAGAGCTCAGTATGCAGAACTAGTCAGGGGGATGTCTCAGTCTCCCAGCAGAGCTGAGCCACACAAATGGTCACTTATCCACAGGGTTGTGCCCAGCTCCTGGCTGATCACAAAATCCCCATAAACAGAATTATCCCCAAACCCATAAACGTTCATTACTGCCAGAAACCTTATTGGGTATTGGGCCTTCTTCCTATAAGCTATTCTGAGGAGAGCACAGAGTGCTCGTCCTTCAGCTCAGCCAGCTAATCAGGCTAATGAGGCGATACGCACCGTGACTGCCTACAGTGTATAATCAGCCTGAAATTAGGTTTTAGTGTAAATCATACCAAGTATGTCTCTTGGAACTTCAAAATGATGTAATTGGGCTCTTCAGCAGAAGAAATGTCCATGGGAGAGGCCTCAGTGCTGGTTACACTGCACAGAAGGGGCTCTTCATTAGGGACTGTAGTGACAGGACAAGGGGTAATGGGTTAAAACTTAAACAGGGGAAGTTTAGATTGGATATAAGGAGGAAATTCTTTCCTGTGAGGGTGGTGAGGCACTGGAATGGGTTGCCCAGGGAGGCTGTGAATGCTCCATCCCTGGGGGTGTTCAAGGCCAGGTTGGACGAGGCCTTGGGTGAGATGGTTTAGTGTGAGGTGTCCCTGCCCATGGCAGGGGGGTTGGAACTTGATGATCTTAAGGTCTTTTCCAACCCTAACTATTCTATGATTCTATGTGGGATGTGGAGAGGATGTGCTGTTTGCACATGAAATGGTTAGGATATAATAGTAATGTAATACATAAATATCTATGTGTGTATTTATATACGGTTAAACATGCATATGCAATGGGGGAAGGGGTGTATGTGGTGTAGTGTTTTCACTAGGCTTGCTAGAGACTGAGCATTTGCAGGATGCTCCAGAGAAGTCGTTTTGAAAATGCAGTTCAGGGGAAACCAACAAACAGAAAATGGGAGGAACATTATCTTCTTTCAACCTGCATTTGTTACCCTTGAACTAACGTATTATCTGATAGTCTGAGTTGTTGTTTAAGTCACACTTCAGGTGATGTATTGGAGGCAGGAGCTCCACAAATGTTAGGGAAAACATATTTCATGTTGTAAATAGAGGTACCATTTTAAACAGAGCATATTGCCTACATCCAAGGTGGGAGTGAGACAGCCCAGACAGTGCACTTGGCCTCTCCCCAAAATAAACTCAGCACTGTTCTCCTCCTGTCTGACTCTACGTTTTCCCTTGCAGGGGGCATCTGCCACAAGGGTTTGTTTTCTCCAACAGCTGAACAAGCTCTGTGTTAAAACAAAGAGCAGGGCTTTGGGATGTGCTGCCCTGGCAGCCCAGTTGAGGAGTGATGGTTACTGTCTCTCTGAGCCGCAGTCCTACTCCATGACCATTCTGCACATCCCAAAATAGCTCCCTTGTCCTCTTCTGCTTCTCTTTTGTGAGACAAACCATCTGGGGAGGGATCCCCTTACCCTGTGTGTGAGAAGAATTGCAACGACTTTCAAATAAGGAAAAAGCGTTAAGAATGTTGTACCCAAAAATGCCCACAAGAGAAGCAATATATCCTCTAAAAATACATAGATACTAAATCCGTTGCATTAGGGTGCAGCCATTTGGCACATGCCATTAATTGTGTAGGTTCCCTTAGTGAGCACAGACAAGGCTGCTGACAATGCTGGAAAATTCAGACATATCCCCCAAATGGCATATTAATAATGAGATCTTTCAAAGGAGGATCCGTGACTCATCGGGAAGAAAAATGGGTCATTCACTGCACTGAGCCGCCTGAACAAAGCAGCAGCTTTTTTTGGGTCTGCTCAGTTTAAACCAGAAAAATGGAGAAAGCAGTACAGGAAAGGATGCGATTGCTGTAGCTGCCAGATGATATGGGCAGTCTAAAACTGGAGGTTTAAAAACCCCACCCCTAGAGGCATTTTGTGCCTTGTGAGGCTGTATGCTAAAAGCGGGAGTGGAACAAACTGCAAGCACTCTTCACCATCACCTCACCCGCTCCACCCAAAGCTACAGACTCACCAGTCCTTCCCCAAAAGTCACATCCTGGGGATCCCAGGGTTGAAGGCACCAAGCCCAGCAGCACCAGGATGCTGCGGGAGACCAGTGGCTATTGTCCTGGCAATTGCTGCCTATAAGATGCAGCAGGCAGCACCCAGGAGCTCAGGATAAGGTGCAATGAAGGATGAATTTACTGTAGATGCAGAATACACCCAAAAATGTCAAATCCAAGCAAGGATTTTCAGTAGCCTGCCTGTATTACTGCCAGAGTGGGAGCTGCTCTGTGTTACCTGTGTGGTTGTGGGGCACAGGTAATAGATAACACTGAAACCTCAGTTGGGCCAGGTATGCATGGGGAATTGGAGGGATCCTGTGCAAAGCTACAAGCAGTCCCATAGGCAGCTACAGCAGATCACTTGATGGAATCAATGCAGAAAAAAGGCAGGTTACAAAGCTGGCATTTAAAATTTCATGAGAGATGTTACTCTTATTGCTATTACCAAATACTAATCACTTTCATGACCCAGCTAAATCCAGGGTAACTATCCATACTAGATTAATACACTCATCATTTGCATTTAGCATTTATTTGGGACCATGACTTCATGTGATGCTTTGGAGATTAATAAAGGCTATGGCCCTTTCCTGTGAGTGCTTGCTCTCCACACTGATGAAATGCCACATTTAATTGCTCTAACCCTCACTCCTGACATTTCCTTCCCCTCTCTCTGCCTGTGACATTCACATTTGGTGTCTGCTGGGTGCAGCCCATGGCTGGTGGTGGGAGGATGGGGGAGGCTGGCCATGATGGAGAGCATGAGGTCCAGCAGCCCGTGCGCTCCACATGGACACTGTTGCCAGCACTGCTAAGCAGACTGGGAGCCCACAGAGGTACTATGTTCTCACGCAGACAAACTGCACAAACAACTTCAGTCTACAGACCTGCCACAATGTCCTGCTTCCTAATTTGATTATATCAATGAGATAAAAGAGGAATTAGTGGTAAGTGGGGTTTTGCCATTAAGCAAATACTTGACAATGAGCTCTTGAACTGCTCCTGGACTGTGGGTCAATTGACTTTGAGGAACCCATGGCCATTGAATCTGAACAGCATCCAAATCAAATTAATTTTGTCTTCAGCATTCAAAAAAAAAGAAAGAAGCTTTCCCTAAGCTGTTCTACAGTCACCTCTGGAAATTCAAGCCAGCCCCACAGCACCAACCTTTCCCAGTGCTCTGCAGCGAGTGATACCTTTGCAATACAACAAATCAGGAAGCATTTGATCTAAGCTTGCATTTTCCCAAACCTCAAAGTCTCCATGCACTCTGGAAGTGGAGGACAGTGGTTATTCCCCCAGGAGCAGGACCACAGTCTTCCCATTACAGACGGCAGGTGTTGCTCCTCCAGCCACGGAGCTCCCACCTCATCCCCCAGTCACACAAGGAGACTGGTGATCCCTCACACTAGCTCTGAGTTAGTTAAACCTCCTCTCCTTCCTACCTCATGTCAGGTTTCCATGCACAGCCAAAGGAGGATATTTTACTCAAGTCCTTTTGCTACAGAGGTGCAAGAAGAAAGTTTCTCCTGCAAGCCTTCCCCTGTCCCGTCCTTAGCAAGGTCTCCCACTGCAAGCCACTCAGGTGTTGTGCTATCCCAAGCAACTCCATGAGTACCAATGGCTGTCAGAGGGGATGAGCAAAGCCAGCACACACTTCCTAGGCTACGGGTTATGCTGTGTTTCTGCAGGAGGGATGCAGTTACAACACACACCACACTCCAGCAAGGCAGGTTTCCTAATGGGAACTGAAGAACATCACCGCTGACTGCGGTACAGCCTGACAGACAATGATCTATCGGCCTGCTGACAAAGAGCTCCACAAACGATGCAATCAACAGCCCAGCATAATTTTTAAGAAATACAAATGAGCAAATACCCCGTTGCCATGGTAACCCCAGGAGCCGGACTGCACGGTTTTGCACATCACCCAATTCAGCTACACTTTGCAACGCAGCAGGACTGCAGCACCAGGGACCTCATTCTGGGACAGCGACCAGGTATAGCTGAGGAGTACCAGCTCTTTCAACAATCTGCCCGAAGAAGCTTCACAGTCACTGGCTCCAGGGGATTCACGCTCACGGTGCCAGTTGGGATGCATTTCTCTCTCACATCACCTGCACTTTGGCTCTGGGGCCTTCAAGGGGGCCCAGTTTAATGCACAGGAACCACAACAGGAATTGCGCTGTTGTTAGATCTGCGCCTTACTTCTGGCCAGCAGTGTCTCTGGCAATTTGCACCCAGGAATGAGAGTTCCCAGCCGCGTTACCAAGTCCCCGAAGAGCAAAAGCAGTTAACACAAAACTTTACCCTCCCTTTTTGGGTAGCTGTGCCACGGAGACCTGCACCAAAAAGGCGGCCAGGGGTGCTGACCCATGGCCAGTTCTAGCAGGAAGCCTGGGAATCCTTGGCTACAAAAGAAGGAGAGGCTTTAGAGATGCTGATAAGGAGGCAAAATGAGCCCTGGTGCTGGCATGAGGCAGCTCCTGTTTGAGCCAGCCCCATCCTGGGGTCCCCCAGCCCCCTCTGTGGGGGGAACTGGTGCTGCTTAACTTTCACTGAGCCTTTGTCATTGCTGGAGGTGCCATCACACCCCAGCAGCTTGCGCTCGTTGTGAGCCCACCCTCCATCACACCTCCAGCTCTTCTCTTGACAGCCGTCTCAGCCGAGCCCCCTGCCCAGCTGAGGGGTGGCCGAGCTCAGCTGTGCCCGGGAGATGCATTTCCCATCAGGTTTGTCCCTGCTGGCTCCCACCATCTCGCTCATTCCCTGGCAGCAGCTGGGAGCAGCTGGTGAGAGGTGGGATGGGAAAACCCTCCCGCAGAACAGAAGGAACATCTTGGTTAAGCCAACATCTGCTGGGACCCGCACAGCGCAGGTCCAAATCCTGCCTGCCTTCTTTGTGCCCTGCCACACACATCTGGGATGCTCTGAAGCTGTGGGGTTCAATGCTAACACCATCACACAGGTAGGCAGCATCATTCATCATACATTTTTGTGTTCCAAGGTTCTATTTGGTGGTGAACCTCACAGCCACAGCCAGTAAATGTCTGTAATTTTCTCACTGAGCCGCTGGAAGCCTTTTTTTGGCCCTGAGATATTTTTGTTCTCTTGTCAAAGAGAAACGCTCTGCAGCATCCCTGCCCTGGGGCAGGAGCTGCGCCATTACTCAGGCAATTAAAACCATGGGAAACCAGGGAGGGGGGAAGGGGATGCACTAGGAAGAGCTCACAGTTCAGCTGTGCAGGCCTTAGCCTCCCAGCAAATTTCAGGGTGAAAAATCATACCGAATAAACAGAGGGAAGGACAGTACAACTCAGCTCAGCCCAGCTGCCTGGGCTGTTGAGATTAGAAACTGGGCAGGAAAACCATCACCAGGCTGCCTGCACCAGGGCTGAGCAGCACCAGTGCAGCGCCTCTCTTTGCAGCTCCCATCCCTGGACATGAGCAGCATATTTCAGGGAATAAAGAATTATAACAGTAGGGGGAAAAGGGAATCAGGGAGCAAATGGTGCAGGCAGGCCCATCTCTCCCGCCTGCCATGCCAAAGCCTCTCTCTCTGCAAGGGCTGGGGTAATATTGTCTCTATAGACCTAGAAATGGGGTATAGGAGGGTAAAAGTGTTTGTCACCAATAAGCAATTGCTTTTGTTCACTCCTAGGCTACATCACACACTCCCCACCCTTACCCCAGCTTTCATGCACCACAAATGAAGATGTTCAACTCCCAAAGAACTGTGATATAAAAGAGCCCTCAGGTACCAGTTGCTTGCAAGTGATGTGCAGGAGAGCTGTGGGAGAGCCCTGTCGCTGCCAGGTTTCCCACTGTCCGCACCATATGGCAAGTCAGGATGGAGAGATTCGGGATAACAGGGGAGTCAGGGGTTATGGGACACACAGCACAGAAAAATAAAGTTAAGTTCAGCCTGAAGAGCCAGAGGCTCCTCCTGGCCACCCAGTCTGGGACCATCCATGCTGAGGGAAAGGGCACATTCTGAATTCCATCAAGCACTGACCTCACCAGACCCACTGGAAGTTCATTAAGGAGGTGAAAACTCCTGTTGTTTTCTGGATTTTATTTGATTCCTGTGAAACAGAAGACACTATCAAGGACAGAGGGTTGTTTTTTAAGTGAGGACCCTGCAGTCAGGGAAGAAAGCCGAGTTGGGGTACAAAACAAAGCCCCTATTAACTTTGGCCCTGACTTTCAGGTCACGTATATTCAGTTCTTTTTACCTGGAAATGAAGATGTTAATTGGAGCTGACAGCTTTCATAGGTTTCCCCATTAGCAATATTTTGAGCCCCAGTAGGGCCCAAGTCTTCAAACACTTTCCCAAGGCAAGGTTTTAACCTTTCTTTTGAAACATCTCACACCACTTGGAGGGGAAAAAAGAAGAGTTTTTGGCTCGAGGCACTCCAAGCCCCAGCCATGCTGAACTCCTGGCTCCTCTGAACCAGGGAACAGGAGGAACAGGGAAAAGAAACTGGGGAGAGGCAGCCTAGGGTAGAGCCTGGCATCAGCACCCTAATGTTCCCTGTCCAGCTGATGGGCTCTGGACATGGCTGAGCCCCAGGGGGATCTGTGGGGTTTCTGGCTCTGCTCTCTGTCATGAGGCTGATCTTCACCACAGGGACTCAACCACACTTCAGCTCCAGCACTCGGAACCAGGAGTCAATCAGAACATGTCCCATGCCATGCAGATGCCCAGCCCTCTTGTTCTCATGCCAGCAACAGGCATAGGACCCATCCGTGGGCAGTCTCTAGAGCAGTGATCAAGATGTGTGCTTAAGCCCTTTTTCTGCCACAGATCGGATCCTACACATCAGTATTTTGTTAGCTGGTCAGATACAAGAACACGTCCTTTTTTACATACTGTTATTATCCATATGTAATGTATTGTCTTCTGACGAAGCAAAAGTCTCAAAGAAACTACATTCAATGCTGTCTCCTGCCTAGGACTGAAAACTATGCAAATTGCTCACTTTCCATGCATGCATATATATATATAAACCATTAAAAATAATACCGTTTTATTTCTAGGCATTATCCTTTTCTGTATTTATATATAGAAAAATACATAATCAAGGTGACAGTATTGCCTTATTTTAGAAACCTGCTCCAACACACACATTCCCCTCACAGCACCACTGTTGTGCCCACCAAGTTGTGCCGTTTCTCCCTGAATGGAAGCGTATTTTAGCTGAAAGCTGCGCTAAGGAAGCACTGAGGAAGCAGTTACGAGCTCCTAGCAAAGCCTCAGTTATTTACCTCATTGTATCCAGTGTAATCGCTCTGGAAAACCTTAGGTTTGGAATCCTATGTGTCTAAGGTGGTGACCTCATGGGAGACCAGACAAGTTTATGAGGGTGCCTTTGCTTGTCTTTGCAGGCAGTGGCTGAGATGAGGCAGCCCAGGTTTGTCCTGGCTGCTCTGGTGCTGTGAGACCCTGGAGCTTTCCCGGAGCAGGGACAGAAGGGACACATCACTCCCAAGAGAAGGCAGCCCCCTCTGCACAGAGCTTCTTGCAAAGCCACCTGGGTGCCATGGGGCTGTGTGGGACCAGAGCTCACACCACAGGGGCTCTGCAGGGAGCACCGGATTTATTGTGCTTGACTGGGACCAGCGGTGCCCTTGCACCCACATCCCCTGAAGGAGAAGCATGCTTCTGTCTCACCAGCACTGTCCTTCCATTGTGCCCTGGCACCACCACAGCCCCACTTGCACCCAAGCCCTGCAAATTCACCCATATGTAAGGACAGGATCCCACCTCCCTGCTAAGTAACTCAGACAAGGCACACTAAGGCCACCAGCACAACCACACACATCTCCCCAGACATGATATACCTGGAAGATAAAAGCACCTCTGTGATGCCAGCATGGAACTGGACATCAGCAATGACCGTGGGGATGACTGTCATCTCACTGGGGAACAGGGTCACACCAAAAGCTGTGAACTCTTCCCCCCTCCCACGGGAAGGTCTGTGAGGGCAGGCTGGCCCTCAGCTGGTGCACATCAGCCTTCACCCACCTGCCTTGTAGTTTGGACAGCTCAAGGCAGCCAGGACCAAACCCTGCTCACCTGCTGCAGGCAGGGATGCTGTGGATGTGTGGGGTGCTGAGTGACTCCACGTGGTGATGCTGTCTGGTTGATGGGGCCAGGTGAAGGACAGGGTCCTTCACAGGGTGCCCAGGTCCCCCAGAACCAGCAGAGTCAATGAAACAAACTCAGGTGTTTGATTCCCCCAACACACCTTTTTAATACGGAGCAGACCAGAGTAAAACCAGGGCCTTTGGCACAAGACTCCATATCCCAGGCAGTCGCTGTTACTCGAGCACTAGAAAGCTGGAGGAGCCTCCACCTGCTGTTTGCTGTTTATTTTAGAGGAGAGAAAAATAACACACACGAGAGGCATTTTGTATAACTTAACAGAAAATAACACTTCTCCTACACTCTTCCTTCCCAGGTGAACCGGCAGAATGATTTCCTACACATGGCTACTCTTTGGTGCTAACAGTTTGGTGTACTGGTAAAATCATGGGTTTCCACTAATACACTGCAATAGTTGATCTGAAACCCAAAGCCAGGCTCAGGCTCGGGGGGCTCCTTTGCTGTTTAATACAGCTCCCATCACTGGTTGCCCATGGGGAGGGTGAGCATCAGGTGGGGGGATCCACAGCACTCCAGGAGGGATACTGCAGCTGGGGTCTGGCTGGGGATGCTGAGCAGCTCCACGCTCTCACCACCCGTGCCACGTCCTGGCTGTTCTTCCCTGCCAATGGAGAGGTGACCCAAAATGAGGGGAGCTTGGGCAGCACCAGCAGCCTCAGTCCAGGGCCAGCGAGGGGATCTTGCAGACGAAAGGGAAGGCTCTGCCACAGGCATTGTCATTCCACGAGCGCAGTGCTACCCCACAAACAAAACAAGACATTAGCTCAGAAAACGCATGAGGGTGTATCCATGCAGCACCCTCCTGCCACTGTGGGAGGCTTTTCCTGCATGTGCTCCCGTTTGCACTGCTCCCATCCCTGTCCTGGGGATGCTGGCAGAGATGCCTGACCCAGGCACAAACATGGTAGCTGGAAGGCAGCTGCAAACACAGCTCTGTACCCTACAGAACATCAGCAGGGTGTCCACGGGCCAAGCATTTACGTATGTCCAGGGGGTCTGGATACACCCGACTGGTCTCCCTGGCAATGAGGGTGGGAAGTGGGATTTTTTGCACAAGCAGAGATTTTTGCACAGTGAAATGCCCCTGGCCTGAGGGAGGGAGGGAAAAGCTGGCAAAGGAATGGGTGTTCCCATGGGCCTCCTGTGTGGGAGGAGAAAGAGGAAAATTTGACCTTTGGCTAAATTTGGTAATTCTTCCAAGTGGATGATGCTCCCCTCCTCATTGACACTGCTACGGGAGGGGGAGCTGGGCTCTGGGCAGAGGGGAAGCAAGCATATGTGTGTGTGTGTGTGTATGGGGTGAAAGATAAAACACATCCCCTCTCTGCAAAGAAAAGAGAAAATAATCAAAAATTAAAATGCAAGTCCTCACCTACCAGCAAGCTCTTGAGAATAGATGAACCGCAGTGGGTTTAATGTACTGACATGCAAATGAAGCTTAAGGTGCCCTCAGTACTGGGCACCTCAACACCACTCACCACTGCTGTGCCGGTACCAGATCTGCACACAGTCCTCCTCCTCTGGGATGGAGTGGATCCCGTCGTCGGGCTGACTGCCATCCCAGTAGTGGTAGTCATAGGAGGAGCCATCCGTCCACTCAAAGTGACCCTCCTGGCACAGGGTGAGCAGAGAAAGCCGTGACTGCAGAGCCGCGCTTGCAGAGTGGGGGTCCCACTCCCATGTACCCCCATTCCCCATGGGAAGAGACTGCCACCACTCAGCAAAGGCCAAGCGGCTTGTCTGCGTTTTACAACTGAACACTTAGGCTGGAAAGCCCCAGCATTCACCGTGTCTCACCAGGGGAAGCTCAGAAATTGAACACATTTATTTTTTAACACACCCACCAAATCCTGTGTTCCTTCTATTTTTCCTTTTCCATTGCTTTCCCAATATCTACAAAACGTTCTCCTGATAGCCTCAGTTTTTCTTTGCTGCATATTAGACTATATATTTCCAACCTGTCAGCTTTGAAAAGCTACAGGGTATCACAAGAAAGCAATGAAACTTGGTGATTTTTGACATTGGAGATGTTTTCAGTTCATTTGCTCCTCTTGGACCAGCAATACAATACTCTTTCCATTAATCCATTCATAAAATATGATGTGAATAATCACTAATTATCAATCTATTCATTCTAGTAACACTTCTCATTCAAAATCAGACCAGAGGGGATGAAAATACAACTTTCCCCCGTGTGCTGCACAACAGACCCTACACCACCACCTGATCAATGGGGCTATAGGGAACAAAGAATAAAACCAAGTGGCTTTCCCAGGGGAAAGCACAGGGCACTGAAATTCTCAGAGCCATTTCCCACATGGCTGCAGGGAGCTCTTGCCTGCCTCAGGTCATTGAGTCCTGTCCAGATGTCGGTGGGGATTCCCGGCACACGGCTGTTCACCAGGTCATACACGAAGACGTTTTCTTCCCAGCTGGAAAACAGAGCAAT
Organism: Neopsephotus bourkii; assembly: GCF_033783945.1. Classification (NCBI taxonomy): domain Eukaryota; kingdom Metazoa; phylum Chordata; class Aves; order Psittaciformes; family Psittacidae; genus Neopsephotus; species Neopsephotus bourkii. The sequence goes on from NW_026900643.1 coordinate 576,825, forward strand.
GCAGAGCCACTGAGGGAGTGAGTCAGGCAAATGGTCACTCATGTCCCTAAGCATTCACCCTGTGGCATGGCCAAATGGGTTCCCCTCGTCTAATTGCTGCTGATTGCTTTCCTGGGTCTGTGCAAGAGGTGTGTAGTGTGGGGAAGAGTGGGGGGAGAGGGAATAGAGGAAAAAGCCTGTATAATCATGTTGTATTTCTTTCCTTTTTCAAGAGTAAAAACCTACAGGTTTGGGGAAATTTAGGGAATAATACATCAGTTTTCCTCCCAGGCCACGAAAGGGCATTTTTCACATTGCCTTAGTGTGCCCAGTGCATGAGAGTTGACCCAGTCGCTGCTGCAGAGGGATGCTGAGGCTGGGACATGACCCTGCAGCTGGCCCAGAGGATGTGCTGTGGGTGTGGGACTCTGTCCCTATTTTCCTTCTTCCCCAGGCTGTGCCAGCGTGGGATGACACATTTCTGCACCCCTCACCTGTGGATGGAGGTCAGCTTGGCTGATCTGATGCCAATGGAGAACTCGGCACAATAGAGGTCAGCTTCAGCCCAGGTCTTGTTGACGGGGAAGTACCGGTAGCAATGGCCCTCGTACTCTGTCCAGAAGAGCGGGCAGGAGTAGGCATGGACAGGCTCCGGCATGGCTGGGGGCAGAGCAGAGGACATCTGGCAGCTGATGGTGAAGCAGCATGGCCGGGCAGCCAAGCAGGCAACGAAGGCAGCAGTTCCCAGCCTGGCTCCCCCTCACCCAGGGCAAACAACTACCAAACACATGCATGGAGAAACCAACTTCTGTTGCAGAAGCCATGCAGAAGTTTGCAAAAGCCAGCCCACATTTTGTCAAATGGGTTTTTTGGTTTTAGCATCTGCCTAAATCAGGATGAGCACTTCAAGACAGTTTGACATCGGGTTAGACAGAGAGTGCTCAAAATAAAGGCACTGATATCTGCTGCTGGGGAAACCAAGATAAGGGCTTCTGTCACCTCTACCAGGCTCTACCGGAGCCGCCGTGCTGGGCTGGGAGCTGATAGTGAGGGGCTGTATGGTTATGGCTGCAATCTGCCCTCCTGCAAGGCCCCTTTGCACCTCCTCCCTTGAGCAACCCCCTCACCATCCCCTGTGTCCCTGGGCCCGGACACAGCCGTGCACGCACGCACGTGTTCAGTTTCAGCCCCATAAATAGCTGGGTGAGGAGCCTGCACCAGGAGCGGTGCCAGCCTATCTGCCTCCCATGGCCAGATAAGTGCTGGAGCCCATGGAGCTGATCTTCCTCCCTCACCACCTTTCAGCACAGCGGGGAAGTCACCCAAAAAGAGGCCATTGAGGGGCAGGACACATTTCTGGAGCCTTTGCAGTTGCCGCTGTGTAAACACTGCAGTGGTGTTAACACATCCCCCTGACCTCCCCCAAGTCCTGCTCCCCCCGTCGAGCAGGGAGGATGCAGCACACACACACACACCACACCACCCAGTACTAACCCCCAAATCTCATGTCACAGTGACTTAACTCTCCCAGCTGCTGGTGTTTGAGCCTTGGGGAACTGCCAGCTCCCCCAGTCAGTTCCTGCATCCCCATGGGGTCCTGGTGCAGGGTCAGTGCTGCTGCCAGAGTGAGGCGGGCAGGGCAGGGGAGCAGGGGGTGATGGCAGATGTCAGATGCCATGAAATTATCCAAGCAGGTAACAGGCTCAAGCCCGGAGAGGTCAGGGTGGTGCTACAGGACCTCGGGTGCTGGGGAATGGCTTTCCCTGAGGGTCTGGAGAGCAAAACCCTGCCAGCAGCAGCATGGGATGCAGGAGCAGTGCGGGCAGCATCAGCAGGGGGAAGAGGAGGCACAAGGTGAATTCAAAAGCAGTGGTGAGAGCATTCCCAGTGCTGAACCCTTCCCTCTGCTAGTGCTGACAGCTCTGGGTGATAATTCCATATTTCATCAGCTCTTTCCACGTGGGGATCTCTGAGAGCTTCACAAACAGCCTCCAGCCAGCCCCTGGGTCCCTCCTGTCACGCACAGTCCCCAGGCAACAAACACAGATGCAAAGAGACTTTTTTAACCTCCTGAGCAAGGGGCAGAGGCCAAGCTGACTGCAGAGCCCTGTGGGGCTATCACCCCACCTCAGCATCCCTTGACACCCCCTGTTGAGGATCTGTATCTGGTAGCAGCTCTGCACCTCACAGCAACAAACCCACCAAGAGCAGTGAGGGGCTCTCCCATCCTCATGGGCTGCAGAGGACAAAAGATAAGGCACACCAGGCTGGGAGAGCAGAATAGCTTTAGGAGAGCGTGGCTAACCTGCAGCTAGCTCAATGGCAATGCAGGGTTCAGCGGTCTGATTCATACATGGACCTCTTTGCATTTGGAAAACCCTTAGAACAGCCCTAGGAAATGGAAATTATTCTACTGTAGCAATAGTACCAGGAGCACTGAGAGGTCTGATGTGATTTCCTGGGAGCCAAGCCCTCCTCCCTCTGTGACACTGGCTAGGGATCCCTGTCCCCACCAAAAGAAAAGCAGAGCAAGGAACAGGGTCAGACTCATGCGATGAGGCTGTAGCTTTACCACCAAATCACAGATGAAGCATGTCCCCCCCATTCAGGAGACAGGACCGGGATCTGGTCTCAGCTTCTGTGACTCCATGTTGCTGCTCCCTCCTGCTGAAGGCACCCCGGCTGCCTGTGGCAGACAGACAACACCATCTCCCCCAGGAACAGGGATTTATTATAGAGACTGCAGCTCCTTGAGGAACTCTTCACCTCTAGCAGTCTGGTGGCAAAATTCACAGGGCTTAGCCCAGCAGCATCCCAGCAAACGGGGCCCTTCGCTCCCAGGTGCTAATTGCAGTGGGAGTCCTGATGCCCTGGCTCTGAGCCACTTCCATCAGCACCCCCATGGCCCATGAAAATCACCTTCCTTCTGTTCAGAGCAGCTGAAACTGAGTCAGAGATGGAGACAGTCCTTCTTTGTTATTCCGTACTGCTTCCCATTAGGTAGCATTAATTTGATGAGCTTCAGTGAACCAGAGGTGCCTGAAGGAATTTAAGGTTAAATATACCAAAAAGGAAAATACAGGAGGTCAGCGTTTAATTAGCATCTTTTCTCTTAGGTCAGGATCAGAGGCTTTGGCTGTCTCTTTGGAGAACTACTGCTCCCAGTTTTACAGGCAGGAACAACTGGGGGTGCTGCTTTATCTGGGGTCTTCCTTCCTTTGTTTATTTACGGTACAGCAGTTTTAATGTCAGGGCCGTGTTTTAATCCAGCGCACTCAGAGTAGGTGTCCTGACCCGGATGAGGAGAAGATTCATATCAGGAAGCCGTTACCAACTCAGAAAAGCTGGAAAATGAGAATTTCGGGCCACAGAGAGTTTCGTGCTCTCTGGGTTTGTGTCAGTGCCAACAAAACTGGAGCCTCCTCATTTCTTTACTAGCTGAGACCCACTGCAGAACCACCGGGAAAATCACTTGTGAGCCTCTTGCAGGAGCTGGCACTGCTTTGCCAGAAAGTTTCACATCCCCAAGTGGCCGCTTTCCAGTTAGAAATAATTCATGGCAAAAATCCCGGCTGGTATCATGAGTTGTTTTTATTCCAGGATGATACTGAACAAGATAAAATGCCAACTGTGTGACTCCCACTGCTGCAGCCAGCGAAGAGCAGGCTTTTTCCTGAACAGCTTCATCCCAAGGTGCAGTGGTGCCCCACCTCCAGTGATCCGCAGGTTTGAGATACAAAGCCTGGGGCTAGGACGAGGTTGGCAAGAGATGTCCATGCAAAGAAGACTCCTGGGGGGTTGCAGCTCCAACAAAGAGTTTTGGAAGCACAGCAGACCAGATCAGTGCTGGCAGCAGATGATCCTCTTGCTGCAGAGCATTGAAGAGCTCTGTTTCATCAACAGCTGATGACTTACCACAAAGTTTAGAGGTATTAAGAGACACCTCACTGAAACACATGGTCTTGAGACACCCTCCCTTGGCACATGCATAAGCTAATGCTGCCATCTGACCTGAAAAAAGCAAGTGAACCTCTTCAGCTCTTGGCAAGCAGCTGGGCCTGGAGGGTGTCCATCAACACTCAAGAGGCTTGTCTGAAGTTCATGCCAATGGAGAAGTGCTGAGGAGATCCCCATTGCGTGGAGGGCTGGGTCATTTCCAGGGCAGAGCTGCCTGCAGAGCCCCTCTGCTGGTGATGCTGAGAGTGTGGGATGGGGAGTGCTCCCCAGCTGACGGTCAGAGCTGGGGTCCAGGATGAGCATCCTGGTTCTCACCAACACTGAATCACCCCTAACCAGCACAGGCCCATGGGGAAGGCCAGCAGCATGGGTTTTACCCCATGTTGGCACTGCTGGGCAGAGGGTGATTATAGCAGATGGGTGAGACAACAGGGAAGGCCCAAGACCCCCCCCCAGAACAGCTTCAGCTAGGGGGTTCAAAGTGCTAGCTGAGCCAGACCTCCATCCCACCACAGCCTTGACACAACAACCAGCCCACACCCTCTTTATTGAATAAACCTTAAGAATAAAGAATAAAACAGGGGTTTGATGGGCAGGAGCATGTAGCAGGGGCTAAGACAGCACTATTGTGTGACACTGGGACACCTCAGGTCACCCATGGCTTTAAGGGGCACATCCTTAAGCCCTGACACTATAGGCATCACAGAGAAAATGTCCCACCTTCATGTTACTTGCAGTATTTGTCTTTCATTAAGAGATGACAAAGATGACCTTCAGAACAAGCAGATCAGGGATGGGGTTTTGGCCTCTGTGTGCCTGAGGGATCATACAGAGCTGCAGGGAATGGTATCCACTGATGGACATGAAGCTCATTTAATAACTGGGCAATATTTCACACTCTGAAGTTTCTTTAGGCACATGTTACAAATTTCCAAGTGAAATATTAAACACCAGTTGAAGCACATTGGAAGTGACATCCTTCAAACAGAGGGCTTTCCTTTTTAGAATCCTGTAATGAAACCAAGCTGGTTTTACAGCTTCCAATCTTCTGCCAGGTATGCTGGGCATTGTGAGGCTCCAGCAGACACCACAGCAGCCCTCCTGCAGCTGGCACTAATAGATAGGGGTTATCTTGCAGGGGTTTTTCCTCCTTAATTAGTTTTGGCCGAGCTCCCACGGATTAGGTGTCTGGCAGGAAAGCCGGGCTTGTATCGATCCTTTTTCTCACAGAGTCACTGAACGACACTCCGGGAGTCCCTTTCAGCTCACATTCCCATATAAATCTAAGCAGGGTGTGAACAAACTAACAGCAGACTCTCACTTGCACCAGCGACATGGAAAAGTTTGCAAGAAACTTCAGTGCACACAGCAGTGGCTATCAGTCACCAACAGCTCAAGAAAGTAAGAGGGAAATGAGAGGAATCCTGTATTTGTGTCCCCTTTTCACATGCAGTAAGCGTGAGTAAATAAACGGGGAGCCACAGCGGATGCCCCAGCCTGTCCTGATGGGCTGTGTGACTGCACCGCTCACACATGTGCCTCCCTGCAGTTATTTCTACCCCGGCCATTCACACACGATGGGGACAGCGAAGATCCACAGCACAGTGCCACGTGAGCACATGTTGCTGAAGGCAAAAGTGAACAGAAACAAAGCCAGCCCAGAGACAACTTCTGTAGCTTGGGAGAGAGGGACTGGGGCTGCTCTTGTCATGTTCCCACAGTGATGAAAGTTGATTTCAAGGCAAATCAGAGGTTTGTGGAGCAGTCAGAGAAAGTGGGAAGCCAGCTGCTGACCCTGCAGGTACGCACCCTCCTTCCCCAGCTAAAGGCATCACAGTTTAAGTTACCTTCACCCCCAGCCACAACCAATCCCTTGCACTCACCTTGGCTGATCTTTATGTTGGTCTGAGGGAACGCCTGGGCAGCGAACAACGCCGTGGAGAGGAGCGCACACACCTCCCACCCGGTGCCCATGGCCAGGAGGGAGGACAGCGCTCCCAGCCCCCGCAGGCAGCCGGCTGCAGGGGTCACCGCTCTGCCCGGGGCCTCCGAGCAGTGCCAGGGAGGCTGCCGGCGCGGAGCTGGATATAGGCGCTGTGCTGCTCCCTCCCCCAGAACAGCGGCTCTCCCGGCGACACACACCTCCCACCAGCGCTGCCGGATCCCGGCCGCGATCACCGCATCCCACCCCAAGGGACCTGCGCCCAGACCTTCGCCCCAGCCTGGCTCATGGGGTGCACGCCTCCTCCCAGAGAACCTTTGTCACACGCTGCAAGCAAGCAAGGAAATCCCTGACCTACCCCCAGTTGCTTCCTGAGACACGATTATGTGTCCTCACTTGAGCCCTACCCAGCTGGCTGCCTTCCCGCAGGGATGCTGGTGGGCATCAGCAGCCAGGTGCAGAGCAGAGAGGGGCTCGGGGCAGACCTCCACCTTGGGGTGACTGAGCAACATGCCCTTTGCCTGCTGTGCAAGGCTGGCAGCCCACCGAGCACAAGACAAGGTTAGGAGCTGGAAGCAAGGGCTGTGTTAACACAGGAAGCTGTGGCAGTTGGACACGCTGGGTCAGGCAGAGAGGGTGCCAGGGCTGCAGGGGAGCACTGCCTTGTGCAGGCTTGGCACAGCCTGTAATTGTGGGGTTTAACCCGTTTTGTGCTTTTATTTATTTATAACCAGCAACAGGCAATGCTTTGACACAATAAAACATCTTGGAAGAGGGCATCACCAGGTGTGCCGCAGGTCCAAGGCTGGTTCAGGGGCTCACACTCTGCCCATCTGCCAGGTCCATGCAGTCCTGTAACAGCAGAAAACCTTCAGCATCAGGCAGCAGTCCTACTGTTAACAGTCTGTATGACCTACCACGTCTCCTTCATGTGGTCAATTCTGGGGGAAATAAAATCCAGATTTTTAAAACTCACTGGTTAGGGAAAACAATATAGGCAAAATACTATGAAATTGTGTGGTCCTGCTCCATTTCCAGTTTACACCTTAAATGAGCATCGAATGAACTGCTTGGGAACACACTCAATGGTATTTCCTTCTTATTCTTAGCTACAGGTTAAAGTTTTCAGTATTTTCTGGGACTTCAGTTGGAACAACCCATTTTTACAGGCACGATTCAACTAGAAACAGTTTGGGGTGACACAAAGCTTTCAGTATAGTAAAACATCCAGACTTACTCCAGAGACAGTAACTAATTCAATTGACTTTCATATATTAAATTTTCTTTGCATTAAGTAAAACCTTCTAGGAAAACTCCTCCCCCTGTCCTCCCATTTGCAGCTCCATACATTCATCTGAAACTGCGTGTCTCAAGGAAAAGTCTGCTGATGCATCAGAGCACTAAAAAGAAGGAATTTTGATTAGGCATGCCTTCTCCCTTCTTAACTGTGTGCCATCCCCAGATAAAACCAGTGTTACAAGCAATTAACAGCAAACCATGGAACAAAACTCTTTGAGCATATTAATCTACTCCCAAAGCACAAGTGTTTATGCTTGAAGAGGGAGCAGAGACCCAGAGTAACTTTAATGCTGTCTCTAGCAGCAGACCCCCAGCGCAGGGGGAGCACTGAGCTCCCCATGCCCGGCACAGCAGCTGGACACCAGCTTTGCTCCCAGCGCAGGGAGAGTACACACACGTCACGCACGCAGAGCTGGCTGCAGCCCCAGCTGCACTTGGGGTTATCTTCTGATTTCACAAAGCATGAGATGTGCTTTACCTGCTGGATGCAGCCCCAGAAGCACAGACACGTCTCGTGTACTCAGCCCTTCTGCTCCTCTCCTGCCTCATGCTGTTTTCTGATTGCCCTCCAGGTCGGGAGCTCCTCAATGTGCTTTCCCTGACCTCCCCTCAGGGTTCCCTCACCAATTTTTGGCATCATATGTACATGACACCCCCCTCCCTGTGAAACAGATACCTCATGTCTCCAAGGACAGACTAAGGGGCAAGAGTGCCTTCTGTTCACTTTTATCCCCAACGCTTGAGCAAAGCATGTGGCAGGTCTCAGATCAGCTTCCACTGACGCCAGAGCTTTTGCTGCTGCCCACAGATACCACTTGGAAGAACACTAATGTCAATGGCAGTGACTGCTGAAACCACAGGCCCTTGTCTGAGCCCGAGTTACAGGAAGAGACTGGCCTCCTACAGTGTGTGTTTTCCCAGGACACACCATGGGCTCCCTCTCCACTGTGATTCATTGATGAGACAAACCAGGAGGAAGCCAGAGTGTTCTCTGGCTATCAACCTCACTGCAAGATTTGCTATCAACCTCACTGCAAGACAGAGGAGGAGTTTCACCTTGCAGAGAGGCAGGTTAGAATTGAAACCCACCATCCACAATATGCTCAGAAAGAGGACATCCTCTATCCAACACCGTGCCCTACCTGGGAGCAGGGTGTCCGCACTTTTAAGTTTCCCAAGCCACTGAGAGATAGCTTCTAGATATGGAGCAGAGACAGCATTTCTTGTAGCCTCTTGCATTCTCTGCATTCCTTCCTCCACAATGGCAGGGTCACCATATCAGACTTTGCTGTTGCATGGAGAACACACGTGGTAATGCTTTGAGTGCAGAAGAGAATGAAACACACACTGCAATGTAAACTGTAGGAGGTCCCAGGCTGAATCCTGGTATCAGAGTTACAACACAGACCTTCACGCTGGACCACAGACATCCTGGACAGCAGCAAGGATACTGACCAACACAGACATCTGCCCAAACAAGCACTAAGCTTTTTAACACTCAACTAACTGCAGCAGCCAAGCAACAAATGGAGGTGAAATAGTCACATGCATGTATTGTTTTCTTTCTAAAAACCAAAATATGAAAAGTAAGGAGACAATGGAACTTCATTCTGTGCCGCACTTGATGAACATAAGGGAGGGAGATGGCTGCTGCCCGCCCTACCACGTGCCAGCTCTAGATGGCTATTGCTCTGGAACCTGAGGACCAGCGTGGCTGCAGGAAGGCTCTGCACTGCAGGGTGCATGGAGTGGGCCATGGGCATGGGTAGAGGCCATGGGCTACCCCCAGTAACTTCACAGGTCACCTAGGGAGCCACAGCCCGAGGCCCTTCCACACCTCTGTTCCATCACAGCAGCACGGATGTGGCAGCAGAGCCAAACCGTCCGTAACACTGTGAGGCTTTCCAGTCCAACACAAATAAACACTGCTGAAGACAGAACAGATCCCTCCTCCTCCACAATTAACACATGGAAAGACAACAAAGTCACGAGCCAGTCCCAGCTCTCTCCTGGGCAATGCCTTTGTTGTTCCATTTCTTGAATGGGCTGTAAGCAAGGTACAGATTTTTATGCAGTCTCAATGTTGATAAAGAGAGCAATAAAAACCAATAATATAGGCCCACCCCTGCAAAGAATCAAAACCCAAACCTAGTGCAGAAACTTGACACTTCCACCTCGCAGTGTGTCAATGTGTTCTGGTTGGGAACCACACAGGTCCAGACCAATGGCTCACTCACTCCACCAGTCTCCATCATCTGGTCCCTAGTTTCTCTCAAATGGCTCCTGGTTCACCGCAGTGAGTAACAAGGGGGCAAAAGCCATCACCTTGGCTTTTCTTGTGCCACAAGTACAACGAATGGAGCTCAACACAAAAATGAATTCTGCCAACAAGTATCACCCCATTCTACGTGCCACAATTAAATAGAATTTTATTTTCAATAAATATACAATCTACATCAATACCAGACAATATGCTGTGAAAAAATAAAATGTACAGAAGCAACCAACAGGACAGCTTGACCGTAGCTAAGTTCACTTGGTGACCTGGAGAACTACCTGGGTTAACACACACAACACAGAAAGAGCCACTGCAGTCTGTGAGAGAATCGAAATCATGTATTTTGGGTCTTCTTAACTGCAAAAGTCCCCAGAGCAGGTTTCTTTTGCACAACACGGGTTTGAAAAGACATGAGCTGGCTTTCCCAGTACAAATGCTATTGGAAATGTTTACTTTGCTACATCATCACTGTACCTACTGGACGCACACAGGCTGCTATTGAGAGTGGCACATCTCACTGCTGACATGACATCGGATCCGTTTGACGCGGGGCCGCACGGCCGCACGCGTGCCCCAGCACACACATGTACATACTAACAGGAGCTTAACTCTGTTAAACTAGAACAAGGACAAAACTGGAGTCAGAATCGATTTCACCACAGGTTCTACCGCTTAAAAAAATACTCTAGCCTAATTACCACGTTCACCAACGAGAGCACACAGGTACTTATATCTCTGAGAGGATGAGCCATGGATTTGGACTGGAAGGACAGCGGAGGCAACTCCCAACTCCTCCACCCGCTCAGCGCTTGCTGCAGCACCTCCACACACAGCCTGCTCACACTCCACCATGCGGGATGAGAACAGCCAAGTGGTGCTGGGTGCGAGCTGCGAGAGGTCCAGCCAGGAGGGACACCGGTGGTCCCGGGGCAACAGCTGGGAGCCGGTGGGACATGGTTCACAGAGGCCAGCGTGGCCAGTTGGGTGCTGGCAGCTGCTTCAATCCAACAGAGCTGCCATGGGGTGCGTGTAGGGTGTGAGGTGGGGTGGTTCGGTCGGTGGTTTATTCATGTGCCTTGTCCACCTGCTTGGCCTGGGTGCTGTTAGTCCCCACCTCATGTTACCTCCAGGGATGCTGGAGACACGCGGTCGCACTCCTCCCGGGACCGCAGGCTGTGCCACTGCTCCACGGCCGTCCGGTGTGCATTGAGCATCCGACGCCAGTGGTTGGACTCAGGCGCCCCTGTTGAGTACTGCCCGATCACGATCCTCCCGATGAAGTCGTTGCTGCTCTTCACGTTGTGCCCATACACTGGAGGGAGCAGAGACAGAGACTGGTCAAGGCAAAAGCATTGCTTGTCCACCCAGAGCCCTGCCCCCAGAAAGCCAAACATCCTGCAAAAGCCCCCTCACCCAGCACACCAGATGCCAGTGTCATTGGTATATAGCTCAGCATCTCAAAAATGTTAGAGACAAATCAGGAGTTTGAAAGGGATAAGATAAGCTGTACTACCAACCGAAATACAATTCAAACAAATGACACAAATCGGCAGTTATCATGGTATTTAGCAAGAGTAGGTAAAGTAGAATCATGGAATGGCTTGGGCTGGAAGGGACCTGAAAGCTCACCCAGTTCCAGTCTCCCTGCCACAGGCAGGGACACCTCCCACTAGACCAGGTCAATCCAAACCCCGTCCAACCTTGCTCTGAAGTAGAATTATATCAGATAAAGGCATGACAAAAGCTCTGCTTGGTCACTGTGAAACAGTAAAAGCAGACAAGCAGCCTACATCTGTGTAAAGGAAGAAGCAGCATCTCAAGCTGTCCTCCTCCAAGCACAAGTGTCATGAACCATTCCAGGCTAATCAGTAGCCTTGCCAACCCAGACAGGAACCATACAGCTACAGGCTGTCAGCGGGATATTTATACAGAAACAGTTTGCCATAATTATCACTGCAGTTACTTGTTAGAAGTCCAGGAAAGCAACCAAAGGAAAGACATCATCCCAACACCCCATCCTTTGGATTAGCCCAGTCTCCTGGAACAAAAGACCACAGACAGCAGCAAACTCTAATGATGGGCCTGATCCCAGGAAAGTTAGCATGCTCCCACCGGACAGGAGCAACAGCACTTTGCAAATCGAAGCCCTGCCTCTGCTCATTAGAAAGTTGAACAGAGTCTGTGCAAGCTGCAGCCAGAATACCCACAGGCACTGGCTGGAATATCAAGGATTTAAAAATCTCCTCAGGGAAGAGAGGGATTTTTAAGAACAAATGTCTGCAGGGGCTCCAAATCCACCCAGGCTTGTGCACCAAGAGCAAGTTCAAAGGGAGGGAGCACCCTGGCATGGAGCCGTGAGCCTGGCATGGAGCCCAGCGCTGCCCCTGCCAGCAGCACCAGCTCCCCAGGGCTGCCAGAAACCAGCGCTGGCAGCAAAGCCGCAACTGGGATCCCTCATGGCAGCACGCCCTGGTGCAGCACGCACACTTCCAGGCGGGCAGCACCCCGAGCACTAAACACTCAACCTCACTTTTAGCTACGTGTCAAGGCTGTGTATTTCCTGTTATACCTGCCCCACAATTACTGTCATTAGTATGCATGCTACTCGGTATGTCTATTGTCTCCTTTCTCTGCAAAGGCTGGTTCCTAGCTACTGCATCAGTATGGGATCTTGCTCTGCGTGATGCAGGTACTACCTGCCAGTCCGTTCCCAAAAGAAGCTGTACAAGGTTACATCTCACTTTATACCTTCTGACAGCTCTGACACACACAGTTTATGGGCAGAAATGCTACTGCTCCTCAAATTACCTGGGGACATTTTTGATAATAGCAGTTGTTGAGATGTCTAAATCATTTCTCCAAACAATTACAATGAATAGCAACTATCCTGAGACTCTGACCATTGTAAGTTTACCTTCAAACTAGTTAATAATTAATTGGGGTACCACCCCCATTAAGAGGACTTCATCTCTTCTGCTTGTCGCCATCACTTACACAGAGGTGATGCTATCAGCTGTCTGTGACATGTTGCCGAGGAAGTGCCCCTGTCAAGAGGCGAGGCTGGTGTTGTTTGGAAAGGCCTCTTGAGGATGTGATGAAGAATTTTAAGCCATTCATCTCCAGCTAGTGCACAGCTTGTCAGTTATTAACAAGTTCTACTACAAGGCAAGGCTTCACAAGCGTTGCTATCATGACTGTGCTAAATGTCCTGCTATGATTTATTATGCTAGAGAAATCAAATATTGTAATAAAATCACATAAAAGTGCCCCCAAACCAAACACCTCCCTAGTTTTTTTATGTAGGATGAAAGAAGATGAAGCCTAATCCTGGGAGACAACACCAAGTAATTTAAATCAAGAAGTCTTAAAGGCCATCAATTAATCACAGGGTAAACTAACAGTGGAGAAGTACCCAAGGCGCACCTATTCTTCAAAACCAGTCCCTGTCAGGACTGTAAAGCAGGTAGGTGTGCTAACCTTGATTTCACTGTTGATCCAAGTACTTTGAATTTTTCTAAAGCATCTTGCTTTAGAAATGTCATCATGTCAAGTAATGAGCATGTTGATTCCTTTAGGGTATTAATGGGCTAATTATACAAGCATTGTCGCTTCTATTAACTAGTTTGGATAGCACAGAGGTAGACTTCTTGCTGAAGAACAGGGAAGACATTCAGAGAATCCCAGAACAGCAGAAGCTTCCCAGGGAATCCCTCCCCCTGAGCTCTGAGCAGGCTATAGTTAGCTCTTCTAAAATACTAACCTGCCTGATCCCAGACTCCACAATACTGCAACCACTGCAGCCAAGGCTGTCGGTAACTGAGATACCACAAGGCAGGGTTTCTTGGTTCCAGCAGTGCCTCGTCCCTGGTTGACACACCTAACGTTTGTGTGAGGAAGCAGTCCTCTATGTATTCCAGGAAGGTGACAGATGACATGTGAGCTGCTGCATTGCTCTTCCACCATTTCCCAAGGCTAAATGCTAAATGCTCACGCACCGACCATAAGAGGTGGCACTAGGTTCAACCTCTTGTATACAACCTTGCAGCTTCACTGCAGCAGCTTTCTGAAAAGATGAGTGATCTTTGTGTGCCAGAAATCCAGCTTCCCAAGCCTTTAAGACTCAAGGACGTGCCTTTCTTCCTTTATTCCCCTCTTTAAATGACCAGTATCTGCTAGGCAGATTTGCTGGTGGTTGAGCTGCACAGAGGTATTGTGTGGATCCTACCTAGGGGAAGGTACTTAAAGTTGGTACTGCAAAAGTAAGCCCTTTCCTTTGCTTACATTTGGGAGCATGATTTCCCCCATTGCTGTCACCAGTTCTTCCAAGAACAGCTTGGAAAGGAGACCTGTAGGAGCTGACACCTGCCCTGGCTGAAGGGGGCCTGCCGAAGCAGCAGGCATCCACAGGAAGACCTGAGACCAAGCTCACACCTTAGGAGGAAAAAGGCTCCTGCTCTTTCCTTTCAGCTTCTTCCACAGCAGGTAGAGGTGAAGCCCTTGTGGTCCAGCCCATGGGACAGCAGTTGGCACTGCACCACTCTCTGAGCACAGGTTATGGTACAAGTAGATGTACTCCATAGATGGAGCTGTATTCCCTGATGTCTGAGCATCCCCTTCCAGAGCCTGACAGGAGCTCAGAGTAGATTTCAGATTAAATCTTCCTTGGCCACAAAAAACCCAGTAACTCCATGGAGCTGCTTAGAAGCAGAAAATGAGGTAATTACCATTTAGGGTTTCAGACTGACCCAGACTCTGATTACGGACAGAAAGACACTGCTTTCCATTTAAGAAACCTATTCTCCTGACAGAAACTACACACCTGATGTCATGTGCTGTTATTCTACCATCACAGTAATTTACACAATAGCAACATCCATTTCTAGGCTAACACAGAACAAAAAGCAATTAAGGAAGCAGAGGTCAAACCAATTCCTTCTGCAGCTGCTCTTTACTGAGGGATGCATTTGGAAACAAAGAGACTTCTCTTAAAAAAAAAATTAAATCTCTTTATAATAGAAATACTGAAAAATAAAAGAAAATTTGGTTCACTTACATTCATTAAAAGGGTTGAATTCTGAGGACAAGTAACGTAATGTAAATAAACCATTTTCACGTTATATACTCATTGATGCAGTGCTCCTGCATGATCCACATCAGATTGATAAGGGCCTGGGTGCTACATTAAACTTTTCTTTGGGGTAGGGGCACATGTCCCTGTGGGGCTCCCATGTAGGAGGGGTGGTTGGGTCACAGCCCCATTGCCTGTCCTGCTCCTGTGGGGCTGAGCAGCATGGCACGGCAGGTACCAGGCAATGAACAGCCCAGAGCTGCACCCCATCAGCAGCAGGGACTGCCAGGAGATGCGCTGGGACTTGGAGCTCCAACATCTGGCTCCAGGGGCAACTGCAGCCTGAGCTTCCCCTTGTCCCCTACCAGCCTCACATGGAATTGCTTTTCATCAGTTTCCCATGTCACTGCATTACCTGGCGCTTGCCCCTGAACCATGAGGTTGCCTGGGTGGCATCAGACCTGGCACCAAATCCAGACAAAATGCCCTTTACCTTCCCTTTACCTCTATGCTGAGACTTCCAAACCAAGTAATTGTGAAGAGCATGACTGCACAGTGTTTGTGATTTATGAGTTATATGCAATAGTAAAATTTAAGCTGGCATTTCAAATATTAATTCATCCTTTGATTGAACACATTAGCTGCTTGAAATGACCAAGAAGGAGCACTAATCCAGAACATTTCCTTTCCTTAAGCTAACTTCAAAGCTATCAGTACCATTATGTGATGGGGGACAAACTTTAGCAGCAGCACCTTGCTCAGCTGGGGCCACAGAGCACCTGCATCTCCTGAAAACCCTCTGTCAGACGAGCCCAGCAGCTACTCAGCAGTTACGTGTGCGCTGCTCCGCTGAGTACAGCCACACCGGGCCTCTGCTGCCGCCTGCAGCTGCCGGAGCCCCTGCGGCAGCCTCCCCTCCACTGCTGCCTCTGCAGGGGGAAGATCTCCAGGCAGAGAAACCTCAGGGCACTGGAGTGGGTAAGAGCTCCGGCACCAAGAGTTTCACTCTACTCCAGTCACCTACATCTGTCCCCTGCAACGCAATTAAAACCATTTAGCTCTGAAGGAAATAACAAGCAGGAATGTGCCTCTGTTTTCCGTCTTCAGTGTAGGCATCATGCAGAACATCTTCATCCAGTTTATACTAGGTTTATACCCCCTGGTTTATACACTGGGTTATACACCTAGTTTACATCAGCTTATTTACAGCACAGTTACAGCACACCACCCCCCACTCTCTAACAGGCTGCCCCCAAAGTTTTCTACTTTTTAGGTTTTTTTTCAATGCAATTTGCTTGCACCCAGCATATTTTAAAAGGCCTTAAACAAGAGAGCACCCCTCACTGCCACTCATGTGCACCCCTCTGACACACAGTGTTGGCACACAACATGCCAGCTGGCACGATTACAGAGCCAGCCCACTGCTGCAGGCACAGCCACAGGAACCAGCATCCCAGTGGGAGAAACCCTGAAGGAATTGGAGGGCCCTGCTCTCTTCCTCTCCTCTACGGGATAAAGCTATTCATTCTAAATACTAGAGAGCAAAAATCCACCTCAACTTTTATAGCTGGTCTAGAGGAGAATATCTGATGCCTGGGTCAACCATCGGGCATGGAAGTTGTTAACTAAACCCTACCCGCCATCATACACCTGCAATTGCTGTTGCCACAGACTGTAGGAGTTTCCCTTGGTACCGCTGGCCCACCAAGCTAGGAACTGAATGAACACCTACACAGTAGATATTCTTACTGCAAGGGCTGTGCAGCACAGGCACACCTAACCCTGTAGCCATAAGCTGCAAAACACCAGCAACCTTCATCCACCAGCATCCTGCTCTAGCAGCCACCCTGCACACTGTGCCCAGACAAATCCTTGGAGTATAGCCAAACCAGGGGAAAAGGGAAAAGCAAGCAAAGGCATGGCCAGGGCTGCACACTGGCGATTGTGTCTCAGGTCTCAGCAGACCATGGGGTCTCTGTCAGGAACCACAATCTGTTGGCACTGACCCATCAGCACTTCCCCACCTTAGCGTCAGGACTTGGCAGGGGCTCAAGTGCTCTGTTTCACACACAGGCAATGCTTCCTCCCCCATCCTTTGCAGGCAGAAACCAGTGTCCAGGCTTTTCTATGCTGGCTGTTGAGCTCTGCCACCAGCTATAGTGGGTCTGAGCTATGAGGTTAAGCAGGTCTGAAAACTACTTCTGAACTGCTTGACATCAATATTGAAAAGCTGTTTAGCACAAGGAGGCTGCTGCTAGGAGCAGGCAGCAGCAGGACTAATAATGCATACTGCGAAGGTCACAGGTACAGACCAAATTCTGCCCCTTGCTCCGTGTGCATGGACCGTGATATTTAGTAGAGAAAAAAGAGAAGATGCAGTGATTTCATATCTATCCATTTAATCTCCATCAGGCTCTGATGTGCATGTAAATCTCGCTTCCCAGCATCTCCTCTATGAGGCTGCTCCCTGCAACATCTGCACCTGCCCAGCTCCATAGGGAATCAGGACCTCTTGAGCACATGGCCAAATCCTGGCCATGCACAGACCCATCACAGTATGCAGCTGCTGCTCCATAGAGGGGAACGCTACCACGGCAAGGCAACTCCCTTTAGAAAACCACTTTCCTCCTCCACCTCCTGTAAGCACAGCCCCTGTGCTCTGGCTTTGGCAGCTTGCGAAGGGGACCCTGCAGATGCACCCAGTGGTGCCCCCAAGCCAAGCATTTGCCTAACTGGGGTCTGACGTCAGACAGGGAGAAGAAAGTCCCATAGGAGAGAGCAGGGACCCAGGGAGCAGGGGAAACGCACAAGCATGTCTCACAGAGGTCTCAAGGACACCCAGGGATGACACCTCATGAAATTACCTCATCAGGAGATGCTGGAATAACAGACTGGATGCACCCACTGCAACAGCCCAGAGCAAACTGAAAAGCAGCACCTACAGCTGCCTTTTTTCCACCTCCAATTCCTCCTTTTATTTTTTCTTTGTTTTAATTGCATCTCCATTCTCTGCACTATGAGCCCCAGATCCAACAAAGCACATGAATGGCTTCATGCATATTTATACACCTCACAGGAGCAGGCTCCAGCACCAGTGCTGTACAGCACCTGTAAACACGGGCAGGGATGGTCACACAGGACAGGCAGCCTCTGCCAATAACTCATATGTTTCCTCCGACAGCCATGGAGCCAGGCACAGGCATTTCATCTCCAGACACTGCTCTGCCGCCCAGAGCGGCTCCTGCCATGGACATTTTTCATTTGATACCCAGAAGATTATGGCCTTGTGAGACGTTTGAACAATTTCTCTCACCACGGCATGAGCCAAACAAGATGAAACACTGAGGTCGAGACAGGCATGACACTGCTTAAATTAATGGGCTTGGCAAAATGAGCAAGCGCTGACGAGCAGCCTGGACAGAGGAGGGTTTGCTGCTTTCTTCAGGAGAAAAAGATTCCCAAACATTCCAGAAAGCTCCAGGACAAGTAGCTTCTGCCATGTCTGCAATGCGGTTATTAACTAAGTCTGTCCACTTGAAGAATCTAATTTTGCCTTCTAAGCAAGCAACAGATGAGCTCAGGAAGCGTCAGCATCTTGCTCTCACCAGGATTAACAGTGTTTCCTCCTTGTTAAAGCAGCGAGTCTGCAAAAAAAGCCAAAACCATCCCTGGAGCATCTTCCCTGGATGAGCCTGAACCACGATCGGGGCTGCAGGACCCACTTAGCACCTCCAATTGACCCCCACTGCCTGCTCTGCTGCCCGCTGCTCCAGGCTGACAAACACCACCTATCCTGGAGACCAGGAAGGCACAGGTGGGGACCTGGAGGATGGAGAGCAGTGGAGCAGGACTTTGAAGCCCATGCATCCCTCCTGCTGCACAGAGGCTCCTCCAGGCAGAGTGGTCACCAGGAGGCCAGGGTTTCCCACTGCGAGCACATGTCCCTGTGCTCCTCTCCCACCACACCAAGAGCAGATGTCCCCACAGGGTGCTGGGTGGGAGCACTCTGCCCTCTCCAGACCCGAGCACAGAGCATATGGTGTCTGGTGCATAAATACATAAGTATTTTATAACACCAGACACAAAGGCCAAATTCTGATCTAAATTAAACAGGTATAAATCCCCACAAAATCCAGCACTGACATCAATGGGTTTTTCTTTTTTTTTCCCTTTGGCTAAGATAGGATTACACAGGTTTAGCCACAAATTAGATTCTGCTTCTGAGCTCCAGATCTGTGGAATATACAGACAGTCCAATACTTCAGAAACACACGTCTAATAGACAATAAGAAACAATTTTCTAGCAGCAAGTTGCCTAATTATCTATCCATCTGAGAGACATTACAGTGCTCAACATGATAGCATTTCAAAACAGAAACCACTTCTTCCTCCTGCATCCCAGCACGGGAAAAAAAACACCTAATCATTTGCCTCATATATTAGAAAACATTCCCCTCCACCCCTCATATTTGTGTGCAAAAGACAAAATACCTGAATACTTCTTTATAGGAAAGGAAAAGCAACAGGAGAAAGGAGAGATGAGCACCTGTCTGAAGCAGCAAGTCAAAATGTACATGTGCAATGACCCCAAACACATCCTGGCTTCCACCCATGCAAACGGGCACCTAAGGATGATGCTGGCATCTGAAGGTCATGTTTTCACACAGACAGGCAAATCAAGATTCAGGTGTATTTCTGGAGAAGCCTGAGGAATAAAACCACTACCAGCCTTCAACCTGCTCAGCTAATTGGGACATTTGGAAAACAACCTGTTATTTACAAAGGTACCACTAAAAAGCCTCGCTATGTCTGCATGCCATCCATGGCACTTTTACAAATCTAGTGCAGCACAGGCAAACACCAAAAGCATCACCTTGTCTCCAGTGTCTACACCACAGTCTGACTACCAGAGCTGATGGGGAAAACAGGAACAGTTTTAAGGTAGAGGAGCCTTAGCCGTCTTCTGCTCCACCAAGACTTAAGAGATCCAATGCCTATGGAACCAACTTTAGGACTCACCCTGAGTGAATCCTAGTTAGCTTTACTTCCAGCTGCAATGACTAAGTGTGGGTCTGCGGGCTGCAAGCCTCTGGTGCAGCAGCTTTCCCCTCCTCTTAGGCCGGGCTCACATGGAAGGTGAGGTCTGGAACTGACGATCAACTTCGGCCCATCTCCAAGCAGCCTTTTCTGCCAGGTCAGGGCTGTCCTCCTTCCCCCCATCTCCTCCACCTCTGACTGACCCAGAAACTCTGCTATGTTGGTCTAAAGCAGCCCAAAACATTTTCTATAGAACATCCGACTAATGTTCATTAGACAACATACAAAATCAAACTGGTCTGCAGCAGAGCATCCCCGGCACCCCCAAGAGTGAAGGGTGACAGTGGGCAGAGCTGTGCCCACCAGGGGCTGTCTGTGCCATTAGTGACCACTTTTTCCAGATACAGAAACATCCCAAAGTATCCACCTCCAACAAGAAGTCAGGATTTCAAGACTCAATTCTTCTCCTCTCAAACTGTAATGCCACAAAAGCAATGACTCTGCTCAAACAGGCAGCATTTGATGAAAGCAAACCAAACTACCCAGAACTGCACCATTAGCAACACACACCAACAGTGACTTTTTTCTCCTCTAAAAACTCCAGCTTGATTAAATGGTCCTTAAATTTTCCCAAAGGCCAAGGGAAAGAGAAAATGAGCCAACAGAGGACCAGGTATATTGCTATTGAGGAGCAATCTGTTATTTTAATCGAGTACTCCCCATTACGGGAAGTTAATTAGAGTTAACTAATCGGAATAAAGCATCAAAGGGATTTGGGGGTCTGAAGACATGCATTGCTACAGCACTCGGTGCACAGACAGATTGATAGTATTGTCAGTGCCCCTCTGCAGTAGCTATTGAAACCCCAGGTATAGGTGTGCAAAGAGTCACTGCTCAATGCTACCTCAGGAACTAAAATACGTGAAGAAACTACATTTAAAAATTGGTCCTAAATCTTTATAGAAGACAGGCACAGTCCATTTTTAAAACATAGTGAAAAGCAAAGAGAATCATATAAAATCCTATAAATGGTTCAAAAGAGAGTGCCTGTGGGCTGCATCCTCAGCCAGTACTTCAGATGAAGATCTTACCAGCTTTCACACATGTAACAAGGCTATCTCTCCATCAACACGTAAACCCTATCCCAGCCCACTTCCCTCCAGAGCATCCTGTCCCGCTGGAGCAACGGCCACCTTTCACAGGGGATCAGTGCAGTGCCCCACCACTGCTCTCCATCAGACACCACCAGCCCTGATTATTGTCCCAGCTCCTGCTACGCTCTCAGTCAGTTCCAACAGCAAAGGTTTTCCCTCTGGATTTGCACAGACCAGTACCCAGAGCATGAAAATGATTCTTCCCTTTTTGGGGACCCTGCTTGCTTCACAAGCCCTGAAGATGCTGTCATGTAAACATGTACAAGAGATTATTTAGATGGAGAGACACACACACAGACTCACCACAGGACCTCAGGGAGATACATGCTCCCTATCTGTGAGCACTGAAGGTTGTATTTTTTATGGTAAGTGATCAAAAGATGTTAACGACCCACCAAGATGCAGCTTGCCCTGGAGCACTGATGGCTTTTATTGGACCATCTGGGTTTTACTTCAATACAAACAGCATTACCAATGATTGTTATTAACAACATTATAATCACTAACAAAATACCACAGTGCTCAGATTTCAGGTGTTGTCTCACCTCCTGCTGCACAGCCCACGTTTTCCAAATGTTAGGCTGGGATTTAGAGGACAACCTGCACAAAACCCATCAGTGAGGAGAGGGCACGGGGTACCAAGCCACCCTGAGCTCAGAAGCTGCAGTCGCACCTTAAATACCCTGACAGCAGCTGACAGCCCTGCTTCCAGGGCCAAACTCCACCTTCCTGTTACCATGGGACACACATACATATATATATACATATATATATATATATACCACAGGTATATGTGGTTAGGAGAACATACCATCTTTTAACCCCCACCCCATTTCTCTGCAAGAGGTGAACCCAGACTTACTTTCATTTAAGCAGAAGATGGCACATGGAGGGTATGCATCAAGTTGCCAAAAATCCCCCAAAAGTGGAAAAAAGAACCACCCAAAAAGTGCATTTCTATTACAGGATGTGTCCTGGCTTCAGCAGTAGCAATCATTTTTCTCCTTCTTAGTAGCTGGCGCAGTGCTGTGGTTTTGACTTTCAGCCTGGGAACAACGCTGATAACACCGATGTTTTTAGTTGTTGCTCAGGAATGTTTACTCTGACCAAGGACTTTCTGAGTCTCACCTGTGCCAGGGAGGAGGGGAAGCCGGGAGGAAGCAGAGACAGGACACCTGACCCAAACTAGCCAAAGAGGTATTCCATACCACAGCACATCATGCCCAGTATATAAACTGAGGGGCAGTTACCCGGCAGGGCTAGATCGCTGCTCGGGTTGGGCTGGGTATCAGTCAGCAGGTGGTGAGCGGTTGTATTCTCTTCCCTTGTTATTCCCCTTGTCCTTATTATCACTGGTGGTAGCAGCAGTGGTTTGTGCTATACCTTAGTTACTGGATTGCTCTTATCTCAATCCCTGGGAGTTACTTTCTTTTGATTCTCCTCCCCATCCCTCCAGGAGCAGGGGGAGGAAGGAGGGGAGTGAGCAAGTTGCTGAATGGTTCTGAGTTACTGACTGGACTTAAACCACAACAGGATGCATACAGATGCTCATTACCCAGACAACATGTTTGATGGAGTAAATGAAAAACAAGTATCTTCTTCACTAGCTGTTGCCTCATTCATCATCTATTTTTCTGTCAGGACATTATACTTGCTATATACTTGTTATGATTATCAGCTGCTTTCCTGTTTTTAGCCTATTATGGGATTCTGTGACACTTGCAGCAGCGATCCTGACCCTAGATGGTTCCTGCTGGAAAGGACATCTCCACCTAAGCTCATCCCATCTCATCGTAGGCACTAAACAGGGACACATGAGTTAGTGACAGTTCCAGCAAGCACCTGAGGTAGGAACAGAGAGGAAGGCAGAAAGACAGCTTGCACAAGGTGTCCTGCACCAGCGTGGAAGGAGAAGCATTTTGGTCTGCAAATGCCAGTAATTTACAGTGTTGAATCCTAGTATGCCTGAGGAAAGAGCTAAGAACCAGTTCAAACCCCTCCAAATGTTGCCTAATGCAGAGCTCACCCTGTGCACCTCTTCTTGGAGGCACCCACTGCCTGTCTCCTAGTAAAGCTGCACTTCAGTCCAAAGCCCAGCTCTCCAGAGCACCACCAGGAAAGCACTTTATGGAAAACCATCTATCCACAGTGTTTGTGCACACAGCCCTTGCTAAAGTTGCAGCAAAACTGTGCCTAAATTTTTACTACAGTAAGAACCAAACCCAGACTGTTTGATTCAAGGTGCACAGGAGAAAAATACACAGGGGAAAAAGAATTAATCTTACTTAGTCTACATGGTGCTTTGCTTTGCAGTGTGGTACCAACTGCACAGAGGGAACCAGGAGCCTCAGTTGATAAGGACTGGCACAGCTCTACTGATTTCCAGTGAAGCCAAGCCAATGTAAAGACAGCTGCAGACTGGGTCCAAAATATGAAGCCACAAAAAAGGTTCCTTTAAATTATTGAAGATATGCTTGACTCCTGGCTCCCATGACTGCTTTTACAGCTCGCTCTTCATTCAAAGCATCATCACCCACCAATCAAGCAGGACTATTTTCCTTTTCAATTGGACTTTGACTCAACAACAAATTTAATTAACTGACCTAATGGACTAGAGCTGTGGATTGAAAAAGTAAGAAGTGCAAAACAACTCCCACACAACACACAACAGAAAGACCCATCACTGCAGCCAAAAAAACCCCGACCCCCAAGTGAAAGCAAAAACCTAGAAAAGAAAAACGTGCCTCATTCTCCTGCTTTTTGGAGATGCAGAGTAGTAAAAAGATTCTCACGTTGTGAGGTACAGCTTCTCCATGGGGGCAACCATTTGCTCTTTATTGTCTTTTAACAGAAGATCCCAAAGCCCTCTACAAACTTATGCTGTGCAATACCCTAACATGCCAAGAAGGCAGCTATATGGGGAATACCACCATGCCCAGCCCAGAGCTTCAGCCAAGCTGTATGCTGATACTCATTTTATTAAAACCTCATAGATGCACGCAAGAAGAAACAAGTGCCACACTCCCTGTTGAGGTTAGGCTTCCACCAACATCCGGAGCATCTCCATCACTTAAGTGAACACTAAATGTGGCTCAGCATCTTCACCACCACCACGTCCCCTGAACTACCTCACTCTTGTGACACACAGAGTGCCAATTCAGAAAGGTCCTCACAAGACAAGCTCTTGGCTTCTTTAACAATGGGAGGCAGTGCAGACACTGAACCAGAAGACTGTACACACACAACAACATGACCAACACCTCTGGTTCCAGCTATATATTGGCTGCACAAACCACGTATATCAAACAACAGAGTCCCAAACACAGCAAAAGTGGCAAGCCCAATGATGCCTGCAGTGCTGTGCCCAAGCCACTCATCACCCTTCAGTGTGACAGCAGCCATGAGAACCCAGCACTGCTGCTCCTCCAAGCTCTGCATGCTCCTTCCCAGCTTTGAAGCCCTGGTGACATTTCTGGCCTAGGATTATTTATTGCAACATTCAAAGTGAGCAACGTGTCACTTCGAAAGTGAAGCACCACTTAAAAGGAACACTACTGACATCTGACTGCATTATGTGTGATTATAAATCAGATAACTATCCCCTGACTTGCTTGAGAATACATCCACCTGCACAGAAAAAAATAATCAGGCATCCACTCATTAATGCTAAACTCCATCAGCCAGGGTGAGGAGCAGCATATTCCCCTCACCCTTCTGCCTATATACAGCTGCTACTCTGTTTGACTTTTCTTCTTCTATTAGGAAAAGGGGAAAACAAAGCAAAGCATATTTTACAGCAGTCACAAGATCACCTAGATGGAAGCTTCCAAGAACAAATTCATCATAGCACATGCAAGGTACAGGCAGGGTGACGTGCATGCAAAACAGTGATTAATTATAGACTTTTTGTTGAGGCAATTTCTGAGCATGAAGGGTAACATTTAAATTGCTCATCAGCATCTCTTTTGTTATAACATGTTTGGAAACAGACTAATTGGTTGGAATTAGGCTCCTTGTACCAGCTTTGACACCTGTATCAGCCACGTAAGAAATAAAATGAAAAACCACTTCAAAATATATTCCTTCAGATGTGGATTCCTATCTGTTCCTCAAAAGATGGTGAGTAATGGGTGGAAAGTTGCCAAAAAACATGCTTGTGAAGCATGGGAACCCAGTGTGGCAGAAAAGCTGGGTTCCACTGCCCAACCCCTCTCTTCTTCCAGAGGACAAGAGGGTCTAACCCTGGTCCTGACAGTGCCCAAGCTCCACAGCACACACAGCCTGAGTGAAGCCATGGCATGGGAGAGAAATCCACTGCTTCTTCCAGGTCCCTGCAGCCCTGCCCATAAGCTCCATGCCATGGAACAGCAAACAAGGCCATTGCCATGGGGGGTCCATGGCCCCAGTTCAGTTCCAGCACTGCCGCCCAGCCTGCAAGTGAGAGCACAGCCAGAGACTCATTGCTGTGCTCTGCTCCTCCTGCTCTGAGCAGCACACCAAGTTGCCAGCTTTACTGACTGTGTTCATGCCCAGAGAACAAAAATAGGAGATTCAGAAACTGCATAAAAATAAGAATTCCTATCCCAGCCAAACATGCCCAGTGCTGACAGAGCTCTCGAGTGAGGTTAGCTCTAGGACTCCTCCTGGCCCACAGCCTGTGCAGTCTGCCTCTTGGTCTTTCTCAGCTGTGCCATTCAGGTCTTGACACCAAGTTCCAGTCCTTTAAACAAAGGCATGAACAAACCTGTTTACAGAACAGGTAATGCCAGTGTCAAACACCTGTAGCTGCATCACCTCACCAGCAAATTATGTCAAGTACCAGCAGTTATCCTTGCCTGTGTCTTGGATTGTTCAATATTTCCCTCTCATTCTTCCAGTATTTTACTTTATGCCAAGCTCGTTGCTGCTTAGAAGTGCAGTCAGCGCCTCCTCCTCCTCTGCACAAAACCATCCCAGATGGCACCAACTAAGCACAGGATGACAAGGTGCGCTCCCAGCCAGCTCCAGCCATGAGGTGGCAATGCTGGGACCATCTTCTGCAGAGGACAGAGTGCTAATTAAGCTTCCCTGGAGACCCCACTGACTGTCACCTCCTGCAGGGTGGCTACTGGAACAGACACCATCCTGCACAGGTTCATCTGAACACCCACAACTGCTTCTTTGTGGATGCTGGAGGTAAGCACAACCATGCCAAGTTGGTAACACCACCACATTTACCTGTGAACACTAGGCTGGCATTTTCCAGTTCTTCCTGTGGAACCTTGAAGCTGAAGGACTCATTGTAGAAGGGATCTATTGTCCCCCGCATGCAGGAGGTCTTCTTGGTTTTTGTGAGTTTTAATCCGTGAACAAGCTGAATTTTCACAAAGGGATCTGGCAAAAAACACAAAGCACAAGCTCTGCTTTATGGGCATCCTGAGTGAGCACCCCAGTCTGTGAAGGTTGGGCACCACGGGGACGGATCATGCTGGAAAAGAGCACTTGGAAATGACTGGGACTTGTACCACTGTGCTGCTCCCAGGGATTTGCAGTGGAGACAAAAGTCAGGCAGGTGGATTAAAACTGCTCCTTGCCAAAACTACAATTAATGGCAGCCTTGACAGAGGCTGAGCGGACTGTTCACTTTGGAAAATGCCAATGTTCTGGCAGCAGCAGCAGCTGGGGCAGGGAACATGGGAAAAACACCTGAGGACATGCATGAAGGAGCAGTTACCAGCCAGCGCGCTCAGCAGGGAGCAAAGCATGGGCTCTGGAAAAGCCTAACAGCATCCACAGAGCAGCTAGATATTATAAATGAAACCGCTGCAACATTAATAGTCAGGCAGCACACAGCATCTGCAAAGCACATCACAGCCACAAATGGGCTGCCTCACAGAACACATCACAGGGGTAATTTAGAGCTCCTGGTTCCTCACCTCACCCTGGTTCAGAGATTTTAACTTAAATATGGCAAAGGTATTCACACCTTCCATTTTATGTCAGGGTTCCAAATACTTTCATTATTGTTGGCTATATATACCAAATTAATATCTGGAGCCTTATATCAATAGGAACTGAGCTTCTGAATCCCCCTGGGTCCCCCACAGACTGCAGCCTCACCACAGCTCTGCTGCAAAGGCACATACAATCTGTCCATGAGTAATGTGAGAAATGCACTGCCCTTTACCTGAACCTTGGCTCATGTCTGTCTGAAGAAGCTGTTTTGCTCTAATGATGTCCACATTCAGTCTTCCTGCACTGGGTAGGTAGTTCAGTGACAACAGCAGCTCTCCCAGCTCCACTTCATTCTGCAGGAAAAAGGGAACATGGAAATTCAGAACAGAGCTTGGAGGGGAAGGGAGAAACAGGAAGAGAAATTAAATAAATCCTGTTTATCAAAGTGCCTGAAAACCAAGTTTCAGTTACGCTCTAAACTGCAGCCAACAACCATCTGGTGGTACCTCGTGCTGAGCAGAAACAAGAAAGAATACTATCCCCAGGTGAAGATCGTTCTTTAACTGCTGATCCTTCACCAGCTTTTCAGCAGCCTTGCAAAGACGACCTATAAGGAGGAATGAATGTAAGGTCAGTCTCTTGCCTTCTTGGAGAAGACATCCTTTTTACTTACCAGCCCCCAAGGACCACACCAGCCACTTGGGAAGTCCAGGCATGAGACAACTAATGCACCCCTGGGTCACAGGAAGGTAATTCAGAGGAGACATCCCCTTGGCATCCAGCCCGTTCTATTCAGACCATGGCACAGTTTAGCTGTGCCCTTGCTGTTCATCAGTCTGCACCAGACATAGCCTCACATCGAATAGCTGCTCAGCCAGTATTTCTTTTCACTTTACTTAATGATGCTTAAAACTATTAATTAAAAAACAAACCCCAAAAAAGAGCTGGAGCACTGACATCACTGCTCCTCAGACATGACAGCTTAAAGTAACCTCTCCTCCCCTAGCACGACCTGGCTCCAAGATGCTGTTACTCTCAGATGCAAAATGCAGACACCGAAACAACTCTGGAGACTGAAGACACACCAGCCAGCCCAGACAGTGCACCAATCCATCCACCCTGTCTCAGGTCCATGTCAGAGTGCACAGCTGGTTCTTCATCCCAAATAGCCAAAAAGTTCAAAAACCAAGTCACAGCCATTCCCAAATGGAAAAGGAGCTGCAGTGGTATTGCAATTGCAGCAAAAGGCTTACATGTCTTTACTGATGCCCCAAATATTAAATTACAGAAACCCAAGACTAAAGGACTATGGAGACAATAAAGAAAAAAGCTCTGAGACGCAGTCACAGCCTGAACTGACCCAAAGTGCCAGGTTCATCAGCAGATGGGCCAGCACATGCAGTATCCATCCCTGGCGAAGTTACCAACAGTACTGGGGAAACTGACGGTACGGCTGCCAGGAAACCCAACCAGCTTACAGCTGCTCAGCTGCAAAGGGAAAAGCACAATCTCCACTGAGCACAGATGAAGCAGAGGGCTTGGACCAAACCTGAGGAGACACGTAGGGAAAAGCCTCACTCCTCAGGCAGGAGCAGCACAGGATGGCTCCCATTGCCCATACAGGCCACTCAGCTCCTCACCTAACCAGCCAAGCACTAAAGCTGACATCCAGTAATGGTATTAAAAGTTCTCCCCTAGGCACTTTGTCTCCTCTCCTGTTCCTGTTGACTACTCCCGGGGAAGGCAGCAGGACGTGCATGGCATGCAGGAGTACTGGCAGGCTGAGGAAGTCCTGCACCCCCGATGCTACATAATACAATTCAATTTAAATCAATATCCTTTTTTTGGCTTTCACAGAAAATGTGGCAATAGGCTGCCCAATTTCATATTAAAGGTCACTGCGTTTCAGAAGCTAGCAAAGCAACCCCCCTGTGTTTAACCCCACACATTTAATGAGCAAAGGACAAGGGAAGCACCATGCGGGGAGCAGGGCAAAGGCTGCAAATACAGCAGCATCCTGACTCAGCCCCTGGGTGAAGTGTGGATCCACATCACAGACCCTAAGGCAAACACATGGGCCCTCCTCACACACTGCACTGCCCCAGGAGCCAGCCCCAGAGCCAGCCTGGTAGCATCCATCCCAAGCTGACCCACCTTCTGCCTGACCTTCCCCACAGCCCTTCTTCCCCACAAGGAAAAGCATCTGATTTCTTACCCCAAACTTCTTCTGTCACAGCATCTTGTGATGTGGCAGTATACAACTACACAGCACACACACTCACGTTCATCATGTGCATTTTCTTCCATTGCTACAGTACGGCTTCACTGAGAAGGCACCCCTCTTCTGTCCACCTTTGCCAACTCCCATATCACAGTCCTGTTCAATATATGATACTATAAGTTCTTTTAATCACCATTCCCCAACACAAACCTGACCCGACATGACTTCTGCGAGGTCAAGCCATACCTATATACACCACTGTGCCCAATGCTTGAACAACGTTAGGATCTAAGAAAGCCTGACATCCAAGGTGATTCAAACATCATCTATCTAATTCAAGCTACCACCTTTGGTTTGATTTTACCCAAACAACTCTTCTCTGATCTTGGATCTGTGGCTGGAACCGCCTGTGAAGACACATTCATCACAAAAAACAGTTGGCAACTTCTAAATCTATTACCAGGACAGAAATGAAGCATCGCGGTGCCCACAACAGGATCCAGCTGAGGTACCCCTTGAACTCATTCGTTATAACATATCAACAACATATCCAGCCCTACTTCCACTCGCATTAACTGCTGTGTCAGGTTCCATGCAGTCTTTAATTCCTAGAAATTCAGGTACATTTGGACAGCACGAATTAGGAAACTAATTAGTGACGTTATTACCTGCTGAGAGGAGACAATCAAACAGCTCCTGCTGCAAATACCAAACTTCTGGCACAGGGAGGAGGCCGGCTGGCACTGGGTAGGGATGCAGGACCTTTCAAGTCACCTCAAGCTTAGAGTGCTGAAAATCCACATTAAGATTTGGGGCAATAACTCCATTCATCCATTGTTGGAGCCTGTTGATCTTATCCAAGACCTGCGGGAACTAAGGGGCTTCCCTGGGTCAGGGAGGAATGGTGAAGCCCAGCAAGGGAAGGCAGATCTCCACACTTCCAACACATTTAACATTGGACACATCTAACTCCTGACTATATTTATGCATGACAATATCAGACTGGGTATGTAACACTCGCTAAGGCACTGCCAGGGGAACCAGGCATCTACCCCCAAGCAGAACCAAGCATGACACCCACCTGAACCCTCCCCAGCACTGCGTCCCAGCACTGCGTCACATAACCCCTGCAGAGGTTACTGGAGCAGCCACTATAACATAACTGTCACACTGCTGCCTAACCCACAAGCCTTCCATAGGTAAAGGTAAAGCTAAATCCCTGATTTTCCATAGGATCTAACCTAACAGGGATACTGGCACCTCCAGAAATCTTTCTGACTATCTGGGCTTAAATTTGAGTAAGGGGAGATATAAAATGCTGTATTCTGTAAGTGTGATCCACTGAAGTCAGAAGATAGACTACCACTAGCTTTAATGAGTCTCAGATCTGGACTAATCACCTAAATCTCAGTAGCACCTTCTGCCCCTTAGTGCTTTTCAAGCATTCCCAGATTTCTGCTAACTATTTTAAGGGAAGGAACATCCAACCCACAGAGGCCATGGCAGGAAGAGTATGTTCAAAGCCAGCCAGAAAGCAGCAGCTCCATTGTAGGGTGAGCACCAGCAGTGTTTGCAGCAGTAACAAAAGGTGTTTTCAGAAGGAAACCCAGATCCCTGGATAGCTCCTTCCCAGAACAAGTGACTCAGCCTTTTCAAGGCACTTAACCCAAGCACTGAACTGCCTCTGCTCTTACGAATGCATTATGTCTAGCTTAGCTGGAAGGATCTAGGAAACAAGCTTCAAATCGTGCCACAGTGCCTGAGGGACATCAGGCAGTCAAGAAAATGAGTTGGTGGCCAGCAGCCACCACATATTCCTCCCCAGCATGTCAGACCAGCACTGCCTCCACTGCACCACGCTCACTAGCTTTCTCCTGTTCTTCTGTTCCCTGCCACCATTAGCAAGGAATTAACATGTTGCTCCAAGAAGCACAAGGTACAAGGCCTCCTTAGGTTTTAAAGCTTCATTCTTTCCCCAGCAAGCTCACGCCGTGGCATACTTATGCTGATGTGACAGTCTTGCTCATAAGACATGCTGGTGGCACAGTGTGTGTCAGAGATGAAGATGGAGATGCAGACAGAGCTGCGGCTTAATGGACTGACCGGCTCAGCATGCAAAACATAGATAACTGGAGCGCACAGTTGGATCCACTGCGAGATGGAGAAACAGGACTCTACAGGTCAGGCAGGAGACTCGGCTCAGGGAGGAATGAATGGCCATAGAGGTCTTGAGTGGCTCGTGGGGCCATAAGAGCTGATCAGAGAGCCTCTCCAGCTCACTTGCACCTTGGAAACACTCTGTTGCCATAACCATGGACTCCCATGCCCATCATCTTGTTCAGAGGCGTCTTTATTGGTGTTAAGACATGTCTTGTTGGGGGACCGCAGGCACGGAAGCATGGCTCCTGTTTTGTCACACACTGCAGCATCCCCAACCTCAGACTCACGTAGAGGCTGAGCTGAGAAGAGGGATGCAAGTTCATACACAAGAGGTGTCATCAGCACCTTGTTCACTATAGGGAAAGGAAGTGCCTGAATTTTACTTTTCCTAGGTCTTTTCATCAGGAAACTAAAATGCTGTTGGTTTTACTTTGAATATTTTGTTCATAGAATACAGCTGCAGAGGTGGCCCTCAGGCACCACGGTGCAAAGGCATCATTTTAGTTGCCATTATCATGTTGATGATGTGCTGATTTGTGCCGAGATCCCAGATGACCCTGAAAAAGCAATTTCCTGTTTGATGAGGTGCCGGAGTGACACCAAGTCTGGGACATCCAAGACCCTCCTGAAGCTCTGATTTACATTTCACTCCTGGCTGTTCCTCTCTGCAGCTGCGTTACAGAGCCACACGTTTGGATTTGCAGCCTCGGGCTCGCCTGTGATCCAGAACCTTCTGCAGTTACTGACTGGGTGGAACCAGACACCCATAAGAAACCTGTTTTTCTTTTTTTACATCTCTGAAACACAAAGAGGCCACCTCAAGGGAAGAGGAGTTTATAATTAGGGCCATTTGCACATCTGGTTTGGACCAGGGCCATTCTTTCCTCACAGCCCACCCCCCCACCCCAGACTGTTGGTTGTGCATTGTTACAACACCAGCACAATTCTGCAGCTAAATTCTGTTCCCGACGGGAACCAGAGCACATTACATCAGCACAGACATCTATGCAATGCTCCTAATGAAGTTTCAGATTGATTTTCCTCCTCAAGGTTATCTGTGACGGTACCTCCAGGCACATCAGAAAACTAATGTTTGCAACAGTTTGCTCCAACAGGCTTTCTACAGCATCCTGCAACACACAGCAATCATTTCAGGAAGGCCAAGCTATTAAGGACCAGAACCTGAAAACAAATATGCACTTACCCATGCCTCAGAACAGTGTTACTTGTGGAACAGAAGCTGGCTAGATGTATCATGAGAAGAGTCACAAAATCCCTTCTAAAGCCTGACTGGCTTTGCATCAGTTTCGACAGCCATGAGAAAAGCTCTCCAGAGCAAAAACATGTGGGAAGAAGATTTCCCATGGAGAGGCCCAGCCCACAGGCCCCACCTCTGGGCAGCTCCTCTGCAAAATACACCCCACAGCATCCTGTCTTACACAGAAAGGGCAAGGAGCGAACAGCACCGAGGGGAAGGGACGAGGTGACTGGGTCAACAGCTGGAAGCAGAAGAGACAGATAAGAATGGAGAGCATTTCTTATGCTGGAGCACTGGAAAATGAAAGCGGGGGGAATAACACAAACAAATCTGGGGAATAAAAAACAGACATAGAAGGAAAGATGGGAGAATATCATAAACTAAAACACGACAACAAACCACAGGTTAGGAGCTAAAAATGTCATCATGACAGGCAAGTGCTATCACAGCATCCCATCACAGTTCCCTCAGCTCCAGTGACCTGCAGCGTGGTGGCATCCCACCTCCAGCCAAGCTTTGCTCAGGACATCTCTCCTGCCTGACACAGGCAAACTGCCAGGTTGATTTTAATATCCTGTTAATGAGTGAGCATAGCCCTAAGTAACCAATCCGCATGCACCATCAGTGATTATGATGATTCCTTTAATTAAGCAGCCACTGAGCTTTGGGGCACGACAGAAAAATAAAAAATAAAATAAAAAAAAAAGGAAAAAGTAAGAAACGGACAAATCCCTGACCCCGTTCACTTTCATGTTTCATTTCCCATATTTAACTGTCACGAACATGCACCCCCATTGCACTCTGGCACACACAGCCTTGAGTCAACTGTTGTGCCAATTCTCTGACCCAAATCTCTGCATGACCAATGCTTTATGCCTGTATGAGAGATGAGTGCAGGCACTATTTTCAATGATATGCCATGCTACCAAACACAGGGCATCATCCAAGTTCCCCAGGGATGGCTCCTTCTCAGGGCTGCAATGGATAAGCCAAGGAACAAGGGTGCTAAGAACAAACCTGGTACACGCACAGCTGGAGGCCTCCAAGCCCATGCCATAACCACTTGCCCGCATGGCAGAACTAACGTAGCACCCAAGAGGAATGCACCCAAATGAGTCATTACCTGAATTTCAAACTCATTTCCCCCTTTTCCTTCCCAAACACAGCATGGTGAGAACAGCGCAGTACTTGTAGGCTTATCCTGAGACAGGAATCTACTATTGCAGAGAGCTGCCATAGCAAAGCCACTCCATTCATGGAGCACATACCATGCTTTGAATGTAAAAAGCGAAGAGCTCATTCTAGTGCATTCATAGTGCAAAGTCAAAAAAGCAAGTCCAATAGATAATCCCTCTACTACAAAAATGGCTTAATTTGAGAGGAGAAGGAATTTTTACCCTACTTTGTCTCCATGATCAAGCAATTGTTTTTTCTTTTCTGGAATGATCTCCAAGCTCTCATTACTGCTGGTATACAGCATTTATCCCTGCCTACTCAAATCTGCCGAAAGAGAAATGAATCATATGTCAATAAAACTTGGGGTCCTAAACACGTGTTTCAGAATCAGTCTGAACGGTGAAATACGTGAACATGAGCCCAGCTACAGCAAGGCCTGCCAACTTCATTCATGGTAATTAAGCAAAGCCACACGCGTTTAAGGGGATATTTAAGGAGAGCAGAGTGTTCCTATGGGGACTGGACTCAAGAGCTACTTCAGAAGCTGCTCCTACTGTGCTTTGGAAACATATTAATTACCCTGCAAGAAAAAGCCTCCCAGAACTACCAAGGATAAAGGATTTGGCAATACCTGCACTGACATTTTCCACAAGGAATAAGTCCTTCTGCTTAGTTGCTGGCTCTGATGATACACTGAACAGCAGCTCACCTGGTGCCTCCACTTTGGACTCAATCCCCTATGTGCTCAACAAGTGACCCAAACTAAAAAGCACTTATGTACAGGTGCAATCTTTTGCCTGAAGCTTACACCAAGTGGTTTAGTGCACTGATTCCCAAGGCTGAATGAACAGAATAATGTTCACCCATATTGGGTTCTCTGACAACCCCTTTAGGCACTGGATGCTGCTCTAAGATCTCCCTGGAGCCTTCTTTTATCCAAGCTGAACAGCCTCAAATCCCTCAGCCTTTCTTCTTCACAGGAGAGGTCCTTCAGCCCTCTAAGCATCTTCCTCCAATTCATCTTATCCTGGTCCAGCTCTTAGTGGAGTCAATGGAGTTGCTGGCTGCAGAAGCTGGACCATGCCTCAGAATGGGAGAAATCCACCCAGAGCTGTCAACACTGCAGCACCAAAAGACTGGTGGCTTCCCCATCTTTTTTAGCAGGACTCACTTGTGCTGGCACAGTCCTATGCTGAGGCTGTGTCCCAGCTCTGGGCTTGATGGGGCTCAGCGTGATGGTAGAACAAGGACTCAGCACCTGACTTTATCAGCACACACTATGGCAATGGCTTCCAGCTGGATACAGCAAGTACAAACAGATGTTCATCCTGGGTGATACCATTTAGACCACTTTCTCTGCTCTTTCACAAACCTTACCCCATCCCACTCCCACCTGTATAAAGAGAAAACCTTCTCCATAGCTCCTGCCATCTGGATTCACTTTCCTCCACGTCTCCAGCTCGTGATGTTTCCGTCTACATATGCCAGTAAAAAAACCCACATATTTTGTGTCTTTCATCTTTACATACCACGTCTGTGGCTGTCTATTTTTCTCTCCCTCCTGTTACTGGTTTTCCAAGCACTTGCTTCAGGATTGTCTCCAACACGATCCTTATCACGGGGGGGGGGGGTCTGTTGCCAGCTGCTGCTCCATGTCAGAGCCCAGGGCAGGCAACCCAGCCTGGCAAATTTTCATCACCTAATGATCAGAGCTGCAGCACATCGGCTTCGTGTGGCTCTCCAGAGTCTGAGGACACCTTCTGCAAAATAAAATGCTATTGCACAGAGACTTTCTTTGTCCCTGTCTATCATGAGTTCAGAGCACAAAGCACACTTCAACAGACTCCAGTTCAATCCAGCAGGAAATATAGGTTGTCTGTCCCTCAAATCATCAAGCAAAAAGAAGTATAAAAGTATTGTCAGCATGTCAAGCATATCATTCTGCAGGCAGAATCTTCCAACCAGCAGTCAAAAACACCTCACAGATTTCTAGCTCAAGCATCACTGTTATTGAAAAACATTCCAAAGCAGGTTTGTTCAAAGGTCTAAGCTTTATTGTTTTACTTCTTCCAGGCTTTATTTTAACCCTCTGATCAATTAATTTAACTTTAACCAAGATAAAATATGTCTTATTCATTGAACTTTAAAAACCTTATCATTGAGGAAACATGGGAAGACGATACCAAACATCCTTTCTGGATGTCCTAGTAAAAGCATTGCTGTTCCCTTTGCAGTTGCAGTCTGCCAGCCAAGGTAGAAGAACGAGGAAGTATGAAAAGACCAAAACAAGGCACTGTACTAACCAAGGTACAGAGGACCTTTCTGCTTAAATTAAGTTTTTCCACACGATAGCAAGCAGATAAATGCAAAAGGCGTGTAAGGTTAGGCCTGCCCATCCAAATTGCGTTTTGTCTTTTTCTCCTTCCTT
Source organism: Neopsephotus bourkii (assembly GCF_033783945.1). Lineage (NCBI taxonomy): Eukaryota > Metazoa > Chordata > Aves > Psittaciformes > Psittacidae > Neopsephotus > Neopsephotus bourkii. The sequence goes on from NW_026900643.1 coordinate 612,716, forward strand.
TTATAAACATCAGAAAAGCCGATTTCTGAATAAATTTATCTTGAATCCCAGTGAAGCAGACAGCACTGCTGAAAACAGCAGCAGCTTTCAATGAAACTTTGGGGAGGAAGGGAGGAAGGGCTGGCTCCGAGCTTGGCACACAAAGGCAGAGATGATCTTGTCTAACCAGAGTCTGTATTAGCTGTGGAATGAGTCCATGTTACTAACAGAGAGATACATAACACAGAGAAGCACCTATCATGCAAAAGCAGGGGGAGCAGGGCAGAGCAAGGCTGCATGATGTGATTCACGGGAGGATAACAGGATGCAACGAGAGCTCTGTGCTCAGATACACAACACAGAGCCCATGACGAGCTGCTAACACACAAAAAAGGTGTGTGTATATATATATATACACACACATATATGTATATACATACATATACATATATACATATATATACATATATATATAAATAAATTATTGCAGGCATTTTTAAGTAAATATCTGGGGGAAGGTTCAGGCAGAAAAGGCAGCCCAGGAATATCTGTCCTTGTTCATTCCCCTTATGAACAGCTTTGTAACACAGCCATGCCCTCAACCCCCCACTGCCACTCCACTGAGCAAAACAGATCCAATGACACAAAGACATGTCCTACATAAAGCTATGCTCAGGGACCCCATGATTTTGACTTGTGCACAGCATTCAAAACTTCTCCTTTTTGCCTGAATATTGTTCAGGGTAATCCCACAGTGCTCCTAATCCTGTTACAGTGAATTTAGTTAGCTCTCTCGCAGTTATCAGGGGTCTTGATCTTCTTCCCCCTTGTACCCTGCAGAAAGTCTCAGCGAGAAGTAAAAGCACTCCCAGCCCCTCTGCACACAGAGAGGGGACAAAGCAGAGTCAAAGACCAGTTTCACTTCACGTATAAACACCATTGAGTGGATTTTACTTGTACAAGTGTCTCATCACAAGTTCCCACTCCAAATCAGACTCTCAGACCCACACTGTACATGAGCAGTGAAGTCAATGATTTACTGTTCATCTTGTCTAATATCTCTGGCTATGCCATCATTCTGTGAACACATAAAAATCAAAGAAAATGTGAACCGTCCAAGTTCAGAGAGGTTTGATTCAGCAAAGGCTCTAAAACATAGACATTTCAATCCCAGAGCTGGCAAGGAATAGGAAGAGACAACCCTCTCATACCAATTTTGAGATACTGCTCACGCTATGCTCTTAGTGTGGCTTTCTATGGGGGTCCTGTGCCTCTAGCTACTCGAGTGATACTGCTGGTAGCAAATCTGGTAGCTAACTGCCATTCCTGGCTGCAAAGCTCAGACCTTCTGATTGAACAACTCTTTCCCTGGCTGGGAAGGAGGTGGCACTGACCAGGGTCCTTTCCTGAGAGCAGATATGGAAGCACACAGACCCTCTGCATCGTCTCTTCTCATCCTATCAAAGGGTTGAATCTAGTCCAAGACACGCACTCAAACTTCCATGCATGCAATGTGCCACGTACATTAGAGAAAATCCATGGCAAGTTTATTTCCTTCAGGGACATGACAACAAGAAATCTACCACTACTTTGCAATCATTTGCTACTGCATTATACCAAAAGTCTGTGGAGATTCTGACTTTACTGAATCAAATCATTAGTGAACTGGCATGTCCCCAAAGCACAGTGATGCTGCCCACCACAGGAGTGACCCAGATGGGACAGTGTCACTGCAGTGTCTGGGAATGGATGCAGGTCACTGCAGTGACAAGGAAGATTGTCTAAAAGGTGCAGACTTCCAAAGCAGTCTTGAGTTATTGTCATTAAAGCTGACATAGGATCATGCCACCTCCTCTGAATATGAAAGCCATCTCCTCTACTTCATGGTTTTAGTTATAAGACCAGTTATAGGCCCACACTATTTCAACCCAGCAGATGCTGTATTAACAAGATGGCAATGACTAATTGGAAAGCATGTTCCTTGCCAACAAGAAGAGGAACCACACAAAAAAAACAGCGAGAGAATTTGTGTCAATAATCTGATAAATTGTGTTACCTGAGAACTAGGCACAAGGGCTTTCCACCAGTGCCCGCCTTTCACAAGGTCTACATCACTCAAGGGCATTGACACTTTGCCAATAACACAGTGGCGTGAGAACTTGTCAAAATCCACTACGGTTAAAAGCAGAGTTCTTCTCTGGGCTTCTAAAAAGGGGATTTCAAATGTGTACCTCTCTTCAAACACCGGGTTCTGCGTTTTGCGCTTCACCCCGGTCTGCTTGGAGTTCTTCTGATCAGGAAGAAGGCAGATCTTCACGTAGGGGTTGGAGTGAGCCATGTCTTGCCTTGAGCCATCATAAGAAATTGGAGGAGGCAGATCTTTAGCCTCAATGACTCGCACTATTAGGTAGTTATGCAACAGATCGTACTGCGTGCTAAAATGCAGCATGCCCAGCTGGTACTTCGATAAGATCTCCTCATCTGTCAAGGAGTCCATATCGTCGCTATTCGAGTCAAGAGAGTACAGTCTTGGTTCAAATTTTCTAAAATAGTCATCTGGAGTGTAGGTTTTCCGCAGGATTGTTGGCTGAACTACTTCTTTCTTAGCGCCTATTATTCCAAACTCGATAGGTTTAATGTCAATTAATGGAGAACTTGGCCTCCTCGACTCTAAACCTAAAGGAGAGGAACACAAAAATGCAATTGTTAGAAACTCAACTGAAGCCGTTAAAGGTGCAAGTCAACTTGTGCTTCTTTGGATATAGCTATTGTCTCTGTGCAACACCTCGCACAGCAGGCCTCCCAGTGGGACTTTTCACCACGATTAGTAGGACCCTTAATTATACTGAAGTCCAAGCCCACCTACACTTTCTCTTCCTTGTCCGTTTTCACACGCAATTACCATGCATATGCTTTAGCAAGGAAAATAGAGCTAGCCATGTTCCTGAAGAACAGAATGAGATTTTAATCAATGTACCTTCAACTTGAATTGATTCCCTGCCTAAAAGATGAAAGAACAAACACTACAGTTTGATTTTCTTCCCCACAAGAATTACATTAATGTTGGAAGGATGACCTTACTTGAAATCCGCCTCGTGAGGCTGTAAGTGGACCGTGATGTATCTGAAGACGACCGCCTTCTGTCAGGGGAAACATCCTGAAGAGTGGGAGGCAGCTCACTGATTGTATTATCAGAGTCTCCATCTTTGTCCTCATTTTGGCTGCTTATCCTGTTATAAGAAGAGACTTTTGCGTGATTCAACTCTGTAAAAAGGGTATACAGAATAAAAATGCATCCCGGTATTGTGTCTAATCTCAGGTGCACATCCCTGGATGCTGTGGGTATCTCCTGATCTATCTGGCAAGCAAAAGGCTGAGCAACTGACTTCAGACCTCTGTGAAAAACAGACTCTTTATCCTTCTGCCTGGCTTTCAAACAGAGTTGTATCAGTATTAGAGCACAACACAGGCCACACGGGCAGATCTTGACCAAAAGTATTATCTTTGTCTTTAGGAAAAAAGAAAAAAACAAACACAAATCACAAACTCCAAAAAGTAACTTAGTGCTGTAAACTCACAGGTACACTTTGGAAGCGCAGATTTCGCTAGGAATGAGCCAGCATGGGAAACCACCATGCTCAGACATCTCAAACCTACAACACACCTCTCTCAGTAAAATACTGCTTTGCAGGTATGCCACCAAGGTTTCAAAACTCGATCCTATAAATACATTCATTAAGAGCTATTTATTGACATGGGGAGGGTGTTGTTTAAGTAACTGTCTGCTTTTTATCCACTTCTATAAACAACAGGTGATTCTCACCAGACAGTAATTTTACTGCCCTGGGGCCTCGGGAGGAGCAGGGAAGTTGAAAGGATCTAAATAACAAAGGGAGCTTTGATGAGAAATGTAACATAGAATCATAGAATCATAGAATAGTTAGGGTTGGAAAGGACCTTAAGATCATCAAGTTCCAACCCCCTGCCATGGGCAGGGACACCTCACTCTAAACCATATCAACCAAGGCCTCCTCCAACCTGGCCTTGAACACCACCACTGATGGAGCATTCACAACCTCCCTGGGCAACCTATTCCAGTGCCTCACCACCCTAACAGGAAAGAATTTCCTCCTTATATCCAATCTAAACTACCCCTGTTTAAGTTTTAACCCATTACCCCTTGTCCTATCACTACAGTCCCTAATGAAGAGTCCCTCCCCAGCATCCCTATAGGCCCCCTTCAGACACTGGAAGGCTGCTATGAGGTCTCCACACAGCCTTCTCCAGGCTGAACAGCCCCAACTTTCTCAGCCTGTCTTCATACAGGAGGTGCTTCAGTCCCCTAATCATTCTCGTGGCCCTCCTCTGGACTTGTTCCAACAGTTCCATGTCCTTTTTATGTTGAGGACACCAGAACTGCACACAATACTCCAGGTGAGGTCTCACGAGAACAGAGTAGAGGAGCAGGATCACCTCCTTTGACCTGCTGGTCACGCTCCTTTTGATGCAGCCCAGGATACGGTTGGCTTTCTGGGCTGCAAGCACACACTGAAGCCGGCTCATGTTCATTTTCTCATCGACCAGCACCCCCAAGTCCTTCTCCCCAGGGCTGCTCTGAATCTCTTCTCTGCCCAGCCTGTAGCTGTGCCTGGGATTGCTCCCACCCAGGTGTAGGACCTTGCACTTGTCATGGTTAAACGTCATGAGGTTGGCATCAGCCCACCTCACAAGCAGCATGCCAAGGTCCCTCTGGATGGCATTCCTTCCCTCCAGCATATCAACTGAACCACACAGCTTGGTGTCATCGGCAAACTTGCTGAGAGCGCACTCAATCCCACTGTCCATGTCAGCGACAAAGATAGATATATATATAAAATTATACATATGTAATTATATCAATACGAAGTATAAAGGAAAAAATATGTGAAAGTAACATCTATTATATACCTTATAACAACATTCTGGTTAAAACCCTCATTGTGTCACAGCCACAGTGGCTCACAAAAGCAGTCAGGACCTCCCAGCCTTGACCGCAAGAAGAGCAAGAGCAATCAGTAACAACTACAGGAGATAAAGTCTCCAACTGCATGTTCAGAGGGGAGCGGCTGCCAACGGAGATGAAATCACTCAGCGGTACATGACGTGTAGTGCATCGTGCAAAATAAGCCTTGGCTAATCCATGAGACAGAGCACTCAAAAGAAAATAGCAGCAGATCACAAGGAAAGCATCAGCATGAAATGAGCAAAACAAAGGGGAATACTGTGTGAGTTTTGCTCCTGATTCACCCTTTCTACAAGCATGGCACAGTTGGGTATAAATGAAATATATTGAATCATTTGCTTTAGTAACCAATGACTGGAGCAGAGCAATAAATATATTCTGCAAAAAGCAGTAATACTGCAGAAAAGTCATATCCATCCCATCTCCCCACCCCCCATAGGAAACAGAGTTGAATTGGAAATTCTTCTCCAAACCCACATAGGTCACAGCAGAATCCATGCCAATCTCACTAATTCAGTCACACAACTTATCCACATTAAAGTCCGTTAATAATGAAAACCAAACCCTATGCTAAGAGGGGCATGCAATATTTGCACAACTCTGCAGCCCATTAAATGCAGTCCAAATCATGTGGTTTGACATATAATCAGTACCTGGAACACAAATAGCTTTTTCATGCCTAAGTGCAGGTCTACACAATCATACGTAGCATTTGGCTATGCTTGTGTTTGAGAAGAAAATGCACAAAACAAGGAGAAGGCAGGGTGAAAAGGAAATCAGGAAGAAAAGCATTAGGGATGTTCCACAATGGGTAAACGTAATAGTGAGTTAATAACATACAGATGACCTTTAGTAAGGAAATTGCTACTGAGCCACAATAATTTTCCTCAAATAAACTTTGGCTCTGGTTAAAGCAGCTCTGTTTCTGTTTAATCCAACCCTTTGGGAAGAGGAGCTGTATCCTGATTGCCATTCAGTCTCACAGAGTGTGCACCATTTATCCATTTATCTTTGGGGTTTCTGTAGAATACTCCATAACAGGCAGCTCCAACATACACGCTCGTTCCCAGCCCATTGCTGCAAGGACCAGGATGCAAATGCTTCTCAGGAAATAACAAGAAGCAACTACACATTCAGATCAATATAATTACACTCACTTTTGTAAGGAATTTTTCAGTTATCGCTGAAAAAAATCAGGAAGTGATAAAATTCAACAGTCTCCCAAGAGGAAGGGCTTAAATATGCAGCTTTAACATCCCATCCTGAGTTTCCAGGACAGCAAGGTGTGTCAGAGCTGCCAAAGGGGAAACCTATAGGCAAAAAATAAATGATGGATTATTAAGCATGGGGTTCAGATGTTTGCTTGTAGGCCAATGATGACCACAGAAGCAGTTTCCCCCTGGGAATTAGGTGGGGTGTTAAGAAAGGAGCAAATTGCATTCTGCATTATGCCAGCGTCCTGGGCCCGTGAAGAAGTGGCAAGATGGAAAGATCTCAGCTGAAAACCTAGGTCTATTTTTGAAACACTTTCAGGCCGTGAGTATGGCATACAGTAAATGGATTTGTTCATATTTCTAGTGCATGCATCTAAACGCAGAATATGGTGGTGTCAAATCCATCTTCCATTTTAGGAATCCAAAAGCCCCATTTTAAAAAAGAAAAGAAAAAAAAAAGGATGAGGGGTCAACTGACATACACAGATCTATGAGCACTTAAAAACATACCCATTAAACACCTAATTCCTAGACCAACTCCAAAGTCTTATTCTGCTCACACATCTAACTCCAGACAATATCTTACCTCCAAATACGCATACGGAGATTTAAGAGTTTAAAATCAACACAGTGAAAACAGAAATTTTCGGCTCCTGAATTCTGAGCCAGCAGAGGCTGCATGGGATCATTTACACCTTAAACCTGCACACACAAAAAGCATGGCACTCCTATCAATCAGCAAACAAGTCACCATTTCTGTCTCCTGCCTTTTACTCTCCTTTCCTCTTCATCTTCCAGGCTCTCTTTCCTCTACAGGCTCATTTTTTCCTCCTCTCCTCTCAATCACATCCCCTCAGCTCCTTTCACTCTCCATCTCCTCTGCTCTCTTTGCCCTTCTCACTTGACTAATTTCTGGGTTCCTTCACCATTTTCTAGCAAAGTCACCCTCGAAGCTCAAAGCATCACCATCTTCCCTGCACCACCCTGGGTCCATCTCAGCTCAAGACAAGAAGCCAAAAGCCTCTTCAAGCAAGCAAAGCCTGATCTCCAGCTTTCATATCAACATGTGTTAACAGGCATAGGTAGAGATCAGAGGATTTGCAACAGTGCCAGAGGAGATGGTGACTTCAGTGAACCTAAGGCATGGCAGCATTCATGCCTCCTTGCAAAGCTACTTGTCTCATGTGTCTTCTTCTTTGGTTCCTGCTGCCCCTCTCAGGCATTACCTTTGGGAACTCAACTACTCTCAGCACTAGAGCAGAACAGGGATACCCTAATGGCACCAAATCACCTGAGGCTGGAAAGAAAGATGAATACATGACCTAGGATGGGGTTCCAGGGACCCTACCCAGGGCTGCTAGCATGAGTAGGTGCAACATAAATTGCACCATGGCTGAAGAACTAGGCTTGGGATTTTTTTGTTTTCAGAGCACATTGTCTTCTGCTTGTGGCCATTCCAGTAAGTTAATTGTAGAGGCTTTCAGATGGAGCAGGACTGGGGGAAAACTATACAGGCTGGAGAGAGTATTTTATGAGTCCAAAGGTCTCTGTGTTCTCTGCCTGTGGCAAAGTCCAGCTCATCTGCAAAGGCACCATACATCCTTGTTTTGAGACCAAAAGAAGAACAGAGCTTCAATGCTTAAAATGCTCCTTTACCCAGACAGAATCCAGCAGTCAAAACCAACATCACAGGACAATGACTGCACACCCTCAAACACATATAATGTCCCTTCTGCTTCTCAGCACACCAGAGAAACCCTAAAACAACCTCTCACAACAAGCCTAGCTACTTCTTCCCAAGTATGTAATTGTTCCTGCAGCAATCTTTCTACGTCCAATACTGCAACCTCATCGCTCTGTTCTGTGCACAGTGCTTTCCTATTTAGCATTGATTTTACTTCCATTTCCCATTAACTGCAGGTGAATCCATTTCTGGGCATATATCAGACTCTTAAATATGTTACGCCACATTTAAAAACCGCTCTAACACATCTTGAACATCTCTATTTTTATTGCTTGGTATTAATTACCATCCTGTTCTACCTGGATTCAGAAGAGCATACAGACGAGATTCAAACATGAGACAAATTATATTATGCAGCACCAAGATATGGACCTTCCAGACCTGACAGAGAATAACCGCAGTTACTCACAGGAGCAGATAAAATCAACCAAGTGTCTCAGTGCCTAGGTATGAACTTCTGAGCATCAAATGATGCACTGAACAGGCATCTCCTATGCCACAGCTTCTGGACTCACTGAAACTGGACTCATCAAACAATCTGCTCTCACAGAGACAGCCCAGCCCAGCCCAGCTGACAGAGCAGCCACTAAAAGACAAGAGACCTCTGCTCCCTTCTTGGTTTCACTAATGTCTCCACAGGGTCACATTTGTGCTGCAGACTCTCAAAAGAGAGGGATTAAAACAAGCACAACTTCACTGACTTTCTTAGTGATAGATTTGCAAATACACTAATCAAAGCTCCAGATAAAACCTGGCGCTGCCACTGTTGTTCTTTAATGGTTCAAGAGGAAATCTTGAAGAGTACTGAGATGACACAGGAGATCAGGTCTTGCTAAATGAAATTTTAAATTCATTTCCTTTTTAGAGCATGTACAAGGTACACCTTTCATCTGCCTATATGATAATCACCTTCATGCTAGGGTAAGAAAACATTTCAAAACAACCTCATCAGCATTTAAGCTAAGTTGAAATGCTCCAAAGGGCTGGTCCATTTGAAAAGGAAGGAGGTCTGAAGATGAAAAGCATCTTCAGAAAAGGGTGCACAGCTAAACCAGTTGACAGCTTGCTTGCTAAATAACTTCCATCTTACCCATCTAGCCTTACTATTTGAGCTAATAGGGCTGCCCTTTTTCACCTTGCCATTGAGTAGCCTACATTCCCAGCCTCAGCAGAAGGTTCCTCCTTTTTAAGTAGCATCCTCTGAATGTCCTGTCATCATTTCACATTAATACTCTCATCACAGCCAAGCAGCCCTACTCCTCAGTTAAAGCTAGGAAATTGTTCATCTAAACTTACAGCCAGGCTGGAGTTTGAGCAGGAAAAGGTCCCAGGATTTCAACTTCATCTTCATTTGTTTGACAACAGCTACAGTCGAAACACTTCTGACAACAATTTCTACAAGTCCACCGGCACAGCAAGAGATCCGAGATTCTAGCGAGCAGACCCTGAAGCCATTGGAAACCAAAGTACAAGATTACAACCCATCAATAGCTATTGGGAAATAACATTCAGCTGTATTTATGTTTGTGTTTCTTCAACAGAACATTAAGAACTATATTTATTCCATCTATATCAACAGACAAATGCTATGCAGTTACCAGCCCAACTTCACTGATGCCACAACAAGGCAGAAAAATAAGCATTCACTGCAGGTATTTTCCCTCTAGTGGCAATGTATTATTATATAGGTTGGCAAGAAGGTGATTTACAAAACACTATGGCATAGCAATATGCTAGAGTGGAAACATGCTTATTCTTTCACGCACATCAACAAACTAATAGATCAGCAAATGTACAGCAGAAGGAATTTAACGGAGAAGGTAAGGGAAAGCTCCAATTTAATTCAATAAGGGTCTATTTAATTAACACAGCAATGTGAACACATTCTGTCGCTGTAGATCCATCAGTACGCAGTATTTGTATGATCCATACATATACAGCATTACAGCCCAACAAGCTTGCCACTAAAATGGATTAGCAAAGGCACTCTGTCCACATGCCTTCCTCTGCTATTATGATTAATTTAATGAAGAACCTTCAATGGGTTTTTTTGTAAAGAAGCTACTTGACCCAGAAAAGTATTTTATTCCTTAGGTTTCCATGGTGGTACTGACAGCATCATCTGTAGCAGTGCTCCTTGACAACATTACAACCACAGGGTGCACCCCATTGGAGGGCAGCAGGCTGCTGCCCCACTTCCATGCCATCCCTACAGCCTTCCCTCCACTTCAAAGCTCTGCTTGCTTCAAGAGGAGCAGAAAGCCAAATTTCAGCCCATCTACCACTCACACCAGCTCCAACTTCTGCAGGTCATAAGAAGGCTCGCTTAGCCAGCACAAGGGCCCTGCTAATAAAGGGCATCACACTGTAGTAATGCGGGTAGACACGCAGCTGCAAGAGCACAGCATGTGCACATACAGGGTTAAATCACTTTATGATGGTATGTGACCTTGAAATGTTCCTATGAAGCTGAAGAAATAAAGCATGTGAGATCTTCTCCATAGATATTCCACCAAAAATATTTGAGACATTGCAGTATTCATGAGTGTGCAGACACAGGGGCACTATCACTCCACACAAAGGGGATTCCTCTGAGAAACACAGATCTGTAGAGAAGACTCCACAGGAACATTTCTTTTTGCTCCAGTAAAACACATGTTTTTTCTATAAACAAAATCTGAATATTGGGGGAGAAGGGAAAAAAAAAAAACAACCTAAAAATTACCATTCCAAAATGCAGTGCATCACCCCTATCTAGGACATCAGTAAAGAGTCAGAAAAGACGAGACAATCCCCTCAGGATGGAGCGAGGAGACAGAGCGGAGAGTGAATCATCAGATTAACTCACCTCATTTATTGGTTCCAACTGTCCTTTTAGACATCCAGGATGAAGCAAAGGGGAACAAAATTAAAAAGACAAAAGCAGGTTAGCAATGCTCAAATAACTTTAAATTTTCTGCCATGACATGGCCTGGCCTGCGATAAGCCTGAATTTCAGACAGCACCTCGTAGATGTTAGAGGAAGGAGAAATCTCCCCACCAGCCATCACCTTCTCTTTCCAGTCCTTCCCCACCAAGCTCCCCCTGCTCTCCTTCCCCAGGAGGGAAATTCCCAAACCCAACATAAAGCAATGAAAATCCTCCTAACTGCCCCTTACAATCAGGGTATCACATGCAACCACTCACTTTCCTCTTTAACATCCTGTCTCTAGCTGCAGCAACTACTTGCTGCTGATAGCAAATGATACCCAAATTTTTCCAGTTAGATGCCACAGTGGAAAAAAAAGCTTTCCTCCTGATTCAGCCCACATAAACACAGTTTCGATGCCAACTCATTAAAAGCAACGTTTCTAGGAAGAAGTAGAGATGCAGCATACTCCCCATTAAGTACACAGCACTTGAGGTAGCTGAGCATCTTCAGTCTCATCCTCAGGCGTGACTTGAAGAATACAAAAAATAGAAGTGCTTAAAACTTGAGCCACAAACTCCAGTTTGCAGCCACTTCCCCCAAGCCATGGAGAAAATCTACAGCAAAGGAAGAAATCATTGCAAGGCAGTGTTTTATTCACAAAACCACCTTTAGAATATTATACTTGACCCACTTCATTTACAACTGGAGACTCAAGCATTTCAGGTGCCTCTTGAAACATCTTTCTTATCACTCTCCCTTGATAATGTCTAAAGAGCTTCCCAACTGTCCTGGCTGTGTTTCTATAGGGGAATCCTTAAAAAAAAAACACAAATCAAACCAAGACAAAACCACAAAACAAAAGAGTACACACTCTACTCTTCCATGTGTAGATACTGGCGCCTAGCTTTACGCTCATGGCAAGGACAAGAGCAGCCTTTTATAAAGCAACCAGGTCACAAAAGGTGTCTTTATTTCCAAGAACTCTCCCATGGGCCATGTTTTGGTGCAAGCCTCCCCTTTAAAATTCCTGGAAGCCAGTGCTTGCTGAAAAGGCCACCACTTGTTGGAAGTATGAAGTAAGAGGCTGCAGTGCTGCATGACAAGACAGTGATTACCAGCCAGCCATGGACCAACTGTTTAAGAAAACCTAAACGGTTTAAAGGGCTTTATCATTCCTCATTAATGCTAAGTTGCAGCCAAGGCTACAGTGGTTTAGCAAAGCTGCAACAAGAATATTTAAATCACTCTGAAACGAAGAGGCTGGATCTGTGCCACACAATGGAATGCCATAGCACGTGCTGTGGGAAGGAAGTGGCATTTCAGAGTGGCCCATGGGGACACACTGTGTCAAACAGCTCTCCTGGTCCCAGTCAGCCAGTTGCAATGTGAAGCCATGCCTGTGTGCCGCCAGCCCCAAGAGCACAGTGGTCCTGTGGGCACCATGACAGAGTTAATCCACGACCACCCACAGATCTCCATCAGGAAATGGGACGGCAGAAATAGGAACTAAGTATTATAGTGCAGAAGAGGTAAACAAGTAACCAGCAACTTCAATACAGGGGTCCATTAAAGGAACAAAAACACGACCAGCCATGTTCATCCACCTCGCTCATGTCATGCCAGGCAGAAGGGTCAGGGCTGGGAATGGGCAGAGGTTTAGGGAAGGATGCACCGGCAAGCAGGTGCAGCAGGATCTCAGGGTGCAAAGTCACTGTGCTCAGCACCCCCAGGAGAAGGGCTCAGCCCTTGGGGTCAGGGAGGCACCATCATGCCCTGCCACATCTTCCCAGACCGGCCAAGCAGAAAACAACCCTGCTAGGGAACGTGAGTGAAGCCTCATTGAAGGCCAGCCTTGAGTGCCCTGGATGCAGGCAGCTCTGGGTGCAAGGCAGGACTTCATCTCCACACCTTGATACAGAGCCCTATCCCCCTGCCTGCCTGACCCATAAGGGGTCCCCCTGCCCTGAGCCAGCACAGCTGCCATCACAACCGGGTCAACAGACCAGTTACAACAACCCCTGTGGCCATGTCCCTGCTGGGGGATGCTGCAACAGGGTGGGGTCCCCAATGTGTCACCCCCAGGGAAGGCTCACCACAGTAGGCACCACAGCCTAGGAAGAGTGTCCCACCCCACCCCACCCCAACGTGATTAACACTACAGTGTGGGGATAACGGGGTGTCCCCGCTGCCCTGCTCCCGCCCCGCACAGCGGGCCCCGACGGCAGCGCTGCCGTGGAGCCCTCCCGGCCCCACTCGAGATCCCCGCCGAGCCGAGGGTCCCGATGCCCCGCACACACCCGCGGCGGCTCAGTCCCGGTGGGAGGCGGTCGCGGGGACACAGCGGGGTGGTTGGAGGTGGACGCGGCCCCACGGGAAGGCGGGTCACGGGTGGCGGCGATAGCGGGTGTCTATACCAACGCCCGCACTGCCAATGCTCCGCTCGGGTTTATCTGAAAACGGGGCGGCAGCCTCGGGAGCTACAGATGGGCACAGGCAGCTGGGAACTGCAGAGCCGAGGAGGGGGGGAAACCGCTCGGGGTTTAAACCAGCCCAAAATCCAGTTCAGCCTCACACTGCCGGGGGTCCCGAACTGCAGCCGAAGGCTGGCGCCTCTCGACCCTTCGGGCTTGGGGAGAGGATTCACCCCCAGCGCAGCTCGGTCTGCCCGCGGGGTTTCGCATCCTCCTCCCTCCAGCAAGTCCTACTGCCGGCCCGGGGCCACCCGCTCCCCCCGGCAGACAAGGGCGCGGGCCGACCGCTGCTCCCCGTCGCCCGCGGGAACCCGCTCCCACCGCGCTCCTGCCCCGGCCCCGCCTGCCCCTCTCGCCGGGGGCTGCCGCCGCCGGGAACTCCTCCCCAGAAGTTAACCCGAAGTTGCGCACCCGCCGCGGGCCAGGAGCACGGGGAGGGAGGGGGCCACCAAGGCACCGACACCCATCCCGCGGACGGAGCAGGGATCCCCCTGCACACGCCCCAGACGTGACACTCATCCCTCCCTAGGACGCGGATGCTCCGCCGCTCCGCACCCACCTGGATGTACGCCATCTTCCGCGGGGCGCTCCGCGGGGTGCGCACGGCGCCTCCCGCCCCACCCGCCCGCGCCGCAGTACGCCCCGCGGTGCGGCACCGCCCCGGGCGGGGTGTGTGTGTGTGTGTGTGTGAGAGAGAGAGAGAGCGGCTCCGCGGCCGCGCAGGCACCGCGGGGCTCCCGCCGCCCCCCGCGGCCGGCCGGGTCTGTGAAGGCGCCGCGGGGCCGGCGCTCCGAGGGGCCGGCGAGCGGTGAGGCTGCCGCCCGGCCCGCCCCTGCCCGCGGAGCCTCCGCGGGGCTGCAACAGGTCCGCTGCAGCGCGGGCGAACACTGACCTCCAGAGGGCCCGGCGCGGAAATTCAGGGCTGGAAACCCCTCCTGGTCCCCGGGGGACGCGGGAGGTGCCGATGGAAGCGGAGGCTCGTACGTGTGGAGCGGTGGCCTTGTCTGATAGAGCAATTTCTATAGCGGTGTTTTCCTCTAAAGAGTTTGTCTGTGAGAAGATGATACGAACACACCTGAGCTTCACAAGGATGGAGTCGTTTTATGAGGTTGAACGGACAAAGTTAAAACATGTATATACTGGTGTTCTCCCAGGCAAAGACGAGGAGCCGGAGTGACGAGCTTGTAGCCCACAGACCACACTGAGAATCACATTGCTTGGGTTGGTCCTAGGGGAAGTGAGGGTGGGAGGGGATGTGGTCCAGCAATGGGTAAATCCCACCGCGTGGGTGATTGGACCTGGAGAACTCACGTGGGAGGAAAGCACTCTTTTGAGGTCAAACTCCAGGAAAGGGAAAACACAGGAAAGGTGGAAATTTAGGGCTGCTCCCCTCGAGCACCACACTGGTACCATACAGGTTAGAAGCTTCCCAACGTGCTGCTGGGAGCAAAGGCTCCTGCCAACAGCTTCGGGGGAAACCCTGGCTACACTGCTGGCACCTTCCTGGCATGTGGATTTATGCTAAAGCCTGGGTAGAGGCAAAAGGCAGCAGCTTGCAGCTCAGCCCAGCTGGATGGTCGGTAGTTGTGCCACAGACACATCCCCGACTCACACCAACCCTTATACCTCAGTGTGCTGCGGTAAATGGTAAAAACATCTGCTCTGGAGAAGGGGCCATGCACAGCCTCGGAGGTTGGCCCGCCTAAAACCATGGATCCCTACTGCTCCTAGTGGTAACAATGAAGATTCTGGGACAGGACAGCTTTGGAAAGCTTTTGCATTACTGATCTCGTTTAATGGCCCATTTAAGTTCTCATTGAATTCAGTGAAGAACTCCCGTTGACTTCCGTGGGAAGGGCCATACTCTGAATTGAATAAATAAATTCTCTTTTTCCCCAGGGAGAGCAGCTTTAGAAGAATAATGACCACAGTGGAGATAAGCAAGGAAAAAAACCCAAGCCTGTAGTTGTTTCAGACAGTTTGGGGGATATGATTAAACTGTGGTACAAGTTGTTTGTCAATTTTTGCTTTGCAATTCTTCTTAATTCCCGTTCTTTCCAAGTGCCAGTGTTTAAAATGCCAGCCTTTACTTTGAATATCGCTGCTCTTTTCATCTTGACTCACCACCGCCTTGATGCAGTTTGCAATAAGCGAACACATTTTGGAGGCTTTTTTCCCCCTCATTGCAATGTAGCAGAGAGAGGCTTAAACTTTTCAGACAGATTTTTTGACTCCTTGAAGGCAGAATGCTGTGAGTCACAAAGCCGATGGCGTGCCTCACTGTATAAACATTATGTGCATGTTTGTACTTACTCCTTTAAAGCATTTAGGACAGAGAAAGATCAAATGATGCATCAATTGTCACTGCCTTTTTGGTTTTGGATGACATATATAAGCATTGTGAACCCAAAAAGAAGAGTAAAACAAGTTAGACAGGGGGGTTCACTAATACATAGAAAAATGCCCTTTTTTTCCCCCATATGCTTTAGTAGCTGACTGTAACACAAAGCCATAAGATAGATGTGCTTCCCTTGCACACTCATACATATCCATGCATTTAAGTGCCTTTTTCACTGCTGCATGAAGGCTTTTACATTCCATTCTCCCAGCACATCTACTCACTAAGCAAATACAGCTCTAACCCAAAGAATATGATGGATTCAAAACGGCAGACAGGTGGTTATTGTAAAATCTAATTTCAAATCTGCATATGGCTGATGCTCTGATTAAGCTCTGCTTCTAGAGCACTCAGAATAAACAAACCCATTTGACATGATGACAACATAACCTTTGGATGTCCTTTGCTGTGCACACTCTGTGTCCGATAAGATACATTCCATACTTCCCATATGCAATGGCTGCAATGCAGATGGCGAGGCTTGCAAATGCACAATTTCTACACAGAAAACAAGGAAATTAACACTGCTTTTGCAAAATGTGATTTTATGATAGATTTCTATTCTGCTGGTATTAATAAACATTGGGAATAACATCAGCTACATCCAGAGCATGAGCTTGAATCATTACAACCAGCCCAGCAAGGAGCAAAATCTACCTCCAGCACAGCAAATCAGTTCAGCAGCGTCTCAGACAAACCAGAACAAGGGCTGCTGGTATTCAAGATGCCATGTCTGCATGTGTCTTCCAAACCCTAGTCAAAGACTTACAGCTGCTTCATGCCTTAAGGGAGAAGAGCATCATTCCAAAAAAGTGAAGAAAGAAAGGAAAGAAAACTGATGTCTATTTCAAAGGATTTTCATTTGAATCTTCCTAAAGCAACAGACGGGGCTTTCTGCTGCAAGGGGGAAAATGGGGAGAAAAGTGGCAGGGCACAATAAGATGAGATGTCTTACTCTGCTGTCCATATGCCAAATCCTTATCATCACTTGAGCCTGCTGGAATAGCCGGCTACCACTCTGCCTAAAAATAAGCTTCTTATCTCCAGATGTTTTTCTAAATGGCAAACTACTGTAGCTGGTGCTTCCCCACTGCTGTTGGCAGCCCATAAAGGTCCAGCTTCAATCATCACTGCAAGACGAGCTTTGCTCCCCCGCAGCATCATCCCTCCAACAAAGTTATCTTCAGTTCACTTTTCCAGTCATATCTATCAACACGTTTGTCTCCTTGAGGGTTTCATGGGAACACAGTTTCCCTCTGTGGTTTTCAGGCCTTTTTCTGTCTTGGATTTTTACCCTGAAGAGGCAAGTCCCTGAGGCTTTATTCAAGAAGTTCTGGGCAAGTGGGATCAGGACCTGCACCCAGGAGAAGTGAAGGGCTGGAGAGCACTGGCACAGAGATCCTGAACACTGGAGTTGGGAAACTGGGCAAATACCCCTAGCTGGGAGTACAAGCCAGGCTCTGAGCTGCAGATCTATACCAGCTGTCAAAGCAGAATGTGGCAAACTCTATTCACCTGCCTTTACCCCCTGCTGCATCCCAGGAGAGACCTGACACACAGTGTGGGTAAGGGGGTTGGTTTGCTATGGGGTAGGACAGCTCTGTCTTGCTGGCTCCTTGCATTGCGGGCTTTTGGCAGCAAGGATTAGCTTTGACTTTGCCATAGGAACCTGTATTTATTCAAGCTCAAGGACTGACTCAGTGTCAGGGTCTCTGTGTTTGAGTGCAGAAAACACCTGAAGTGACCTGAGCTGAATTCCACCCCCACTGATGGCCAAGGTGCAAGCTAAACCCTGCTGGCTGCTGCCCCAGCTCACGTGTTGATTGATCCCTTCAATCTCTTCTCCCAAATTCCCATGTAGCAGCATGCCTAGATAGCTTTGTTTGAAGTAGGGAAAGGTTATCCCTTTCTCCCAGATGTGCTCCAGAGGTCAGTAAGAAGCCTCAGCTGCAGTGCCTCTGCCGAAGCTCTAGCCCCCTGAGGCATGTGAGTGTCATAGCAGCAGGTCTCATGCCAGCGATGATGCAGTTCCCAGCAGGAACTGGGCTGACATCAGTGTGACAGAAACAGATTCCAGCTACTGACAAATGGGGAAGGTGCTACAATCCATTTCCAAGACTCATCCAGCCTTTGGTCTCAACTGTCTCTAATTAGCCCATCAACACGGACATCTGTGAATGTGCCTGAACTGAAGCCAAGATACAATTTCCCAGGCTCCTGCACTTCCAGTAGCCAACTGTCTTTAAATATTGCATTCCCCTCCTCCTTCTCTGCAGTTTTCCTAAGCTCTTATCCCTGTCTGGTTTGGCATTACCTACCACAGGATATCCCTCTCGTCACATCTCCCATCCCCGGCTCATGCTGTAGCTGGGAGGAAGCCGCTGGCGCTGTGCCCTGGAAAGCACTCCTCTGCTCCACTTCAGAAACAGCCTCTGCTGATGCTGCATCTTCTGCAGCACATCTGGGTTATTAACTGGCCACCTGGCAGCTCCCTAATTGGCAATATCAGTAAAAGCATATTTTTCTCTTTTCTTAAGTCTCCAGATAAAGTGGTTAAATTTGATCTAAAATCCTCCGGTCCTCAGTGCCTCACATAATTCATAATGGCCTTGCTTATGCCATAAAGATTACTGCTTGCACTCACGTGCTTTCTGTTTTGTCTTTACCGTACATCCTGGCAGGGTACTGAATGACACAGCACAATCTACTAGAGCTACTTCCATAGTAAACAGAGATAAAAACCACAGCCAAAGGTCACACAGCCTCTGAGGAAGCAGGCACCACATACTACTCTAACAAGCACTTGAATCCAAGTTCCCGCTCTAAAGAAACCTGTCCCAGTGGGAGCCGTCACTACCCGGTTCAGCTGTGCTCCCTTCCAGCATGCTGACCACATCTCAGCACTAGTTATAGAACCATGCAATCAACTAGGTTGGAAAAGAGCTTTAAGATCATCAAGTCCAACGTTTACCCCACCACTGTGAAGTCCATCACTAAACCATGTTACTCTAAGGGCCTCATCTAGATGGTTTTTGAACACTTGAAGGGAATGGTGACTCCACCACTGCCCTGGGCAGCCCGTTCCAAGGCCTCACCACCCTTTCAGTGAAGAAATTTTTCCTATTATCCAATCTAAACCTCCCCTTATGCAGATTGAGGCCGTTACCTCTTCTCCTATCATGTCCTGTAATGGCAGAGCCCTCAGTGGCTTCACACAGTCACTGCATGCGAGCCAAGTGTCATCAGCTGATGGTGTTGAAGAGAAACGGGGACTGCCAGGTCCTTTGTGTAAATATGAGTTTGAGGTCATGTTCTTCCAACAACCTGATTTTGCAATAAAGACAGGACCTCTATGACCCGCTCGCTCACAGGTCCCCCTGACTCAGTGCAGTGGGAGAGTTCCCTGGAGAAGTGACAGTGCTGCCAGGACTCCTCTGCTTTGGAACTCACTCCTTGCATTGAGGCCAAAAAAGCTTGGATACGGTACACTTTGGGTCATGCTAAAAAGCCCAGAGTATTTTCAGACTTCCGAGGAGAGAACATTATATTTATAGAGAAGTTCAGCTTTTCAGTTGCTTTTGCAATTCATTTTGTTTATGACTGGTTTATTCAAGCTGTAGTGCTGAGGAGTTAAGCTGCTAGATTTCTTTTCCAGGCTTGCATTTCTAACTGTTTGCAGACATAGGACAGAGCTATTTTTGTAATATAAATCATTACAGAGAGAGTATCTCACAGGCCCCACTGAAGCAAATTCCTAAGGAAGTGAGCTCTATTTTTAAAGAAAATTTCTACTTGGTATTTGTTTTAATTTAATGACTGAGAAACATCAGCCTTTCTGCAGCAGAGACACATCTCCATTTCTCAGGAAGAAATCCAGCAGAACAAGAGCCATTCCTACCAAGAGGAGCCAGATGGGAGCTGAAGATGTAGGTTCCCCCACCCTGGGGATGCAGTGTGACCCTGGCAAGCAAATGGGGGACCCAGGTCTCCAAAGAGACACAACTTCAGAGATAAAGATACTCAATATACTTCCAGTGCCCATCTTAGAAAACTGAGAGGGTATTTCCTATGAAGGTCAGAGTGTGGGATTTTAAAGAACCAGGCAAACTCAGTCTCCCACCCAAGGTCATCTCTCCGAGACATGAGGATAAGATTGCAAGATAAATGCTGAGCAGTTTGGTTGAGTTACAAACTCACAGATGACTTTCTTAGAAGAACACTCTGATCCCTGGAAGCTGTTTGAGTAACTGTGCTATGACTCTTCCCATTTGATTCACACTAATTTAACAAGTCAGTTTTAAACTAAACATTCATTTTAAACTAAATATTCATTTCCTATTCATATGAACATTAAAAACTCTATCAAGCCTAGAAAGAGGCCAGGGAGGAACTGGCTTTTACAGTTTTCTCCTTTCCAGCAGTGACCTAAAGACGTGAGTTAACACAGAAACAGATGTGGTCAAGCACACTTTAACTAAATCATCAAAGCTTTATAACTGAGCCCTGGCGCTGGGCAGCTGTAAAATGTAGCAAAAGTTACCACAAAAACATTTAAATATGGCTGGTAAAAGTTTTTAATTTATGAATCAAATGGCCAAACCAGAAAAATAGAGATCGCTTAAAGCTTTTGGAGAAAAACACCAACATCAACAGCAATCAGACTGACTTCTGAGCTGCAAAGGAACACCTAGGGGACAAGTTTAGGATCATTCAGCTGCAAAGACCAAATCATCATTTGCAAAAAAAAATAAATAATGCTCATGTCAGCTTCAGAATTCAACAGGTTCAAAAGGGCAGGACTATTTTTATTACAAAAGGCTCCATTTCCAGTCATTCCCTCACAGCAGCAGAGACCATTACATCTGGTTTTCCCATCTCACTAAGCAGATGTGCAAAATACTGTATCACATAGTAGAGCTAAATCAGTGAGCTAAGGGGTGATTTGCATTCTAGAACATTGCAGTGCTGTAGCTGAGAAATAAATGGAATTACTGAATCTTTGTACCTCATAGGGACCTTGGTTTTACCCATCTATTTCTGTTTGATTCTTTTTCCCTCCTGTCCATTCTTATGCATTTACCCTGTGGTGTTTTCACTAGGATACAGCTCTGCTGAAGAGGGAGGCTACAAATCCAGCTAAATGTAATCAGTATAAATGAACCGAGTCCTTTCTGAATTAAAATTTCCTTCTCATGAGGAATCTCTTTCTCTGGACATTAATGGAAACCAAAATCTCCACACACAGCAACTAACACTGTGCTCTCTGCATTCAGATTCAGAGATGCACTTTGAAAACAAACCTGTCTTCATCACAGATTGAACCAATCTTATATGTAAAAGTCTGCTCAAATCCAGGTGGTAGATGTCCTCCTTGCCACTGGGTGCTCCCCTGAGTGTCTGACCAAAGAAACTTGCAGGTTAGACAGTAACACGCTTGGTCCCGGGTTTGCTCCCTGTATTACACAGGTAGCAGCATGTTATGTTCCTCCCTCACGTTCTGCCCAGTAACTTGTAGCCGATCAGGCAATGCTATCAGGGAAGATGTCTCTGCTCCTGAGCAATGTCCTAGTGTATCTCCAGCCCTATCTGCTGCCTCATCCCACTGTGCCAATGGCTCAACCCACATCACCTGCCATCCCGGGTGACAAACTGCATGCCCACTGACCTCAGAAGAGCAGTTTATGAGTTAAGGACTGCATTAGCCCTTTCCCAAGGGAGGAAGCTTAGTTCTCCTCCTCCCTGCAGCATCCCTTTTACGGCACTGAACTGGGGACCTCGTTAGCAACACAAATAAGTTTCCAAGCAGAAAAGGGAAAAAAGGAGATCTGATCTCATCCTGGCTTCCTCCCCCACTGGAAGAAATGGAGTGGCTGTGGCCAGCACATGATCCCCATCTTGTTCCCATTCCACTGGGATGCCATTGAAAGGTTACGAAAATACTACACAGGAGGGAGTTACCCATCTGCTCCCTCCGCTGCATGGGCCTGCTCCTCTGCAAGCCTGGACCCATCACAGAGGGGAAAATCTGCTGAAAACAAGTCCTAGTTGTTCTTGAGGGGCAAAGATGTGCCAGAGCAGCCAGGACAGTGTATCCCGGTACGTGCAGGCTCCTGAGTTCAATCAGAGCAGCACATTATCCACCCAAAATTACCCTTTTGCTCTGCAACACACAAGTTTCCAGGGCAGCTGTGTTTGCTCACCTCTGAGAGCATGAGTATTTATTCAAATAAAATACCTGTGCACTTCACATGCAGCTACTCCCATGGCAGTCAAGCAAATACTCAAACTGTTGTGCTGCCAAAGCCCTTTGATATGAGAGTCTCATTATGAAGGTCTTTATCAGCCAAAGAGATTAATTTCACCACCAAACGGCCCTTTTTCAGACAGCCGGCACTGTACCCCTCCAGCTGCTAGAGACGGGTGAGCAGTGCTTTCACCAGCCAACATTTCCGAAGGCAGAAAGCAGTGCCCAAACCACATCTTCTTCCACAAAAGCTACAAGCCCGGAAAGCTTTGGCTGAAGGAGTTCATGCAAATCCCAGGGTCAGCCCTCAGAAAGGCTGTCATGTTTTCCACCGAGGGCTGACTCTTCTGCTGACCACCCAGTTGGTTGCCATCTTCCCCAAGATGATTCACCTAGCCCTCCTTGTAGCCCAGCTGCTGTGCTCCCTACTTTTCCCTTTCTCCCACCATCTCCTCTCCACCTTACCTACATGGATGTTTCTGTCATCTCTCCAAGTTTGATACTAATTTCATCCTACAGCATCTCATTATAATTAGTTCTTAATTGCCACTTAACACAGGGATCACTTTGGAAGACCATAATCATTCTTCCTTGAGGAATAATTTGAAAGTTAAAAGCTCATTATGTGCCCCTGTACACATTTTGGGTAATGAGAATGATTTCAAGAGGCAAATTTAAACACCACTGCTCTCACAAGCTCTGCACACAAGATTTGTACAGTTTTTTGCAACACCAGTAGCATTTTCAAGGGTTAAACTACAGAAGTCAGTGTCTACTACCAGCCTCCCTCCCTCTGGTATCCACTGTGTCTTTATACTGAAGGAGAACCTGTAAAATGTGAGGGATAAATGTCATGGCAAAGCTGTGCTGCCACTGCTCTGCTGGAATTGATGCCCTCAGCCAAGTGCAGGACATCAGGAAGTCTACAGGGCAGACTCAAAGAGACGAGATAAGCAGACTGATAGAAGAAACTTATCCTTAGGCATACACAAAGCTTTGGCCAAGACCTGCTTCATTCCTGAACAAGTTGGACTCCTGGGAGGTTTGAAAACAAGCAGTTTGCCAAATTCTTACCAAGATGTCCTGTGTTCTCACAGCAGAAATTACAGCTGAGTGCTACTCCACTTGATTTAGTCACCTACCTGCCAGGGCAGCAGTGTGGAGATAGAGGACTAAATGCTTTCTTGCTGGGTAATGCCTCATATGCACAATGCCTCTTAAACCAGCCATCCTGGCAGCTCCCTGGAAACCACCACACTGAAATAAAAAGGAAGAAATTGATTTATTGATTCATTGGGTTGTTGGAGTCTACTGATGCTGTTCTCCTTCCCAGCCCCATTTCTCATGTTCAGGATATGCCACTAGTTTCGCTGAGCTCAAGCAGCTCTGGGAAAACCCTTAGAGACTCTGTACAGAAGTACAGTTTTGGAGAAGTGCCCGTGATTCACAATCCTTATGACTAGCAAGTTTCTCCCTTTTGAAACACACTGAAACAAGCCTCCAAGGGTGTGTGACAAAATGAGATGCTCAGAAGACACACTAATACCCCCAGACAGCCACCTCTTTGGCAGGAGCCCCTCCAGCAGCAGACAGACCTGGAGGTGAGAACTGCATCAAACACCAGCTTGAGGAAGACCCTGAACAACACTTCCCTGCAGAAGCCAAGCCTGCACTACACATTTAAAATGAAGTAAAGGTCTGAAACACACCTGTTAATTCGCTGATGGTTGTATGCCTAAACATGGTCCTAGAACTTCCAAGCAGCAACAAGAACATATTCCTAAATGCACTGCACAACACAGAGAAGTCTCCTGCAACAGAAATAGAGGAATGACTCATTTCCTCTGTAGCTGCTGCTCCAGTGCTTCACTTGCACAGGCAGCAGAGCAGCTCCCTGTGCCATGCCAGCCAGAACTGGGAAGCTGCAGTTTCCAACATAGAATCATAGAATAGTTAGGGTTGGAAAGGCCCTTACGATCATCCAGTTCCAATGCCCCTGTCATGGGCAGGGACACCTGACACTACAGCATGTCACCCAAGGCTCTGTCCAACCTGGCCCTGAACACCTGAATTTCAACTAGGACTTGTCTTTAAAACGGGTGATCCCAGATTGTCATTTGGGATAGCACAGGAGGCAGGCTGGTGAACCATTCCCCACCGCTCCCTCCCTCCTGGGAGTATTTCAACATTTTAATTTTGCACAGAATAAAGCACTGGAAGAGCTGCCCTCTCCCTTGCCTTGCCTGAAGCATGGCTAGTAAGCACACTGATTTGTCAGCGAACTCAGTTCTAAGTTTCTCTTCTCCCCTACCTGAAACTGGAAAGGCACGGACTGAAACAGCAGTGGAGAAGTGGGCTATCTTGTTAGATTCTGCTACCATTCTTCCTCTGTTTCTACAGCCAGCATGTTTCTACGTGTAGTGAGACTTCAAAGAACCTCTTCCATTTTCTCCACTGGGAGTCCATCATAACGATAATTTCTCTTCTTTAATTTGATAGCTAGTAACCCTCACAGCATAATCCCCATCACTCCTGTCTTTTTGATTCCTTACCTCCCCACTTTTCTTCCCCTGCCCAGATTATTGTATGGACTCTTGGCAGGGATAGAAGCCAATAAAGGACCACAGGTATCATGTAAACACTAGAAAACCCTTATTACATGCTGTCACAGTATCACAGTATCACAGTAGGTTAGAGATTGGAAGGGACCTCAAAAGATCATCTAGTCCAATCCCCCTGCCGGAGCAGGAACACCTAGATAAGGTTACACAGGAACGTGTCCAGGCGGGTCTTGAATGTCTCCAAAGAAGGAGATTCCACAACCTCCCTGGGCAGCCTGTTCCAGTGTTCCGTCACCCTCACTGAGAAGTTTCTTCTCAGGTTTAAGTGGAACCTCTTGTGCTCCAATTTGTACCCATTACCCCTTGTCCTTTCATTGTTTGCCACTGAGAAGAGCCTGGCTCCATCCTCGTGACACTCCCCCTTTATATATTTATATACACTAATAAGGTCACCCCTCAATCTCCTCTTCTCCAAACTATAGAGACCCAGCTCCCTCAGTCTTTCCTCATAAGGGAGATGCTCCACTCCCTTAATCATCTTAGTTGCCCTGCGCTGGACTCTCTCCAGCAAGTCCCTGTCCTTTTTAAACTGAGGGGCCCAGAACTGGACACAATATTCCAGATGAGGTCTCACCAGGGCAGAGTAGAGGGGAAGGAGGACCTCTCTCGACCTACTAACCACCCCCCTTCTAATACAACCCAGGATGCCATTGGCCTTCTTGGCCACAAGGGCACAGTGTCGGCTCATGGTCACCCTGTCGTCCACCAGGACCCCCAGGTCCCTCTCCCCTACACTGCTCTCTAACAGGTCGTTCCCCAGCCTATACTGGAACCTGGGGTTGTTCCTGCCCAGATGCAGGACTCTACACTTTCCCTTGTTATATTTCATCAAGTTATTCCCCGCCCAGCTCTCCAGCCTGTCCAGGTCCCTCTGGATGGCAGCACAGCCTTCCGGCGTGTCGGCCACCCCTCCCAGCTTAGTGTCATCAGCAAACTTGCTGATAGTACACTCAATTCCCTCATCTAAATCGTTAATGAATATATTAAATAATACTGGTCCCAGTACCGACCCTTGAGGCACTCCACTAGATACAGGCCTCCAACTAGACTCTGCCCCATAGACTACAACTCTCTGGCTTCTCTCCTTCAGCCAGTTCACAGTCCACCTCACTACCCGATCATCCAGACCACACTTCCTCAATTTAGCCGCAAGGATGCTGTGGGAGACCGTGTCAAACGCTTTGCTGAAGTCGAGGTAGACCACATCCACCGCTCTACCATCATCCATCCACCGTGTTATTTCCTCATAAAAGGCTACGAGATTGGTCAAGCACGACTTCCCCTTGGTGAAGCCATGTTGACTGCCCCTCATAACCCTCTTATCCTTGATATGCCTTAAGATGGCACCAAGGATAAGGTGTTCCATCACTTTCCCAGGAACGGAGGTGAGGCTGACTGGTCTATCGTTACCAGGGTCCTCCTTCTTGCCCTTTTTGAAGACTGGAGTGACATTTGCTTTCCTCCAGTCCTCAGGCACCTCTCCCGTTTCCCAAGACTCGGTGAAGATGATGGAGAGTGCTCTAGCAATGACCTCCGCCAGTTCCCACAGCACCCGCGGGTGCATCCCATCTGGACCCATGGATTTATGGATGTCCAGACTGCTCAACTGGTCTCTAACCCATTCCTCATCAACTAAGGCAGACCGCTCCGTTGACCTATCTTCATCCGGGGTCTCAGCGGTACAGGGCTCTTCAGGCCTGCCTCCAGCAGAGTAGACAGAGACAAAGAAGTCATTCAGTAACTCTGCCATCTCTGTATCTTCTGTATCTCTGCCATCTCTGTATCTCTGTCCAGCCCAGAGAACCGAGTATTCTCCATGCAGCTTTGGTCCTAGTTTTAGGGAAAGGGGGAAATTCCCAGGGGTAGGGGTCTCAAGAAATGCATACTGTAACTTTAGTATACAGAAGTTTTCTGAGACTCTGCATCAGCGTTGTTATTCTTTCAGAGGAAAAAGATAAGGCTCCTTAACACAGAAGACTGGTACATGATGACATCTGACGCACACACATTTGCAACCTTTAAGAGTTTTGCCTGTAAATCGCTATTTGAGTCCTAACAGACTGTGGCACAGAGACACAACATACGTTATCTATAGCTGTGTTGCTGATCAAGTACTACAGCGCTTTGAATCTCTTATAAAGTAGTTGCACATATGCCAATTCTTGGTTACATATTTAAAATAGGATGTTGCAGGCACACACACCAGAGCACAGGTAGTCTCTTAATTAGGGATACCATAAGTTTGAGAAACCCACAATATACAGACAGATCTGTCTATGGTCAGCCCTCCATGTCCTGCTTATTGTAGAGTTGTGTTACTCAGACCCCTTGAGTAAGCCCAGCGCTGTGCCCTGAAGCATCAGCAAACACTGAAGGTGAATCTATGTACTTAAAGGGGTGCAGGTCCTTCCCCTACATCGACTGCCAGCTTCCCAGTGCTATCGGTCCAACAAAAATGGGGCTGGATGCTTTTCTGCCAGCTACTCAAACTAATTATCACCAGTCGGAATGTCACTTACCTCAGGGAAGACTCACCAGGCAAACATCTGAAGAGGTGACACAGGAAATAAGCCAGCCTAGGAAAACAAATTTCTCATGTCTGAACTCCTCTGGAGCCTTATGAAAATATGCACAAATAAAGAGTCCCTTCCCCTGCGGGCAGCTTTAACCTGCATTTGCAGAACTTCATCAGCAATTCACTGCCGACCTTGGCTGCATTACAAGGGAGTTATTTGCACAGGGATGGAAAGCTTCTAAACAATTTATCCAGTGAGTTGGATGCAAACAGGCTTTTCTTTAAACACCAAGCATGCAAGTCCTTAGGCCAGTTAATTTGTTGTTAACAGATTTCCTGCAAAAGGAAGGTCCTGTGTTTCTTTAATGATTTTTTGGCTGAATAGAAATTTAGGCTTCAAACAGAGAAATTATTTCAGAGCAAGGAATGAATGGAGACCAAAGGATGATTATTGCTCTTAAAGGAAGCCATTACAAGAGATTATCTTGTTGAAGAGGTAAAGATCTAAATACACTTCCTCTGTACTGACTTGGGTGGCTGAATGTTGACACTAAAGGAATGACATTCTTCCAGCCAGTGGGGCTGCCTCAGCACTGCACCATCGGCTGCTGCCCCTCTTGCAGGAGCTGTTCCCTGCATGGTAAGAGCCAGGCAGACAAAGAGCTGGAGGTAGTAGTTTTCAGCCTGGCTTTGACTTAATGATTGAAAAGCAAGGGGTTGTGCTGTAATTTCATTCTTCAACAGGGGACATCAGCACAAACAAGCCACGAATGTGGAGTTCTGGCATCTTACCAAAGACTAATAAAGCACAGGTAACTTGCTGGCCCATCCACAGAACTCCTGCTGGCTTCAGCAGGACATTTTCCATCGTTAGTAAAGCGCGACCTACACAGTTTGGAACGGAGACATGTCTGTACACGCCACACTGAAAAGCTCACACACCCATGCTGTGAAATGAAGTCCTAGCTCTTCAGTAAGCACCAGAAAAAGCAAATTTTATGCAGCACCCTTAAACTGGAGCCACAGAAACGCAGAATGAATCCTTAACCTCTGAGCAAGACAGCCATGAACAACAGCGTGCTCCATTTCAACAGTTGGCAACGTCACTGATGGTGCCAGCCCTGCTCTAGTCTCTTTCCTGGCTCTTCTCCCACATCCCTCTGCACAACTCCCAAGGCATGGACTTCCTGCTTTCCCATGGATTTGCCACTCAAGGATCCTCCTCCTAAAGAGCACATAATCCTGCTGATCACAGTTTTGTAGCTGCAGGTAGCTTTTACTGAGGAAAAGATAACAAGGAATTTAAATCTTGAGGCACAGGCGCTTTAGAACAGCTGTTTATTACTACAGTGAAATATAAAAACAAGACCACCCACGTTTTATGGAAACAATAAAAGTGCAAAAGTATTTTGGTATTAAATAGGAAATGAATTTATAAACGTTTCATTAAAATGGGCTGACACCTTGAGCCTAGAAACACTTTTTTTCTTCTTTTTTTTTTTCTTTAAAAAAACAATAGCAGCTGAACATTTTGGTTTAATCTTTGGTCTGATTATTAACCAGCAAAACACAGTTGTACCAAGAATGTCCATTGCAAACAGACACTTAAAATTTACATTACTCTGCAGATACTCAAAATCAAAAGAGGAATGTTTCCAAGATACCTAGTCAGGTAAAAAACAATGACACCTTTCAGAAATACACAACAGTTTTCAATACAAGATAAAGTCACATATATGCATTTTGGTTCTGTAAATAAACTTATTCTTTTCCAGGTGTGACTCCTCTTCCCAATCAGTGTTCAATGAAAACAACTTCATTTGCAGTCTTTGCAAAATTAGGCTGCAATTAGATAAAGAGAACCAAGAACACACATAAGTGCAAATTAACATGCACTTTCTTCTGTGTTGTGTTTCAGTTTACACACACAGAGGCAACCACGCTGAATCTATGATACACTATAACAGCTAGGACCTTAACAAATAGGTATTCATAGCCTTGTTCTGTGTACAGTATCCATAGGCTGAGAGAAAAGGGAGAAGGCAAAAGGCTCACCGAATTACTCATGTAGGTCAAGTTCTCTGTACACCTCCTTGCAGATAAAGCCCTGTAATAGCTCCACCATGCTGTTGGTAGTATCACATTTGTTGTGGAGTAGGATAAACACCGTAACAGAACCCAACTTTTATCAGCTCCTTTTGTCAACCATATTCATGAATGCATGCTTTATAGCAGATACAGAAAATACACTCAGCTGTACAACAGAGCCGCAAGTTAGTCTGAGAGACTTCCTCAGACCTCCCACCAACGCATGCACACTGCCTTACTGGCAGGAAGCCCCCTCTCCTCAAGAGAGCATACATTTTCTCCCATCACCAGCCATCACAAACTCAGAAATGCTTTGCTGAGCAAAAACTTACACTGATGATCTGCCTACACGGCTAATAAGCTGAGGGTTTGCCTCACTGTTCAGCCCGGATAGATTGAACCACTTTGGAAATACTGTCAAAGCAAAACCTACTTAACCCTCATTTCCCTACACTCCAAGTACACCTTGCTTTCAATAGCTCTCCTCCAATTTCATCCCATGTCCTTTGGCTTGTTCGCCGTATGTCTTCACTGAGAGTTTACCATCACTCTCACTCACCCCGAAGCCCAACTTTCATTTTCTAAACTATTTATATCCTCCACCATCTTTCCTTGTCATGCATTTCCTGATGTGACTGCCTCTTCCTGGCATTACTACATTTTACCGAGTCTCTTACAGATTTCTGTGTACTGCAGCAATACTAAATACACACCAACTATGCATCCCTTTTCAGAGCAAAGATCACTTTTCAGAGACAGGGATGCAGTGATGTAAACAAACTGACAGCTGACTAAAGTGGTTAAGATGCCAAAATTAACAGTTATAAAGGGGTTTTATGCCATGAGTTCAGGCAGCCACAATAACCTAGCTAGTCCTTCTTTGGGCAAGAGATTCAATGGCACTGATCACAGAACTGCATCTTATTTCAAACACCAAGTAACACAAGCCTGCAAAAATAGTATGTATCATGGTCTACTACCAAAAAAACCCAACCTCAAAACACCAAGGTAGCTAACTTAAATACCACGTGCAAAGAACATTGATCAATACCACCTATAAATACACTATTTGTAGAAAGAAGCACAGTGCTTCCTATATAAAAATAACCCAGTTTACGGGTGTGACCTAGGCTATAATTACCTGAAAATAAGACTGCAAGCGCAGTTAAAACAGACAGAAGTAGGCAAACATCTGCCTAGGGAGTGTTTCCATTTAGAAAAATAGATTTTTATAAAGCTTCATAGATTTTGAAAATGTTTGCTTTGTGCTCTGATGCACAGAGCTCTGGATAAAGCACACTGGTATCGTTATGTACAGCAGGGAGAGAAGGAGTGTATTAGTAACTTCAAGTTACCCTAAAGCTTCCCAGAAGGCACACTTGGTCATTTGTAACTTGTTTCCAACTGTTCCCCTAGGACCCAGTATAGTGGGTAATGAGGCCTCAGCCTCCTGAGCACCAGCAATTCAGCAACACATTTTGTGTCTTAATACATCAAATACTTGACCAGGTGGCCCAATAATGCAAGGACTGAAATGCTGAATTTGCTGACACCCTGAGACACATCAGGTTCCCCTGCACGAGGTACCTACACCAGGAGCTAAGGACACTTGCAGAACTGGCTATGTTACAACTCAGCAGGTTATTCCAGAGACTGAGACACAACTGGGCAAGAAATGGAAATTATATGGCTGATGTGAATATTTAGGGGGCACTGGAATCCATAGCCTAAGACTGCCACTGTACCATGAATCAGTGCTAAATAATTTGAAGTACCCTGAAACGCTTCACTTTCTCCTCCCCACAACAAGGTAATGATTTGCTATAGCACAGCACTAGAAATTCCCATCAGGTTATTTGGTCAAAACACTGCCACAATCAGACAACTGCCTAGGCAGTCATCCAAAAATCCCCTCCAATCTCCTATCAGAGAGCAGGAAGGCGCAGCAGTCAGCTTACAGCACTGAGATTTGGGCTCGTTTAAGGTTTGTTTCAAAACATAATATACAATTTCTTAGTTTTGTTTTTGGTCCTTGAGGTAAAGCAAATGCTAAGAATATAATACTTGAAGACAGAAAAAATAATACAACTCAACAAGAACCCACAAACAAACCAACCTCTTTGGCATTTCCTTAAAAGAAGGTTTTCCTGGGGATGTCAAACATCATTCCCTTAACAAATACTAATGCCTCCTAATGCAATATTTAGTGCAGCCAATTATCCTAAAGAGAAGGCCTTTGTGAAAATAAAGTGCTATTTGTTTCCTTTTACCTATATTTCAATCCTTCAGTATAACCTTCACAGAGAAACACGCAACTAGATTCTTCATACTGTTATCAGAGATGGTTTGGAGGAAGAACCCCCAATTTTACATTAACATATGCACTGTATTTCTATGCAGAACAATGTACTCAATTACACAGGAAATTTAAAGCATGTCATTGAGCATTTCAAACTGCGATCCACAACCAAGCTCCACTGCTCATAGCATTTTAAGAGCATCTTGGTACATTAGGGGGGCTGTTTGCACTTACAAGTTTTAAATCCCAAATGGATTTTGTATCATAAAAAGCAAATATCATAAAAAGGTCAAATTTGCCACTAAGACAACAAGTGAAAATGGATTTCCAGAAATGTCAGTTTGAGCCTGTTATAGTTAGGTTTGCAGACAGCTGACTGAACGTAACGCTTCTCTACTAATGCATTTCCCCAGAAACTTCACAATTTCCCCATGAACAAGCAATGAGATTAAAAAACAAGAATCACAAATTCCATAAGTCTTGGCCTCTGGTTTCCCAGTCTTCTCAGGGCAGGGACAAAACCACAGAACCACACTGAAACAGGTCCCACCTTCCTCAGGCAGACACAGGCTCTCAATGGACCAGCGGACTGCAAGTGTGTGCTGCCTGGCCGGGTCCATGGACAACACCAGCTCACTCTGCTGGTGGCTCCTGCTTGGCCTCGGTGACATGCCGGCACGGGGTGGGCACTGGTCGCAAGTACCGGGGGCTGCTGTACATCCTGATGATGTGCGGGGCCTGGATCCAGGTGTTGATCAGCTGGAAAGCTGTCAGGTCCAGCATGAGCCCATCGAAGGCAGCCAGCAAGTTCACAGGGGCGGCTTCCTTGAGGAACCGGGGCAACGCCACGGCCTCGGGGAGGCTGGTGTTGCCCAGGAAGAAATGCATCAGCACCTGCTTGCGCAGGCAGTCCCTGAGGTACAGCACCAGGTCCTCCAGCCGCTCCACCAGGAACCGCTCGTCCCAGGCCTCCAGGGGCCCCTGCATCAGCAGGGAGAACAGGGCCGTCTTCAGCACGTAGGAAGAGAGCACCCGGCTCCACTGAGAGCTGAAGGGCTCCTCCAGGCCCTGCCCGCGGAGGTCCCGCAGGCCCTTGAGGATCTGCAGACACTTGAGGTGGCAGGAGGAGGCCGGGGCCTGCTCCTTCAGCCAGCTCAGCAGCCGCTGCTCCTGCCGCGAGGCGTTGAGGCCCCAGACGGCCTCGGGGGCCGGGGTGGGCAGCGGGCCCTCGGGCGGCAGGGCCGTGAGGTAGAGCGCGTCGCCGATGGGGATGGCGGGGATGAGGCGCACGGCCATGGAGATGTGGCAGCAGACGTAGTCGGAGCAGGGCACGATGTGCAGCACGGGCGGGCGGCCTGGACAGGCCGAGAGGTTGATGCGGCAGCGCTCCTGCAGCCGGTACCGCACGGCGCCCAGGCA
Source organism: Neopsephotus bourkii (assembly GCF_033783945.1). NCBI lineage: Eukaryota > Metazoa > Chordata > Aves > Psittaciformes > Psittacidae > Neopsephotus > Neopsephotus bourkii. The sequence continues at coordinate 645,621 of NW_026900643.1, forward strand.
GCGCTGCAGGTGGCCCTGGAACCAGCGCAGCACCAGCGCCGAGGAGAGGTGGCAGCGGCCCTGCAGCTCCACGCAGAAGCCCTCGGCGAAGGGCCGGTAGCGGCGCGGCCAGCTGCCCCTCGCCCGCAGACCGCAGACGAAGGCACCTTGCGGCCCCAGCCCCTCGGCGCAGCGCGGCTGCGGCTCCAGGTGGGGCGGCAGCCGCAGGGGCACCAGGATGTCGAAGCAGTCGGGGCTGCGCACCTTGTGCTGCTCGTAGGCGCTGCCGATGCGCACGAAGTCCCCGCGCAGGCTGAGGGCGAGCGGGCCGGGCTGCAGCCCCTGCGCCTTGGCGGCGCGCACCAGCTCGGCCACGACGCGCCCGACGTGCGCCTTGCTGTGCCCCAGCACGTGGGGCGACACCCGCAGCTGTCGCACGTAGAACCGCTCTAGCGCGTCGCGATGCGCCCCCGCCGACCCCGCCAAGCGGAACCCGCCGGGCCGCGGGCCGCCACCCGCCCCGCCGCAGCAGCGAGCCAGCAGGCAGCCCAGCAGCAGCAGCGCCGAGCCCTTGAGGAGCGGGACGGAGCCCGCCTCCGCCGCGCCCTCCCCGGCCGCGCCGCCCCGCAAGGCCTGGTAGAGGCAGAGGAGCGCGGTGCAGAGAGCGGTCGCCAGCGGCCAGAGCACCCGCAGGTTGACGGTGTAGACGGGCCCGGCGCGGCGGGGGCTCGGGCCACGGGGGGGGCCACCGCCCGGCCCCGCGGGCGGGGAGCGCCCGGCCCCGCCGCCGCCGCCCCCCTCCTCCGCCCCGGCCGCCCCCAGCGCGGGCCGCGCCGCTGCTTCCCCCCTGCTACGCCGCCGGCACGGCGGTCGCCCCCCTGCCTGCCTGCTCCGCTGCGAGCCTTCCTCTTCCGAGGGAAGCGGCGCCGCGTCAGCCGCCGAGTGAGCTCAGAGGAAATGCCACGGGCGGCGAGCCCGGCCGCGGCGTGAGGGCCGGGGGCGTTGTCCGACCGGGGGCCGGCCGGGCCGGGGCCGCCCGCGGGGCGGGGAGCGGCACCTCCCGCTTCTTCGCGCCGGCGCCGCCGCGCTGAGGGAGCGCAGCCGAGCCCCCAGAGCTGCAGCGGGTCCCGCCCGGCCCGGCTGTGCTGCCCCGGCCGCGCGGCGTGAACACGCGTTTCCATGCCCCCATCGCCACAACAGGACACTGCGGGGGTTTGTAGCCCCAGGTACGGGGACGGCTGTGTCGTCGGGGAGTGCCGCTGCGCGGGCAGTGGTGCTGTGTGGCAATCTCATGTTGCACGGTTTTCCCCGAAGGGTTTTCTCTTAGAGGTCTGCGTCCTGTTGCAGGGGAGCTTCTGCTCACAGCGCTGCCTGAGGGTCTCGGTGCCAAAGGCACAGCAAAGCCATCGCCGTTAATTCACCAGGGTTCGTATGGTTTGTCACTATACTAACAGCTGCTTGCAGCCACATCGTTCAAAAGCCTGGTTCCTTCCCTTGTGCCCAAGTTACTCAATCGCTGACAAAATGAAAGGGAAGAAATAACTCTGGGAGAAGTTACTCATTTGTTGCACAGGGACTTCTGTGGCCTCATCTGTTGTATGAAGCAGTGTGGCATCAGGCCTGCTGTTAACTGCGACTGTCACAACACTTCTGCCCACAGCATCACCCTTAGCACGAAGAGGGGAAAAGGCAGCATCTATCAGAAACAGTCAGACAGCGCTACCTCAGGCATTGTCCCAAGCCTACAAATAGCAGAGCCAAACATTCAAGTCAGAAAACAGGCACAAAAACATCACCACACATGTAAAGCCTCCAAAGCACTGCTGGAGAGTTGAGCAGTCACCTTAAACTACATAGAAATCACTGGGGCTTGCCTGTCACTAAGACTTCTTCGCCCAAACTACTTTTTCAGGGCACTGCAGAGCTGAAGATCACTGCAGCCTGCATTTCCTCATATCTCATGTGATGTCTCTCTCATGGGTGGTATATGCTCACTGTAGCTAAGCTGTATTTCCGAATGTGGCTTTGTGTCCCAGCTAGCTTTAGCTTGAAGAGTCCTCTATGATGGTGATGATGATTAACCTAAGAAATTAGCACATCAGGTTCCTACTGCTGCAAGTCCTTGGAGAGCTCAATTGCCGATGAAAAGGCAGCATTTTAAATTTAGACAAAAGGAAAATTGTGCCACATAGCACCACACAGATCCAAGACTTCTTTATATAGCATTTGGCTATTACCGTATTTATTGACCATAGGGCTGCATTGCAGATTGCACATTTTCTTTCTGGAATTCATCCCACCTGCTTTCTGCACAGGTACTCAAGATCATTGTTAAACATTATTTTACTGGAAGTATATTAGCCCTGTCTCAGATGGTGATGAGAACAGGATAATAGTCCTCAGCTTCTATTTAGTACATGGTTACTGAGTTTCGAAGCTGTTTGGTGAAGTTTAAGGAGCATCTGTGTAAGCATTCTGTTGTGGTTTAATTTAAGGTGATGAAGTTATTACAGCATTGCTGTAACTTGCTGCATCTGCATAGTGTCATGGGTGACCCCATGCAGGTGACAGAGCAGGGCTTCAATACAACATACTAATCCCAGCAAGCTGAAAACACTGTAACAAGGAGCAGGGCAGAGCACCAAGTGCAAAGAGAAAGGCTGTACAAGTGTTTGGTTATGTAATACGAGTTTATGTGAAACAAAACATGATTTCAAGTACATAGAAACCCTACTTCACAGAAAGCAGCTTATGTTTTATAGCCAAGATGCTGCACTCACAGTCAACCTGGGTAACCAAGGTCAAGGAGCCTGAACTAATTCACAGGCAACCAAACTAGGGTGAGAGTCAGAAGCACGCTTGAGAGCTACAAAAAGGTATCCTAACTACTCCAAACACTGAACCTTGGAGTTAGAATCAGGACTTTCTTATTTATTTATTAAATTAAAAACAAAGTATATGTAAAGGTAAGAAACTGTCAGCAATTTTACATCATCTGCACAATATTCCATGCCACATAACTAAGAGCAAGTTTTTCTGACAGCTGTGGAACAACTGAAGCCACAACCTTGCTACTCAGAAATGTCATTCCACAGCAACCAAATCTTTGAAAACAACCAGGAAGTGAAAAGCATTTTTCTTCCTCACTCCTTGATTTGTATTTTCCTGTATTTCTTCACAAACCCAGATAAGTGGACAAAAACATCATCATGCTGCCTATTGCCTGTGACAGATCACTTCAAACACTTTGTTCTGCATCCCCAAAACATTTAAAAAGCACAGCTGTGCTTGTATGAAACTGATCCTAAAGACATTTTGTTGAAAACTACCACTGAATGCTATGAACCCATTGCCCCATGTGCTCGACTCTCACTAGCCTGTGCTTGTTTGCACCCTTGAGCCCATCATGTTCCACATCCTTTCAGATCCTGCAACAAGCATACTGACTTTTCAAGGCAGCCTGGGCTGTCTTTTCACGCAAGGCTGATTCGATTAGCTGCACATCCATGCTCAGGAGACAGACAGCTACATCTGCAGGAGCTGGCATGGCCCTCTGTGCCTGAGAGGCAGCTGCTGCCCACAGGGTGACCTAGAGCTTAGCAGCGTGGCAATTATCACGGTAGGACCTGCATAAAGGGGAATGGCTGCAGCCTCCCAGCCAGCCATGGGGCCTACAGGCTGGAGAAAAGGCAGATGTGACCTCAAGCCAGTGGGAGAAGTCCCAGGACCAAGTGGGTGACCAGCCACACCAGACTTGCCACTGCAAACAGCGGCTCAGCACATGCTTGTACATGCTCCAGACAGTTCTTGTGCAGGCTCACTCAGGCTGCAGAAGGGTTGTATGCTAATAACTGTGACCTCAAAGTCAGGACCAGCGTAAATCCGCATTTTTACTACTGCTGTTTAAATTGTGAGGTAGCCCTTTCTCACCTCCTCAGCCAGAGGCAAGATGAGAGCTCTTGAGCTTGGGGCTGATGAAAGATGGCCAACAGCCTATTTTTCCAGGTCTCTGGGCAAAATGCTGCCTGTGTCAGAGATGGGAGACTTCACAGTGTGCTCTGGAGCTTCCTTGGAAAGAGCCAATTGATGAGCCACACCATGTGTCTGCTCGCACAAGCTAAGGGCATTTGATGGCTGCTATAGAACTGAAGCGATCATAAACACAAAACTGCTTTCAGTTACCAAGTAGCAACAAGCATCATTCCTCATTACCCATCTTTCCAGTCCTACTGTAGTTATGCTGCAGGGGCTATATTTACCTTGCCATGGATACAGTTCACCCACATTATTACATCTTACAGTTTGCTTTTTACAACCCATCACAGTGGAAAAGAAACAAACCATTTTATCTTATCTGGAGTACTTTGCTCCTCTTGTCACTTCTAGTAACAAGAATACATCGAACTTGAGAATGAGTCACAGTGATAGGACTCACCTCTCCTGCACGCTCAGGAGCTGGACCATATGTAACACATTTACTACTGTGGTGGCCATCAGATTTGATTTCCAGTTTGTGTGTCTCCCAAAGAAGTAGCAGCTCATCTGTTTGGATTAAAATATCTATAAACTACTGGCAAATCATAATGCTGATGCTCCTTGTTTTTCACTTAAGCGGTGGTCTTCTTGCTTGTGTATAAAAATGAACAAAAAGAGTTCATGAGGTTTCTAATAGCAGTTGTGTACTCCAGAAAAGCAATAGGTTGTACAATAATAACCATGACCTCAAAACGAGGACCAGAGAGAATTCACAACATCGATTTTTACTACCATTGTTTAGCTTGTCCATTGTTTAATAGCCATTACCTAAACACTTGCTTCAGAATATCCCATACCCAGGATATCCTGTTCACTAAATAAGGAATAATGTTATATTTATCCACAGGAAGCCTTGTTATTTGGCAATGAACCGTTCTATGATTCTGTAGAGGACTACATGTGTGAAAGCTTGAAAATCTCAACTTTAGAACTGCATGAAGCAAGGAAAAGCAATGTTTCCTTACAAGCTTACAGACCTTGAGAAGAGGTAGAAGATAAATGAACCATGTGGATTAGAAGAGTAACAACTAACTTCAGAAAGATCAGGAAAGGCAGAAAGGCTTTGAAAAGCTCAGCAGAACAGCAGGTAACTGTGTTCCTAAGGGAGCTTGGTTCATTATAATACCAAAAATCACCCCCCTGAGATAAGAGACCCTTGCCCACAGAGACCCTTACTTACAGAACACATGTAATGAAATAATATATGCTGTGCCCTTAAAAAGAGACAAGAGAATTTATGAGCCAGTGATTGTAGATACAGACTGTTCCACTGTTTGAAATGCATAAAGGTGGATAGCTGGCAGACTGAGGGTTTGCTGGCTTTGCAAAGTGACCACCTTGCACTCATCTCTGCACAGACATAGAATAAACGAGTATCTCGACTCTGGATATGAACTGGCCCTCTGCACACCAGGTGAAAAGCCCTGATTTTGGGACAACAGTCTGAGCTAAAAACAGATATCCCAGTATATACAATCTGCATGATCTCTCTGGAGATTTGCGGAGGCGAAGGAAAGTGTTGGGTATATAGCATCCATCAAAGTTTCTCCACAGTTAGTAGTATTTTATACATCTGTGTATCCGATCTGTTAATGCTACAGTACACCAGATGCTGCCTGAGAGGTAGGAAGAGCAGTCTGAACCAGTGAGCTCACCAGCTTCTACCAGTAGGTAGAAGAAAGTGACAGGAAGACAGAAAGCACAGACAGGTGTTGGCATTTGTCTGATGCTTTCACAATGTACCTGAGACTGAAGCCCTGGACTTCCCACCAGCTACGCCTGGTCTGTATCCACCCTGGTGAACCAAAGCTGCACACAGTCTATTTAAGAAGGAAACACATGGGGATCCTTTCCTGCACCAGTGATCTGCTGCTGCTCTTCTACAGCAAGTGGAAGTTATTATACTTATTATAACACACTTTTAAACAGTGTGAGCTGAAAAGTACAATAATTGAATGCAAAAAAGAAATGCAAGTCTGAAAGATCAGTCACTTTATGCCCCAATCATTACTCTTCTAACTATATCCTCTGAATGCAAGGCTGCCAGCAACTCTCTTCCCCCAGCCCACTGGGTGGTCATGCAAGGGACATGCCATGATCAAAATAAACATCCTTCATGTGACATTCCTCTGATTCCCAGGTTTTAAGAGACAATACAAACCAACACAGTCAGGCAGACATGGATCCATTTTGTACTGTGGACTAATGAATCCCTGCCAGTCACTGCAGCAAGGTGACCAACTCCCACTTAGGGAAAACAGGAGAGGGTGCCTTGCTACCACAAACAGCTGAGGAGATTCAGCAACCCAAGGCTGAGGAGAGCCAGAGCTCCAGAGCACGTGAATGCACATGGAAGAGTTTGGGGTAGAAGTGTTACTGCACATTCTATCTTAAAACATTTTCTGTTTAATAAGTGGGATGTTCTCACCACCTCTGCTAGTCTGTTTGCTTACTAGCTATCGCAGGGTATAGCACTTCTTAATCAGAAGGCCTGCAAGCAGGCCTTGTTGCTATAAACAACATAATACCCAATACAGGATTTCCTTGCTGTAGCAGGATGGCTTCCTGAGTAATTCATACAACAATCTCTAACCCAAGCCTGTTTTCATTATAGACAGAAATACATTGGCTCTACACTGGTGAACAGTACCAGCATCAGCTGGCACGTCTCCAGCTTGTCCCATGTTATTTGAAAACCCTGAAGGACTTTTTTTGCTTAGAAGCCTGTGTGAGCAGAGCATTTATGCTTACCCATCACACCAGCATTCAGGAAGCCATGCCTATATGTTTGCAGCTAAGTAATGAAACAGGAACAAAACCCCCAGCCTATCTATATTAGTGTCAGTCAGCATGCTGAGTTCTGTCTGACAAGCTGTGGCCATGGGAGGCTGCTGTCACATGTCCTCCAGCAAGCTGAAGCTGCTGCTATTATGAAGGAAGCCAATTACAGCATCATGGAGAGGAAACATTTTTTTGGCAAGGGGAATGCAAGTACATAGCATCATATGGAAGGGAATCAGCAGTAATTGTGAATGAAATATCCTTCAGTATTTCTATCAGAGATGTTTCTTACATTAAAAAATGGAAACACGAAAAATCTCCAGGTCAAGACAAGTGCAGGACCTGCTCAGCCCTTCCCTTTCCTCACCACCCCCAGGGCTTAGCAGAGCTTGTGGGTCTGAGGACCCCCAAGATGGAGCCAGGTAACCCATGGGTTTAAAAAGCATCAGGTAGAGCCCAACCTTACATGTGCTTGTGTTAAACTAGCTTAACAGAAAACCAGTTTAATACTAATCAACCCTGAGCATGTGTGTGTCCAAATGTAAATCTAATCACTGACTGAAATGGCTTAGCTTAATTAATGCTAAGTCACTTAAACGTGTATTTGCACCATAACTTGCTAAACTAATAAAAACTGATCACATAGCTGAGCCCTAATTTGCTGATTAAAGCACAGTAATCTAAATGAGGATTGCAATGGTTTCATGATACAAGTTTGAGGTTATTGTGCCATTTGATTGATTTTTAAATCAATGTAGCAAGATTGGATCATTTTAAATTGGTCTGGATCTTTAATACCTGTTTGCTGAGGAAATAGGAAAGAGAATTTAACAGAGGTTCCAACTTCCTATTTATTGTTCACATTATTGGAACACACTTTTCCCTTTGCTTCCCAAGGAAACTATGCTGCTTGCCCAGCACTGGCCCCCCAAATAACTTTGCAATCAATTTGGTTGAAATTGGCCGATGGGAAGCAGAGCAGAAGTCCAAAGCATTAACATGTGTAATTTCATACAGGAAAGATCCTGTTACAGTCTTGAGGCTGCAGCAGGACATCAGCACTGCCTGGCCATCTCATTCCACCTGAGAGCAATAGAGCCAAAACCTCAAGAGCTGCTCAGATGATCAGTTGACCTTTAACTTCAAAAATGCAGGTTCTCACAAAGCAGATTAAAACTTTCCTTACCTTCACCACTACACATCTAAACCTCATCTAACAGCATTTGTGAATTTATCCTGGCAGAGAGTCTCACGTCACACAGTGAAAATAGCTCCTCTGTGACACATATCACCTCAACCACAACAACAATGAAAAAGCTTCTGTTTTTCATAAACCAGTGCAAGGGAGCTACGTTATGCTCATCCCACAGCTTTCCACTGTTTTCAGCAGTGCTGTGTCTGTGTCACTGATGACTTGGGGCAGCAGCTGCCCTACCACTAGTGACTCTTGTTACCGGATCCAACTCTGAGCCTGCCTGGCCTCTTTGTCTTCCAGTGTTGGGCTTCTGTACCCCTAAGCTTGCTATGCAGGTAGAGAAGGGGCTTTGTGCCTGACAAATAACCTGCAACAGCAAGCTGCAAAGATAAAGCTTTGGCATGAAGCAATGAGATATAGCACACAGAATCAAAGGCAACCGCACAACAGTGAACAAGCTCTGTTATCAGCTTACAGTCTCAAATAATGAGATGATCCTGGCTCAGCTGACACTCCTCCTGATGAGCCTGGGCTGGATCAACCACCCAGGGAAAAGGAGGGAAAAAACAGCTTGGGAGGAAACCTGAGGGAGGGAGGATCAGTCCAGGGAAACCGGCTTATCAGCACTCGGCAATTAGGGTGGAAAAGCTGATGCTCTGGCTTACAGCATCCATGCTGAAGGACTGGAGGGCAGTGGTAGCTTAGGAAACCTTCTCTTAGACCCTTACCTCATCCCATCAGAGACAGAGAGGAGAAAAGCTAATGGTTTAAAAGGAAAGTGACATGTGAAAAGGAAAAGCAACCTGAAACTGATAAAAGGGCCTGAGCTAGCACTTTCTCACCCCTGCATTCCCAATGGGACAGTAGCACAGGTACTTGGGCTCAGAGAGGTAGCCTGGCAGCAATCCCCAGCTGGCAGCATCTCCATCAGAAAGTGCCACCCCAGTGACACCAGTCCACGTGGGACAGTGTCCTCTGCACTGCTCTGGCCCACCTGATTTGGGTAGAAAGATGCTGGGGGGATTGTGCAGGCACTGCTCATCACTGGCTGAAATGAACATCAGCACAGTGCCTGCTATAGATGTCCACATACGCAGTTGCTTAAGTCATGCGTAAAATTCAGCCCCACCTATGTAGTCTTCCTGCTTTAAGGGGGATTCTTCACTGGCTCAGCTGCCCTCTGAGGGGACCAGCATTACAGCACTGGAGCCTGAAATCCCACAAGGAAGGCTAAACCTGATCTTTTCCCAGCACACCTCCACACTGATTTCTCAGGCCGTGCCCTTTTAACTAAGATTAAACATTCCACAGATCAATGCATAGCAGCACAATTACTTCATTAGCAAGACAGCAAGCGTAGCATTTACCTGCCTTTGTTTAAGGCCAGTCATATGAGATCATCAAATGACAGCTATTTTTACATCTAGTGTTATAGGTTGCCTTATTATTACAGTGCCAACCACTTGAACAGAGGTGGGATCATTTTTCATGTCCTACATAATTCAATTTAAATCTATTTTTTTATTTTATGATACAGAAGACATCATATTTGCTCCCTGGAACTGTAAAATATGAGTTGTTCTTCTCAGCTCACATCAGTACAAATGCAAAGCGGGTTCACAGCTGCATTTTATTTCTTACTTCACCTCCAGGAACGTGCTCTGTCTCCTGCCCCTTTGCCGTCTCTGAAGTGATAACTGCAAATGGGGGAGGAGAACAATGAATGCAAAAGATTGTTTTTCCCCAGTCTCAGCAGTGGTGAGAAGGGGCACGTCCATGACCTGGGTGAGGTCCTACTATTGGAAGTGCGTGGATCCCTCACTGGAGGCTCTCACAGTGCTCAGAGAAACAAGCAGGAGGTTTTCCAAATGGAACAAGAGGGCACCGTCCAGAGGAGCAATCAGGATGCTGAGACCTCCTCCTTGGCAGTAATCGGTACCTGATCTCCACTGACATGAGGCTCCTTTGGCTCCCTGCTGACAGCTTCTCACTGTCATCGGGCTCGCGATACAGTGGCCAACACTACCACCTTCCCTAGCAGCAGGGTCACACTCCTGGGATCTTCATGCCTGGGTTCTCTCCGAATGGCAAAGAATATGCTCATAATGAAAGAAGGACATAAAAGCAGTAAAAGACCACACAAAGTGTTGAAGTGAATCAAACTCAGATACCTTTGCTGCATCACATATTAGGGATCACGGATGTAGCCCTGCAGTGCAGAGATGTCACCACCTACCCTTGCAATAATTTGCTGGTCCTCAAAGTAGGAGAAAAAAGGGACATCCATGATGGCCAAAGAATTAAAAGTTTAAACTGGAAAACAAAAAAAGAACTGTTACCTACCCAAAACCAAGACTTTTGCTTGGACTGTAGCTCTTTAAATAGCATGACATGGTCCTCGTATGAGTGTGCTCTTCCTCTGCTCTGTCTGGCACCACAGCGTGACAGATGTCAAAGGCTTTGGGAGAGGTGCCTCAGGCTGAACAAATTTCAAGCTCTCTCTGAGAGCACTTTGATATTGAAAGTTGCACACTTGAAATTTCCATACCTTTTTCTCTGCTGTGGTTACAGCTTTTCTGGGCTCTGATAGACAGGAGCTTCAACAACTCATCTCTGCAGGAAGATTTTTAGCCATTTAAGAAGTATAAAATACCAAGGGTTGCATCTGAACTCACCAAGAGGTCTCAGTTCTCACAACTTCAGCAACAGCCTTTGGCTCTGTAATAAATAATATACCCCCTCTTCTAGATCATATTTTGTCAGGTTTATGAATTATAAGCCTAGGAAATACATTTTAAATCTCACTCCTGTACATAGTAGAGTACAATGAATTATTCATGATGATAAAATGCTTTATTGGATTTATTTCCCTTGTTTTAATGAATCATTCATGGACTTTTGGACATTTATCTTACTTGAAGCTGTTCACCAAATACTTCGAAGGAGCAAATTTGAACCAGTAGGTTTCTTGGTACACCATTTGCCTCCAGTGTCCTCAGCCACCTGTAGTTTGTGCTGCACGTACAGCTACACATGCAACAGCACTAATGTAACTCCTTGACTAGATGACTAAATATTAACATAGGACTGAAGGCAGTTATTTGTATAAACCACAGGTATCTCCTGAACAGCCAACTAAAAAGTCCATTTACACCCTGTCCATTGACCAAAGAAGAGTAGAAACAAACATAACTTAGATTTAGTGCCCATCTTCATCTGTCAGCAAAGGCAAGCCATCCAGGTCAAACCATACCTGAACAGAGCATGGAGGCCTGGTGTGTGGAAACGCCATGGCAGCCAAGTTGTCCTCTCCTGGCCTCCAGCCACATTGCAGGTCATTGCAGCATGAAACTACCTCTCCTCTGCTCCAGGGAAACCCAGCTCCTGCTCAGCAATGTGAACACACCATCTGCCACCACCTCACCAAGAAGGGCTGGAAGCCTTAGAGTCCAGGAAAGGCATAAATATGCCTGTGCTCCCTCCGTCCTTGGAGGGCCAGCAGGAAGCACCCAGCAGGTTTGAAGAAGTGGCTGGTAAAATGGTCTTGCCAGCTCTCCTACATGTAAATGGCTCCAACTACAGCCATGTTACAGCCACTGCCTGTCCTCTTGTCACCTACCCAGATGCGGTGGACTCCACACCTGAATGTGTCTCACTGCTGGTGATCAAGGGCTATAGCACCTCTTACTTCTGTGAACACTGAATAAAAGTCACATTGCCCATTTCTCAGCTCAACAGAGACACATCATATTAATGAGGAATGTGCTGATGTGCATTTGCATAGGTACTTTCACTCACCCATCAATGATCAAAATCAACTGTCATGGTAACACTTGCCCTTTGTAACCCCCTGAAGCAGGGCACTGCTGGATAGGGGGCACAGCTGGACTTGCCCAGTGACCTAATGATTCAAATCAGGAATGCCTTATAAAGTTATGTTAGAAGCCAAGAAAAGCAAAGCCTGCAGAAAAATCAGACCCAACTCATGCCCGGCAAAGCAAAGAAAAATGAAACACCTCAAATCCATTAAAGAAGTTACTTGATTTAAGGCAAATACAGATGTGTGGTGGCTATGACTTTTGAAACTTCATAGCATCAAAGTCTAAACAAAGGGGAAAAAGAGGTCCACAGACCAGATGGACTTTGATCCACTTCGGATTCTTCATCCTTAACAGCAAACAAAACCAGCTAGTGAATGAAGTCTACAATGGTGCGTTGTAGCAATTTCAGATTGTTAAGTGTTTGCATGAGAATGAGATTAATATCTTGGTATGTGGGAGAGTCAAGGAATGAGTTGCCCAAGATGAACAGGGTGAACACTGAGTAAGAGCAGAGGGTGGCATAATAGTTACCAGGTGCAGCAAAATTTATCATTGGTTTTACAGTGCAGAGGAATATTCTCTAGGAAATTTCTGTAAACTTCTTGGCTTTATGTGACATTTTCATACCTAGCACATGCAACTCATGTACGTAATCTATTCTATTAGTTTCTCTTGGCTGGGACGGTGAGACTACAAGGGAAATGTTTGGGATTTGGAGGTTTTGGGGGTGTGTTTTGTTTGGTTGGAGTTTTTTCATTGGTTGGTTGCTTTGAGGTGTTTTGTTTTGATTCAGGCAAATCAGAAGGACAAGTGTATTACAGTTCTGCTGATTATTTCTACCTCTCTGAAGCTCTGCCTGGATAAGTAATCAGTACAAGATTACACAGAGGGTGTATTGTAACCCATCTTCTAAAACCAACAGTTGTATCAGTATCACATGTAGTTTGGTAAGTACAGGGAGGATAAAAAGGGAAAAATACAACCATGGTTTTCTCATTAACAGGAAAGTCACTAAAACCAAGACACTGTGCTTTCACCACTGTGAGTGAGGAGGGTTTTTTCTGTTTGAATTCCAAGTCTGTGGAGAACAACGAGTCAAATGCAAAGAAATATTGAACTATCAGGTCACTCTACAGGTCACTTCAAAGCAGGAGCTTCAGCAAGCATTTTCATCCCAACACTTTTGCAACATCTGAAGCAATGTATCAGGTAGGTCCAGATGGCTGCTTCAGCAGCTATGAATTGCCAGTGATGCAAGCCAAAATCCAGGCCATAGTCTGCCTGCTCCATTTGGAATTTTCCCACGGATTAGGCAACAATCCATGGGAAGACTCAAGGTTACTCATACCAGCTTACCAGGATAAATCCTCCTGCTGGTCACCAATTTGAAACATGCAGTGAGCGCTGGGATTTGCGCCACATCTGTTGGAGAGCAGCAAATGTTCCAGCTCACGCTGTACTAGTACTTTGTGCTGCAAGCCTCCACATTTGTGACAAATGATAAGCAAATACAGCCAGCTCTAGAGTCTGTCTATGAACACATGTAACTGTCATCTTCCTTTGTAAGGCTCAGCTGCCTGGGAAGAGAGAACTGATTTCTAAGCATTATCCCTCTAAACATACGCCTGATGTCTTGATAGATTCTCATATTTTGTGTAAACAATAGCACTTGTATCACTTAAAATTGAGAGATAATTATTTCCCATTAGCATGTATTGCTGGATATTTGGGTGGGAGGAATTCAAAAGTGGACGATTCTTTTGATGTTTTTTCTTCATTCTAAATCACAACATTTCAGCCACCTTTGAAGTCTTCAAGTAAACTACATTTTTCCTGCCAAAGGCAGAGTAATGAAGGCTGACAAGATGAGATGTGGGAGACAGCTCCTCATCAGTCACTAGCTTTTCAGGTCAGGGCTAGAATTGAGCCATTAGAAGTTAGAACAATCCCACCAGTGATTTTAAGTCCTGATGCTGTTCTTTTGCTGCATAAAAACACTTAAAAGCAGCAAAGTCTGTGCCTTTTTGCCAGATACCAGGAGTGTTGTATTGTTAGTGCAGACAACTGGGAGGTTCAACTCCTCTCAAATTGTATTCCCAACGTATTTCTGCCACAGACTTGCTAGGTGGCCACAGGCAAGTCACTAAAGCCTCAGAACAAGTTTAGCCTTGAGCATCCAATTATCCCTGTTGCTCTTGCACTTAGAGTTAAGCAAAAACTTACCACCCTAGCAGACTTGCACCCAACAGCCTTCTCTTAATCCAGCCCTAAGGCAAAGCCCCTTCCCATGGGAATGCCATGGGCTAGTAGACACAATAGAGCTACTCCTTAGAGGAAGGCGGGAGTTTGCTGTGCCTGCCTTGGGATCCACAGCCATCGGCATGGGGAGACTTGGGATGAAATCTGGAGAGCAGAGGCCCCACTGTGTTCCAGTATTTCAGCACAAGTCCTGGGAAAACAAGTTGTATGTGTTCTTCTTCCTCAGAAAGTGAGTGCCATCTCTAGAGCGTGTCTCTGCCCCCAAAGGAGGCGACAAACAAGCTATCAGCAAGATGAGAGACAACTTGAAATGAAATCAGACATAGGCTACAGTTTAAAGAGGAAATTGACTTTAATCCAGAGATAGCAACAGAAATCAAAGGCTTGAGTTATCTGCCTTGGCATTGCATGTCTGCCTGCTACTATAAGCAAATGCTTTTCACTCCACTAAATGTTTTACCGATTTCCATACACAGTTAGCAGCCTCTGCCTATACAGCTGCCCTCAAACCACAAACTTGGGAGAAATTCATGACAGCTTGCTAAAATGCAGCTGGCAGATCTTGCTTCAAAACACACCACAAAACCCAAATCTCCATCACCCACTGGTGCCTCTGCTCTAACCAGAGCAGTCCCTGGCAGGTGGCTGGCCAGTGGCCAGAAAGAAAACAGAAAAGCATCTCCTAGTGCCATAAATGATCTTTTTATTTTTCAGTCCCAAAAAGATATTTTAAATAGCAAAAACTCCTACTGTGTGTTTATGACTTGCTTTTGTTAATACCTTGGTCTACAGATGTCCATCTGTACCATCAAGTCAATAAATCCATCTGTCCTAGGCACAGGTAGAATTAAAAACCGAATCACTGACATGCAAACAGTTGGGTAGAAGATACCTGCAGGGAAAGAAGACTGCTTCAAGCATTCATATGAAGCCTGGAATCTAAACCAAATGATAAGGCTGCTAAGGTGGTCACTAGATACATCTCCCTCCTCTGGGCCAGTTCAGGAACTAGACATTGTAAGGAGAGCTGCAGCTCTGCTCCCTCCTTCCTGGGGACACAGCTCTACCGTGAGGCGCCTGCTGCTGTGAAAGCCGTGACTGCAGTGGAAATGCAGCAGGAACAGCACAGCCATACAGAGGAGGAGAGATGTGCACCCCAATCTACGCCCTGTATTCCACTGCCTTACTCACTGCCTCCCAGGTTGCTCTTCAGCACAAGGCTCAGTAGAGGACACGCACGCTGGGATGTTGAGAACTAAGTGATTCAACAGTTGCCTAAAACTGCTTAAAGATTATTTACCAAAATGATGGAGCCAAACTCTTCTCCGTGGTACCACATGACATCACAAGCAGCAGCAAGAATGTTGGAAGGTTCAGGATGGATATCAGGAAAAACAAACCAACCAGAAACATCACAGGTGAAGTACTGCAGGACCAGAATAGGCTGTCCATAAAGACTGTGGAATGTCTGTTCTTGGAGGTTTTCATCACCGGGCTAGGTAAAAATCACAACTGACCTGCTTTGTGCTGGCTGCAGTCCTGCCTCCAGTGGGAGGTTGGACAAGATGACCTCCAGACTCCCTTCCAAGAAATGTTGTGTGATTCCTGGTTTTCCATCAGAACACAGGTTACTTCCAGTTAAGAACAAGCACAAGTAAAGGGCAGTGTCATGGCCTTAATTTGTGAAATAAAGTTATTTGGCACCAAAAAAATAATCTTTTATTAATATCAGCAAAACTGTATTAATCTGCATCTTAACATGATGAAATGATGCTGCTGCCATAAGCTCTATTTCTGGACACAGAGGTATGATCCCCTGGTCTGCTTCAGTCTGGGTTCTGCTCTGTAAAACTGCAGTATAAGGTGGTATTTCTCAAACACCTGGAATGAACAGGAAGCTGCATTTATTGAAAGCACCTAACGACAACAAATGGGATTTCCTTCTAGGACAGTCAAGTTGTTTTACAGATCTGTTACCCACTGAACGTGTTCCAATTAACTGTTAATTCATTTGCTCACCCTTAGTTCAGCCCCACAGGAGTGTCGGCAACCTTTCTTCAACACAAGTTCTGCCACTCTGGGAGTTCAACTGCTGCCATTCTCCTAAGTCTACCCAGATTTTTCATCTCAGCCACTCTGGGGAAACTCAATTGACAAACAGAAAAATGGTACCTTGAAACCATTTCCTCCTTTATCACACATTCCTCCTTTAAACTGGCCAGTATTTTTGACTTAACCCTTTAAGTTTCCCAAGCTGAAAAGATGTGCAGAATTCAATGCAAGTGACATGCCACAACTTTGACGCTAGTGACAAAAAAAATGACTGACACACCATTTGAAATTTTATCTTCCCTAAAGTAAAGAAACAAAGCAGACATAAGGGACTATGCAGATTAAATGCTAAAAAAAGCTAAGATAAAAAAAGACATATACAATCCACATCACGCCCAGCACAGATATTGTATGGAATATCCTCAGTCGATTTATAGCAACCTAGCTCATTATGCTCGAGTGAGCCACACAGATTTACTCCAGTCAAAGATTAAGCCCATTAGATCTATTTTCCATCTTTAAGATATCAGCTCAGACAATGATATAGCTCTCTGCCAAACAATCTTATGAATCCCATTTTATATAGCCTGTAGCATGTCATAGAATGATTTGCATTGGAAGGGACCTTAAAGATCATCTAGTTTAAACTCCCCTGGCCTTGAACACTGCCAGGGATGGGGCAGCCACAGCTTTTGTGGGCAATCTGTGCCAGGGCCTCACCACCCTCACAGGGAAGAACTTCCTCCTAATATCGAATCTAAATCTCCCCTCTGTCAGTTTAAAACCATTACCCCTTATCCTCTCAGTACATGCCTTTGTAAAAAGGCTATTCAGCTTATGTCAGCATCATCACATTAATCACAGCCATGGGCATTTGTCTAGCCCAGCTGCAGCAGCAAGAGGCTGAAACACGTACTGGCACAGTCAGACCAACACCACCATGGCATCACATGCACCTTGCCATCCTGGTTAGCTTCCTAGAGTTCTTACTGACACGCCACGGATCTTCCGAGAAGTTTCAGATTTTCATAACCAGCCTTCTTGTTTTGTGAGACAGAGCTACTGTTGCCTGTTTGCTTTCATTTGCTGGCTTTTCCTCCTCCTGAGCTAGTGCAGATAGTGCAGAGATCCTGCTTCAGAGCTGTCAGAGCATCAGAAAAAGCCCCAGTGCTCAGCACAAGGACTGAACCATCTGGCCATATCACTCACCTCCAAGCACTGTCATTACCTTAATCTCTGACTCAGAGCAGCTTTGGAGAATAGGGACCAGATCAACCCCAGCACTGACTGCGGGAGAAAACAGTAAGAGAGGAGATGCTGATCAAGGAGCAGGTAACAGTCCTACAGCCCTATGATCACACAGATGGATACCCTCTGCTTCTCCTCACTGAAAAATAGTCTCTTTCTGGAGAAACGAAGCAAGAAGGATCAAGCCCTTGGTTATCACAGGAATTAGAAGTCCTCATTACTTTGAGGGGAAGGATTTCACCCTGCTGCATATTACAGCACCCAAATTACATGCTTATCTTATAGTTCAGAAGGAAGTCTCAAAGCCTAAAGGCACACTGAAGACCCTGTCATCTTCCCCACTCTTGTTTTGAAAATGCAGCATTTCATAGGCTCTCTGTCAGACCCAAGTTCCTTTTCCTCTGTCAACATGACCAGAGTTCATCAAGAATCGCTCTGATAACAGACTTGTATAAGCTATACACTTTGGCCTCCGCCTGCCATTAACCCCTGCCAGGATGGCTGACATCAGTCTGTTTTAGTTCTGCCTCAAAATAACATGAAAAAGAAAGTACAGCCTTGCAGCAGCTGTACAATAGAAGTTCTGTACAGCACTTAAGCATCTCTAGTCCTTTTGTAACCTCCTATCACCTTTTGTAGTCTTTCAAAACCTGAAGCAATTTTTCAAACAAAAAAGAAAATAGTGCCTTTTGCATGAGGAAAATGAAAAGCAACTCAGTTTTCTGTGTAAAATACCAAAAATAAAACAATAATGTCAGTGAGTAGGGAAATGCCATTGGAAGTGACAGAAGAACAGCTCATCCACACTTTAATGGATGGGCACAAATATGCTGCTCCAGTAAAAAGAAGGAACAAATCCTGCTTGGGAGCATAAAGCAGAGTTGTTCTCCTGACTCTTATTTTACACTCACAACTAGAGTCAGTATTACTGTCTGATGGCCTACTCAAATGTGCAGGATGTTTTCAGCTGCTGAGGACAAAGAACTCACTGTGAGCACTCTCACAGTGGCTGCAGATATGGGCAAACACAGTGAACTCACACTGTGACATCCTGGTATTTGATGCTCCCAGCCTTTGGCCAAACTAAATGCATTAAAAATGGGATTTGTCTCTTACATGTTGTTGCCCCAAGTGAGCAGCGTGCAATGGTCTTGCAGGCCACCCACGTCTTGGATGAAGGATCACATGAATGCTTCTCTGTGTCAGCAGCAAATCTCACAACTGTTGAACACCACCACAGACATCTTCAAAGAGCCTCTGTCTCTGTAACTACTGCCTTGGAAAACATCAGCCTTCAGCTGAGTACCATGTCTCTAGGAAAGCCCTACAGATGCCTTGTCCAATATTCAGCCCTGACGTAATGGCTGAAAGACCAGGGAACTGTTTGGCTTGGTTTCCAGTTTATATCACAAGACCATTGTACATGTGGGTGTGCAACTTCCAGCTTTGAGTCAAAACTTATTGTGCCCCTCCCTCCCCAGCTCTCATAAAGGGCTTACAAAAGATGCTGTCCCATGCTGCCCCTGTTATTAAAGACTTTACAATGGACGATTCATCAAGCAATCTTTTCTTCTTTTGATTCAATTATGAAAGTCCATGACTTACATGACTGCACAGCATGTTCTTTCAACACCACTTCAATTAACCAATCTTGTTCTTGTTCCTCTCTTTTCTATACTACCTAAATTTTCCACATCCCAAATGGTACTTTGTTTGGACAATGTAAATAGTATCAGTAGTTTGAGTATAACCAGGCCACATTTGCAACAGTGTGACAGAAATTAAAGGTACAAAGTCAGTCATAATAAATCACACACAACAGGAGCTCTACACTAAGATTTAGTCTAAGCTCCTTCACAAAAAAAAAAGGGTAAATAATCCATCTTAGAAAGTCTTTCATGTCAAATTACAAACCAGTCAGTACCTACAAATGCTAAGAGGGCTAGTGAAAAAGGTAGACTCAGACGTACCTGGATTAAATGCTGTCTGAAGCTTCACCAAGCTCCCAGATGCTTGGTCTTGAGATGCTCCCACAGGTTTTGGAGTCCTGGTGGCAACTCTGCACTTCTTATCCTCCTATGATCTCAAAGTAGCTACAAAGTCAGTCCATAGCATTTGGCCAGTACAAGAGAGCTGGAACCAGCACACAGCAAAACTTTATCAAATTACTTAAATGGCTCAAATGTAACTGTAGTTTTGCCAGAGGGTAAAAGTCAAGATTGGCAATGGTGGCCCCATTCCTCATGACAGTAACAGGCAACACTTGCTATTATTTCTTTTCTTGGTTTCCAGTTCTTTCCTTTTCAACTAAGTTTATATCCATTACATCCCACATCCATAGCTGACCGGTTCAATCTGTTATACCCATTGCTTGGACCAGGAAGTACTGACTTTACATCACAGACCATAGCTTTTAATGAGAAAACAAGATGCAAGCAATTCTGCTCCCTAATCTGTCAAGCTTAGCTATTCTTATTAAGAAACCAAACCAAACCCACAAACATGTAGAAATTGGAAAATCTGTAAAACTGGAAAAAAAAAAAACCCAAAACATTTGCTTATGGCAGCTGAATAAGCTGCATCTCCTAGAAGTTTTAGAAGCACAGATATAAGGCAAGAGTATGGATATGTGCTTTTTATGTGACCCACAATTTTATTCACAGGGCTTCCCTCCCTTACCACACAGTCAGGAGATAATGCTTCTCAGCTATAAAAATGAAAGTTTCTCACAGGGACTTTAAATGTCCGTTATCAACCTATCAGAATTTTCTATATCATCTATATGCATTTGGCAAGTTATACTATTTCCATAATGATGCAATAGGAAAAGAATGGTCAGGATGTTCTTAAGACACAGAGGAACAAGAGATGCAATCTTGCATGAAATCCCTTTCATCCCTAGAAGTTACAAGGCATTCTCACTCCATCACTGTGCTTTTAACATCTCCAATCAGCATTTAACAGAACAACCATGCACAACTTTTATTTCTATTGCTCCATTCCAGGATGCCAGCAGAAAGCATGGGGAAATTGTGTGAACGTCCAGGAAGCAAGAGCATCTCTATTCAAGAGCCACTGAAGACTAGAGACAAAGTATGATAAACTTTAAAGCTCTAACAGGGTATTAAGTGCAACTCCACATGTGCTCCAAGTGGCTTTCTCCACCAGCTTTATATCAGGGCTCAACTCCTTACACACACACAGGGAAAAGAAAGCAAACAAAACCAAAAACATCCAAAACCAGTAAAATCCCACAACAACCCCAAAGGAAGAAAAAAAATCTATATAAATAATTAAGCCTGAAAAAAAGACCCAAAATAATAAAACACTTATTCAAATTAAAATCTTATAATACCAACCTTTATTCAAGACAGGCTGAAAAGAAATACTTACTAGTACTTCACTGACCCTGAAAATACAACTCAAAAATATCCTACTTAGCCATTATTAATCACTTTAAAATGAGCTGAATGAGCTCCAGCTTATTTCAAGTATGTATAAATTTAGAAGCAACAGAGAACCCTTTTATAATTTTGATATGTGTGCATATAGACACACATATTATAGATATAAGTCATGTATATATATATACATATTTTGCTGCCACCTTGTGAACAGTATCTGAATAAGGAGGCTTAGTTCATACACACCCAATTCTGCCATCTTCATTTACATTTACCTCAACTGACGTTAGCATTGATACCTTTTGCACAGGTACTTGATGTGACAAAGAATGGCTGACTCAGATGCTCAGTGAAGAAAACCTTAAAAGGCTGTATAAAATCCTCCACAGTTTCCATACACTTTTATGTCACATTTTATTGCCACAGTTTATTGCCATAATAGAAAATATAACTAAATTCTTTCTGATAAAAAAATTGCAGCTTTGCATCCAAGTTGTATAACTGTCTTCAAAACTGAATAAGCTGGTGTCTGTAAAACAAAGAATAAAAGATTAAATACATCTGATGAAGTATTATGTTTAACCACACTGCGGTAAGGAATAGTAAGCAAAACCCAAAACCCAAAACAAAGCAAAAGCACACAAAAAAACCCCACCAAAAGTTACCTGCGTTTGTTGTCTTATCTACCCCAGAGAAAACCAAATTAAAAACTACCAACTTTGCAAAATGTTTCCATTTCTCCACAAAGATAAGTCAAAAGGAGGGGAGAAATCACACATTCCTCATACAGTATTCAAAGCAGCACAGAATTTAGTTCAGCATCCCCCACTTCCTAACATGGTTGTGTTCATCTACCAAGATGATGCCTCAAGTTCCCAGCTGTACAGATAGCACTTATTAGCCTTATCCTCAAAAATATTTAATCTAAACATTAAAGTCAAAATTGTGCAGAGAACATCTCTCAAGAAAACACAATCACCTGAGCACTTGACATGAGTCCAACAGGTTCAGTTCTGCTCTAGAAAGCTGTAACATGCAGTGCTTTCTTATCTTTATCTTTGGGAAAGAGTATCAAGCTCCTTATTTTCTATTTCTCAAGTAACAAACTACACCACGGTCACTAGGTGAGGAAAACGAGACTATTACACCCGCATTCTTGATAAGAGTGCCAATTAGCAATTAGTTAACATTGTACTTACCGCTTCTGCATCGTGCTCAATCCCAATGTCATGGTGCTCCCGTTCATCATCCCGAAATTGCTTTATTATCTTTAAAAATAGCATTAATTAATAAATCTACTTCACAGAGAAGTCAAGGCAGCCAGAATACAAAACTATATGCTGTTGACCATTGCAGGCACCTGAGGCTCAGGTACCTCAAAAACTTCTCAAAGACCTGTATCTCCAGTCCAGCAAGAAGGGAATTATTTACAGCATTCCCCAAACCTAAAGATCTTTTAATATTCTCAAAAAAAAAAAAAAAGTCTGTAGAAACCTAGCTGCTGGTTTAATGTATCACTATCTTTTCCACTGTCTCAGGAAAATCTATACTTGTAGTAACTTGTTACAGTAGTTTCACACATACAAATAATTCTCACAATTAAGATAATGAAATTAAGGTCCCTGCCTTGCCAGGAGTTCTGTTATCTCCTGTTAAGCCAACAGGGCTTCTGTCCATTCTATCATACCCTAAATAACACTCTTTTTCCCGTTTTAATTTTCCAACTGGGCAAAAAAGGTTTAAAGAATTTTCCCTCAAGGTGCCTGCATCACTGTGATTAAGCTTAAAGTGCTCAGCATTTACAGACACCCAAGCACTGGCCCTACTCAACAGATGTGCATTGCTTTTGGTTTCATCACTGGTCCTCCTCATACTGTCACTGTGAATAACCCTCTGCTGCTTCGCTTTTTCTGTTTAGTTTGTGCCCTCTCAGTTTATAGCCTTTGTTTTCAGTGGCAGTATTTTAAGGGAAACGTGCACAAGGCTGTGCATGTCAGCAGAATCTGGGTACTATTTCTATAACAATAAGAGACTGTGGAGCAACCAGATTTGGCTACATGGTAAGCTATACACAACTGAACATACAAATAGTCAGCAAAGTTGGAAATGAACTTGTGGACCCTAAAGCAAACTCCTGCAAACAGCGCAAACGAGCTCAACGTGCTGCATGTGGAAACAGGTCAGTCTCCCACAAACACCCCAAAAGAATGAGGCCTAATTTGATACCTAAAATACTTAGGAAATAATTTTCTTGCAGAGCTTACAAGTATTAGCTCCTTACATGCTCTGAACAGTATATTCAAGGCTAGAATGTGAATGGGGTGATGGTCAACAGCTGGCTCAATATGAGACAACAGTGTGCCCTGGCAGCCAAGAGAGCAAACCACATCTGGCCTGCAGCAAACACAGCATGACAAGCTGCTCAAAAGAGGGGATTAACCTGCTGTGCTCAGTGTTGGTGTGGCCTCACCTCCAGTACTGTGTGAGGTTCTGGGCCTCATAGGTTAAGAAGGATGTCTGAGTGCATTCAGAGTTGGACAACAAAGCTGCTGAAAGGGCTGGAAGCCATGTCCTGTGAGGAGCAGCTACAGACTCTGGGCTGGTCTAGTTTGGAGAAAAGGAGGCTGAGGGCTGCTCTTCACAGCTGCCTGAAGAAGGGAAGTGAGGGAGGTGCTGAGCTCTTCTCCCTGGGATCGAGTGACAGGACACATGGGAACAGTTCAAAAGGGAGGTTCAGACTGGGCAGTAGGAAGCATTTCCTTACCAAGAGAGTGGTCAAACATTGGAACTGGCTTCCCAGAGATAGTCAATGCTCCAAGCCTGTCAGTGTTTAAGAGGCATTTGGACAATGCCTTTAATAACATGCTTTAGCTTTTGGTCAGCCCTGATTTGGTCAGGCAACTGGACTGGATGATCACCATATGACCCTTCCAACTGAAATATTCTATTCTAACTGTATAATCACAGCCATTACAAGCAAAATGTTACTACACAATCTTATTTTCTCCTTTTGTTTCCCCTCTAAACCCTTCTGCTCAACTAAAATTAAAGCATAGCTCCTCCAATAAAAGGGAAATGCTGAATTATTGAAACCATGTTGAAGTTAATCCAATATACATTTGAATTTTGGTGCTTGATAAATTTAATGCTGCTGAAGAATAAAACATCCCTTTAAAGTTTCTGTAGCCATCAGTATTCTAAGTGATAGAACAAAAAGAGAGCTACTGTAAACTCTATGAACATATTATTTTTAAAGACTAAAGTCACAAGAGATAACCTAACAAATTTGCTAAATTACTTTTTAAGTCATAGTTACATACCTGTAATAGTTCTTTGTACTTTTCTGGATCTTCTTCCACAAGCGTTCGGATCTGGTTATTGTAGTGATCTGATATACTCTCTTCCACTGCCACTGTGCAAGCCATTGCACCTTTCTTCCCAAGCAAAGCACTTCCAGCCCCTGTGATTGTGGTACCAAACATATGAGAACACTGAAACCTGAAGCAATGCAAACAATTTACACATTTGAGGACTTCACAAAACAAAAAGAGCAAGGCAAACTCACCTAAAACAAAACCTGCTATATTCCAAAAAGGCAGTAAGACAGTAGGTCGAACTCTGTATGCAACCATTAGCTCATTGAACTTTTTCAGGTGGTCTTTTTCTTGATTCCACATTTGCTGGAAAAGAACCAGATCACAGTAAAGTGTAAAACCAGGAAAGCTAAGCATTTCCAATAAAACTAATAAATACAAAGAAAACCAAAATGGCTCGGGCCACTTATACTTTGGTTGCAGAGGCAGCACTAATTACAAAGAGTTAATGGTTAAAAATGCCAGATGAGGATAGTTACAAAAAGACAACGTAAAACACATTTACAAAGTAAGTCTTAGTGACAACACTAAAGTAGCTGTAAGTACTGCACCTCCCTTATCAAGTAATCCCACCTCTCTTCACAAGCTGCATGTCTCAAAGTGTTTTGAAGATGGCTAGCTATCTTACTACAAAAAACTGCCACTTTTCAACTTCATCCATCCGTTGTTAACCAAATGCAAATTAAACACAAGCACAGCGATCGCTCTTAGCTCCACTAACCTGGATAATGGGTCCCACGCTCGATCTCCCCAGGACGGCCATCTGCCCCGCGTAGATGCGGTTTGCCCCGTACTCCCCCGCGTGGTCCACCCGGATGATGCGGTCTATGACGGGCCTGTTGATGCCCTCCAGGCGCACCCGCGTGCTGCAAAGCCGGAGGGACCCGCCGACGGCGGGCAGAACCCATCTGCCCCGGGGACCTGCCGGAGAGACAACGGTGACGGGAGCTCTGCTGGGCCAGGCCCCCGTCCGAGGCGGGCGCTGCTACCCGCGGGGCCGGGCAGCCTGAGGCGGCACCCCGACATGTTGGGGGGTGCTCGGTCAGGCGCCGGAGCCGAGCCCATACCCGCCCCGCAGCACAGGGGCCGGCACCTCCCCAGCGAGCGCCGTACAGCCGGGGCTGCCCCGGCAGCTGCCACCGCCATCCCGCTGACCTCCGGCGCATCGCAGCGCAGCGACGTCATCACCGCGGGCCGCTTCCCGCCCCCATTCCGCCCTATCACGATTCCCATTTGCTCCCCAGCACTGCCGCCCTGGACAGCAGAGCTGTCAGTCAGTGCTGGCGTCCCTGGCTGCCATGGCAACGGGGGAAGGACACCTCCTGAGAGGCTGCTGCGGGTCAGGCGCCCCTAGCGGCGGGGAGGTGCCGGCCGAGGCTGCACCCGTAGCCAGAGCAAACTGATCTGAACATCAGACATTAACGTCCAGTAAATCACTATTTAACAATATAATTTCTTGAAAATGAAGTCAGAAAACATTCCAATACATGTTATAAAAAGAACAGTCTCTCACGTATTAACTGTGTACTACTGCAAATTTAAAATCTTGAACACAACCCTGCACAGAAAGTCCTTAAGCACAATCTATAAATAAAGAAAAGGTAGTGGTCTACTTGGAAATACTATTCTCTCCAAACCACACAGCTCCTGTAGTTCATTTAAGTGAGAAGAAATGTGAATTTGAAGGGTACTGACACGTAAGTTTCTGAAGGCTGTATTTCCAAACTATAACTTATCTCTCATTATTCACATTTTAGAACAAAGAGAACAGTAGTCAGGATGTTTGTATAAGGATAAAATACAAGTAACAATGGCATACTTAACACACTGAAACAACAAAAAAGGCACTCCACAGCAGTGAGGCTGGTACCTGAGCAATGGCATTTGCTGGCTTGCATGGTGGTCTCTTCCAACTCCCAGTGTTTATTCAGAGTTCTTTTATCAGCTCTTTTCTCTGAGCCCTTGTGTGAAATTATCCAGTGTTCAACTGCACTTGCTATTTCAGAGCAAAATAAACACCAAAGTCTCTCCTCTGAAAATAGTTAGAAATTCGATTTCAAACGCATGCCGTATTTTCTTCTACGTAGTATTTGGAAATACTGACATATGTCTCTCTTTTGCTTTGGTTTCAAGAGAAGTGAGTTAGAAACATGTAAAGCCGCACCTTCTTCCTCCTCCCTCTTCTTAAGGCGTAATTTGTAGAAACAGTACAAAATTCTTAAACAGTTTCAGTTCTGATCACATTTTACCCAAAACCCCTGAAAAAATAGTGACTTACCAAACCCTAACACCCCTGACATTGTAGCAGCAATAGTGTCTTTCCATACAATTTTTTTGCAGAGGTCTAGCACAGTATATATTAGCTACATTTCCAGTCCTTGAAACTTTAAGGCCCACTAGAACAATCAAAACTAAGACCACAGGTGTCCATCAGATAGACCACAATGCCAGGGTGCAGTCAGCTGCTCAGTTTTTAGGTGCTGCATGTGCTTCTACTCTTATCTAGTGGTTCTGTGAGTTTGGGGAAGTCAAGTTCTTCTGGCTTTTTGTGGTTTTCAAGGATGCCTCTGAGCTTCTGTTATCTTCCTGATTAAGAACAGCTTGTCACGACTCGCCTGGAAAGAATAAAAAGTAGGCTCTAGATTAAAAGAAGTTATCAATGAACAGCTCATTTCTTTATTAGAAATAAATGCACTCACTACATTGCACTCTCATTAGCGACTCCCAGCACACTCTCAACTGCCTGAATCATGTTAAGTTTATTATAGTCTTAGCTTCATCTATCTCACATTAACAGTTCTGTGTTGAGCCTAGTAGAAGCAGCTCACACACCTGGAAACTTAAGCCTGTACTTCCAAGAAGCTTAAGAACAACAAGCAAACAAAAATAAAAAGCATTCAAGGATTTTCAGAATTCCTAACCGATTTGGGAACCCTTGAAAAAGCAGCAAGGCTTTTGCTGCTATATTCCTTCCTGGTCAAAAAGCTCTCCCCAGCACAGTGTTTTTCTAAGGATGGGTTGTTAAATGCTGTATCTAAAAGAAGCACACACCAGGAAAAGGGCTGTTTCCTAACAAAGTGAAAAGACTTACTAGTGAGGCTAGGTTCTGGCTAGTGCAGAGTTAGACAGACCACGGTATATGAACTTTGTCAAACATGGCAGCAGCTTCTGATGGCCACAAAGCAGCAAGTCTGCACTGGCACTGTTCTCTGAAGAGCTAGTTAGTGGTGACTTGCTCTACTCTGAGTACCTGCTGCAAGCAGTGCTGGACCTGCCCTCAGGAATAAGACCAGATACAATGCAGTAGAAACATCAGGCTGGAAGGAAGGTGTCCTGTGTTCAGCTGTAACCGTTATTTTTCTCCTTCTTAGTAGCTGGTGCAGTGCTGCATTTTGGATTTAGTCTGAGAACAATGCTGATAAAACGCCAATGTTTCAGCTGTTGCTCAGAAATGCTTACCCCAATCAAGGGCTTTTTAGTTTCGTGCTCTGCCAGTGAGGAGGAGTACAAGAAGCCAGGAGGGAGTCTCCTGGGAGGGCAGATCGCTGCTCAGGTCCAGCTGAGTATCGATCGGCAGGTGGTAAGCAACTGTACTGTGCATCACGTGTATATTGAGTTTTTTTTCCTTTCCTTTTTCATTTTATATTCTCTCCCCTTGTTACTTCCCTTAACATTATTATTATTGGTGGTAGTAGTAGTAGTTTTATACATTAGTTATTGGATGTTCTTATCTCAACTCATTGGGTTTACATTCTTTCGATTCTCCTCCCAACTCTGTCAGGAGCAGGGAGGGAAAACGAAAGAGAACTGAGGGAGTGGCTGTGTGCTTCTGAGTTACTGGCTGAGCTTAAACCACAACAGAAGGGTAGGGAGTTGGGTGCCTGATAATGAGAGTGGAGAAGGAAATTGAGGTGGGTATTGCGTGAGATGGAGGAGGGGACAGGAAACACAAGATTCACGTTCTTGTTTGGCAGAAAAGAAACCCATACAGATGGGTGTATTTAAGCAAGATAATATATAAAGAACAGGAAGACTGCTTCTCAGAGGCATCTCTCATGCATGTATGTTGCCTCATACAATCAGACCTTGTTGCAGGTGCAGCTGATACCCAAGAAAACCAACTAGAGTGAGAAATATTAGTGCTTTGGTTATTTTTCCTGTATAATTTGCAAAACATTCTTCACCGTCTGTGCAAACACTGAGTATCCAGATCATGAAAACCGGTGCTCCTCTGCATGCTCAACTACTGACACTATAAAGAAAACTTCAGGGGTACAGAAAAGTGGGTCAAATCTTACCAGAACCAGTTGCTCCCTCAGCTGCTCAACCACTCGTTTGTGTGCTCCAGCCAAGGCCATAAAATAGAACAAAATGATGCTGCGAACAACAAACCAACGCTGTGTATTAGCATCACCCAAACAGAATTAGTCAGAAAAAGACTGTTACAGGCTGGAGGAACTGTCAGTTTGTGCATCTGCTGCTGGACAAAAAGCTGCTGGAGAAAAAATATAATCAATACACAGCTGGGGTAGATATGACATAGCTCTGCTCAAAAGCATTTGCTGAGAAATCTGTGCTGCCAGCAGGCAGGGACAGAGTGCAAGGGAGCATAGAGGCATGGCCACTTTTCAGATGTTACAGGTTGTGTTCTGACAGCACTCTCTAGGCTTGTCAGTTCCTGCCCTGCTCAAAGTGTAGGTATGAGGGGGGTTTGCTCCTTAGAAATTAAGTTTAATGAGGTTTCAATGGAGTAACTCTTTGCTCCCATTGGGGTTTCTAACTATGGTAAGCAGCTACAGATCAGAACTGCAGCCATTTCTTACAGCACATATTCCAGATGTAATCTGTGACACAGATTATTCACAGTGCATTAAAAAATGGAGAGCAGTAGCAAGAATTATGATAGCACAAATGCCTATATAAACCACATATTTTCTACTCCAAATAATAATCAGTACGGTAGGAATGCGAGTCATCCTCCACTTCTTACACAGGCTTTATGATAAAGTAAAAAAAAAAGAAATAAAAAAGTTAAAAAAGAGGAACTGGTTATTTCCTGTGCACACAATAACATGGTCAGTTCAGGAGAACACATAAACATGTGTTATGGAAGAAAGTGCTGGGTGCAGTCTGAAATAAACTGAATGGTTTCTCAAGTGTAAAAAGTATCAGGTAACAAGGCTCCAAGGTCTGAAAACAGTTAGGTTAAATTTAAATGCAAAAAAAAATCATTTAAATGTAGGGAAAAACAGTCTTTTATACTGGAGTGATCAAACACTGGAACAGGTTGCCCAGAAAGGCTGTGAAGTTCCTCTGTCTTCAGAGATATCCAAAAAATCTATTTGGACACTGTTCCTGAGACCTACTTGATCCTGTTTTTAACAGGAGGGTTGGATTAGATGATCTCTACAGCTGACCTCCAACCTTGAAAATCCTATGGTTCAATACTGATTTTTACTGTTTTGAGGGGTTGGTTTGTTGTGGGTTTTTTAAACCAAGATTTGCAGATAGGATTTGTGATCATAAGGTTTCAAATAGTAATTTGCAGAATGATTCACAGTTAACACTTTTGAGAAAGACAAGTGTGGAATATGGGACATGAAAGAGGAAATGGAATAAAGCTATGAGCATCAGCATATGGGCAGAGCTGAGGATTCATGTGGGCTTTGATGCTTTTGAACGCAGGTGGAAAATCTGGTCCAATAACTGTTTGGTATCAGCTCAGTAAGGAAGGCAATGAACCATAGAACTGCATGACTGAACCAAGTCTCCACAAAACTCACCAAATGACCACAAAGAAAGGCACTGCAAAGGCTTCTGATGCTATGCCATGAAAGACCTGCTGCAGACCTGTTGGAAACCCAAGTATTGTATCTGGAACAACTTCCCATGAAGTGTTAAAACTCCTGAATGGCCCACATGCCTTGGAGGAGGGGATACTGTCAAAGAAACAGAACAGAAAGGAAACGCTACACCAAAATGTAAAGATAAAATAATCCAACACAAGCCCAGCACCATTTTGCCAATGGGGTAAAAGTATCTTTAAAACTATGATTTTTGTTTATACGAACTGTTATAGTTTGATTTATAATGCACCATATATTTTATTCCAATTTATCATTCCAAAGATGTGTCTCTCTTTTTAGGCAACTGACAACCTTAGAACAAATATCAACTTCATAGAAGTTAAATTGTCACTTACTGTGCTATGCTGATTCCCAAAGGAATAAAAGCCAAGATGAGCCCAATCAGCAGCACCAGCAAGAAGAAAAAATTGGAACTTGATGCTCTGATAGGTCTGGCTGCAGGTTTGCATGTGTGTATCAAACTAATCTGAAGAAGGAAAGTGAGCAAGGCTGTTAGAAGTACATCTATATACATACATTCAAGTATAATTTCCCCACCAACTGGATTTTCCATTCACAGATATGCTACCTGCTACCACATAACCATCCTTTCATTGATGTACATGCATTGAAGAGGGCTACAGCAAGAATGCTTTACATTCTGGTAAAAGTCAGGTGTTATTTGAGTTATTAATAATAACTCCATATTATATTAATTGAATAATAATTTGAGTTATTATATTCAAAATAACTCTGGTATAAGTTATTTTGAGTAAAAATTTGATCCAGAGGGCCTCAAACACCTGCAGAGTCAACTGACATTTGGTGTATGATCCATGGCACAACCATCAGCTTTGTTCTGCCACATCTTCACTGGATACATCCCCTCTTGTAAGAGCTAAAATATCAGCAAGAATTTGACGAACATGAGGAGTTGTGCAGTCAGAGAACAAAGCTTCTGATGTGCAGAAATCACATCTTGAGCATCCAACCCAGTTTAAATCTTCCATTATGCTTCCAAATCTTCAGTAGCTTGGCAAAATTTTCGCCAAGTTCTAAGATGTGTTGCTAGTAAATAGATTATTGCAGGAAAATGCTATAAACACTTATAATTAAGTTTTATTATATAAAAATGTTTTACTAAAAATTCTACCTTCTCTTAAAAGCAAAAAAAAACCCTACAGAAAATGGAATGCCATTGCTTTATTTACAGAACACCACATCCTTTGGTGTTTTTAGGGGTTTTTATTTTACATCAACTGCGTATCTGTATTACAAAATCCACAAAAATGGGCTCAGTTTTCTTTGTTTGCCACACACTTTCATTACCTTTTTAATGTAAAAGATGATGAAGTACTTTATAGTTGCTATTGCAGGAAGAAGTGGTGAAAAAAAGGTTCCAATCCAGCAGATAGTTTGCCCATAAATAATTTCCAGGACATTGTCAGAAATTCTAAATTCCTGCAATCCATACCACTGAACTAGCTTGCAAGACCAATGAGTAACTAACAACCTAAAACCAAAGAATATCATTAGGTCTACATTGAAATCATAAAGCTTAGCTGAATTCTAACACATTTGGAACACACAGACATTTAGCATTTAAGCAGTAGACAACACAAAAATGTCTGAAGAAAGAAAAGACTCAAATATGAAAAAATACACAGCCATCTGATTAGCAAACACGTATTCAAGCCACCAGATATATGTTTATGTTCTATTTTAAAACTGGTAGCTTGGCTAGAAACATTGGGAAATAGTAACAGACAAAAAAAAAAGAAAAACAAAAAAAGGAAACTGTTTCATATGTCATCTGCAAATGTATGTTTAAAAGGCAGATACTTACTTTCTAGGAAAGTCCACAAACAGGGTCACAGCAAGAATTATCATAAAATCAAATATCGTCAGTTTATACATTTCTTTCCCAACTTCAGTTTCCCAGCACTATAAAAACCAGTCAGGAAAAACAAGATCAGGAGCTCAATAACAAGTGAAAAATAAATCTGTCAATCACCGAGGCAACAAACATCTCAGACAGATAACGCTATAACATTCCAACTGTATTAACTCCCACATCTAATATATTTAAGTGTTTCAGGGTTTCCATGATGAGCTTTTTGTTTGTTTTGTTGGGTTTGTTTGGTTTTGTTGTTGGGTTTGTATTGGGGTTTTTTGAGGAAAGGCCATTTGTCTAATTGGAGCAAAAGGCAGTAACACAACTATGTCTAAACCAAAGCTACTTTAAACAATTCCTATGGTAGTCAGAAAGTCTATTATCCAAATGATAATACATCCCCCTGAACTAATTCTAATCAGTTTTACACAAAGAAAAGATAAACATAACTGTACTGGTTTGCACTGAGCAGTAGGAATCAGCACCAAGCATAACATGAATGCAACCTCACGTCTGATTCTGAATAGCTCCAGACAAGCAAGTCTCTTGGAAAACAAATCTGTGTTCACAAGTTCAGACAATTAAAAACCAAGATAAATCTGCTTACAGGATAGAGTTTGTAATTGTATCCACAGGCCTTACACTCATCAGTGTCACAGTAGGAGATCTGACTCCACAGCGAGAACAAGAGAACACCAATATTGGCCAACCGCACGAAGACACACCTGGAAAAAAGGCAAAACCTAACTTCAAACCTGTTAAAAAAGCGTTCTGACACTTGGCTCAGCTTGCACAGGAGTCCCAGGGAGGCTTGAAGCACAAAAGGGTCTACCAGAGCTTTAATGGAACAGCCATATAGATAATAAACACATTTCTTTCCTTAGTAGTAAGTTAAACTGCTTTTCACCTTCCCTGCTTTAGGCTACAGTCCCTCATTTCTTTTCTCAGTACTGTTTCTAGATCAGCCATTTCAGTTGCAAATCTTGATGCTGCAAGGGGCTGCAATTCTCTCAAGTACAGTTTGAGAGGCCAGGTGACAACTTTGTGTGCAGCATTTCCTCCTCATGTGGCTTCAGACCTTCAGAGGCACTTAACCAAATCAGAAATAAAAAGCACAGGGGCTTGCATATTTCACATGCTTCAACCCAGATCTTAATGCCTTAAGCTGCCAAGTAACAGTTCTTCATGCTCTCACACTGAAGCACCTTTTAGCCCAAAACTTTTAAATTCTGCCTTGAGCAAAACCATGTCTCAGTCACTGCTGTACAGTCATCTGCTCATTCAAGGAACTCCTGCACACAAAACAGTGTGAATCCACAGCTCTGCAGCCACAACTTCTCTACTGACTATCTCAGGTTGTTGAAGATATCCAGATCACACTGCTAAATGGGACTGAGAGGAAAACTTGGACGCTGGAATGGCCAGGCTGTACTGTCCTCAGAACAGGAGATGGTTTGCAGATTCAAAGTTTCCAACCAAACCTAAGTCAAACAATGCCTCCTTGGCTTCCAGTGCCTGAGCCCTCGAGTGCAGAGAGGCCAACCTCTCTGCTTATTGACATGTAAATGTTTACAGTACTTATAACCTACCAAGTTGTTGAAACATGCAAAGCCACAATAAAAACATCTTTACCTCATGAGTGTCAACCTGATTTCAAAGGCCGGTGAATAACTTTCAAATCCGATCAGAAATGAGAAGATCTGAGGAGCAATGAAGTTGGCCAATGTGATCACTATAGAAGGTAAATACTGCACTAAGAGATTAGCCTGGAAGTTCATATTGCTGATGTCCTATACAAGAAGAGATGAGAGAAAGATAATACTCAGAAAAACACACATTTTTGACATTGTGCTCTCTCCAGCTACCTACCAGCCTCTCCTACCCAGGATTCAGGTGGCATCTTTTACTGTCTTCACTCCCCACATGTATTTGGAACTACAAGCCTGACCACTGCCATCTATTTCTGCAGTTTCCTGCTACACACCCTTGCTCCCTTCACCAGTAACTCCCTCTACCCCCAGATAAGAGTATTTCTGCACTTCCCCAAAGCTCCTGTTTGAAGCGAATCATCTCACCGAGGCTTGTGTCTGACCTTGTTGCCTGATCCAGCACTAAGACTATAATATTTTTCACCCATGTCAAAGTGCAGACACTTTTCAAGTTATTTGCAATGGTGCCAAGCAGCCCCCCTAAATTTTCTACCATCTTAATAAGCTCCTCTACCTACTCATTTAGGCAAAGTCAAGACATCAACCCTTATACATAAAGCCCACCGTAAGTGAAGCTGTTTTTCAAGATGTTCAGTGTTGTGCTATCCTCCTCTGCCTCAAACAATACCTCTGACACAAGCACTTCGTAAGTCTCCATTTCCTGCTCCTCTATCTGCAACCCTGGCACTTTACAGAAGTTAAGAATTAGTTTCACCATGAGCACAACTTTCCCCATGCACAGCCAGTGCCCCTCACATCGCAAACAGACTGGAGAGAAAACTATGATCCTGATTCGTATCAGGCTAAGTCAATCCTGGGGTCCTACAGAGAAATAAATTAATGCTGAGAAACTGTTGAAACTGTTGTCTGCTCGTGGACCTCTGTTTCTGAAGCACTCTTCCCATCTGCTCGTCCAACCAGGGATAAACAACCCCACCTAATCTGATTCTTTCCACTACTGATGCACTAACATTTTCTTCTGCAAAATCCTCTGTGTTCAAAGCCTTCCTGTAGCTACAACTCAATCCACAATATAGATATTTATTCTCTCCTTCCCTTGCTGTTCATTTTTGCAACTAAGCAGTGAACCAAATCAAGAAACTGATCACAATGAAGTTTGTTTTAACTGGATCAGTTCCCTCAGCCAGTTCACTGCCCAGATATATAAAGTTTGTACTAGCAGATCACAGTGAGGTGAGAACAGTTACATGAGAAGGAAAGTGAGGACTGTTTTTCTTTCTTTCAGCTGCACTAGCTCCAAGGCACACAAAACAACAAAGCCTTTGCATCAAACTTCGGTTTTTTATGCACATGGTTCTTAATCTTTCTCACTCCTACTAAAATAATTCTAACACTGTAGAAAGTTTTCAGATCCCTCATATGAAAGGTGCTATATTAAGATACTTGACTCTTTCACAATAGTTCCTCTTGCTGTAATTACCAGCCCCAGCTGAATCTGTCCTAATGTCATGTCTGATACTTACACTGGAGTTTTCTTGAGAGAAGACAGTTGCTCTATAAATAGAGTAAAAACATCCTGATAAAACTGCAATGACAATTATATTTATAAATATTCTCAGAGAGTAGATGCGTAGCTTTTCTCTCACTGTTCTGTCAGCTATTTTTCGCTTCAGCCTTTCCTCCTCCAAGTCTGTCTAAAATGAAAAAGAAAAAGGGTAAGTAGTTCTCTGGTGCAGCATGCAATACTTGTCTTTTATCTTGGGAATATGCAAATCCATAGCCTGCTGTAAGAGGGTCAACTCCACCACCTGCCCAAGCACACTCAACTGAGAGTGCCTCTTCATCAACACAAATGGGTCCATGCAGGAGTGGAAGCCCCTTTGTGCTCAGCCTGAGCAAAGGACCCTCAGGCTGAGGGCCCTGTAGCCAAAGACAACTGCCTTGTAATCCTCTTATCTCTACTGTATTGGTAACAGTAATTATTAATAATAATTTGGTAATTATCTCCTTAAGGACAGAAAGACAACTAGCCTCTTTATTGTGACTGATCTCAGGCAGCTTGGTACTGATATCTTGAAACATGTGTATCAGCCCACTCATCTCTTTACTTCTGCAGATAAGTAACCAGTCCTCTCTCAAGCTTCTTTCTCCTATTTTTTGTGAAGGAAAATTGAAGGATGGCACAGAGAGAAAGTAGTACAGTCTTGAACAGCTTTTCATGCAAACTTGATATATTTCACCTTAGCTGATGCAAAAACACGGTATCATCTGTGAAAGCAATTTAACCTGAGCAAACCCAGAGATTACCCAGGTATTTTCTGAGGACTTATTTCCAAACAGTAATATGAAGAGGAAAGTTCTCCTAAGGTGTGACTTCTAGAGGCAAAATTGTGCTAAGTGAAGGAGGCTCTGATTATATGATGAAAAACATGACTCTGGATTTTACTAGAGCAGAAAGTAACTCTCTGTAATTTATGAAATCTGTAATTACTGCTTTGTGGTTTGAAGTGGAAATGTCTTTTCAAAGGTAGTTATGTCACTACACAGATCTCTGTTTCCAGTGTATGGAGAGCAAAAATGTGGTACAGGTTTCACCAGAAAAATACTATAATCTCTCTTTTTCAGAGAGCTTTATGATTTGGGAAATCTATTAGGTGTATCACCATTTTGTATGTGCATGTTTGTCAAAGACACCTAGTGAAAACCTTTCAGTATCTCTTTATCTTCTGCAACTATGCTCTCAGACTGTATGAAGAGCACTATCTGAATTTTATTCCTCCCCAAACCACTGCTTCCCACATTGTAGACTTATAACCCAGAATACTCAGGCTTATTCCCAACAGTACAGGGTTTTGCCCACAGCTTGGACAGCTTTTCCTGTTTGATTATGTTGAAACACAGGAAGCAGGACTGGAGCATAAAGAAGACAGGTTGGCTTCAGTCCCCAGCGAATAGAGGAAGGGCCAGTACACCCCAATTCTAGCTACCCAGAAAGCATGCAAGAGGATGTGGGTTGCCCTGCACCCAGTATAAGCTACTTCAATCCTTTTTATCCTCATTCCATTACTTGCAAAATTGCACACCTCTTTTTTAGCCATCTAAGCTATATTTAACCATAATCACAGAGAAATCAAAGTTACTCACTTGGAGCTCATACTGCAAGCTGCGATGTTTTAGCCGTGCTGCATTTGGATCTGTAATGCAGAAGTCCCAGCCTGCAAAGACTTTGTTACAGTAACTCTGAAATTGATCTTCACCATGCACCAAGTTCTGCTTAAATCCTTCTACAGACCTAAAGAAAAATGCAATTCATTCATGAGAAGACATTTTATCCACAGAAAAAGAAACAAAAGAACACAACTCAAGCAACCTGGTTCAAAGACTAAATGACACTCTCCCCTCCATGAGCAAACAGCCACACTTGCTTTCTAACAGCAAGGCTCTGGGATGCTTTCAGTGTGAGGTTCTGCAGCAACCAAAGTGAGCTGAAGCCATGACCGACACAGGTTACTCCCCTCTGCACTTAGCCACAATCATACCTCCTCCTATAAACTCAGATGGCAAAAAAACAAACCAAAAGCACCAAAAAAACCTAACAGAAAATCCTCCTACAACTGTTACAAATAAAGGGCTTTCAACTGTACGTGTATGCATAAATATGAAAAATAGTAATACTTCAAATTTATTTACTTATACTTATTTTGCTGTCTCAGTTTCCCAAACTGACAAAAGCTACTGTGGCACTGCATCCTCAAAGATTCTCCATTTCCATATAAAGGAGTATGTTCCCTACAAGCAAAAATGCAATGTAAACTGTGCAACAGGTAGCAGAAAATATATACCTAAACTACACCAACACCTTTACCTTTTTATTATCCAGATGAAACTTAATGCAAGGTAGGCAAATGTAGCCAACAGATATGCTAGTGGCAAATTGTAGCTCAGGATACTGAACCATGCAGTATGTATTGTGTAATAGCCATAAAACAAACTTGTCACTTCAAGGAACCCCTGTGAAAATATGAAGTTGGAACAGAATTTGTAACAGTAGCAGCAACTGCCCAGTTATATTCAACATGGTATTAAGCAATCATTTTGTGAATTTAAAATTACTATTTTTATGCCCAGCAAGCTACAACAGTTTCATAGCCTCTAAATAATGCCACTGCCTCTACCAAACTGTCACAGACAGTGCTTAAAATCCCTTCCCTCTCCCAGTCAAAGAGCTCTATGACAAAAACTGACACCCTGCACAAAGAGCACAACAGGCAGAGTGCTACAGGATATGTAATGCTTGGCAGCTGGGGAGGAGAAGCACAGGCTGCAGCACGTGGCCAACCAGGCTTGTGGACATGCAGTAGAAGTCAGTTTGAAAACTCCCTTTCTCACAGATGATAAAAGCTAATTTTACCCCAGTGATGCATACGCCTTGTCATTTTTCACAATTATCAAAGCTTCATTCCCCTCAGTAAAGCTTTTTAACATTATCAGAAACATAGAAACTTAAAAAAAAATAATATCTAATTACTTACAGTGCCACTGAGCAAATCTTTGAGGTAAGTATAGAAGTAAACAAGTCCCTTATTACCACTAGGTGTATAAACTGTGCAGTGAGGCTCTGTCAACAGAAAGGCAAAACACATCACTCAAATAGTAATGGCCATAAAACAGCAAGACAAAGTTAACTCAAACATGGCAAGTTCTTCTAATAAAAGCTTTATTTTTTTCTCCTGGGAGGTGGAGAAAAAGCTGACAGAAAAGGGGGAATCTTACAAACAGCAGCAGTACATAGCGAAGATATTTACCTGTGTTCTGTGGAGGAATTTTAGCAAAGGTACTGTTGAATATTCCATATTTGGAAATGATGCTGGGAAAAGTAACAAAACTGAACATCAGGATAAACATTATAAAATTCAGCAGGACCAGAAAACGCAGGAAGGAGAAGTAGGACTGGATGCCAGTGCCAAATTTCCCTGGGAATTAAAGACACATATGCCAATAATTAGGATGATAAAAACCATTGAAAGTACAGAATGAGCAGATTATTATTTCGGTTACATTGAGCAAGCTGAAGAAACATTAGTAAAGCTAGTTTGAAGTACTGTGGGGTTTTAGCAATATAATTCAAATGAAAATGTGACTTTTTAATCATTTTATCCAACATATTTCCATTTACCCCATCATGGATTTTACATCAGCAATAATAAAGTAACTTCTTAAACACATACAGTTGTATCTGAAATTATGGTTACACGTGTAAAACTACGAATAACAGAAGCAACTTTAAAGATAAGAAATTGACATCAGACAATAAATACCTTCTATGCTGTGAATATCATGACGCCAAAGCTCCAGGTAAGATGACAACTCCTTCACTTCATTCAGAACTTTTTTCAGTGATTTATTGCTAGCTCTTTTCCACTGCTTCCACCCAGATAAATATTTTGTATCAGCCTGCTGCAAAACCCTAAGGATCAAGAAATAGTTACTGAGCACAAGAAATACTTTTTCACAACATGTAACAGTTGTGGAATGGAGCCTGCTTGCAGCCTTGGGAGGGACACCACAGTGCTAGTAGTTTGAGTAGCATACACTGGCAGTCCTCATCTGTTCCTCCTGATAACTGTGACATAAAGTTAATTCAAATACAGCAAGTCCTCCTGCAGAAAGCAGTTGCTTCTCTTGGAGAAAAAATAAAAAATCCAATTGACAATAGCACAACACAGGAAAAACATGTAGCCTGAACTTCCTGGTGGGATCTTAGGGAAGATTCCATTAATGATTTCATACTTACAAATGTCTGGGAAAGGAAGAGAATATTCTTTCCTGAAAACTTCTGACATGGAGAGAGCATCTTCACCAAGAGGCTCTTAAAAAAAAAGTTCTCTAAAATATTTAGTTTTCCTCTTTTAATGTTACAGACACAGCTGTTCAAAATAGAACCTTATTCTCTTTTCTTGCAGAAAATTCACACATCCCAAAATCAGAATGAATGTCAATGTATGCTGGGGGGACAGGGGAAACTAATGAAAGTTTGCATTATGTTTTTTTCTTTTAAGAAGCCTTAAAACCAGAAAAAACTATCCAGAAACACAGCTCGAAGAAAAGCCTTTGCACAAACCCCTACTGAAACGTGTGCCTGACTGCCATGCCACTGCCATGGGTGCTGTACGGTGCTAAAGTTTCCATATCCTTCTTGGCTGAGAGTAAAATTAGCATTTTGACAGGAAACCAAATTAAACCCTGTGTACAACAATTAAACAGGCAACAGATGACCTCATTTTTAAGTCCAAATACAGCTACACTCAAAAGATTTCACTTTGTGGAAAGTACAGGCTGGAGCATGTAGGGTTTTAGACAGACACACTGAAGAACTATCTGCCCCGTGTTTGGTCTGCATTTTAAACAGAGGCGTGGGCTGCACATTCATCTGTGTTACAGAAGCTGAGTGTTCAGCTTTCAGGACATTTATGTCAAGCATTGTGTTGGCAGCTGCTGCACAATGCACAAAGATCACTGATCCACAAAAGTGCCAAGAAGCCCCACCAGAATTTCTCAGCTCTAAAACATGTAAACAAGCTTGGGATATCCCACCTCTGTTCCTAAGATGCACTACAGCCACAGAACTGCAGTTCCTTTTTCATGATACACAACTTCAAATAAAAATTCAATGTGTTGAGCACTCTCCTTTACCATGACCTAGATCACCTGCTATTCTTGTGTACAGGCTATAGGGTTAAATTTAATGCCAGGGTCAGGGTGTAACTCATTTCCCACTGCTCTTGAGAGTTATTACTGCTCTCTGTGGAGCACTAGACATTAGCTGTACTTTCACCTCTCTCCTGATTCATAACCACAACTAAGAAATAGCTGATTTAAAGGTGCAGCCGTTGCCTGACAATGTAAAAACACATACCATAGCCTCTCTCCCCAAACGAGCTTTCAGCCTAGCAGTAAGACAGGAGACAACAAGCAGAGAAGTACAGGCGGGGCAAAGCATGCATGCCCTTTGCAATTCCCTGCCTCGCCTGTGGGTAACCTCTAGGGAAGCAGGAACTGTTTGCAGCTCACAGCAAAGAGCAGTTTAAAAAGAGTAGGGAAAAGAAAAATAAACCAAGAAAAGGAAGCAATGGTCCTGGAAGGGTTCTTTCCACCTGTATTGAGCCACACCAGAGAGGGCGCAATGCATTTTGGAAGAACTGCTCAGTAGACTCGTTGCAGCACCCGCTCGCAGCAGCGGGTTTCTGATGACAAATAACCCGCAGGGACCCTTAAAAGCACAAAACCCTGATGCAAGAAGAATAAAAAAAAAAAAAAAAAGAAGCCAGTACAAAACGCGTTCGGCTGCTGCAGGTATTTCCCGGTTTCGACTCATTTTTCCCAATTCAACCTATTCCTTCCTCAAGTCAGCTAGTCCCTCCTGCCAGCCAAGAGCACCCAGCCATGCTCCTGCAACCGGAGGTGCCACAGGGAGCTTGCCACATGTTGCATGAGTACCTGGGCAACTTCTGGTCAAAACCACATGCCACAGTGTGGAACAGAGACAGACGAGCTCAGTGCTGCTTCAGCCTTCCATCCCATCTGTGCTGCGTTCAGGAAATTGTAATTAAGAAACAGAACAGAAAAAACGTGTGAAGCTTTACCTCAGTCTCCGCTTCCCCGCGATACTCAGGGGGTACTCCCTCGCAGGGCGAGCCTTCTGCTCGCCTCCCTCTTGCTCCGGCCCCCAGGCCTCAGTCCCGCGGAGACCCCCAGAACCCTGCTGCGCCGCCCGCCGCCCCTGGGTGCCCGCGCCAGGCGCGTTCCGCCGCCTCCGCGCCGACTGGTAGCTGGGCAGCTGCTGCAGGAACCCCACAGGTGCGGCGGCTCCCGGCTCCTCAGGAGGAAAGACCTCTGCGGGAGGGAGGAAGCGCAGGGGCTGCGGCGCGGGGCTCACCACAACATGGCACCCAGCCCATAGCCCCGGCCCGGCCGCCCCAGGAGCCCCCGCCGCGCTGAGGGAGGCGAGGGCAGCGCCGCTCCCGGCCGTTCGCCCCTCCCTGCCCCCGCCACCTGCCGCGGGCTCACGCCGGTGGGTGCTCCCTCCCCGCGGCGCTCGGTATCTGCTTCCCCGCACCCTTACCGCTGCTGCCCCGCCGCCAGCTCGGCGGTTCCGCGGCGGCCCCCGGCCCGCTCATGTCTGCGCGGGGGAAGCCGCGGTGCCGCCGTTTCCGGGCGTTAGGAGCCGGCGGGGTATGGGGCGGTGGCTGCCGGAGAGCCGGGGCCGCTGGCGGGGCGGGTTGGGGCTCCCCGCTGGGGCCGCCTTCACCGGGGCGCCTCGTCCGCAGGGGGCGCCCGTAACCGCGGGCGGTGGGGCGGGGTGGGGCGGGGTGGGGCAGGGCCGGGCCGGGAGGTGCGGTGCTGTGCTGTGCTGGGCCCTCAGGTGCGAGCACCGGTGTGAGGCGGGAGCTCCTTGAGGTAGGGCTGAGGTGGCTGGGCCCGCTTGCACAGATAGAGCTGTCTTTAGTCCTGGACGTCTTCCCTGCAAGGCATTGCTTTGTATCTTTAACCGTGTAGGCTCAAATACTAGGTTCATATTTAGGATATCAGAGTCTTTTTATTCCTGTTACCCAGGGCTTTCCTTAAAAATGCCGTGAAGAAACGTGACTAGCAGAGCACTCCTCCTTTAGAATGAGGCATTGCCCAAGCACCCCATGGGCAAGGCTGTGGGGAGTTCTGCCTGACCACCTGACATCTCTCACAGATGTTTGGTTTACAAATAGGCCTTGTTTCAATGACTTTTGTTACTATAAAATGTCAGTGCTGGTGTTGGGTATTGTAAAAACTTATTTAAAACTGGTATTTGGTCAACTCCCATTGCGTCACAGGCTCAAACTCCCTGGTTCGTTCTGAGTGACTGGATCCAGTGACATGAGCTGCAGAGGAAAGAACACAGCTTCACCCTTGAATATGAAAACTGGGCATGAACAGTAGCAAATAAAGTTAGTAGATGTTTGGTTCTCTTTTTCCATCTGACAGGGTGGTATTTGTGTAAGTTGTAGTAAACATCCCTGGGAGACTTATTTCTTTGAATAATTCTTGCCTCTAGTGCAAAAATAACAGCATGTGTGATGAAAAAGAAAATGAAACCTCTAGTAGTTTCAAAGGTATTACATGGGGATGGGGGATGAAAAGCATTTCTGGCCTTTCTTACTGTATTCTACTGATAGTTAAATCAGTAACCAGATTTTTCTGAACATTCCTCATCCACTTTCTGAGGTACTTCTAAAGAGAAATCATCATGAGAACTCTCACTATTAGAGCTGGTCATCTCTTAAGTTTTTTTTCCCTGTGTCACAGCTCAGGTATGTGACTTTGGAATTGCTTTACTGGCAGTAAGAATATGTGTGGATCATCAGTTTTCATAATAAAACCATAACATTTTATTGACTAAAATGAAAGTTCTCAAAGTAATTTAGATGTACACGTTTATGATCAGTAAGTTAATGTATTACTGGCAGAGGAGGCATATATCTGAAGTGGAATTGTGAAATACAGACACAAGGAATTAAAGCATAGGAGCTTCCTTATTGCTCT
This sequence comes from Neopsephotus bourkii, assembly GCF_033783945.1. NCBI lineage: Eukaryota > Metazoa > Chordata > Aves > Psittaciformes > Psittacidae > Neopsephotus > Neopsephotus bourkii. Next base: position 688,755 of record NW_026900643.1, read on the forward strand.
GAACTAGTTAAAAAAAAAAAAAAAAAAAAAAAAAACAACCAAAAACCCCACAACAATCTGTAGGTGTTCTTGCCTTTATGCTGGTATAACTAATATGGGGTTTTTAGCTATTTTTTGATGAAAATAAGCGATAACTTGCCCTCATCCTTCAATAAATCACTCTGAAGTCTCATACAAGAGAGCAGGAATTCAAGCCTACTGTTCTTGCCTTCTCCTTTTCACAGATATCCAGGATGATCTTTTCCAGGTAGGATTTTTTGTATAGCTGCATGACTGTCTGCTGCTCTGCCTAGAGGCTGGGCTGGGCTTCAGCTTGGGAGCATGCAGGATCAGCTTGTTGGTAGTAGAACTGACACCTTAGTGAAGCCCATTTACACAGGCAATTTAGGTTCCTTGGTTGAGTGTTACATTTCATGAGCTTTATTTAAACAGCTTCCAGTTGATCATTCCTAAAAATTCAGGAGGTGAAAATGGAAACCTCTTGGTAGCTTTCCTGAAAAATCCTTCAGTATTGTTGAGCATTCATGCTAAGTGTGTGATTGTGTACTGCAACACCAGAGCCAAAGTACCCTCTTCTATTGGTTACCTGAAGCTAACCAAGTGTGGGCCATCTTTTGTGTTGAGCTGTGAATATAGAGCAGGGCCAGTTCTGCCTTAGGAATACTTACAGTGTAAGACTTCCCTAAGGGAGTCAGCTGGGGGGGTCGGTTTTGCCTTTTATTTAGGCTTCTTTTCTTACCACCAAGAATACAAAGAAGAAAGGTAATACACTTGCAGATTAATTAGACTCTGTACACTAGAAAAATACTGAGTTAATGACCCTGTGAAAACAAATTTAAATAAAGATTGGAGGAATTGAAACATGATTGACTTGCCCAGGGATTTTGTGAGAACATCCTGTATTCTGGTTTAGTTTTTTTATAATTTTTATTTGAGAAAGTCTTTCAGACACTTGGAAATGTTTCAATGGATTTTACAGATCACAGCAATCCCAGGTGGGAAAACAGGCATGCTGAGGAGAAGAGAATGGATGATTCTGCCAGAGCCTGACAGTCAGACACATGGAGTGTGGTAGGTTCTTCTCATGTATTATTTGTCCACTGTCCCTTATTCACAAAAGCAACAGCTTTCAGTCTGTGCTGAGCAGGGAAGCCAGTGCCATATACTGTTTCCTGTGATGCTGGAGGTCCATCTGTCACGTTCAGTAGCACCCTGTGTTTCCAGAACCCTTTTTTTTTTATATGGTTCTTCATAATGCCATGGCTCGGGTCAGAAGTTGCTTCTAAACCTGGTCAGGTTAGAAACTTGTTCTAAACATTCAGGGAAGTTCTAAGTGATTGTTTTAATTTTGGGGGAATCGTGTGTTCGACTACCCCCATGCTTTGCCCTGTGGCCTGTGCAGCATGCAGGCAGCTCCTGAATCAGTACAAGAGATCTGCAGACAAGTCCTCTGCAGTCATGCCAGGAATGTTGCTCTGGGCAAAACATAATCTTAAAGTAGTATTAGAAAACTTCACTTAAGCTTACATTGAATGTGTCTGGTACAGGATAGACATGTTTTAGCCATATAGGAAACTGGAAAAGCACTAGCCATTTGGTAAAAATGATCCTCAGCCATTACAACAGTACAGAATGCAGAACAAACTGATTTATTACCAATTCGTCATGGGGTAGTGAGGGTGCCTTTAATCCAAAGGTTGACAGGGGTATTTTTCATTTGTTTGTTTGGTTTTTAATCTTGCTGACCAGAGAAGTTACTTAGGAATAGTTGCTGGAAGTTTTAAGATGTGTGTTTTTTTCTGGGGAGATAAATATGCCAAAATGGGGTAACAGGCTATATTAACACAATAGTGGTTGGGGTTCTAGAATTATGATATTAGCAAAAGGAAAAAAGTAATGGGCAGACCACAGGTCTGGGAGAGCAGAACCAGTCTTGTCCTTACCATGCTTCCTTTTTCTCTGTGCATGTCCCTGTGGTGGCTGTTGTGCCACATGTTCCATTTGAGAACACTCCTCTGCTCAGAGGATGGCATTAGCCTTTGAGGAGGGCACTGGGCACCAGCCTGACAGTGACCGCTGTGTGGTGGGTGTGCTGGCAGCATCTCCTGCAACAGCAGGAGTGAAGGTAATGCAGGTATCTGTGCCAAGCTGCTTTGGAACAGGAACACCCCAACACATAATTGTCTTCTTTTTCTTTCCCCCTGCCTGGTGCTTGGCTGTAGCTTTGTCTAGTCCATAGTTTTGCTTGTGTCCGCTTGAAAGGAAGACACATTGGGAGAGGAGAAAGAAAAGAAAAATCAGTATCTCTGTGTTACACTAAAGAAGTTCTTGTTTCTTCTGGTCCCTACAGAGTACAGGAAGACAGGGCTGGTATTGCATTCCCTGTCAAGGAACTGCTAATTACAGCCTGTATTGGTGTGAGCTAATTTTTTCACCCCTAGATGATCCTTCCTTTAATATAAATTAAAGTATATGAGGCCAAGATCATTCTTTATCTCTGCTCTACAAATTATTAATCCCAGGATAAAGGTAATGCATCATGTGTCTGGAAAACATTTCTCCCTGCTCTATTCCTTTATCGTGCTGTTATTGTGATCCAAGCCAAAAGCAACACGTTTAAATTCATGGAAGGAGGGAAACTTAATATCTTGGAGATCAAACAGAAAGAAAGCAACGTGTTCTACGGCAGGTATCACGAAAAGGATTAGTTTGGGTGGTTTTCCTGTGTCTCTCTGAGCTGCAAGAGCAGGACTTCAGCTACCCCTCTCCGGGGGTGCAGTTCCGCGCACAGCCCGTTCGGGGGGGAAAGGAAGCGAAGAGGGCTGCCATGGCAGCCCCCGGCATCGGGGCCGGAGGCGGGACCGGGACATCGGGAGGAGCCGTCACCGGGGTGGAGTGTCGCTCTGCGGAGCTCCCGCCGCCTGTACGGCACCTGGCGCGGGCGAGCCGGGGCCGGGCAGCGGGCAGGTAAGGGCAAGGGCCGGGGCTTGGGACTGCGGATTCCCGTCCGCCGCTGCGGCTCCGCGATTAGGGCCGGGCTCGCCGGGGCTGGAGCTTGCCGGGGTCCGAGCAGGGTCTGCACCCTACCGGTGGGGCTGGAAAGTGGCTTCTTCAAGTGTCTGCCCTGGAGAAGTCACCCGAGCTGCCTGGCAGGCGACGGCACTTTACCAGTTTAGTTACTTTGGGGTGATAGAACTGTTAGGGCTGGACTGCACGCGTGCCCTGGGTTGTGCTCTGCAGCTGCTATCTGAGCAGTACATAACCCTGATGTTGGTGTCAGCCCTGCGGTGTGGTATCTCACAGCTTTACCGTCCCGTTGGTCGCACACGAGCTTCTGCTGTCTTCAGCTGGAAGGGCGGGTCCCATGAGAGAATTAACAGCCGCATCCTTCCCTGGTGTGTTTAGCCACTTTAGTCTGAGAGGTACTGCACTAGCCTTGCTGGGGTCAGCAGCTTCCAGCGGGACATCTGCTTTCATTTTGGTGTAGGTTGCGTGTTGGAGTCTGCTAGCTGGTGAATGAATGTGTCACTGCATTTTCCAAGTGGCAGGTTCCGAGTTTTATGTGTTTATGCTAGGTGTGAAAACTCTCAGGTTTAAGTAGTAACATTCTTTGTGGTCAATCATTCTGCCACTTCCTCAGAACACACAGGCTTACTATTTAGCCTCAGTGCTACTTTTTTTTTTTTTTTTTTCATCCTAACCTACAAAGGTTGGAACGTTTTTATGCAGGACATTAAATATACATCTAAAAGCCAAGATTTTATTGCTAAGTCACTGTGCCTTAGTAATGCTCCGTTAGTTAAACAAACCTGCAAGCAGTCCATAGCATGGCATAGGAGCTGTTGGTAACTTCTGCTTCCACTGACCTAGTGTCCCTGTAGTCTTCTCTACCTGACCTGGGACCAATAGCAGCCTGATCCCGCTCTCTATAGTAGCAGCAGCACCCTTTCAGTAACTCTAGAGCCACGTTCGAGGTGTGATAGTTGAAATGTGGGTGCTATGTCAGTCCCTGCCTATGTGACACAGCCCTGATGTGAGATAAGGACAGCAGTGGGCTGCCTGCACTAAGCAGCGTAGTTAAAATGGCAGCTGTTCTGGGCTAATATGTCAGTGTTTCCACTCTAATCAAAGCAATTGATTTAAGGTGTTTGGAAGTTTTTTGTTCTTGATTCCCCCCCCTCCCAGAGTAAGCTTGTTGGAAGGACTTTGATCCTTGCCATGAAAACTGGTGAAGTGGCATGCTATAGCTGTTTGGGCTGATATTACAGAAGCTGGCACTCTACAGTGGTGTCCCCATTCACATTGTTGTGGAAAAGCCTCTAATTGTGACTTGGATAGCCCATAGCTTCTGTATGTTTGTTGTAGAATAGAACCCTAACATACTAACATGTTACACTGTTTTAATGTAACTGCATTTTGTCTGAAAATTAAAAAGAAAGTCTTTATGTGAAATTATTTGCCAGCAATTTGAAAACTGAATATGAATTTTGAAGAACTAGGAGAAACCAGTGACAAAACTGGTTCTCTTTTCCTGTGACTGGTTCTCTCTGGGCATTTTCCAGCTTCTTAGTTGTTTTGCCAGAATATTGTGGATGGTTTTTTGTTCCCTCCGGGTTGTCTTAAATGCTGCTTCTGCAAATAGTAATGAGATGACAATACACTAGGAGGAAGTTAAGCTAGAAATTAGAAAAAAAAACAACGCCCTTTACTTAGTTCAACAACATTGTGTATCTTCAAATCCCTGTTTATCATCTGAATTGACCGTATGTGTAGTTTTTGTAAGCTTTTCCAATTGAACTTGTGAATGAGGCTCATGTAACTGATACTGCTCATTAAAGTGTAATTTGAAGGTTGCATTTAAACTGAATAGGTATCCATTGCAGAATAAACAAAGCTTTCTCTTAAGGCAAAACGTTAGAACTGTTCTAGTAATCAGTATCAATAGCAGAAAACTAATTCCAGACAGGTGTTCAAAAATTGCTTTGTTCTTTTTGGTAATCAGTCATTTCCTTCAAATACAAGTACCTGGTAATGTTGGCTAACGGTCAGACTTAAAGAACTTGTTTTACAGAACAAGATTCAGTCCTGTTGTGTGCAAAGAATGTGAGAGTCTGCAATTTGAGTCCCAAGACTGACTTGCACTGATATGAACTGATTCTTGCCTTAGCCTTTTTTTAGCCGTTAATGGTCAGACTGAGATAGGTAATGTTTTTCAAGTATTAAAGAAATAATACAGAGTTCTCTTAGTTTCTTTTTCTTGCTAATCTCTCCTCTCTCTGCCAGGCACACTGTTCTTACTCTTCACTGTTTCTGATTTTAGTAGTTATTTATCCCTGTTTGTTCCTCTTTACCTGATGCTCATAATTTTTCCAATGGATTAAGTTTGCAACTTGTGGTCACAGTGAAGAAAATAAAAGCAACAAAGCAGCAAATAAAAAGACTTGCTCTCCAAGTGGTCTCTGGGGAAAGGATTAGGTAATGCAAAATCACTGTGATATGTACTTCAGTCCTTAAGAATTGTGATCCCATGGGGCCTTTTGGGTGGAGAAGCAGGGATTTGTGTGGTAGATTAGGGAAACTACTGTGAATTTCTCAGAATTAATGAAGTATCTGGACTTTCATCCACTGTTGTTAAGCAAAAACTCTGAGGTGTGTTGCACATCTTTACGATACATTACTGGACACTAAAATTTGTTGTAATGATTTTTTTTTGAATATTTATAATAAAGGTGTCTAAAGTCAGGTGAAGAAATAGAAACCTGTTTGAGACACTGCAAACACAAAGTAGTTGGCAGTCCTCAAAAAGCCTTGTCTAAGCAGCCGCAAGTGATAGAAAGGATATAACTTACAAAGTGAGCAGGATGGAAATATTGTTCTCTTGACTATGGGGGGTTGGGGGGGGGGATAGCAATAGGAATGTTAAAAGGAAAAGACAAGGCAAACAAGTGAGTAGGTGCAGGAACTGGATACAGAGCAAATAAGGAGCAGAGCTCATGATCCTGAAGCAACACCTGGAGTTTACTCCAGGGAGCAGTCAGCTGAAGGCAGAGATAGTCACAGTCAGATGTTCCCCATGTCGGACAGGCACCATTCTGCCTGCCTCTGCCAGCCTGCAGCTGCCCTCTGCACCCCACTCTCACCAAGGACTGGGGGACAGGAAGGATGGGATCTGGACTGTGGTAGGTAGCATTGCACCATAGGTCTAGAAAGTACCTTCCTTTGTGAGCTGAAGATCCAACAAGCTGTTGGGAGACTGTAATGGGGATTTCTGTCACTTTCTTCTTTCCCAGTTTAGTTTTCTGTCCTTTGCCTATACAGTAGCATACAGATGACTCTTTAGTGCTACTACATCGTCTTTCACTGGGAAGATCTTTTATAACAGAGGCACAATTTACATTGCTAGAATTGAAGGTCTAAAATAACAAAGTTTATATTGGCCCCTGTAACTGACCCTACTGATCAATAAAAACACAGTGCAAGGCTGGTAGGAGGTGTCTGTTAGTGCAGTGTGGGTACTGTGGCAATATGCATAAAAGGTAAGTGACTTTCATTTCCGTGTGTGAGTCACATTTGTTTCATTGCTAATACGTCAATTCACAATCAGGTTTTCTTGAGCATAGTGTTGTATTACTGTCAGTTCACAGGCTGTTTAGATTTTCTCAGAGGCTTTCCTGGTTTGTTGCAGGAGTGTTGAAACTGTTGAGATTGAGATACTTGAAGAGTAGTGGTCGGTACTGGAATTTAGTTGCTGATGCAGCATGTAATCTAGTTTTAACCATGGTCTGTCTCTCAAACTCACTTTTGGCTTCCAGAAATCAATCTGATTTTTTTTCAGTATGAAGCCATGTGAGCCATGTTAAACAGGACAGGGATTAATGAATAAAAATAACTTGGGTAGCAGTGAAGTCCTGTTTAGTTGCACGCTACAAAATGAAAAGATATTTATGGAAACAGAGTACATTCAACTTCTGAATCAGTTCTTCCGTGAGTTCTATTCCCTTAATTCAACACTATTAAGTCAAGTATGAGGTAGTTCTGGAGCTTACTGTTTCCATTCCTTTTCAAGGTTTGTGGAAGTAGAATATACTTTTATGTAATTCTTTTTTCTGAGGGATTACAGGTAAATGACTTGAAGGTCTATGTGTCTTTCCTGGAACTTGATACCAGGTCAAAGGGCTACTTTAGCAAGACATTCACATTTGTTTGATTTCTATTCTAAATGAGGATTAGTGGCTATAGCAGAGAAATACCTGTACAGGAATGGATGAAACTAACCCGGATATTTTTTTTTTCAAGGCTGTTTGTCTATGACGTGAAGGCAGTTATTTTTCTGGGAAAAGATCCAGATGTGTGAGTGCACTGCTTGGAGTTTCCTGCTCTATATCATTACAGTGTGTTGGATGACTTAAGCGGAAAGCAGTCACTCCCACCTATCCTGTAACTTACTACGTATCGATGATTGTTAAACACACAGACCTTAAAATACTTAATTCCCCAGAGGAACACAGGTTTTGTCTAGTTGCTTGCCTGGATGCAAAATGTCATCTAACATATGGAAACCACTCTACAAAGGGAAGATTTGTCAAGCTCCTGCTTTCTGTTTTTCACAGATAATCTCTGTTCTCCACCTATTTTTTTCCTTTGACTTTTTAAAGGGAAAGCTAAGTCTAAACATCGTAGCTTTTCCTGGAGCTATTGTTTACTGCTTTTCATCACAGGTCAGAAAGAAGAAACATGTTTTAGCTTGAGCATTACCTGTTTCCGGTTCTTTCCAATGAATTAAGACTGGTTAGAAATTTATAAACTACCAGTCTATCAAACCCCAAACTAAACCTATAATGCAGATATCTGATTTGAGAAGACAACTTTCTCATAACTGTTGGGCCGGGGGTGGAGGAAGTGGGTAGATTGCCATGCAACCTGTAAACATTTGGCATGCCACTGTACACCCAGAGCATGTCTGCTCATACACACCTTCATCCCACCCTTCAGGTGGCATAGTAATCTCTGAGTGATTTACAGCCACAGTCAGGAAACCTATGGGTTATGTGCATTCATGTTTTCTTGCATGCTGCAAATGCCTTGAGCTTGAATTTATTTAAAATGCTTAAAACATCATGAGTGGAGAAAAAAACAGTGTGGCTTCAGATGCTGGGTTCAGTGTTAGATGGTAGATGTGCCTGTGGATTTTCATAGTAATCCTGGCATGAAGTGCTTCTTAAAACTCAAAGGAAATAAAGTGGATAATAATGGAATCAATAGACAGTCTGTCCCAGGCTTACTTGGGTGTCCTAGCCAGACTTCAGAGATACACTTAGAGATCTTTAAAAATGAGTAAGAGAAAGAAGTGATGGATATGTTTTTTAGCCAGATTGACCTTCTTCTGATTGGTTGCACTTTAGGAAGTTGGTTGATAGAATTGCCTGATGCTTCCTACCAGCTTGCTTCAGGGGAATGCTGATTCTACACAACCCATGCATTTCCATCAAACTATCTTTCATTACCTTCATTATCAAACTAGTTTGAATGAAGACCAGGCACTGTTTAGATCAGTGCTCAGCTTTCCAGCTGCCTTGCTGGCAGGCTTCCCAGCTTTCTGGATGGCTGAGTCCAAGGAAGTTGGGTTCCTAGAAAACCAGTTAAAAACCAGAAAAATTCATTTTGCACACTCTTCAAAGGGGATTGTCTGAGAATTGTCTTCCCCTGAGTAATCTTTTCCTCTTGAGCTTTTCATTACGGTTTGAAATATAAAACACTTTTACAGGGGGAAATTCAGTTTTCCGAGCATGTATTTGCAGAGGTCCATGATTACCTTTTTCAAGAATTGTTTCCATGCTTTTTAATGGAGTATAAGGACAGAATGCACTAATCCCTGAAGAGTTTGTATATTCTAAGCTAGTTCTCAAAAGATCACCAAGAGTTAAGTGGTTCCTGTCAAATAAAACCTACCTCTTGGGAGATTTAAACTTCCTGTGACTTCTATGTAAGAGGCTTAGATTCCTGGGGTGCTTGTTGGTTTTCTTTTAGAGAAGAGGAGGAGACTCTGCTATTACTTTTCTTAATAGATGAGACTCTCACTCTGTCTCTATGGGTGTGAAGTGGCCTGAAAAAAACACGAATGTCACCTAGGGGAGACTGTTTTTAGTTTCTTGTTGGCAGTAATCACATTCCACTGTTTACAGAAGGGATGGGTGGCACACCGTATATTCAGGTTTCCTGCTATGCTTTTTAGTGAATGTTTGCTGAAGATGTGGGCCTCATAGCATGCTTCATCAGGCTGTAATGCAAGTGTAAGCAGTGTTCTAGTTAAAATGTGGGGCTTCAAATTCAACCAACCACCTGTGTTTATGTGCAAATCTCTTTGCAAGTCAGTGTGCAAAACCTGGGCAGTGCTTTACAGCTGTGTCACTGCAAGATTTTACACTCTCTGCCAAGATCTTTAGGAGTGTAAATAACATGATAGTAATTTCAGAGCTGCTTTTGGCAAAAATGAGAAGATTTTGACAAGCCTTCAGAAACTAGACACTGCAATTATCTGTTTTGAAAATACTTCTCTTCATGTGATACTTCCTTTACTGCAGCAGAAATCACAAATAAAAGCCACTGCAGACAGAGAAGTTGGCTGAGACTGTACTGTTAAATGAGATTCAGCTCTGCTTTCCTAGGAGTGGAGCTGAGATAAAAGCAGGGTCTGTCAGGTTCTTCCAGACCTGTCCTTTATTGTTTATTTTCTTTCCCTGTTGAAGAGCTTGCCAGATGGTCAAACTTGCTGTGGTGTCTTTAAGAACAAATGCTAAAACTTGCTTCCTTTTTAATTTTGAGTATGACTGAGTTGCAAGAAACTCCTGTTTAATTTTGACTTTGTTTTTCTAGCATAAGGTTCCCTTTTCACTGACTTACCTGGACTTCTGTTCATTAAACTCTGACCAAGTCTGGTTTGCTTAAGATTAAAGTGGAGCACTCTGTGAGAAATAAAGCTAAAGCCAAATTTATTTACAGGATCAAGACATGAAGTCATTAGAAGAGCCCTCATTAAGAGTGGGGTCTCTAAATAATGCCAGCTCTGTACATAGCAGTGTTCTGGTGTGTCCCTTGTTCACAACTACAGCCTAGAAATGCCACTGCTAGTAAGAAGGTGGGCAGGCTTCACCTCCTCTTTGGTTTTGAAAACATAGTACTTGGAGAAAATTTTCCTCTTCAGAAAATTCTTTTTCTTAATGTTTTACCATGTTTCTAAAACCTGGCTTCATTGTTAGTGTTGGGAAAAACTGGGGCACTCCTGTTTCTTAGTTTTGTAGAGAGCTTACTATACAGAAACTTTAGCTCCCATTTTACCTGCAACTTCTGTTGGATCCCAATTTAGTGACAGTAAGTAGCACCAGGTTAGAATCATTTCTGATTTGTACCATTTCGTTTGTAATTTGTTAGCAGGGTGGCAAAATTCCCTAACTCAGATGCTGAAAGGAACTTTTTTTTCATTTTGTATGTGCATACATCTGTTTTGGAACTAGGTCTGTAATCAGTCTTCCCATGAACATACTAATGAAGCAGTAGAGACAAAAATAAGGAGTATTTCATCTCTCAGCCCAAGGACTTGTCATGTCTTATCATTACAATGAAGCCTTTGAAAATCCAGACTACCACTTGTCAGAGACACTGGAAATTGATAGAAGGTAAGTTTGTTTAATTTTGCTGTTGTGACTGTGCCATAAGCAATTAAATTCTCTATTTATATGCAGGAGAAGCTTCTTCTCCGGAATTTTAATTTATGGAATTCTTCAATGCCTCCTTTATGCTTGCATTCTCAGACACAGATTTTTAAAACTGCTATTGGGAAGGCAGCATTCAAGAGAAACAGCACATCTGCTTTTTACCTGTTGGTTCAAGGTATCTTAGTATTTATGGTACAATGCCATGGAAATTTTCTAGTTCCAGTAATGTTTACAGTGTGCTATAACCCTGGATGTCCTCATTTTTTCCAAGCAGTTATTCCTGTGTAGGTAGAATCCAAGCTAACTTGAGGTGGAGAAAAGTTTCAGTCTTTCTAATTCAGTTAATGACCAAATCAGAATAATGATGTTAGAGTTCTAAATACAAAATACCTCTCAGTATCCGTTTGCTTTATAAAGTACTCAAATTTGATGATAATAGGCAACAGTTAGTAAGGATGTCTATGGAAAGGTTTTGTGGCACTTTGAGTGTTCTTTTTTATTGTTCACACAGGAGGAATTCTCGAGAGAATCTGTTCTCTTACCAAGCCACTTCTGATTCTTCACTACCCGGTTCCTATGGAGAACATAGTGGAAGAGAACAGAATTACCCTCTGGACATACCAATGGCCTCCATGAGACACGGCTCTGAATACAGTGAAGCTTTACCACGAGTTAATGTCCGAAGAAGAAGTCCATATGGAAATTCCACAGGTATGTAATTTCTCGTATGAACAGCTTACAGAAACACTGAAACAGATAACGTCCCGACGGAGTCCAGTAGCTCCGGAAAGCTCAACTCTACGTATTTGTGGATGCTGGCAGTGGGGTTTTTTTTTTTGCCTTTTTTTCCCCCTAGAAGTAATTCAGTTGTTACATTAACAGATCCATGGACTGTCTGTTGTATTAGCAGATCAGTAGATACTGACTTGTGTGGCCTGAGTAAATTGTTGAGTACTGGGATGTACACTGGAGTGAGACGTAGGAGTTCAGCCAAGAGGGCTGATACTCTGTGTGTAAATAATCCATAGCAGTATAGAACTTTCTGTATAATTCTGATTCCATTCAACAGATAATCTTTCCTTTGAGCCTGAGTCTGAACTGGCATACAGCCCACCTTCTACCTTCCGTAGCCCCTATACCCACAGCGTTTTGAATGAATCGGAAGGTAAGATGCAAGTATTGTGGTGTGTCAAGATATTGTATGTTAGTCTCACCCTCCATAAAATAGTAAGCACTTAAAAGCCTTTTGGTTCAGATATGAAGGTATTCATGTAATAAAAGGAACCATAAAACAGAAATTCTATTTTACTATCCTACATTGTTGTAGCTGAATTTTTCAGTATCTTCCTACAGGTGATGATCTTTGTTTCCTGAGCAATGAAAGGTGTAACGCCTACTCGTTTTAACCCAAACTCCCTAGAAGTGGGTCAGCATAAAACAAACTTACAGTTATCTGAAGAGACTTACTATAGGAGGAAATAAGGGGAGGATAGGGTGCATTTTTTATACCCTTTAGTGGCTTTTTCACTATGTTGTCTCTGTGTAAGTTCTAGACCCTAATTATTATTATTAGAGATTTATACTCCTTAAAATACAAGGAGTCTGGAATAGAACAATCAGGCTTCTAATTTAGGCCGCTGTAGTGATTTATTGTTCATGTTCTGAGTAGGAACTGTTCTCACCATGCTGTGTAATTTTTCTGTTACAGTCAGTTCAGTTTTTGTCTGCTGCTTTTGGAATGTAACTAAGAATTCTTTTCTGGAACCTGGAAATGCCTTGCTCAGTGAGTGACCATAGAGATAGGGCATTTCCAAACATTACCTATCACATATGGCTTTCAATATCTGGTAGGAAAGAGAGTGCATTTCCATAACTAGAAGAGAAATGTCTGGGTGCTGAAAGCTCAAGAAATACCTGAGGAGGCAGAGATGTTTTTCTTTTTCTGATTCTTTTTAGTTGCTACAAAGAAAGTTGTCTCCAAGTGTAAATGACACTAATGTTAAGGAACCATTAGATCTAAATAGTAAATATAGTGCAGGCAAGGCAAGCTGTGGCTAAACTCATCTGTTTCATAGCTGGACGGCAGATGTTTTTAAGGAATATAGTCACTAGTGTCTGGATAATTGCATGAAAGAAGGTTGAAAGAACAGTTGCATTTTGGCTTCAGGGAAGTTGGAGTCTGATACATATAACTTATTTGGCACGATTGTGATTCTAAAACAATCCCTCTGAAGTCAGTGTAAGGATTTTTAAAGAAAGGACCTATCTTCTAGAAGAAAGTCTTGAACAGTCAATGTGCTCATTTATGAGCGGGTTATCCAGGCTTCCATGTAGCTGAAGGCTATGCTCTGTACCTCTCTTCCAAAACGTATCTGAAAGACTGCATACGGTTGTCAAGCACAACCAGGAAAGAAGTGAATGAGGGAGTATATATTTGCATGCAGGTAGTGAGATTGAAGGGTATACTTTTAAGTTGTTTCAAAACTCGAATTTCTCAAGTCAATTTGTCAAGTATGTCTGGGCTTACTGACCAGTGCATGTTATTTAGATAGCTTTATTCAGAGATGTGGCAGAAGACCACATGATGAGATCTTCACAACTTCTTCCAGTGTGCTTGAAGCAAATCCAGTGTGGAAAGGAAGTAGGAGTTTAGGTAAGTGGTTCAATATTAAATAGCATCTTGCACAAGATGGTGTGGTTGATACTGTTCCTGATTTATTCACCTGAATTGCATGTACAGTCTTTCTGTGGTTATGGGAACAACTTGGTTTTGTGTTAATGCTAGTGATTCATCTTTTATACTCTACTATCACATTAAAATCCCATGATAAAGGAAGCACAGTGCAGTCTGAATGTGTTAAATCATAGACAGAAAAGCTAATCTCTTTATTAGAATTTATTTGACCAGCTAATAGACTGTTTTCAGCCAGTGTGTCTGGAATTAGCATCAAATTCCAACTATGCAAAACCAGCCTGATTGTCAAGTAATACAGTTCTGTCTGTTTCATAGGTAGGGCAAAGTTTGGGCAGAAACATAAACTAAATTTCTAGAATAAATAAAAGTTTGGCTTTCAAGCCAGTACATAGCATCATAGAAATTACTATCAAACACTGATGAAGCAATAGACCAGAATCTTGGAGTATGATAGTTTTTTGTTCTCCTTTGTATTTCAGCTCTTTGTATGAACAGTAAACAAGCATCAGACAAGTGATATTTGGTTTTAACATTCAATATTGTACTACCTATATCTGTATTAGAGGACTGATGGAGCTGAGGATATTCCTGGGGAGTAGTCTCAGAACATACCACACTTTGGTAGCAGTGACAATGGGGAATGTTGTTATATCCACTTCAGATTTTGTATAATTATTACTGTGTTATTATTCCAAATACTTGGATTTTTTTCATGGGTTTTATGCAGAGGAAACTTTAGTTGAAAATCTTGCAAGTATGTCCACCAGTGAAAGGATTAAAACAATCCAGAAGATGCCAGAGACCATGAAAAAAAAGAGAGAGATCAGGTAAAAATAAAAATGTGTCTGTTTAGTTTTACAAACATTGTACTTTCAACATCTAAGTATCAAGTGTGAGTGTTTGCCACCTGCTCAGCTTTGGTTTGTCACTTTGAAAGAGCCAAAAGTATTTTTTAATACACTTTTAAAAAGTTAACATCTTGCAAATGGAAATAATTTAAAGATGGTTCATTGTCCTTTCTCTGGATGAGAAGAATCTCATGGCAATATAAAAATCAAGGCCTTGATATTTGATTATGAATGATGACTTATGATTTCTTTTCAGAGGAAACTGGATGTTGGCCACTGAAAACGGAGAAGAGAGCAAATGTTCTCAACCATCCTTTTGTGTCCTCACAGAATATATTGAAGTTTTGTTCCCAGAGTGATATGTAGAGGGATTAGAATATGCTGTCATAGCATGGACAAGAGCCATGGTGTCAGCTACTAGAAAAAGAGCTAACAGAATAGCTCCATATTAACTTTCTTCATATGGATGTGTATGAAACACTATTTCCAGCAGTTTCTTTGTCATCTTGTTGTAATTACAACCCATACCATTGTCATCCCCTGCCCTGCTTTTCCACAGGAATAAAGTTCTTAGAGAAATAACAAAAAAATCAAGGCATCGAAGTACTCAACTTTGCTCCTGCACACAGTGTATGCAGGGAATAGCACTGGTAAGTGTCAAACTCCTGTCAGCCAAAATAGCTGCAATGTTATAACTGTCTGCAGAGGTATCTGGTGTTTGGCTTTATGTTTTATATAAATTTATGTTATTTACCAAAGAAGTGGTTAATTGCTGCAATCTTCGCTAATAACTACTTGCATTATGGTAGCACTTAGGAGCAAGAGTTGGGCATCGTACTGTGCAGATAGTGGGGGAAATTTGTTCTTATTTTAAAATGGAACTGTAAAGAATGTGAAGCTTCATTATGTGAATGTGAGTCCTGTTTAAGGCTGCTTGCTGAGATTGATCTCTCTCCTCTTTTGCACTTCAGTCATTTCGGCGATTTGGAAATAGCTTGTCAGAATATTTTCACCTACTGCAGTTACAGCAGAAGACTCTGAAGGTCATTGGTGCCAAGTTTGGAACAAGTGTTCTGTCTTATTTTATTTTCTTGAAGTGGCTGCTAACTTTCAACATCTTCTCATTCCTCATAAACTTCAGTTTCCTCACAATTCCTCAGTTTCTTGCAGCAGAACCAAATAACCTTTCATTCACGAGTCTAGAGCTGCTCACTGGAGCTGTAAGTATGTAACAGCAGATTTGTATTAATACTGTGTGCAACAGATCTACTTTAAAAAACTCACATTAAAAAGCTTAGTATCTCTTATTATGGAGTTAGAATTTTATGTGACTAGAAACAGTATTCTAGACACTAGAAACAACAGAGTGAGATGAACGGAACTTGTCCTGATGCACTTGTCTCACTGTAAAAAATTGCTGTGTTCAGCAGTATTTCAAGACTTTCATCACTCTTCGAGAAAGCTGCAGCAGAGACATGAAGGAAGGCAGCAATAGCTGCAGTCATCTTCAGCAGGACATTTTTCCCATGCTGATTTTCCTCTGAAAATGCAGTGCAGATTTCCATACGTGATCCTGTGAATTTTGCTTATTTCCAAAGCCGTGTTCTTCCAAGGAGCACACAGATCTCTCTGTGGCAACCTGCTGAATTAAGTGGGGCCTGGAGACAAAAGAGCCTTCCATTGTGTGGAAATCTTTACTTTCAGGGAGTAAAGTCCCAGGCTGTTTTTAAGGGAAGTTTTAGCACTGCTTTAATTCTACTGGCATTCATCAACTAAGTGATCTGAGATTTTTTTATGTCTTTATTGTAAATAACGTTATTTTTACTGTTTTTAAATGATTTCTTTAGTTAGTAAACAAGAGCCTGCTCTTACTAATGCTTAGTTGAGAGGTCTTTTTAAAGAGGAATGGTGTCAGCTTTTTCCTTCTAAAATTGCTTTTAAAGAGCGATGTTTTGTAGTAGTGCTGTTTTGCAAAGTACAATCATTACTGCAGGAGTTCAGCTATGATCTAGCAGCTCTAGTGTTAAATGTTACATGGTTCCTTTATAGTCAGTGCAATTTGTCAGTACAGATCCTTGATCCCAAGAAGGAAGCAATTAAACCTTCCCCTCTTTAGGAATTTTCAGAGAAGAGCAGATCCTTCAAAGACATTGAATGCTCATGATCATACCATATGAATCTTCAGAAGAACAGGAGTTATTTACATATCTCTGGAAGCTCTCAAGTCTATGGAATATTTTAGCTGATAGAAAGAAACAAAGGGCCTGATATTTATTCAGAAACTTATTCACTCCTCTGGTTTCATGTAGGGAATGGGACGGTTCCCACTTACAATAATTGGGCTTCGGATGATGATACTAACCATATACAGGAGATAGCAGACATTCTGAATGATGTCCATGTCTTTTCAGGGTTATTTTCAACAAACAGTACTCTACTATGGCTTTTACACCAATGCTACAATCAGTAAAATAAAGAATGGTCCATCTTACAACATGCAGCTGGCCTATATTTTCACGGTTGGACTGTATTTTGTCATCTGTTTTCTTATCTTGTTGTTCAGGTAAACTAACTATATATTCTTGTTTCACTTATATTGAGGTCATTGGCAATTATAATTACTGGAGTGTTTCTGTAAGTCCTTATTTCAGGTGTAGAGTTTAAGTAGAAGTTTCTGCTCAAAAGACAGTCTCCAGAAATCAAATCTTGTTTTAGACAAACAAAGAATAACTGTGAAATAGTAAGGGACATGCAGAGAATTCCAGTTCAAGCCAATGAATATCATGATACCCCTTTTGTAAGCTGTTGCTCCTAATATCTTCTGGTACTGATGTGGCCTTCCAAAGGTAAAGATTGTCAGCCTTGATTAGAAGGAAATGTCAGAGTTGTTTCCTACATGAACATCTATTTTCTGTTTTGTCTTGTGTGATGTGCTCTGACATAGGTGCAGCAGCCTTGGGGTGGGACACAAAAGCTGATGAATCTCCCTTCTTCCCCTGCTGTGCAGATTTATGTATTTACCCATTATGCATCTCACAAACTCAATTTTCATTGCAGCATGGCAAAGTCCTTCTGCAGGAACTTCATTAACCCTCAGGCATTCCCTGGGAATGCTAGCAAACTTCTCTGCACCTGGGACTTCAATATCACCAATGAAAAAGCTGTGAAGCTGAAACAAAAGAATCTCAGCACACAAATAAAGGTACAAAAAGGTAGAAAGGTACAAAACTCACATGTACAAGTCACTCTGCCAGAGGCTTGTTTCTGCATAGAAATTTGTGTATGTACATGGAAGTCTCTGGCAGAGGGACTCAAGGATGCTATCCCTGTTGCTCATAGATTTAAGGTTTCTTGACTGTTAAGTTTCATTTGATTTGTACTCCTGGAGTTGTCTTAGCTACTTGCTTTTCTTTTCTCTTTAAGCTACATATAAATATTTGTATGCTTCTGTTCTATTGAATGAATGTGACTCTGTGACTGTTAAATATTTGCTGGGCAGAGTATTCTGGTTTTCCTTCCTGCTATTTAACCATGTTGTAAACAAAAGGCACAATAGTAATATCTGTGAAATACAGGGTAACTGTCAAGAGAAGAGACTTTTAGGGTACGAACACAAAGTTGTCTAGTAAATGTTCCCAGGGTATTACTCTGCCCATATTCTAGAGAAATAATCTTTCATTCAGTCTCTCAAGTAGTTGCCTGAAGCAAGTTTTGCTTTATGCTGTTGACTAAGGAATTCTTCATTAGGAATTTTTTCCTTACAGGAAGACCTCTCTGAAGTAAATCGGGAAGTTCTAAGTTTTTCTGTAACAGAGAGAGTTGTTTGCATTGCTATTCATTTTGCTTCGTGGGTCACTTCTCTGGGAACAGCACTAGCTGCTTGTGCTGGTGTTTACTTCCTCTCCACTAATAACCTGAAGGTAAGGACAGATTTTACAGTCTGGTTTTGAACATGGGTATCTTACACTGAGTGCAAGCACTGGTCTGTTCTCCCCCATCATCTGACAGCTGCTTTCCTGGGCTCATGGCTACCTTAGGGTAGCAAGAAGCAGCCTCAGCAAGGCCTGCCTCTCCTTTGCCGAGGAGCTGCATCTAATCTGGGGTTCTCACCCTTGGTCCCATGTAAAATGGGGGAAGGGGAGAGGGTCTCTGTGCTGTTGGACATGGGCCCATAAACCATAATAATCTCTAACTTCCGATCATGCAGGGACATGTGCCAGGGGTCTTCCCTATGGACACAACTTGAGGTAGTCTTTTGGTTAAGGCTCTAAGTTTCGTTTTTTTCCTCTTTAAGCTATTTGTGAAAGGGCATAGAAATGACCTAGAGAGCCAAGCTGCCATGTTGGTGCTACCTGTTGTCACATCTGTCCTAAATGCATTCATCCCATTCTTCTACTCATGGCTTGGACGCCTGGAAAGATTTCAGACTCCTGGACAGCATGTATATGTCACTATTGCCAGGTATTTTTTGCTACCACCTCTTAGTGCTTTTTGCCTGAAGTTGCCTGACTCTTCTTTTTGATAGCAATTTGTGTGTAGGTGATGTGGTGGGTAGTAAGGAGCTATGGAGGAGAATTCATCTTCTCCAAAGAGCTCTGTACACCAGAGAAAGGAAGGGGGAAAAGGAGTGATGAGATCTTACTTAAATACAGGTGCCTGAAATTAACAGTGTGTAACTGCTGGTGCTCTTCAGGCCTTCCTCCCCTGTGGAGCCCACACACCCAGCCAGCAGCCTCTTTTGCAGAGGCTGTGCCAAGGTTGTCATGCCCAGTTCCTTTTCCATCAGGACAATAGAATAATGCTGTGCTTAAGATTTGAGGAGAGTTCCTGTTGGTCCTGGCACTCTGCAGTGCTATTCTTGTTATAAGAGAATGTAATAGAGTGTAACTGATGATCATCCTGCCATCATTCCCTCCAGTGAGTTTATGGACCACCTGTCAGTGCAGTTACTGTTACTTTCTCTTTTCAGAAGTATCATCCTGAAAATATCAATTGTTGGAATTCTGTGCTATTACTGGCTTAACATTGTGGCTGCATCAGAATCACAGGTAAAGTTTCAGAAATACAAATCTTTGATTTACAATGCCAGGTTAAGAACCATTTTTGCAAGAGGCTTAATCCAGCAAAGAGAAGTGCATGTAGTGTCTGGGGAAGCTGAATTTGCCACCCCAACATTTTTTTACTTATCATCTCTAGATAAATTAACTGTAGGAAGAAAGTCTCCCAACTCAGGTCTCAGCTGTTTTGGAACATTTTTCAACGAGAGTTCAACTAGGATGGGTCAAGCTGTTAGCAAATCTTTGGCCTGTAGCTCAAGTTTCATATGCCCAAGCATTTGGGAACAATCTTAAAAGCACATTATTTTTGACTTCTAGATAAGCATTTTTAATGTTCTTTTTTTCTTTCCTCCTGCTTCTAAAAGTGCTGGGAAACTCTGGTTGGCCAAGATATCTATCGTCTTATTGTAGTTGACTTCATCTTTTGTTTGCTTGGCTCTTTCTTTGGAGAGTTTTTACGAAGGTGAGTACTGCTTTTCTGATCTTGTGCTCATTTGTTAACCAAAGACATGCTCTTTTTTTCCAGCATGAGAAATGCAGTCTAACAGAAGCATGAAACTTCCTTGGCTGCCTTTACCCGGCATAGCCTCTGATACTTGTCTTCTGTATGTTTCAGCTCCTTCTTAGGAGGAGGTCAGAGTGTATACTGTTAAACTTCCCCAATGTGTCCTTCTTTTTTTGGAGGTGGAAACACAAGTAGGGAGGAAGCCACATTGTACTCCCATGCCTCTCCTGAATGGGGTGACAAAGAACCAAACGCCTCAAGCAGAAAAACTTGTTTTCTGCATATGCCCGGGCACACTGCTGGCTTTCTTTAGTATAGCCTCCTGTAATGTTTTTCCTTTTAGTTATGTTCTCTATAGAGTGCACACAAATTAACAATCTTATTTTAATCAGTCTTATTAAGGACAAAGTGTGACTCTTAAGTGTAGAGGTCTGTAGCATGGTAAATGAGAAAGTATTGTTAACTGAACATGAATACAGATAAGCATTGTAACCAAGAAGTAATTTACTTCTGACATCTGCTGGGTATACCCTTCTGTTGCCAAACATTACTTCTGACTTAAGGTAGTAAAGTATTTGAGTGCTTGCCAGCTTTATGAGCATTTTGAGTTCCTGGCCATACTTGTGTAGGAGATGCATTGTTTGCCCTTCGCACATGATGTGAACAGGGTAGAACAGTTAGTTAAAAACTTCATGTTAAATTAACACAAAACAACATTGAGAAACCCTTGAAGACTTTCCCTCCACAGCTCTTGCCAGCGAACTTTAATCCTACTCCTGTTTTTGTTCTGTTCAGATAGGAAACCACCTTTCAGTGAACAGCCACAGTACCAAAACTGCAGTGTCAGCTGTGATGAATGTCCTCACTGAGCTGTGCAAAAGCACCAGACTTACAGCTGTGAAAGATTAGAAGTACAATTGCTTGTATTTATGACGCAGCTGATAAGGCCACAGCAAGACCTGTATTCAGGGAGAGATGGGATAGCTACCAAAATCTTTATTGTTCTTGCTATGACAAGCAGAAATTGAATCTCCCCAGCTCAGGAAAAAAAATAGATGGTAAAAACAGATGGTTGGTCCTCAGTAGGAAGTCTCTGAGTACTTGCTTACCTGTGTGTGTCTCAGCTGCTTGCAACCTCAGTTAGTGTGAAGTAGGATATACGATGAGTATCAATCCAAAAGATTCATTTTTTTTGACTGATTGAGGCTGAAAATTCTGAGGACTCAGCAACTGAAAAGCTGTTGCAATTTTGTACTGAGGCAACTTGCCGTTTGGACTGTTTAAGCACGAGCATACCTTTCTGATACACTTAACAATCTTTTTTTTTTTTTTTTTGAGTTGCTTGAACAATACCCTAGGTCGTGTTCCAACCCTGCTGTATGTTATGGGAACCTGATTTTTCCCAATTCTGTCTCATTTTTAATGAGCTGTTTTATCAGTAAGCTGTGGCTGCTTTGCATGATGTGATTAATGCAGCCCCTAAATAATTTGTCCTTGATTCTTGCATTCAGGAGGCCTTCTGTAGATTTTTCTACAAAGGGTTTTATGATGTACTAAATGCTATCATGCTGTGGTGGTGGTTTCTCCTTCCAGAATTCTTGGAACTACAGTTTGTGTGAGCCTGGGGCTGCCAGAGTTTGATATAGGACGAAATGTTTTAGATTTGATCTATGCACAGACTTTGACCTGGTAAGTGTTACATTTACAGACAAAACCTCATTTGCACTTAGAAATACCATGGAACATTCTTACTCTTGACGCTTCTGGATGTTTCCCATCACAGGGGAAAGAATAGGATACATGCTGAGGGAGATGACATACTAACTATCTTTATAAGGATTGTGACATGCCAGTTCTCTTGTAATTGTGCAGGTATTACCAATAACTTTACCCAATAGTTTGCCCTGTGGTCACTGGTGTTGGAGAAACGCATAAAAGGGACACCCTAGCTTTGTTTACTTCCCCATTGGAATGGTGTTCCTGTTGAAATAGTCTTGGTATTAAACCCTGGAAAACATGCCTTATTTCTAGGAATGAGTATGTTACTCCTATTACAAGAGAGTTTTGCAGGCATGTACATAGACATGTATGTTTGAAAATGCATATTTTAAAGGTTGACTTCTGTTACAGGATCAATGTTAATAACAATACTATTGATGATTACCTTTCTGAATAACCGAACTGTAACTGTATGTTAATTTACTGTGATATTCTCTGCTTTCAGTGCACTGAGAGCTGGGTGGTGAATAGTGAAGGTTTAACTTTCTTATAAATCCTTTCTTGTAGGATTGGTATCCTCTTCTCACCTCTGATGCCCGGTATCCAGATAATATCATTTTCTATAGTATTTTGTGTGAAAAAGGTAACAGGATTTACATGTATTCATCATAAACTGACAGAGTTTGAAATCTGGGCAGAATGTATAGTGTTAAAGTGCTGGTTCTGTCTGGAGTCTCTGGGGTCTTGTATTTAGGGGAGCAGGATTTTTGGCTGGGTTTTGGAGGGTGGAGTTTGCTTTAAAGGAACACAATTTAGATTCAGGCCCTTGAATTTCAAACTTGTAGTAAACTTGGGAGAGGGGAGAAGTGTGGAAGGGTTAAGGAGGGGTTATTGGAAGGGTTATAGGAGGGGTTAAGAGCTCAGTTAGAGAGAAAAGGGAGAGAATAAAGTAAAACTAAAGGCTCAAGAATTAATAAGGTACAAGTGCATATGTCAGTATAGACATTTAACCTGTGGCTGTTGTTTTGGCTTCCTGCTTACTTTCCTACTCCCCACCGGTGGCCTTCCAAGTTACCTAAGCGTAAGCAGAGTGGTTCAACCAAGGATCATAATGGAATTTTTTTCTTTTCAGAATTCTTTGTCTCAGTAGTATGACTAGATGATAGATCAGTTGCTGAGTCACCCAACAGTTTATGGTGTTGCACGTAGCTATAGCTAGAAAGAGCGGTTCAAAATTCAGAGAAATACAGAATGGTTTGTGTTGGAAAGGACCTTAAGGGCATCTAGTTCCAACCCCCCTTCCATAGGCAGGGACACCTCACACTAGACCATATTGCCCAAGGCTCTGTCCAACCTGGCCTTGAACACCACCAAGGATGGAGCATTTACCACTTCTTTGGGCAACCTGTACGAGTGCTTCACCACCCTCACAGTAAAGAACTTCTTCCTTATATCCAATCTAAACTTCCCCTGTGTAAGTTTTAACCCATTACCCCTTGTCCTATCACTACAGTCCCTAATGAAGAGTCCCTCCCAGGCATCCCTATAGGCCCCCTTCAGATACTGGAAGGCTGCTATGAGGTCTCCACGCAGCCTTCTCCAGACTGAACAGCCCCAACTTTCTCAGCCTGTTTTCATAAGAGAGGTGCTCCAGACCCTGATCATCCTCGTGGCCTCCTCTGAACTGATCCCAACAGCTCCATGTCCTTCATACACTGAGGTCACCAGAAGTGTACACAGTATTCCAAGTGGGGTCTTATGAGAGCATACTAGAGGGGCAGGATCACCTCCTTTGACCATGTCGCTGTCAAAACTCATATTCCCTAAACTATGGGTTTACATATGCTACAAAAGCAAACTACCCAGCAGAGTCCTGAAGAACCCATCTTTTTGCCTCTTACTACTTAAAGATGATATTCTTGACATTTTTTACAGTTTATCTGTCATAGTCTTATAAAAGAAGGTATTGGAAACTTTTGATACACACTATTCCAGAAACTGCTGCCAGCAGTTTCAATGGGATTGACTTAAACTGAGTTGTTGTGGCAGGTAACACCATTCTAACGTAAGTGTACCTTCATCTCTTTAAAGGTCAGTCTAATGATGAATTGCCAACCCCCTCGCAAAGTCTGGAGAACTGCTCAAATGACAACAACCTTCATGTTCCTGCTGTTCTTCCCTTCCTTCCTGGGAGTACTGTCTGTCATTGGAGTCACTGTCTGGAGGTGTGAAAGACCACTGGCATTCAAGCCTGCTACGCTATGCTGTGTGACCTGAGACAATGCAGAATAACCTGTGTTTTTCTGTTCATAAAGCTGTATTATTTGCTAATGGAAGGTTTCAGATGTTCGTGAGCTGTTCTGTGTTCTGAAAACAAGACATGCTCAGTGAGTTTGCAAGAATGTGGTTAACACATAAGAAAGTAGGAGGAGAAACAAGGTTACATTGAAGTTTTGGGTTTTATTTAAATGGCACAGCAAATTTGGCTTTTCCTCCTGCTTAAAGGTTTCTGTGACTTAGTCCTAGTTCCTGAGCTTATTTATGTTATAGGCCATACTGGGCCTGCAGTGGAAAAGCAGCTGGAAAAACTCAATTGAGGTAAACTTCTGGATTATTTGTGAACTTCAGGGACTCTCTTTGCAGTAAGTGCTGACCTCTGCAGTAATGCACCTTGGTTGTTGCCAGGAGTTTAAAGCTGCTTTGTTTACCTGCACATCACTGGCCACAGTAAGGAGAGCAGCATGGCTACCCCTTTTCTTTTTCCTGGCAATTCTCAGCCACATGGTTGTGATGCTTAGTAAGGCAGGTGACTACACATGAAACCAGGTGGGACGTAGTACTTCAGAGCAAACATTTTCAGATTGCAAGTCAGAATTTCAGGCTGTCTGCAGCAGTTGAGTTTCAAAGCAAACAACACTTTCCTATTCCAATCTACCTGAAAATGTTAATTCTTGCTATAGGCTGCCTTACTTCAACGCATGACTTGTTGCATTTATGTCAAGGGCTTGGTACCTGTCCATAGCAGCAGGGTCTCTTATCTTTCACTGCATAGTCTGGGGTGGGCATTTCAATGGCTGGAGAGTGACCCAAGTTAAAAATCAAACAGAGATCATGGAAGTTCCTGGGGGGTCCAAAGACAGCAGTGGGCTATAGCAAACTAATGAGCATCTTAATGCACAAAATCACAATGTTAACTAAATCACTGGTCAATATATAAAGCTTTAAGTAGCTGTTTTCTTACCCTTTCAGGTTAAAACCTTCAGAAGAATGTGGTCCTTTCAGAGGTTTGTCTTCTATGTATGCTGCAGTCTCCGAGTGGATAGCAATACTGGAAAATTATACTGCCTCAAAATGGGTAGTGTGGATCTACCATAACTTAATTACAAGTGAAATTTTCTTCTTCGTCCTATCCACTTCTATCCTGTAAGTACCTGCTAATGAAAAGCACTGGAAAAGGACCTGAAGTGGAAAAAACTGCCTATGACATAGCCATTCTTCATTAAAATAAGTTCAAGGTCCATTTTAAAGTATCAGAAATGGTTAATATATTGGAAATTCATGTATTTGAAGTACATATTCCTTTTATGTTGGGGTGACAAAGCTCTTTACAAACCAGCTTCATGCTAACCCTAGGATACACTGTTTTTAACTGAGTATTTCTTGTTTATTGTGCCTAGGCAGATCTTACTACCACTGGCACACTTTGCCTTAGGAACATCAGTGAAGAGAAACATGTTGCATAGACTTGGCAGCATAGATTGCATTTCTGGGTTTTTTTCACCATTGCTTTTTTAGTTTCTTCCTTCCTCATTGCGTCATAAATCAGCAGGGAAAAGCAAGCTTTCACAAGCACAGCCAGTACAGGTCAAATGTATACTAGGACTCTGAGCAACATAAAAAGCAGAAGTCTGGGAGGTGGTTGCTTTGACTTTTCTGACCATTTCTCATCAGTGGAGTCATTAGAGGAGATGATAGCATGTAAAGGATAGCTGAAATACCAGAGGCACACTGTGGTGGAAGGGCTTAGTAGTGCACAAACATGGGGAAATGCTATTAAGTAGGTTGCAGTCTGCTTCCAGCTAATCTCTGGTAAATTCACGTACTGTCTACTTGGCTGAAGTATATTATTTTGGCAAACCCAGTATGTAGGTTTGATGGTGTAGCTGTGCTGCCTGGTTTTTCTGGTATAGGCCAGACACACTGAAGAACCCAAACCTGCCCTGATGAAACCAGATCTCACTCATTCTGGTGGGACCAAGACTAGCCTGGAAGTAGTAGGTGTTCAGTGTTGTGATTTAGAGTCCAGGCATATATGTAAGCAAGTGACAAAAAGTTGGATAAGAGCATTAGGCTCCTATTTGTTATCTGAAATGCACCTTGTATTTTTTACTTACTTTAATTGTACCTTTCATTCAAATACAGGTCCACAAATCTTTGGGTCTTTTCCAAGAGAATGTTTTAAACAACTTCATGTGTTTGCCATTCCTTGTGTAAATGTATACATCTATTTTTTAATACATGTGGGTGTATGTGTGTATATATATATATGTATATGTGTATATATGTGTGTGTATCTATAGATAATAGAATCATAGAATGGGCTGGGTTGGAAGGGACCTTAAAGATCATCTGGCTCCAACCTTCCTGCCATGGGCAGGGGCTATATATGTGTGTGCTTGTGTGCATTTCTTAATAGATACCACTCTGTTTTGGCAGTGACTAGGAGGGAATACTCATGGGTGGGAGTGCTCATATGCTGGACTTTTTTTTAATATAATTTTTTATTTTTTAGAGTTATTGCTTATCTTTACTGGCAAATAATAGAAGGAAGAAAGATCATGATCAAACACTTACATAAGCAAATTATTAATGTAAGTTTGACTTTCAGCTTTATCTGTTTAAAAAAACTTGGCTTCCTTGTTGATTGTCTCATGACACAATCAGTGCTATTGTGGAGCTGTGATCTGCTTTTCCTATGACAGGGCAAGGGGGGTGGGAGCCCTCCCCCATGGGAGCTGCAGGGAAACTCAGAGTTGTTGCAGAACAATTTTATCCTCAAGCTGTGCTGCTGCAGCTCCCTCTGTAGATGGATTATTTTAGCATAAAAGGAATTGTAATGATTATTGTGGTCAGTGGTTGCTTACGGGCCTTGAGCTAATGATCAAATGTGTCTTGACCACAGGGAGGAAAAGATAAAGTGTTTTTACTTGAAAAACTACGGGCACTGCAAATGGCAAAGCAAACCCCACGTGCACCAGGAGGACAAGGCCAGCAGGTCAGTCTGATAGTTTAGATACCATCTCAGTCATGTGCTTGGTGCAGTTTCATGGGGTTCCTCTAGCCTTGCAAACAGACTGTCGTGCTGGGATTTGCCTGTATTTGAAGTTTCATGTAAGTTGATTGACAGCTAATTAACTCCATGCAGGAAGAGGATACCATGGAAATTGCCTAACTATGTGTTCCAGATTGGAATTCAGCCTGGGAAGAATATAGAGAAGTTCTTACCCTCACTAGACATCATTTATGATTGTGAAACTGCAAGAAAGCAGTCCTCATCTAGGAGTGCAGTGGTGGTCACTAAAGGGCTTGACCACATTTGAACCTTGCCTAGACTGAGAAGGAAGCTGCTTTCCTCCCCTGATTCTATTTCCTTAGGGTTTCATGGTTTGCTCCTCCACCCAACCTTTTCAGCTGAGGTAAAACTTGAGTGCTTTGACCTAACCCCATTTTAAATCCCATACAACGTCAAGATAGGTGCATAATGTCTTAAGCTTGAAATTATTTTTCAAGTCAGTCCCGCCTCCTGAGCCACCAAGTTAGTGTTAAAACATGCACATTTAGGTGCTGTGAAGTGTGGTTTTCATTTGGATTGAGTGAAAACTCTTTGACCCTACATACTGCTGAAGAAAAAGGGTTTTTTCAGTTCCTCTCCTTTCTCCCCATAAAACATATCCCCTGGTATGACTGGCTGTCATTAATGTGATGATACAAATAAAGGTAAATAAGCTTTGGTAATAATTGGCATTGATATATTGATAAACAGCAATACATACGTGCTAAGACAAACAAATACAAATCAATATTGACTGTAAAGAGGGGACCGTAAAGTGAATGGCCATTCTCTGTCTGCTGGGGATTTTCAAACACTTGACAACCCTGTGGCTGCATCCAGGAGTCCTACCTGGGACCCTGAGGGCAGGGTTTGCTACAAAATATAGATGTCCTTGTACTAATTAAGGTCAGATTTCAAAAGGAGATGCCAGAATAATCTTATTGTGGTTCTAATAGAAGAGCCACCTCCCTAGAACAAGGGTCATAGCCTTGGGTGGCTGTAAAGTCAGGACTGGAAGCCAGACCATAGTGCCGCTAATGCAGCTGTTGTGTCTTTCAGAGAAGCTCTTCTTCATACCACCCATCTTGGCAGCCTGCCCAGCAAGTGCCAGGCTACCCAGAAAGGGCATTTAACAGAAACCAAAATGCATCCTACAACGAGGTGAGATGGTCAAAAGCAGAAATCTCTGCTAGGTTTTCCTATATAGAGCCTGGGGCAAGATGCAGCAAGGGGTGTATGTTGAACAAAGAGGTTATCTTGTATGCATAGAAGTAATTTTAAAGATTAATTTGAGCAAAATGTAATCAGAATAGCTGTTGGAATACTCATACAAGCCTGCTTAAGATCTAGAGAGTGTGGTTGTGTTATAGCTAACCAGGATCTTTAAGTACAAGATAAATGGCACGTGAGGAAAACATCAATCTCAATATCCCTGTGAATTTTGTTTTCAGTATCCCTATGCTGCTGGGATCTTGAGGGGAACTGGCTTCCCACAAGGTAAGCAACAAATGCTGAACACAGCAAGCAGCTCGTAGAAGCTCAGCTCAGTGAAAGTGTTACAGTACAGACACCGCTCATAACAGATGTAGGAAAGGCAGGATTTTAGCATCTTGTATGAAGAGAAAACAAAAAGACTGGGGGTTTGAGGTAAATATTTCCTATAGGGTGTGCTTGTTGTGGTGTTGGTGGTGACTTCTGAAGACTGATCACAAGCTTCTGTATCCCAAAGTGTTGAATTTCTTTGGGTAAATGAGATGTTTTGTCATATGGGAGCAGCCACAAGCAAGAATATTACATCACATTAGATGTTTTATATCTTGGTGTGAACCTCATCAGAGGCTATTAATGATGTAGAGTCCCTAGGACACGGTATGTCCAGAACATAAAAAAGCTACGGAAACTCAGTGTGGTAGGTTGAACTATTCCTGGTTTACACAAACATGTAACTGCATTCCAAATACAGGGCAGATGAGACATTTCAAAAGCATGGGGCACTTCAGTGGGGGTGGTTAGTGTAGTGACAACAGCACAGTTAATGTTACTTCCCCTGTGACAAGCAGGGCTGGAAGGAGGCCCATACAGCAGTGGGCCCTGGATGTCAGAGGCAGTGGTGATCGCTCTGCAGGCCAGAGAAGCAGCTCAGTGGGAAGACGAAGACGATGACACCTATCCTTGACTGCGAGCCAGCAGAATCAGTAATGAACAGTGAGCGGTGCTCTGCAGAAAGCAGTGCTCGATTGCACTATAAGGACTGTGAACCATTTGCGCCTTTTTACTCTTAAATGGAGGAAAAGAACAAGAGAACAGATGGAAAAATGCATCCTGACTGGAGTTTATTATTGTGATGGGGAATATCCTGTGTGTTTTGTTTGAAGTAGGGATACTGTGCTGACAGCCTTCTCCAGGACTAGCTCACACTCTGACACTGTAAAGATCCCACCACAGAAGTCACTTGCTCTTGACTAAAGAGAGGAAACTTGTGCCTAATTGTAAATAAAGCTTTGTTCCAAAACTATTTTTATAACAGTTATATTGTTCAAACTGCTTTTATCTAATCTAAGCCAAAAGCAATGCATTGGCCAAATAAAAATAGAAGGAAATTAAAGTGCAGTTGTTTTTAATGCTGAAGACATTGTAATGGCTGCAAAGTAATTTGTGTGAACCTCTTTGTTTCTATTCCATTTGCACTTTCCTGAGCCATTGTTATAGCTTATTACAGACATTAGAAGTTATCAAACCCTTTTTTAAAGAGTGATTACTCATCAGAAGTCTCATGTGTAAAACCACTGCTTGTAAACAAGAAGTTTATACATCCTTTCCTGTAAAGGGTAGATTGGAAGTAACACAGGTGAGAGTTTCTTTATCATGTATGCCTTTGAGACACTTGATGCAACTTCTTTTTATCCAGAGGCACAACTTTGCTCTGGTGATAATTTTTTGTTTGTTTTTTAGCCCGTTTTCTACTACTTCCTGGTTTATTCCTCTCTCATTGCTTTAGACATAAAAATGCCTTAGGGAAGAGGCACATCTTGCTGTCAGGCTTGTAATTTGGGTGAAAGAATCCAGAAACAGCCACGAAAGGTACAGAAAAAAAAAGATGACCTTTATATACAATGTGAGACCAGAGGTTCAATTGTATTTAATATGTTTTTCTGCATGCAGAGCTCTGGAATCTGGTTGTGACTATTGATGAACTTAAGGTCCTTTCCAACCCTAACTGTTCTGTCATTCTGTGAAATGGGCCTGGTGTTTGCACCTAGGACAACGACTTCAGTGCCAGCAACTCATATAGCAATGGGCACTTGGCCTCCTGCCGGCTGCTCAGGGAGTGCCTGTAGAACATAGCAGCAGAGGCAGAGGTCACAAGCATAGCATACGTGTGTGATAGGATGTGCACCAGGAGATGAGGTGTGGTGGTTCTGCAGTGCAGGGTAGATGAGGGACATAAACCGAAGAGGGTCCTGTCTTATCCTGCCATTAAAAATCAGCTCCTTACTCCTATGTTTCTTTATGCTTAGCTATAGCTAAAGGTACAAGCAAAAGAATCCATCACCCCTTGCAGAAGGCAGCATTAATTTGCTGCTAATTCAGAGGTTTGGACTTACCTTAATTGGGACAATTGTGTAGTTCTTTCTACCAATGACTGATTTCTACTGTTTTTTTAATTACACTTTGTCTCTTTTCTAGGCAAACCATCTTTTATAGAAGTTTTTTTAAGAGTTCCAGTTGGCTCTTCTAACCATGAGGCAGGCTCTCAAGAGCATTTATATCCAAAGTACAGTACCCAGCTGCACCCCCAGTCTGCTGTTCCATTTCTGGGAAAGGCAGCTTTCCCCTAGCACCTTGCAAAGTGCTCACCCAGTGCACAGTTGCAGTGCCTCCCCTGAAACACAGCAGTGCCCAAACAGGGAAACGGTGAATTCAACACCACCGAAGCAGCACAAGGAACTACCTTACCCAAATGTGGTTATGCTTCCTGGTCGAATGTGTACATTACTACATGCAGCCAACAGTGTCTTGTGAGACTGCATCTGAATAGCCTGCAGCCTATAACAAGTTAAATGCTCAAATTCCTCATTTCCATTGAAATTAGTATTACATTCTCCTGAAACAAAATCATTAAACTTAGTAACTCCATGTGTTGGCCGTGAAGAAAAGGTGGTCTCATTTATGGTAGGGCTGGCTGCACAGGAATTTTCTACTCTTTTTAAGCATTGACAGTCTTCTCTAACCACCAGTTCCTTCCAGAGCAGAGCCAAAATTGTTCACTGCATGCTGATGGGAACACCTGGGGTTTTACATGTTAGAACAAACAGCACACAACCTGCGCTGGCTTTGATGGCTTACATCAATCTGCTGCTGTGCAGCTGATAAAGAGCAACATAACCGTGAGTTATCAGATTACTTGTTTATTGGGACTTTTGATTTCAAGTTAAACCTGGGTTACAGTTTCCCACATATCTTTGTGTTTGCCCTTCAATCATCCAAACAATAAGGAAAGTTAAAAGACTCTCGTTTGTTCTACTGCTTCCAGTACTCAATACATAGCTTTCTTTAAATAAATACATTCATATTCTGTGTCATTAGAAGAAACAGCCTTCTATCCTCCCTTGGTTCTTTAAAAAGTGTGGAAGATAGACAGCTATTCAAGTTTTATTCATTGATTCTCACAGTCTACACACTGAACACTGAAATTTGGCTTGCTTTTCCGGGTCAAAACACAGCACAGGCATCTTCCTGTGCAGCAGGAGGGAAACATACGCATGCTGTACTTGGCACCATTATTTTCAGGTTCTGTTTTAAGAACAGTAATGTAGATGTTTTTAAGATACCATAAATCAATCTCATATTATTATACAGTTGTAGAACAGGCTGTTTAAATTACAAAAAAAAATAAAAAATCAAGATACGACTTTAAAACTTGCCACCAAAAATTGCTGATTTGGATTCATAATCAAGAGCTGAACAAAGCAAAGGAAGAGTCTGAGAATCACAAAGCAACAGGTCGCTTGTCAAACTGGATCCCTTTATGTTAGAGCGTCATTTACTCAGACTGCATGTCCCTGTACCTTGTCTTTCCCTGGCGTTCCATCAGAGGGTTATTGCATTTGGGGTCTGACCACAGAGCAGAAGTACAGAACTGCCACTGGTGATCCCATCTGTGCTAGTGGGTACCCTCCTGACGGGGAGTTCAGGCTGCCCAGGCAAGAGAGCTTACTTCGGGTGGTGTGTGCGCAGCACAGGTCTAATAATGAGGTTCACAGTCCTCCACCAAGCTGTCGGTGATGTAGTTGGATTCAAGGACACTTTCGTAGTAGCTTTTTTCTGCAAACGTGTTCACTGTCCAGGCAACCACCTGAATCCCTTTTGAAGACCAGTGCCTCACGTAGTCTCTGCAAGGAACAAGGACACCGTAAGAGGAAGCACTACCATATTTAAGGCAGACAGTGCTGAGGCTACAGCTGAGTTTTAGTCTCACACCGGTTATCACATCAAGAATGACAGTGCATCCTTTTGCAACGTCATCTTTTTGTGTTTTATTACTGTAAAAAACAAAAGCAACAATTTTTCCTCCCTTTACACATAAAGCATAAAATAAAAATACAGACTAAAGTGATAGAGGCTTAAAATAATAAAATAGCTTGGAGTAAAGGAATTATTCAAATAACCTTACACAACACTGAACGGAACACATTGATTAGCATGTACTATGTTAACTCCATCCTTCTATACTAACAGAATGGTAATAACCTCCCAGTATGTTAGGAAGCTTAACACTTACTGAGAAACAAAATCTTTCTGCACGAGGAGAGCTGAAACCCCACACAATCGCCATAAGAAACTGTGTAAGCTCCAATCTAGAATGACATCCAGCATCATATACAAGTGATGTTTCCAAGAGGAACTGAAACGGGGTGTCCCATCTCCAAAATGACTCAGTTGCCAAGGCCTGTGTGTTAGTGCTGTTACAACATTTCTGTCAGCTTGTCTCATCTGGAAGATGAAGAAGAAAAGACTCTAATTCATACAAAACCCAAGCTGCATTAAATATGAACTTTGAGAGGTTAGATACAAAGTGCTAGCTTGCATTTGCAGCTCTCCCCTTCCCCTCCTGATCCTTTTGTCACTCTTTCAGAAAGCTGCTTATGGTATTTCACTGGCTGTTTTTTTTTCTTCAAAACGTACTGAATAAACAACAGCTTTAACGTTAAAAAACTGCGTAAGAGGTCATGGAATAAAATACACAATAAATGGACAGGGCAAGGAGAATTAGGAAGCAGTTTTAAGAATAGTCTACACTTCCATAAGAACATGAGGTCTGTTTAACAGGTCTCTTGTGCACAGATACCTGGCCACATGCCAACTGTAAAAGCGATGCACCTTTTTCTACACAGCTTTCAGGATGGCCAGAGTTGGTGTAGGTTCCTATGTGCATCTAATGAGCACAGAGTGATCCGGTAACATTATACATTACAGAATCATAGAATCAGCTAGGTTGGAAAAGACCTTCAAGATCATCAAGTCCAACACTGGACTTGATGGCAATGCCAGCACTGCCAAGGCCACCACTAAACCATATCACTGAGGGTTTCATCTACACCGTTTGTGAACACTTCCAGGGACGGTGACCCCACCACTGCCCTGGGCAGCCTCTTCAAATGCCTGAGCACCCTCTCTGTGAAGAAATTCTTCCTAATCTCCAATTGAAACCTCCCCCGGCACAACTTGAGGCCATTTCCTCTTGTCCTGTCACTTGTTACTTGGGAGGGGAGACCAGCCACCTCCTCACTCCACCCTTTGTTTAGGCAGTTGTAGAGAGCAACAAGGTCCCCCCTGAGCCACCTCTTTTCCAGACTAAACGTCTACTTCATTCACTTTCAAAAGTCTTGGCAATTTTAACAACCCCAATCCTGAACTGCAGTTGTGTACCTAACAAATTCCAGGCAAAACTTAAAAAACCCCAAAGTAAACATTGAGGAAACATCACCTTATACACAACATCTGGCATGAAAGAACAGACTATGCTGCTGTTGTACAAAGATGGAAACTCCAGGTAGAGCTGTTTCAGGGCATCAACTGCCTGCCAATTGGAGAGACACTCAGGTGTTATATCTATACATACACCCATATACGCACTGCAAAGTCCTGTTAGAATAATCCCCTTGAAAAATACTTGTGTAGCAATATGGAAATGGAAAGTGGGGAGAAAAAAATGGAGTATTGTTTATAGCTTTAACACAGAAATGACATTTTAGTTTTTGCAACCTAAGCATGATTCTGTCTACAGTAGTGAGTAGCATTCTTAGTGTTCACAATACCCTTAAATATATAGCGGATAAAATGAAGCACACCTAGAGTTTATTTCAAGGGGATTTTTTTTTCCTCCATATTTTGCTATGATAGAGAAAATATTCCAATTTGCATAGATTTTTAATGATTGATCATTTTTATCTGCCTTCAGTAACACAAATTACACACAAGAGCAGGATCCCTAGTTGGAGGCTGAAGACAAGGTACTAACTCCCCTCAGCACAGGCTGGGAATTCACTTTGCTTTGTTTCGTGGTGGTGGTGTGAGCTGAACTCAACACTCACACAAGTCTCATGCTGATTTTAAGTTGCAGCTTCCCTGGACAATGGAATGGGACGAGGGAACATGTCTTTGCTTTGACAGCCCAGCTTTGGATGACACAAACAGCAGACCCAGTCTCATTCATTAGAGAAGGGACTGCCCCCCACATCAGTTTGAGACCAACAGAAAAGCAGGTTAGAAACCCAGAGAAAAGGTGAAAAAAGGTGTCTTAGTACAGCAAGTAGTACCTGATTTGCATGGCCTTTGACATCGAAGTAGATTATAAGATTGTGCTGCATAGACTCCACGACAGCTTCTCTCAGAGTTGGTACCTTTTCACCTTGGAATTTGCTCCTGCAGAGACAAAGAACTTCTCACTGGAATGCAGTCAAGATACACATGTGCACACATATGGGCACACAGCTACACAGGGCTGTTTCCTAGGGCCTTCTGACTTCACCCTGCTGTGCCTGTGTCCCTAGCCCTGAGCCAGAATCACAGATCCTGGCGGAATAAGCCAGACAAAACGAGGATACAGGAGAAGCAGTTTCACATATCCATAAATTATTTCTGGTAAGGTGACAATACGCAGCAGCTGGTTTGTGGTAACTGCCTATGTGGAAGTTCTGTCTGTGTGGTTCAGGTGATCACCTTCCCAGTAACAGATGGCGAGGATGCTACTTGAACTACAGACTCACAGCTGGTACATTTACAAGAGCCTGGAAATGCCTAATGCAGTGTCTCAGGAGCACACACTAAAAGCTCTTCCTCTAAAAAGGCTTCACTTATAATACTGTATCAGTTGCATTGTTATCAAAATGTTAGTAACATAAAATACTTTCTCCTGCACATACTGGAAAGGACCTAATCACGACTCCTGCCTGAGGCTACCCAGGAAATCTGTCTGGCTCTTTTTCAACAGGATAATCCTGATGTTTATAATCCCTAAGACACAATCATTCAAGAAATAAATGTGAATAAAATTAATTTTAGAAGTAATTACTCAAGCCAATTTTGACGTATCTTGAAACTCCCAGTATCGCTGGTGTCCTGCACTCAGTTTAGGGGAAGCTTATGTATAGATTAACCTGTTTCACCTTAGATGGCTGTGGATTTTATCCTTGAAAGCCAATTATCTTGACTCTGCTCCACTGTTCTGATTGCCAGGATACGTAAAGAGATATAGCCTCATACACCTCTAAATTCAAATCAGAAGCAGCATACGGGACTCATTTTTAAATTTACAGAAGCTTTCACCAGTGATAGAGCAAATCAATAATTTTCTTTACCAAGAATATTAGTTTTCCCTGTTGAAACAGTAGTTTCGGAACAGCAACAGTTCAGTTACCGTAGCCTGTGCTTTGCAGATGGATTAAGCCTCCTAATTTCCTCAAAAGTCAAGTCACGCAATCTTCCAGAGCCATCAGTTGTCCTTTCCACTGTTTCATCATGCATTAGGATGGGAACCCCATCTGCAGTAAATTCGAGATCCAGCTCAACACCCGTTGCTCCATTCTCAGCTGCCTTAAAGAAAAAAGAAGAAACAAAATCACATGCACAACAGGAGACAGCTTTATAGATATTGAATATAGGCACAGATATAATTAGTTTGTGTTCTCACAAAAAACAAAACAAACAAAAAACAACAACAACAAAAAAAAACCCCCAACCTAATAATGTTTATTCAGCAAGCTTGACCTGTGGAACAAAGTAGGTTTTATCCAAGTTATTGTGAGAAGCATTCATAGATCAACTGAAAGCATATAACTTATTTTACCAATAAAACCACAGTGCTAATGTCTCAGTCTTGGGACTGAGGCTGTTTCAAGATAAAAATGCAGAAAAGAATCCTGCTTTCTCCTTCTGGCCTAATAACCCATGAGTCCCTAAGTTATGTTAATTTCAAAGAGAGAAGGGAAGCAAATGCCCACACTTTAGATAATTTATGGATTGACACTTGGAAGCCAGAGTCAGAGCAGGCCACCAGAGCATAGTGTCTGATTGCACAAGAGAAGTTATTACCCCTCTTTCTATGGCACACAGGTGCAGTATTTCCTATGAGAGTCAGATTCACCACTCACACGCAGTATGGTCAATCCACCATACACAGTAGATAGAAAACCTCTCACAACCACCACACACTATGCTTGTACTAAATACTAGATTCCTCCTATCTGAGGAATGCCCATATTGGAGAGTAGTAAGCAGCTGGGCTGCTTTAAAGCATTTCATACATCCTGCTCCTGCCCTGGCTCTTTCCCAGGAACTCTTCAGAAAAGCACCCAAGTGAACTGCAAGCAAGTTGAATTGTTCTCAAGGTCAAATGCCCTGCTGGGAAAAGGGCCAGCACAGCAGAAAGACAAATGCCAGGCATGTAACCCAAAGGTTACAGCACTAGAGGTTACTCCAGAGGTACCTGCCAAGTTAGTCTCTCTATTGCACAGCTTCAGGCTTTGTCAGAAGAGCGAGCCCTGCCTTGCCCAAAGGTAAGAAATGATCAGAGCAGCAACGTCCCATCATCACAGGTACACTGCATTGAGAGGCTGCTCATCACGGATTCAGATGGTTCTCAGAAGCAGATTCTGAACCCTGGCAGCACCACGGTGCCTCGCAGATGAGGCAGCAGTTAAGTTCCATGGCAGGGCTGCACCAGTGGAGTTCTCACAATATCAGGTCTTGCCATGACTGCGGATTCTCGTTACAGATCTTCAAGGCTGAGACAGCAAACAAGCTGTTACTGGGTTGCTGTCTGCTGTCTATATTGTTGCACCACCAGCAAAACACAGTATTTCATTATTGCTACACTGCTAAGATATCCATCAGCACAAAGGGTGTAAGACAGCTCCCACGAGTCTCCAATCTGACCAAACCGTTCTGATCCCGCTCCGGCATGAAGGCCTGACATCCATACACAGCTCCCGGTGGCACGCTGGCAGAAGCTGGAGTTATTCAGGGCCACGAGGGCTTGGTGCCTGCTAAGAAGGCAGGTCCTCAAACAGACCCCACAGGCCTGTAGTGGTGCCCACCGACTTCTGCCTCACCACCGGCCTTACGGGAAGACAATAGGCTCCCGGGCCTCGCCCGCTCTCTGCAGAGCATCGGGCAGCTTCGCCTCGCGCTTCGAGCCTCGTCCGGGCCCCGCACGTCCCTTGGCGGCTGTGCCCGCCGGGGCGGAGCGGAGCGGCTCGGCTCGGCTCGGGGCGCGGTGAGGCCTGTGGATGCTGACCTGTCGGATGGCCGCCAGCGTGTTCTCGGGCGCGTCGTGCGCGCCGCCGCGGTGGGCGATGCGGGCGGCGGGGCCGCGGGGCCGCAGGACGCGCTGCGCGCTCTGGGGCGCGGCGGGCTCCAGGCTGAAGAGGTGCAGCGCCAGGTAGAGGCCGGCCGTCAGGAGGCCGGACAGCGCCGGGCTGCGGCTCAGCGCCAGCGCCACCACCAGCAGCGCCGTGAGGGACCCCAGCAGGCCCTCCCCGCGGCACAACATGGCGGCGGGACCCACCGCGCCGGGCCGGCCGGCACCGAGACCGCCAACACGCCTCGGGGCGACAGCGACGGCAACACCGCCCCGCCCCAACTCCGCCAGCAGCCAATCAGTGCTCTCCGCTCCCAAGCCTTCAGCCAACCAGCTGTCCCCTCCCCCGGCTGCGCTGAGGGCCGGGTGAGGCGGTGGCGGGAGTCCCCCTCAGGTAATGGTCGGAGCAATGGTGTGAGGTGCGGATGGTTCCAGGTTAAAAACGCTCGGTCAAACATAAATGTTATACAGCTAGCTATATATGTTGTGTAGCTAACTGTCCCTCATGCCTGCTCCCAAGCTAAACCCGAGACTAAACCCCGGTGCTGTGAGGAGGGCCGAGAGCCATCCGAGGGACAGACCCACATTCCCTCTGCTCAGGGAGGCGTCTGCTGGAGAGGGATGCTCGCTCCTGGCACTGTGGGTGACAAACGGGAAGAATAGAGAGGAGAAAGCAACAAGACAGGGAAATCAGTGAAACTTGAGGAAACTGGGCTTGTTTAGTACAGAAATAGAGTGGCAACGCAGAGGAGATAGCAGTTTGTATTCACATAAATGAGGATTTTGTGGGGGTTTTTTGTGTTCTCTGTGGGAAGGATGGGAAAAAAATGACTGCTGTGAGGAGCTCTTGCCAACCAGAGGTGGAATAGGCACCAGGTAATCTTCTAAACTGGGTATATATGTATATATATTTGTCACATATCATCCTACCTGGTTCTGAGCACCTTGGATATTCTTTTCTGTCCTATGGCTTTGTGTTTCTGCCGGGTGTGTCTGAGGAAAAAACCTGACACACACATGCAGACACATAACATAATGGAATGTATAATTAAATGTCTTACATATTTAGAGATCTCTTGATAAACAACAGCATTTGTTGGGATTAAAGACAAAGATTTACCCCCCCTCAATGATGTTTAACATACTGAAGAGGTAACAGATGGAGTTGTGTTTCTGAAACAAGAACAGCACTTTTAACACCCCGGAACGTTCATGGGGAACTAGGTTCATTGTTCCTGGGCCTGTTGCTGGCAGACAAGTGTGCATTTTCCACCTGACCTGCCTCCTGGGTGAGTATTACCTGCTCCTCGGCTGGCAGGACCAGCAGCTGGCTGCCGCCCGGGTGGGATGGGGTGAATGTCTGCCATTACAACCTGATGCTGTTCTAGAAGAGCCTATTAGCAACTTCTCATGTTTATCTTGCTCATCAGTGTGTGTCTGGTGGCACCAATACTTGCTAGTGACCGTCTGTGGTCCAGGTTGTACGAGAACTGCGCAGCCGTGTGATACTTGGTGTGATAAAGCAGAATAGGCTTCACCCGTGCTGATAGAGATCTCTTGGAAACTTATGGGTGGGAATCACTGGGAATCAGTCCCGGGTGGCCCTCGGTGCCACCTCACGCCTCTGAATGCTGGGGCTGCCTTTGCCCGGGAGCTGTCCCGCGGGCGCAGTGATGCGAACAGGTTTGTGGATGGCGCTCATGCGCTTCCCCAGACCAAATCAAGAGGGTTTTTTCCTCAACTTTGGGCCGCAGAGAGCCCAGTGCCTCCCCCCTGTGCACAAGCCCGCCCGGGAGGAGGAGCGGAGCGGAGCGGGCCGCAGTGCGCGCTGGGGCCTGTAGTGTTGCGGCGCTCGGCTCGGTTGCGGGGAGGCGGCGTCGCTCGGGGCAGCCGGGCCGGGCTGGGCCTCCGGGCCCCGAGCAGGTACCGAGCGAATCGCCGGGAGAGCGGGCGCTGCGCGCATCGCAGAGGCCGTGGTGGGCGCGCTACTGTCGGGCGGGGAGGGCCGGGGTTCCCGGGCCCGGCCCCGCCGGTGCCACTGGCCTCCCGGAGCCAATGTGGGGCAGGGCGGCCGAGGGGAGAGGAGAGGCCGGCGCCCGGCCTGTGGAGGGCTGGGTGCGCACGGGGCTGCGGGGGGACGGCGGGCAGGCAGAAATAGGCTGAAGGGGTGTGCGAAGGGAACAAAAGCGTTGGCAGGCTTTGCCAGGAGGTGCCTGGCTCTGGCTTCTGACTCCGGTCGGCATGGGCAGTGTGAGGAATGTCGGCTTCTGTAGGGAAGCAAGGCTAATTTAGGGTTTTGGTAGAAGCATTGGCGTGTGTTCGTACAGGCATGTATGAAGGAGGAGGCTCGTGGGGTTGAGACACAGATTCCCCTAAATATGAAGGCTGGTCTTAGTTTAACACCAGCATTTCTATAATTTATTTTTTTTTTACTGCAATTTTATTTATTCATTGCAGTTGATGGGATCTGTCTGATAGCTGTGGGAGGCCTTAGAGGTTTAGTCTTGGGTGGAAATTGTGAAGATTGTGGCGTGTACTTTTGTAAGTCGATCACCTTGATGCTTGCTTGCTTCTCTGTACCTGTGATCATCATTTTTTGCTCATTCAGCCTCTATTTTTATATGGGGAAAAAAAGAACAGCTTTTCAGCTTTTGTTAGTGATAGGAAGAAGAGAAACTTACTTGGGTTTTCTAATGTGTAATTTGTTTCCCAGAATAGAGCAGCACAATTAGTTGTGATACTGTTTTCCCTTCATGGTCTTGGAAGTACATGGAAGTGTAATGTTATTATTCTTTGTAGCTCAGTTAAAATGAAGATGGAGGATTATGAAATATTCTGTAAGAAGCATCTTGCCAGAATCCAAGCAGAGGCACTAAAAAGAGAAACCTCTTTCACTGTTCAGCAGAAAAGTATCTCCCTCATTCAATTCCATGGAGTTCCTGTGCTTTCTCCTCTGGTAAGGGGTGTTATTTATTTATTATTTTCTTCTCTAATGTGCTAACTTGTGCTATTGGCACGAGCCTTGATGTCTTCATGTAACGATTCTACTGAAGGTACAGTTCTGTGTGAGGTGTCATCGAGCCTGCTCTTTAGTTTATTCTAGGCATTCTTAGCCTTAATATTACAAAGTAAAGGGGTAAAATGTACTTTTTTTTACATTGACTATGTTTGCCTTAATTTTTTGAAATTTGTTCAGAAGGGGAATAAAAGTGTTTGTGGTATTAAATAGATGAATATTATTGCTGGGCTTGACTTCATAGAAAATAGTATCAACGTTCCAAATGTTGAATACATGAGGGTTTTTTAAAGTGTTAAAAATACCCCCCAACAAACCCAGTGCAAATAGGAAATACTGGGACACTTAAAAAGCTTTTAAGCAAATTTCTTTTTTTGCATGTGTTTGCAGCTTCCTCTGATGTATTTCACAGGCTCATTAATTATGTTAAGTCATTCTATGGTTAATGCAAACAGGGCCAAGCAGAAGACTGTTGGTAGTTTGTGCAGTAATACAGCCGACTTCCTTGTTTCAGTGATAGGAAGTATGAACGGAGAGACTCTAACTACCATGTCCAAAAATCAGGATACAGATACACATCAGAGAATAAATGGTGTATCTTAATACCTTTAATTTACAAATGAATTGTTCTTTCAAGGTTTCATAAAATAAATGTATCATTTGTCTTGATACTATTAAATGTTGCATAACTTTGTGAGACTAATTTTTGTAGCTCTATTTTGTAGATGTACTTCTGACTTTTATCCAAACCACATATTCTAAAGTTGTAACTCAGAAGATTTTCAGATTCTGATTGTTGAAGCAGACTGCTTGCATACATTTCTTTGTTGTGGAATTCCCCTCTGGTTCAGGAGGGCACACGTGAGCTAGTCCTTCACAGAACTGACTATTTTGAGTATGGGTCTGAGTTGCAGAGGGGCTCCACAGGATGGCCAAACTTACCATCAGTATAGAGAACTGAGAAAGACCTGTCCTGCAGTGTCAGTCCTGTGTCATTTGAAGTTGGTGCTATAGCATGTAATGTTCATGCAGTGTTCTCATAAACAGCCTCTTAAATTCATGTTTGTTTGCATGTGTGCCAAGAAGGAGTTTTGTAGATCTTCCATGGAAAAAAATATATATAATAGGTTAAAAAGAAGCTGCCATTTAAAATGTGTGCAAAGTCTCAGGTGATTGTTGTTGTTCTGTTGTACTGTTCTTTTGTTTTTCTTTCTAATTAATTTCTGTAATTCTGTATTGCAATTTGCATTTAGAGATATAAACTGTGTTTCTTACACTTTGTTTTGCAGCTTAGCCTTGAAAAGAAAAAGGAAATACAGCAATATAAACAGAAAGCACTGGACCTAGAGACCTGGAGACAGAACTCCCGGAAAAGAGCTTTATTGAATCGTGTTCAGGAGATCCTGGATAATGTTCAGGTAGTGTTAGTCCAAAGCCACCTTACAGCTTTACAGAAAACATCGCCTTACAGGCATTTTGAGAAGGTGCTGGGGTTTAAGTGTTCACCATGAAATTAATAGCAGTTAACTCTCCAGAACCAGTATGTGCTAGTACTTCATGGTATGTGACCTAATGGATTATTTAGTGATAATCTCTACAGTCATTATAATGCATGGGACTTGCTTTTCACTGCTTTTGTTGGTATATGCAAAAGGCAGAGTGCACCAGATGAATGCCTTGCTTTTGTATCTGTGTTGAAAAAACTAAATAGTAAAAAGAAATGAACAACATACCCCTTCCAGGTGTTAGAGCTTGCTGTAGTTGCAAGCTTACAGTTTAATCAGAAAATAATCTATATTCAACCTTACAGAATTAAAATTAACTTGCAATTCTGTGTGCTTTGAATTTTACTGTTTTCTTCGCTGCTTCACTGATGAATTTACTAGAGGCTTAAACTGATAAAGCTATTAAATGCATCTAATCAAGATACTGTTTGCCTTTGAAGCAGTTGTGATACAGTCTTTAAATTAACCTGTGGCTTCAACAAATCCAGTTAACACTGGATTTGTTGGGCTGCTAAGGTAGCAAACAAAACTTTGTGGTTTGCATTGTTAAGTGAACTGTGCATGGCAACACTCACGTGACTTGGGATTGGAAGAGCAGATCAGGAATACAATACAAAAATAAGTTAGCCTTTTCTTTTTTCCCAAAGGTGTCCCCTTAATAATTGAGTTGCAACACACAGAATAACCTATAGGGTAATTGCAGTGTGAAAATCCTTTTAAACAGATGCTGGCTAAAAGTAGCATATAACACTTAAATAAAGGTGGTTTTCCAACTACTGTACAAGTGAAAACTCTTTAATTGTCCTTGGATTAGTGAAGAAGTAAACAGGTTTTAGTTCCACTATTTTTATTAGGAATTATGTAGATTTGTTTTTAGTTATCTATAGGTGTATCTATATTTTGTGGTGATTTTTTTCAATTACCTTTCTTACTGTAAACATGTTTTCATGTTTTAAGAGGAATCTTGCAAGGTATTTTCAAGCCATAAAATGATTTTAATATATCCAGATTACTTTATGAAGAAAAGAGCATCTTTGCACTCTGATACTTGGTATCAGTAAAAATTCTAAGTGGATCATTATTCAAATTTAGATTTTAATTCTAATAATTTGTTTCTCATTGCAAAGAGCTTTGTATTTTAAGTCATTTCTAGGAAATTGGTAACAGTTGACTGGCTTTAAGGTGGTAGTAATCTTTTATAAAATCAGATGAAGCTTGCAGGAATCTGAGATTTAATTGAAAATACGTGATCTTTTTCAATTTTTATTTACAGATCAGGAGACGACCTAGTGTGAGTGATGTGAACACACAGGAGGCTGAGAATACTTGTCCTGATTCAGATTCAAAAGCTTCAGCTGACTTCACAGCCCTATCAGATGGCACTTCGTCATGTTCTTCTGAAAGGCATAGTTCTACAGTGCTTGAAAAGACACCAGATCTTAAGGCATCAGATGCTATTGGGCAGGTGACGCCAAATGTGACAGAAGTAGTTAAAGCAGCAGGAGAAAATGTTATTTCAAAGCAAAGTGAGAGTCACATCTCAAAAGATGTACCTTGTCCAAGGGCTGCATCTCCTGAAAATGTGCATAATAAGCCTGCTTCATTTGCTTTGCAAAAGCAGGAGGGACTAGGAGCATCGCCATCAGATGAGGAACTCCAAGATCCATATGTAATGAGTCTTCAGAACCTGATGAAGAAATCTAGGGAGTCCATAGAGAAAGAGCAAACCAAGCGTAGCTCAAAAGCTAATTCAAAGAGGAGTATGAGTGAAAGTAATTCAGATAAAGAAAATGATGGTGTTAAAACAGCTGACTCTGTGAAAGAAAGAGCGAAGCTTGCAGGCAGAAGTTGCGCTGCTGTGACACTTGATAAGCCTAGTCTTAATAAATCAAATACTCTTCTCCAAGGTGCCTCTACTCATACAAATAACACAAGTATGTCCACTTTATCCAGTTTTTCTAAAGTGGACATACCAATGAGAGTTGGAACACCCCCACTGGTGGATTCAGATTCAGATGAAGAATTTAAAAAGACTTCTATGTTTGATCGTGACAGTAGCATTGTCAGGAGCCTCACAGGCTCTTACGCCAAACTGCCAAGCCCAGAGCCAAGCATGAGCCCTAAAAT
The DNA here is from genome assembly GCF_033783945.1 of Neopsephotus bourkii. NCBI lineage: Eukaryota > Metazoa > Chordata > Aves > Psittaciformes > Psittacidae > Neopsephotus > Neopsephotus bourkii. Next base: position 733,132 of record NW_026900643.1, read on the forward strand.
GCACCGGAGGCGCCCAAGGCCTTTATCAATGGGACACATAGTTATAAATAACCCAGTGAACGCCTATGAGTTGAGTCCTAAAGGCAAGGGTAGAGCGATGGATTTAATCATGCAAGATATTGCAGACAAAAACAATGTGTCCGAATCAGTGCCAAAGTTCATGGTGGACTTCACTATGGCTTGCCCTGGCAGAGTTCCTGGTGTCAACAGGAATTCTTCAGGCCCTTATGATGGGTTGGGAGTTGGCAGGCCAAATCGCCATTCCTTTGGGCACTTTGAAAGCAAAGGAACATTGTCGACTACAGTGGAAGGACAGCTAGTGATGGACAGCAGAGGCCCCTATAAAGTAGAGACCAGCACTAATGTTGTTGCTGCAAAACTGAATGAGCCATTTGTCAGCAGCCAGTCTACAGTCACACAGAAGCTCCTGACTGCAAACGAAACCAACCCATCCAGTCTGATAGAAAATACTAAATGTAATTCTCCAGTAGAACTCAATAAATCCTACGATGTAGAAGACCCATCTCCACTACTAATGCAGAGCAAGAATATGCAACAGCAGATGGACACTCCAAGTGTTTCCTCAGCACATGAGCAGTTTCTAGAAAATACTTTTGAAAAGGTAAAACGTAGACTTGATTTGGACACTGACAACTGCCAAAAAGAAAACAGTCCCTGTGTTCTAACAGTTGGAATGGAAGAACAAGAGAAGCAGTGGTTGCAGGAACAGAAGTATCCTGTGGGATCAGTTTACATTACCAAGACTGCAGCCCCTGACAATATGGCAAAAGGTAAAAGATTTCCTGTACTTGAGGCTTTTTCTTACACTTCTCAGTTTATAAATCTTTTGGAAAAAAAACCAATGATCATTTGTCATTGGTGTTCCTAAGTATATGCATATATCAAAAAACTTAAATTTTGTTGAGTGTAAATTACCTTTTTTTCAGTAACCTCATTACTTCTCTCATTTTTAAGTAATGACACATTCTGAAATGCAACTTGCTACGTGAGCTGTTTTTAACTGCTACAGGATGGAGTAATGGCTGTCTTAGGAGCCACTTGGAGTTAAAAGTCTTACAACAGTTACTTGTAACAAATACTTAATGAAACGATGAGAAAACATTGGCTAAAACATTGTGTATCGGTTTTGTCAATTCTGTATTCTCGATATCATTTGACAGCACAAATAGTAATTTCCTGTTTGAATGTAGAAATCTGAATTTGGTTTTGCTAAGAAAATCATGTTTTATTCCACAAGGTTTAAATAAGATCACTAAAGATAGCCTGTGTATATTAAAGTACCTTTTAGTGGGTTGCAAATCACTGTATAGTATTTTGTTCAAATTCAAGGCTGTTATATCTGTATGTGCCTCTACCAAATGAAGCTGGAGTGGCATAATTCACCCAAGTAGGTGCAGGTGTGCTATTCTTAGAGCTAGTTTTTTTGTGACCTCATTTTACTATAGGCTCAGATGGAATTACTGCTGGTCCATTCACATGCTTATCCCACTAATGTGGACATGCAAATATTTTGAAGGACTGCAGTAACTGATGAGGTTCTTTGCAAGACATCATGGAAACGTGATATCAAGGTTCTTCACAATACGTAATGGAAACCTGATAGCAAAGATCTGTTGTACATTTTTACTGATGATGCAAAATCCTTCTGTTAGAAGTATCTATGTCCATGGCAAAGATCATATAGAAATTATTTAATACTCGATTCTTTGTAATGTATCTTCTCAGAGGAGATTTTAAAAACTAAAATGTTGGCCTTTGAAGAAATGAGGAAGAGACTTGAGGAACAGCATGCACAACAACTGTCGATTCTGATAGCTGAGCAAGAGAGAGAACAGGAGAAATTGCAGAAGGTAAGGTAAAAAGAGGAAAAATTCTAAGCAAAGGGCATGTGTGTTGTGTTGCAGCTTGTCAGAAAGCAGTTGGTATAAAAATGTATGTTCTGTTGCTTTGTAGAGGTAGAAAAATAGTCTCATACTTAATTCTTTCTTTTGTAGGAACTGGAAGAGCAGGAGAGAAAGTTGCAAGGGAGGAAGGTTGCTACAACAGAAATAGAAATCTCCAAAGTGAACATTAACAGTAGGATGGAGTTGGAGTGGAGGAAAAAAAGCGAAAGCAGCTTGCTGGAAAGTGTGCAGTCTCAGCTGGAGACGGTCCATAATGCAAACTCTACCAGCACTGGTAAAACTGACTGGGTAGAACACAGATTAAATATTGTGCTATATTTTGATCTACAATGCTTGGTGGGAGGAGGTGCCCCACTGTATTGATAAAGGCAGTGTTCATGCCCTGGGATACTTGTTGATAAGGATCATGTGGACAGCTGCTGCCTCCAGCTGTCTCCAGCACATGTAAAACAAATTCTATGTTGCGTCTTTGTCTAGATGGCATTTAGTACAGTTTCAGCCATCCTTGTACTGCGCCATGTACTGCATTTGTTATATAATTGTTATAGGGCATATTCGAGGACAACAGGCTAAGAGAAAACTCATTTGGTCAAGGATGTGCATGTGGATATGCATCATGTCACAGAAGGTTCATTCTCATGCCATGTAGCTGCACAGCAGTGTGACAGATGTTCTCCTTTGTGTAGAAGGATTAGAAGGGCTCTGCCAAGGGGTCTTGAATGCAAGAAAGTACAGCTATAGCTGTTGGAACACCTCTCACTGGTTCCCGGGCATTATGAAATGTTTTGGTTTGTCTTCTGTTTAGCAAATTTTGCTAGGAAATGCATCAGAAATACTCAGATTGCTTCTTCCAGTTGACCTTGTAAACAAAGCTGCTACCTCAGAGCTGAGTGTATACACACACAGTCATTACTTTATGGACAAAAGTGTAGGTTGAACTGTACTTTCTGCTTTGCATGCAGGTTTTGCTCATACTACAACACCTAGCACCTTTGCTACAACAAGTGAAACGTCATTCTTTCTCTGGGGACCATCAGGCACTGGAGTTATAAAAACCTCTGTATCTAGGCCAAGTAACAGGATCAAAACTAGGTGGACTCAGGTAAGGAAAAAAAAAGCTATTTCTATGTTTAAAAACCTGTAGTTCTTGTAAGTGGGTACTTCTGGCACAGCCAAAACTTTATCATAAACACCTTGTTTCTCACCTCAAAATGTTGGTCACATGATTGATGTTAGTTGAGTGAGAATGCATAATTCTTGGCTTTTTTGATCAAATGTTTAGAAAATGCTTTTTTTTTTTTTCTTTTAAGGTTTTCAGTCCCGAGATACAAATGAAGTTCGATAAGATCACTGCTGTGGCAAAGGGGTTTCTCACTCGTAGACTCTTGCAGACAGAAAAGCTGAAACATCTGAAGCAAACCGTAAAAGTAAGATCAGCATTTTTATACTGTGCAGCTTCACCTCCTGTTTGGTTTTGTTCCTGTCTTCATGACACATGAAATGATGCATTTTCTGCTTTCAGAAGAATTTCAGCATGTCTATCACTTGAACATGTTCAAGTATTGTACTGCTCAGTGTCATAAGGCCCAAGTCAAAAATTGTGTGTCCAATGCATACTGTTTGTAACGATTTCTTTGTTGTGAGGGATGGTGGTTGGTGCTTAATCTTGTTTTGCTGTCTTCCCCAGGACACAATGGAGTTCATAAAGAGTTTTCAGTCTGAAGCCCCATTAAAAAGAGGAAGTGTTTCTGCACAAGATGCATCCCTTCATGAAAGAGTCATGGCTCAGGTGACACAATTGAAGCTTTTTTCTTTTCCCCCTTTTTTTTTCTTTCCTAGCTATTCTGCTTTTGTAGTGTAAATACCTAAAACCTTCAGGGTGACTTTGTTTAAAGCAAAAACTTTAAAATATGGCTGTGAAGAGAAGATTACAGTTTTGTGCTGACACATTAAGAGAGATACCAGATACCTTTTCAAGTGTTTTCTTTAGACTGAAAGCAGGAAGAGTTTGATGATCCAAACTTGACTCGTTACTTTATTAAAATGTTAATAAATGTTAATTATTCTTTCCAGCTGCGAGCTGCTCTGTATGACATCTATGACATCTTTTTTACAATGGAGGCATCTGAAAGAATGAATATTCTGCGTCATGATCGTGAAGTTCGTAAAGAGAGGATGCTCAGGCAAATGGTGTGTTATATTCAAGAGAATGTGAACTGTTAAAGACTTTCAGTACTGAACCATTTTGCTTTTAAAAGGTTCTTCCTCAGCCAGTAAAAAGTTTTTAAAATCTAAGTTGTTTAATTATTTAAAAAAGTTTTTTACGATGTAAGTTGTTCAATTATGCTTTTTATTCTTTGGATAAAAAAAAGGGAAAAGAGAGGTCAGTGCAGTAGGAATTATTATGTTGAAACTTTTAATGTGTAGATGTATAAAAAGTTAGAATTAAAACCATGGTGAAAATAATAACAGAAAGTCCCTAACAAGAATTTGTTATGGCACACAAACCTTCTTAACTTGGGAATATAAGGGGCATCATTGAATTTTAAAAAAAGAAAAAAACCCTCGAATTCAGGCTGAATGTGAAATTAGTACTGAAAACACTGTTGGTTTTGTCGGTTCTTTTGCTTTTTTAGGATAAAATAAAGAGCCCAAGAGAGCGAGTGACACTTTCAACAGCTACACAGAAATCTCTGGACAGGAAGAAGTACATGAAGTATGTGCACTTCTCCTTTTGTGGTGGTGGTGGGAGGTGGTGGATGGCAAGAGGATGAGTAGGAGGCATTGCAAGTAGTGAAAAGACATTTTTGGAGTAAGAGCTTTTTTTCAAACTAACATATCTCCAAGGAAGAATGAATAAAAATCTCTCTGTGGGTGTGTGCTGTCTTAGTGATAGTAGTTCACTTTTACTTTTAAGAGACTTCTTGTTTGCATGGGAGAAAAAATGTTTGTGCTAAGTTGTGCATTTATGTTATTTTCCAGTTGTGAGTACTTGGGTTATGGTTGATTTTGTAAATTGCAGAATTGTTCCAAGTTATTTTAGCAGTCTTTCTAAAGTGTTTAGCAATAAAGAAATGTGATGGAGTATCTCTGCCAAAGTTTTTTGTGGGGATGGCAGTGGGTGTTGTCCTGCAACACAGTGGACTGAACAGCTGTGTGACACTTGCTTGAGGGTAAAAAGTGATAATCTGTAGTACTGCTGTAGATCCTATTGTAGGCTTTCTCTTACTGTTTCCGTTCACAACCTAAATGACGATTTTATGATTTAAATATATTTCTATACTTCTGTTTTTCTAGGGCTTCAGAAATGGGAATGCCAAGTAAAAAAATAATCATAAAACAAAAAACTCCTGAAAGCCGGTGAGTGAAGATTTCTTCTATTAGAATGCATTTAAAGAACTGTCGTAGAGATTCCTTGATCTGTGTTGCTGGTTTGCCATTGGTCAGCTCAGTTCCTGCCACTATTATGACAGCCAGTAATGAAATCTGGTTTAGCATGGGCTGGAAGGGGTTATTAGCTTATTAGAAGTTAGATAAGATGCATAGAGTCAGTTCTGAAATTTTATCTTCAGAAATTATTTATTTATGGCTTTAAATGTCTGTGTTCAGGTTCAAGGTTTTTCTCCAAGATACACTATTAGTATTTCTTAAGCTTCAGTTTGACACTGCTTTTTTTAATACCCTTTACTTTGTAATGTAATCATTGATATGCTTATCTTTGGAAAGCTGTCAGAAAAGAAGCAGTTTTCTGTTGTGATCTGATGTTCTCGCTCCTAGATTGTGTGATGGTTTCTTTAGATCACGGAAATTACAGTGTCAGTACTTGCTATCCAAGAAGACAGCACCTGCTCTCTTATGAGGCCTGTCTGCACCTTACTCTAATATAAAAAGTCAGATACTTGGCATCCCTTAAAACCAATTTTTATCCCATGCTTACCCAAAAACTTTGAAGATGTGCTGCCTACTAACACAGTTCAATCTTCAGTGACTAGTTAAAGCGATTCACTCCTTTTTTCCTGTATGTTCTTATGGATGTCTATGACCCCAAGGCACTGTTGAGGAGTTTTATCTATGTGCTTTCTTGTTTCTCTGTTTTAAATAGCGGGAGTAGTAATCCTATTCTGGAACTTTAATTCCAGCTACTTTTGCCTACATTTCATCTGCATTACAGAACCCATTGGTCTTTCTGAAATGTGTTATGTGAAACACGATGTATGTTAGAATTTGATATTCCTTATGAGTTTTGGGTTGGTTTGGTTTTGTGGTTTGCTTTTTTTGTTTGGTTGGGTTTTTTTGTCTTTTTTTTTTTTTTAAAGGAGAAAAGCACTAATAAAGGTTTGTGTTTTACCAGCATACTTCAACCCAACCAAGGACAGAATGCCCCAGTTCACAGGCTTCTTTGCAGACAAGGGTAAGGACACAGCATTTTACAGCCTAAATATGAAAGTAAAGCAAAGCATAAGAGCACAGTGATTTCTGAATAATATTACACATACTGGGGCAACTGTTGCGCAAAGTAAAAATACTTACTTTTCACAGTATTTGGAGAGAGTGATGAAGCTTTGTTTTACCTTATACTGGGAGAAAATAGTGTTCTCATCCTCTTGTGTATTGTCTCCATTTACACTGTGTTCCAACATTTCTATTTGTAACACTCATTCCACGAAGCTTTGCTTCCACATAATTAAATATGTGTATTTTTATATTCAGTATCTGAACTGAATCGGTTTCTTGAGTAGAGCTTTAAAAATCTGTTCATGGGGGGATGTTCTCCTATTTAATGTATCTATGTAGGCCATAATAACATCAATAGGAATTGTACTCAGGAGGAGGCTCTGTGGAACACTGTAAAAATGTTTTCATGCCAAACACAGTTTGATAGTGTCTTTATATGTTTGGATACAGCCTTTCAACTTTGTTGCAATGACTTATTAACTCTTTTATATTTAATTAGAACCCCTAAGACCTCAATGAAGGGGGTTGAGCAAAATAGAAAGAAGGCCTCAGAGAGCAGAATGTCTAACAAGGCTGTTTCAGGTGTGTAAATTGGTGTGTGGATCTTACAGTAAATATGTTATTAGTATCTAGAAAAAGTAAATGGGCAATATATTGTTTCCTTTTCTTGTGCACCTGCTTTGCTATGTCTGAAATCTGACCTATCTCTTTAAACAAACGCGCTGGTAACTTAACCATCCACTTTTAAATTCTATAAACATAGTATATAGAATGCGCAGCACAGCTCATTTGCTTTCACTCACCAGATGCCCAGTCATAAAAAAGTTTGCAGGTATATTCACTCAAACTGTCTGAGAAGCTCATAGTAGTCAAAATAGACTTGTGGATTATTTGGATGGATAATGGATTAGAATCTTAATCTAGCATCGTACGGAATGTATTAGTGTCAAACCTTTTTTAATATGGGAAATTCTTATTTATTACTGCCCTGGAGCAGTGCTGGCAGGGAGTCTCTGAGGTTTAGTGCAGTGTGTACTGTTTAAATGTAATGTTTTCCCATAGTGCTTGGTCTTTCCATAGTGCTTTGTGAAGCCAAGAGAAGTGGCTATAGAAGGATGTACCATAAGAAACTAGGCAAACACATCTGTAGCATTTCAGTTTGAAGCGGTGAAAGTAAAAAAGCAAACATGGAGTTTACAAACAAGGTTTGTTCATTTATTTTTCTATTCTCCTAGTGCTGTCCCCACTAAAGTGGAGCAAGGCAGTTGTTCATTTGCACTCAGTGACACTCCAGCAAAACTAGCAAAGGTTGTAAATAATCTCTCTGAAATATAAAGAAGAAAATTAAGTAAGCAAAGTAATTTTAACAACCAGAGGTAGTCATTAAGGGAAGTTTTCTTCTCCAAGTTTGCAAAACTGTGTCTGGTATTGACTAGTAGATGAGAGTGCTGAAGAAGACAGCAAAACAGTCAATACATGTACCAGTTACAGAGGTTGTAAAAGAGTAGTAGTGTAAGGGGGATGTCAGTGTCAGGTTCATAACTGGTTTGAGATTTGGATGCCATACCAAATTTCAAATTTTCATGCTCAGCTTATAATGATATGCAGTGTTTTTTACATTTGCCTCTGGCATCAGACCTCCAGTTAAAGCATTCTTTCTCTCTGTCGGCAGAGTGTGCTGCTGTACTAATCTCTGAGTTTATTTTAGTCATAATTATTGAAGTCATAACAGTTGATACATGGCAATGAAAAGAATGCTTTGGGTTATATCTCTAAATTTCTCTTTGCCTTTCCTTATTGATGTTTGAGTACCTGGAAACCTGCACAATGCCTTCAGTAGTGGCCTTGGAACTTAGAGCAGAAGTGTCTAACCAACTTTATGCTGCCTAGTTCTGATTGCACAACATAACCTCATTTAGTGTTTGGGCATCATGTGTTCCTGTGTTGTAATACCAGTACTTCTATATGCTCCTTTATAAATAGGCATATACTTGTATTAATAAAAATGGCTTCTGAAATTATTAGATGAGGAACACTTGGCATGAAAGCAATAATTGCATAATTTTGCAATAAAAAGAACCTTAAGTTGAATGCATTTCAATAGAAATTGTTTTCTTTATACATGGATAAAATGTGAATAGTGAAGAAAGACTTGGCAGTAAGTTGAATAGAGGTTTGAAAAGAGGATGTAAAAAGCCAAACAAATACATAGGCTTCTCTTATTGTAGTAGAAGTTGTGCATGTCAGAAAACAAAGACTCGTAGCAGTGGCTTCATCCAGGCAATACAGAGATTTATTTATACCTGTAACTGTACTAGTTTGCTGTACTCCTAACCCATAATATTTTGAATTTCTCGTCTTCATTCATTGCTGACTCGCAGTTAAATTGTGTCTATTAGGGGGGGCAAAAGGGCAGGAGTATTAGTAAAATATAGCTATTATAAATACATTCAAATTAGATACAAGACAAACCTTCAGAAGAAAACAACACTTTACTCATCCAACTCTTCTTCTTTTTTCTTCTTTCATTTTCATGATTGTTTTAATTTCTATCTACCAAGTGCGTTGTATCTTAATACCACTCCAAGTGGTGGTTGTCTTTTCTGGCAAGAAGGCATCTCATTCAGGAATCAGCTAGTGGCCCTAAATTTATTTTTTGGTTTTTTTGTACTACTTCAAAGTTCTGTTCTGAAGAGAAAAATACAAACTGATAAATCTATAAAGAGTTTTATTTGTTGAGTTTTTGAAGAAGTGTATTTTAAATAGCACAGAGATGTTCAGTCAGGATCCTGCAAGCTGTGCCAGGGTGGCATTTAATGTGGTCTGATTGTGTTAAAAAGGTGTTTGAGATCAGGCTGCTGCTACAACTAGACCTATTAAACTCATTTGTTTTTGCCCAGTCTGACTGTGTGTTGTGGAAAAGAGGGCATGAGGCATATCGAGTATTTGGGTGTCAGAAGCACTTTGCCAAGTGTAGTGTTTCCCTCATGCCTGTCTGGGCTGAGCTGGGAGCAAAATGGCCCATGTGAGATGGGGGGTGTGCTATGAAGTGTGTTAAATTGGGCCAGCACTGCAGAAAGGCATCAGGCTTGCTCCGTGTGAACAGCAGGTCAATTGTATATCATAGGAGAGAGGCCACTTCCCTATGCTATCTTCTTATGTGTGGGAGATTTTTATGTAACTTGGAGGAAAGTGAAGAGCTAGTGTAAAAACGCTAGCAAAGCATCGTGCCTGTCAGCCTGGTTGTTTGTCCTATGAGATCACAGGTGAGCTGAAGAGTACAGCACTGGAGAGTGTTGGGCCAGCACAAATGCCTTTTTGTGTAGCGGGAAACAGTGTTCAGATGTGAGGGATTCTGACAGGGTGAGGTCTCTGTAGGCATTTCCAAAGATGCTCTGCACTGTGCTGAATGTAGCCCTCGGACAACTGTGAGTAACCACTGCAACCCTGACAAAGAGTAGCTGGAGAGCCTAAAAAGGACTGGCATGTACTTTGTTGCATTCATTTATTTGCCTGGTAACTTTCTCTCCATGGCTGTCTTCCATTTCCACTGCTCTGCACCACATGGTACGATTGTCACTGCTCTGTGTGAATGTCTTTGTGTGAATGTCACACTGCTGGGCACTCGGGAGCTGCCTGAACCTAGTGAATGCTGAGTTGTGCTCCTTCTTAGCAGCCTGCAGCGCTAAACCCTTATTCCTGGAAGATGTTTGTGCTATGCATAATACAATATGGCTTTATAAACATATAAATCTATGTACATATTTGTTTCATGTGCAGAGATTTATTTGTTATTATTTTGATACTCGAGCACCTTCACTTTTGTAAGGGCCCTGTGTGATGACCTTATTCATACTGCACTTTGTGTATATGGAACCTGTAGAAATCTACAACTGTCTCTTGATTTATTAATGTGGCAGCTGGAGAAAAGAATGATCTTAAATATTTTACTTTTATAATATATTTTAATTGATAGGTTGTTTGAAAGTAATATGTGGCATAGTTAAACTTATCAGTCATTTAATCTCTGTCTTGGTAATGTGACAGATCTGCTATAAAAAATTTATAGTTGTAGGTGTTTTAAAGTAGCAGAAAAGAAGGTGGAATAATTACTGAGGAAGGAAATACTACAAAATGCCATTAATTTCAAACCCATAGGTAATTTTTATATGGCATTTTGGGTGTAACGTTATGAAAACGGACATTTTAAAAGTAGCCACTGGATATATAATAAAGCTTTAAAAATATATAAATTGTCCTACACTTTTTCAGCTATATTTGATGGATAATCCTGTTAGAAAAAACAGCAGTATTTATTATAAAATTGTAATGTTTCTACTTCATTTTTAGGAGCATATGCAGGAAGAACCCAAAGAAAGAAGCCAAATGTTGTGACAATTTAAGAAGACAGCACTCACTGGGATAAAATGGCTGTTCTTGAATGATGGCATTCTCAGCACTGACATAATGCGTCTCCTATGCGTATATGTATATTTACAAATTATAAACATTTTGTCATTTCCAGATAATGACACATTAATACAATCATATTGAAGTTATAAAGGGCTGTGAAGCTTGAATACCTGTGGAAAAATTGCATGCTAAGACTTATATATTCATACTGCTACATGCACATAAGATTATTAATCTTGTTTATTTAAAGACTACCACAGGGCAACATTAATTTGTGACTTTTTCCCACTCTTAATTCTTGTGTCTAACACGCACTTCTTGCATTACTTCAAATCACAATTTCTATGTATGACTGAGATTACCTCAATTTAAATACTGATGGCCTACATGTTTTGCATTTCTGCTGAGTTGGACAGACATGGATCCAGATTCACTGCTCGCCATACAGAGGTACTTTCAAAGACTATACTGAAACAGTGCTTTTATATGTGAGGTAGATCAAACTGATGTGCTGAAAGAGTCCTAGGATTTTTTTTCCTTGCTGTCTACAGCATTTTCTTATGGAAACAACTTTTGGCCAAGGTGAAGAGAAGTGTATGTGCTACAAAAATTTCAGAAGGCAAGATTTTAATTGTTTTACCGTTTCAGACTTACAAGTGATTGTTCATAATAATAATTCAGGTATCTTTTGTTTCATTGATGACAGTCACGATTTTTCTGAGCAGTTTCTCTTCTACCGTGATCTGACAGGCCCTTGTGCTGAAATAATGATTCCAAGGAGGAAAAATACCCCTATTAAATCCCAGCAAACACAATCTCATATTTGGAAAAATCTTAACATCAAAAGATCGTGGTTATATTTTCCCTTGGCTTTCCTCCTGATGGATATCATCCTTCAACTCGAGCAGCAGAATTCTGTAACTTCTTTTAATTAACTTGGCACATTAATAGGGAATTGATAAGGAAAAGCTTGGCTGTGTGTGTCTTTGCAGTGCTTACTTTGCTCTGTAACAGTAGTAATAGAGAGCTGACTAACAGAATGTGAAACAGATTGTATATTGTTTCTTTCCCAGTATGGATACAGTGCAACACCCTGACTCTGAAGGCTTTGTAACATATTTATATGGCTATAAGAAAGAAGACTGACCAAAAATTTCCTTGCGTTAAATAGCATGAAAGAGGAACGTTAATGGTGGGGTGAGGAGAGTGTCTTCAGGGCAGCAATGAGTGAATTGCCTCGATTGTGGCTCTGGCTGTGGCTGTCATCTGTGACCAGGTCTGTCCTCTGGTGACACTGTTCAGAACACACGTTTTATACCATGCAGTAAGTTACCCAAAGTGCACACCTGGGCAGTGGAGAAAATGCTGCCTGAACAGTTTGAAGAGCACCACTGCTTGGTAGCTCTTTGCCACAGCGTTTATTTAAGAGGATTCCTCATGGTGTATATTTAAGAGTTTTCACCAGTGGAGGACCTGGATTCCTCATGGTGTATATTTAAGAGTTTTCACCAGTGAAGGACCTGTCCCCCCCATACAAACGCTGTGATCCTCAAAATGCCAGATGTAATGCCGGAAGTGCCCGAGGCAAGCTTCCTGCTCCCCTATGGAAGCTCCGGTTTGGTTCCCACCTTTCCTTGGGAGTGGAAAACAGCTCGAGGGGAAACATTTATGGTGACAAGAGTAACCTGTGTCCCAGGTGACAAGATGTGCTGTTGGTATATCAGTGCTAAAGGTGGATGTTTTTAAGGGATGGTTTATGTGCTGTATTTATTATTAGCATAGGTGATATGTTGATGTAAAATTAGGTTTAGCTTAAGTGTCGGTAAAAATGAATGCTTGCCTTCTGTTCAGGTTTCACATCTAAACCTCTCTTACTTTAAGCATGCTTCCAGTGTGTGTATTAAACCATTCTAGCACAAGGCTTTTTTTAACTTTCACGAGGCCTTTCTACTTGACAAGTGCCAGAATTTGTTTTTGTACTTGGTGTTTTGTATTTATACCTATTTATCTCTTTGTTTTGCGTGGAACTGTGACATCGTTATGAAAGTGTATTTATTTTTGTACTTTATTTCGTTTTCACCAGTCTTGCTTTTTACTTACAACATACTGCACAATAAACTTTTAACGTCTTTGACAAGAACCGCCTTTCTCTCACCGGCCGCGCCGGGGCAGCCGCCCGCCCTGAGGCGAGCGGCTGGGCGGGAAATGCCGGCGGAAGGCACCGCCCGGCTGCGGCGTCATGTGAACGGCGGCAAGATGGCTGCCTTTCCCTGGTGAGGCGGAGGGCGGCGGGCGGTGGGCTCTGAGGGTCTCCGCGGGTGCGTGAGGCAGCCCGTCATGCTCAGCGCCCCTCACAGCCGAGGGGCTGAGGTGGGGAGTGGGCTCGGAGAACGCCCGAGTGTGCCGGAGGGGGAAGCCTCGCCCTCCGGGACTCTTTTCCTGTAGGGCCTGAGGGAAGTGGGATGTCCGAGGGTGACGGGAGGGAGCGGGGCGCCGGGTGCACGGGCTGCGCTGCCATGGGGTCGCAGCCTGTGGTGGTGCTGGCAGCCGTCCGGAGAGGTGGGGCGGTGCAGCTCAGGTTTACAGCGCAGTGGTGTTACCCTGGGCTCTGTGGGGTGCCGCGGCGGGGACACGGGGCTGCCATACGGCAGCGGGCCCTCGGGATCCGTGAGGAAAGCGGCCGAGGGAGCGGGCGGTCCCGGTGCGGGTCTTGCCTCTAAGCGAGAAGTTGTTGGGTTGGTTTGATCACCTCATCCACCCCTGCTCGGAGGAAGGAGCCGCTGAAGGAGCGGAAGCAGATGAAGGTTTCGTACCGTGAACCCGAGTTTACATCACAGGTTACTGGCTCAGTTTAGCTGCTTCTTTCACTGGCCCTTCCGAAGTAGACACGGTGCTTAAGGGCTGCAAACTAAAGGCAGCTTGTTGCGACGTGCAGTATTGCTGCAGGAAAACTCGGTGTACAGCTAAAGAAGCTGCCCCGAGTTGGACATGGAGTAGCTTAGGCTGGTGGTTGTTGTGGAAATGAAGGATAAAACAGGCACTCTTTCTCTGCCAGAGGAAATGAAAATATCCTCATAGCTCGTTTTTCTTCAGAATTGTTTAAAATGAGCTAATTTTCTGTTTGTGTTCTTTTGTTGTTCTTTTAAGACAGCAAATATACCCAGTTCTAGGTTTTGGTGGCTGATGGGTTAGTCCTGAGAAAACCAGAAATGAAACCTCATGCGAGGTTCATCAACAAAAGTGATAGGCAGTAGTTAGAGCCAATTAGAGCATTAGGATGCCAGGTTTCCTCCATATATACACTGCCATGCTGAATTCACCTGTCTTACTCTCTCATGACATTAACATGTGAGCAGACTTTCATGGTTAATAAAAAGTGGAAATAATTCCTGGGTTTAAAAGTTAAAGAAGTTAATAAAACCTCAGTTGGTTTCATAAAAACACCAGAGCTGCGCTTTTTATAATGAACACACCGGTGCACTGTTAAACTTGAACCCATGTAGCTGAGGAAATCTGTGGGTGTAAGAGAGCTCTAACACAGCTGGCTGGTGGAACTGTTGGTGCTTAGCGAGCACAGTAGTTTTGGTGGGATCTGTATGTGTGGTCAGTGGGCTTGCAGAAACAGGAAGGAATGAATGTGTCTGTAACTTACAGATTTCTAGCAGTACCAAAATTAGGATGAAAACCGAGGCCTGCAGCCAGAAAGCAGAGCAGTGGGGCTGACAACAGTTTGGTTTTTGTGTGATGCAGCACTGAGGTAGCTGGCTAACAAATGGTAACACTGATGCAGAAGTGGCCACGGAGAAATAACAAACCAGAGTAAAATGTTCTGATGCAGGTGTTTCTGTAATGTGGAAGATACTGTCTTGCTGTAGGGTTTAGCAGAACACTAGCTGCCTTTAAGCATTGTTGGATGCTGATTTTAAAGAGCTGTTTTGCAAATACGTGAAGATTAAAACCTAGGGCTAGAATTCATTTTTGTATTGCATATGTGTAAATATCTAGATATATTGTTTGGGGTTTATGTCAAATAGTGATAGGTACATTCGCTTGGCCCAAGCCTTATTTTAAGTTTACTTAAAATAAGTTTACTCTCAGAAGTTGGCTGTGTTACTGTGGCCAAGAAGGAAATTCTTCATCTCTTTTCCCTGAAGAGTAAGTGGAGCATCATTTCAGTGCAAGCTTGGACTTGCCCCCTGTATTAGAAGATACAGTACAAGCTGTCTTACCACTTGAATAGCCACATTGTAAATGTACTTTTGAGAGACTTATTTGCAGGGTGAACAGTTGCTCGTCATTCACACATGTGTATTAGACATATATACTGCCTGGTGATGTCTTGCATTCTAATTAGAGTAGGATTGATTTTGGCCTGCGAGTGGTATGCCAAGTGTGAGCTGTCAGTGACATCTTTATTTACTGCTAGATAGGAAATATCTGAAAAGACGAGGTATGGAAAGTTGAGTGGCTGAAATCTGTTTCAGTTTTATGTATCTTAGTAGAGAGGGAAGTTCTGGTCTTTACACTGATTTGTTTTTCAATATGCGTTTCTTTCTGTTAATGTGTCTGCATCTGTATAAATGTAGGATGTGTTTCTCTGTTCATTAAGTATGTATATGATTATTTATATTAATATATACTTTACTCTTTTTAAGGCATGCAAGATCAAGAAACTATGTTTCAGAATCTGAAGTATGCAAACTGGAATCCATACCCTTGGATTTTGGCGATTACCATCCACTAAAGCCCATTACAGTGAGTTTCTTCTTGTGCTTTTGGAAAATTGAATGTGAATTAAAACGGATTGTGTTCTTCTTTTTTACTTCTGTTCCTTTAAAATCAAAATGCTTTGAAGCTTGTGGTGGTACTAGTGAACCTGCTTTCTGTGGCTTATTATGTTAGAGAGATCAAGGTTTATTCCGTTTGTCCTTTACAGAAATTTGCTGATGCTGTTATGGGTCAAAACCAGTCTCCTGACAAATATAGCATTCCAACTTGTGGGTTTTCTTGGTTGCATTAAATGCTGAATAATGGATAAGTTTAGAATCAAATTGTTGCATTACAAATAACCTGCATAATTGCTTGATGTAAGATTTGGTTTTGGGTTAACTTCCAGTCAGCTGTATGCTTTAAAACATTTATCATTTCTTTAATGTATGAGAGGCTTTTAAAACTATGGATGTACAAAAAAAATCCAGCTTCAAAGAAATGATAGTCATACAATAATGAATGATAAATGGACAGCACCTTCTGCTGAGGAAGTCAGTAGGGAGATAAGGCAGAGGTCTTAAAAATGGACCCGATGTTTCAGGCTTGAATATTGTACAAGGAAGTAAAGATGAGACAAGCAGAGGAAAACAAATAGCAAGGAGGAGGTTGGAGATGGACAAAACCAATAAAATGGGGGGGGTGTGTGTGTGCTAGAAAGAAATTTAGAATGGCTGTTCTTAACAGTTCCGTGGACCTGGAATTGGAAGGGGGGGGGGGGAATGTAATGGAAGTGCTATCAAAGAGTGACTCCAGGTTCAGGGGTAAAGGAGATGCTTCATTTTAAATGCGGATGCTCATTCTAGAGTTGGTTTTAGTTGTCCTTGCTCTCATTGCAAAAACACAATTCATGTAGCGCATATTTTGATGATTTATTAAAGAAAAAAAGGGGAAGAGAAAGCTTTTTTAGTAGTTCTGAATTTTTCTTTTAGGTTACTGAATCCAAGACCAAGAAAATGAACAGGAAAGGAAGCACTTCTTCTACATCCTCCTCCTCTTCCAGTTCTATGCTGGATCCATTGAGCAGTGTACTGGATGGTACTGATCCCTTGTCATTGTTCGCAGCAGCTGCAGATCCTGTGACTACTACTGCGACCATGGTAATACTGGAGGCAGTTATGTCCACTACATAAAATAACCCCTCCCCTCAAAAAAACACCACAAAGCCAACCCTGGATAAAATAGATTTGTTTCGCAAATTAGGAGGTTAATGCAAATGAGTGAGCTAATATAATAGCATATTCTTCTTTATCTCTTCTATGTGGTTGATGTTGACATATTTATTGAAATATGGTTTTATTTTTTTATATATATTGTAACTTTTGGAAGGATCAGTTATAACTTGAAATATGAAGCTGACCTTTATAGGTCTTCTCTTTTTTTTTTCCAGATTTGTATTTAACATTTGCACTCTAATTCCCCTCGTAGGATAGCACACGAAAGAAACGGGATAAAGATGACAGCTCAGCAGTAGGAAGTGACTTCGAGCCATGGTCAAGCAAACGTGGTGAAATTCTTGCTAGATACACAACAACAGAGAAGCTCTCTATTGTAAGTGGCAGCTTCTCCAGTTTTATTTGTTTCTACTAGACCTTTAATGGATTTTGGTTATTGTTGGTTTGCAGTTATTTAATGGCTAAATACTGTCCCTCTAGATTTCAGTTTTAATGTTGTAGAAAGCTGTACCACAATTCTCACAGTAATTGTTCTGGAGCCAAGTCCAGTGATCTGTGAATACTTAAAAGCCGTAACTTTGTCTTTTTGTATAACAGTACAAATTACTTCTGGTCTTATGTCTGCTTCTAAACCGTTAGGGGCTTCATTAGCAGTGTAATTACCCTGTGAATTCTTAGAATGCTAGTGAGTACATGTTTTCTGAAGTCTGCTTTTTCTCTTTCTTCACAGAATCTGTACATGGGGTCTGAAAAAGGTAGGCAGTTTCTTTAACAGCAACAAATTTTGCTTGAGGTGGGGTATAGTGACAGGTTTGCGGTCACGTGTAGTTGAAAAGTGTTTTCCTGTCCTCCCCCATTCCGACGTGCAGTTGGATCTATGTTTTTTGTGAAGAAAATTTCTGCTGGAATTTTACTTAAAGTAATTATTGGAAATAAACCACACAGCCGCCTTTGTCTTGTATTCCTGTAGGCTGATGAATTTGTGATTACGTGTTGTGGAAGGAAATGGGATTCATTACCTTCCACTATAGCTTAAAACTTTCACTTAAGGTTCTAAAGATCATCCTTATCAACTTTCTGCTTGCTGGAAGGGAAAGCAAGCAAGTCCCTTGGGAACTTGTTCAGTCATTCTCTTTACATGAAAGTGAAATGGTTTCAGCTGTATGCTGAGTGTTCAAAAAAGAACCAAATGTTAAATATTTTATCATGTTTTCTAGCAAAGCAAATCTGGCCTTAGTATTTAAAGCTGATTGCATAGTAAATCAGAGTTTTTATATATGATTAAGCGTGCAGCACTTCAGCTTCTCTAAAAATATGAAATACTTTTTTGGAATGAGAATGGTCAAACACTGAAACAGGATCCTGGGAGAGTGTGACATCTCTGTCCTTAGATATTGTTAAACTGACTGGATGTAACACTGTGCAATCTGTGATAACTTCAAAATCAGACCTGCTTTGAGGAGGAGAGTTGGACATAGACCTCCATAGGGCTTTTCTAGTCTAAATTATCTTGTGGTTTTACCCAGTGGGTCCTTTCTTACCAGCAAGACTTGCAAGAAAATCCATTTATATTCAGTTCTGCTTTCTTGCCATTCCCTGTTCATAGTGAATGAGATGTAGGTATGTTTAAATGTGTGTCCTCAGAAATAGTCACCAAATAAATCAAACCATTTGTCTCCTAACATGGAAGCTGACTAGTTGTCTGAGTCTGTCAAGCTTCTTCAGTTTTGTTTCCCTTTAGTGGTCAAAGTAAAGAAACTGAAGCACACAATTCTTTACAGGAAAAGTTACAACTACTGGCTCAGCAGTTTCTGAAAAAGTGAGGACAAGGTTAGAAGAACTGGATGATCTGGAAGAGGTGAGAAAGTTTTCTGATCCAATTACATCACATTTAAAAAGTCAAGTAAATTTGTGAAATAAACATCTTTTATGAAACTTTTAAAAAGGTCCTGATTCTGCGTGTGTTTATGCAACATTTAGTTAAGTATATGCTTTCCACAGGACTTCTCTAGTAGCTTCAATCCTTATTGTTGCAGAATTCAGGCCGACTCATATCTTTGTAGCAATAGAAATTGTGATTTGAAAATTCACCTGAGGTACCAGTGTTGCTTTACCTCAGTTCTGTTCACGGTCTGCAGATGCTCTAAAATTTTGTGGAGCCTGAACTTTCAACGTCTGATAATTTCATTTGCTGTTGTTGCAGAAACTGCATCCTGTCTACCTGAGATTAATTAAAGTTACATTTGCATGCTTGATAGAAATACCGAGTACTCAAGTTGTTTCTCAGACTGCAGTGTTTTACTGTGCAAAGATGAGATCTTCCATAACTCACTTTCCTAGAACCTGAATTTGTGGGGTACTTCCAGAATTGTTTTGGATAATGTTGCTTTGAAACTGCTGCCTCTTCACTAACTTCAGGTTGCCTGTTGCCTGAGCCAGTACAGTTCTAATACTTGCATATCACAAAGGATTGGGGGTTGGAACTTGATGATCTTAAGGTCCTTTCCAACCCTAACTATTCTATGAGTCTATGATTTTAGTAGAAAAATTAAGTACCCTTTATCATAAGGAAATATGTAACCTTTTGTGAAACTGTAATTGCATTTGCATTTTATTTCTTCATCTGTGATTGTTTTACTGATGGTTGTTTCTAGATTGTCGGGTATTATGAAATCTGTCTTGTAATACAGCTTAATAAACTCATCAAAACTAGTCCTGAAGCTAGTTTTTAACATCACTCTTATTTCTGCTGAAAGACTGTTCCAGAGCCACCTTAAGATTTTTCTAAATGTGTTTTAGTCACTTTTTTCCTGTGTCAGTTTGGTTCTAAAGCTTAAACAATTATTTCTGCTTCCAGGTTTAACTAGCTTATTTTTGCTGTGTAATCTTTTTATAAGGTCTCTAAGGTCTTTGAGAAGACAGGCCATAGGAGTGCTTTGATTCTGAGCATGAAATGAAGATGGTCTCCCTCTCTTGCTGATTAGGTTTATTTTCAATTGCCAGGGGTCACAGAAAGAGCTGTTGAATTTGACTCAGCAGGATTACATGAACCGAATTGAAGAACTGAATCAGTCTTTAAAGGATGCTTGGTCCTCTGATCAGAAAGTAAAAGCTCTAAAAATAGTCATCCAGGTCAGTTTTACATTTTCATTCTGTACAGAACTGATGAGTTTGGTGGTGCTGTGACTTTGTCCCATTTCTTTCTTGGGGAAAGGTTTTCTAATACTTTTCTATTGCTTTTTTCTGTTCTTCACTGAAACCAATTTCTTTTGAGTTTTACGACTTTTGACAACAGTTGGATTTTCAACTTTGCTGTTACATATTAATTTTGACTAGGGTATGGGAAATGGTATTCTCAGAGTGGCCAAATGACAGATGTGGAAAATTGAGCTAGTGAGGGACAATTAGTATAAATAACATGTAGTGATACCAACTCTTTTGAGGGCATGTAATTTCTTTTCCTCTCCTTTTCCCCTTCTAGCCCCTTGCTCCCTACCCCAAGTCATAAGAGAATGATTTTTTGAATGTTACTGTTCCCCATCCAGAGATACTAAGGAAACTGAATAATCTGATTTAGGATCCTAGCAAGCTACAGAAAACAACTCCAGATTTTTAAAGTGTGTGTATGGTTGTTTTTCTCTTTTTTAAACTTGTCCACAGTCATCTTCTGGCTCATTTGGGATGATGGGCTCTGAGGGGGGCAGGGGAAAATAGGACAATTAAATGCTCTTTCTGTTTGGCTTGGCCTTTAAAAAAAGCCAGAGGCAGAGTGCATCAGAGGACAGATGAGATAATGACATCCTTAAAAGCTGTAAAACTGATAAAATGCTCATAGGCATCAAGTGGGGTTATATAAAATAATGATTTTTTTTCTTTTGTCATGCTGGATACTCGTTTGAAAACTGTTTACAGTAATTTCAGCTTAAATTGTGGTAAAGATAATAAAGGAAATGAACCATAAAGTAAGTGGGATCAAATAATAATATGTGACCCAGGGGTGACTAATGTTCTGTTGTAATACTATGAAAAACACTAATACTGTAATACTAAAAAATCTATATATAACATTTTGAAGTGTGAATATTTTAGTGAAAGAGAATATGAAAAGACTTTGGATGAAAAGGGACATGGATGTACTGTATTTCCAGTGCATTAATAAATGTATCAGCATCATGGCTTGACTTCGTGAACGAGGATTTGAGAAGGGCTTTACCCACGCTTACTACAAGCGCACTGATGACTAAAAAGGCCAATGTGGGATAGGCAAATCCTGTTGCAAAAAGCACAGTGAAAAGTCTCCTTAGGTGGTATAGGCGGGATGCAATTCTTTCTATGTTGTCTTATCTCCTTGAGACTAGTTCTGTGTGTGTTCTCAAAGGAGACAAGGGCATTATGTATGGTGTATCTCCAAGTCTCCCGATTGGAGGCCAAGGTGGACCACTGATGGTGGTCAGTATGGCCAAGGCTAAAGCATTGTTTCAGGGAGTCCTTGTATCTCTTCTTTGGGGCACTTCTCTTGCGGCAACTGGTGGCAAGTTCACCGTAAAACACGATCTTAGGAGGCAGTGATCCTTCATCCTAGATACATGCCCTGCCCAGCGCAGCTGCGATTTCAGCAGTATGGCCTTGATACTGGTGACCCCTGCCTGTTCAAGGACAGTAACATTTGGCACATAGTCAGTCCAATGGATGTTTAGAATTGGACCGAGGCAGCGCTGATGAAAGCATTCGAGGAGTTGCAGGTGATGGCAGTAGATAACCCGTAATTCAGACCCATATAAAAGAGTAGACAGTACAATGGCTCTATAGACACTGATCTTTGTACTTTTCTTCAGGTGTTTATTGCACCAGAATCTTTCATGGATTTTTCCAAAGGCTCTATATGCCTTTGCTATTCTGTTGTCTGTCTCTTTGTTGATCATGGCAGCCGATGAAATAATGCTTCTCAGATAGCTGAACTGCTGAACTGACTTAAGCTCTGACTCGCCAGTGGTAATGTGGGGATGATGATAATCTTGTGGTGCAGGTTGGTAGAGAACTACTGTCTTCTTCAAGCTGACTTCCAGCTCAAAAAGTTCAAGTGCCTCTGCAAAGCAAGATTTATACAGTGTCTGACATGCAGTGACAATCTATGCATAAATATGTTCTATGCTCATTAATATAATATCCAATCACATATTCTTTTGTAAATGGTTTCACAAACAATTTTGAAATAATGTAGTTTCTAAGATGGGATTCAGTGCTTCCTTTTAGGAAAGTAGTATCAAGATGCTGTATGTTCATCTGTTGGTGTTGGGTATGTTGTTCACTTTGCACTTGAACTTCATGCTGCAGATGCTCACCGTTAATTGAAAGACTTGGTAAGAATGAAATAGATATTTGAGTAATTAACACGAATAAAAAGTTATAAAGGATAACAATTCTAGACTTAGAAAGCAAGATAGGGTGGAAACATGACTGAGCTTTCCTTGTTGTGGTTCTGCCTAGTAAATAACGTAATATTAAGAGTGTTATATCCTCTAAAAGAACTAAGCAGTTTTTTTGACATCAGGTTGTGATTATATGCATAGTCTATGATTATCATCACCTACTGGTTAGTGTGTAACAGGAGGGGTAAATTTGGCCTTTGTTATTTTCTGAAATGTATGCTAGGCTGGAAAAAGCAATTTGGTTTGAGTGCCAGAATTGTCTTGATTTAAGAACTAATGATGAAATTACACTGATCTTTCATTTGGACATTGGGGATGAAGCTGTCATTTTGATGCAGGAGTTTTACAGAGCTTTAAGGGCAGAAAGAGTTCTGGTTATTAAGGCAGGGTGTGCATAGTCACTGAGGCAGTACAGAGCTTTAGCTGGAACTTAAGGGGGAAAAAGAGAGTTTGTGACCTTTGGAAGAAGGGGCAGGCAGATCAGGAGGACTACAAGGGTGTCATGAGTTTATGCAGGGAGAAAATTAAAATGGGCAAAGCCCAACTAGAGCTTAATCTGGCTGCTGCCTTTAAAGACAGTAAAAAATGGTTCTATAAATACATCAGCAACAAAAGGAGGGCTAAGGAGAATCTCCATTCTTTATTGGATGCGGGGAAACATAGTGACAAAGGATTAGGAGGAGGCTGAGGTACTTAAAGCCTTCTTTGTCCCAGTTGTTCTCTGGGTATCAGAAGACGGGGGGCGGGAGCAGAATGAAGCACCCGTCATCCAAGGGGAAATGATCAGGAACCTGCTACACTACTCAGACACACATGTATATGGGGCAGGATGGGATCCACTCAAGGGGACAGAGGGAGCTGGCAGAAGTGTTCACGGAGGCACTGTCAATCGTTCATCAGCAGTTCTGGCTAATCAGGAAAGGTCCCAGTTGACTGGAATTTAGCAGACATGACGCCCAGCTGCAAGTAGGGCTGGAAGGAAGATCCAGGGAACTAAAAGCCTGTCAGCCTGACCTTGGTGCTGGGGAAGATCATGGAGCAGATCATCTTGAGTGACATCACGTGGCATGTACAGGACAACCAGGTGTACTGTATGGGTTTATGAAAGGCAAGTTCTGCTTGACATAACCTCATCTCCTTCTAGGGCAAGATGACCTGCTTAGTGAATGAGGAAAAGGCTGTGAATGTTGTCTACATAGACTTGAGTAAAGGCTTTGACACTCCCCTCACTGCATTCTTCTGGAGAAATTGGCTGCTTATGGCTTGGACAGGTGTACTGTGCTGGGCAAAAAACTGGCCAACCACAAAAGAGTGGTGTTAATGGAGTTAAATCCAGTTGGAGACCGGTCACTGGTAAGTGATCTGGATGAGGGGATAGAGTGCACACTCAGGAATTTTGTAGGTGACACCAAGTTGGGTGGGAGCGTTGATCTGCTTGAGGGTAGTAAGCCTTTACAAAGGGGTCTGGACAGGCTGGACTGTTGGGCTGAGGCCAGTTGTATGAGGCTGCATGTCAAATACAGTGCTCAGTTTTGGGCCCCTCGATACAAGACCAACCTTGAGGTGCTGGAGGGCACCAAAGCTGTTCAGGGATCTGGAGAACAAGTCTTACGAGAAGCAGCTGAGGGAACTGGGGTTGTTCAGCCTGGAGAAAAGTAGCATCAGGGGAGGCTTGACTGCTCTCTCCAACTACCTGAAAGGAGGTTATAGAGAGGTGGAGTTTGGTCTCTTCTCCCAGGTAACAAGTGACAGGGCAAGACGAAATGCCCTCAAGCTGAACAAGGAGGGGTTTAGACTGGGTATTAGAAAAAATTTCTTCACCGAAAGGGTTGACAAGTATTAGAACAGGCTGCCCAGCGAGGTGGTGGGGTCACTGTTCCTGAGGTGTAGCTGAGGCACTCTAGAGACACGGTGTAGTGGTGAACTTAGCAGCACGGGGTTAACAGTTGGGCTAGATGATCTTAAAGGCTTTTTTCCAACCCAAATGATTACGATTCCTCAAGTGCCTTTTTACAATATACTTTATTTGTCAAGAAGGAATAAGCTACTTAGAGTAAGCTGAAGTAAGTTGATTATGTGTGCTCTAAGAAAAGTGGTAATTAAGCGTTCATGGTACATGTAGGTTCTAAACAGCTACTGAATTACCTTTCTTTGAAGATGACAGATTTGCCATGCAGTAGGGAATATTCTGCTTTCATTGTTAAGATGTGAATTCTCTTGCCTGTCTTTCTGGTGCACTCACTTCTAAGTTCCTCCCTAATGAATAAAGCAAAAAGGCTAAGCGTGCCCCTCATTTAAGCATGTTCAAATGTCATTATGTTCTTGTTAAA
Source organism: Neopsephotus bourkii (assembly GCF_033783945.1). Classification (NCBI taxonomy): domain Eukaryota; kingdom Metazoa; phylum Chordata; class Aves; order Psittaciformes; family Psittacidae; genus Neopsephotus; species Neopsephotus bourkii. The sequence continues at coordinate 757,626 of NW_026900643.1, forward strand.
ACCAAGCAGTCTTGTGGGGTATTGGATTACTTCCTGGATTTTTGGAATGCAATGAAAACTTGGATCTCTATTCCACTGAGATCAAAGAACTGTTTTCTGATGAAGGAGAGAGAAAGGACAGAGATCACAGAGAATACTGCACTTACCAGTCTTAGAGATCAGAGAAGACTCGTGGTCAAAGGCTGCATTTAGCTCAAAAGGGGAGGAGGTGGGTTTCTCTTTCCAGTCAGTCATTTGCCTGTTTTGCTCAGGTGGAAGTTGATTTTTTTGTGAATAAACTTCTGCCAAAGTTTTGATTCCAGTTCAATCTGCAGTTTGTGCATCATCTCGGAAAACAAAGAACTGTTTCATTAAATATCTTCAAAATGTCTTCATTCCTCAGTGTGTATTTTGAATTTATATCATAGATGAACACGTTCCTACCTGGACTTAACATTCAGCAACACTAGAACTAAATGGGTTGATATGTTTTCATATGTGACTTTGTACCTGCTACCATTATAATCCACATGCCACAATGATGTTGGGTGCCTGTGGGTGGTGATTGATAACAGATTCCTCCCTGGAGCTGACTAGATCAGCTGGCCTGTTTGCAGGACGTTTGAACACAAACATGTGTTGAAAAGCTCATTAGCTAAACTTTTAAAATTATTTCTTAATTTATCCCATACAAAATTTTGTGTTTGATGTGGATGCTTAGAGAGATGCTGAGTAACTGGGAAAAAAAAAACACCCCACCCAAACCCTTGAAAAGTTATTTTAGGAAAGAAGTGCCTTTTAATGCTGCTTCTGGGAGAGAATTTGTCTTGTCTAAACAAATGCACAGATCTGCATGGTGAGCTGAAATTTTGCATTGTAGATTACCTTACATAAAGGAAAACCAGATCTGTGTCTTGCTCTGCTGGAAATGAAGAATAACCTGAAAAATACCAAGAGTATTTCTTAGTATATGTTAGGGGTTCTTACGCTTTTTGCTGGGTAGTTTGTGTTGGTTCTTTCCATCTGTAGATACTGATTTGTTTTAGCTTGTCTGGAGTAAAAACACAAACTTGCATTGTCCTCTAAAAATGTTTCTTTTATGTGTTTTTTTCCCCTCCTTCTAGTGTTCGAAGCTTCTTTCAGACACGACAGTAATCCAGTTCTATCCAAGTAAATTTGTTTTAATTACAGATATCCTCGATACTTTTGGTAAGTGTCTCTTGTGCCAGACTTACTATGCAATTGTTAACAAAGTGAAATTATTTCTTGTAATGTTACAAAACACCAAAGTTACCTGATAATTGCTGAAATTACTCTGGCTTAACATGGAATATTTCCAACATAAACATTTGGGCATTAGTGGTATATGTATATGTGGTATGTATATGTGGTATGTGATTGTTCAAAAACCATGAATGAAGTCTTTAGAATAAAAATACTTCGTTTTCTAGTTCTGTGTTTGTGTATCAGTGAATATCCGGAAGAAAAATGATCTCTGCATTTTGAAATTTAAAACAGTGTCGTTATTATGAAAATATTTTGGTTTTGGCAGCCTCTTGATTTAGTATTTCAGTCTGTTTGTATTTGAGGAGTAGAAGTTGGGAAGTTTTCTTTAGCCTGAACAGGGACTATGAAGTGATCAGAAAGTAGTTACTGATTTTTTGATCTATTTGAATAATTTTTAAATGATCCTTTAAGTGAAATTGTCATCCATTTCATCTGATTGTCTTGGTTTTTGCCATGTTATGGAAAAGATTTACAATGGCATTCCAAGTAGAAGGGTATTTTGATTTTTTGCAGGATACGCTACGACAGATCCAATTGTTTTTCAGGCTTTGCTTTCTCTTTGTGCTCTTTCCTACTTACCAAAAATTGCTGAAGATTACATAATACCCAAGCTCAGCAAAGGCAGGACACTGGCTGTCCTTTCCTGACTGGGGAGAAATCTGACCTGTGCTAGCTCTGCTCTTAAGAAAGCCAAGTAATTTCGTCTTATTTCTTAGTGTGCAGTGCTAAATTCAGGCTTAACACTACAGCCTCACTAGAGGGCAGCACAATGTTAGTGTTCTGGAGAGCTCTGTTCCAGCTGATTCCAGTGATGTTGGAGAGGGAACCTTTGTATCAACATTTTGTGTTTTACGGTTTGTTCGTTTGTTCTGAATGATTTTTTGTTTCTTTTTAAAACCAGGGAAACTGGTGTATGAAAGGATCCTGTCAATGTGTGTGGACAGCCGTGTCCCTTTGCCAGGTAACTTGGTGTTTGCTTCTGCTGTGCTCCTGGAAAAAATCATGGCTGAACTAACCTGAGGAAGGTTAAGCAGGACCCCATCTACTGTATGTCCTGTGGGAAAAGTTCTGATTTGAATCTTGTAATTTTTAGTTTTTAGCAGAGTAAAATCCATTGATTACGGCTTCCACCATTCGCCATTCATAAACTTGTTCATGCAAGCTTACATTGTAACTGTGAAGAGTATACCTAAGGTATAATAAAATATACTTGTTGCTTTGATGTTGCTAAACATGAAGTGGGTCTTCCTGAGACTCAGAATTGCAAAGTGATATATAAGTAGAGGGAGAATGAAACGTGAATGGCCAAATTAGATGAAGGAAGACCTTTTTTTGTTAGCATATGCTCTTTTCTGAAGTACTGCATTTTAGTAGCTTAAAGGTAGTGGTACAAATCTAACAAAGCTGAGAATCTCAGAATTTGTTAAACAGATGTTTCTATGCTACATTGGAAACTTGATAATTTTGCTTTAATTAGGGCAGGTTTTTGGAATAAGCTGCAGAGGCCATCATTGAGCTGGTGATGAGTTTACTAGGATAGAATAATCTTTCTAATTTGGGCCATTTTTATTTTTTCACTTGAAGTTCCAACATAATGTAAAAGTCTAATTTGAAATTTACAGTACAAATGTGTATGGAAGAACCTCTTTAGGAAGGTCCTATATCCAAAGATATATTCCATGGAAACTCAAGCATTTTCTTGCAGTTTGGAGTATATTAAATGCGTGTCCTTGAAACATGCTTTGTTGCTGGCAATTCAACAGTACCATTAGGTTGTAGTTAAATCTGTAGGACTTGAGCCAGAAGCTTGAAATCAACAAATACATAAATTTGAAATACACATACAGAAAATATTTATGATAAATTTGGTTGTTGCAGATATGACAAACTGTTCGATAGATGTTAATGAAGGCAGACAGTTCCCGTAGCACGTCGTGATTACTGGGCACAGCTACCTCCATTCTGGAGAGCTGAGCTACAGAGCTGCCAGAGGCATTGCTGGTGGGAACTTCCCAAGCAGCTATAAATGTGGGAGGGAGAAGGAAAATCTGTGCTGGCTGTGCACACACTGTGAACCCCCAGGGATTTCAGGCCCAACCTCCATGTTCATCCCTTGGGAACCATGTGAAACAAAGTTGGACAAGAACTCTTGTGGCTCTAGATGAGAAAGATCATCTTCCTCTACTCAGTCAGCATCTAGTGTGTGGCTTCACTAGTCTTGGAAGTTAGAAACTGTTGTGTGGAGCTGCAGCTTCTCCCTTTCTGAGGGCAAGGTTGGGAGAGCACTGGTATTTCAGAACTGTTTCCCAAAGAGTTTATAAACAGACATTCACAGCAGAAGCTGCTTGTGTAGCTTTATCACTGAGAGAAAATGAACCCATCCTCCCCAACTGTTTTGCCTCAGACCTTGGTTGATCCCACGAAGCCTATTTTTGCCTTCTGCTTCAGGCAATGTAGAGAAAGAGGAGTCAGTTGCTGTGCAACTGCGTGCCCCCCTGACCAGAGCACTGCCCCCCAACCCATCTGTTCCACCCCAGGGTGGCAGCTTTTTCCTGCTGGCAGCTGACACAAATACTCCCAGAACTCGTGAGGAGAGAACTGTGCTGCAGTGTTACATGCTTAGGGTACAAAAATAAGTGTTCTGTCAGTGTTTAATATTTCCTAATTCTTGCAATACAGTTTTAAATAACATTCTTTAAAAATATATTAGCCTTTTAAAGTAAAGAATTTGAGTGCTTAAATCTCTTTTATATGTGTGCATTTGGTATAGATTTATATAGCTGTATTTGTCACAGATTCCCTGTATTTTTTCTTGCAGTTTCTCCTTTTGGGGGAGGCAGAGGTTAGATTCCTAAGTAGCAAATACGAGATTAGCTTCAAGTGCTCAACTTCAGCTTCGGACATGTTAATTCAAGCTAGAAGCTCTACTTACTTATTCTTGGTGTCTGTATACTCAGCTCTTACTGCTGCACCAGAGAGCTGAGAAGCAAACATGTTGCCTAGTTTATTATGGTGCGCCTGATTTCTTGGTGACAGGAAAGAGAATACAGTGTTAAACCAACCTCGGCTGTAAAGTAACTTGTTTCCAGAAAGATTGTAACTAGTTCTGGGCCCTTGTTTTTTTTCCCCCCAGATAATTTTTCTCCAGAGAGTGTGAACGACACGGCCAAAGAAACTTGCTTAAACTGGTTTTTCAAGATTGCTTCCATCAGAGAGCTCATTCCCAGATTGTATCCTTGTCAAATTAGACTCTTGGAGTCTGTCTGCATTTTTTTCATAGGCTTTCCCTAAAATGAACACGTCTGTTTCAATGAAATCCACAGCATCTGATGTTTATACTGACTTTGTTTTGTTTGTTTCAGGCTGTATGTTTTGAATTTAAACTTGAGTTGTGTTTCATAGTCAGCTGAATGCTGAATTATTGGCAGTGTGGCACTCACAGAAGAGCTGATGTGTGAAAACTTTTGAAACAATAAAAATCTAGATAAATCATAAAAATCAACAAAGTGCAGTGAAATTAATTACAGAAAGCCTTGAAATAGTTGATTCAATATGTATTTGGTATATAAGTTTGTCTTTATGTTTTTAAATGGCATGTATCTTGGTTTTGTTCCTTAACTTGGCTTCATTTTAGTTACGTGGAAGCAGCAATACTGAAGTGCAATAAGTTCCTGTCAAAGATGTAAGAGTAAATGTTAAGTATGGGAAGGAAGAGAATGGGCATGTTTATAAATTAATCTCAGGAGTTACGCATGCAAATTCTGGGATTAATGGTGAATTAGGGTCTCAATAGATCTAAGAAGCAGTCCTGAGGGGCTTTGGAGTGCTAAGTAAGAGTGCTATGGAAAAATGCAAGGTGAACTGTGATACAGTTTGAAATGCAATAGTGCTTTGCAGTTTTGGAATATAGGTATAATTGTGACATCAGGAGTTTGCAAATTAAAAACCAGTGGCTTCGGGGGGGCTGGGGTGGGGTGGAAGCAAGATTGCTGAAAAGAGGAGTGTGGAAAAAAGATGGCATAAAAAATGAAGGGAAAATACTGGTATGTCATACTGCTAAAGGCAGAGTTGGAGAAACAATTTAGGAGCAATGAACTGCTATCTATTGAAAATCTTGGTATAAACTTACTATGTTGGCAAACAGTGTCAGTTGCTGAGCTGAGAATGTTCCTTCACCTGTAATCCTCCTTTTTCAGTTTCATTTTGAAATGAGTGTTGTAAGCCAAATTGCTACTATAGTGACAACTCTATTATCCCTAAAAAGCTGTTCTTTTTACTGGAATTGATGGGCCTCATCTGCAGGCACTGGTACAGCTCTGTCAAAAAGGACCTGTGGGAAAATGAGACATACAAGGAGTCCTGCCAGTTCTGCTTTAAGTGGCTGCTTTCTTCTCATTGAATTACACCCCTTCTATAGCTTTGCTATTCTTCTGAAATAGAGGAAGTTTTTCAGTTGTGTTTGTCTTTAGAAGCCAAGCATCCCACCTGGCTATCTGCGCTACTTACTCCTAGTGGCAAATACTGCTACTTGGATATAGGATGTGCATGTTACTATACACATTTTGCTTCTGAAATAAATTTTTGTGCTAATGTGCTGCTGCTTTGGTAGGTGTTTCTGTGACAAAGACTCAGCTGTCAGTCTACAAGGCAGCTACTGATGTCTCTCAGTGATGCCATTCTGTTATCGATTGTTGAATCTCATTTTTGTTTCTGAAAAATCTTCACAGGGGGATTTCGGAATGTCTCCCGCGGTTAACGTCTATGATTAGAGGAATTGGAGATCCGCTGGTTGCAGTATATGCAAGAGCGTACCTCTGCAGGGTAGGCTATCATTTGACACTTTAGATTTGTCACAAAGATTTACTGCAGCTAGCTCTGCTGCTAAAGGGGAATTTCTTTTAACTACAGTTTGTATCTGAAGCAGCCAGCAGCCTGTCTCCTCCTTCTAACAGACAAAAAAATAAAGTTTCTCTTGTTTTAATAATGGGGAATCTTTCTTTTAAATGTTCATAATAAGTAAAAACAATTTTATGTGCTGCTTATGCTAGTTTTTCATCTTCAGGTAGGGCAAAATATAAGGGACCTAAGTGGAGAGTTTGGATTTTGAGGCTACATGCTGTTGTCTGATTGCTGGGTGCTGCTGTTCAGTTAAGATAAGCACTTTCTCTGTGTTCATCTTCCTTCTGCTGCTTAAGTGTATGTGGCAAGGCAAGCTCCTTGGCAGAGGAGCCACTTGGTGAAATGTTCAGACAGTGTCCACACAGTGTGGCTGTCTTCTTATCCTCAGTTACTCCTGCAGTTACCTTAAACAGCTCAGCCAAGATAAAATTACTGAAGAAGAGACCCTAAAATGATTCAAGAAGTCATCGGTACTGGAAAAATAATTGTGAAACACATTTTTGAAGTAGTGGCAAATAACTCAACTATGACTGGGAAATGGTAGGGCTGCTAATTAGCAATACTTGGTACACTGTTCGGGGTGTCCATGTGAATTCCTTTGTCTGCAAGCAATGGCTAACTTCTGGTTTACTCTTATAGATGAGCTGCTTAGTCTATTTGAATCTTGAAATACAATAATGCATTTTTGTTGTAGCTTAATCATTCCTGCTACATAGTGCAAGGCTTCTGAAGGTTTCATAGCAAAAATTTTGTATGCACAGTCCACCTTTTACTACTTCTGATACACCTAAAAGAGATGCATAATGGTAGAGCAGTTAGGCCTAATAATCTAGTGATAGTAATTAGTAATTGCAATTTAGGGAGTGCTTGGCATGATCTGTTTGTCCACAAAGATGATCATATAAATAAATAAGATGTTATTTGGAATAAAATAGTAGCTATTAAAATCCTGACTTTTCTTTTAAATGAGAAATCTTAGTGGACTGGGAAGCATTTAATCTTCTGTCTTCCAGCTGCTGACACTATATTAATACTTCCACAATGAAGATAAGGAAAACAGATATTTTAAAAAATATGAATTCTGGAATAGGAAACTTGTAGTATCAATATAAATGATGCCTAAAACCACAGTGTAATGAATTGTGCAAATAAACTCTTGTATGAAACCAAAGAGCCAGATATTTACACAACAATGGAGCCACATGGTTTGATATGAAATGATATATAAAGAACTGTGCTGAAGTCAGCTAGAGCTGCATGTTCTCAGGGATCCCAGAAACTCAGACCCCTGGGTTTGTTTGAAGAGTGGGACCTTAAGCTGTTGAGATGGATTTGTTTGTTTATTAAGCCTGATCTGTTACTAATCTGTCAGCAGCTTCTCATTCATTATTGCATCTTTAGTAATATGTTTAGTATATTTAATTTTTTGGTATTTTTCATCTGTGTTACTGAAAACAGTCACGAAAGGATTAGTTTCCTTTGCAATTCCAGCTTTACTACATAGGCCTTGTGTTTGTGCATCAGCTTATATTATTTATCAATATTATATCTGTCAATGTATTTTCCTTTGAGATTTTTGCTTCATTCTGTCCATGGAATAAATACACATGATTTTAAGCAACTTCTGAACTTTGACTTTTTAGATGTTCTTCATCATAAGGCTTTCTGCATACAAGGAATATAGGCTGTTGCAGTGCAGGCACTGGGGTAGACATTGATTTCCTCACTGTTTACAGGCACTTGGAGCTGATGTTAGGAGAACCATGTTTAAACACAGCTGTAACTACTTCAGGGTAGTTGTTAGTGGACGTGCCTAACATAGTAAGGAAGGGAATAATCAGTCAAAACCATGATTCAGTATTGATTTGATGTGTGTGACTAGGTATACTCTGGAAAATGTGTTTTATCTTACAACTGAAGGAGGATCATAACTGATAGGTGCAGATAAAATCTTTCTTTTAATACAGGTTGGAATGGAAGTGGCACCACAACTCAAAGAAAGCCTTAATGAAAATTTCTTTGACTTTCTTCTGACATTTAAACAAGTAAGCAAATAACATGTTGGGGGTTTTTATTTGCAAAATCATATAAATACACTCCTGAACCAAACTACCACATACTTCTTAAAAATCTTTAAAGTTCTTAAATCTAGATTTGGGGATGCTCCTGTACCCAGATGCAGTATGGGAAACTTTACATACATTCAAATAAATTGAAGCCGCTCTGCTCAGCATGTTTCCATACTTTAATAGTAATTTCTTATGAGCTCAATATTTTTTCCCCAGCAAGCAAGGAATGCTTCAGAAAATCTCTGCATCTTTGTGATCTTGTCTGTTGTCATTTTGATTCATATACAAACTTTGTCCAGTTTATCTCCTATTTAAATACCTTTTCGCAGCTACATGTTTTTGTCTTTGTTTCAACAGATTCATGGGGACACAGTTCAGAATCAGCTGGTAGTGCAATGTGTGGAGATTCCTTTGTATTTAACTTTATATTCTCCTGCTATAGACTGGATTTTACAGTGCATTGCATATCGTGCTCCTGAGGTAAGGAAGCATGGTAATACTTGATACTGAAGAAAGTGTTTGGGTTAAGAGTTCATTTTGCGTATTAAAAAACACCCTCAGTCAGTATGTACATGGGCGTGAGAACTGTCTTATTTATGTTTCCTATTCATAATGTTCATGTTCACAAAGCTCAAGTTAGACCATTTCAAATTCATAGGCAGTATTCCTGTTTGTTTCTTGCTGTCCTTTAGCTAGTTTAATCTTTATCTCCCGAATTCATTAGTTTCTTGTGTCATATAGATATAAAAAATGATTTGAGCAAACTGTAGCTTTGTAATTGCTTAACATAGTCAACAGGCAGTCTGTTTTGCATTCTGTGGCAGAGAGTTGGTAATCTTCACCTCTCTTGCCAGAGGTAATTGACCTGGCTGGCAAATAATAATTACTTTGAGAAATGGCATGGCTGAAGGATTGCAAATTTCACTTCCATAAAATGGTGGGCTTGATTAAAATGCCACTGTACTTATTCCAGTAGGTGTGTTTTATGTTGTACTACACCATTGTTTTCTTGTATTATAAATGAAGGATAATTTATAATACATTATATCCTGTATTATAAATGCAGGATAGGACAGGATTATTGGAATGTATTGGGTAGGTAATTAAAACAGCTTTTAGTAGATTTTACTACAGCAATTAAAGCTGAATTTATTTGCAGTCTCTACTCCCTAATTTTAATAAGTAATTCTTTCAGGTTCTGCTTACTGAGATGATGGAGAGATGCAAAAATTTGGGGAACAAGTAAGTATTGTACAGTGTAAAAGACTTGAGTCTGTAATGAGTACCTGTGAGTCCCTGTAATAAAATTCTCTCTCTCCCTTTTGAAAATACATTTTGGTTGCGTAGTATAGCTTTTGTTCTCCCTGTATCTTACTAAATCATGATTATGAGCATCTGTTTTCCAGAGATGAATTCTAGAATATGGTTGATCACTTGTAGAACAAAAGTTAATTAATTTAACTTTGTTGCGGCATTCTGGTTCCTCAGCCAAAGTTTAGGAGACGTAATATGTTCCCCATCAGCTATGTCTGATTCCTGGTTTTGCTTCGTTTTTCTGTTTTCCTCTCCTTCCTTCCCCCTAGCCTGCACTGGCTACAGTCAGTCCATACATAAATTTTGCAAGGGAAGTTGTAGGGCAGCCTTACACTTTTGGAAGATGGTAATATTTAGATGGCTGCTTTTTTCAGCATTAAAACTGGTATCCCAAATGTCTCCTAGAAGTCTGTGTGCAGAATAATCGCCTTCAGTGACTAGTTCAGGAAGATGGTCTGAAAGTTTTGGATGTACTTTGAGCTGTGTGTATGGAATTTGGCCTGCTGGCGAGCTAATCTCAGTTCATTTTGTTGGGTAGGTAGGCTGAGTTCTATGTAAGTTTTTGGCTATCTGTTTTTTTCCTAATGTGCTTTGCACAGTCCAGTCCTGCAGTAGCTGAGGAACTGAAATATGTTAATCATACAGATGAGGAATGCTAGCATTAGCATTCTGTGACTGAGCTAAGGGGTGTGGGGAAAGCGTGATTTTAAACGTGCAATGTGAAGATGCTGTTATATCAGAGTGTATAATATGGGTAATAATCCATGTATTCTGCTATATTAATTATTTTGTATAGGTATTGATTTCCTTTGTGGAACTTACTTATAAATCACCTTCTAGCAGTTCTCGTAAAGGCGGGCAAGGGGCCTTTTCTCTGTGCCTTTTGGCCCTTTGAAGGAAGGACAAAATGCTGAGTATGATGAGTTGAAGTTTTTTTTAAGAAATATTTTTGGGACATACCTTTTTTGTTGCTATTATTATTATTGGGAAGTTGACTAATCCATTGTAGATGATCTATAAAGCATGACAGTTTTCTTTTAAAGTGGAGTTCTGTGGTTTTATGTCTTCTCATGACTGTCAAAATATTACAAAGCAAGAGGCATCAGTATATAAATCTTTTAATAATCTCAGTGTGTTCCATGAACTACATCGCCACCATCTAAGTGAAAAGTGAGAGCCTGCCTCTCTGTATGGTGAAGCATATACCTACTGAACTGGAAATTCTTGTCTAATGATAAAATGCAAATCCCAGTCAAATTGCAATGAGACCACTAAAGGTCAGTCAGAAAGCACAGAGGATGCTGGGCTATTCCGGGCACTCCATAGATATCCCTCAAGTTAAACTGCCCTGTATTCAAACTGTCTGTTTCAGCCTAGTGACGGACACAGGTTTTATGAGGCAGCTTCTGTGCTAACTCATGGCTGAGTTTGCCCAAAGCAGCTGCCTTTTGAATGGTACTAGGTTTTGTTTCTTATGTTTGCATGATACAATCAATGACTGGGTTTTACAGTAACATGATGAGCTCTCTGTTCCATTGGTAACTTTGGCTTGATAGTAATACAGGTATGGATCTGAATGATTAATCATAAATGTCTGAATATGTCACTGCCAGTTATCATACGATAATAACTGTTTGGATTTATTTAAATCCTAACAATTTAGCTGCTAGAAAATTCACTTTTTTAATGTGTATATATATATATTTTAATTCAATGAGAAAAACTTCAATAGAGATTTGCCCTTCCAAAATATACTTCTGAACTGTAGTTAAAAAGAGAGAGTAAATTTCCAAATTTGTTGGCTACTCCTGGTTTACTTGATCTTTCTAGTAAATTTCTGGTAGAACAATGGCCTGGAAGAACAAACCTGTGTGGAACAAGTATTCTACAAACTGGGCATCTTTTACTTATCTGATGGCTTAATGTTTTCTTGTTTTGCTGAGGGTTTTTTCTTCCTTATCGCCTTCTTTAAAATTTAGAATTGATTCTGCACAGTTTTTAGTTTAAGAAGTTTGAATTAATGTAAGTGAAGGGACAACCAAAGTTTCATTGATGTTGATCTTAATTGATTTGTTTTATGTTCATTGTAGTGCTTTGCTGTTGAATTCAGTAATGTCAGCGTTCAGAGCGGAGTTTATTGCTGCAAGATCTATGGACTTCATTGGCATGATTAAAGAGTGTGATGAATCTGGATTCCCAAAGGTAAGTTTTTGTATGCAATTTGAAACAGTTCCTGTTTGTTGTCTGACAGAGTTCTTTATACAGTTAGTTGACTGCCTAACTTGCACAGCATTTAAATTAAAGGTGGCTTAATCAAAAACTCTTCTTGCACAGTGTATGTGCCAGAGCAGTGTTGGCCAGACATGCATCTTCTGCTGGTAATTTAAAATTTGTCATTAACTTTCAGCATCTCCTCTTTCGCTCCTTGGGATTAAACTTGGCGTTGGCTGATCCTCCTGAAAATGATCGCCTTCAAATATTAAATGAAGCCTGGAAGGTTATAACAAAGCTGAAGAACCCACAGGTGAGTTATTGTCTTTTCTGTTTCACTACTCATTCTGCATTTAAGGCAAAATTGTTTAGCAAGCATATGCTTAGCATGACATCGTTTACCTGTTCTAGATACAGACAGTTGTCAAAAAATACAATGCCTGGTAATATCTGTATATGATCCCTGCTTTTCTGAGTTCTGTTAGAACAACTTAATTCTAGATAATGTAAGTGTACATAAGCAACTTTTGAGGTCTGTTGTTAGTGCTAAATCTTTAGGTCTGCATGAATCATACCTCAGAAGTTTATTCTTTTAAGTGTAATTAATAATTAAAATAATTAAAAATAATTAAAATAATCAAAAATAATTAAGTATTATACTTATCATAACCTCTCATAAATATTGGTAATTGTAAGCCATGTGTATTTCTAGGATTATATCAACTGTGCTGAAGTGTGGGTGGAGTACACATGCAGGCATTTTACGGTATGTGCAACTTACTTTGTTTCATTTGAAGGTTTTCTGATACAGACTAAGTAGCTGTATTAGGAGTTTGGTGTTAAAAATGGAAAAGCTGTGAGTATCCAATATAAGTGTATAGACTTCAGTAGTGAAGGAAAAAATGTATTTCCTTTCATGAAAGATGAATAGGGACAAAAGATGCAGCTTCGAAGGAGTCTTCACCACTCCCCACCACTGCCTGTTTCTTATCCTTTTATTTTAATGGCAGGTGAACCAGTTTAAGTAATGATTTACTACAGCTATGGCTGAAGTTCCTGACTTAACTAGAGCTCTGTAGAAAGCTGATGCTTAGGCAAATGGAACTCTGACTAGTTTTCAGTGACTTGATTCATGTGCCGATTTCAGTACTGTATTTTGTAACCTTATTTTTCACTACACAGAAACGGGAGGTCAATACAGTTTTGGCTGATGTTATCAAGCACATGACTCCTGATCGAGCCTTTGAAGATGCTTACCCCCAGGTGAAAAATTTGTTTTGCCTGATCTGTAAAAATCTGATGGGCATTTTCTTAGATGAATTTAAATCTTAAACGTTACTGATGCCTGTTACCACAAAATACTTATTTTTAAACCCTGTCTCTAATTTGGGAAGCCTTTTGGAGCAGTGTAGTGCTGTGATTTGTTCCTTCACTTTTCTCTGCACATCAGTCTTTCAGAAAAATGCTAAACCAGAATGACATATGTGTTTAGAAGTAGCAATAGTTAACTCCTACACCAACAGTGGTGTTCTGCTGAAGAAAATGAGCAGTCGTGGCAGGCTGTTTATACAGAAGTAAACTGTAAAATAATCAGTCTCTACTTGGCATTGTTAAGGCTTCAGGGAATTACCATGTCCAGTTCTGCATGCCAGGTGAGAGGTGGATTAGTTAAAGAGGTCTAGAAGGAGGTTTTTGTGGTTACTTGGAGGGTAGATAAAGTGCCTCCAAAAGATTTAGAAAATTGGTTTGGTTTTTGTTTGTTTATTTGGGTTTTTTTCTTTCAGTCGAGAGACCTGGGATATGCAGACTATAAATCGGAAAAGCCTGCCTAACTATAAAGGACAAATAAAGCCTGGGCAGGCTGATCACCCTCTCGTTACATGAGTTCAGAAGAGCATGTTGGAAAAACACCTGCTAGGAACAGCATAGCTGTAGTTGATCCTGCTTTGGGGAAAGAAATGACATTGATGAATGCTTGGAAGTGTCTTCCAGCCTGGTTTTCTATGAATAACTAGAGAAGACTAATCCCTGGTGTGGATAGTCTTGATGCAACTTGTATTACAATAATTTCACTCTTTTTTACACTTTTTTTTTTTTCTCTTTAGCTACAGTCAATTATTCAGAAAGTTATTACCTATATCTATGACTTCTCTTTGCTTTTCTCAGTGGTAAGTGATACTCTGTTTAATAAAGTTTTAAGAATCATTTAGCACTGTTTCTGTAAGAGAATTTACCTGACTTGGTAACTGCTGCTTACTACTTATATATTCATTATTCTAATTCAAATTTTCTCCCTTTTTTTTTTCTTAGGCTGTTAGATTCTGTGTGTTTGTTACTATGGCATAAGTGACAATCAGTGGAAGATAAAATACCATTTATTTTTTTGTGTGTTGTGTAATTGCTGATAGCTGGTTTTATGTTATGGTCTGTACTTAACACGCTCTGTTATAGGGCTTAAATTTGGCATTGAAACCAAGTGAAACTTAGAGAGGTCAGGGATTGTGTATGAGGTAGAGAAAGAGGAACAAAGAGCATCAAAGTGCTGAAACCAGTTGAAGAGCAATATTCAGGAGTGACCCTGTGGATTTGAAATCAGTCTTGTTCACAAATGGCTCCGATAATTCTGAAAAAACTTACCCTTGCTATGTTCTTGATATGATACAGAAACAAAGTATTTTGTATTTTAGCAACCTAAAGCCTTATCTTGGAAGGAAATGTGACTTTCTTGGACCTTCATAAGTTGCCCTGGGTACATGGAAAGTGATTGCTGGCGCATGGCCTGCTTTCATTGTTTTTAATATCCTTTCTTTAGTTCCCATAGATGTCTGAATTTGTCGTGATGTTAAGCTGTTTCAGTAACATAATTTTAACTGAAACAGCTATGAATATAAACCCCACCATATTTACTGTTTCAGTGTATTGTTTGTAAAATACCTAATTTAACTTGTTTATGTATTTGTACTTTCAGGAGAAATTCCTGCCATTTCTGGATATGTTCCAGAAGGAAAGCGTGAGAGTGGAGGTTTGCAAGTGCATCATGGAATCTTTTATTAAGTAAGTGGAGAATATTGAGATTAAATGCATTCTGGAGGGTCTGGGGAATTTGTTGACAGATGGCTAGGGAAGGTAAGTCAGTATATAGGCCATGTGTCTTGTGAAGATGTTCCAGATTTTGGGGGAAAAAAAAGAAAATGTGTCAATTTGGTTAATCTGTTGATTGACTGTATAACTGTTCACAAAGCTGAAATTGAAGTAATAATGTTGATGCTGACTTGCTGTGGATTAACATAATAGTTGTTCTCTGAGCTTTTTAAAATTTACATTGCCTAAGTCAGTTTATGAAATTTATTTCATGTTCCAGCTGATGTGACAGCAGAGAACTGTTACTTTAATAGAGGAAGAGAGACAGTCTCTTGTTACAAGTTCCATTATGTAGAAAAATGGGTAGAAACTTCATCTTCAAATGTTGTAAAAGTCAAACAGTCCTTTTCTTTTCAAATAATTAACAGGTTCCTTGAAACATTTTTTACTTTTTCACCTTCCCTTCAGGTATTTATATACACTGCTAATTCCCCCAGAGCCTGCTCTTCTCTAGGCTAACCAGCCTTTGCTCATGAGAGATGCTGCAGCCCCTTAATCATCTTAGTGGTGCTCTGCTGCACATGTGCCTCTGTACCTAAATGTGACATGCACCATGCCTGCCTGTCCATCAGTAGCTGAGAAACTTTATTACTTCTGGATAGATCTAGGATTGCTTTGTTTTGGTGTTCCTGGATTGCCTTAATGTATCCCATGTCTAGCTTTTTGTGTCCCTTAAGGAGTCAGATTCTGTAGCTTGGCAGTAAAGCTCCATGTATTAAGATAATATTTCCTGACTGGCATTTGCTGGAATTGCATGTCTGTAACCACATGATCTTAGGGAGTTCTGTTGGTTAGAAAATGAATATAAACCTTCTGTAGTGTCATACAATGGTGATAATTTGAATTATGCATTAAATTGGTATTATTCTAGTAACTGTTTTTCATTTAAACAGAGCAGGATTATTCATCGCTTTTCCTAAAATATTTTTACAGGCATCAGCAGGAATCTACAAAGGATCCAGTTATACTCAATGCTCTTCTGCATATCTGCAAGACGATGCATGATTCTGTGAAGTAAGATTAACTTTACTCATACTAATAACTATCTTTATTGCAAAGTTTGGCTGCTTGGTGTACAGTTTCACATTTCTGAGGCTGTTTGTTTCATGGTGGATTAAGACATGAATCCAATTAGCGGTGAGGGAAGAGCTGTGCAGTGAAGTTGCAGCACGTACCGTTTGCTCTTTAGTTACTGCTTTATTTTGAATACTGAAGCAGAATGTTAAAAGGAAAATAGCAACAGTTTTGTAGTTTTCTAGTGAAACAGAGACATAAACCAATGTCATCTTTGAGTTATAGTGAATAATAAGCTATTTTTGAGATATAAGTGAATATTTAGATATTAAAGCACACATTTTCGTGCTCAGTTACACCTTTTCTTGGGCCACTTTTTTCAGCCATTACAAAGGGGTGTGAAATCTTTAAAAGGTCACCTGCAAGATCTCTAGGAACTTGAGCAGGGGAAGTTAGAACAAAGGAAAAGCTCTTTGAACATTTGATGCCTTTCCCCTAAATACTCCTCTTTTCCCCTTGACTTTGAGTGCTGAGGTTGCTGGGGACCCAGGTGCCCTGTGTCACCCTCACTGAACAGTAGTTGTGCAATGTGAAAAACAGTTGTGGTTTGCAGGTAACTTGAAAAAGCACACAGAAAATTGTGTCTGAAAATAGAGCCAGAATCACAGTGCTGCAAATTTGAGATCCTAAGAGCAAAAACCTAATTTTTTTCTTCCAGTTTGGGTTGAGTAGAATTGTAAGAGCAGTTTCTTTTTGCACTCTGAGCCCAGAGCCTCTTAGCATGGCAGATGCTATAAAGGAACTTGTAACTTTCTCAGCCTTGATATGCCATGAATGCAAGATTTAATGCCTATAAAGAAGTCCGATTTGGCATGTAATTGCAACTAATACCAGCTAGAGTGCTTTATTTTGGGGTAAAGTGCCTTATTTGGCTCTATGTTGCACTAAAAGCAACTTCAACCTTTGCATAGAACAATATATTGAAGGTGAAAGAGCTTGTTAAAAAAATTAAGCTGTTTATTGCAACCCATATTTGGTGCTCCCTCTGACATCCTGCCAGAACATTTTGAAACATTTACTGGGATCCTTAAAGTCCCCTAAACCAGCAGTTCATTAGTTGTGATAAGCTGGTACATCATTAGCTTGTTTATGTTGTGTCATCTCTGATTGGCAAATCATCATAAATTCTAACTAACTTAAAGTAACTCCTGCAGCTACTTTACGTCCTGGCTCAGGAAACTGCCAAGCCATTGTGTAGGGCTCACTGACCCCCATAACAGCTGTTAGAGGGTAACAGCCTGTAGGCTGGTGGGGGTCTGATTCAGAGTTGAACTGGAAACCTATAACTGACCCAGAGATCTCATTACAAGTCTTCTGAGCCTTTCAGAGCCCATCAGTTGGCTCTTTTGATTGGCAATGCACTAATGAACTAATCATGCTGGGATTTTCTTTCCTCCTTTACTGAATTTGTATAATAAAACTATTGTTCTCTTCCCATCTGGTGTCTGAGCTAGGAAATTGGTAACTGATATACTAAAGGTCAAAGCTGGAACCAAGTAGATAGTAGTAAAAGGATTAAATTGTATTAGTTAATTGCAATTTAACTTTTTGTTCATCCATTTTCAGCAAAACAGGTTTGACTCATTGGATTTTCATGTGATGCAGATTTGTTTCAAATCATATTTAGACTGTTGCTGTAGAATAGGTGTCTGTGATAATCTTGAAAAGAAACTATTTTTGCATATTATTTTAATTCAGTTCTTACTAGAACATCAAAAAGTTAGAACTGTAACAAGGTTATGTTAATTATTTTTCTAATTATGTGGCAGGGTTAGTTAAAAACAAAAATCCAAACGAAAACCCAGGCAAACAAAAACAGTGAACAGATGTTGTTTCTAAAATAAGTACTTTAACTGTTACGTATACTATTTAAAGTGTATTTTAAAAGGTTTTCCCCATAAATAGGATAATTTTATTCTAAGAATAAATTTAGTAGTTTCTTTAGGTTTTTATAAGCAGTTCCTGCTCAAATTCTCACTTTGTAACAGAAGGCTGAAGCTTTTTGCTTGCTGCAGAAAAGAACATTAGCTTAGGTTCCCTCTCATTCCAAAACTGAGTTTCTGTAAAATCTAAATACACTCTTAGTTATTTTTAAATTTATTTTCTTTAATTTGGAATTTAGTTTGGTGCATGGTTGACTTAGTGATACTCTAAAATTAGTTTTATTGCTTTATAGCTAAAATTATGAGCTTAGTGGACTTAGTGTGAAAAATACTTTATATAAACATTATATAAAATACTATGTGTCATTTGAACCTTTACAGAGAGTAAGGCAAGAAATATGCTAAAATTTGCCATGTAAATTTTCTCTTATAGTGCACTAACACTTGAGGATGAGAAAAGAATGTTAGCAGCTTTGATAAATGGATTCATAAAAATGGTGAGTGACAATTGTGTGCAACTGTTGGGGTTGTACCTTATAACTCGGATTTGCCTGGGATCCCCATGAAAAACAGGTGCCTGTTTCACTGAATCAGAGGCTGTGTGTCTGACTTGCTTAAGACCATTGAAAAGCCCAACTGGTGAATTTTATGAAGTATGTGTGTGTTGAAATTAATGTCATACAGTGTTGAAGCTGACATGGTGCACTATGAGAGCTTGAGAGCTTAAATTGCATATGTTTAACCATGTTTTCTTCTAGTTTTTTGGGAACATGGGAAGTATTTGAAAGTTAAACAGCAGTTAAAGTCTTGCCTGTTATAGATGATTTATGTGAATGAAGTTCCACTATCCAGCTGTAAATGGAGACAATACCAGCTTTAAAAAACAGACAAAAAAAGACTTGCAATTTCTTATCTCTGCTTATCTTAATTTATAAATAAGAATCTGTATCATCAAATTAGGAATCCCACAAAACCTCCCAATTGTTTTATCTTGAAATTGATTTTTAACCCTTCCCTCCCTCTTATCCCAGTAAAATCTTTTGTTCTCGTCTGTTGTGTTTGAGATGTCAGGTTGCTTTAGGGAGATGTTCTCAAGCCTTTTTTATTGTCTGACCAAGTACTCTCAACGCTTGGCTTTTCTTTCACATAGTCAGAGCTGACAGGCTTTGTCTCTACTTGTCGTCTTTGTTCTTTGTTGCAGTGCCATGAATTTATCTCTAGATGGTTGCTTTCTCTTCAGCTATAATAATTTGCTTTTAATATGTTCTAATATGATTTTACTTTATGAAGCTTTATGTGCAGGATAATATTGTATTATTCCCTTTAGGAGGATTTCCCACATTGAATAATATTTGATGTGTTTGGTTTAGGGGGAAATAAAATCCCATAGCAGCAAAATGAGTAGTTATAAATTTTAAACCATCACACATTAGATGTGGGGTGGGAAGGTGTTGTAGCAGTCATTTTAGTTAGGCTTTCTTATGAAAAGCACTCTGTTTTTAGAGAAGTTTTCTTGAGACCTGTAGTCAAGAATCAGCAGTTGCACAAATAGAGGAAAGTCAAAGGCAGTTGTCTGTAATGCAAGAAGCAATCTTTTGTTTTCCAGTGCAGTTCCTTTGATCTTTCACTATATGGATTAAATGTCATTTTCATTTTAATTCTGAAAAAAATCTTCTTGTGTATGTGGTTTGAGAAATAATAAATAATGCAACCTTTACTTCTATTAGGAAGAAAAAAAATCCATTTGAATCCATAAATGTAGACTGCCTGGAGACTGTTTCTCTTGCTGGGCTTTTAACTGACAGCTGAGACACTCCAGCTGACAGCACTTGGGTTTTTAAAATCTAGAGGCTTGGAATTAGGGTGCAATTACACAAGGGTTGTTTTTTTGACTTCTTTCCTGCCAGCATGCAAGCTTTCAGGCTTTTGCCATGCTATATAAGCATATATTTGTTAACCAGACTGGAGGAAACCCTGGTACATCTGGTTAAGAAAATGCTAATCTCTCTCAGAGGCCCTGTATCAACTAGAAATTACAGGAATCTCAGTACAGATTCACTGACCTGTTTCTGTTTTTCTGTTGTCTGGGGGTTTAGAATCATAGAATGGTTTGGGCTGGAAAGGACCTTAAGATCATCAAGTTCCAACCCCCTGCCATGGACAGGGACAGCTCCCACTAAACCGTGCCACCCAGGGCTCTGTCCAACCTGGCCTTGAACACCACCAGGGACTGAGCATTCGCAGCTTCCCTGGGCAACCCATTCCAATGCCTCACCACCCTAACAGTAAAGAACTTTTTCATTTTGTTTTGTTTTGCTTTTTAAGTATGAACTATAACAAGTGTTTCTCCCTGTTCTGTGAAGAATTGAGAGTTCTGCTAGTTTTGAAAGGACTTCACAAGTCTAGGATTTAAGTTTTGTTTTATTGATAAATTCTTCATCTGTGAAGCAGGAGAACCTGTGGAGTATGGACAAAAAAAACCCCCAAAACCTTCAAGTTTCCCTGAAGGTTAGGTGTTGGAAATCATACAGTTAAAAGGACACAGATTCCCCAGGGGCTATTTTTTTGTTAGCGGTGGAGTTTTTTTCTTACCCCACTATATAGGGATTTTGACTTTTGAATATCTGTGGCTTGTCTGTATGCATTTTTGTTTGTTTGTTTCTTAAAGTTAATGGCCTACAATGGTAAAAACTATGAGTTTTTGTCTTTTACAGGTTTCATTTGGCCGTGACTTTGAACAACAGCTGAGTTTCTATGTTGAAGCCAGGTCAATGTTTTGCAATTTGGAGCCTGTTCTAGTCCAGTTGATTCATGTAAGCTTCAGTTTATCTCCATTATCTTAACAAGTGGGGATATATTTGCCATTCTCCTATTCCCTGTCCAGATTATTGGTCTATGTCACAGTAAGTCTGAAGTCTTTTTATCAGGTGTTTTTAAAGTAGACTTTGATCTTGTCTCTCATGTTATCACGCTAAACTCTGTCAGGTTCTTGCTTGACAGGCATTGCAACAAAGAAAACTGACTATCTTGCTAGAGATTCCATGTTTTACAAAATAAATGGCACTTTTATGCAGTCAGAATTTCGGTTCTATCTTCTGTAATCCTCCATCTAGGAGAGATTAGACTATGTCTGGCTGCAGATACAATCAGAGTCCTGCTGTGATGGGGAAGGTTAATCTCTTTTCTGTATTCAGTCACATGTCAGGTGAGCATTAGTTGCATCTGATTCCATTGCAGCATTGTATTTTCTCTTAAATCCTTTTATTATTTTGTGGTTGGGTTGGGCTTTTTTGGTCTTTTTTTTTTTTTTTAATAAACTAGAAATCATGGGTTTTCCATCAGGGAGGAGGTGATGACAGCATTATAGCTGGGAAGCTAGGGAGGACCTAAAGCCTGAGTAAATCAGCAAGTCTCCCTTCACAAACCTTCAGAATCATATTTGCCTTAAGGCACAATCACTAAAATTCTCCAAGTAAAAACTAAGTAGTACAGTGAGAGCACAACGTATCAGGGTCCCTTTTGACAGTTTCTGTTCTCTAAATGAGTGCAGTAAAACATGCAGTTTGTTACTTGCTGCTGACCTAATAAATCTGTGCATTTTTCTTTAATGATTTGCTTTTGTTTTTTATGTGTAGTCTGTGAACCAGCTGGCAATGGAAACAAGAAAGGTGATGAAAGGAAATCATTCCAGAAAGACTGCAGCGTTTGTCAGGGTAGGTCTGACTACCAAACTTTGAGCCTGCTGCTGTAGCAGATAATACTATCTGCTGCCACCTAAGTTTATAGTTTTTGCAAAACCAATGTGTTAGTAATTTTTACACTGTTTGTAGTCCTGTTTTCTCTTGTTACCGTTGATCTTTACTCTCTAAAGCAAATGCTGCTGTTTTAGGGGAAAAAAAATCCCCAAAGCATCTAATATAGCACCTTTGTGTTAAAAAAGAACAGCAAGACTGACTCCCTCTCCAAGGGAAGCTCCATTGGAGGGGTGTTCATGTGAATTCTAGAAAGCTCCTCTTTTCAGATTAGGTATGAAACCAAGTATGTAATTTCTGTGTAACAGTCACAGCAAGAATGGGAGATAGGGAGAAAAGAATATGTTTAAACTGTCTCATAATATCAGAGTTGATACGCTGAAACCAGTATTTGAATTTCAAATAAAGTGCTGCTTTCAGCTGTAGTGCCTCTGAGTCTATACAGATATGATCAAATGAGCTTTGAACCACGCACAAGCTGTGCAAGTTGCTTGTGTTCCCCTCTTCTCACCTGAAATGTAGCAACTAAGATGTCTTCGTCTTCATGTTCTGGAAGGTGTTTAGATATGCTGCCATTAAAGAATGGATTTTTGTTCGTGGTACCTGGGCATTGGTGTCCTGGACAAAGGATAGTGAGGGTGGCATGGGCCAATTTCTGTATGCCTGGGAGCTACTGAGCTACTTGCTCAACCTAGGTATTTGGCCTGTTCCAGTAGGTTTAAAGCTGCAGCATGCTGCACTGGGCCTGCTTCCTCCCAGATGCACACAGTGCACCTGACATGGATTGTCCCTGCTTTCCTACTTAGATTTTGGTGTTGAGCTGCAAGCTGGTTACCTGAGGAGAGAGGGACTCTGAGCTGTAGTCATAGAGTAAGCTTTGAGCTAATGTACATATAATAACAAGAATTAATAGTAATAAATACTGTTATACTTATCGAAATAATGAGAAATTTGGAGTTGCTGGTTTTGGACTTCACATAGTTTGTTCTTTTTACGGAAAGTCTTTCCCAAAACCGATTTACAGATTTTGATTCCTGATGGTGTATAAAATCAGTAATGATTGCTGTAACTCTGAGATAGGAATTTTCTTCAGTTTCCTTTTTTAATTTGCTTTAGGCTTGTGTTGCCTTCTGCTTCATTACAATTCCATCTCTGAGTGGTATCTTCACACGCCTTAATCTGTATCTACATTCTGGACAGGTTGCTCTGGCAAATCAGTGCCTTTCACAAGGTAAGGCACAAATCTGTCTATTTAAAGGTTCTGTTATTTCAGAAGTATTTCTAGTTATGACTAATAACTTGGTTGAAATCATAAGTTGTATAAGAATATTCATGATGTAATTAAAATACAGCCCTGTTTCAGGCATTGTTACAGTCAGTGAAAACTTGTCACAAAGCAACTCTTCAGTTCTAACGCATCCTGTGATCTGAACAACCAAAACAGATACATGAGTCTGCATGACATAGTCATGGTTATGAGGTAGGTTGTCCTAAATTACTTAGAAATTATGGAAAGCATGGAATGTTTTGTTTTATTTTCCTCCTGCATAATTACACAAGCACTCTAGTCACAAATTACGTGCTTTATTATAACTGGGGGAAAAGGAACTAGTTCATCGGTGTAGTAGTTCACAAGCTGACAAAATCCTGCAACAAGCTGGAAAAGAATTAAAACTTAGGTCACTGACGCTAGAAACTTGCTACCGAAGCACGTGTGTGAAAAATGTGTAGCTAAGAAATATGCCTCTTCATTGGAGTGAAGCAATGGAGTAATATCACATAATATGAAGGATGAAAAATGTATTTTCTAGTTTTGATCTTAAATATTTATTGAACCAGGGCCTGAGTACAGTTTGTAACCATCCTCTAGCTCAGTCTTTAAGTAATTGGGAACTCTGGCAAGAGGTGATTTGGGGAAACAACTGGAGCTCCTCTGGCACTAGAGTGAATATTAAGCTTGCATCACCGTTTAATGTCATCTTATGCCTATTGATATCACAGATGGAACCTGTTACCCATTCTGAAAGTCTTTTCATACTTTTAACTGTTTGCAGTATTTTATTTGTCCTTTTTTTTTAAGTGAAGTCATTCTACTTTATTTTGCAATTTTAATACTGACTTTAAATGTCTGCTTTTTAAAGGTAAATGCTTTTCCCATACATGTTTTCAGTGGAGCTCTAGAGTAATAAATTGGATTACTTTGCAACATCTTTTGTTGTGGCTATTAATTCTTTGTTTTAGCTGTCTGCTCCTTCACAAGAGCTTGCTTTCCAAGCCCTGCATTTACCAGTAAGTTCCAGCTGCACAAACAAGCTGACTTAGGATGCTGATAAAGACTTTTTAGTACAGGGTGACTGTTGTGTTTCTTTGTTTTGAATCTGACACTGCCCATGTAGCAAAGCAGAGGGATTTAGAATAAAGCTGTTTTGTCCAAGTATGTTGTGCAAATAAAAGATCTGCAAAGTCTGTTGTTGTACAATTAGTACTGTGCAGTTTCTTTGTAGATAACAGAGTTTACCAAAAATGGACTCACTTTTTCTTCTTTGTGTTTGTTTAATTGACCAGCTTACTTTATCATCTGTATCAATTTTTGTTATTGTTGTTCTGTTGCAGTGTATCTCTAGTTAGAAGCAAATCCAAAGCAGTTTTTCTGCAATGTTCAGTCTTCGAGGTCTATGTCTTGCCCACGTTGGGACCAACTCTGTGATTTAATAATCTTTCAGTTTATAAACTGCCTTCCCACCATGTTTGTGATCCAGGTCTTCTTTGAGAGAGGCTCCTGGGCTCTGACAATTGTCCGCATTTTTCGGTGTGAGAGTTTGACATATGAACACAATGCACTCACTAAGCAATGAGTAGGATCCCCATTCTAAAATCTTTTAAGGTAACAGGTATATGCAAAGTATTGTGAACTCAATCTCATCTTAGCCACTGTCTCCTGAATTTTAGACCAACAATCTAGAGGGAAGAG
Source organism: Neopsephotus bourkii (assembly GCF_033783945.1). NCBI lineage: Eukaryota > Metazoa > Chordata > Aves > Psittaciformes > Psittacidae > Neopsephotus > Neopsephotus bourkii. The sequence goes on from NW_026900643.1 coordinate 782,206, forward strand.
CATTTGGTCCACCTCAGTTTTTGTTGAAATGAAGCATATGCAAAGCTGGTGTTCACTAGGTCACTTGGTTTACCAAGGGTTTATTGTTACACATTTTTCTGCTTCTTTAGGAAAGCTATTTCGGGTATAATTTGTAGTCAGAGACATGTCACTTCCATGAGTAATTTTTCATGTGTTAACCAGTTAGGGAACAGTGACACCAGTCTTGGGACATTTTTTGTGAATTGTTTTTGCAGATTCTGATGTATTGTAGTCAGATAACATGTCCTTGAAAGTTACTTTTAACACAGTTTAATCTGTAATGCATTTCATTTGTATAAGAAGTACTGGTTAATTGATAACAGCAGCTTTAAATCCAGTCAGTTAACTGAGTTAACTGATGGCAATTAGACACTGATCTGCAAGAACTAATGCAGCGTGACATGAAGTTTTAATAGTGTGTAATTAATGATAGCAGTAGGCTATGAAGTGATATTGTGCCTTGTATATAACCTTTATTTTATGCTGATTGGAATTAGTTTAATCAGTTTAGAATTGGGAAGAGAAATAAAACTGAAAGGTAATGTACCTGATCTGACAGCTCAGTCACCACTGAGGCATGCATGTGTGTGTGTGTACATGTACCTGCAGTTCCTCTTTAAAATTCCAGCTGTTGTTTTCTGTGAATTTGAATTTTCCATGAAATTGAATTTCACAGAATAGACTTCTCTTGGTAATGGGTAATAGGAAGATTTCTCTAAATTGCCAATATATCCAACTTGAAAAAGGAGTTATGGTACCTGTTGGGGTAGATAAGGGGAATTTGAAAGATTGCTGTTTTATAAAATGGATGTGCAGGTCATAGCAGTAACTAAAGTTTGACAGTCTGAGAATTGCACTGAGATATTACCAACAACTGTAGAGCCACAGCTAATCTGCCTGTAACTGTGGAGGAGTTTGGGTTTTGTCTCGTTCCCAATCCCAAGGGGCAGCAGTAGTAACCATCAGGCCTAGTGTCTCGCTGTTCCAATTTCCTCTATCAAATCGGAGCATTGTCTGCTGGGATTTGCCACACTGTTAATCAAAGCGACTGTGTGGTTCTTGTTTGAACTCACCTAAAAACTTCAGTATTAGAAAACTGTAATTGTAATTTTTCTTGGAATAGACTTTCTTTAATATGATGAAATTGTGTCAGAAAAAATGAATTCATAGGCTCATGAGAAGTCCAGTATTAATACACTGACAGATGTCTGTCCAGGCATGCTGTTCAACATGTATTAATCATGACACCCTTTAAATTGAAAGAGGGTAGATTTGGATTAAATATTAGGAAGAAGTTCTTCCCTGTGAGGGTGGTCAGGCTCTGGCACAGGGTGCCCAGAGAAGCTGTGGCTGCCCCATCCCTGGCAGTGTTCAAGGCCAGGCTGGACAGGGCTTGGAGCAACCTGGTCTACTGGAAAGTGTCCCTGCCCATGGCAGGGGGTTGGAACTGGATGAGCTTTGAGGTCCTTTCCAACCCAAACCAGTCTGGGATACTATGACTACTGTCTCTTTTGTTTCCAGCTCCCAAGAAGTGCTTCAAATAAATTGAATCTGTAATTATATTTGATACATTTTAAGTGATTCTGTCTTGGGTGCACAGTTTGTATCTCTGGTGAGCCTATTAAGAGCCCACCCTAGAAAGGAAGATAGGAAGATGCTAGATTTTACGGAGATATGCTTTTCTTTTTTTTCAATCTGAGCCACAGAATGCTGCATGCTGCCAACATAAAATACTGAATTCTCATCAGTCATGCTTTCTGTCATAGGGAGTGCTTGGACTAAATTCAGATTAAATGCATGCTCTGTTACCACTTTTCCTGAATTTTTGAGATAGAATCATAGAAACAACCAGGTTGGAAAAGACCTATAGGTATTATTTTAATTGCATGTATTTCCTCCCTGCTGAAATGCTGCTTTTGCCTGTCAGAGAACAGTGTGATTTTTTTAATTGCTGGTCACAGCATTCAGCAGGTGGGTAGAGATGATGTAACTTTCTGATAATGTGTGTTGAGCAGCATTTCCATTTTAAAGGCCATGAAATCCTTGCCTCGCTTCACAAGTAACATGCTGAGTGAATAAAGTAATTCAGCTGATTCTGTGTGACTGATTTCACTGGGATATCGTCAAGCATAAAACTTCATAAAAACAGGTAGTCTTTGTCCCCCAAAATCAACTGACACAGATCTTTATTTTCTTTAGCTTTTGGGGCTTCTTGGCTCAGGATTTTCTGGTGATATCAGTGTATGCTGTCTCTGATATGATGTCTTTGTTATCTTTTGAAATGCTGTTTTCCTTGAAGGCAGCAAAGTAGCTTTGGGAGAAAGAGATGAGATACAGTTTTCCTCACTAGTAATACTAAATATTGTTTTATTTGAACAAAATTATGACTTTTACCTGGAATTTCCACAGCTGGAAACTTCTCCCATTCACCGAGCTGCTTCTTGTTCCTTCCCTTATCCCAGCCAATAGATTTTCCAGAGAGGGCATCTCTGCCTCTGTAAGCTCTTCAGACTAGCGTTTCATACCAGTTTGTCAGCTCTTCAAGGATGTCTAGCCCATGACCTGTTTTTGAAGGTGTCTAGTAGCATCTACCCAAGGGAACATATGAGAAACAATAATGTAGAATGATTCTTCCTAGCTTTTAGCTGCAGGTGATCTAAATACATCCTTCAGCAAAGTTGAACAAGGATGACAGTGTTTAATAAAAAGAGATGGACCAATCCTTAGGAATTTATTTTTTTTAAACCAAGTTTTACTTTTTACCCTTTGTAACTTCACGTGACAGTGAATTCTGTGGTTGCATGGTAATTGGAAATCTACTACTTAGGGATTTATTTTCGTATGCTGTTTAAATATTGAGTGTTTCCATGCAAGCAGCTACTTGTGGTACTGTGATAAATTCAGTCATTCTTGGTTCATTTTCTTCACGCTGTTTATGAGATGATGGAGTTGGTACGTTGATAAGAATTTGAGACAGTAAAGTCTTTTCTAATAAGGAGACGGTTCCGTGCATTAGGACCTTTTTAATTTTCTTTTTATTCTTTTGGAAATGGGAATATTGGGACCATATCCAAGGTATAAATGCACAACAGCTATAAAAATGATAGAGTGACACCTCAGTTTTCCATTACTGTCCTAAGGATTCTTATAATTGCCTTGCCTTTTCGACAGCTGTTTAGGATGCATTTTTCAAGGAACCATCTATAATGACTCCAAAACCTTTCATGAGTGTAAATAGCCTATTTAGAGCTTAACTTTCTATAGTTACTGCAAGGACTGCTTCTTTCTCCATATGCCTTACTAATATTAGATTTCATATGCTGTTTTATTGCTCAGAGTCATGAGATCCATCTGCGATTCTTTGCAGTCACGTTCCAGACTAGTCTGCAAACATTGTTCCCTCCCAGCTCATTGTATGGACATGTTTCCCTGACAAACCTTAAGGACACAATAGTAATTTCACTCCACTGTGAAAACTTTTTATTCCTGCTCCTTTCCCCCTCCACCTCATCCTTTATTAAGTTGTGAATCCTCAGGAGGACTTTCCTCCTTATCTTTTGTCAGCTTAGTTGTTTTAAAAGCCTTTTGTATGAGGAACGTTGTTAAATGTGTTTTAAAAATCTGACTATTCCTATTGGCTGTGGGTCACTTTAAACACAAACTTGTGGGTTCTTTCGAAAACTTTCTGAGGAGTAATTTCTGTCTCCAAAACCCATATTGATACTTCAGTGTTGTAGCAGGTTTTTCCTTGTGTCTGCTCATTTGATAGATTTTTTTTTCCCATTTCATAATAACCAGGAGAAACTACAGTATTCAACTTTATTAAGTTTATCATCTCAAAGTTTACAGTATTACTGATAGACTGCTGGCAATACCTTACCTCACAGTCTAGCGATTACATGGAATTTAAAGAGTCAGGCTGAATTTTTGGGTGCTGGTGATGGTGTTGTGCTTATTGATCACAGTTTAAGAATAAAATATCTTGTATCCAGTGTTCTTGCTCATACTGCATGATCTCCCTGTACAAATCTCCTCCACTTACGCCTCTGTATTCCTTTGTCTGGAAGTACTAAGGCCTTGTAACAATCTATAATCAAGCTATTCCTCTAACTAGCACTAGCAGGCTTCATCCACATAATTACCTTTTTATCTGCAGCTAATTCATAGTATGAATTAGTATGAAATAGTATTATTTAACATAGTGCATTCCAGTTCACCATGCAGCAGCCATTAATTTCATCTTTGTTACTTCAAATAATTTTTTGTAGTTTCTGGATTGGAAGTGATGTGTAGAGAATTCTAAAATGGAGAATGTTCAATAGCTCAAGGGAAAAACACATTTCAGCAGTGTTGCAGAACTCTCATAGTGGCTTCAGCAAGGTGAGGAGGAGGAGTTCCAAATGTTTGCAATGCTTGGTTGACAAAACACTAATGCATTATTTTATTTAACAGGAAAAAAAAAGGAAAGGCAACAAAACCCCCACACACATCCCATTATTTTTTTGCACTGGAGTATAAGGCTTCATTATATTTCCAACATCTATCATATGTGGAAGCAAAATCTTCAGAGTATTGAAACAGGCTTGACAGTGTTGTAGGGCATGAAGGTGATGTGTAATGCAGAAAGAACACTGCGTATGGGTCCTGATCTTGTCCTTTGGGTGTACTTAGCCTCGTGTAATAGTATCCATGACTAAAAATAGTTCGTGTAGGTATGTCAAACTCACTCCCTTTTTGCTCTTTGAAGGTGGGCTTGAGCTTAATTGTTTTCCCCATTATTAATGGCTTTGTTCCTCCTTCGTTTTTTGCCTGATTCTCATAGATGCAGCAAATATGATGTAAGTTAAATTTTTATTTGTAAGCAGATTGATGGATAGAAATATATGGAGGTACACATATTTATGTGTATGTATAATTAAATGTGTGTGTATATGCACCGTCATGAATATTGACAATAGCAAAATGTTCAACACCAATTTCACCTGCTTTTTCATAGGGGACAGTATTACTGGAAGTACTGACTTGGATATCCAAGACTTGGTTTTTGTACCCTGAAGGTCAACATGTGTGCTCGGGTAAAGATTTATAGGATTATGGTCAACTAAAATGAAGGAGCTGCTGTGAAAGGATAAATTTAGCAGAGCATGAACTATGTCATATTCGGAGCACTGCACAAGATATTAACAGCAGTCTGGGAAGACTTTATCATGATGATTTGTTTTAATGTGCAGGCTGCTGTCCCCTTATCCAACTTAACAGTGGCTCACTTTAGAACTAGTGTCATACATTAGGCAGGTAAGAGGACAGCTTCCTTCCTTCACCAGAAGTCTTCTTGTATGTATGTTATATTTTTCTATTTCTTTTTAATCAGGAATGTAACATCGTTGTGGGTTTTGGTATTTTTCATGTGGCTTCTTAAACCAGGAAAAGCAAGCATGTGGTTTTCTCTTGAAACATCTCTACAGCAATAGCTTTATAAATTGACTGTTAAAAGATACAGAGAAAGCACCATTGCGTAACCTCATAATTAATGTAATTAAGAATTAAATACCAGTGCTCATTCTTATTAGGAAAAGAGCATGTCTGTGCCATTCTATTTAGTGAATTTCTTCTCCAAACTCAGAACATGTGATGCGTACTCTTGACACCTCTCTGCAAGTGAGCAGGGTGGTAGTGTTCGGAGGACAGTTTTCTGCAAAGCCTATAGTAAAACCTTTGCATTAATGTGAATTTATTTTTGCTTCTCACAAAGCACATTAATGCAAAGGGTTACCTTGGATAAATGTGCTTTTAGTGTTCCAGTGTAAGAACCATTTTGTGGTTAGCGCAGATTGGCTGAACTCGTAGCAGAATGAACATACTCCTTTGTTGGTACTTCTGGATGTACCAAGGTAAAATAACCACTTCTTCAATAGAAAATGCAACCAACTCCTTCTATGCTCTATTGCTTTTTTGGCTTGCCTGGCTGTGGAGGAATGAGGCAAGAAGAATCAAAAGTGTAGGGGCAAGAACCCCACAGTCTCCTGTTGTGCTGAGACAGCAGTAGTATGTGGGACTGCAAACACAACCATGTGGCAGTGGCCAGAGGACAGCAGCCACAAAGACTCATAGCAGGGAGGCAGCAGTTCTGTGACTGTCCTGGTGAGGAAGGACCAAGGTGGAGGCACAGAGGAGCTTGTTGCAATGAGGATAGGTCCTGGTGAGTGTGGACAGCTCTCTCCTCATTCCTGGCAGCAGTCACCTGCAGAGCTGGGCATGCTGCTCTAACTAGCAGGTCTAATGAGGGAGCTCATGTCTCTGCTCAACCAGATGAGAAGGCATATCTCATTTGCAGTGACAGCAGGAGGTCAAGGAAGAGTAAATTTAATCAAACTGCAGTAAGTCATAGTGAAGATAGAGGGTTTGGTTTTGTGCTGTGGCTGAAGTTTAGGAGAGAATGTCTAGGACTGTGATTGCTGGGAGAGCAGGTGAGGTACTTCTCTTTCATTATGGAGACTGATTGCTGCACAGACCCTTCTTGTCCCACTGTGAAATAACTTCAGAAGGCATGGGTATTCTCTGCACAGATGTGGGTACTTTGGAATGCAGACTATTTTCTGAGACACATTTTTTCATTTGTCTGGTCACATGTTTTTATTATAAAGTGATGTAGGGCATGTGCTTTTTTTTTTCCTAAGACAACTGTGGAAGTGACAGCGATTCATTTACTTGTGCTAGAATGAACGTCAGCTGCTGCTTTCCTTCCTCTAATAAAGCTCAGCAAGATTACTTGCCTTCCTTTGGGTTGGCTGTTCAAACTTGTATGTTCAAAATAAATAAGTCATTCTTTCACCTCAGATGTGCAGAACAAAAGAAGCATGATGTTTGACTGAAGGGGTCTGTGTTGTAAGCACTGAAAAGTTAAGAAGGGATTGAGCACTTGTGTGCTGAAAAGAAATAAGAGTCAGGCAATTTTACAGTTTTTCCAAAGCAGATGTTTCCCTGGTATTCCTTGGGAGCTTGGATTAGGTATCAGTTGGGGCTATATTTAGCAAGTTTGCTTGGAGTCCCATGTGCTCAAATGAATTTTTCCAAAGCAAGCTGCACTCCTGGAAGTGCCCATGCGTGCCTGGGAGTGGGGTCTCCATCTCAGCCATGGGACAGACACCTCTTGGCTTTCACCAAGAATTCTTTTTTTATTCTTTGCTAAAATTTGGTTTCATGGCCTCGATCTCTGTGCTTAAAGTGAAGATGCAGCATTAATTCTGAAGGTTGCTTTGAAGTATATAGCTAAACAGCTTGAGTGGGATTTGGGTGCTTGGATATTTTGAAATGTAGCCAAGAAAGTGCAAAACAGTGTTACTGTCAGAATCTTTTGGGGGAGTTTTTGGCATATATGGGAGGTTCAGGGTGAGAGGGAAACTGTTGGGTTTAATTTATGAATATTAATCGACTGAGGAGTAGATGTTCTTATGTTTGAGGGGTTTTGTAGATTAAAGAGACTTAATAGAGAGTTGTGAAAAACACCTTAAGAGCTATTTCGCCAAGGCCATAATGGTGGCTGGTTTCTGTAATTCCTCTATTGTGATTCTTAGAATCATTTTATTCATCGATACCTTGGGTTCTGGTACTATATCAGTATTTTACTGTTAATAAGTGTAAATAGAGAAGTGAACCCACCCATACTTCCTTAGAACTTTAATAGCCTTTTGTGAATGAATTTGTGAACAAGATAGCAAGATCTTCCCCTTGCATCCCCCTCTGGGTTCCCCATTCTACTAGCATAAGCCATATAAGTCAGTTTTGAATTGTGTGCTTTTCTTGTTAATTATATTTGCAATCTGTTTGAAAGAGTGGTGTCTTCCTGTTAAGCAAAGGAGAATTATAACTTCACAAGTCTCGAGTGAAGTGGCAACTTCTTTTGAAAAACCAGCATCACTTAAATTGCAGCAGATATTGATTGCTGAGTCTCGAGTTTCTTTGCAGTTAAGCATAGGTTCATTTTCTGTGGTCTGTTTCAAACAAACTTGAAGCAGTCATTGGATCAGGGGCATGACTGTGCCATCACAGCTGGAGCAGTAATACAGCAACTCTATATTTATTTTGTAGCTGATGCTTTCTTCAAAGCTGCAGTGAGCCTTGTTCCTGAAGTACCAAAAATGATCAATGTCGATGGAAAGATGCGACCTTCTGATTCCTTCCTGCTGGAATTCCTCTGTAATTTTTTTTCCACCTTATTAGTTGTTCCGGTAAGTCATGTGTTTATGAATAGCACATAGGCTATTTTGGCTTTCCTGTTTAAAAATTTAGAGTACAATGGGCTTTTGGGAGTGGGAGATGCAGTGCTTGGTTTTCCATGAGCAAGCTGAACCCATTTGCTTATTGGCTGCAAAATCACTCACCCAAGTGCAAAATGAGGAGGCAGAATAATTGGAGCCGGAGAACAGCATTGCCTCTCTTGGTAGCATCTTGCACTTAACTGGATTTGGATAGACCTCATAGAAGCCTTCCAGTATCTGAAGGGGGCTACAAGGATGTTGGGGAGGGACTCTTCATTAAGGACTCTAGTGATAGGACAAGGGGTGATGGGTTAAAACTTAAACAGGGTACGTTTAGATTGGATATAAGGAAGAAGTTCTTTCCTGTTAGGGTGGTGAGGCACTGGAATAGGTTGCCCAGGGAAGTTGTGAATGCTCTATCCCTGGGGGTGTTCAAGGCCAGGTTGGACACAGCCTTGGGTGACATGGCTTAGTGTGAGGTGTCCCTGCCCATGGCGGGGGGGTTGGAACTGGGTGATCTTAAGGTCCTTTCCAACCAAAACTATTCTATGATTCTATGAAATCTCACCATCATTTAATTGTGTAAGCATAATTTACTGGTATTAAACCAGTATTTATAGATCCTTGCAGAAATGTGGTATTTTAGCTAAGCACTCATAAAATCTAATACCTGAGGAGGGGAAAAATACACAGCTGTAGTTTCTATGAGTTTCAGTTACTTTGTTACAGGTTGCCTAATCTTTTGAGTGGGAAAAAAAAAAGATAGAAGATGTGTTTGTGCATGATTTTCCTCTTCTGACGAATATTTTACAAAATACTGCCATTTTGCACCCTTCCAATTTTTAGCCAACTGCCAAGTTTAGACATACAGATGCAATTTTCCTTCCTATATTTTCAGCTGTAGCTGAAAGATGAGGAAAAATTGTAAATTAGTCTGGAAGATCTGAGATAAAACTTACACAGCCAAGGTATTTTGTTGACCTTCCTCTGAAGGAAGGCTATATCAGAACTTGATGCTGCTCAGAGAAATGGCTTGGATCAGATGATTGAAGGAGGAATTTGCCTCTTGGATCCAGTACTGAGGAACTTGCAATGAGATACCAGGATTCAGAAATTAGCTTCCATAACTTTTTTTCTCCTTACTTTACAGGATAGATGATCAGAAGGAAGTGTCCCCAGTGGACTGTGATTTGTCTTTATGCATGTTGGTGTCACTGCACCATCAGCTTGAAATAAGCTGGGCGCACTATTAAAACTACTTGCAAAACCCCGTAGCTTATGTAAATTGGATGTCTTTATATTCCTTTCATAATGAAAGATTGTTGATTGTCTGTAGCTTTGACTTCCCAGTGTAGGTGTTCTTCTGAAACTCATAATTATATGAGTAATATACTTGTTTCTGTAGCTTACTGACATTATTTAAATTAAGAAGTCTACCCGGTGTGTGTAATTTTAGCAGCTTAGCTGTTACGAAGCTGGCAATTAAATTTTGTACTACTCCCCCGTGACTAGAAAACAAAGCATTTCAAAGTTTGTCCATGGAGACTGCCTTAGATCAAGTTTATGATTATGGGTCAAATGGGCATTTTCAAAGGAAACTGGAACAATTTTTTAAAAGGAGTTGCAGGAAGCACTTACTTAAGAAAAGTAGTTGTCAGCTTTAATTATATTGCAGTTTTTACTTTTATAGAGGTAATATTATGACTAAACCCCTGAATTACTGCGAATAATCCAAGTTTGGTTTTGGGGTGGTTATGGCGGTGGTTTTGACTTGTCTTTTCTTTTCTACAGGACCATCCAGAACAAGGAGTGTTGTTTCTTGTGCGAGGATTACTAAATGTGATCCAGGATTACACTTGGGAGGATAACAGCGATGACAAAGTCAGGATTTATACTCATGTTTTGCATCTGCTGTCTGCGATGACTCAAGAAGTATATATCTACCATGTAGATAAAGGTAATAAATAAGGGTGGCTCTGTATCCTTGTGTTCCACCATGCAATTTATAGTATTGTTATCTTACCTAGTTAATGAAGATCAATGATAGTCAGTAATACAGTATGGATTATTTTCCTGTGCAGGTCCAGATATTGTAACTTAAAGTAATCACAGGAGTGACTCCTGAACAGATGTATAGTCTGTTCTTTAATGTGGAACTGTGTAAAGTGTTTTACATAGTTTATTCCTGGTGGTGCTGGTGCAAATACTTAGAACTATGAATTTTTCAAGTAAATGTTAGAACTTCATATGTATGGAGAGTTTTCTTTTAGTCTAAAGTGTCGACTTATACCTGTTGTTGGTGTTTCATTCACATTTATTAACTACTCCAGTTTAGCATGCAATGCCTCCTCTTCATTATTAAAGGGTGTATTTGCTGCTTTGAATACAGGCTTTTAGTTGTGGAAATTGTGGTGGTAACTTACAAAGATTTTCAGGTCATCTAGAAAAAAGGAATCTGAAGATTTTTCATTTTATAAAATAGCTGTAGTCTTTTTGTAATATTTTGTAATATGCTCTAAGATTTGAGTGTTTGCCTTCTGGTCATAAAAAGGTTACTAAATTAAGGTAGGGTATTAATCAGGCTTTTTAAAGCACACTGACATGATTAGTTAATCTGAGAGGCCAAGCTAGTTTGGCTTTTTGTTCTAGTTGCACAGGGCTTTCACAGAGAGGCAGGCTGGAATACATTCTGCAGTTTTCCTGCTGGATAGTCTGTCAGAGTTACCAACCATAACAAAACACCTCTTGCAGTTAGCAGCACAGAAAATAGTTGTCTGTTGAACAAGTACTCTACTTTAAATCTACTTTTCAGGTTCTGTAAGGAAATGTGGTTTAGCTGCCCTTTTTTTCACTCTGTGTTGTATATGACCAAAACAGCTGCATAATCCCAAGAGGAGAAATCTGAATTAATTACATTTCAAGGGAATGAAGCATGGAAATATAAATTACTAATTTGTCCCTTGTAGCTGGATGATTATTTTTTTTTCCCCCAATGTGGACCATGTACCTTAGCTTCTTGAAGTTTACTTGAGAACAGGAGATCACCTTTTATCTCGACTGCTCTCTGATTTACCCAGAATACACTTAAACCACTTAAACTTACAAATTTTTGTAACTAGCTTCTTACTAAAACATAAATAAATTCGGACAAAACATGTTTAAAATCATAACTATGTAAGCTCTAAAAACTTGGAGCTCTCTCTCCCCTTACCCCCCAAAAAATACCCTTCAAGGTCTTTGAAATTGAAAAGACACTTCCTGAATTTCTGTCCATAACTTCGAGGTAGTCCAGGCTTTATTTTAGTTTAAAAAGGCAGTTTCCTTTGAAAATCCTCCTGGTTTTAGTAAGTAAACTTCTTGGCCCAGCCCTGCTGCCATTGAAGATGATAGCCATACTCTTCTAAACTGATGGGCACAGAGACTCTATCTCTGTGGGAAAAGTGAAAATTAACACTATATATTGCTTTGCATTTAAGTCTAGCAGATGTTTTTGAATGTGGCTGCATCCAGGAACACAGGACAGGCCTTAAAATAGAAGATCCTTTTCAGTGTTTTTTTCCTTAAATCAGGAGATAGTAGGTAACAAAGCGGTAGGCACTTAAATGAGATTGTTCTGTTTGTGTTTCTTGGAGGAGGAAGGTCATTTTATAACTTCCAAATCTGGTCTTCTGTAAATAGCTGGTGTTTTCAGTAGCAAATGAATGCATAGCTCTTTAGTCAAACTTAAGCTTGAATTCATCTCTGCAGTTGACTCTAATGATACCCTGTATGGTGGAGACTCCAAGTTCCTGGCTGAAATTAATAAACTGTGTGAAACAGTGATAGCACAGATCCTGGATCATCTGAAAACCCTTGGAAAAGAAGAGGTATGTTCTTACTCAGCTCGATTCAGTACAAAACCAAAATTACTTTGAAGTTCAATAAACAGTCTAGCTTCTTGACCAGGCTTTGTTATATACAAAGCTCCAGGAACCTTGCAACAGGAGGAAGTTAGGTAATTTTACTTGTTAAAAGGTGGATCAGTCATGTAGGCAGGCTTATGGTGGAGAGACCTAATGATGTGAAACAGATAATGTAGCAATTATAATACATTTCTAATATTCAGGCTAAAGTTACCTGCATAGCCATATGTTGTACACAGATAGTACAACAAACCAACAAACAGTAGAAGCTACTCTGTTGTATTGATTGTGCACCTGCAGTGCCTAGAATAATGATTGCAGAGCAGCATAGTGAGGTTGGCTTTAAGTTAACCAGCTTGAGCCCTGGTGTAGTCTGATTATGGAAACATGATGCTCTGTGGTTTAGAGTTAGCTTTAAATTAACAGGCTTGAGTCCTGGTGTAGTTTGGTTATGGAAATATGATGCTCAGTCTGGGATAACTTTTTTTCTTATGAGAGTCTGACTATAATGAGCTGGATGATGCTGGTATTGCAGTTATTGGCCTAAGAGAACTGGAGTGCCACAGTCACTCTTTTGACTGCCATATAGTTATGCCTAAAATCTGCTCTCTATCTGGCCTTCCTGTTTTTTTCTCATGGCTGTCAACTTTCTCTCTCTGTAAATAAACCATCTTTTCTTGGCAGCTAAATTAACAGTAGCCTGAAGTCCCCAATTTTATAACGGGAAAGTAAGAATTCATAGAATCATAGAATAGTTAAGGTTGGAAAGGACCTTAAGATCATCAAGTTCCAACCCCCTGCCATGGGCAAGGACACCTCACACTAAACCATATCACCCAAGGCTCTGTCCAACCTGGCCTTGAACACTGCCAGGGATGGAGCACTCACAACTTCCCTGGGCAACCCGTTCCAGTGCCTCACCACCCTAACAGTAAAGAAATTCTTCCTTATATCCAATCTAAACTTCCCCTGTTTAGTTTTAACCCATTACCCCTTGTCCTATCACTACAGTCCCTAATGAAGAGTCCCTCCCCAGCATCCTTGTAGGCCCCCTTCAGATACTGGAAGGCTGCTATGAGGTCTCCACGCAGCCTTCTCCAGGCTGAGCAGCCCCAACTTTCTCAGCCGATCTTCATATGGGAGGTGCTCCAGTCCCCTGATCATCCTCGTGGCCCTCCTCTGGACTTGTTCCAGCAGTTCCATGTCCTTTTTACGTTGAGGACACCAGAACTGTACACAATACTAGTCTGTTACTGGGTAAAATGCAATGGCAACCACCTTTAACTGGTAAAAGTTTTCGGTTTCAGACACTAGGATGAAGTCGGGAGAAAGGTGCAGGGGGAGGGGAAAGATGTTTTGGCTTTATCCTGTTTTTAATGCAGGGTCATATTTGTTCAATATTGAATACAGAAAACTCTAGGCAGCTTATTGGATTTCTTGATTGGAGTTCAGAATCCCTGAGGGATCAAATACAGGGTAATGGGATTGTATGTGAAAGGCAGGTGAGTGAAGTTTTCAGTATTACTGAAATAATGAGAACTTGCTGTTTCTGAGATCGAACCCATCCACAACCTCCTAAACATTCCTTACTAAACTGCTGTATTGATAGAAATCCTGTTTCTTGTAGAGGGAAATGGGAGGGCAGGGGATGATTAATTTGATGTAATTTTTTAGGTAGCCTGTTCGCACAATACCCTGTAGTGTTTGCTAATACAGAATGTGTTGAATGTTACATATTTGGAGGACACTATGCTAAGTTTAGCCTTTTCTCTACTTTTTCTATCCTATCTATCCTTCCTTTAGCAATAGTAGAGACATAAGATGAATAAACTCTTTGCTCAAATGACTCCACATTATTGTACACATCACCACAGTGAATAGCAGTTCTTTTTCAGAACAGTAACAGAAGAAAACAACCACTCTTGCACAGCTTAGAATATCCAAGCAGATATTGGGAAGTGATTTTTAACAGTGTTTTCAGGCCTGTGGCTTGTATATTAAGGATTTTTTGCATCTGACTCCTGTATGGAGTATGTGTGTGGGGATGTTTGTAAAGCTTGAAATCTGTGGTTTCTGAAAGGCTTTTTCTTTCTTTTCTTTTTCTTTCAAGCTTAGTACTTTGAGTAATGAGATCCTGTGTTATTTCGCTGAAGCAGTTGTTGCATAGAAAACTGGATTTAAAGCTAAGCAGCATGGATATAGGTCCTTGCCCTGCCTTTGCCTCTGTGGCCCTGGATTTATTCCTCTGTTGGTCCTTATTTACAAAGAGGGAGCATTTATTTTGCTTAATTGAGTAAAAGTCCTTGAGAGGTTGAGATAAAAGTTGGTTTGTAAGAATTAAGAATTAATAGTTTTTTGAGGAAGCTGTTGTTGCTGAGCGAATGGAGGCAACGAGAATATTGTCAGACACCTCCATTTGTGCTAAAGCAGAACCAATCATAAAATCACTGTGGTATTTGGATTGCTTCAGTGTCAGTGACCTTTTATTATTCATCTTCTTGGCTGCTTATTTAAATGAACAAGTCTCTGATGATTCTGCATTTTTCATTGGTTCATTTCCTTTAAAAGCTATAAAGTAAGATAAATTTTACTCACAGTAAAATGCTTTCACCAAAAGGGCGATTTGGAAGAGAACAGTGCATCTTATGTTAACACAGCATGATCTTTTCACAGTATTGGAGAATGCTTCAGTTACGTGACAGTGTTGGAATGGATATTTTTTGTTCTGGATATTTCTGTAAACTTCAAGCTGTTTCTGGTCACAAGAGCATGTACCAGTGAATCCTTTCTGCCTTTGGGTGGGTGGAAGGCTGATCCTATGCTTCACTTTCTTAGGAGTGTAAATACCTTGCCTCTTGCTACTCAGTGATAAATGTCCAGATTGAGTATGTTTTATTCAAACACGACTTTTGATCCAAAACATTTGGAACATGTTCTTGTGTCCTTGGCAGTGTAATGTTAGGATGGCAGTCTTCACATGTACCATATGATAGGTACTGGACGTTTTATAGTAAGCATCAAAAAAGGAGCAATAAAACGCAATTTCTGGATATACTCTCGAGGCTTCTTCTTTCAAAACATCCAATTGATAATTTTATATAAACTTACAAAAACTTCAGTTGATTTCATGTGTTTGAATACTGAACTAGAAGCAGAGTTGGACGTAGTTCTCTGTGTGTGGTTATGTTTTAAATTGAGGAGAGATTGCTCATCCTTAAGAATTTTGTGTCCTTGGCCAAGATTTTCTAAGGTGGTTAAACATCATATTCTGCTTTGGGAGGAGAGGGACAAGAGAGTTTACCTGCTGAGGTGTCCAGAAGACACTGCAGGTGGTGGAGGTTCCTGTTTTGGCACCTTGCAGCTTGCCTGCTGATGGGTCAGCAATAGGATAGGAACCTTGCAGTTAGGAGCTGTGGCTGGTGAGTGCATGTCAACTCGACTTCTTTGTCTCAAGAGTTGGAGAGTCTGAACTCCCAGATTAATCCTGTTATTACATCATTGCCTCTGGCATGCTGGTGGAGTTTAAAGACTAGAGAAAGTTTAATTGGGAACATTGTTTCTGCATGTTTGCAGCATACTGGGTAAATGGAGAAAACCAAAATACATAAATCAGGATTCTGCTAACAGCCTACAGCAGGATTACTCAGTATGGTTTTGGAAAGTATGATCTGGTTGTCCATGAACCACAAGTTAGTTCTACATGGAGCACTTCTTTCTTGGATTAATTTTAGAGGGAAATAAAGCTGATGTGAGCAGCACAGTGAATATTAAAAGCTTTAAAAATGCATGAAGGAGTTTGAAATAGAGATGAAGCTGTCATGGTGCCGGTATAGAGCTAGAAATAAAGTGTCTCAGCCTGCCTTAACTAGAGGTGTGTTACTGCACCCTGAGCCAGGAGAAGCTGTCAATGAGATTGAGTACTTCAGAGGGAGGTTCAGGACTGCTGTTTCAAGGACTGTATCCAAGAGAAAGCTCTTTCTCTTCTGTCCATCTCAGTGTGCTAGAGGAGTGGTGAAACAGGGGATACATGTCCTCTCGTGGGTATAAGAGCTCCCAGCTGCAGATTGGTTCTTGGTGTTTTCTCAGATCATTATTTCCTTTTATTATAAATGAGCCTGTGTGAGCTGCTGTTGGTGCTGGGTGCTTCATTTATCCTGTGTTAGGACAGTTGTGTAATGAGAGAGTTGAGCACATGGTCTGCCCCATGCGGCTCATGATCCTTCCCAGTGAACAAACAGATGTTAAAAGATTCCTAAAGAGCTTAACGTGAGAGCTTTTAAGGAAAGACAAGGCTGCCTGTCATGGCTTTCTTTCTCTATGTAGGTTTGGATCACAAGGACATAAGCACTAGCATCACAGTAGTGCTGGAATTAGTTTCTGGCTAGATGGTTCAGGTAACACCAGCAAACAGATGTTGTATCAGCATGGAGACTCAGCCTAGACTGATATATTTAGTACCTTGGAGGAGCCTTACAGGCAATGCTGAGCTCCGTGCTGCCACAGATGTCCTGTTAAGGAGTATCAGAGCCTGTTACATGGGAGCTGCAGCAGGCTGGATGCGCCTTCAGAGGAGCAACGTATCTGAATGCACAAATGCTTTTCTAACAGAAGGCTCAAGGTATCCTTATGACATCGATGCCTGGCAAAAGTCACTGACAGACAGGAATGAATATTTTAATTGCTAGGCAGAATTTGGTGAAATATGTTACAGAGGCATTTGTATGGAAGGTCCTTTTTTTTGTTACATTTACATGAAATTTGGGCATTGCTGTGCACTTCAGTAGAGGGGCTCGGGCACAAGGGAGTCACATTCTGGGATGAGGTGTTTTGTTTCACTGTCATCAGCATTATTCCAAAAATTATGGAAAATGCACTGCCTACAAGGTTGGCAATTCCTTTTGATGTGGGAATTGCTAACCCCATGATGTCTGCGGCTGCCAAATGGCTGAGCTGTTGCTTTCTCCTTGCTGCCCGTGAAGACGTCCTGTGAATTGGAGTGCCATCCACTTTTCCATCTCAGGTATGTCAGCAGGCATGGCAGCATGCTGGCACAGGTATCTCTCAGGTTGGAGGTCAGTGGTACACAAACGTTCTTGTTCATCATCATGTGAAGCCTTTTCTCTGACTTGTTCATTTTCAGACATGGTGGGATTTACTGCATACCCAAGCCTGCCTCTGTCTTCTCTCTATATTGTGTTACTGATGACTAGATGCCAACATCCTGTTACATCTATCCCAATACAATGAGAGTTAGTGTGCATCTCATTCTTCCAGCTTTTTAATGTGTTTTTAGAACCTTTTTGAAGTGTGATCCTTTCTGGATTATATATGTTTTAAATTAATCAAAATATCATCCTTCTTTTAAAGAATGGATTTTGTATTTGCATTGGTACTGCCTAGAAAACTTCATTTGTTGATATTCAGACCGAAGTACTGCTGCTTCTGCAATCTGCCTGATAATTTGACTGTCCCACTTCTCGTGAGGAAACCTCCAGGCAATTCCCAGGAACCTCTTTGAAGTTTGTATTCAGCAGAAGACATCCAGGCATTAGATGGTCAATGGGAAAAAAACCCATAGTTAATACAGGTTATTTTGTTAATCCAGGATACATGTTAATGTTGCAGGGTGTTTTGTGAATAATGTGGCAAAACATGGACCAGCTGGCTGTACCTTCTGTTTTTCCCCTGAATAATGGGAGTCCTACAAGAGAAATACTACAGTAGCATTTAAACATAACCACTTTCCTTTTATTGTCTTTTTGAGTTGTATTTGTGCTTTTTTTGTTACTACTACTGGACTAGACTGATCAGTTGTATTTCTCTGTCTGGTATGTTCAACACTCCAAAAGATGATTGTAGTTTTAGCCTATGAACAGGTTTTGGAGATACTGGGATGGAAATTGCTAATTATTGTAGATAACTGTTACAGGAACAGCTGTCATCTCAGGAGCTTCATGCAATTAGTTTAGTGCTTAGGGAACTTCCAGGGCCTGGAGCAGCTCTGGGCACTGCATATGCATGCTTATGTGTGGGTGCACAGTTTCTGATGTGTCAGATCTTTTCTGTGTGCACAGATCTTCTGTGTGTGTCTCGTACATACAGTAGCAGTCTGATGCTTCTAGTCTGGGGCATGCTGTGTTCTCTTTTCTAGTTAGTCAGGTTTTTAATGATGCCTTTCTCCTTTTCCATGTTTATCTGGAGGACTGATAGCTCAGTGTGTGCCCTTTCTTTGATGAATAGCATCTGACCTCTCTTTTGCTGGCAGTGAGAAGGGAAATTAATTTACTTTTGATCCCTTAGGGAAAGGGGCAGAGGCTGCAAGGTTGCATTGGTGTCAAATCAGAGATCGCTGCACTCCTCTTATCCCAGTCTCTGCTTCAGTCTTCTGTACCTTCACATCTGAATGCTGTGTGATAGCTACCTAGTATGTGTTGAACTGAGGGGGCTAAAGTGAAGTATTAAGTTCATTAATCAAGCTGCTCAGCTGACAGTTTTAACTACTACTATGCTGCTGTGGTTTCTGTGTAAGATGGAGCTATACTTTTATTAGTGATCCATCTTGAGCAAAAAACAAAGGATAGCTGCAGCAAAGCACTATAAACAGATACTACACTCACATGCATCCAATAATAATTCCTCTTTTTAGCCTTTTAGAGTTTATTCTAAAGGAATAAGCAGAATCTGCAATGGCATTTTAATTCTGTTTTCCACTTATCCTAAATCAGCATGGTAGCAACCTTTAAGCTTAGTGCAGGATTGTCTGTGCCCCAGAACTCTTTCCAGAGGCTAAATGGCATGGTGCTCCTCTATGGTAGGTTACCATGAAGCAGGGATCTTCCTTAAGGTCCTTCCTTGGCAAAATAGCTGCAAATATGGTACAAATATGTTGGTACCACCGAAGTCTCAGTTAAAGAACAGCAGGGGAAAAACATCTTTAGGAACTGGAAAAGGCCTGAAGTTGCATTCATCTAGATGGTGACAGTGGTCTCTCTAAAAGATACATAGCTATGGTGGTGTAAGTTGAAGGTTGGTTGGTGGAGAGCGATTTCTGTGCAGTTGTAGGGAGTCTTTGAGTTAAAAACATGTCAGACCTACATGCTGTGCTAAAGTGGGACAAGATGTAGGAACCTGATGTAATTATTTTAGTTACAGCAACTTGGGCTGATTTGTGATTATCACTACTTGTGTTTTGATGTGAAAAACTATGCCCGTTTTCTTGTGTATTGCTGTGTATCACAAAATGAGTGTCTGCCCCTTGCACTTCTGAGTTCAGAGAGTATGGTGAGGCTATGCTGGATATTTTGGGATGACTGCCTGATAATACAGGATTTTTATGTATTTTTTTCTATTATAGACCCTAAAGCGACAGAGCCAGTTGGCACTCTATTTCTTTAACACTATTCTAGCTCATGGGGATCTACGGAGCAACAAACTAAACCAGCTTTCAGTCAACCTCTGGAATCTTGCTCAGAAGCATGGCTTTGCTGACACCAGTACTATGGTAAGGAAAAGGGGTAATGCAGGGAAATTGTAGTTGTTAAGATCTTTTTGAACTCCTCATTTGAGAAAAGGTAACATTTCCTTTATCTGAATAAAGCCAATAATTTTACAAGTTGCTGTCTTAAAAAATAAATCAGCTTAAACCCCACTTATTTTTAAGTGCTTCTTAAGGAATAAGCAGCTTGTCTTACTTCAGGTGGTCTGTATCTTTCTGGCACTTTTAACATGTATTTCACACATTAAGGCATGTGCAAATGTTGGGTGCTATAACTTTTTTCAGTACAGAAAACTATTTTTAAGAGAAGTACAACATTTGTATTAGTGGAAGGAACTGCATGGTGTAAGCTTGGAAAGGGTGTTTTAGAGCCTTTAAGAAAGGTATACATGATAAGCAGCTCTGGAGCAAGAAAAGCAAGTGCTCATGTAGCCAATGACATTTAGGGAAAATCATGAGTGTTTATTCAAAACACCCTCACATAGATTAAGTGATGGCCTGTGAACTGAGAACAAAGACACTAAAAAACTCAAAATACCTTTCTTTTGTACCCAGGTGACAACACTGGAATACATCAAGAAGCGAAGCAAACAACCTGAAATGAGTCACTTCACAGATTTGGCCCTTCGGCTTCCTCTGCAGTCCAGGACCTGAGGAATGCCGCTTTCCCAAGGAGTCACCTGCACAAGGGAATGTGTAGCCAAGGCTCAAATCACTGATCTGGATTGTGACTGGAGGAGTTCAGTGTATTTTTATGTTACTTAGTGTGACAGATTTACTTGGACACAGGTAAAGGTAAAACTATTCTCAGTGCAATAATTTAACCTGAATTTGTTTCCAGTTTTACCTCTACATTCTTATTAAATGCTAATTTAGATTCAGTTAATGGTATTTTGAACCTCTGTGGTTGCAAAAGCCTTTAGAAATCTAACCTGTTGTCATTTTAGCAACAAAGAAAGAAGATAAACTGTGCACGGATCAGTTCACATCTTCCAGACTTCATCCCATGTGCAGGATAGTCTTTCTCCTCTGTAGAAACCAGCATTTCAATATAATAATCCTACTAAGCCATCTTTCTGCTTTGGGAAGCTGCCAACATTGGTTTGGTCAGTTCCAGTAGAAGAGAAAAATGGCCGAGGTGTTCTTGTTCTAATTTCTGCATTATATTTTCATGGACATGTTTATGCTTTCATTTTAGTTCAGTGTTGTTTTGTAAAATGGAAAGACTCTTTTAAGTGCTGTCTGCAAAGAAAAATGGAAATGTATGCAGAGTACTCTGTGTTTGCAAAGTACACTATCCCTGAATAAAACAATTTGCAGTTCATCTGTTTGTTCTTGGGGACTTTGTGTATACAGATTTGTCACTTCACCCTTGTGGAATTAAGTTACATGTACTGCTATTACATCTAATAACATTTCACTCTCACCATTTTTTGTCCCATGGTAAGGAGGAACCATGTTGAGACCTTGCATCTATTGCTGGTTTAGCTTAGTGGTAAGTATTTTAATGAGCTAAATCTGCATATAGATATTAAGATACATTTTTGCACAAAACTGCTTTATTTTGTTAAGGCTAAGCAAGTAATCATTTTTGCCAGAATCATATATTTAAGGAGTTAGCAAACTGATAATAAATACCACCCAAATTATTAAAGCATTCTTGCTGCCTGTTTTTCATCTCCTCCATGATTACAGAAGCAGGGTACATCTAAAATATGTATTTTGTGGTAAGGTTGTAAAGAAACGAACCAGGACTTTTTTTGTCCTGATACAGGCTGTAGGTGTAACCTAAGTAAAATTGCAGGAATACAAGATAACTGTGAAGTAGTATCAGCTTGATAACAGAACCTTTCCAACTTTAGTACATGGCCATTTTGATTATACCGATGTTCCTTAAAAAATTCTTTATATAGTGCACATAGATACTGAAATGGTATGTTATCATGTCCAACTTTAATTTAGCTTTCCTTCTTGCTGCAGCTGCACAAAACAACTTTCAACAGTACAGAGATGATTCTTCGTGTTGGGGTTGGAAACATAAACCACAAACTGGGTAAGCTCTGAGCCCTCTAAACCACCAAGTGGGTCACACTAAGCAGCTGTGGTATGGCAGAAATTGCCCTCTGGGGGCGAATGTATTGCTCTAAACCCAGGGTGGAGTTCCATCAGACTCTGTAAAATAGAAACTCTTACAACACGCTTACAGACATGCCCACTGTTCCTCTTTCTATGCAGGCATCAATTTTTGCTTGTTGTCTTTGAAGCACAGTATTACTTTCATTCCTTTATTGATGCAACACCACCATGGGAAATGTTTTACTACTACTTTTATTAGTGCAAAAATAGCTCAACAACAACAGGCAGAAAACAGTTATCAAAAGTAAGCTCTATAAAAATGTAGCTTAGAAGCTAACACAATCACTCTTATAAACTGTTTTTAGCTTATTTCCATGTTAGAGAAAAACTAATTTTAGTTAAAACACACCAGTTATTAGAATCATAGAATAGTTAGGGTTGGAAAGGACCTTAAGATCACCCAGTTCCAACCACCCTGCCATAGGTGGGGACACCTCACACTAAACCATGCCACCCAAGGCTCTATCCAACCTGGCCTTGAACACTGCCAGGGATGGAGCACTCACAACTTCCTTGGGCAACCCATTCCAGTGCCTCACCACCCTAACAGTAGAGAACTTCTTCCTTATATCCAATCTAAACTTCCCCTGTTTCAGTTTTAACCTGCCTCCCCTTGTCCTATCACTACAGTACCTATAGTACTGTACAGTATTACAGACCTCTTTCTTCTATATGCAGCACATATGCAGGCCAGACCAAGTTTATCTGCTTGAAAAAAGCTTGAGTTTTTTTCCCCAGGTATTTGTCTTGATTTTCAAACTACATTTCCATGTGTACATTATTATCAAGAGAAGGTGCCAGGCCACAAAGCTGCAGTTGAACAACATACTGGTACACGTTATGCAATTCTAGATGGGGAAAAAGAGTTCTTATCTAAGGGCAAGGCTAGGACTAATACCACCTTCGGCATCTTGTCAGTGGTAGTGCAAAACCAGTCATTACCCATCCAGGACTGGCTCTGCAGCAGAAAGCTGTATGTGCTGTCCCTTTCTTCCTAAATGAAGTCACTAGTTGACATTTTCTTACCTGTTCCTTTATTTTACATCAGGTTTTTTGCTAGGCAAATAGGTGAGGGCCTGAATTCAGCATTTGTCTTGGAACAGAAGACAGAACCTCCACTGCCTGGGTTTAAGTAAAGCAAAAGCTGAAGCATAGAAGTGCTGGCTGAAGCCAGTCACTGAACTTTGAGAGCACTGCTGAAAAACAAACTCGCCCTGAGGTAGTGCTGGTTTTAAATGACACTATAAAGATGTTTCGTCAAAGACCCTGCAGGAAGTGGTTCGGCATCTCCTTCATCCCAGGTATGGGAATGGATTCATAGCAACCCCTTAAGCTGGAGCATCTCCATAATTTTCACTTCTCCTCAGGAGTTGCCCAAAATGTATCATCAGATTTGTAGGTGTATCACTAGTGTTTCTTCAGAGTAAAACACCATCACTTTGTACCACTCACTGAGTGTAAAAATGTCAAGATTTTACAGAACACCAAAATCCTTTTGAATCACTGAGATGTTGTCCTGGGTTCATGGCAGAGATGCAACATCGAGATGGACTCATGATTGAGGGGTAGACTTAGCAATGTACACTATTTGCCCAGGTTGTCCATGAATGTGAACACTGCACACAGCCTCTCCTGCTCTGAAAGACTGTTACAAGAGATAGAGCCTGACATCATGGAGCAGATGGAGTCAGCAGTTTTATAGGGATTGGTCCATGCACTAAGGAATGATCTCTGTGTGTGTGTGTGTGTGTGTGCGTATATACATACATGAGATAAAAGTGTTGGTATATTGAAAATGTGGGATCTGAGCATGATGTGAATGGTATGGAATAAGGGGTGGATACTGTCCTGGGTTCAGCAGTAGCAGTCATTTTTCTCCTTCTTAGTAGCTGGTGCAGTGCTCTGTCTTTGACTTTCAGCCTGGGAACAGTGCAGATAACACCGATGTTTTTAGTTGCTGCTTAGCAATGTTTACTGTGACCAGGACTTTCTGAGTTTAATGCTCTGCCAGGGAGGAGGGGAAGCCAGGAGGAAGCAGAGACAGGACACCTGACCCAAACTGACCAAAAAGGTATTCCATACCACAGCACATCATGCGCACTATATAAACTGGGGGGAGTTACCTGGAAGGGGAGATCACTGCTGGGGTTGGGCTGGGTATCGGTTGGCGGGTGGTGAGCAGTTGTATTCTCTTCCCTTGTTATTTCCCTTATCATTATTATTATAGGTGGCAGCAGCAGTGGTTTGTGTTATACCTTAGTTACTGGACTGCTCTTTTCTCAAGCTGTGGGAGTTCTTTCGATTCTCCTCCCCATCCCTCTGGGGGGAGAGAAAGGGGGGTAGTGAGAGAGAGACTGCATGGCTGAGTTTAAACCACACAGATGTAGCTGAAAATTAAGGTTATAAAATCAGCATTTTTTTTTCAATTTACTAAGTTTCAACTATGTACAGGCACTGCCCACGTAGCTGCAATCTTCAAAGCAGACTGTCTCTTGCCTTGTAGAAAACATTGTAAAGGTATCAAAAACTTACTGCTTAGCTGAAGTGAGGACTCAGCTCCAGTTCATGCAGTTGACAACTTGCAGTACAAGTGCCTCATAGATCAAATTTCTTAAATATTTTATATCTTGTTTCAAGTTAAAAAGATGTGGAAAGTGAAAAGAAATTTGCCAGTTGAATTTCTATTCCTTTTATTACTTCAGAGTTTTAATCTTCAAATTTTATAGATCTGGATGTATATTTGTCTATGTATACTTTTTTGTTGGCAGCAGGTTGAAATCCAAGACCAATTCCTCTGTGTTGCTTCAAGTCCATTGCTTTATCAAATTCCATCTTCAGAGCCTGCTGTAACTTCTCCTCCCCTTCCCTGTTCAGAGCCATGTTTGGTTTGTTTGTAGTTGCTGAGAGATTTTGGATAGGACCAGAGCCCTTTTTAAAGCCACCCATCAGTCTAAGAAACTTCATTTGTTGCTCAGAACTTTGAAAAGCAGCTGTACTCCACTGGCCAAACGTTGTATCCTGTGAAGTGAAACAAGGTTAGTGCTAAAATTAAATAATACCAAGATTAAGAACAACACTTTCTGGCTGTGTACCATGAGAACAGAACCAACTACAACAACCCAGCAGGGCTGAGAAACAGTAATTTTACGGGTAGTATCTCTCGAAGGACATGATAAAAGAATGACACAACCCTGCATGAGTGCATCCTCATTAGCATTTCAGCTCATTTAACCTGGAGACAAGGTTTATTGCACTTTTTCCTGTCCCTCTTAGGAATCTTGGCTTTTCTGCACTGTGGATAATACAGAGCCAGACGTTGTCCAATCATTTCTCTTATTCTAAGACAACTGACAGCTTAATCCTCTTTCACTCTGTCACTTTGTGCAGTTATCTTCTCATTTTCCTGTTGCCTAGTTAGGCAGGGTTTTAGCAATGTGGGTTTTAGCAATGTTTTAGTACATTTTGGAGACAGTGTTCAATCTGGCTCTCAAGCTTTGAGTAGTATTTGCAGTCTCATCCCACTAATATCACAAGGGTGCAAAAAATGAGGGCGAATCCTTATCTGACAGGACTAAATATAGTACTCTGAAAGCTTCCCTCCTGTGCAGCTTGCTCTGTTCCTTGTATTCGCCTCTCACTGTATTCTTTGAACTAGTTCACTCGTTCAGGATTTCTGTTTTGTCTGCAGCTGTGTCCCTTCTGAGAGAACAGCCAGTGTCCAAGTAAAATCAGGGTTCAGCCATTTGTGGATTACCAAAGACACATCATATGATTTATAAAGTTCATGAACTTTCGGCTTACCTAAGAACAACCTTAATTATCTAAGGATCTTATTTGACTCCCGAGCTGTATCTAGGAGCTCTGTTCTCATTTATAACTGTTTTTGGCAGAACTGCTACTCCCGATTTTTTCTTTAAAATTGGGGGTGATACTAGATAGACCGAGCTGGCTACATCAAAGGAAAAAATGTGAATTTAGTGGCCTGTCTTATGGACGCCTGAAATCCTTCCAACTGAACAGTTCCAGCTTGCATGAAACAGTCATTCTCCACTCGACAGCCAACATGACACACAGCATGCTACTCAATATTGCAGGCAAGCTGTACCAGGCTTTTTAAGCTAAAAAAATGCAAGGCTGGAGTGTCATTCACTATCAGAGGCCAAAATACCTGCTGTTAAAAAAGCTATCCATAATACTTAGTATTTTTACTATGCTCAAAGACAAATTGCTGTGTAAGCCCAGCTCTGTGGCAGATGCATGTGCACATACACATAAATACATGTCCTCCCTTTGGCATGGGAGACATCTGCACAGATGCAGAAATAATTATGCCTTGTCAAACTCTGTAATTTCTTTTAAGTGAAGCGCTGGCAGGCACTACACATAGCTTTTGCTGCAGCATTTCCAGCTCACTCTGTGAAGCTGATGAATTAATTTTCTATTCTTCTGTGTACTCCTAAACAGAGACAGATCAGCACCACAGAACGGAGATCCCCTGCCAAGGATGTCATTTTTCTCAATGACTTCAAAGACTATTAGATAGTTGCAGTTCCAGAGCTATTGCAGTTTGCCTCCCACTATGTGAAAACCTACAGGAGTTGTTTCTGGCGTTTCACTGAGGTATATTCCAACTTTCTAGGCACACTGGCAGTCTTGTGAAACAACTAAGAATACTGAATTACAAGCAAAGCTTTCTCTCTTTCTGAATGTTTTTACCACTGCTACACTACTGCCACAATTTGTACCCCATTCCTGTAAATGTGTCAGGAGGCAGGCTGAGTAGGGTGCAAAAGCAAAGAATAATCTTTCAAAGAGGTAGAAGAAAGATGTAAAAGTTAGGAGAGGACTGACTGTAAATATCACACGTGTTATCAGCTGTCATCCCTTTCATCTATGTTCACCCCTGTTTCTGAATGTTTTCCACATAACAATTCACATACAATTCAGTGACTGCTATATCCATAGTCTAGAATTATTTGTATTTCAGAGCCAGCAGAAAATGCTTCTGTAGCATTTTGTCATGGCTCATTCTCCAGAGGAACCAGACAAAATGTTGCTTTTGAGGACTGATGCTGGAAATTAGAGCACTGTACAATGCCAGCTGCTGTTGAGAGTTCACTGGTCAGCTCGCAGGCTCTCCTGGGATTGTACTAACTTGTTCTATACCATGCCCTTAAATTTACAGTCCAAAGGAGGAACATTGTGGCAAGCCTTGTACCTGAGCCACGTACAAACAGTACAGTGCTTTTTTCAGGAGCTTGCTGTGTGACACAGTATTTCTGTCAGATCATGATCTAAAGTTCATACATACCTGTTTCCCTTTGGGACTGAAAGCCTTAGTTTTGCCAGATTCTCTATCGATTTCTTCTTGCAGAGCCTGTCGCCTCACCTAGCATGCAGAAAAAACAGCACAAGACGCTATTTTCTGTGTGTTAAATGAGTTAATGTCATTCACAATGAAAATGTAAGACTAAAATAATTAGTTCTCTTCAGAATTTTGCAAGGATAGTTAAAAGGTTGCATGTGATCCATTTACACCCTCAACAACAGAACTGTGATTTTGCTAGTGGTATTTTAAATGAACATTTTGCTGTATCAGATATATTTTGTCTTCTAACCGCAGGTAACAGCTACACTGAAACTGCCAAAGTTAATGAGACACAAAGAAACCCGTATTTAACTTAATAAGCTACTTAGACATTTACTGGAGCTGTACATTTTGGACTTAACCCATGGAAGGTAAAACACACTTTAAGCAGAGCTCTATCTAGGGAAATCTTGGCATAGACAAGTAATAAAGGGTTTTTGTTACAAATTCTATGTATACAATAAATGCTGAATTGCTTTAAATCTTACACAATTAAGACAAAGCATACCTTGTCTATGTTAACTTCATCACAGTTTCCTTTTTTTTCCTGCACAATAGTTACATCATCCACATGTTCCTGTAAAACGGTAAAAAAGCTTATATGGATGTTTTTGTCCATTCTGGTTAATTAGAATTTACATAGCTCGGACTACAAAAGTACTAAAACCACCAAGCAATAGATTAGTAGTAATGTGAGGCAAGAAATAGTCAAATCTAAGCTGGAAATGCCAATTAAAGCTGTGTATTTCTATGGAGAGACTTTCTCCCCAAGGAAGAGATCCTTTTCCTTTTAAACAAAGAGCATAAGGGATTTCTTTAAATTCACACATTAAAATGGACCTGCCCACATCATTGGCACATACACTAATGTTTGCAGACAGGGTCATTTCAAATCAAACCATAACAGTTTAAGTTTATACTTCAAGTAGGGGGCAGAAAGAGTGAAAGTTAACATAAATTCAAAAACCTGGAAAGAGCAACTCCTACAATGGCAGCAAACAGCACTTTAGTTGCACATTTGGGAGTGAGGAATGGGGAGCTGATGTGGAGACAGAACAGCTCTGGCAGGTATGACTGGGCAGGACAAGAAGAGGTAAATCAGTGTCAGTCCCCAGGTAAATACTGATACTACGCTAAAGCACAGCCCTTCAGCAGGTTCTGCTCCCATTGACTGGCACTTCCAGATCACTGTCCTCAGCCTTTCCTTTCCAAATTGGTAATAAGGGTAAGATTTTGGGGCATCCAGTGTAACAGGGTAAGTAGTAAGTCCAGGATGGGTAAATTAGAGCCATAAGCTTTAGACCAGCCTGGAAAAGGTGGCCAAAGGGAAGATCTATTGATACAGCTAACATAATAATCCAAGCATGAAATAGCCAGGGAATGCTAGGACAAGGAAAATATTTGTAACATACTTCTGTCAGCAAAAGCTGCTGTTACTTTTTTTAGGGTTTATAGTTTTATTTAAAGCCATGAATGATTTAGTTCATTTTCCAAAGCTACCTTTTATGTACTGATTTCACACACACCCACAAGTACATGCACCATTAAAAATGCGAGAACACTGTCTGCAATAAGGAGAGCTTGTTCTTTTGGATGAAAAGAAAAGATCAAAACCCCAATTTACTTCTAGATGGCCTGGTACTGTCTTTTCAGATCTATTCAAACAAGCAGAACTGATGTGACAGGACTCTGCAAACAGCTGCAATGTTACTTTTTTTTCCTAGCTGGAAGGTCAAGCGGAAGATGAGGAAGGAGGGTGCACCCTCATCCCTGCCAATTCACAGCCTGTTGCTGGCTTGCTGAGGGCTGCTGTGTGGCAAAAATTACCCCTCCAGGAATGGCGGTCTTCCTCCAAATTCATGGAAGGGGAGCACGTTCACATGTAGTAGGATTATGCTATCTGCAGGCAAGTAACTTCAAAGAAGTAAACCAAGTCGTCACTCTGCCCAAGGTGATGGTAATAGTCTCCAATTGGAAAAACGGTGATAATTGATATAAAGTGGGTATCACTGTACATTGTCTTGAAAAACTCACTCATTTGTTCACTGCACAAGCAGTGCAGAGGATTTTTCAAGGCATGCAGCAGTGTATGTGACACACTGTAGACTAGAAAACGTGTCAAGACCATGGCACAGTTAAATGCAAGACTGACATTATCCGCCATTTACTACAACAGTGTCTTTTGGTCTGGCAGGAACTAGATTTCTCTGGAACTGATTTACCCAGACTTCTCAGTCTTCAGAATTTTCCTGAAGTGCTTCTTATTATTAAAGGTCAGAGCTGAATATGGGAAAGAGAAACAACGCATGCATCATCCTACATCTTTCTCCTCAATTGTTTGCAAGGTATTTGCTGTGTTTTCCATTGTAATTCATCATGAGATTTTACTTGTTATTAGGCTTATCTTGCCTCCACAGAATGTGAACAGCTACAAGAATCTAAATAATGTCTAACAGTCTCAAAAAGTCATTGTGAATTTAATTAGAAAATATATGCCAGCAATAAAATCATCTTGTCCTTTGAATGGTCAAAAAGAGAAACCTAAGGACAAAGCCCCAAACATCTGCTCGCCTGGTGACTGAGAAGCATACACACTCCCAACACAAACCTTTGTGGAAAAGCCTCTATCTGTGTCTCCATGGACACTGAAGAACCTGCTTATATAAAATCTGTATTGAATTATTAGCCAGATACCAGAAAGCTGCTGGGTTTTCACAGAACATGAAGAAACTGCATACAGGAGTGTGTAACAGCACAAAGCACACCATGGAGCTGGCTGGAGAGGCAGCCAGGGCTGCAGCCCGCCTTGTTCCTGGTTTACAGAAATCTTCAGTGATGCTTTATTTACTAGAGCTTGACTTTTAAACAAGCCAAATATCCAAATTCTTGATAAAAAACAACTGGAGTGCAGTTTCACATTACCTCTGAATATCAAAGCAAGCTCCTAGTCACTTGCAGTTAGCCATTGTTGTTTAAGTAGTAAAAATACAGGTATGTACCTACTGAATTTCTAAGCATCTCACACCTTAATTCCCAACAATAACAACAGAGGTTAGGCATGTAGGTACTAACTTTAGGCACTTAAATAGCTTTAAAATAAGAACCTAATCAGATTTTAAAAAAGGAGTTAAAAAAAAAAAAGTTAAAGCAATAAAACAAGATCTTAATAGCCTCGGGGGGGGGGGGAGGGAGAACTGGGGAGCAAATCAAAGAAGAAACCTTTGTATTTCTGTATTTCAAATCTTCCATCAGTTCCTCTCCATGTTTGTTCCACCTCAGAAATGGCAGTACTACAAGACTCTAGGATGGGTTTTCCTTTAACAGCCAGTCTGGATACAATTCCAGTTACTTTCAGGTACAATTTACAGCTCTTGTATCATTTTATTGTCTTGCATTGATTTACTTTATTAATAATTTGTGTTTAGGTTGTTCTCTAGTATTTTTCTAGCCAAATTCATACATCAGTG
Organism: Neopsephotus bourkii; assembly: GCF_033783945.1. NCBI lineage: Eukaryota > Metazoa > Chordata > Aves > Psittaciformes > Psittacidae > Neopsephotus > Neopsephotus bourkii. Next base: position 812,853 of record NW_026900643.1, read on the forward strand.
CTCTAGGCCTCATTTACACTTAGGATTCTGAGGATTTTCTCTAAAGTTTTGTCCAAGTTAGATGACAGGTTTTGGCTAAATTTCCCCCTTGTTTCTAACACTGCAGTTCCAGCATTAAGAGCAGCAAAAGCTTAAGGGAAAGTCTAACACAGTTAGCTGCACTCATGCTGCCAGTGTTACCAACCTGCTCAGGTTAAATGACATGGTAGTAAAATCCTGTTTTACAGGAGTGCTGCCACTTTGCCAAGAGCAATAGAAGGAAGGCCAGAACAACACTATGTCTGTACATACGAGTTTTCTTTTGGGGCCAGTACTTGCTCTTAGTTGTAATAACATTTTCACAGCTGAAACACGATCACTACAAGATTTGGCATTAAAAACCATTTTGCAGGGTTTCACAACTATTACATGCTGAAATCAACAGATCAGCTGATCCTGCTTCCTGAACCCCAGAGAAGGCCCCTACAGACCTAAGTGTATCCCAGTGGTCAGAACAGGCTGAACAGCCTGCAGGAAGAAAGTGCCTACCTAAAAAGCTTTCAACTCCTTAGCAGGATTCCTTAGCAAAGACATCCTTTTCTTTACAACTTACCAATGCCTCATTTCCCATGTCTTCTCTCTGGATCTTTTTTGTGTTTGCTTTTGAACCTGGTTCTTCAGCAAAGTCCTGGCATGATTCTTTTTTCCTTTTTTTCCTTTTTCCATCCCAGCGTATGTGGTTACTGTTGCACAATACCGCATCTACAGTGTCCCCTGTGACACATTCTGCTTGCTTCATTTCCCTCTTTTGGTTCTTTTTAGTGCTTTTGTGTAGTGTTATTTTTTGGCTTTTCGATGGACTGTCATTGTTTAACAAAACTTTTGAATCCTCCTCTTCCTGAATCTGCTTTTTCTTCTTGATGACTTCATGATTATCCTTTATATTCTTCCTGCTTTTCTTCCCAGAAAGCTCTTCTTCCTCAAACTCAACTTTTTGCTGTGCTGGGAGATGCTCATCAGGAACACTGTGACTGTAGTCTTTATCATCTGTATGTGTTAAGGAAGGAACATCTTTTCTTCTCTTCTTCTTCTTCTTGGTCTTTCTGCTACTTCCAGAGTTCTCAGCTGTGTCCTCTTCCTCTCTACTTGTCCGTGTAATTTCCAGGGCATTATTTCTTTGCCTTTTTCCAGAGTCACTTAATGCAGTGGGGCTATCAGGAACTCCATTGGTATTGTCCTTATTATCTGCTTGTGGTAAAAAGGAGTCAGGCTTATCCTTCTTCTTTCTCTTCTTTCTTTTCACATAATTCTCTCCATCATTATGGATAATACCTGTAAAAGGTTTTTCCTGTGAAATACATTTCTGTGTGGTTTCAGGAACTTTTTCAGCCTGTTCATGTTCACTGTCCTGGATGTCCTCTAATGAACAAGAAAAAATGCCTTTCTTCTTTTTTTTCTTGGTTACTTCACCATCCAATTCCAAATTCAAAGCGGTCTTCTTTCTGCTTTTTTTAAAAGCAAATCCATTTTCATTAGTACCATCTGCATGGTGATTTGAAAGCTCCACATCATGACTCTCATTATTCTCCAATGATAAGGAGGAATGACATTGGGCTTTTTTCTTCTTCTTTTTGACGATTTTAATTTGTTGCTCCGATTCTTCTTTAGGTTCTGAATCCAGATGGCCTTCTACATTCTCAAAGCTTTCTGAATGTGCTTTTTTCAGTAATCCAGAGCCAGCCTTCTTTTTCTTCTTTTTCTTATTATTTTTCAGTTCTAATTGGTCTAAATGCTCATCTTTTAATTTTTCCTTTTTCCTTCTCTTTGTTTTTGTCTCAAGCTCGTCATCATCCTCAATTTTAATGACATTTTGAACATCTTTCTCAGTTTTAGTGACAGTTTGGCTCCTACTCCTTTTAGCTTTTTTCCTTTTTTGTACAGGTTCCTCATGAACTTCTTTTCTTTTTATCATTCTAAAAACATGAAATGGAGATGTTAGTGCGCAGCTTCAGCAAGTCCCAGGCTATCTGGTCTCCCTTTACTCTGAAACCATTCTGTATCTCATCACTCTTTTTCCAGTTTCACAATCTGCTTTCTGTGATAGAGGGAACCAGAAGTGCTGCACTGAAAACAGTGTACCAGAGTGGCCACAGGGGGGTTTTTAATCTTCTTTATTGCTGTCCTTGTTTGTAACTTTTTATGTGTCTCTGCCAGCTGCTCAGCATGACCTTTTCACAGGTTTAGCTACCCTCTGAAACATCCTTCCTAAGTGACAAAGTGGATACTTACTATATGTGTGTGTGTATATATGTGTGTATATGTATGTGTGTGGAGCTAAGATGGTTTTCCACACATGTGTAACTTTTCACTTATTTAGCACTGAACTTTACATCCCCTTATTGCCCACTTGGCATTACAGGATCCTTTCAAGGCACCTTCGTAATTACCTTGAGTTTGCTTCTATTTGTGATTGCTTGTCCTGCTCTGTGTTTTGGGACACTCGTGCCCATGCACAGGTTATAGCAGACCTCTGTACCTGTGGTACCCACCCGGCGACAGGCCTGCCTTTGCTGAGGAACCTAGATGGTCTCCCATCCTTTAATCAGTAACTAACCCACAGGGCTCTTTAAGTGCCTCTTACACCCCTGCCGCAACCCTTCAAACCCCAAGTGCACCACAGCACACCGCGGTGACCCGCTCGCTGCCCCTCCCGCCCGGACTCGCCGGCTGGGCCCACCCAGCTCTCGCTGAACTCCGGCCCCCGTTAGATGGACGGGACGGGACGGGACGGGACGGAGCGCGGAAGCCCCCAGTATGAGCACACACCATTCCCCGCCGCCGCTTACCTGCCGCCGCTTACCTGCCGCGGCCACGTGCGGCTCCCGCCGACCCGGAAGAGGAACGTGGCCACGCCCGCCCCGCCGAGGGGACTGGCGGCGCGGTTGCCGTGGCAACACAACACAACACAAGGCGGCATGGCGGAGGGCGGGCGGGAGCCGAGCCTCTGGGAGCGCGTGTGCGCAGGTGGGAACCGGGAGGGGCGGCGGGCGGCCTGGCCCTGAGGCCGCTGCGGGCACCGGGAGGGTAGGCCCGGCTCTGACCCCGCGGGCAGAGCCCCGCAGCCTCGGTCACTCGGGGCTCTTCCAGGCTGCTCCTCGCTGCTGCAGCGTTCAAGGGGGCTCCTGCCCGGCTCTTGGCGGAGAGGCGCTCGGTCTCAGCAGCGCTGTGGAGCCGGCGGAGGGGCTGGCTGTACCTGCTAAAACCCGCCCTTCGCACCGCTGAGGGCAAGCCCCGAAGCGGTGCCGCTCCCAAGCGTTTTGTGCCTTCTTATTGTCATCAGCTTCTGACAGAAACATACCTCTGTGCGTGTTTCCGCTGCCAGCAAGGCCAGAAGTACCCAGCTTACTGCAGTAGTGTCGTGGCCTGTGGCTTACCACACGGCCGTCTGCGCCCTGCGTGGAGGCAGCTTTTGGGGTTATCCCTGCAAAGGAGTTAGCCTGTTGCCTTGGGGAAGTAGAGAGGTGACGATGTTACTGCTGCTCACGGCAAGTTCAGTGAATACACATCTTCTGTTACCAGAGCCTGATTCTAATAGCAAAAGTCTTGGCCTTTTCCCAAAGTCAGAGTGCTGAGGCTGGTCAGGAAGCTGAGAGACCAGCAGCGTGGCTTTGTGGTGGGCTTCTCTTCAGTTAGTACTTTATAATGCCTTAAAAGTAGGTATTTTGTGTTAAAATGGCAATTTGAAATGTAGGGATAAACTTTCTTATTCTAATATAACTCATCTAAGCCATGTGTAGTATGTGTGGAAGTGGCAAAGCCAGTAAATCTGATTATAATGGTAGAATGGTAAACCTGGGGTTGGCTGCAGGAGTTTCCTATATCGTGGAATCTGTAAGATTTTTTCATATCCATTCCATTGTCCTCATCTTTTAATTTTATTCCCCTGGTTTTGCCTTTTGTGTTTTGATTGATTGGTTGGTTGTTTTGAAGGTGGCGACTAGTGCTTAGTAATGTCCTGGAGATTTAATTGCTTATAGAGGAATACAAATTAAAAAGCAGTATTATACACTGGTAAAACAATGGCTAATACTATGCAAGCATCTGCATTTAACTTACATTAAAATATTCTAAATTGTTAATTTCATTAAAGATCTCTTTCCATTAAAGAATTATGTTATCACTGAGAACCTGGGACTTGACTTAAACCGCAGACAAGAGGCTCTGAAGTTCTCACTTGTTTGAAAACATTAGAATTCATGTTAAACATTTGTGGTATATTAAATTTTACTGTTTAAATCTGGACTAGGTATCTTCAGAAAGTAATCACAGAATCATAGAATGGCAGCATCAACTACCAGAGGGTTATGGTTAACCCATCAGAGGGTTAAAGGAGGACCCTAAATATAGAATCATAATGTTTGTTTAAGAGAAAAATAGTTACGTTTTTAAAGTCTTCTGAATAAATGTCATACTTCTTTTTACTTCCAGAGTATGAAGCAGAGCAGCCTCAATTTCCAGATGGTCCTGAATCAAAACAAGAATATGTGAGTATCGTTCAATAAAAAAAATCTGTATAGGGCTGGTTTTAGAAATATTTTGCATAACTAAATGGAAAAATTAGATACCCACAGAGTACACTCATTCATAAAATGAAAAAAAGAAATCCCAAAACCCAACGATATTTTGCAAACAACTTCTGTGACTCAACAAACGTAATATTCCAAATAATTACTTTATTTAAAACAATTTGGGTGGTGTTACACTAAAATTAGATTGGCAGCTGTGTTTGGTTTGTACATCTTGCTGTCTTTTAGCTGCAACTGTCTGCTTCACAGGCAGGGCTCTGAAGCATGCCAGGAGCTCCTTTGGGTGGTGGTTGAGCAGAGCGAGTACTGCAATACACAGGAGAGGGGAGCAAGCACAGTGACAGTTGCTGCCCAGTGTCACATATATGATAGGTCACATAGACGTGGCCATTGAAATTAGTGGATTAAACCTGGCCAAAGTGGTTTGGAGTCTAATTTTGATAAATTCAGTCTAGGAAGATTTGTGTGGCAGACATAAAAATTTAAGAAAGACAAACCAGTTTAAACCTTTGGCCCCAAAAGTTCTAGGAGCAGCAAGATCAATTCTTTTGGGCATCTCATACAAAGTTAGCTTTCATTTATATTAGGCATTTCTGTAGGTGTGTTATCTTATTATTCTTTGTTATTTTAAAGCTATTTTAAGACATGGTTTAAAATGTCTGACAGTGGGTCTGTTTAGACTTACCCTGTCTCCCCAGATGAAACTGGTTTCATTCCAGGCTGTTATTAAATTTGAAAACTGAACTCTGCTTGAGGCATTAGTCTGGGCAAAATATATTGATATATTTGAGCATTGAAAATGAAATAATATACCTTGTTACACTGATTTTTTGTATCCTGCATGTATTAAAAAGGAATCTCTGCAGTTATTGACATACAGTATATTACAAGTGTAGTGGCCTGATCCCACCACCTGCTTTGCAGTAGCTCATAAATCCAGTTGAATTTAAGGTGAAACTATTCAGGTGATGTAATTTTCATAACATATTTTCATAGCAAACTCTAATGTGGTGCATTCTTGGGGATAAAAGGCTGTACCTGTCTTTCTGTAACAGGTGTAGCTCAGTGTCTCTTAAGAGTATTTTGCAGGCTCAGTTCCTGCACTCCTAAAAACATCCATAAAATTGTGGGCTATCTTTTTTTTTGATATCCATAAATGTCCCTGTGTGGGGAAACTAAGGATTTGCTCTGAATTTGTCTATGCTTTGTTTAGAAGGAATGTTTATTTTCTTTATAAGGCAAGTGTCAGGACTCCTGAACCGTACAGAAACATAAATTAATTTTCAAAGAATTACTATTTCTTGCAAAGACTAAAATATTTTTTAATTGTGATATCTCACCTTATTCTCTTAGAAGCATTCATATACCTTCTGTTAGGTTTGGATGTTTTTATTGTGCTGGAGCTGTGCAGAATTTTTTAAAGCTTAATTCTTTCTTTGAAAGTACTCATAAAATAATGAAACAATTTAATATTGAATTAGAAATTATATTTTTTTAACTGACTTTATACTTTTTCATGTTGAATTGGATTTTTTTTTTACAGTCTTCATTGGGATATTTATATAGGTTACATTTATCTTGAACAGGTGTCTTTGGAAGCAGGAATAGCACAGCCATTATGTATGGAACAATTTTTTTCAGCCCCTGCAGCTGATACTTCTGTCCAACAGTTGCTTTCCACACCCAAGGCAGATCCCCTTCCAGAACCACCTGATGCAAAAACGTGTAAGTAGGAGTATGTTATCTTGAACCCTGCTGTGATTATTTTTCTTGCATTTGGCAAGGGTTTGTCATTTGTTATATTTAAAGTGTTAACAGCTACACCACCTTAAGTGGAATTTGCATGATCAGACCCCTGGTCTGTAAACAGGGAGCCAGCTTGGTCAATTGATCAATGGAAGAAAGCTCAACTGGTGCATCATGAGTCAGTAGCATTGTCTAGCTGTTAAGATAGGTTCTGTCTCTTCCAAATAAGTGACATTTTATTTAACCACTTAAATCAGAGAAAGGCAAGCATTTTCTCCTCTAATTTAATAATGCAAAACTAGGATCAATAAATTAAATAGACAATTGAGTTTGAAAACTGCTTTCAAAATATCATCTTTGCCTATCTGCTTACAAATTAGAATGGAGACAGCTGTAAAGTTTTGTTCCTCCATTTTTATCTATTTCTATACTTTATAAAATTTACCAAGTACCAATGTGTTTTTATTATGCATTTTAGCCTGCCTGTTTGGCTCTTCCTCTCTTCCATTCATTTGTGACCATTAGGAATTTAGGTTGCTAATCAGAAGCAGTATTACCCTTGGCTATTATACATATATAGTGTCCTTCCAGTTATGAATATTTTTTGGCAGGACATGAACCAATTAAAGGTATAAAGCAGAGAATAAATTTTCAGCTGTGTTGCCAGAAGAGAACACTTCTATGACTTAAATCTTTACTGACCACACCATACTTACTGAATGGCAGGCAGTCTGCCTTTAAATCAAGGACAGTCCTTTAGCCAGTAAGCCATGCCTGCTTGTCTAGGATCCTAACAGGTTTTGGTTTGTTCATCTTTCTGAAGGAAGTGCTCTTATGCCTTCTTATAGGGTCAGGCTCCCTGTTCACTCTGGCCCAGGGGTTCAGTGCCTTCATAGAAAGGGGTAGAAGGCTCCCCACTTCACCCAGTTTATGATGCTGAAAGGTCCTGTTAGGGAAGATGGAGATGTGGGACAAAGCTGAGAAGGAAAGGGCGCTTGAGTCTCTAAATTGAGCAAACATGTAGCTATTAGGCTATATGTAGAGGAGCATGGGCCATAGCACTGCTAGGTTTTGGTGATTAAAAAAACTGGAACTGCTTGCTTCTGCATGGAACTCCATGTTGCCAGTGTGTGTGAGGACGTGAGGTATGGCAAGCAGTAAGGGCGGTGCAGTGAAACATGAGAGACATGCAAACTGAGACATCCCTCTCAAGTTAGGAAATCTGGGTGCATGGAGGCACATTCAAATTTCTGAAGGATCTGGCAAGTAGGAAGTAATTATAAGAAAGAAATCACAGCACCACTGAAACATAACCTTGATTTTTTTCCTCTATCTAGAAATGGAGTTTTATGACCAACTCTGTTACTGCACATTGTGAAGGGCATGAGGATAGATACCAAAAGTGGTCTACCTGTAACAGCACTGAGTTCAGGGCATGCCAATTTACTTTTCTTTCTGTCAGGGTAAATTAAACTGCTTCTGGTGTCTGAGCTTCCTCGTTTAAAACTAAGTCTGACATCTCTAAGGAGCACTGTAGTTTGCAGTGTTGATGCACCTTTAGTATGAAATTTACTCAAGTTTATGTTGCCTTGGCAGAAGAGAAGACAGATTTGTGTCTGTATTTGCACTGAATTAACCTGTTTAGTTTAAGCTGTGGTGGTACTGATAAAATAACTGCTATTTAGTTTATGATATCTAATGTTTGCTTTTTTGTGAAATCTGCATGCTTACTTGTAAGTAAAGGCTGTGCTGTTTTCTCAGGTCCTCCTCGAGAATACTTAGAGTATTACATATTTCCAGTACTCTTACCCGGAATGGTGGAACTCTTGCATCGAGCACAGGAGGAAAAGTGTTTTGAGGTTTGTTTTCAGTCCAAATCACTGGCAGGAAATCAGAGTTTTATTTCACGGGCTGTATTTCTTTATTTGTTTTTTGCAAGAAAACCAATCACAATAATACGAAATAACATAGCATGAGGTGTTTTGGATCTGGTCTTGGATATTGTTTTCTCCAGTGATTTAGAATAGTTTGCATATTGCACTCGATTGTTGCGATGATGTCTGACTCCCAACCAATCCTCCTTAAATATGCAGTTGTATCAGCCTCAATAGTGCTGTATTCTAAAGAAAGAGGTTTCTTTTCAGGTTCATACACTCTATTGAGGGTGAGATAAAGAATTTGAATTTTATTTCAATACTCAAATATTTTTGCTGGTCTGACATCCTAACAAAAGTGTATTTTGTTCTTTAGCTGTTTAACATTCAGCGTGAATTCCATTTATTTGGAAGCCAGGGTTTTCAGCATTAATGAGCTTATAAAATTGTACATTTTAAAAATAATTTTGTTACGTATATTTTTATACATTTGGTTTCAGTGTTTGTGTGCATAATTATGTCTGGAGAGACATTCCTCACTGTATATAGGGAATGCTTAAAAAAGCATTAGAACTGGTGCAAAATAAAGCTCATTGCATCACCAAAGCCTAACTTGAAAACCACCAGGAATAGATTAGATACTGGGAGTTTTGGGGTCTTCCATCATTTCTGCTATTTTCTTCAACCATAGAAGCAATTATTTTTTTGCTTCTTTCCTACTTTCTGCCTTTCATCCACACTTTCCAATGTAAAACCTCTCCATATTTTTATGCCTGTGGCAGAGCCTCCTCTTACTTGCAGCTTCGTAATATAAAAAAGCAATTCATATAAATGCAAATGCAAATTTCTCCCTTTTTCTACATAATACACATCTGAGAAATACAGTCTGTGCTCTTGAGGTTATTGATTAAAAAGATAGTGAAGTGAGGAGGACTTTGTAACTATGGTTTATTAATCATCTTAAGCCCTGATCTGTATATATGGTAATAGACATTATGTGTGCTGTTTGCTGCTGATCTGTACATGCCTCACGCAGCCAACATACACAAAGTTTACCACACTTGAACAGGCACCCCAATCCAGCATTTTAAATCCAGATTGATACATTTAATAACAATAAGTTATTTCAGTTTTTGCGTAGATCGTCACAAGGTTTGTGTGTCTATGAACTGGTTCATTGATAGATGTGTGTGTATGTATTTATAATCTGTAATTAATACAGGTGAAATAGGAAAATGGTTCATTTACATGTCGTTATGGCATGACACCTCTATGCATCATTCCTGCCATCACATTTACATTACCTAGCCAAGAACAGTTCAAACATGTATATTATTCATCACACTTGTAATGAAATCTACATTGATTAGGGTTTTGGGTTTTTTTTTAAAGGAAGCACATATCCTTTAACAGGGAAAAGACGTGTCTTACAGCTGGCTTAAAGTACAGTCCTTGATAGATGATCCGTATTTCTGGAGGCAATAAACCAGCACTTAATACAAAAACGCCGGAATTCTTAGAAATACTTCAGTTTCAACCTCAGGACAAATCTTAGGTTACTTTGTCTATTTTTAATCTGAGCAATTTTGCAGAGCTTCAGTAGTACATAGATCAGAAAGTACCTGTTCTCAAAACGGATTTTCTATGGGTCTGTGCTGCTTCATAGTAAGCTAGTAAACCCAATTACTTTTTAATGTATGGAAATGTCATGAAAGTGAGCATATCTGTTAAAAAAGAGTGATTTTTGTCATTACATGACGGGATGTCCTGCTGTTTAGTTTTAGTTTAGGAAAGCAAGCTTATGTCAGATGATCATTTTCCATTGTGACATCATTTCTTCCTCCTTTTGAACAATAACTAGTAAAACAATGGCTCTTTGTGCTTGCCATATAACTGAATATTTATGTTCTTTTCCATTACTGTCCAGGTGCTGGTACTTGGACAGTCTATTTCCTGATCTGACTTAAATACGTCTTTTCAAATTGCACTTTTGTTTTGTAAGAAATGTTTTGTTCCATGTGGATTTGGATTAAAAAACATGCTATGGTTTGTATTTAAATGGTTAGCGCAATAACTGGAACAGATTTAGGATCAAAAATAGAGCTCTTAGAAACCCAGAGAGTTAGTGACAGGGAGAAAGGATCTTGTGGTAACACCAGAATATAGCTTCAAAAACCAGGAGAACAAAGAGTAGAGGAATTTGTGGAACTCATGAGAGAGCAGGAGAGGAGCATGATTAATTGTGATTAAGCTACGTGCAGCCGTGAAGGAGGGAACAGAATACTGGGTTTGAATTTTGGCTAGACATGCATCATTAAAGCTTGTGAAGGGCAGCTGTACAGCATAAACCGGTGGAAGACGAATGGAAGGAGCACTGGAAGAAAGGGAGGAATAATGGAACTGACTGCAGTCAGCACTGAATGAGCCTGTGAGAAGAGAGGGCTCGTTGTGGTGGAGCCTGCAGAGCGGGTGTTCGATGAGGCACACCACAGGTTCCCGTGGGGTGAAGGGGAAGGAGGCTGACTCAGCGGCGGGGGGTCGGAAGCCGTGCGCACCCACCGCCCGCCGGAGCGCCATCTTGAGGCGGCAGTGCAGGAGGGGCGGCGTAGCTCCCGCGGGGCGTTTAGCCTTCAGCCAAATCCAGAGGCTGTTAATGTCTGCCCAGCCGCTGTAGGGAGAGCTCACAGGTACAAGCATGTGGGAAGTATTTTCTTCCATGAAAGAACGACAGCCACTCTCTAGATGTGCGCCCTGCGGCCGTCCGGCTACCGGCACCGGGAGCAGACTAGGGCAGCCCGGTCCCAGGGACAGGGAGCCCAGCCACGGACGGAACTGTCACGGGCAGGACTCATCCCACGGGCTGCTGCCACCTGGCAAAGAGTGCTTCCATGCTGTGTTCTTCCTCCCTGCTCGATGTTCATTCCCGTGCCCCTGCTTAGGAAAGCTGTTGGGACTTCTAATTTGTGAATGCAGGAATTCAGGTTCCAAAGGTTTGGAAGAAAGTGTGGGCAGCCTCTTCGGCAGATGTAGGTGTCTTACTGCATATTTATGTCCTTTTATAACGGTTTTGATGAGCTCAACCTATACAAGCTTATGTCTTAGCATAAAGCAATGCTGTTTGACAAAAAGCAGCAGTGATGCACCTGCAACTCAAATCTAGAGTGGCCTCAGTAACGGCCTTCTGTACCTCTGCGTGCCATGAACAGGCAACAAATAAAACCAGCAAACACGGAGCTCAGTGTTTGTTATTTCCAGCCCAGCACCTACACTTTCTAATTCTTACACTGGATAATTGTTTTTAGTTCTAAGTTCCACTGATTTTCTCATCTTCCTGTTGCTAAGTAAGGGAGTACCAGGACCAAGCCGTCCGCAGGTGATTTTAAGAGCAGAGGTATCTTCCATGGGATCAGGTCCCGGAGTCACTGTCAGCAGCCTTTGAAATGAAACACCTCTGTGGTGCAAGGGGCAGCTCAGCTTCCTGAACCATTCACCCTTCCCTATCTACACAGTTAGCAGTTTTGCACAGTGTATTATTTTATCTGGAGTACTGCATCCGGCTCTGGGGCCCCCAACATAAGAAGGGCATGGTCCTGTTGGAGCCAGTCCAGAGGAAGCCACAAAGGTGCTCAGAGAGCTGGAGCACCTCTGCTATGGAGACAGGCTGGGAGAGCTGGGGTTGTTCAGCCTGGAAAAGAGAAGGCTCTGGGAGACCTTGTAGCAGCTTCCAGGCCTAAAAGGGGGGGCTACAAGAAATCTGGAGAGGGACTTCTTACTAGGGCATGTAGTTACAGGACCAGGGGTAATGGCTTCAAACTGGAAGAGGGTAGAACTACCTTAAACAGTAAGAAGAAATTCTTTATTCTGAGGGTGCTGAGGCACTGGCACAGGTTGCCCAGAGAAGCTGTGGCAGCCCCATCCCTGGCAGTGTTTAAGGCCAGGTTAGATGGGGCTTGGAGCAACCTGTTCTGGAAGGTGCCCCTGCCTGTGGCAGGGGGTTGGAACTGGATGAGCTTTAAGGTCCCTTCCAACCCAAACAATTCTATCATTCTATGATAAAAATTACATTGGAGAGTTGTTTGAAATTGTGGGATAGGAGATCAGATCATGGGACAAACAGAAGAATTCAAGGAAGAGATCAGAAAAGATGCACCTGTGTTTGAAAAGGAAGAATTATAGAATCAGATGGGAAAGTCAGGAAACGAAGATGGTTGTGCTGAAAGTAGTCATTTGTTTCGGAAAGAAAGCTGCAAGATCTTATTTGGAAGGCTATATAGAACAACTATAACTTATTTGGAAGCTATAGCAACTTAAACATTTAATTTAAAATAGGCTGTCTTGCGTTACGTAGTCCATATGAGAAATCTGGAAAGCAAACTCCTAGAAAAACCACCAGCTGCTAGATACATTTGCAGACTTCAAACTGACATAAATATGAGAACACCCTGCAAAAGCTTAGTTTTTAAATTAGAGATGAAAGGAACCTATTAGCTTGCCCAGTGTATTCCCTTGCTGATTTTTCTTTTCCCTAGCATAACTTCTCCTGTGCTTTATCCTATCTGCTGTCAAATGTCTCTGGGGGAAAGACAATTTTCTTAAATCTTTTCTCTCATGAGAACTGGCTAATGCATTCATTTTTCAGCATTAAAATTGAACAATGTTTAAATGTTTTTATTAGCATAATTCTGACTTTTCTTTCTAGCTCGCAATCACAGAAGGAAAGTGCTGTACCAGACGCTGTAATGGAATATATTATATTTAAAAGTGTGATAGATCAGGGAAAGTGAATGGAAGAAGGTTTTCTGATGACTTTACCAGCTTCTGATCACCAGTATTTTGCATGCTTATTACCAAGCACATCATATTTAAACTGAAAAATGGGAAATTAATTCTGAATATAAATAGTTTATAAACACATCTTCAGGTTAACAATGCACATTGTGCAGATATTTCCTGTGTTTATCCTGATTCATGCAGCATAGGAGGAATGTGTCAAAGGCAGGTCAATTTATGTCATTTTTTCCCTTCTATTAATGTTGCCTGCTGTGCAACTAATGATTTAATTCACAGCAAAGGGAACTGTTTCCTGGCAAAAGAAATAACAAAGTAAAAAAATACTCAGCTTGACCAAATTCCTCCTTGATAAGTTCACTGGATCTAACAAGGATAAGGCAAGATAAATTTGATTCCTTTGGTGATGGCTGTTTTGACAAGACTGTTCCGATTGTGTTTTCCCATTGCAAAGGAAAAGCAATTTACTTAGATTAAATCACAACTGCAAGATTAAATTGAATTTTGTTGTCAAAGTATAGAATTTATTCTCTGAAACAATTCACTAAGTGATGGCACACAGTTTCATACTGTGATTGCAAATAGCTGTACAGTGATTGTAAAACTCTGCTGTTAGTTTTCAGATTCTGTTCAAGTCAAAATTTGTCAATTTAACATCTAAAATGACCAGTAGAAAGCTCTCTAGTGAAGTTGTTGCTCTCTTAAAGCTCAGGTGTTTGGCTTCTCAGAACAGTTTCTCTGGTATTAGCAGGACAAGTGTGAAAATGCCTTAAGGAGATGTGTTTCATCCCATAGCTACATGACTACCCCGTGTTCTTCACTGTGTAGTCAGCACCCTCACATAATGTTCCTCTTCCACTTTTCCTGTAGCTGGAATAATTGATTGACCCCCAAATAATGCTATTTGTTAATATCCCAAATGGAAAGAATTATGCTATGTACAGCACTTTTTTTCTACCTCTCTGTTCACATCCCCCAGTTCTTTTTACATCATATTCTTGTAGCACAGGGAGAGACACGGCGAGGATAATGCATAGAATAAAGTCATTCGTCATGCATTACATTTCCAATTACATGTTTAGGATATTTTTCTTAGCAGGTGGTAATAGTACCTTCATTTCTTACATTTTAATCAAGACTCCAGCCTTTTTCATGACATTTAGCAGTTTCACAAGTGTGTTTGAACAGTGTGAATTGTTTTCCTAAAAAGTAGTAATTGCAGTTGAATCCCCTATTTGACAGGGTAAGTATTACCTTCTGCAAGGGAGCTAGAGCTTTCTCTTAGCTACTTTGATAAAGCACTCAGCCTCTCTGTTCTGTGGGGGCTTAATGGCTTCCAGTGTTGACTCTCTGGCTGTGCACATCCATAACATATCTCATGTAAGAGAGATTCAGAAGGTGCTAGTTAAGGTCTTCTGTTATTCCAACCAGAAATCTGCATTATCTTCTCCACATCATGGTTACTCTGGTTTGTGATAAGCAGAATAAGCACCAGTACTTATTTATACATTCAGTCTGTAAAGATGGAATGTGAAAAGGAAATCTGAGAAAAGGAAGATCCTAATTAATTCTGTATTGATCAAAATCAGTGATTTGAATTTCGAACTCAAAATGTGTTTTACAGTGTGCAGTGCTGTCCAGCTTAACAGGTACTGGCTTCAGGAGTCGCTAAGGATAACCCATTGCATAGCATTTTGCAAAATCAATCCACCACAATCTTCATAGTAGTAAAGAAGTCTTAGAACTGAAAGCAAAGGACACAGATGTTTAGCTCCAAAGCTCCAGGTTTTGAACTTTTTTACCTGATTCTCTGTAATGTCAGTGGTACCCATGGTTGTGGATATATATATATGACTTGTTGCGGCCTTCCTTTCTGGGTTACCCAACAGATGATTTTATCTGAGCAACCATATAACACTCTCTGTGTGTCTTACTTATGACACCTTCAAGCTGGTTCCATGCAGGAGAAAACAATATTCCATCAATGTTCTTTCTGTGCCTTGGAAGCAATGAAGTAGTTGAAGTATGATAATAGAACTTTGAACAAAATGGCAAGTAATTTACAATGTGTTTTCGTATATGAGTTCTGTGAATTTCCTTGCAATGAGATTGCCACTTGGAAAGCACACTGGAGATATTTGTTACAGCTACACTGCAGCAAATGTCAAGATAGTGTATGTAGAACTTTCTCAGTCATTTTTGACTTGACTTGAAAGCGTTCCACAGAATTTCTAAAGGTTTGGCTGAGCCACTGACTGTTGGCAGTAGCAATATGAAAGTAGACAGAGTAATGTACTGCATATTTGATTTAATAAAAGCAGTCAATTTAGCTTCTGTTCCTCTCCACTAGTAAAAACATGTGTCCAGTCCAAGGATAATAAATAATTTGAAACTATCTTTTATCTTTAGAGAATAAGGACCAAATTTATTGCCTGTGATTTCCTCACCGAGTGGTTATACAAGTAAGTTAATCATGGCTTTTACTATTAATTATGCTTGATGAATCAAAGGCATTAATTTGCCAATCGAATAGTTGAAATCTAAATTAATGAGTTGTTTTCTTCTCTTTTCTTTCTTTCTTTTTTTTTTTTTTTAATCTTTATCAGCAATAACCCAAAGAGGAAAGATGAGTCATTCACAGAATTCTTTTCCATTCCTTTTGTTAAGGACTGGCTAAAGGACCAGTAAGTTATCACAATACTCAGAGTAACCTTTCTCCTTTTATTCTTTTTCCCCTGGTAGTTCAAAAAAGTAATAGAGCTTTGATGTTACAGTTGTGCCCTCTAATTGCCCCTTTACTGTGTGAAACAAAGAAATATGTGATACTTTCTAACTTGGTAGTGTATTAGTTACAAGGTGTTTTGTATCAGAATTGTTCACAGATAAATTAGCTTAAAATTCCTAAATATTTTAACTGTAGATTGGATAGCATTTGAATAGTCTGGTAGTATTATGAATATCTTTGTACTAAGGAACAAAGCTGTGTTTTCAATGCTGCTTCCTACTATGGAAGTCTTTGAGGATATGCAGTCTAGAAATTCTTCCTCTAACTGTAAGCAGCTGTTTTAAAAATACCTGCAGCAATCCTTGGTGTCAGGGTACGTTTCTGCAGACATTTATGACTCTGCATCTGAGAAATGAACTTGTTTTGACAGCCTCAATCAATATTCTTCATTATTCCTGTGGAATCAAACTACACAGTAGTTTTGAAAGAAATGTCACTGTCTTTGAGACTGCATTTTGTTTTAAAATGGAATTGTTGTATCAGAAGTAAAGTAATAGTCCACAGTGAGAGGATAAGAAAACTACAGAGGCCAGATTTAAAGGAAATTTTGTGGTTTGGAAACTGATTATGAACTGTGGTGAGGTTGTCATACTCATTTCTTAAGCATACTGAAGAACCACCAGTAAGGCAGTTTTGATACCACTGAATTGAATTAATATTTGTACCTAAGATAAATCAAAGATAGCAGTTTTATAAGCATTTCTTTTGGAAGTAAAGCTGACCAAAATCTCTCCTTGTTCTCCGCTGTTCTTCACCCCAACCTGCTTGTAGGCAACCTAATCTGTGTGGTTGGATGCTTGGTTATTCTGATCAGGGGCCTACTCTGAGTTAGAAATCTCTCTGCCAAAACATGTGAGGAGGTTTTGTGTAGCTATTTGAAATATAGATAATTTCTCCACTCTGGTTCACCTGGGAGCATGACAAACCTTTGTATTGGCACAATGAAGGATTAAAATGAAGGGCTCAAGGCAAGGTGAAGAGAACAAATGGGCTGCTAAAATATAGAGGTGGTGGAAGGAATTGCTTAAGTCAGCTTTGCCAACAAGAGAAATACACTGTGGAATCACAGCCTGAATGACTCATAGCTTCTGTTAGTACTTGTGCTCCTAAATAACGTAGTGACAGCTCCACAAGGACACTGAAGTGTCAAAGTCCTGCTTAAATTGATACACACTTGATCTCAAATCCTCTAAACAAATAGACCTTTAAAAATAACAGTTAAAATTATTAAAACCTAACTTTTTATGCAAATACCTTAAAATTACAGATTTCTTAACAAATATTGCTTATAAAGTAAGCAATTAGAGCATATGAAAGCTTGCAATACTAAATAACAATAAAAATGGAGAATTCATCATTATGTCCTCCTGGATAGGTCATAAATAGTTCATTATTGTATCTTCCCAAGTATCACATTTAAAATGCAATTAATTTTATGCTTTTTTATTGTAATTTCCATTTTTATTTGTAAAAGAGTTTGCTTTTTTTAACAGGATTTATGAATATGTAAGAGACAATCTGCTAAAGTGTGCTGGTCAAGTTTTGATGGGAAACAGCCTTATTCCAACTGTTTAGATGGTACAATTAAGAAAAAGAAGTAAAAAGCATTGCTGCAATTTTAGGGGGTAAATTCTTATGTTGCTTTTTCAGTTACTTGTCTAAATTTGGAAAGCATTCTGTGAAGTCTGTTAAATAGGAATACATTTCTAGGCTGTGTTAAAATAGGGTGTATCAGAGCAAAGTGGTCTTCATGCTTGAAAAAAAAGGAAAGAAAACAAAACCATAAAAACTCCAGAGAAATAATTTTTTGTTCTATCAGAGATGCAGCTTTTTTTTTTTTTAATATATTCCATACTTGAGTATGACTTTTTTTGGCTCTCCTCCAGTGCCTCCAGTTTTTTCTTTGAAGCTCAGTTCTTCTTTTTTAAAGAATAATCAAAGCCACAGTCTTATGACCCCCACTCTCTGTATTCTGTGTTTCTAAATGAGATCTTGCAGCCTACTTTTCCTTTATAAGGACCCAAATGCTGTATTGGTTTCCAGAATTTGAAATGCAAACATGGCACCTTCAGAAGCTGGGTACTGTAGGTGAAGGAGCTTGTAAAATTTGGATTTCCTTCCAGCTTTAGTATTTATAGTAATTGCTGTGCCATCAGTAAATAAAAGCCTCAGTAGAGTTAACCTTGTTTCTACTGGGATCTGTGAGCTACCAGCAGTACTGACAAAATTTTATATCCCTTGGGAATTCTTGATTCATGAAGCAGATTTCAAAAGCACTGGAAGGAGCAGCCTCAACACTGACTGGTAATCTACATTTCACATCCAGGAGAACACATTCCTCTTGTCTAAAAGGGCAGCTGGACCTTTCAGAGGACAAGAAACTGGAGTTTTAACAAGAAACTAACAAAAGTTTTTTTTGGGAACTGGCTGAGGTACATACTGGTGTCCCTATTCCTACATTGAAGCCTGCTGATAACAGCCAAGCAAAGTAAATGGAATTAGAGCCTTGAATGTTTTGTACTTCTATAAATATGCTAATGAGCAACACAGTTGCCTTTTGTCAGCATTTTCCAGTGGTGTTTCTGGTTGAATAGCGGTGAAGCTCAGCACAAGTAACCAAGCTCTATGTACTGAACCAGGAACTGGGAAAGAGTGACCTGTGTTTATGCCCTGATTCCCCTTAAATTTTACTTTTCTGGCATAGTTAGACTGAGTCTTTGTTCTGAGTATCACAGGAGTATCACTATCCAACTTTCTTTAGCGTATTAATGAAAGAAATATGAAGAAAACAATAAAAATAGTTCCACTGCTCTGAAAGAGAGTGATAGCATAAAAGTCTACTGTCATGTGAATTTACTAATATGGCAGAATTATTCAAGCTCACCTTCAAACCTTTACAGTCAGTGAAAGAGAAGGGTGTACGGATCTGTGTTAGGAATAAGTATAAGTATTTTCCTAGCTGTTGAAGATCACTTTTTGAACGCATATTTAACAGGGTTACAGGAACTGAAGGTGTGCTTTATAAATAAACATTCATACACCAAAATTGTTTAGCTGTATTTTCTCATTTTCTGTATAGAGGTATTCACTTGATATTCAGTTCCGAAGGACACATTTCCTGGTTTATTCTATGTCTGCTAAAACAAATGTACAGATACAGAGAAAATAAAATTATCATGGCTTTAATGAAGTGGACAGCTATAATAAATATATATATATGTATATATAAAGTTATTAATCAATCTCACATAGTGGCTTTTTGCCAAATATCTGTATATTCACATATATACATTGATCCCCCTCCCATTTTAATTAGGGAAGTCTGCTGGTCTCAGCTGCCTTTACAGTTGACTTCATTGTCAGTTCTCAGATGGCCAATAGGGGTAATTTTGCATGGATGACTGCTTGCTTTCTTTCCATAATGTGCTCAGTTTTTACAGGCTTTGCTTTCTGCACACTGCTATATTTCACTAGTTTGTCTCTAAACCAACCATGTTCAGAGTATATTTGATTCACATTATATTTTTTCTTTCATTGTCTTCAATAATTTGAGCTTTAATTTCCTTTTTTCTTTTTTTTTCTTTGGGGGGATGGTATGCAGCACATTTAGTTGTAATAACAGAAAAATCCAACAAATATGTCTGTATGGATGTTAGTCTATGTGGATCTAAGAAGTATCGCTATTACAGCTGTACTGCAGGATTTGAGTTAATGAAGGAGAAATTTTTGACTTAAAACCCTACCCTACAACTGTGTGTTGGAAAATTGCATGAAGTTGTTGTATAAAATATTTATATTGTGTAATGGTTTTATGTGGTTGAGGTTCTGCGGCTCAAATCCTGAGGCAGTGATGAAACTTGCCTTAATTTATGTAAAGATTGTCCAAATAGCAATGAAAAAATTGAAAATGTATTAGTGGCTTGTGCCATCTTCTTAATGTTGCTGTTAGAGCATTAAGTGGAGGTTATTCCTTCTGCTGTTAGCTTTTCATGTTTACAGGATACAAGGTCTGATCTAAAGTACACAAACATAGATGGAAATTTGCCCGTTAACATGAGTGGACTTTGGAATAGTTCCATGTTTGATTTCCTTCAGTCCAAGACCACAAACACTCCTACAGACTATATCAATACTGGTACTCCAAAAGAGAAAATTAAGGCAACACACTGTGACTTGCAAAATATGTAGCATTATGCAAGGAGGGCTGAGTTTTATCATTAAAATGGGTAAGTTCTCCCAAAGTAAAAGGCATATTGAGAGGCAAGAAAGCTACTATAATTTTCAGACAGAAATGAAGACAGAAGATTCTTGCTCTGCCACTGTCTTGGCATTTTCTCACTACTAAGACTTCTTGCTGTGCTTCCTCTAATTCCTCTCACATTCTTGTTATCGTTCACTGTTCTGCCTCATTCCCCTGTCTGTTATATGACTCTGCCTCCCCAGTTAGCAGCTTTCTCATGTTAATTCCGCACTATCTTTTCTTTTTACCACGTCTCCATTATGAAAAGGTAAATAAGTGTTTTAGAGGTTTGTATGTGTTAACAGCTGTATGCATGTTATCACTATGACCACTTTGATGATACTTCTGAGTGTAATTTTACGGTTTTGTTATACTGTAATATTTTGAATCTTCAGGGGGAGGGGGAAGATTTGTGGATTTTGTTTGCTGGTGTGGGTTTGGTGTTTTTTTGTTAAGAATTGTGGTTGAGACATAAATGAAACAGGAAATTTGATTGTTCATAACATACAGCCTTTGTATGTGAGGATACTCAAAGTACAGAAGCGTTTTCAAAAGACCAGCAAAGCAGTTTAGGATGCAGAGAATGGAGGGGGCAAAAGGGGTCAAAGTGCATTTTTTTTAATTCTTCATTTAGCTATTGACAATATCAAGGAGCTTTTATTTGGAGGTGATAGAGAAGAGTTCAGGCAGGTAGCAGGAGTCACACTTCAAAATATCTGCTCCTTTGCACTTCCTTTCTAGAAGGTTAATTTTGGTTATTTTTACAGTGCTTCAAAAATGTACCCTTCATGTAATGCACAAAATTGTTTTCTTATATATTGTAAGGTATGTTTTTCTCCAAATACTTTTCTGTTATTCTAGTGCATTTAGAATACTGCAGAAGAATCATAGAATCATAGAATAGTTAGGGTTGGAAAGGACCGTAAGATCATCAAGTTCCAACCCCCCCGCCATGGGCAGGGACACCTCGCTCAAAACCATATTACCCAAGGCCTCGTCCAACCTGGCCTTGAACACTGCCAGGGATGGAGCATTCACAACCTCCCTGGGTAACCTATTCCAGTGCCTCACCACCCTCACAGGAAAGAATTTCCTCCTTATATCCAATCTAATCTTCCCCTGTTTAAGTTTTAACCCATAACCCCTTGTCCTATCACTACAGTCCCTAATGAAGAGTCCCTCCCCAGCATCCCTATAGGCCCCCTTCAGATACTGGAAGGCTGCTATGAGGTCTCCACGCAGCCTTCTCTTCTCCAGGCTGAACAGCCCCAACTTTCTCAGCCTATCTTCATACGGGAGGTGCTCCAGTCCCCTGATCATCCTTGTGGCCCTCCTCTGGACTTGTTCCAACAGTTCCATGTCCTTTTTATGTTGAGGACACCAGAACTGCACACAGTACTACAAGCGAGGTCTCACAAGAGCAGAATAAAGGGACAGGATCACCTTCTTTGACCTGCTGGTCATGCTCCTTTTGATGCAGCCCAGGATACGGTTGGCTTTCTGGGCTGCAAGCGCACACTGAAGCCAGCTCATGTTCATTTTCTCATTGACCAGCACCCCCAAGTCCTTCTCCGCAGGGCTGCTCTGAATCTCTTCTCTGCCCAGCCTGTAGCTGTGCCTGGGATTGCTCCGACCCAGGTGTAGGACCTTGCACTTGGCATGGTTAAACTTCATGAGGTTGGCATCAGCCCACCTCACAAGCGTGTCAAGGTCCCTCTGGATGGCATTCCTTCCCTCCAGTGTATCAACCGAACCACACAGCTTGGTGTCATTGGCAAACTTGCTGAGGGCGCACTCAATCCCACTGTCCATGTCAGCGACGAAGATGTTGAACAAGACCGGTCCCAACACCGATCCCTGAGGGACACCGCTCGTTACTGGTCTCCAGCTGGACATTGAGCCATTGACCACAACTCTTTGTGTGCGGCCATCCAGCCAGTTCTTTATCCACCGAGTGGTCCATCAATCAAATTGATGTCTCTCCAGTTTAGAGACAAGGATGTCGTGTGGGAGAGTGTTGAACACTTTACACAAGTCCAGGTAGATGACATCAACTGCTCTACCCCTGTCCATCAGTTCTGTAGCCCCGTCATAGAAGGCCACCAAATTGGCCAGGCAGGATTTCCCCTTAGTGAAGCCATGCTGGCTGTCACCAAGCACCTTGTTGTTTTTCATGTGCCTTAGCATGCCTTCCAGGAGAATCTGCTCCAAGATTTTGCCAGGCACAGAGGTGAGACTGACTGGTCTCTAATTCCCTGGGTCATCCATGTTCTTTTTGAAAATGGGGGTTATATTTCCCTTTTCCCAGTCATTGGAAACTTCACCTGACTGCCATGATTTTTCAAATATGATGGCCAGCGGCTTAGCAACTTCATTCACCAGCTCCTTCAGGACCCACGGATGGATTTCATCAGGACCCATGGACTTGTGCACGCTCAGATTTTTAAGATGGTCTCGAACCAGTTCCTCTCCTACAGTGGGCCCAAGGTCTTCATTCTCACAGTCCCTGCATCTGCCTTCCAAGACTTGAGTGGTGTGGTCAGAGCCTTTGCCAGTGAAGACCGAGGTAAAAAAGTCATTCAGAACCTCAGCCTTCTCCAAATCCTGTGTAGCTAGTTCACCTGAGAGCTTCCTGAGGGGGCCTACATTGTCCTTAGTCTGTTTTTTAACAGAAATTTCTTTCTGACTGTTGAATAGTTGTATTACTTCTTAAAATGTTACAGAGGAAAGTCTCAGTTTGCACCGAGTTTTATCTGAGAAAATGTTCCGGGTGTATTTGTTAGGTGTCTGGGGGAATATTTCCTGTAAAGCTGTGAAGCTCCTACAGTGACAGTGTAATACGTGATTAACATGTCTAATTGGTTTCAAACAGGTCTGATAAATCAGTACTTCAGTGTCTGATTGCTTATGAACAATGTTTTTCCTGCTTTTTGGGTGAATGATCTTAATAGCGTCTGTAGGCAGAGATTTTGAAACATGCATTTTCAATCAAAACAATGCTTTTTCATTGTTGTGCATATTTACAACTCTGGATTAGGCATTGTAAGAGCAAGTCTTAATGAAGTCAGGTGCTGCTATAGTATTTCTAGATTCTCTGGCAGAAAATATGAAAGAAAACAACTTTGAAAAATTTCCAGAACTTTTTTGGTTGTTCAGATCAGGATGTGAATTATTGGAATACTTTCAAACCACAGACTTTATCAGAGGAGTTACACAGATCACCATGTCATTTATTTGCGTCTCCTATGTTTATCCCTGTTCTTTGGTCAGTTCTTGTGTCTTTTAGATTATGAGTTTTGCAGTGACTCTGTCATTGCCTGTGTTCACACATGATATAAATACTCAAGAACAATAACCATCACAGTCAAATTAAAGGTGAAGCGGTTGTTGCTGTTTAATATGGCAGTAGCTGTCGTATTGAAACATAGAGGCCTCCAGAAGGCCTGATCCTTGTGATTCAGTTTGCTTCACTATTTCTAGAGACAAGTTTTCTGAAAACAGAGAGAAACCCTGATCATTCATGGGCTGTGCCTGGATATCCCACTGTCACTCACACACCTTCCGTCCCAGGCACTGATGCTTTCTGTAGCTGGCACAGTGGTCCTGCAGCAGCTTGCTGTGAGGCTGGTGGTTACATTTGGTGGTTATCTGTTACTGTGAGGGAATAGATTTGAATAAAATGAGCAATTATGAAATCCTGAATTATAAATAGTGAAAATTTTGCTCAATTAATTTTTTTCTTGTATTTCCTTTTCAAGATAAAAATCAGACCTATCTGTCAGAGACACACTGGGAATTTAATGACAATTGGGTGTTCTGGACATTACTGTGTAAAATCAGTGACTGTATAAAGTGCTCATCAGCATGGCTATGAACCCCAAGAGGTTAACTTCTCTATTTTGGTGACAAGATAATGGAGGGTCTTTCCCCCCCTCCCTTTTTGAGAATTCACTGAGAAACCCAGCTGCTGCCCATGAGGAAATCAGATATACATCTTCAATAAGAAACCTTTTCAATACCTCATACATTTATTTAATCCAAGTCTTTTGTCTATCTTTTGGGTGCCACATTCCACCTGCATAGTGTAACATAATTAGTAAGTATCTTGCATAGTCAGGATTTGGGCAAGTTTGTTCATAAAGCAAGAAACAACTTTCCTCTGTTTCGTGTCTGCTTTATTCAGAGTTGGTAAAATACAGTAGTTAGGAAAAATCATTTTACTGATGCTCTTTTACATCATTTAACTTACATTAAACAATGTAGCTGATATATATATATCTCTCAAAATAGGTATCAACATGTTTAATGCATGGGCTTGCATAATCAAAGACTAAACAGGCAGAATATAGTTAGTGTCAGTTTTAATCTTCTTGGAGGCATACAGCTGTCTTCTGCCACAAATGATATATTCCCTTTTTTCCTAGTTCACTGCTGAGGGGTGATTGCCTCTGCTCAGATTCTATTTTTATTTGACCTGAAGCCAATTGCGTATATTCTCTCAGACAAAACTGGACCTGGTATGACTTCTCTTCTTTAAAGCTGCCCTGTTGAAATGATTGATGTCATACTGAAAACTAAGTCCTGTTCTTGCCTGATTTTTATATGAGTTTCTCAAATTTAGTGTTGGATTATAAACTAGACATTTTTCTAATTTGAAAATGAAAGCAAATGAATGCTAGAGTCAGCCTTTCAGGCTAAGAGACTTCTCAGCTTGTTCTTTGGAGATGTGCTCATTCACAGAGAAAGTTCAATGTCTTTGATATAACTGCTGTAAAATATGTAGGTCTTTCTGTGACTTTCCTGCTCAAAGTTTTGGTTTTCAAAAAAGATCAAAAATAGAATAGAGGCTGAAAAGCCTATCAGGTAAACCAGCACAGCCCAACTTTGTTTTTGTCTGATCATAGGAAGCCGCTAGCTTTGCTTGTCCAGCACTTCTGATTCCCTTGAGCAGTAGAAATGCTAATTAATGTTCACAGGGCTAAACCATTGAGCTTAATAGAGAGACTTCTTTTTATTTTTGCCTTACTTCTACTCTTCCAAAAAGACCAAGGTTTTCTTTCACGTTAAAATAAATGTAGGCCAAAACCCAGCTGACATGATGATACCAATTTAGCTGAGTACACAGACTAAAATGGTGCAGTCAGTGTAGCATTAGATAATAGTTAAGATTGTGCTCTAAGTTGAAATGCTCCTTCACTGAAGACAAGCTCTAAGAGCAAGATGTCAGAGACCACAGGAAGCTTACCAGGGTAGAGACTAATATGAATGAAATTAAGTGAAGGGAAAATGTAAGCTGTCAAGCCTCCTAGCTTGAGCTGTAATATAAGAAAAAAAATATAATAAAGAAATGGCAGAAGAAATGTTTTAGCCAGAAAATGTAAGACTGCATAAATAGCTTGCTAAATGGTGGTCATTACAGTATATCTTTAGGTATATATTTTATAGTATAAATATGGTAAATAACATTTCTGCATTAGTTGCATGTGTCTATAAGATGATTGCTGCATCCAGATTCATAAGTTTGTGTTCAGTGTGTTTCCCATACAAGGAAGAGTGGCTCGTAGCAGCCCTTCTAATCCTTTGCTAAATCTAGTGTTCATAACAGGTATTTTCATGAGTTGCAACATTATAGCCCTATAGTTCATTAGCTTAAAATTACATTTATTATGAAAGAAACTTCATCAGTTAGTTTTATCTTGTCCTTTCCAATGGATGCTTTCTGATCATTGTGTATGAGAAAAAAATCAGCATCCATGGAACGTGGCTTTTGGGAAGCAGGATCTGTTACAGTGATTTGAGGTTTTGTTAGTGATGGCTGAATTGTAATTATAGTTTAGAATGTTTCCCATTAAAATTGGTAGTGACAGAATCAGCAAACATGTTACCCAATTACTGTAAATTTTGACTGAAAATTCTTGACTTCACATATGTATTGCTTTCTCTTATCACCAAATAATGTGTATATTCAAAGTAAAATTTCAGTGTTTTAAGAACTCGTTTAGACATTTGTAAACATGGACCCATGCTTATGCAGTTATGATAATAATTACATTTTGAGTGCATTGTAATTTTTAGTGAAATCATACTGTAAATTAATGTACTAAAATGTATTTACATTCTGTGTATTTAATAATTGTTATAAGCATTTATGTCATCAGGCTGTTCATTGTTTGCACGCACACTAAAACCTCCTCTGCTTTTGAAATAAATGGCACGTTTACTTCTCTTGCCCATCTCCCGCTGCCACATCAGACTTTACTGTAATAGCTGGAACTTGAAATCCATGTAGAAGAATAAGAAAGATTACGTCTCTTGATGTGCTATTTATGTATTATTATTTTTTAAAAGAAATGGTTGTAGTAGACATAACATAGAATGTATTTTTAAAGGAGATATTCTTTGCACATTTTATCTTTGGAGCAATAAGCAATTGTGTCTTTCAAGCTCCTGAATAACCTTTCTTCTTTTTTTTTTCGTCAAATATGCTGTTAGGGAAGAAAGTATTTTATATTTATAGGCTGTCCAAGTACAAAACATGTATTTATTTTTTTTTAAGTCCTAGACGACCAATTCCTCTCTCTCTCCTTCTATCAGAAGAAGAAGCAAGCATAATAATTCAGTCCTTCTGGAGAGGTTATCGGGTAAGAGTAATCTATAATTATTTTGCTTGATGTTGAAAACTGTAGAACTGTGAAGGCCCCAGGGAAAATCCTTACATAAATTTTAAGTAGGGGATACTATAAATAGCTGCTGAGACCCCCCATGGTTCATTGGCTTTGTATGTTGCTTTGCCTTATGCCTAGTGACTACAGTTTTTTCACAGGCATTTTTGCTGATGCAGTCTCACTGTTTTCCTCAACAAAAGAAAATGCACAGAAATTTGGTTTTCAAAAATACAATTAACCGTGATCAACTTTTTTTTTTTTTTTTTTTTTTTTAAATCTTTGACTGGTTGCTAAAGGATGAAGTGTTAACTTTGCTTCATGCAGGGATATGTGAGTGAGTGAGTACGTGAGAAGATGCACAAAGGAGGACTGGTGGGGTCTGTTAAGAAATAAAAGCATACAGAAACAAACGATAAAAAAATTGAGACCAATAATGAGACAGGATATGTAGGAGAGGCATGAACTTTTATTCAAGGAAAGGGAAAATAAAGTGGTACTAGTAGTATAACACTAACAAGATCCTTATTTGAGGGGAAAAGCAAGAGGCATAAAATAAATGCAAAGAAAATGGGCTAATGCTGTTCTTGTGGAGGGTAACAGCCATGCTAACCCCAGGGTACAAAATAAATTACTTTGAAAATCCTGAACAGATTTTATCAAATACTTCTTTGAAAGGCTCTAACACTTTCAGGCCTTGGAAAGAAATTGACTTGAAATTCAGGTGACACTGGTGACAAAGAAATGTCTTTTGACTGCCTTTATCAAACTTTATGCTTGTAAATAGCCTTCAGTTATAGCAGGAATTTCATTGTGACAGACAGTGAGACACACCTCTGTCTGTATGTTAGGTATTCTTTAAGTAACAGTCACTATAAAACACTGCTAAGTTTATCTTTACTATTTTTAACAAGCATGAATATATGAGTGGATACATAATATGCCATGAAACCAAAGATGATGACATACCTTGAAATGATCTTCTTGACTGGAAGATTTGTGTGATGCTTTCTGCTTTTTCATTTTCCTTTATTTTTCTTATTTTAAACCAGAGATGGCATTGACACTAACATTAATTAGCACTGACAGCCTCACTGCAGGCATCCTTACAGTGGTGTATTGCAAAGGCAGCCATTATGCAGTAATAGTTATGTTTGCTGAACAGTGCAAGGTTGCTCAGATACTCTGTGCTTCTACCAAAGCTTCTGAAGGACACTATCCTTCCTTGTTATATATATTAACGTCAACATTTTCACAGTACTATTTATCATTCTAAACGAGTTCCCAGAAATGAGAGAGAAACTGTACAATAAAAAGGAGGAGACATAAAAAATAATTCAGGCTATAAAATTCGCTGTTAAATGGTTTAGCTAATTAGAGATGACAGAACTTGGTGTTTTAAAAATTTAAATTGAAATTAAAATCAGGACTATAAAACAAAAATCATTAGTAACAACGTACTACATAGGGCCATGTGTTATGCCTGAGCTTGTAAATTAAGAGAACACAAAGCTTAAATAGCATTTCAACACATTAATGTTAAAGTATATTATGAAAATTCACCAAAGAATTCAAATATTTTGCTTTTAAAATAAATAGCTCTGTCAGATAACAGGGATTTATTGCGGCAATAACTGAACACTTACAAGTATGCCCTTTTGCATTCTAAGGATATTATTGTGTCAGTATTTTAAGCTCTTTTTCTGAACTTTTTCATTAAACCTTATTTTATAATTTAGAGAATTTGGAACTTTTAAACACTATTATCAAAATAAAAACTTACACATTGTAATAATATTGAATAATCAAACACAAGCACACATACATTTTTTTTACATGGCACTGTGATAAAGGAACAGTGTATTGTGCTTCATTATTGGTCTTCTCCAGACCAATCATCAGTGTTTCAGGACAAAATACAGGTCTTACATAGCTGCAGTCGGAAATGGGCACTTAAGTTGTTCAAAAATATTATATTTAGACACAGGGGTAGTAAAATCTCTATCTTTCTGCCTCTTCTGCTACTGACAGTTGCATGTTCCATAAGCATTGCTTTAACCCTTTCCTGTGCAGATAAACTGACTCCATGCTATAGGAAATTATTGGTTTTATAAAGACATGAATTGCAGTATAACAGAAAAAAAAAAGTGTCTTGCAAGCCTAAAGAAACTATCCTGGGTTGGGGATTGTATTTTATTTTTGAAAATAGTATCTGATGTGTTTAATAGAAAATGGTTTTGCGAGAACTTTGTATAACTTTTATAGAAGATAATAGAGAACTGTACTAGTATAATGGGGTATTATTAGAGGACTCAGAGGTATCTGATGTCAAGTCACTGAGCAGAAATCTTGCTTGGCGTTACTGATCATGTAACCTTTCTGCTCTGCCAGTGCACTGTCTGAAACATAGCAAGTTATCTTCTAAGTGGATTAAAAATTGCTGTGGGAGTTCAGCTACTCTCTATTGCATTCCCAGCTGCACCACAAAGGAGAAATTCTGGGTGGAAATAATATATCTGAGGATAAATAATTTATATTGTTTTCTTTTATTTCTTTTTATAACTAGTGGAAAACCATATCCTGCTCTTTTGCTCTGTAGGTATCTTGGGAAAGTGGAAGAAAAGTAAAGTGTAATGGAGTGGGGTAGGAGAGTTCAAGTCACAGAGCAAACCCATTACCTTACCATGTAAGAATAAAATAAATACAAGAAAATTTCTAGAAAACTAAGTAGTCAGTTTCCCAAGAACAAGAATGTGTTCAGGAGACCCTAAGCTTATTGCTGCTTGTTTCTACCACGTTGTTCAACTCCAGACTGAATTATTAGGGCATTAAGTCCTAAAACATAATGACATTTTACTTATATAACATTTAGAAAAAAAAGCCACCAGAAACGGCTTTTTCAATAATTCTATTATAATTTGAATATGAGTTTAAAAGAATAATCACTAACCAATGTCTAAGCTAATTTTAGCATGTCCCTTTCCCACCATTTTCAGAAGGACAGTATCTATTGTGGATTTTAGCTCCAGCACAGAGGTAGTAACTGTGTGAATACTGATGTAGACAGCAGGCAACATACTGCTAATTAATCAAATCCTGCTTAGAACGAGTTTAAGTAGCAGAGTGGTAAAAGCTGCTGATGTAAAGCTTGCTCTGTCTTACATTAGTAGGATCTACCCTAGTACAAAAGCAATAATAGAAGAATTCAACTTAAATCTTAAATGGAGTCAAGGCCTGTGAGTATTGTCATTTTATGTAGAAGCAGAATTATGCCCTTCATAGAGTGATTGACTGACAAAGAATAGATATCATGTAATGCATTCCAATTACTTTAAATAACAGATTAATGGCTCTCCTGTTTGTGAAAATTGTATAGCTGGGCTTGTCAGTAAGCCTATTTGCAGCTGATAGCAGGTGTGAATCAGTTTGCTGGAATAAATTTCCTGCTGTATGACCTTTCATGCTCCTTCGCTCCTCTATTATGTTGGTCAGTGGGATGGTGTTACAGTGTTGTGGTTTTCTAAAGGCACAAATACTCTTTAGCATAATGCTTTAAATTTTAATTAACTCAAAGAATAAAGTACCTCACTGCAATCACATTCTCAGGAGTCCTTTGTAATCAATATGATCCCCTAATTGGCATATTTATGTCTTCAATAGGGTTTGTCAGTTTGCGGGCTTTATTTCTGTGCCAGTTGAAAATTATAAACCTCTGGGACTGTGCTTTTCTATCAGGCCCAGAAAAAAAAGGATGAATGTCATGTATTTGCCCAGTCACAGCCCCATAGAAAAAATTGTTTGATCCTCTTGGGTAGCATGAATGTATATGATTTTAGTAGCATCTTTTGTTTTCCCTTTCACAGGTCCGCTGTGACAGTGAAGTACAAGAGCTACGTCAGTGGCAAAAGAAGTTGAGAGAGGAAAAAAACATTGTTAAGATAGTGAAAGAATTCTGGACTATTCAGGAAGCCAAAGGTAAGTGAATTGTGTATTTATTTATTTTTTTTATGCTGTGTTGATTTTTTTTTAAGGTGCCTTATAAAATAGGACACACAGAAGAGAAGATAATGTCTAGTGGAAATGGCTGGCTGTTTCCATACTACTTATTCTGAGTTAGTTGCCTGCATGGCTGAAAGTAGCAATGAAAATGCAGTACAGGTCCAAAACTCAGTGATTTCAGAGGACTATGACAGCGTGCTGGCACACTATTTTGTAGGGCAGGATCAGACCTGTACCAGCTACACAACATGTAAATGCTGATTTTTACCAGATGGGTTACAGTACGGTTTTTCTGAACTGTGGGATTTCAATCTAGTAAATGTTCTACTGGCATTTTCCTGTAGTTGCTTTATAGCAGAAGTTAGCCCGTACAGTTCTAAGAAAAGAAAGCAAACCCAAACAACCCAATATAATTGCCAAGGGAAATGAGGACAGATTGGTTTAAGAATCAGCAGCGTAGTATGTTCTCGTTCACCCTGATCGTGGACAAGGCTTTACTCGCAGGGCCAGATTTATCATTCACTTACTCAGGCACAGAGGTGTAGTTATGATTATCTGCACACCCTCTTTGCTGCTGCAGGAGGATTCACTAGCTCCTCAGCCACTCTACTTTTTATCAGCCTCTGTGGACTAGACTGTGACATGATGCATGTAGGGATGTCAACTTTACACAAATAGATGGAGGTGGGAAGAGGTTATTCAGCTGTACTGTTCATGTGTTGAAGAGAGGGAAAATTATGTTGTACCAGTCACCACTGTGAGGTCCTTCAGTCTGATGGGACTGTTGCAGATGTGTGCTCAGATGGTCAACCTTTGCCATGAACTACATACGAGCATTCGGAGTACAGTTTCACAGAGTCAAGTGGATCAAACTGAGAGCTGACAAAAGGGTTGATCCCACTCTGTAGCTCTTGCATCAGTTTTAGTGTTTGTGTACCTGCACCATGGGTTTGGATCACTGAGGATTTTGGTATGGAGCAGGTTAATTTTCCACAGTGCTGTTGCCACGTAATTGCTGTATCTAACATAAAGAAGAAAGTGAACTGGGGAGAGAGCATCACAGTTGCTTCCAGCAGCCCACAGCTTGGTTAAATTGAGCAGAATATGAGAAGGTATTCTTGTGTATTTGTTCCTGTCTGAGGAAGATCCAATCTCCAGGTGACTAGCAGGAGTTGATTATACCGTTGATTTTTTAAAAGAATAAATAAGTAGATCTAGTATTGAAGATCTGAAAACAGTGGATTCAGATTTACTATGATAAAAATAATGTCATTATAGATTTGAAAAATACAAACCAAACTCTTCTCTTTGTAATATGTGTTTAATTCCGTCAGTATTAATGGTTGAAAAAAGCATTCCTGAGGGGGATGATAGAAGTTGACCTTACGGGCTTCATAATGAATTTTAAATGATGTCAAAATGTTGCAGCTAAGAAAAGGAGGTGGAGTGGACTGTGTCAATTGGCAGTTGAATTGATTAAAAAACCCTCCTGTCCCTGAACAAATTTAATCTTTACATACATTCTATTTATAAAATGTATATTGTGTTGGAAAGTAATGTAGTGATAAGATTTCCTTTGCCGCCTTTGCCAGTTGTTTTAAAAGGAAAAACAAATTTCCTTTTAATCACTCTCATAGAGCTTTGCTGTCATCAGATCAATTACTTTAGGACTGTAGGACACACAGATGTTTTACCACTTCAAAGAAACTTGTAAAATTGCCCTTTTTCCATTTTTTTTTCTTAATCCAGTAGAGTTTATATTCCTTATATCACATTAGCTTTCAGTGTTACCACATTGTTTCTGTAATTCTTTAACTGCGCTCTGCTAAGTAAATTTAAGAGTATCCATACATAAAATAGCTTTGGGGCCCAGACAGATGGCTCTTTGGAAACAGCTGTACTAGTTTGAGAAGTTACTGTCCAGAGGTTTTCATTATCAATCTCAGCTGTGATGCCACAATTAATTTTGTTAGTGCTCCAGCTGCTCCTGTTTCTGCTATTATTATTCTGCTCTTTATTAATGTTGTTAAACCCCATTTCGTGGTAAAGTCAGCAAGGTTAGCTTAAACTGCTTTCACCAGTGGCTTCATCTAACCCACCTGACTTTGTGCTAAAGTGAATTGGGAGCACTCATAATGAATAGCATAACACCACTACTTCTTAACCTGTTGTTATATATATTTGGTTTAAGTGAATTAGTTGAATTAATCCCTTTCAAGTAAACAACTGAGCTCTTCTCATGAAGCAGACAAAGCATTTATT
The DNA here is from genome assembly GCF_033783945.1 of Neopsephotus bourkii. Lineage (NCBI taxonomy): Eukaryota > Metazoa > Chordata > Aves > Psittaciformes > Psittacidae > Neopsephotus > Neopsephotus bourkii. Next base: position 845,774 of record NW_026900643.1, read on the forward strand.
GTTGCTAAACTCAGATGTCACAAATAAAGCATTGAGATTCATGATCAAAGAAGAAAAATGTTTTTAAATTTTAAATAGGTACAACAATTTATTATAAAGTAAAATACATTGAGAGTAACAATGAAATATCTCTTAAATTCGTATATGAGTCTAACCCGGTTTATTAGGTGTTGTAAACAGTGTTGAATCTGACTGTAGGGGATGAATGGTGAGCTGCCAAATAGCTTTTAGAAAATGCTGACTTGGGCAGTAATGTGATTCTATTGACACTACTAGAAAGATCAGCATACCTTTCGTGAAAATATCAGCCAAAGACTCGGATAATGTGAGCTAACAGCTTCTGCTTTGTTGTGGCTTTCAGCACAATGCTGTGTACACCTTATTTCAAGGGTATGTTTGAGGCAAAGATGTATAATTTTATGAAAGTATGTTTGTATAATCTTGACCAGTCTGATACTTAAGAAGGGTATGAAGAGGAAGTTAAAAAAGAAACTTGTTGTAATTAACAAATGCAAAGGCACTCTTGACTCATTTTTCTGGTTTCAGAAATTGTGTCAAAGCATGTTCATTATTATTGAAACAAATAGTGAAGTTTTAGTTTTCATTAGAACATAACCAGCATGAAACACTTTTGAGGTTTTTCTTCAAGTAAGGACCAGTCTTGATTTCTGTTGGGCAGCTAAGGCAATCCAGCAGCTTCTCCAGGAAAAAGGCAGCCCTGTGCTTCCTTGGCCAAGGCTTCTGCCATCCTTTCCTTTTCTTGGCACTAGCAATCATGGCTTCACAGTGAGTTGGTTCAGCAGATCTGACAAAGAACTGCTCCTCAGTTCCGGTCTGCTGCCCCTTGGGTTAGTTTTCTGCTGGATCAGCCTGACAAACTGGCTTGCCCAGTAATGACACAGTCCTTACATCCACTATAAGAGAAATACTGCAACAGTAAATAGAAGGAAGGCAAACTGCCCATTTGTGATGGCCGCTCACTTTCAGATCAGCTTATCTGTCCTGTGCCTGCTGTGTCATGTGAAACCATACCCTACATGGTGTGGCTGCTTGGTTTGGTAGGCTGGGTATAATGTAGCCTCATATAAACCACTGATTCTCCCCCTGCTTCACAGCGTGTTTAAAGTGTCACATTTATTTTCTTTCTTTGTAATTCTTCTTTCACTGTATCTTTTACACTATGTATTACTCATTTCAGAACGTGTTCTAGGATAGAAAGTATGAAAACTTTGCATGAAAATTCTAAGTATTATTTTGCAAGGACTGTTGACCTCTTTAGTGCATATGCCTGCCAAATTTCCTTTTGAGTGCCAAGAAGGAGGTGTGTTTCTTTCAGCCTTTACCTAAGATCGTAAAGCTACAACATTCTTAGCTGACATTTTGTTTGCTATACTGCTCCAGAGCTGTAACATCACATTCCACAAAGCAATCTATATTTAAGGTGTGATAGTCCTTACTCTTCACAGTTTCAGACTGAAAATGTAGAGAGAAGCATAGCACTACAGACTCAGTTTAGTGGCTCACAGCTTTAGACTTGTAGGGAGAGAGCATTCTCCCCAGTATAGCACAGCTGATGGGATAAATTTGTTCCAGAATATTTTACAGGTCTTTAAAAATAAAAAATACTACCTTTTACAGAAAACACACCCAATAAAAACAACCTGCAGAGCATGTGAGTGAATAGTGGATAAGCTGGGGGGCTTTTTCTTTCCTTTTCCTTTCTTTTTTATTCTTTCCTTTTCTTTCCTTTTTTCCCTTTCTTTCCTTCTTCTTTTTTCCTGAGATTATGTCATTTCTGATTTTATTCTGATTTGCTGAAACTAATGTAAATGTATGTAACCTACATGTTACTTGAGATGATGTTTTCCTATTTGGCAGGATGTGACACAGGGGCATACACATCGCAAGATCTGCTTTTGGTTTCATGCAGCTGATGTTCTACCATGAGATTGATTAGGAAAACTCTTCCCAGCGTGCATTTATCTAGGGCTGTCCATATCAATTCTGTCAGTATCTGCACCTTAAATCATCCATTTGAAACTGGACATAATTTCCTGCAGCTGGCTTCCTAGCTGGTATCCCACATAGCTCCAGCTGTATTTTTGCTTTCATGTTTCCAAGAAGAAACATTTGGGTTTTTGTTAATGACCTGGTTAATTTGTTTTGTGCCTCCCTGCAGTGGACAAACCCCATCTAGCCATGATTCTGAGCGGTGTGTTATGCAGATGCAGTACTGCTGACACATCACTGGAAATGAAAAATGCCTGTCCTACAATGAAAGGAATCTGAAAATATTTGAACTTTTTAATGAAAATACCTAAATCTTCATTCATCACTTATGTGAACAAAACACTCTCCTGACACTGTTACAATGATTTTGCTGATGTGCTGTGGAAAGGCTGTTGGTTCTGTAGATGCTATCTAGTACATTCAGCTATTTTGTTTCCTAAGGGTTTTCTTTATTTCTTACCTGCTTAAAGTTTGCAAAATTTTATTTATAAAAAGCACTGTTCTTACTGTAAGAAATAAATATTCCTGGCTTTACAAGGTACTTCTGTAATAGTAAATGTGTATGCAGTGTGTGGAAAATCTAGTTAAACCAGACTGAGACAGAAAGTAATCTTCACAGCAGGTGTGTGTGGGGGTGTGATTTCCAGATACAGGAGGGAATATTCTTTTACATTCCATTCAATTTTCCAGCTGTATTACTCCTTTGGCAGTAGAAGTTACTACTCACTTAGACTGAGAGATATTACAAATGCTTTATTGGTAGAATCTTTTCCTTTGGGAAGATGCGACCAGCAACATGCTGTTATGTCACAGGAAAATCCTTGAAAATATGAATGAGATTGCAGATAAAGTGGAGAACAGGCTGCATATTTTAGGAGCACTAGAGCAGGAACAGATGCATACTGTCAAGAAGCAACAAAATACAGTCAGTCACTCTTTATGCAGCTGTGATGTGTCTCCACCTAAATTATGAGGAAAGATTCGAAAGCTAAATATGCTTACCAAGCTGAACAGGGGAAGTCTGGTCTGCACCCTTATGAAGGATGGCTGCATGTAATTGTAGCAAAGTAAATAATCATATCACATCAAAGCAGAATGAATTGAGGAAGGGAAAAACATTAAATTTAGTACCCAGAACAAATAGACTACACTGTAAAACTTCTTGGAATTCATTCCATAAACAAATAAACATGAGTGTAGTCACATGCTGTAATAGATCCTTACTAATGGGGCCACAAATGAAGTTGCAATCACATGCATGTTTGCAGGGCTGAGTAGTTTCCTGAGTAAAATATTGAAAAGGGGATATATCTAAATTGGACATCTTACAGTAGGCTGAAAAAAATATATTTAAAATGTGCTGTAGGTAATAATGCTGGATTAGGAAAACACAGCCTGAATAGCAATGGAATTTTTAAAGATTCCACCTCTGTGGTTTATCTAGGAAATTTAGCTCAGTAAATGGTAAGGAATTTGTCAAGTTTATGTGAGAGTTTCTTTCAGGCTTATTTTCCCCTCACTTTTACCAAGGGGAGTTGAATATTGTCATTTTTTAGGAAGATTTTAAGCAAAAAAAAATTTGTTTCTGATTTCCTCTACCCTCCTTTTACTGTAGTTGCAATTATTCAGTTAATATCATGGAGCTCTTGTAAGAGGTGACCTGCCCATATTCCTGGTTTTACACTTTCAATATACCTGTTACATTATCTAACATACATGCAATTACGTATCTATGTTGAGGCCTGACATGTTGAAAGTATTTCCTCAAATTACTTTGTTTCAGTCTGAGCCTTATAGACAGGTTTGAAGTGGAAGGCTATTTGCTGTCAATAGGACACTGTGATTAAAAGAATTTGGCTCTCCTTTTTCCTTAAACATTACTGTATTTACAGGTATTCGGTTGTTTCTTTCTGAAAACAAAAGTGCTGCAGTTAAAATGGCTTAAAATAGGTTCGTGTATTGATTGCTTTTGATTTAAAAGCACATGTATAAGGTTTCAGTTACACAGAAGACCTTAATATTTCTTCTTAAAAGGAAAAAAAGAACAAAGCAGTGCCGAGGGCTGAGTATGTGGTGGTTTTCATCAAGCCTCATTCAGGATGCTTGAGATGTTTCTGGAAGTTTAATCTTGTCACTAACAGCTGAGAATGTAGTGATAAAAGTCATAAGACTCATGATACAGATTCCTCTTTATTGGTCCACACCCAGCCTCAGACATCTTTGAAAAGTTAGAAAGATTGCAGTACATTGAATTTCTGGAGCTATGTTGGGAATGTTTGGAAAATAAAGAAAGATGATCATTTAGATAAGCTGCAAAATACGTATTCTGTGATCTGCTGAACTGTGCTGCAGAGGCACAGCTCTGTGTCTGCTGGCACAAGTCTGAACTAATCCTCCAGTACCAAAGGGGTATTTTTACCCATCACTCTACAGTTGTTAATAGTGATTTGTAATGGAAAAAACACAATTGAAATGTGGTGATTTTTCTGTGATTATGGAAATAGCAGTTTTTGTTTGTTTTTCTGTTTTAAAGGAGGAAAAATTCTTCATGGGTTTTGCAATCTTTTTTCTCTTTTTCCTCTTTTAACCTTTTTCAAGATAACAGTGAAAAAATGGGAGCGATTTTCCTGAAAAATACATTGGTGGTTTTTGTTAGTCATTTAGAGATACAAACCCCAAAGTTCTATGTATGAGATGCAGTAAAAGACTGGAGAAAAGACTGTCACCAGTTAAAAAGTAAAACCCCCAGAGTCCTGCAGGAAAACCAGAGTTGAGACTCTTGGGGCAGGGGGGGAGGCAAGAAAAGGAAGTCCATAAACTGATAGTGGAGTCTTAAAATATGATTCAGAGCTTAGTCAAGAAGTGAGTGACAGATTGCAGAACATACAGCTACTTGCCCCAGGCTTCCCTTTAAACCCAGACAGTGGCATTAACCACTTAGGTTATATATAGTATATATACTCTTTCAATGTAACGGTTCCTTTTTCTTTACCTTATCACTTGTTTTAGTCTGTGTCAGAGTTTAAATTTGATGACTACAGAACCTATCATATTTTGCAAGCAGGAAACGTTTCAGAAACAGGAGGGGCTAATGGGTGTAAATGCAGGTTTCATGAACCTGCCCAACAAATCTGGTGTTCTGGTTTTCTGCCTATGTTGGCTTCTGCCTGTAAAGCCCAAAATGCTTTTTGCTGGGGTGCTGCCACTCTGGAATGGTTTCTCTTCATTTCTGCTCAGTTCTTTCTGTTTTCACCATTCTCCTTTTCTATGTTGACTATTTCATGGAAAAAGCCTGCATTAATCAGATGTACTTAGGATGGGCTGGTTGCCCTTATTCTGGACCTTTCAGTTGAGAGTTTTCTTTCCTCAACTGTTGTTTCTGTGCCTGTCTCTTCATGAATCTCAGGTCACTGTGTGATTTGGAGGGCACTTGCATAATCAGTAGCCATACAGTATCCAGTACATCTAATCCTGTGTAGTTTGTTCTCTCCTAGTCTCAGGTGTTGTGTCAGTTCTTCATCTAGTTTAATGTTTCTATCTTCCAATATTTCTCTTTGTAGACCCTGAGTTGTAAAATGCCGTCCAGATATATCAAATGAACTCTTAATCCTTCTGTCAAAATACTAGGAAAGCATGGTGCATTGGACAAATTCTTTCAGCCATCTTTTTCCCCATCTCCCTTACTGGATGTTGGTGTTTAGGAGTCCCAATGTCAGCTCTTGCTTCCCTAATCTGGTCCTAAGTGAACTAGCAAATGCCCTGAAATTGTTTGTTCTCTGAAGTCACGGAGGCAAGACTCAGCATTTTACAAACTCTGTTGCTGATTTGGAGAATTAGGTTTGTCCTGTCACTTCTATATATCCATTTTGCAGAAGCCTCTCCTGATGAGTGATCCTCTGACAGTTCTGTTTCAGATCCATGAGTAGAAGGAATGTCTATGGGCACTATTCCCGGTTTATTATTTTATTTGTCTGTTTAATAAACCTTTTTTCAAGACACCATTTCCCTATCACTGGTGACTGAAGATTTCCTGAAGTGAAAGTTTTCACTGATGCTTGCATACATGCTGACTTCTAGTAGTAAGAGGCTAAAATTATCCAGGCTTTATAAAGAACTGTCTCTTTAAAAGTCAGGTCTTATTTCAGAAAGATGGCTGGTGGCTCCAATTTCATGTTCAGGCTTCTTTGGCATTTCATTGGGAGGTGAGGATGAAACTCCTTTCTATATATATATATATATATTTTACAATAAGCCCTTGCTAATAAGTTATTCCAATAGATTTTCTTTAATGGATTTTCATCTTCTTACTCTCTGGGTCTATGGTATTTTTCATTACTGTTGTCAACTGTTTAAATTACTAAATGTCATTCTTGTATTTCTTATTATTTAAACAAAACAGTGTGGGTATATAAACCTTTCATAAGCTACTGCCACAAACCACTTCTATTATACAGTAGTGCACAAAGTAGGTCAGTTTGTTCCCTTTTATGCTGAAACAACTAAGTCTCAAACCAGAATGCCAGTCCTGTGCATTACAATGAGGGAAATTTGTGTCTACTATCCAGAATAGGTGGTAAAGATGTTTGAATTTAATACACATGTAAATAGAACAAAGGCCAATCCTCAGATGTCTAATAGGAGTTTTGCAGATTTTTGAGTATCCCACTCCCAGGAGCTAACCAAAACAGTACATCCAAAGGCATTCAAAGCCTCCTTTAGCCTCCCCTGTGCCTCCACATTGCAACACATACATGAGAAACTGCGACAAATGAGCTGCATTTCCAAGGAATGTGGCAGACAAACTAATGGATAACTTTATTGTAGTAGGAGTAGCAAGTCAAAAATAACACTTAACAGTTGTGCTAACCTCCTCAGAGCAACCCCCAGCGCACTCCCAAGGAAATTAATCACAGTCTCCTCTAGTGCTTGTTATTGTAGCAGTGGTTATAGTGTCCAATGATTTAGAACACACAACTAAAGTATAGTTTAATCAGGTTTGCTCTGTATTAAAAAATAAGAGTAATGAGACTGAAACAGTGCTAACAAATTCAACTGTCCTGAGAGTAGAAACTATGTGACATATATAGATAGAAGTGGTAATACTGGAAGTGAGATGTCAGGGGTTTTTAACTTACACTGTTATAGTACTTAAGGGCCTCAGTTGCTCTGTCTCAGGACTTAAAACAGGAGCTGATGTTTTAAAACTGTATGCAGTACTGTGATCATGCTGCCAATGATGATGATTGCACTACTTCTATTTAGATCTTACATTGCACCTCCTTACGTTAGTGATTATGCATTCTCTGTAGGTATTTTTCACACATTCTGTTACACAAATATCTTGATTTTTAAGGTGTTTGTAATTTTCATGGGAGCTGGATCCAGCCTCCTGTGAAAATGGTTCTCTTGGCACTTCTGTGAGACTGGCAGCAGTGCACAGTTGCAATCCTCAGGCAGTTTGTTCTGCCCCGTTATGTCCATACGCCTTCCCCCAGTACGCAGGAAATCTCTGTGAAGAAAAAGAAATTGTCTCCATTGCAATAGAATTGCAGCTCTGCCGCGGTAGGAATCTGCCAGCATAACTGCACACAGTGACAAGGGACATAGAAGGATAAAATGGGAACCTGTGCTGTTAAAGTTCAACTTTTATTATTTTTTTAAATGCATCTGAAACTAGAAATGGGTCTTTCTCTTGCTCTGTTGAAGGAATGACAGGACTCCTAAGCCTGCAGTGCTTAAAATTCTGCATATGAATGGCATGGTTGTAAGCTACTTGTTCATATTGACATTTACACTATTCAATGGGTTTAGATACATGCTGTCAGAAAGAAATGGGCTGGATTACAAGTTGCTATAAATTGTTCTAAACTTCACAGGAGCAATGCTAATATACAAACTAAACATCTTCCTTGGGAATTTCAAAATATTTTAAGCAAGTTAGTTCAGTTTGAAGTGTCACAGCCTGAAAAATACAATTTCCAATGGAAATTTCTAGTGAGGAGACTTAGCCAGGCAGCTTCTTTCCAGCTTAGCTGAATCCTGAGGACATCTTACTTTTCTATCTGCATAGGAAGCAAGGTTACGTCAAAAACTATTTCAATAACTGCCTGAATTCCAGATTCATGCTGACAACCTGTGCTTCCTGGTTAGTGTGATGTGATTTGAAATTGTTATGCTTAAATAACACAGGTTATGGTAAGACATGAGCACTCCTGACTAAAAGAACTGCTAGCAACTACCTAAAACTTGCTCATTTTAATGTGGAACAATGTGTGAGCTTTGGGAGTTTTGAACTTGTTGCAGTTTTTATGGAATCTTTGCAAAGGCCAGCCTCATCACATCAAGGGGTATTAGATAAAATCCAATGCAATAGTTAGTACTTTGTACATGGGATGTTCATAGTCATATGGGTTATTTAACCCACTCTGACTTTTCTCCTCACCAGCTGTACAGACAAAAGCCCTAAAATCAAGAAGGGTCTTGTGCCAGCAAGGCACTGGACAGGTACTGCCTTGACCATTGTAGAACATAGGGAATATCCTGTCACTGCAGTCATATTTTGGGTTTCTAAGGTATTGTCTGTGTTCCTCATACATTGCTTTTCCTGTGTTTTCAATGAGCTGGGGTCTTCCAGGTCGGTAGCACATTGAGCACCTTAAATTAGCACGTGGGTCTGTTGCATCCCAGTACTCCATGCACGTACCAAGAGGACTGAGTTTGCTGGGTTTCAGTTGCATGCCTTGGAACGGTAGGTAAGCTCTTCTGAAACTGTACAGCCAAAAGGGGATTTTTTGGGGCTTATTTGGCCTCCTTTGTCTCTAGCATAACTTATATATATAAATTGCTTGATGTAAAAGGTGGATGGTACAGATGCATTTTCTGAAGTGTAGGGAGTAGAAAAACAGATTTTTACCTTTATAAGTTAAAAGGCAGTTTGTAAAATACAAAAATATTAAGAACAGAATATGACAGCTGAAATCTCAGAAGTAGACTGAGGAATCAGACTGTTGTATCAGCAGAAGAAAAACATTAGGTTGATCTGTATTACAGCATTCTGAAAGAATACAGAGCTTTGAAAACAGCTTTCAGTAGGGGGTGGGACATTCTACTTTTATGTAGAGCTTTTGTTCATTTAGAATTGTTTATTCCAGAGAGCAACCCTGTGCTCTTTGTTTGACTGGTTTTTCCCATTTGGCAGATCCTTTGCAATCACATGGATAACATTCTTCTTTCCACTGAGACATAGAAAAACTATTCTTTATTGACCTTGCTTGTTGTCCTAAATGACAAAAATATATTTATATACTAGGTAAACTGTATGACTTCAGTGCTGACTTCTAATTGAAAATTCTTCAAAGTGAAAACCTCAAAGAGCTTCTTTCACTAATTTTTTTTACAATCCAGTAACTTCTTATTAGCAAACAACTCTGCCCTTGGCTACACATGCACGACTCCCACAGACGGCACTGAGAACGCTGTGCAAGTATCTGAGTGCTGAAGCTGTGTCAAAAAATGCCATGTACAGAAGAAACAGGTCTGTTGGGTTGGGTGGGTTTTTCATTACTATTATTTATTGAACAGCAGTGTTTGCTGTGGATGTATGGATGTTTGCTTTTTTTGTTTCTGTGGCTGTTTTGGAAAGTTAAGTAATGTTTTATTTTATGTGGTTGCAGTGGGAAGCAAATTGGAAGGCTTAGGAGACCATACACAAAGTGATTCAACATCTCAATTTTAGTTTTCTCACAAATATCACAAAACAGAAAGCTCATGGGCTCAACTTTGTGATACTGATTTAGAAAGGCTCTTAGCATTACAGTTTTACTTCTACATGTGAGGTGTTATAAATCAAAGGGTGATTATATAAGGACTGAGCATGCCAAGACAAAATTCAGCCCTAGTCAAAACGAGCACAATTCTGTTAAACCAGATGGAACTGTGCACATTTAGCCAAAAATATTGAGTCTGTGTTTCTGAATGCTTTTGTGCAAGCTTTTCTGATAAGGACAAAAGATGCAACAAATGGGGTTACACGCACATGCAGGCAAGTTTTAAAACTAAGGCAAAATTCTTCGTTTAGTATAAACAAAGTCGCTTCACTGTCTTCTGTAGAGCTGTGACAGTTTACACAAATCCAGGCTCTGTTCCTAACCATCTAACTTCAAGAAGGCTGTGCCACTCTAATTCCAACTGATAGCAATTAGTGAGGGTTGCTCTGCATTTCTGCAGGGGAGAAAAGTCAAAGGCCCTTTTGTTATCACTTAGCACATGTGCTGAGAAAGTGTAAAATTAAGATTACAGTGAGAGCATTTTCAGTGATCTTGTTTATGCGTACATACTTACATAAAGTGCAAGCAGAATAAAGATCAGGTTGGGGCTAAGGAGTCTTCACTGTTTTTTTTTAACTTAGTCTTGTTGAGCAGAGACCTATTTAGGCCTTTCTAATTTCATAATTAGAGAAGATAGTTGCAAGCTCTACTACTAATTCCACGCAAGGCAATCAAAGGTCTGGTTGTTTATAATGAAAGGATGATAAATTATGGGTAGCCCCTAGCTGTTTCTGTGGTTCAACATGGATTTCTTCCATCACTTACGTGGACCTTGTCTTCAGTGGTATGTCAGTACCTGCCCTCATTATTTTCCTGGTTGGTGGTGCTGGTTGTTGCACCAGATCAGGAAAATCAAACCATTTAAGAAAAACTCTCAACCTGCATTCTTCAACCCCAGCTGTATGATCTTCTCCCCTCCTTTTCACAAGCACTAGCAATTGAGCCAGTACAGGAAACTGCTGAGCCAACTGAGAAGAAAAAAAATCCCTGCTCGTGTTAAGAGTTTGGCTGCTCAGCTCCTTGACTGGCTCACTGTGGATCTGATAGGTGCCAGAGCTAAGGATAAGTATGGGAATGTGGCCAGAGGTGGAGGAATGTGGCTCTAGCCTCTGAGAGCCAATTTCCTTCAGTTTAACTTAGCTTATATTGCAGAATTGCACTCACAGTAGCACACAAAGGATGGTGCTGTCTGTAGCACCATTAGTTTACTGTAATACAAACATTTTAGGTAGATTTTAGCACCAAGTTCACACAAGCATTGTAAGTAAATAGTAAAGCCTTTATTCTCGTTAAGAACAGCATTTTGAAAATAAAACATTTGCCCATGCCTTACAACCTTTGTGGTCTTGTATGCTTATGTACAGTCATCATGTTACACATTGATTGTCTTGAAAATCCTTTAAAGATGTACTTAATAAGATACCAGTATGCAACAATCAGCGGAAAAAAAGGGTACGTTATAAAACACACATTAATACATTTAATAAATATATATTATCTATCAAAAATGAGCTTCAGCTCTCATCAATTAATAAAAAGCACCTGCTTCGTAATCCTGTAAATTGGTAGAATAGTCCAATTGTTTTATTATAAAAGCTACAATGCTCCCTTTTGCATGGCCTTTGGTTAGAACCCAGGGCATCAAGCTTTAACAAAGCCAACCAAGATGCCTGCGTTTAGACTAAAACCAGAAACATCTAATTCTATAGTAGTTCGTGTACCCTGTTACTATAAACAACTGTATGTATTGAGAGTCTTCTTTTTAAAATACTACATATTTTCTGGCAAGTGTCAAACTCCCTCAACTCATCTGAAAGCAGACAGGATCTCTAAAATACAGCTTTGACCTTTTTTGTAGCCACTGATCAAAACCCAGTTGTTACAAATCTTGTATTGGTAGTAATAGTTTTATCAGATGTTTTATGGTTTTATTTTCCTGCATGGGAGTATCATGAGCACATAACCATCAAGGGAGAACATAGTAGCTTTTATAGTATAAAAGCTAATTATAATTAACTGAACTGTGAAAGGCTTGTGCTTACTTATTATGTTGTTCACAGATGCTCTACATTCTAGGCAACTTTCATAAAAGGCAAAAGTAAATACTGTAACAAAAATACAAGTTAACATGAAGGTGCCTTTCTTCAATTACAGTTTTATTTGGGGCATTTTTACATCACAGACTAGTGACTTACAAAAGAAGTTGCTTATTACTAATTGCATGAAATTGGAAAATAAAGACCCTCCTAATCTATTGCCACACCTTCACCACCACAAATTAAACCCAATCCTGCTTTTAATTTTATGAACAATCCCCATGACTAACCCAATGAGACTAGCCATGGGAGCTTGTAGGATCTGGCAGTATCTTTGTATAGGCCTCAAATGCCAAACAACTTTGTTAGAGCAGGACTGGGAACTCTATCAATTCAGTCACATCTAGGAAAATAAAAAAAAGTTTAAGATAAATATATGTTGTACAATTTTGTCCAAGGTCTGTAAAATGTGCATTGTAATTCATTAATCTTGGTTGTAGCATGATAAACTTTTGAAGAGAAAGCTGTCCTACCATTTATGCCATGGTCATCTCATATGTTTTTACCAGTTTTATGAGCCTGTTGGGGGGGGGGTATTTGTTTTCTAAAAGCAAATTTCTGCAGGCAATTGATGGTAATAGATTTTTTGTTGTTCCAAATGATGCATCTTCTGGGTAACTTATTATTTTAAATACTATCTTATTTGATCAAAGTTTTGCTTAAGGCAAGCAAAATGTATTTCTAAGTCACTGGATAGCATGCAATATCCACCCCTACCCTACTTGGTTGCTAAGGCCATCTAGTTACTTACAAAATAAAATAAGCAATCCCAAAACCAAGCACATGCTTCCTTTGCCTCGAGGCGAGAAGGGCAGGGGGGAGTTAACATACTCCTTTACTCATGCATGACAGAAAAACTTTGCTTCTGGAACAGAAGGGCTTTGAAATAAAACACCATAAGATGATCATGGCAAGAATGGCAATATATATTTTTTTCTCTCTATATATATATACATCTATATCTGTGTGCAACACTTAGGGACTGGTCTTGCAGCCTCCATACCTGTATGTAGACCTACTGGTGTTGATGGGACTACTGGTGGGAGTACAAGTCTGCAGGACTAGGTTCCTAATTCAGTAGGAATGGAGGTACATGAAGAATCAGGAAGACGCTTGAAAAATAAAAAGCTTGTCTTTCTTTTGCAGTATACAGCAAGTAACTTCTGTCTGTGAAGCTACCAAGTTATTCAGTTATTTGTACATTACATTTTTTTAGTTTGAAAATATATATTTTTATTACAGCATATGCAAAGTTTAATTGTTATATGTTTCCTATGCCCTCAAGTAAAAACAATTAGCTTTTAGTATCAAGGAAAGCTAGGGTTAACATTGGCCAAACAGTGAGGATACAACGATGTTTTTAATGTCCGATATGCATTAGATGTTAAATAAAGGAATGATTGCTTAAACATAATGAAAACCATGGCACAAACAATGGGCAATGGGAACCTTTTAAATAACCTGGAAAAAAGCAAAGATAAAAAGCTTTGAGAAAGTCTGCCTTCTATCAACCCAGAAAGGTGGAGGGAAGGAGGAGTAGGGAAGAAACCATCTTAAAAAAAAAAAACAAAAACAACAACAAACCACCTCCAGCACGGAGATTCTATTAGCTAGGCACTAAAATGCACAACCACATTGAAATGCACAAACAGCTGCAGTCAAGGGGACTACTCGTACGAACAGGGATTAGAAAGGAAGGTCTTGACCCTATCTGCTGCTGAGTTTCTCCTGAAAGGTGGTCAGTGCTTCTTAGCTGCCACTGGTGTCCTGCTTGGTACCATCAACACCCAGAACAGGCTTGCTTGGGCAGTAGAGTGGGTTGCCCTTAATCCACCATCACAATGAACTCCTGGAAAACTCAAGCCACACATTCTGTCCTCAGCTAAGTCTTTGCAAGAGTACATCCTTCCATAGTTACGCTTCATGGCTTCGTCTGTAGGAGACATGAGAGTGTGCGACTCTTTCCTTGCACCCAGGGTTGAGGCTGGAACAACTGGGAATCTGTCCCTTGTGGTCAAGGAGAGCTGCCTCTGTGCTAGACCTATGCTTTTTCTCTCTGCCTCAAGAAGCTCCATAACTTGCTTGAAACATACATAGACCTTTCATCCCTCCAGAACTGCATTTCCTACACCAGCTTTTTAAAGAGTATCAGCCTACAGTGTAATGGTAATTTAGTTGCCACAGAGTGACAATGCTTATCCACACACATGATGCTACGTGACTGTACAGTACAGCTAGATAATGAAGCAAACAAGATACTTCTCATGTCATTTGAAATGAAGGGAAAAGGAGCAAAATGGAAAGAAATCTGGCATGTTTTCATGCTGTAGTGGCAATCTCTTGTGGCAACATGACCTAAGTTTAGGTGAGAGGAGGGTATCTTGCAAGCAACTGGCAACCAGCAAAAGCAGGCTTGCCTCACACACTAGTTGCGGACAAGAGAATATCATACATTTCAGAATGCAATATCCCTCTCTTCCAATTTCAGGTGTGCCTACTGCTATTTTAAATTAGACTCAGCTTCAGTTTTCCAACTTTGTTTTTGCAGTTATCTTATTAGTTCAATGGTGTTCACATTTAGACAAAATCCTCTGTAGGATTTCGAAAGATCCTGGATGGTTTGTTGCTTTGTTCTGGTACTGTTATGGATTCCTCCCTCAAAGACACATTGCCAGGGAACAACATCTGCAATAAGGATTCTTACTCTCTACAGCCTACAGCCTTTCACCAGAGGTGTCGTCCAGTGTAACTTGGCGGAGCAGTTGGTATCTGGAAATAAGGATAATAAACCCATAACTGAGAGATCTAGTCTGTTCAAAAATCAGTGTTATCATGCTACATGTATATGACAGCTTTCCAGACTGCGGTTCCACAGCAAAGGGACACAAACTCATCTTACACCCATACAGAGCATTCACGTCTCTGGAAAAACCATGACTATATGCACACATTAATCTGTCATTTTACTACCTCCATTAATCTTTGTGTCCACCGCAAAACAAACAAAAAACCCACTCCAAAAGAAATTCTCCAGCTTCTCAGCCTTTTCCCTGAGCTGCATAGTCTAGTATCAGAAAACATAGGCATAGATGAATCCAAGCATCAGGAGGATACTATTTATTACTGACAGCAAAACACAAGTCTTTTCATTTTATTTAAGTTGATAGGTTTCCCCCTGTCTTACAGGAGAATCCTTCTATCTAGTCCCTCTTGTTCACTAAAATCAGCCAAAAGAGACCTGCAATCAGTTCACATCATTTGGTTTGAAACATAGAGGCATAGAGACTGAGTTATGGAATCAGCTCATGATTCAAAATAAAGCAAACCCAATTCATATGAGTATAAACTGGCTCATGGGTAGATTTTTAAGAAGCATGTAGGTATGCATGAAAAATATGGGGATGAAAATTCTTCTTTTTCAACAGTATGTCCGTTATATGAAATGTCTGCAAGTATAAATTACACATCATGGGAAAAACATTTAGAAAGTCTGTTTGGCATCAGAACACTAAGCCATTCTTACAACCACCAGGCTACAGAAAAACAGGTCTATCAAAGAATGGCATGCCAAACTATTGTCTAAGAAAGGAAAATCAATGCTATTAACATTAAAATGTTCTGTTCGTCTTTTATTAATCCCTTTTCCAGAGACATACACCTCTGTAACTTACTTACAAAGAATTACATATATTTTACAAGAAAATGGAAGATAGGTGAAAAACCAGCACTATCTGCAACAGTGATTCTTACTTAAAGTAATGTACTGGCCTGTAAACATCTGTGTGACTCACATCATCTTGAGAAAAAAAAACAGGTTAGAAATTGTGTCACTTAATAGTTATGTTAAATACCTTAACAGAGGTTTAATTTGAAAGGCCTATTGAACATATAGTCTCAAAGAACTTGGTTCACTCAAGCTACACTGCAAAATGTGAATGGCCAAGTAAAGAAATGCAAAATACTTTGTAATTACATCTTTTCTAGAGGGAAGGGAAGCATTACATGCATACTTGCTGCCAGAGTTTTCACATGAAGCTTTCCCCCCTGCCATGAATAAGCTTAAAGCAGGTTTTTAGTTAGCAGTGGTTGTATATGTCAGTGCGTATCAAAGATTTCTTAAATCATCATATTTTTGATACTTACAGTCCCACCATTTAGCACAACTGCCATCTCAGTTGGCTGATAAACATTGCTTCTAAAAGGAGCACTAGGTCGGCTTCCCAAACTGCCGTTTCGAAATCCTGCTGTTCTTAGTGCTGTTTAGAAAAAAAAAGAGATAGTTCTTAGGAATACAGTTAACGCTGTGCATTGCCTCTGAAATCATTAAGTGTCTTGCTTCCAGGTTAGTCGATTGGAAACTCTGCCACCAATTTTAACTTATGTGCTATACCGGTTTTCACACTGCTTTTCAACAGCTGTTTTTCTTACATTGCTGGGGACAGATCTCAGAAGAATCAGTTTTACATAAACTTAACTGTTTGTTGTAGAATTGGAAAAAGTTTATTGGAAGCAAACTGTTGAAGTTTGCTTCATCTCATTTCAATAGGAGTTAAATGTCTTCAAGTACGAAACCTTTGATGTATCTTGCACAGTGTATTTTACAAAGCACTTACTGTACTGGTCTGGATACTGTGGGGTTAAAGTAAAATGATCTTGCATTTTGCTTTCTATCAAATTCAGAGGACAGGGATCCAAAACATTGCTCGAGCCAGTTAGCATGCTCGCAACCCCCCTGAGCATTACTTCAGCATGACTAGCATATAAGGATTTTCCAGATGTTTCAGATTATATTTACTCTGAAAAACTAGAAACATGAAGTAAATATCGCTTTTGAATAGCTTAAACATGGTGAAGGACTGAAGCAAAAGGGAAGATACTGATTGTCCTTCTGAATGCTTATACCAGAAATACACGAGCCTCTCCACTTTTGAGCTCAAGTTTGGATTCAAGATGTAGATTCTGAATGAGAGAGATGCATAGCTAGGGATGTGCTTCTTTCTCTCTAAATCAGTCCATGGATTAGCACATACAAACTCTCTTTTTACTTCAGGGTAAATAATGGCTTCACTGAACTCAGATGTGGCCAGGGAACAGAGCTCACTTATCCATGTGACTTGTGTGGTTACAATGGGCAATACTCATCTGTGAGCTGGTAAACAGAAACACCCCTAGTTCAGGCACCTGGGGCAAGAATTTCTCTTACATTTAATTAAAATTGCAGTTCTACACTCTGGTTGAAATCATGAATGAGCTGAAGTTTACAAGAATTTCAATACAGGGTTTAATGAAGCCAGGATTTAATATAGTTGCACTCTGTGGAACAAGATTTAAATGGATCCTGCTGCCATATGTTGTTATCTATCCACTGCCAGTCCTCTCTTTGGGGGTTGTGCACTGAGATGAGCAACGCTATTGATTTGGGACAGAAATGTAGAAATCCAGCCGTGCAAAGGCTCAGTTGTTCACTTCAGATGCGGACAGACCCTCACTGGCTCTACAGTTTGAAATTAGATATTGTTGCAAAACACTGGGAGAATAATGGATGGAAATGCCTAAATTAGAATTATTATTTTTTATTTTACATTTAACCATCTTGGGGTCAGTAGTAGTCTTTCTTTGCAGTTTGGCTTCATATTGTGCATTAAACACAAATGGTTGCACTGGTATTTGGTAGCACACATTAAAAAAACCCCTCTCTTTGTAATGCATACCATCATTAAAATATTTACACAAAATTTCCATGGTCATTTCAGAGTTAAAAAGCCAGTAAATGCAATTCCATATTGCTAAATTTTCCTTCCCCTATTCCTGCAATAAGTCTAAAATTCTTTTAAACATCAGAATCGGAGACAAAGCTTATGGACAAAATACTCACTGTGGATTTTTTTCCTCATACCAGTTTTACCATTTTTCCTTGTACTTTTCCCATTACTATTGAATGCATCTACTTACATAGAGCACGTATAGGTAAGAAGAAAATATAGCGCCAAGAAGCTCTGAGCAAGTGTCATGTCAAAGTTTCCTTTTAACACATATATTTTGTTAACTTTGGGTTTAGGCATTGGCTCCAAGCGTGACTTGTAGTGCTAGAAGTCATTAAATGAAATTCAGTGAGTACCAGAGCTGCTCCAGCTTGGGTTTCCTGACAGCTGTAGCATTCTGCATTGCACGTCCAGATTTGTCATACATAAGGCAAATTCTCTTTGCCTTACAAAAGCTGTCCTATTGATGTTTGTTTCTGGTGTATTGCACTTTTAGTTGCTTTTTTCCAGGGTTTCTAAATACTTGACTAACACTTTTACAAGACACTGGTATGAAAATAACTCTTTTAATTAGATATTTCAACTTCTCTATCATGAATATTAAAATCCCAGGCCATGTGTTGTTGAAACGATGTTTAAATAACTGACTTTAAAATAGTTTTTTAATGCTTTATAAATGCTTAATGATATTGCTGGAATATAGCAGCTCTTGTTGTTATGTATAATTTGGAGCTAAGAAAGAGACTAGGAGAACATATGCTTGTTTGAACCACAGTTCAAAGTTTGTTCAGATTCTTAAAATGCTGCTTAAAGTATTTTTTTTTCTTTAAGAAAGAAAAAAGGGAGCAAAACTACTAAACTTCTTTATGCAAGTATTAATGGAATAATAAGAATTATAAATATGTTTATTCAAGCATGTTTTCTGTTGGAACCTAACTACTTCTGGAAACAAATATTAGTCAGGGAACCAAGAGGTGTTTTCTGGTTATCATGTCTACCACAATTTTGCAACTAGTAGATCTTCCATTCTTAAACATCATTCTTCAGTATAATTGAATCAAGTACCCTTCCTTTCATTTCTAAGCTCTTAATGATGAATTCTTTAATGGAGGTTAATTAAATGAAAAAAGAAGAGAACATTCTCTACATACCTGCAGAGAGACAATTGCTAATAGATTCCAGTTGCTTAGCCACTGACACCCATCAGTATAGTAATCTGACTTTAACACTTCACAGCCATACTACATGACTGGAATATTACTACCTGTGTTTACTTTAAGTCTCTACCATACTAGAAAGTTTTCACTCCAAACCCTGTCGTTGTAAGTCTGTACTTGAAGAATCACTTCAGGAATAATGAATCTGTTTTGATTTATTAAAAATGTATGTATCCTTATCACACATGCCATAGGAATAGGAATGCATTTGTTATGAAAATATTCATAATGGCATCAGATAAGAAAAATCTATTTAGTATTGTACTATGTAAGATTCAGATAGATTAAAAGAGAACATAAATTGCACTATAATAGACATGATAATGATTTTATAGATATCTTGCATCTATTCATCTCATTAAAAGACTTAATCACTGAATGATCAGATTAAAAAGGAGCTTCCAGCTGTTTCTTAAAGTCCATGCATGAATGGGAATAATACAGAGTGGAAGATCTGGTTTTGTTCTTAGATATGCTTTAGTCAGAAATAGCTCCACTGAAGCCACTGCAGTTACCTTACTGTGACATTAATGTGATGGGGAATAGAGAACACTAAAAAATAAAAACCAAACAAAAAACCCCAAAGGAAAAAAAAAAGAGTGCTTTTTTGTCATGAAGCTGCCTCTGTGGCTCTGGAACATTTGGAATAAACAACCATTCTTTTATCCATGTGATTTTTCACTTGTTTTACCACTGCCCTTGCAATATACTCACAGAATTTAACTCCTTTCTGTTCAAAGCTTCTGTACTAAGAGGAGACCTTTAAAGTTCCTGCTAAACTACTTAGAGGAAAAACGCCCTCCTGACCTGACATCGTGCCAGACAAGTGTGCTGTTTTCCTCCACATCTGGTCTATATCCAGAGGAAACTTCAAACTCAGAGGAAATAAAAGATACGTAAAAATGAATAGGAAGGTGAAGTGCCTGGATAATGTGCCTCATGGGGGCTGCCAAAGCAATGTGGGAACATTGCTGTGATACCACATTTCTCAATTACATTGAATAAAAAGCATTGTGACTAGTAACAAAATCCTTTATCCAAGTGTAGGACAGCACCAGACTGCACCCTGCACTACAGAAGACTGTTTGGCTCGTGCTTCCCTTCACTGCTCACATCAGCATCCCTGTGTATTTTCTCACATGGGTTAAGCATTCAGCAGTGGTTTGGATTTCTTAAGCAACCAGTTGTTGCTAGCCTTTCCATCAACCACTCAAAACCACTATCATTGCAAATTGTAACAATGGGTCATCAAACATGGTTCTATGTCACCAAACAGCATGACAAGGAAAGCAATGACTACCTCAAAACCTCTATCTGTGCATATTCTGCTCAGACATTAAGAATAAAGACTGTATTTGAACTTGTCTCTATGCCACTCTGTGTTTTTTACCCCCCAAAGTGTCACAAAGTGGCACTAAATCCCATTTTAATGGAAATATGATAAATAATAATTACTTTGTTGCTCGAGAGGCTGAGCATTTTGTAACAGAACACTTCATTATTTTCTTGGGGTTTTGGAAACTATTTCATATTAAATGTTGTTAACTAATAATGACAACAAATATTATTTAAATGTTTTTAAAATAGAGGCCATTTTTTTCCCCACAGTGGATTTTTATAGGCTTTCAGTTTTGGCTTTGCATTTGAAATTGTTCAGTTTTTTAATGAAAAACAACATGCAGAAGAATCGTTTTAACCAAACATAAGTATTTTCTCTATTGCTTCCCCCTCATTTTCTTGGCTACTATAGAAAGATACAGTCCTCTATAGTAAATTCTTACCTGCATTATGTTCATCCATTGAAAAGGCTTTATTTTCCATGTAGCTCCGAGGAAGCTGTATATCTTCCTCAAAAGCAGTTTCACGCATCCTTGGCTGCGAAGTATCAAAATAATTGGGAGTGTTTTCCTGCTGTGATGGAAGGATGGTACAGTGAACCTCTGGGATGGCGTGAAAAATAACAAACACCCAACCACTGGACACCAGTGCAATAGCAAGAGTGGGATCACTCCATTTGTCTCTTCTCTTTAGCTCAGCATTACCAAAGAGGTACATAGTCATCCAGGCTACCCAAATCAGAATGGAAAAAAAAAGTGTTATAATGAGGCATACTCCGTTTTTCTTCCATTTCTTAAACTTCCCACAGAGAGTGAAAAGAGAAAATCCCATGGTAAATACCATCAGGAACATAACGTAAATCAAAGCCATAGCAAAATCCATTGGTTCGTAGCTGCAGGCCAACTTGTTATCTCTGACAACTGTCAGTATTAACCACTCAGTTGCAATAATAACCTGAACGAGCATCAGGCAGATTGCCACACCAGCTAGATGCCAGCCAGATGGACTCTTCCCATGGCGAACTAGTCTACGAAGTCTCCAGGCTTGAGCTAGCAAGCATGAGAAGCACAAAGCAAAGATAACTCCCCACAGAAATCTTCGGGTAGAGCAAACCATTTCATCTTCTTGTATGATGAAAGCAAACGTCAGCCCAAACAGTCCTAGAGTCCCAAAAAGAAAGAGGAAGTGCATTCCCAGGGGGCTCTTCTTCTCTTTGTCCTTGATGAAGGGTAGCCTCACCAGCAAAATCAGCATCAGCAGTAGCGTGGTCAGCACACCTGCCCCTGCAACTGCCTCCACCACTATTCCCCAGATGGCATCCAGGTCACACAGGTAAACATACTGAGGGAGAAGATCCAGTCCACATCCTCGAGACGTACTTGAGTTTTCAGAAGAGCCATAGCTGATCACGAAGAGGAGGAAGAACCCAATGGCTCGGTAGGTTTTCATTTTTCTGTCTGAGACAACAAAATATTTGTTCACTTAGCTACAGTTCATTTTGGAGGATTTCACAGCAATTGGAAGCACAGCTTGTCTCAATAGCCTGTGTTTACTGGGTTTTTGCAGCTGGCAATAGCCTACCCCAGGTCCCCTTTGCTGCCCTCCCAGAAAGCTGCTTTTGCCTGTTGTGCTCTGAATGCCAACTGAGTCATTACTGTGTTTGCACTGATTGAAAACAATACTTCCAAACACTGCCCCTGCTAATATCCTAAAAGACAACCAGAGGAAATTCTGTATTCTGTTGCAAAATAATATATTATCTAGAGTACCTTATTGCTCAAAGTCAGGTGCTTAAAGCTTGTGTAAATTGCACTGGGCCTGGTGCAAGCATAAGTTGTATCAGAATTAGACAGTTTCACTCACAGCCGTGCTCCTTTCACTGGAATAAAGGCCAAGTGAAATCATTATTTTTTATTTTTTTAAGGATAGAGTAGTTGCAGGAAAATAAACCTTGTGCTTTTTTGATAAAGGAAATTCTTGTTTTCATGCTCAGTCAATAGGTAGTTACAGTATTCACTCCTTTCATCCTCTTCCAAAGCCCAGGTATTAGATTGCATTTGCAAATGGGAATGGTTGGCTAGAGAAATCCCATCTTCTGTGACAATGGTGCACGCATGCAGTGTCATCAATCAAGTAATCAAAAATGAATGACTCATTGTGCTTCTTAGCACATCTAAAGCCATTCAAAGGAAACAAACAACAAAAAACAGAGCATCGCCTTCCCTGATCCAGAGAGCAAACAATGGTGAACTCTCTAGGAACACAACGTATCCCACTCAACCACGAAGACCAAAAGCCTGGATGAATCCCAACTTAGTTTTGGGAAGAACATGGCTTACGTGCTTTAAAAGGATATATGTTATGGCACTTGTTTTTATGAGGCAAAGCATGGCAAAGGAGACTATTAAAAATGTAACCTTTACACGAGCAATCTGTCCCAGCAATAGCTGCCCTATAAGGGCAGTCTGAAGTAACCACTCGTGCACCAGACATGAAACCTGACGCTGTTAACCTTCACTTGCACAGTTAGTGCTGCAGGTTCCAGCAGGATTATGTGCATTGATGTGAGCAACATGCCTAGGTGAAAATGTTCAGAGTTTAACTTCCATATGCATGGTATGACCATGCAGAAGAAAAGCACCATATGAACTAGCAGTAATGTTAGTCAGGGGCTCATGTGATGTGTTTGAGATACAGAGCGAGAAGCAGAGAAACTGTTGGTACCTCTTTTGTAAGTTAGACAAACAGCCCTAAGTGATTGCATATCTAAAGATGTTTCAGAAGTGAGAAATGTATTTAATGAAAATGTCAAAAACTTAATGAGAATTGGAAGTGGTTTAAAGGAACAATGCCATGTTGTTGTGTTAAACACCATCATTCATAACCAACACAAAACCTGTTTATGTAGACTAGCCGAAACTTTAGAGAGTCTCTTGCAGCTCTGAACTAGAGGTTTTCTTCCTGTGCATTACAGTTCTGTAATGACTAAAGTCACATTTTGGGGATCCCAATCTTCAAACAGATGTTTATTCCCCTTTCACAGTACAATGACCAATGGCTAGTTTGGCTTACAGGATATGTATGATGCAAATTACAGTTTCCTATTAGAGACACCAAGACAGCAAATGCACTAATACAAATGCATAATGACTTTATGGTTTTCATTCATATAGCAGACAAAAAACTGTATTAACAAATACTTCATCTCAGAAGCAGAAACTGTAACAAATAACGTAATTTGGGATAAGACAAACAGGAAAAGGGTAATTGATGATCTGTGCCTGCCCATAGAAATTACAGTATCCTTGCACTGTGGAAAGAGCCGCAGTGTTCTAATGATGCAATGACCTGCAGCTAATGACTAATGATTTTTTTTTTCCTACCTAGCTGTTATTTTTTTTTATGGGGAATTGGTAGAATATTTACTTGTTTGTATCTCGTATGTATAACAAGGTTTCTCAATGACTCCGTCACAACACTCATGTTAAAAATACTGACTTTACAGACAGAAAACTAATCATCAGTGAAATGTATTCATTTTGGTATTGAGTATGGTTACACTCAATAAATCTCCTTGCCCTGCGAGTACATAATTAACTAGAAGGAAACATTCTGAAGGCGATTTTACGATTCCTTCTGTGTGCAGGCAGTTCCTGCTCCAACTAGTGCATTCACTCTTTAAAATACCCAAAATGTCCCAGAAAGCATGAAATGGTAAGTGCCTGCTGACACAAAGAGAGGAAATCCACCAGGACCTACTAAGGCAATGCTGTGAACCACTGGTACCAATTTCAAGACGGGATCATGGGGAAAATCACTCAAAATTCATTCTAAATGCTGCCCCAAACTTGAAACAATAAACAGCCCTTAAGTGAGGATTATGTTAATTTTCCACTATCCTATCACTTACAAACTATGATATGCATGCACTAAATCAGTTTCAATACTAGCTTTGTTTATTAGCTATCCTCCAAAGACCTGCAGGGTAATGAATTAAGTGGAAGTATGTCCAGTTCTAAGATATTTTCCAGTTTTCTGGTTACTTTATTCATGTCATGTAACCCTCATGTGATTGAGCTATTCTAGGACAGTCTGTTTCCATGGAGATGGTGCTGCATGGGTAAGCAGTCATATTGTCAGCCCGTCATTTGTTTCCTCTTCCTATTTGGAAGTGTTTGGGAGAGGGGGAGGGAGGGTTAATGAATTTTAGTATTTCCCCTGCCACAAAGAAGTAGTTTCTTTTGGAAAGGGGGAATTAATCTGTGACAAAATATACTGAGAATTCAAAATATATGTTCAGAAACACAGAGACGTTCAACTCAAGAGTTTTCCCAAGTTACTTCCATTTGTGAAATTACTTTTGGGAGAACTGATGGAATAAACAGTGACTCTTTTAGAAAGCTCCTAGTTCGTTGTAGTACTGACCAAGAAGTCCTTAGGACTGCTAACTTATACTTCCTTATACTGCCAGGTATTCTTGGCCTGAAATCGTATTCCTAACAAGTAAGTCTTGCTAAACTCTAGATCCTATCCACACCAAAGCTTGCAAGCCTAAAAACCTCCAAATGAGGAATCCTTCCCTCACCATTGCTATCAACAGCCATATTTACAACCTGTTTACTGTTTATTTCTGCCTGATTAGGTAAAGACTGGCAGTGTTAATAACCAAACCCCTGCGACGATACTAGCCCAAATCCTCTGTCTAGCGCTGGTACTCAGCATTGACTCAGACAGTTGTATAAACAAGGGAAAAACACTACATTACAACATGAAAGTTTAGCAAGGGAATACCACTACTTCAGCTGAAGCCACAGATTCAGTAATTTAAGGGGGAAATAGAAAGTCTTTTTGCCAGAAAAGTCATTTTGGAAAAATACTTTAATATGAGGTTTTTATTAAAATAGTGTCTTCCTCAAGTTGGTGCTGTGGTAGATTTGCAGAGTCCTGTGTGGCTCAAGATTCTGTAGCAAAATCCTCTGTCTGCACACTACCACCAATAGTTACCTAAATCAGCAACTGTAGAGGAGTAGTATTTTTACCTCTATATCTAGATTAGCTCTGCAATGTTATGCAACCTGACGGTAGTAACAACACCACTCTATTAGACTGACGCTTCACTTCTATTACCAGACAGCTACAGCAACAGTAACACAGCAATGTCACAGATTTCTAGCACAGGTACAGTAAGCGACATTGATACATCCCCACGTAGCTGAATGGAACTGTTCATACAGGAGGAAATCAGCTTGAGATTTATTTTTGTTTCCCCAAAATCCATCCCCAAAATTATATTTCATAAGAACTATTCAGCCAATATACCCAAACCCAGACCAATCACAAGCACATCAAATGAACCAATAAGCCTCACACATTCCAGGCAAAAGCAGCAAACAATTTGCAGGACAGCTTCCAAATCCAGTCCTCAATTTTTGATTCACATTTGTTTTCAACAGAGTGAAGTCCTCTACATTACCTGGTGTAGAATCACTACAGAAATTGCAGGCACAAAGCTGCCCCAGCGGGTTTAAAGTACAATTACAAGCAACTAAGCACAAACAGAAAAATCTCACAGCTGTCATCAAAAAGTTGGCATGGTTAAAAATCAATGAGGCTTTCACTAGTCAAAGTCTTCTGACTGCAAATATCATCTGGTAAAAAAGATGCTGTTCAAGAATATATAGAAAGAATAAACCTGTAATCATGCAAAGATTTGAGGTTAGGCTATTCATGGTTAGATGTATTATTTGTTCCCCTTTTTTGAGTCTTCATGTTAATCAACTGATACAGGAAGATGCCTCCAAGCACTGAGAAGAATAACAGCCTAGTAAATAAGAGTGATAGTAGCACAAATAGTAACCTGCTCTGCCACACTCAGGCAGAAGACTGGTTCACTGTACAATTTGTGACAGAAAACCACCCCCACCACGAAGTGTTGTGGAGAACCACTAGTGAGGAGGAATTAATCACAGCATGGGATCTCTGCCAGATCCTTTTGATCAGATCTGAAGAACGAGCTTCAGGACTGATAACAGAGCAGCAGCGCCAAGCTGAGCTCAGGCTACTCAAGAGATGTACTTCCAGAATAATAATTAATAGTGCAATTATGCTTTGTATGCAAAAATACAGCAGAGGTTGAGACATCCCCTGCATTAGAATAATACACATCACGCTGTGTACAGCCTCATGGTCACAGAAAGCAAGACCCCACTCCAAAAGGGCATGTACAAAAAGCACTGCCTTAACTTACGAATACTTTGCAATGCTGAATATAATATGAAATGATCTTTCTAATGTTCTAGGTGCTCACAATGCTCTTAAATCAGATTCTGGACATCACCCGTGCCCAGATACCTCTGACCATAATGCCTAATGTTCTTTATACTACTGGTAGCAATCAGTGATAGTAATCAATGTTTTTCTTTGCTAATTCTCAGATTGTTTCTGTTCATGTCACAGCCTCACGACAGATGGATTTCCTTCACCCGGTTTCTTTTGATGCAGTGAGAGAACACCTCAACACCAACATTCACTGCCGGTAAGTAGCATGCATATCACCGAGCAGTAGATAGTCTTAGAGCGATGATAACCAGCCGAGGTGTTTAGGTTCAGCACGCAGGAAATCCTGTTAGCCTCGGGATAAACATTAGGCCAGGTATAAACAAAGGGTTCACCTAAGTGCTAAATCTTATCGCTGCCCGGCTTCGGGGAGCGCTAATAGAGACGCAGGGCTTTTTATTGACTGGAGAGAAAACCGCTGGGGCTGCGCAGCCCTTCCGCGTGTCCCGCTGCCCCCGGCCCGGGACCGACCAGCGTCGGCGAGGGGCCACCGGGAGGCTCTGCCCTCGGCCCGGCCCCGCTGCCCTTGGGCGCCCGCTGTTGAACCGCGGCACGGTGCCGGGCTTGGCTGCGGCTACCCTCGGGCTCAGAAGAGCGCGGGTGCGGAGCCAGGCAGCCCCGTCCTCGCCGGTGTCCCCTTAATCCGCCTGCAACCTCCTCCTCCTCCTCCTCCCGTGCGAGGGCAGTCCGCTCCAGCCTCCTCTCTTTTGTCCCTTCGCTCCTTTCCCTCCTGGGTTTCTTTTCCCAGTCTCTCCTTTCCCCGCCTGTCCCTGCTCTTTCCCCATCCTGTCTCCGAACTCCTCTCCCCTCCTCGCCGGTCTGCCGTACCCTCCTCTGCGGGGCGCAGCCCCTGCTCCAAACCCCCCGCCCTACCCTATATCCCGCCTAATCCCCCCCGGACTCCCACATCCAGCCTGTTGTCTGCTTGCGGCCACCGGGCTAATTCCGCGGGCAGCGCACGAAGCGGGGTCGAGCGAGGGCTCCACTACGCCCCGGGGACAGCCCCGCGAGCGGGGGCCGGGGGCCGGTCCTCCCGCACGCTCACTCACCTGCTGGCTGTTGCAGCTCTGTCCGCCAGCCCGCCGCAAGTCACATCCCGGCACCGGCGGCGGGGAGCGAGCGCAGCGCCGAGCCCCCCCGCGGCGGCGGCGGCTCATGGAGCGCCGGTGCGCAGGGAGCGGTGCGGTGCGGTGCGGTGCTGTGCTGTGCCGTGCGATACCGTACGCTGCGCTGCCTGCCGTGCTCTGCGCCCGCCGCCCCGCCGCGATACGGCCCCGCGGCCAGCCCCCTCCCACCGCCCCGCCCCGCCCCGGCCCGCCCCGGCTCGGCTCTGCTCTGCTCTGCTCGGCACGGAAAGGCACGGCACGGTGCCGCCGGTTGGACTGCAGGGTCAGCGCACCCCTGCTGGCACCCAGCGGTCCCGGCTGCACGGGGTGCCTGCACCACCGGGAGGGGACACCCGGGCAGCGCGAGTGTGCTCACCCCCCCCCCCCCCCCACACACACCCCCTGCCTGTGCAGCGTGGCACGCGTACACCTCTGTGAGTGCAGAGTGGCACAGGTCTGATCGCAGCTATACGTGCTCCTGCAAGGTGACGGGAAGGCAGGATACAGGACGGAATCAGGCAGGCATTCCTGTGTGCAGGCAGCGTGCACTGGGAAATCACCTCCCAGGGCCACTGCGTACAGACCTTGAGCATCTCGGAGAGGTTTGCAGTGGGCTGGATGCATTCACTAAGTGTACTTCCAGTGCACATTGTCCAGCCTGCCCTGGACAGCAGCTCAGCAGTGGGAAGGGGAAAATGAGAAGTGCCTCTTTATCGTGCAAGTGACATTTTACAGTCTGCTTAGGCAGCAAAACACAGGAGTAGGCCTGTGAGTGCATGAGGTCCTGAAAAGGCGATGCTGGGATTTGTTTGGTATCTGCCTCCCATCTCCCAGCATGTAGCTCATCTCTAGCTTTCCAGCTTCTCCACAGTTCAACTCTGAGACAGATGTAACCCTTCTGCCCAGGACAGGGTTTCCTAGAGACGCCATAAGGAGTCAGTTAAGGAAGGGAAGGACCATCAGCTTCAGTGTGTGATGTTCATGAGCAGCAAAACTTGTTTGCGTTTTCAAGTGATTCGAGTATGTTTGTGAGACACACCAGAGACTGGCAGCTACACTGCACTGTACATCCATGGTTTTATGTTAAACAGCTAATGAGAAACTGGGCAGCTACAGCTGACATGGTGTTATCAGCAGTCAGGACTGATGCCTGTCCATCCTGAGAGCGGGCAGCATGATGCCTTTCTCACCAGGCTTCATAGGATCCCAGACTGGTTTGGGTCAGAAGAGACCTTAAAGCTCATTTAGTTCCAACCCCCTGCCACAGGCAGGGACACCTTCCACTAGAGCATGTTGTCCAAGCCCCGTCCAACCTGGCCTTGAACACTGCCAGGGATGGGGCAGCCACAGCTTCTCTGGGCAATCTGTGCCAGGGCCTCACCGCCCTCACAGGGAGGAATTTCTTCCTTATATCTAAACTAAATCTCCCCTCTTCCAGTTTAAAGCCATTCCCCTTTGTCCTGTCCCTACATGCCCTTGTAAACAGTCCCTCTCCAGATTTCTTGTCAGACCCTTTAGATACTAGGCTTCAGTATCCAGAGTGTTCCAAAGGCAGATGTCTGCTCCAAAACATCCATTCTCCAGCACAGAAGATCTGCAACCTTTAAACAGACTCATCCTAACATGCGTGGGCTTATTTAGATGTCACATATTACGCCCTGGGGGGCTACCTGAACTTCTCAGCATGATTGGCACAGAGTAAATCGAATGGTGTGTTGGGCTGTAACTGCCAGTGTTCAGGCAGGGCAGCGGGGAGAGAACAGCTGAGGCAGAGGCAGGATTTCACATTCCTGCCCTTTTCTCTCTCCATTTCTCTGCCTTGCTGATTCTGGATTATAGTCATTGGCTTTATTTGAGCCACACATAAGCGATAATATCCTGCCCTTCCATCAGTCGATACCCACATGCTATTCAAAGTAAAAGGGGGTAATTTTACAGAAACTGAGGTGGTGAGACGTGAGGCAGCTGCAAACTGCCCAAGGTCACTCAGCGGTCTGGCAAGAGAGTAAAAATACTGATTCACCAGATCAGTCTGTACTCCCCTTCGGCTTGGGAGCCTGAGCCAAGCACCCAAATACTACAGTAACAAGCAAAGACCTTTTTGTGTCTAAATAAACACACAGAGTTCTCTGTACCGTGCTGGATGCAGAGAGGTAGACCAAGGGGGAGGATGAATCACAAGAATTCATGTGCTGAAGGTCTTGGCCCGCTCACAAGGGAGCAATGTACTCAGCCCCTCAGCAAATGCAAATCTTGGTCATTGTTCCCTTCTTCCTGTGTGTCTCTCACACAGCCCCTGGTACAGTAAAGGAAGCAGTCTCTCCTGTTTGCCTTTCAGTGACAGAAGGAAATGTCCCTCTCAACTATTACAGGCCGATTGCTACCAAATAATGCTGATTTCTGTCCTGCTGAAGCAGCTTTTATCATTAGCTGTCATGAAAGTGCATAGCAAATAGAATCATCAAGGACGTTATAGAAGAACTTTGTACAGTAGCTGGACTAAATGACAGCTGCCCTTGCTTTAAATTCATTAGCAGTTAACTTTGAAAATATGCTCTGAAAATATGGTTTTAGTAAGGGGAAAAGTGTTTCCACTGCTCAGCCACTAACTCACCAGCAACTTCAGCATTGCCTTGCCTCAAGAGAGCTGGAGGGAGGATGGAGTAGGTGCTATGACCCATGTGGACTGTGCGAATTCCCTCATCTCACATGGTGCCCCCAGCTCCTACAGCACTTCCCAGGACCCTGTGACAGCTGCAGGCAGCAACTGCCTGCAGGTCAGCAGGGCTTGGAGGAGACTGGGGAAGGGCCAAGATGTGCAGGACCAAAGTAAAGGTGACATTTAGACAGCTCTGCTTATGAGATGCAACACTTACCCAGAGCTGATGACTTAAAAGATGTCAGCTCAGTGCTTTTGTTCATCTCTGAAATAGTGAAGAGTACGAATGTTATCTTTGTCTTTATTTTAGACTGGGCATATAATGTTCTCAGCTTTAAAAACCCACCACTTTTCAGTATTTTTACTCTTCCTGTTGCCTACAATTCACATTTGGTCATTTAACAGAATTTTACTGCTTTTTCATTATTTGGTTTCCTGCTTTTGCCAATAGGTGAACAAAGAATCTGTGATGCTGCATGTCGCGAAGTTTTTCTCTTCTGCATCAGTGCTCCTAGCAGGATTCCATAACAGCAAAGAGCAAGTGTGTTACAGCAGCACTGAGTGGATAGCACCCACCCATTAATAAGTACCAAATCCACATTGCCACAGACTCTCATTTCAGACTTTTTTTCTGTGTCCCAACCTGAGATAAAGGTAATTCCATCTTCTGTTCCCTTTTTCCCCTCCAGGAAGACAGGAGGGTGTCATGCTTACTGCAGGAGCAGGCAGAAAAGCTGTCAAACAGTATTTCACCAACAGCTTTCCTATTGCATGGCAGGTCCTGCAGAACCTTTTCTCTTGGTAGAGTGAGTCTGTGGCTCCTGCCATCATGGAACTGTGCTTGTGCCAGTGCAGTTTAACCAGAATATTTCATTAAGGGATCTATGTAGGCACATGGAAGTGACAATGATCATTAAGTCTGCATTAGTGTTGTTTGCATTAGGAAACATGTAGAGGCCCTGAGCAGAGACAGGGCTGCTGGATGTGAGGTGGAGCCATCCCTCCTGCATGCAGTGCATCTGGTAAAGCAGTTTGTTCAGCAGTCTCTGAAGTAATACCCCGTGACAAACCATGTGCCTTAATCCCAGAGTGACCAGGCTGTGCTATTGCTTCCTAGATGTTCAGACACTGCAATAGTGAACATGACAGAAGAGATACCGGATGAACTGCACACCCAACCAATGGTGTGTGGTTGATTGACACCATTTCTGATCCCCAAGCAGAGGTACTTTTCATTACATAAATCCTTGCAGCGTGATTAGTTTGCCTAATACTTGCCCTGCTTTTCCTCAGGGCAGGATACAAATCCTGATGCTCCCATTGGTTGGCAGCACCAAGGCACCGATGAGATTTGTGTGACCACTGCAAGACGATTTCTCTGGTTGCTCCTTGCACTGCCAAAGGCGGAGTTTACTCTCCACAGTGCTCCTTTAAATGGGTCTGAGTGGCCAAATGTGGTCAGTGAGGAGAAGGGGAGAAGGAGAAATGAAAGAAATAGAGAGTCTTGAAATCGATACAAAACAAGAGATGGATGACAGGAAGGAGATGGATGCATTGGGGAGAGAGAAAAAAACAATTACTGAAACATTAAGGGGAAATGTAACCCAGAAGAACTTATAACTATAACACAAAAGAAAGGTGCTTTCAGGATGGATAGTGTGTGTGAACAGCCATAGTATCAGATGTTACATCCAAGTTCAAATCCAAATTACACCTGTTTTTCAACTTGGATTAGACAAACCAAGGTAAGATATAGCACTGTGCCTGCTAATAACTCTTTGACTGTTTGGTAATAAATACAATCTGTCCTGCAGGTCACCCTACTATGTGCTGTGGCATATGCCCTATGGAGAGGCAGTGACTCTCCTCCACTTATCAGTCATTCTCTCAGCACCAGGACAAGAAAGTAGCAATGCAGGGACAATTTACAATGCAGTCAATGTGATATTAATTTGTTTTCTCGACACATTTCTTTATCACACTTGTAATGCATAAATGCTTACTTTAAACTGCAGAGAAACATGGACAAGTTTTAAGATCTAATGCATCTGGTCAAATTTGACTAAAACACAATTTGGATTAAAATGGTCTGTGACACCAGGCATATGTGATTAAAATTCTTATGGCTGGGAATTAGCACACCTTCAAATGCTCCTTTCACAAGGAAACCTCTAGAAATAGATATTTAAGTCAGCATATCTCTGATTTATTGAATTAATGTTATGCACTCTCTGAGGCTCCACCTAGCTAGATACCTCTCAAACCAGACAAACCATTTCAGTTTTACAAGTTTATACTTGACCTTTGCTCAGGCAAAGTCCCAGTTAGGGCAAATGATTCATGGCATACATCTCCTTAGAGCTGCATGTGTTTGGGAGGTAGTGACCCCAGGCAAGACTGACAGTTTCTGCTTGAGAACCTAGAGCTTCTATCTAGTGAGCAGCTGTAGGTGGTAGTGGGTGCAGTGAGGTTTCTTGTAGTGACAGCTCGGCAGCAGGGAATAACATTAAGTGGTTGTGGAGTAGAAAACCTCCTTCTACCCACTATGGGTTCTCATTTTTCCCTTCAATCACACATCCTGGTTTGGACTCATCCACTCAAGCAGCTCTTGTACTTCTTTAGATGGTAAACAAGATGCAGGTATTTCGCTAAGTAACATGCGTGTGTCTAAATGAACAAAGGAAATGTTTTCTTGGCTTTTGCTGCAAAGGTTATCTTGATCGTCACAACCAGGCGTGCTGTAAGCACATGCTTGTGTTCACAGACCGTGGTTGTGCACTCAGCCCTGTCTAGGGCTGCTCTAAGGAAGAAGTTGCCATCACTAAAACCACAGAGATTTTCTACATCCTGTTCCCTCATCAAAATGTTACAAGTATCAGCCAGTGTAACTGTGCCAGCCTTGAATGCACTTGTGTTTCCGATTCTAGATTTGTAAGTGCCTTTATTTATATCTGCTAGTTTCACATCTGCAATGGGATGTCAAGGTTTTTTAATGAATGCTGCAAAGAGTTGTGCTGGTACCTCTTGATTGTTAGTGCCCTCATTTGCAGTATGTCCTCGGGGGGGGTAGGGAACCACCCTCAGGAACTTTGCTGCCTTCCTCTTTATTGGCATGTTTGGTGAAAAGTATTCTCCGCTGTTGAGGACTGTTTGTGTATCTAAAACCAAATAAATCACGTTTACATCCCGGCAGAACACCGAACAAACCCCCTTTGTGAGCTGCCCGGGCTTTTCTGTTGCGGAGACTGTCACCTGCTGGCCACCGAGCAGCTCACCAGCAGCTCGGAGCAAAGCCTGATGAGTTAAATATTCAGCTTTGCCTTTAGAAATTACACCACGAAGGTGTTCGTGACTTGTCTGACCATAAACAAGGCAGTAGTTCTGTAAATGGAGGTGGATCAGGAATTCAGAAATCTTCCTCATTTATCAAATATCCAAATTTCATGGTGTTTCAATGCAAAAGAAACTGGGGTCTCATCACAGTGAAGATGTGCAATAAAACACTAGTTTAAGTAAACATAATGACAGCAAAATAAACCATAACCAACACTCAAAGGAAAGAAAAAGGACCAGCTGTTCTGTCTGTGGTGGATTTTCATCACATTATACCATGGAAACAAGATGACCTTAAGAAAGGGCTGCATCTTAGTATTGACCAGCAGAGCTCAACAGGAATCAAAGGAGCCTTTACAGAAGATCTACTCTACAGCTTTTACAGGAAAGAATTGCTCTAGAAACATCTTTTAGCCCTGTCCTTGTCCTTGTCCCGCCCTCACATCTGTTGTCACTGGTAGCTCATTTTCTGCCAGTCTGTGGGCCAGAATCTCAACTGGTATAAATAAGAGCGAGTCTGAATTCACTGCTACAATATAGCACTGCAGGATGGCTTATTCTCTCTGTCACAAGGAATGTCCCCCTCCTTCCCCCATTCCTCCCCAGACCTGAGAGCAGGTTAACACACTGCTGAAAGGCACTGTTCAGCTGGGAGTTTTTCTGTTTAAGACACAGAAATGAGTTGCTGAGCTGAGCAACAGGTGCCCAACTGCACAACTGCATCTTTACTGGTTATTGCAATAGAGCATCACTCCATAGCTCTTCCTAAAATCTGTAGTTTCTTCTTGTGTGTTACTGAGCTGTATTACTGACATGATGCGGGATTGCTGGTAGCAAAGGAAAGCCAGTGCCACAGTCTGTTTCATGACAAGTATCCTCAGCTCAATTGGTGTTACACAAGGGTATTGCTGCCTGAAAGCACATCTAAAGCAGCACTCAAGCTCACTGCTGCCTGTTGTACTGAAACTTTAAAGAGGAGATGTTTTTATGGATGTTTTTCACACACCTGTCAGTTAACATCTGTAAAAAATAGATTTCATCTACTTTAGAAACACTTTCTGACCTCGTCTGGAGTCAGTCCTTAGCACTGAATTTGTGCAAAGTGCCCAAATTTTTATTTCTTATTAGGTAATTTTGTGAAATGGGTACATTGTTTGCTTTTATTTCCCTTCATTCCTGAACTTGGACGTTTACAAGCTTTGTTGTCAGAGAACACTGGGTGCCTGGATGTCTCTCTTATGAAAGCACGTGGCTGGTTTAAAAGAAAACCAGGGAGATAAGAGTCTGTGTGAAATTCCACTAATTTCAGTGCAAAGGGTAATTTCAAAGAATTTAGGATCAGATTTCAAATCATGAGAGGCTTTGGGGGTGGTGCATTTGCATGGGATGCTCAGTCTTAGTCCCCCACACTGTACAGGGAGGACAATGCTATTTACCTCCCCTATAGGTTTCTTCACTACTCACTTCTTGTAAAAGAGCAAAACACTTCAAGGCCATTCCATGTCAAGAGGACTTAGAAACCTCTGGCTCACAGCCACATAGACCCTGGGATCAGCTCTCACAAACATCAACAGGGAAAACCACAGCCTTTTCAGCTTCATTGAGAACACAAGTCTTTGCCTGAAATGCACTTTTCCAACTTGTGAATACAACACTAGAGAAAATTCTGCCTGGCTCCCTTCTCTGCTGTCCACCCACACTCAGTCAATCATTTCCTTGGAGCTGCTGTGATCTTTCTTCAGGCAGAAGATGGTTGAGGAGTGTTGACTGTTAAGTACCATGGAGGCTTGGGAGTGTGGGCTCCCCAGGACCATCACACAGCCTCTTCAGTCCCATCTATCACTTTATTAGATTGAGATATTCTCTCCCCACTGGAGAAGGATTTCATTTAAAACTTCTATTTTGCTGGTAGATTTACTTCACACTGAGATACAACGTGAGTTAATACTGGTTTTGAGGGTAAATGAAGGGCAACGAAGATTCTAGCCTAAAAAATGTAGCTGATGAATTTTATCCCTGCACTGTGTATTAATTTTAATAGTCCTTGATGTGTATTTTATTGAAGGCTGAGTCATACTGCTTTGAGATCTTACTGCTTGGGAAGGAAGGAATGGAGTTTGGGCAAAAACATTATAGGTCTCAAATGGATCCAGCAAGCAGAGACTGCTCAAGCTGTGAAAACACAATGATGTATCTCAGCAAAAGGAGAACTGAAGGTCAGAAAGAAATCTGTTAGAGTTTGAATCAGCTGAAGTTTGCCTAGACTCAGTGATATTTCTGGTGACAGGGCGTTACAGTGAGAAGAGCAGATCCTGCTCTTGTTCCTCCCCTCGTATTCCAGGGGTTATAATGATGCTCCAGGGTCTTGTATTCCAGGGTTATAATGATGCTCACAACCTGGGGTAACAAATTGTTGTTGTGACTTGGTCAAGGCAAAGCATTTTTGACTGAGGTTGCTGAGGAAAGAGAAGCTGTTGTGTTATGACAGCACATTTGTGGGATGCAGGATGGTCCCTTTGCAGATGTCCTTCGGAGTGTTGCCTTGGCTGGGAGGAGGGAGGGGAACCACACAAGCTGAGCTGTGCAGCTTGAAGGAAGGTGCTGTCTGCTGGGCAAAATCAGCCATGACTAGGATATGCAGCAGAGCATCCACCCTGATGTTGGAAGTCACCTCCATCTCACATCACAAGTTACAGGACTGCAGGGTAGTGCAGAAGTCACAAGATTCAAAGGAGGATCTTTCATGCCTTTTGTCAGTAAGAGTACCTTTTTTTCTCATTTCTTTTTTCACCCCAATTACGTTTCTGTGCAGGGACTGGATCTGATGTTACCTCCAGATGCAGAATTAGGCTGTCCTTTGTGCTACGGAGCACATTCAGAGGAAAGATCTGAGAGAGCTGGGCAGGGGACTGAAGACAGGAAGCACAGCCCAGGAGCAGGATCAGCTCGGGCACAGAGATCAAGAAATGGCAGAGGAGTGGGCAGGAAGCAGCCAGAATCGGGGCTCCCCAGAGATTCACTTGAACAGGCACTGCTGGCTGCAGCTCAAAAAGTCACTGACTTGCAGCCAAGTCCTGAAATAGGATAGGCAGAGATCTGCATGTTCAGTCACTGATAGTTTGACTTTGAATTTGTTTAGAAAGTTAAGTGTCTTCTCTATTTTTTCCCAGGTAAGACCTGGCTGTTTGAGGTCAGAAGCTTTTTGATCTTCTTCAGGGAGCACACCATGAGAGAGAGGTTTAGGTGAACATAGTTCAAAGCTCTGGACCTTCCATCCTCTTTTTTTTTTGTGTGGGATTCACACTCTCAGTGGCAGGGAAAGGCCATGTGGCAGGATGTCTTTATAGGAACTAGCACCCTGCTGACATGAGGTCCTCAAGAGTGCTCCCTCCTGCCTCCTGGGCAGGATTTTGTGGCCCTTCCTTTACCTCCCCTGAAGTTATGGTAGGGCAGGTTGTCCTCTACTGCAGGCGCAGTCAATCAAGCGAAGAGTCTGCAAAGAGGTAGCAGCTTCCAAAGGGTCACTCAGTACCAGCAGACAGGACCACACTGGTAAGCCTATTTATTGTTAGCAAAGCTACCTATCAAATACAGCTGTGAGAAAGTGGCCTTTTCCTTTTCCTCCCCCTCCCTTTGGCCAGCTGCTGTTCTTCCTATGTGGTGCAGACGAATTTCATTTTGTTAAGGTTCAGGCTCAGGCTACAAATCTGGCTGATATACAGAGGGGCTTTGGACAACATCTGATGTTTCTGAGAGTCCTGGCCATTGAGGGCCACATTTCTTCAGGCTCCTTCTGGTTTCTAGTCTCCCTTGGGTTTTATTCTGTAGCATGAAGAAATAAAAGGCCCTTTCCATCTTTTGGGTCTAAAATGAAGAAAATTAGAAACTTAGTTTTAGAAATATTAGTGATCGATTTTCATTAACTTCCCAGGCACAGCTACAGGCTGGGCAGAGAAGAGATTCAGAGCAGCCCTGGGGAGAAGGACTTGGGGGTGCTGGTCGATGAGAAAATGAACATGAGCTGGCTTCAGTGTGCACTTGCAGCCCAGAAAGCCAACTGCATCCTGGGCTGCATCAAAAGGAGCGTGACCAGCAGGTCGAAGGAGGTGATCCTGCCCCTTTATTCTGCTCTCATGAGACCTCACTTGTAGTGCTGTGTGCAGTTCTGGTGTCCTCAACATAAAAAGGACATGGATCTGTTGGAAAAAGGCCAGAGGAGGGCCACGAGAATGATCGGGGGACTGGAGCACCTCCCATATAAAGATCGGCTGAGAAAGTTGGGGCTGTTCAGCCTGGAGAAGAGAAGGCTGCGTGGAGACCTCATAGCAGCCTTCCAGTATCTGAAGGGGGCCTATAGGGATGCTGGGGAGGGACTCTTCATTAGGGACTGTAGTCATAGGACAAGGGGTAATGGGTTAAAACTTAAAGAGGGGAAGTTTAGATTGGATATAAGGAGTAAATTCTTTCCTGTTAGGGTGGTGAGGCACTGGAATAGGTTGCCCAAGGAGGTTGTGAGTGCTCCATCCCTGGCAGTGTTCAAGGCCAGGTTGGACGAGGCCTTGGGTGATATGGTTTAGAGTGAGGTGTCCCTACCCATGGCAGGGGGGTTGGAACTTGATGATCTTAAGGTCCTTTCCAACCCTAACTGTTCTATGATTCTATTATATAATAGAATCATGGAATGGTTTGGGTCAGAAGGGACCTTAAAGCTCATTCAGTTCCCACCCCCTTCCACTAGACCAGATTGCTCAAAGCCCTGTCTGACCTGGCACTGAACACTGCCAGGGATGGGGCACATCCAAATAGGTGTTGCACAAGCAGAAAGTCTCTAGTTTAAATCTGCTGTGTGCACACAGACTCTCTCTGTCACATCCCTGGAGGGGAGCATTTGTTGGCCTGTGTAACCCAGACTTGGATGGCATTCAACTGGCAGGCAGGCCCAGGAGCACTGCAGTAGGCTAGGAGCTGGGCTGCCACAGTCAGGTAGATCACAGTCTTCAAGTGCTTTTAAGGTATTTGATTTTGCAAATATTTGTTCAAATACATTGGTACAAGTACATTGTGTTTAGTTCGCAAGCCCCTTAGGTGTCAATTCTTTTCAGTCTGACTTAATATCCTGGTAAACAGAAGAGTCCCACTCCGGATTTTGAGCAGGAGCCTCCAGTTGGACCTGAACAACAAATACAGCTCCAGGTGTTGCAGGCAGCTCTGTACAGACACAATATTTATACTTTTCTAATCTGGCAGGTGGATTTGTATACCCATATGGAAAAAGATACAACATCTGGGTCTCACCATTATTCTGGTTTGGTTTGGGAGAGTTTTCATTTGTCTGTTGTTTGTCATTGTAACCTCAGAAGATAAAGGTCTTTAGCCAGCAGGATGAAGCATTGCTTTGTTTTACTATTTACAGTGTTTCATTTGGCTGGAGAGCATGATGATGTAAGAGTGAAAAAGCATGCAAATAACTTGTTTATCCTCAGGGATGGATGCTTTGTGCTGTAACAAGCTGAGCTGTTGACTCGAGCCAGCTTTACTTTCCTGGAACTGGGGAAGCTGACAAAGCTTGCTGAGGAAGGCTTTTGATTTCACAACATTTCCATAGAGCATCGCAATGCCCTGATCTAATGCTGTTGATGAAATGAGAAAGGAAAGGAAGGTGGGAAATAAAGATGTTAAAATAAAATGCCCAAGTGCAGATTTAAAGATCCCCTCAGCAAAATTTAAGAGCAGGAATATGTGAGCAGGTGGATGTGTGGGAAAAGGGGGGGGGGGGGGGCGCTGGTACCTGACCACAGATGATGGTTAGCATGTTAAAATGTTATTTGTTTTGTTCAAACTGAAGAGATATTTTCACACTGAAACACACACCAAGAAATCAAACATTTTGACCTAAACCAAAAGCTCAGTTCCTTTTTATACTTTTTAAATACCTAAGAAGGTAAATTTGAGTGAGAAATTTTCTTTCTGGACCCATGAAAGCAAAATCTTAAAATATCTTTTTAATGGTCACAATTTCTTAAATTTTGGCCAAATTTGATACTTTGGGCCTTCCCCAAAGCATGCAGCTTGCTTACTAAGTCATTGTCCAGAGATTACCTGGTAATATTGCCCTGAACATGAAGAGCCCATGGTGTGTGTACACCACAGCGCTAAGCACCCATAGCAAAGCCAAGAAGCTGCCTTCCACCCTCGCCACCTTCCAGCACTGTGCCATGGCTCTGAAGAGTTACGACTGAGAACCCAGTGTTACCCCGGCATTCGGAGCGTATTTATGTTCATGTCTCATGTACTTCCCTTTCTGCATGTTTACACAGTATCATATCACAACTACCTGATCCCTGTTCCTAACTTTGACACTGGGAATGTGGATGGGTGGCTCAGAGGTAAGCTCATGTTGGTAGCAAGGTTGTTGTGCCTCAGGAAGAAGTGGGGATTAATTCACATGCTATTTGAAACTATGTAAGCCCAGCTCTTGCTTTTTTTCCCCTGTAAATATGGCAAGGCATTTGCTGTGCTTGTACGGGCCTGCCTATAGCACCACATTTCAGCACATGCAGTCTTATTCCTATGACAAACCTGTTATTTGGGAGCAGAGATGTGGAGAGCCTGTGGGAAGTCAGGAGACTTCCAGGAGAGAAGCTGTGTTTAGGTTGTGTTGAGTTTTGCTTTGTGTACACTCTGTTGTGCTTCCCTACCCTTACCCAATGTTTGCTTTGCTTTAACCAAGACCTAAGGAGAGCAGATTGTATCTCTGGAAAAAAACGTAAAAGGAAATCACACAGAGAGTCTTCTCAGTGCTAAAAGTAGGAGAAAATGCTTAGACGAGTGCTTAGTGTGCTGGTCCTTCAGAATGCGGTTCTCTTACTCCAGAGAGTTTGAACTTTTAAAGTAGAATAGCTTTGTCAGAATGCCATTATCAGACATGCTTACTGCTGGGTCTGAGCAATGAGCTTCTAAAGCTTCCAGCAAATTCCTAGTCTCAGACTACTGACAGGTTGCAGAGATGCTTGGATGAAGTACATGCTGGGAATCTCAGCTGGTTTAGAAAAAGCCCCTCCACTTTTCCCAACAGGAGGAAACTATTGGACCTGTGCAGACTCTAGTGGCTGCTTCACCCATCTCCAAATTCCCCAGCACATCTGGTTGGATGCAGACCCACGTTTTCCCATTGCTCCTGCTGGTGTGACTGCCTTGCCTTCAGCACGGTGTGTCGGGTTGCTGCAGGTACAGCAGATGGTACCAGGAGCAGTCCTGCAGCTGGGTGTGGGGCTGCTGTGCTCCTCTCTGGATGGCTGACTGCACTCCAGCCATCAGTGAAGCGATCCAGAAATCTCTTACTTACCTCCCAGCAAGCAACTGAAGTGCGTGAGAGGCTTAATTAATGAATGCTTGCAAGACAGTGAGCTCTCCAGAGAAAAAAGGCAGGAGGGGGTGAGGCGATGGCAGCCAAGAGCAGCTCATGGGGATTTCTGATTTTCATTAGAGCTGGCTGAAAACTTGCTGCCAAAATACTGAGTGCAGTGGTTTCTGTGAGAGCCAGGGCTGGGGTTAGGTGTGCCTCCTGTCAGCTGGATTATTACCGTGCCTGCATGGTCAGGAGCCAGAGGTCAGCCACAGGTGCCAAGTGTCCATGTGTCTGAGGCAGGGCTGTGAAACGTGGTTTGCTGAATTTTTCCACCAGGAACACAACAGGTTTTGCCCAATGTGGTGACTTTTCTAGTGTGGACAATCTAAACCACTGTAACTTAGTTATACTCAAATCACATCCTGTTAATTTAAAAAGTGAAAATAGCAAAACGAGACACCTCTAAGCAGAACAGATCATCTCCTGTCTCCAAAGTCGCTGCTCTCCTGGCTTTCTGCTAGTCTAAGTGCTGGGCATCTCCACTGGCCTGCTTGATGTGACCTGCTGGGTGCTGCTGGCCAAGAGGGAGTCATGTCCAGGGGCTGGTATCAAGCTGATGTCAATGCCTGGCCAAAGCCCAGCTGTACCGACATCCAGGCAGGAGAAAGCCACTACCATTTCCATGCCATCTTAGTTTCTGGTCTGAAAAGGTCATTCATGTAAGTAAATGACTAGTAAATGATTGGCCTCTATCTGATCACCATTAATAACACTAACACAATCTGTGATCATAGCCCAAGGGAAAAGTAAAGCAATTTCCTTCCAAAAAGGCCATTAGCTAATGCTGGAGTGATGTCAGTGCAGCTCCACAACTCCAAGACTTTGACATCATCTCATGAACTAGGAAGATTTTCAGGCCAGACAATGCTTTAGGAGTCTATGTGGGCACTGAAGGGCTGTCGTAATGAGCCTTGGAAAATAAAATGCTGACTACAAAAAGAAGGAAACATTTGGTTGTCTTCAGCATTCAGGAACATGTATGAGGCCACAATCAGCATGTGATTTGATCCAGACTGCTTGTGGCATGTACCTGGAGTTAGCAGCTTTGCAGTTACTGATGTTGATGGGGTGAGACGAGACACCTCCCTAGGGCACATGGGGAGTGGTAGCAGAATAAGGGCATGAAGAGAAAAAGAAACTACATCTTGCTGTCAAAGTTAGGTTGTAGTGACTAATCAGGGGGAATAAGTGTCTTTTTGCTTTGCAAACAAACCATCACCCTAGTTATCTAGGCCCTGATCTTGCTTTCCGTGAAGTCAGTGCCAAAGTGCTCCTTGACTTCACCTTTGCATGGCAAGCTCCAGCTTGTTTTGCCTGTGAGTGATACTATGCCCCTTGGAAACAATCCATGTGAGCAGAGTGGTGAGCCAGTCAATACAGTTCCCTGTGCCAGTGGTAAAGCTGATCTCAGGGGAAGTTACTGTGCCAGTGATTTTAGCCAGTAAACTTTTGGGCATCAGTCATGCAACTGTTCAGAATCATTTAGATATGCAAGTAGCCAGAAAAATCAATGGAATCACTTAGATGATTAGAATTACTTGGTCCAAAGTGTTTCTAGCTTCAGAACAGGACCTTGGTCTGTATGGATGGCTTGTACACAGATCTGTGCCCTTGCAAAGATTAAAAGCATACTTTTTCATCAAGGGAGCGCACTCCGCTTGAATACAGAGAAGATGCCTATGAGTAAAGCAAGTTGTTATTTTCCCACTGGCATGTGTTGTTTCCAGGTCTCTCTATGTTTTAGTATACAGATCCTGCCTGTGAGAGACACGAAACACACCAAGCTCAGTGGGTTCCTGATGCTCACAAGTGTGTTTTCTTTATTTTTAGTATTTCCTGAAGAAGGGTTGAATCCAGCCATGTGCAAAAGATTGCAGCTGACAGAGAGGGGAGGCATGCATGTGTTTGGAGACATGTGCCTGGGGTGGCTGTGGTTATATAAGGGCTCTTTTGACACAGCCAATTACATAAAATGATAATGCTGAGAAGGAAGGCAGCAAATGAATGCAGGGAAGGGATCTGTTTGTAGCAGTGGAGCCTGTGTCGCTGCAGCTGAGAGGAATGAAGCAGAAGAAGGGTCACCAGGTTCATCATGGTTAGGCATGTCCAGTAATCCCCAGGTGCTGCTGACTGAGCAAGCTGCAGCTCCTGTGTTGGATGGCCACCAGCAACCATATGGAATGCCTCTGCAGGCACTGTGAAGGAAGGAGGCCAGGAAGCATCCCAGTGAGTAAGGTGCAATCTTTGGAAAGCTGTTTCTTTCATTATATTTTTAACAGAAACATCTTCCCCAAGCTGCAGGACACAGCAGGGCCAGTCCTGCCACTGCAGCACTAGGAGGAGGGATAAGTACTAGTGCTGGCTTAATGATGCAGTGTGTGTGCAGCCCAGAGAAGACACAGGCAGGAATGCCCAGTGAAGCACATATTTCGGCTGCAAGAGCACATCCCCAGGGGAGGATCCACAGCTCTGAAATCCCTGAAACTGGCACATGGGATTGAGAAAGGTTTTTCCCTGTGAAAACAAAGTTCAGAATTGTCTGGGCAGGCAGTAGAGGATCAGCCCAAACCCAAACATGGATTTTCCTCAGCATACAAGGAGGGCTCCACTGCCGCAGCACACTCACTTTTATCTGTAAGTAACAGTCTTGCCCTGGCATTACCACTGCCTCGCTGGTGTAATGGCACTGTGCCTGCTGGCGGGAAGGGAGAGGATGGAGGTTTATGCTACTTGGCCTGTCCTACTTTATTGCAGGCAAGAAATCAGCGAGCTCCCATGAGAAAGCTCTAAAGCATAGAGCATAGAGCTCCATGTGTTTTAACCTATACCACCCTTCCCAGGTGTGAAGTCCAGCACTGTGACCACCCAAAGGGCCACCAAGTGCTAAATTTTGTCCCTAAGGTAAATCTACCATGTCTGCTCTACAGTTCCCAGTGAGCCATGCTGTCTGTGCAGCTTGCAGCCTGGGCTTGGGGCATACTGACCTCCCTGTGACACAGATCTTAGGTTTGCAGTTCACTGCTGAGGGCCACATTCATGTCTTCCTATCAATGCAGTCACCAGGTTCAGCAGCAGGAAGGAGCACCCAGGTGTGTGGGGTGGACATCAGATTTAGGGGGGCTTTGGGAGTTTGCCTTCCCCTGGGGAAACATTTAATAAGTTTTGGTTGGTAACCCCCAGGTGAACTGGGGCATTGGGGCTTCCATCCCCAGACTGTGCATGTCAGCACGGCAGGGTCTGTGTCTCAGCATCAGCTGAGAACATGAAGTGCAGGCTGGCCAGTTTTAATGCATTTCCAACAGATGGTGCTGCGATGCCACCAAAAGCCAGATGAATGCACACATGGAACAGAGCGTTTAGAGCCAGTTCCCTGCTCCCCATGGTTTCCCTGGTGAATTGTGGTGGTTTTTATCTTCCCCACAACAATCTGCACAGACTAGTGTTTACCCCCAACAGCCCAACAAGGACACTGCTATGCAGGAGCCAGCCTGTAGATTTTCCACCTGTCTAGTCTCTCCATTTAATCCACCTGCTTTTGCAGATGAGCTGTGACCTGCCAGAGCTTGACATGGGCATCACTGCTGCAGTCCACATCCAGTGATGTGGGAGC
The DNA here is from genome assembly GCF_033783945.1 of Neopsephotus bourkii. Lineage (NCBI taxonomy): Eukaryota > Metazoa > Chordata > Aves > Psittaciformes > Psittacidae > Neopsephotus > Neopsephotus bourkii. Next base: position 890,475 of record NW_026900643.1, read on the forward strand.
AGCTATGCCGGATACCATCAGCATGGGGACTTCAGCCAGGCCCTTGCCACACTGCATGGCTGCCTTTTGGCATTGTCGCCCTTCCTTCTGCCTAAATGTTATTTATGTTGTTGAGGTTTTTTTCTTGAGATAATGGCACAGATTTTAATGTCCTGGGGCTTTGAAGACTCATGGGGTTTAGGGCTGTCAGCAGTGGAGTCTTCAAGTCTTCACTTTAAGCTGTAATAAACAGTTATGTTGGCAAGGGAGCCATCCTTGCCTGGACCATCTGGCCCATGGAGGGATGTTTCTTGTATCTGATTAAAGGAATCTTTCCTGATTCCTGTACATATTCTGCCCATCTGCTCACATTGGAGGAGGGGTAAGATCCTGTTGCATGGACCTTCCCCAGGAGACTTCCCCTCTAGCCCTGCAGCCACTGGGGACGGTAAAGATCAGGCATCACCTGCACTCTGGAAAAGGCTGCCTCTCTTACCAGCTGCCCTCAGGGCCTGAGCACGCTCATAGGTCTTAATTGGCCCCAGTCAGCTTCACCTGAGGCCTCCCCTTCCACCACCTGTGGGCCAGGAGCTCTATTTAAGCTCAGCCCAGTGGAGATAGGCTCTTCCTCAGCTATGTTGTAAGGGGGGTGGTCTCCAGCTCAGCTACAGCCATGTTTTGCCTGGCCAGGTTGCTGCTTCATCATTGTGAAGTTGTCTGGTAATACCAGTTCCTGCCGGAACCCAGTGGTCTCTCTGCATGCCCTACTCACCATGCTCAGGTACTTGGGGTGGTCTGCCAACTGCTATCCTGCTTATTCCTGAGGGTGCGGCTGACCCTTGCTGTGCCCTGCTACTGCTTGTGCTCTGTATCTGAACCCAAGAGATGCTGCAAATGCTTCATGTAAGGGAAGATGTGGTTTGATTTCATCAGTACTTGTGGAAAGGGGAGCAAAGTACATCCACATGTGTGCTGTTAGTACTTACCTGCCTGCTCCCTGCTGCTACCCATGGGAGCTGTGCTTGAGTGGCTTAGTGTCTCTTTCCTGTGGGCCTTGGAGGTGCAGGGTGCCTGTCTGCTGCCCCTCTCTGTACCTGGTCCTGTTTCTGCATGATTTCAGAAGCCTGGTTTCCCTCTGATGTGCTCTGACAAATTTGTGCCAGGGAGCAAAGCTCACAAGGGATTTGTGAGTGGTAGAGAGCTTCCCCCTTGACAGTGGGGATTGCATTAGGGGTGTGCTCTGGGCTGAGCATGTAGGCGTTTGCAGGGGCCCCACATAAAGGCTGTGGTGCAACATCAGCTATTCTCTTTTTTGAAAGCCTCTTGGGGTCAGCATGTGTAACCTTGCTTCTTATCTCTTTCGTTTAAAACTGGTGTCCTTCTTCTGGTGCCCTTCCTCTGAAAAATTTGGTACTTTCAAACACTTCCCAAACAAGCCAAGTAATCTTTAGGGGCTGCCAAAGAATGATCCTGGGAAACCGAACTTTTTGATAAGGGCTCAGTTTCTTGCCTTGGTCTCAGTGAGTGCACAGGTAAAGCCAGCAGTGCTCTGACACTATTACATAATGCTTCCACAGCTTCGGCTAGCAGGGATTTTTGTGGCTGCACTGAGAGTTGCTGCTCGCTTTGGTGTGAGCAAGTAGGTACCTGTTTATCACCTAGGTCTTGTACAGAGCCTTTGCTCTTGTGCTTGAACACACACAGAGTCCTGTGGAAGGTTATAAATACTCTTTATCTATCCAGCCCAGATCTCATGGCTTGACCGCAGTAGATTCTGGGGAAGGCAGTCCTGCTGGGCACTGGGGTTAGCAACATGTTCTTCATGGGGCTGGCTCTCTGGAGAGGAAGGACTATTTAAACACCAGAAGAAGTTGGTACGCTTTAGGCAGTAAGGGTGGCTTTGCTGTGACCTCTGCAGCTAGGAGCTGCTGCGGGTGCAGGGCAAGGGACTGCAGTGAGGATGGCCAGTGCCACCTCCTGTCCCGTCTGCCACCGAGGCTGTGTGGCAGTCTGTCTTCAAGAGTGCCATTGAACTGCTATGTCCTGGGGAATATACAGTCATGTTGTGTTTAACACTGAAGCACTGAGACTGCAGCATGCTCGGGCAAAGCTGGCTCTGGTCTAGGGAGGGCTGCATGGACCTTCCTGTCCTCGCTCCCTTCGGCCTGCCCTGGCAGCGAGGTGCTCCCTTGCTTTGGCTTGGAGAGAAGTGGGTGCCTCTCTCCTTGCACACTGAAATCATGCCTGCTTTCGGTACGGCCTTGCTCAGGAGTGTCTGCAGCCTGGCAGTGCCTCAGGGAGGTGGATAGGAGGGTCTGAGACATGCTGTATATGATTTGACTGAAGCCTGTGTCTAGCAGGGTCAGGAGCTGCTGTGGCGCACTGTGCTGTGACATCTGCTTGTCCCTGGGAGTACTCCTGGTCCTTCTGTGGGTGGGACTGACACATCTGCTCTCCGCTCTTTAGCCCCAGACATAGGTCAGGAGCACCCTGGTGCCTGGTGGTGTTGTGTCCTGGTGACATTAGTCCCAGGGAGGTGGTAGTGCAGAGGCAGTGGTAAAGGGGTGCTGCCGGGAGCAGCTGTGGGGAGATGTTTTCTGCCTTGCTGAAGCTGCTGTTTGCCTGAGCGCAGACCTACACAAACACTGGCTGGCTCACCCGGCCTCCTCGTGCTCCCTGCGTGCCACTTCATCTGGGCACTGTGTGATGAATTTGCTGTTGTTGACTAGTAATAGTGCTTAAAGACTATAGGGAAATCATGAAAATACATCCAAATAAAGGATGTAACATTCAAGCTCTCTTTACAGTAGTTTATTATGTTGCTACCCAGCCCCTTGCAAAGCCTGTGTGGCTCCTGTCACCAGGAGACGTTGCTGAGATGAGGAGTGCAGGAGCCATGAACAGCATCTCAAAGCATGGATCAAATCCAATTAAGAGATCCAAAAAGCAGCTAGGGCATTGATCTGTGTGAGCTGACAACACTGTGCGGGTTGGCCAGGTCTCTGATCTAAATGAGCACCCCATCTTTCAGATCCAACTTCATCCTCTTGCCAAAACCTGAAATTGCCTTTTTGTCTCTGAAGGCTGTGAAATCAAGTGATTCCTTCTCAGGTCATGTGCACCCCTGGAAAAGAGAGACTGGGCTGATATTCCAGAAACCCAGTGGGAACTCTTGAATAAATGGACAATCAAGTGACCAGTGCCCCTAATTAATGATGATAGTAAAATTTGATCTCTACCTCCATGTAGAAGAAATGATGATTCCAAGATCAATTCAACCTAATTTAGTTGGAATTACCTGGATGTATGCATGGTTGCGCTTTGGAATAGTAAGAACATTTTGGCTGTATTCCTGCAGGAGTGTTTTCCCAGTGGATGCAGTCTTAATAATCATGCACTTAATAATGGATGCATTCAGAAAAAAAGGACTTTTGAGGACTGTATCCCTTTAAGTAAGTGCCTTTTGCAACTCTGTAATTTCCTGGGCTGAAGTACTATCCTGAAGGGACAGCCTTGGTAGCAGTGATGCTTTTATTGTACTTCAGTGTGGCAGGTGAAAAGCTCAGCAAGGCAGCCAGTCTCCTTTCTTCTGTTCCGCCTTTGGCCTTTGAGCTCCAGCTCACAGCACAGGGAGACCAGAGGGAAATATCTGCTCATATGTAGCAGGGTATAGAGCAGTAACCTGTGCCTAAGCCAGCCTTTGTCACATAGCAGAGCTTTCAGAAACAGGCTGCCTCATCTTGTTTTGTGCATCCTGCCATTACAGCAGCATTGGTGGGCCATGGGTCTGGTCTTGGAGGGGCTGAAGTTTCACTTTGCCTCCTGGTTTTCTGTGTTTGTCCTGTGCCTGAACAGAGAAACACTGAAATCTGGTGGGTCTCTGCACAGGGTCTTGCTCATGCAAAGCACCAAAGCTTTGGGGCTTGCTCGCACACCTGGTGTCTGTGCAGTCTTTGGCTGGGATTTTGGCTAATGCAGCCAGGACTGATGCCATTTGCAATGCTGGTTCAACTGTGTCATTATTCACGTGGCTCTGCTGCTGCGATCATTAAGCATAGGACTCTGTCACATGTGGACTTCCCATAGATGGGCCTAGATGGGCCCTTTGGAGGTTCTCATCTCTGCTGGCATCACCAAGAACTTGTCTTCTTTTTGCCCAGCGTGTCTGTACTGGCCCCAGGATTCCAGACCCGCAGCCCCTCTTGGATATAATAAGCATCTGCTTCAGGGAGGTCTGACAGCTCTATCACACCCTGCAAGTGTTCAAGCCTGAAGGGTAGGATTTTAGCCTGTTCTTGTGTCTGATCTGACCTCTGGCTGCTCCTGAGCTGCAATCCTCCTGAAGGGCTGTGAGTGGTGACCGGCCCTCCCAGGAGTGCAGGGGTCTGTGATGAGGAAGCTCGGCTGAGCTGTAGTGATGGGACATGATCCCTTTCTCCTTCCCTGGGAGAAGCAAGGTGAAGGCAGGCGATGGGAAGTCAGGGTACAGTCAGCCCTCACAGCAAGCAGGAGCACCTCCACAGCTGTCCTCTCCAGAGCATGTACCTGAGACCCTGGACCCCAAGCTCAAGAGGAATTCTGCCCCTGGTGCCTTCCTTGCTGGAGCACCACCCTCACCAGCGTGACAGGGGATGCTAAACCCCATCCCACCTCGGGCTGTCTGTGGAAGAGCCGCGCGAACAACAGGCTGGGGCTGGCCCTCAAGGAGAAGCCAGTTTGCATCCCAAAGGATGCGCAAATGAAGCATCCCTGCAGCGAGAGCTGCCCTGTCCGGTGCCAGGACTGGTGACGCTAGGTGGCACCATTGAATTAGGAGCGAGGAGGTGGGACACGCAGGACTCGGCCGGCAGTTGTCTTCCAAAGGACCAAGGGGGAGATGCTCGGGGTATCTTCTGCACAGCTCTAGTCTGTGTATCCTAGCACTGAGGGTACGTGCACTCCTCGTACTCAGAATAATTGAACACCTTTCACCCTGGCCTCCCTGTGCCATGGGCCCATGGAGCTTCTCTCCTCTTCCCTGCTGAGCAGTGTGGGTACAGGTCCCAGCACAGCTGGAGGGGCTGTGGGTTCATCTGTGCAACAGTAAAATGAATGCTCAATATTGCTGCTGTTCTTTGTCCCTCACCAGCACCCCATGGTCTTGCTGGGTAATTAGCTCTTCTGGCAGCAACTTGTCACAGTGGGAAGGAGAGGATTTTCCTTTTACTGTTTCACTTCATCATCTTTCCATTCCTGGCCTTTTATCTTGTTCTTGCCCAGCATTACAGGGTCTTGCTATAAGATAGTGCTTTGCTCAAAGCCAGCCTGTACCAAGAGAGCTTGCCGTGGGCATCCTGAGAGTGATACAAGCAGTAACTGCAGGAAAAGCTACTCCAAAAAGATTTTTCCCAACAAGTTTCTTATTTTACGATAATCAAAGCATTCACTGGAACATCTGGGTTTTTTTTAAATTGGAAGCCAATACTTTCTGGGGGTATTTTGGTTGTAAATGTTTAATGTGACACTTGTGCTGCAGAACCCAAGTGTAAAGTAATGGAAAAATAGTGCTGGGAGTAGGAAGGGGTAGTAGGCAGTGTGCAGGAAATTTGAGACTAATTATCAGAGTTAGCTGAAATAAAAAGTTGCTATAACTGAATAGTGATTGATTAAAACTTGTATTGTGTTGTGAGAACAAGCATATGAAACACATTTAAAAAAGGCCAGGTTGGATGGAGCTTTAAGCAGCCTGTTCTAGTGGAAGGTGTCCCTGCCCATGGCAGGGGGCTGGAACTAGATGAGCTTCAAGGTATGTTCCAGTCCTTTCCAACCCAAACCAGTCTGTGATTGCATAGTTCTTTTGTTGCAGGAGAAGTGATTGTTGCCCACTTGTTCCTCTTTGCTAACACTATGATGATCAGGAGCAAACCCAGTGGAGCAGGGCTGTGTTGGCCTGCTGCTGGAGGGGAATAGCCCTGTGTTTCTGGAGGATGCTCATGCAGGGGGTAGGAGTAGTTGCAGCTCTTTGGGAAGTGCACAGAGGCTGCAGTGAGTCTTGGGCTGCAGCAGCATGGAGGCAGCTTTGTGTGCTGTGAGTATCCTTATCTTGGGAGGCAGCTGCAGCTTTTGTTGCTGTGTACATTAAAAGTGCTGCTCTCCAGTGCTGGCTCATTAAAGATTGTGCTGATGAGGGTTCTGTCATGTGGTGGGGCTCAATGTGCTCCAGTTTGTACTAGTGGAAGCTAAAAATCACTTTCTAGACCTGGATATAACCCCAGCCTAAGGAGGGTGGGAGGGCAGGAAGCTTGTGTGGGCACTAAAAGCCAGTGAGTCCATGTGCTCTTGAGCTGTTTGCACTCAGGCTTGGGAGTACTCAAGAGCCGACTCAAAGGTAAGTGGTGGCTTCTAAGCTGGTGAGTGCATAAGTGCACCTGAAGTACAGGGTTTGCCCAGGTTGATGTTCTGGTTTGGATAAGAACCAAATCTTCAAGTATGGGACTGTTTGAACAAGTACTGCTGTTGAGCTGTATAGTGTGCTCCACCTAGCACAGCATGATGTCTGGTATGAAGTGCTGGTGTCCAGTGCCACAGGACCTGCTAGGCTGTCTAAGCTGGGAATAGTTTCCTTATGGTGGATATTCGTGGTTTCTAAACCCTAGGGAGCCTGCTAGTGCACTCAGTGTCCTGGTGGCAGGAGGGGCCCTGACATAGGGGACCCACTGAAGCCATGTGGCAGCAGAAGTGCGGTGGTGGCAGGATTAGGTATTCCCCCGATGGATCTAGAAATCTGTGCTTGTGCACAGCTGCCCCCATAGATACTTGCTGAGCAGTCATCAAGCTGGGAAACCCCAGGTGAGCTCAAGGGAGACTCTGTACATCTTCCCCTTCTGTGCCGCTGCATGCAGCCTGAGCTGGATCAGCTTGAGTTGCCCAGGGGGGACTTGGCCTGGCTCACAGAATGTAGAGTGAAAGCTCTGTGGTTACAGCTAATGTATTACTCAAAGCTTAGGTAGTTATTATATTATATAAATACATTATCCTATTACCCATTATAATATGGTAAGTATATACTAATAGTATGTCATTATATGCTTGGGTAAATTTTGCTCCTTCTGATTCAAGTTTGTTCGTCTATGGAAAAATCACTCTGAGCTCTTCCCTCCTGGTCTCCCTGCTCCTGCCTGCTCAGCACTGACCCCAGCCTTGCCAAGCTCCTGTCCCGATTCCTCTCCCTGGGAAAGGCACCAACTGCAATACAGTGCAAAAAACCTTATTTCACCCTAAAATATGAGACACATCAGTGATTTAGAGCAGTTGCTGCTGTTGGTGTCAGTGCATGATTATTTAAGCTAAAATGTGTTCAGCTTTTCGACTTCCTGCTCAGAAAATGTGTGACAAGGCATAACAATGGATGAGTAAGCACAAGTCTGGGCAGCTGGAGCTGAAGATGCTGCCCAAGATTTGGCATCAGGACTTTTGAAAAACTTATGTTCTCCTTTTTATGCCATAAAGTATCAGATAACGCATTGAATAGACTGTTATACAGGGTAACTATCAGGACCGTCATACAAGGTATCAGGACCATGATTAGGCAGTTTCCCAGACTTGGCTGTCAGCAGAAAGATACACTCTTGGCATCTCTTCTGAAACAGTTTGCTGAGACTTTGGGGAGAGGCAGATAAAGTTTTCACTGATTAGGTGAGGACTCGAGGAACCAAATGGCAGGAGTGATAAGTGATGCATGATGGTGGGGGGAAAATGCTAGAAGCTGCAAGGGATGGAGTTAGAGGCTCAGATGGGGATGGAGAGAATCTGAAAAGAGCTGAAAAAAATAACTGGCAGTCTGTTTATCCTTTCTTCCCCTTTTGCTCCTTGCCTAACCCCTGGTGGATTGGACAGTGACGCATCCTAGACCAAAAGGTTATTTCATTTAAAAAGCGCAGCCAAGACACTGAAATCAGAACTCCGTGCATTTGGGCATGCTGATGGCAGTGTTTAGAGCTGCCTGGTGTCAGTGACACTGGCTGCCGAGTCTGTGGCTGCTGCTTTCCAAGGGAATTTCAGCTTGTTGGGTACTGCACCTCATTCAAGCTTCCTGAACTCTCCTGTCTGCTGTGCAGTTCCTCTCTTTTCAAATGCACTGCTGGGTATGAACCTTACCTTTAGGGAAATGAGTGTTTAAATGAGAACCCAGGGAAAAACATGGGAATACTTGTTGCTGTGTTTTGACAAGCAGAGTGAATTTACCAGAGGGATGGTCCTGTAACCTGTCCTCCTCCACACAGGTTCCTGTGCTGCATGTGTATCTTTAGTTTCTGAGCTCTCCAGGCATTAACGTGGCTAACATCAGTCATGGGCCAGTTTCCCTTTATCTGATCCTTAGGACAAGAATGGGCAGTGAGCATCTTGCAGTGGTAAACATCTGGTGGCTCTTAATGTATCATCTCTTGTTAGCAGAGATAAAAAGCCCTGACTCCTTGGATCCCCTTGAATCAAAACCTTTCTGCCAGCTCTATAGACCAAGAAAACTTCTCCCCCATCCCAGCTTTCAGCATGGAGTGGAAGGTGATCTTTTAGCATGGTGAGGCATGGAGCATATGAAAGATACTGCCACTCTAATGAAGTCAGCATGTGGCGATGGACACTGTGTTGCTGGAGTGGTTGGTATGAAAGAGCTTTGAGTTAAATGGGCTGATCCTGAGGTCCTGGGGACTTGCTTGAGGAGGGCAGGCTTGACAGTGGATGGCACGTTACCAAAACCATGCAAAGCACCAGGAACTTGTCCCAGTGTGGTAATGGAGGCTCCAAAGAAAGCACAAATGGCTCAGGTTCTCTGTGGAGTGCTGGTGTTGGTGTCTTGCAGCTGCATTAGCCTCAGCAGGACATTGCAAAGCATGTATGTCCCAGTTTAGAGAAAAGGAAAAGAATAATGGTCTTATCAAGGCCACTGTCTTAAAAATCATCCAGTCTTGCTCCCCTTAGTCTCTGATGCAGTGAAATTGATCCTTCAGAAGCCACCCTGCTCTACCCAGAAACAGTCTGTGCTGAAAGCCTCTCCAATCTCATTTTATGCAAATGTTCCCCATTCTCTGCATTAAGATGCTGTCCCATTTTTGAATAGTGCCTCTTTTCAGACCAGAAAGACAGGAAATGACTAAAAAGACCTTGAGAAGTGTAAATTCTGCACTGAGGGCCCGTCAGCCTGGTCTGAATTAGGATGAATGCTCTGTGCTTGATGTGTGAGATGGGCTGCCTGTTTTTGGCAGGATGAGAGGCTGCACCCAGTTCTGTTGCTGTCTTATGATTGGCACCACCCTCCCCCTTTCCTAATCTGATTTGGTTGGACTTGCCATTGTTAGTGTGCACCAATTTGCTAAGCATTGTTCTGCTGTACAGTCCATCATTAGATTAGTATTAACTGCAGTATTGTCTTCTGCCTTTTTTCTAATCCACCATCTATAAAGAATATCCTACAGATATTTTTTTATAGGATGCTACAGTGCAAGTGATTTGATTTGTGCCTTTTGAAATTCATCCCTGACCCTCTATTAGAAGTCAGAGGAATCTTTGTTGCCCCAAGCCAATGTATATATGCAAGAAATATTCATACTGAGAGCAGTTTTAGATGCTGCTGGGTTTGGCCTCAGTACAGAGTGGCAGCCTCAGGCATCTGTATTCTTTTGCTGCTGTGATGCTGGGTCAATCACTAGGAAGTGCAAACAGACTTCCCAGCTCAGCCTTCCCTGTAGCTGTGCTAATTGCCCCATTTCTACAGATCTGGGGTCAGCTGTGGTGCTTCAAGGGTTACCCTGTGCTGCTATGAAATGCTTCCAGAGAATGAATGGGGCTGTTGCAGCTTGATGGGCTTTTTCTTGCAGCACCTAGCAAGGGTGTTCAAGCTTCATTTGGGTGGGTATTCGGGACCAGTAACAAACTATAAACTCACCTAAGAATGACAACATCTAAAGGGAGGATGGCAAAGAGATTGTGTGCTGGAGGGCAGTTGCTGGCAAAAATCATTAAAGGCTGATTTTAGAGGCATAGAATCATATATTAATGAAATGGCGCAATGTTATGCTGAGTTTCTTGATAGAACAAGAGACTGCTGCCTTCTGGAAAGAAGGGACACTGCTTAAAGAATCATAGAATAGTTAGGGTTGGAAAGGACCTTAAGATTGTCAAGTTCCAGCCCCCCTGCCACGGGCAGGGACACCTCGCTCTAAACCATATCGCCCAAGGCCTCGTCCAACCTGGCCTTGAACACTGCCAGAGATGGAGCATTCACAACCTCCCTGGGCAACCCATTCCAGTGCCTCACCACCCTAACAGGAAAGAATTTCCTCCTTATATCAAATCTAAACTTCCCCTGTTTAAGTTTTAACCCATTACCCCTTGTCCTATGACTACAGTCCCTAGTGAAGAGTCCCTCCCCAGCATCCCTATAGGCCCCCTTCAGGTACTGGAAGGCTGCTATAAGGTCTCCACACAGCCTTCTCTCATGCAGGCTGAACAGTCCCAACTTTCTCAGCTGATCTTCATATGGGAGGTGCTGCCTGTGCTGCCCTGAACTGACCTCCTGCAAACAGACATACTGGAGACAGTAGGTGACTTAGCTTTAGGAATTGAGTCAGAGTTCCTCACTGTCAGGTCTTCACGTCTAGCGTAGCTACGAGCCATGTAACCCTACTGATGTTTGCTTCTCTGCTCATCACAAATGGAAAAGCCAAATGGGGAGCTGGCTGTGAGAGGGGTGGGCAGATCTGTGGCAATGCAGCTGCTGGTCCTGAGGCAAATCAATGTCTTGGGCATTGTACCATGGAGCTGGAGGACTGAGCAGGATGTGGGAGCTGGGGCTGGCCTGCTCAGGAGGATGGTGGAGGGAAGGTGGCCTGTAGAGCTGATCTCCACTCTGCTGTGGATGAACAGGGATGTTCAGCAGCCCTTCCTATCACATGCAGGTCACCTCCTTCCTGTTTCCACTTCCTTCTGCAGCCTGTAATCTACCCTTTAGTGTGTTATCAATCCTGCTCTCTGTGTGCTGGATCCGAGCATTTACCACATGTTCCCAGGCTGCTGGAAGGCTTTTAACAGTGGTCCTTCTTTCCCTCCCCTCCAAGGGCTGCAGCACTACTCCTGCCAGCTCTGCCTCTTTCTCTGTTTGCTTTGTGCCTTCAAATCACAAAGGGATAAAGGAAGCAGAGTCCTTTGTGCAAGTGACCCCCAAAGCCAGGCCACCCGAAGTGTCTAAGTGTAGTTTAGAAAGTGGCTAACCTTTAGACAGCAGGCTTGAGCTTTATTAAAACAGCTGGAGCTATTCTGACAGTCAGCTTCTTGAGCACTGGAGATGGATGAAACAGATAAGTGCTGCTAATTGCAGATACTCATAGAAACTCAGAATCATTTAGGTTGGAAAAGACTGTTAATATTGAGTCCAACCATTAACCCAGGACTGCCAAGCCCACTACTAAACCATGTCCTTAAGTGCTGCATCTGCACATATGAAAGCCAATGTCTTTTGAGAGATCAAACCACACCGCTGCCTTCAATGCAGGCAGGGCATGGCAGGTCACTACAGCATGGAGATGAAATTGAGAAGGCTTCTGCATCCCTATGCTCCTTGCTTAGCAAAAAGTGCTGGAGGAGCTCTGACTGTTGCTGGCTGTAATGTGGCTTACTTGATCTTTTTACTATAGGAAGAGTTGAGTGCAAGCGTAGAGAGGGCTTGGATGCTTTTGGTGCTGCTGTTGGGAATTAGGCCACTCACAGAGCTGCCAGGCAGAAGTTCAGCTCCAATGTGTCTTTCTGAAGCCCTGGGGAGGTGTGGAGCTTAGGGCTGATGGTGCCAACTCTCAGAGGTCTGGGTTACCCTGCAGAGGAATAGGAGAAAATGGGAGCATAAAAAATGCTGGAGCATGAATAAACTGTTTTTTCCTTTGTGTGTTCTGGCTGTGCTTTGCTATGCTGAGCCCAAGTGTAAATACAAAATAAATATAAATACCCATTTACTACTAATACTGTGTTTTCCCTACCCAAAGTCACCCTGGTGCAGTGTGAACTCCATCATGCTGTTAATTAGGAATGGTCTAATCCGCCTCCATTATTAAAATTCTTCCTACTTCTTGCCTTTTAACTAACTACAGCATCTTTGGGCTTGTGCCAGCTCCAGTTTTAAACCTTTGAAAAAATCTCTAATCTGCACAGCACAAAGCAGTCTATTTTTTCTTTCGTAAACAGTAAATATCCATTGATCATAGATCTCTTTGTTGCTGATGAGGATGCCTTTTAATACAAGATCCATTTCCTTCCTCCGTATCTTGCTAGGGAGAAAAACACTTGGGAGATGCCTTCTAGCAAATGAGTGGGAGAAAAGGTGGTAAAAGGTCAGCTGTTTAAGATAGGGGGTTTTGCTGAATGCATCCAATCTGGAGATTCAGCATTTGTTTGGAGAGGTCAGATGCTGTGCACTGTTTCCCTGTTAATAAATACTGGAGACACGGAGCAGAGCAGTGACAGGGTGGGTGGCTTTGTCAGAGCCTGATCCTGGGCTCAGGAGTCAGACATTGTGTGCCAGGGCATCTACTGAGAAAGAGCACCCTGAGGGGTTACCAAACACTTACTGCTTTATTGCGTAAGGCGGGGGATTGCTGTAACTTTACAAGAGCTGAGCCATTTCAGGTGAGACTTTCTGTGCCACCTTTGCATTTTGGGAAAGGTATTTTTTGCATGGAGGAGAAAGAATTGAGATTAAAGTAAACCCATGCCTGTCCTGGATGAACACAACCATCTGATGATAACTCGCATCACCTTAAGTATTAAACTATGAACTATAGCAGTAGTACAACTTTGGTTCCAAACCAAAAGCTTTCAGGATGTTATTTTCTTCGCTCAAAAGGGAAGTTTTGTTCTCTTGCATTTCCTTATATAAGCAGGTTCTCAGGAGGTTTGTGCCATACCAAAACATTAGCTGAGGAGTAGATCCCTACAGATAACAGGAAAGCTCAGATGTAACCCAGTGGAAGGAGCAATGCTGACCTGCGGAAAGATACTTTTAAGCTGTTCATATCTGTTCTTGTTTTGTAATGTGTATGACTGAGAAGCAATGACCTAGCAAAACTCCTGAAGCTGGAGTCAGAAAAGCTCTGGTGACACTTCCCAAAACTGGTGCTGGGACCCTTTATAAAGGAGTGCTAAATGCATTTTCCTAGCAAGCCTTGCTTGGCTTTGTTCTTCCCTCTCCGGATGTACCATTGCATTGAGAAAGAGCAGTCAGAGACTGTCTGACCCACTTGAGATAAAGTTAAATGCAAGAAAATGCATTGTCATCTGTTAAATAAGTGCTGTAAAAAGTAAGCCAAAGGAATAACATCCTTTGTTATTCGCAGCACCATCTCTTCTCTGCCTGCCTCAAAACTATTGGCACTATATGCTTTTCTCCAGCTCTGCCGCAGGACAGCAGCTCTGCACTCTTACAAAGATGTCAATCAAAGTGCTTTGCAATAAACAGTAACTCTGTCTTGACAGCTGACAGCAAGAGTTAGGAGGCTCAAAACTTTCCCAGAGGAATAGGTAAGATGAGAGCACGCAAAGAGAGCTTAACATCCTCCTGTCTTGCTGCCCTGATGAATGGAGAGCTGACATGATGAACCAGGATGGTGGGCCTGCGGGCAAGTAAGAAACGTTGCCATTGTGGGACCTGCTGAGGCTGTGTCAGAGGAGTGAGTGTGGCTTGTGCTATCTTCCCTGAGTGAGACCAACTGATTTATTGCCAGCAGCAGACCAGCATAAAGTAGCTTGTCAGGTACAGGTCCTGCTCCCCAGGTACCAGGCTCCCTCCTGCTCTGGCTGGCTTGTATTAATTCCAGCTAGAGGTAGTTTAAAGATAGCTCAGGTACAGTGCTTGACTCTTACACCCAAGTCATGCACAGCGTTTCTCTGGCTGTTAGGGAAGATGGTAAGCATGTTTGCAATCTCACTTTGAGCATGTGCTGTTTATTTAGCCTGCCTTATCAACCCAGGTGCTCACTGAGTCCCGAACCCCAAAGTATAACCTTGCTGATGTTAACACCATGTGTAATAAAGCACCAGGACTCAGTTCAGAGTGTCTGTTCTGCTAATCTTTTTTGTGCTGTGTGAATATCCCCATAAGCAGTCAAATCCCTTCCTAAAGTGAAGTCACCCTCCGCAGTGGTCATCTGAGGAAGTTGAGAAGACACGGTTAACAAGGTGACTTTAGTAGACTTAAAAATAGGTCTGTGAAAATGCTTTTAAGGATCTGGAAAGACTTATCTCATCTTGCTGGGGCACTGGGGGCTGTGTGGGGGATAAAGCTATATGGAAAGGTAAAACAGGAAAGCAAAATGGAGGGGGGTTCTTATTTAGCTGTTACTGATTGTTTTAAGTGTTTTGGGGTCAGCAGAGTTCTGTGCTTTTCATTTGATTATAGCACTGAGCAGGTAATTAATCGCACAAATGAGAACCTTGTGATGCTTTTAAATACACAATAGACACGGTTTAATGTTTGTGGCTTGTAAGTACTACAAGCTTTGTTACTGCCTTTAGAGCATGGATGTGTGGTTTATAGATTGGTGGTCAGTGGTGCTCTCAACTGAATGGGAGCTGGGCTAATGAAATCTGGAAGCTCCTTACGGCATCAGAGCTGTTCTCAAGAACAAATAGTTCTGATGACTCTGGCTCCTCAGAAGCCCTCTGGGTGTGAAGTCCAGGCTCATATTGTAAAGGGGTGTGTGGGGACCCAACTACTTTGAAAATGAGGCTCCTTAGGATGTTTGTGAGCATGTGCTTTTGAGGGAAAGATCCTGTTTCTACAGCCTTGACATGCAAGTGATCCCAGTTAGTGTCTCTGGTACAGGACAATTGTAAGACACATAACATGCAGGTAAAATACAGACATGTAAATTTGTATGTGCTCCCTGTGCAACCTAAGAGCATCTTGTATGTGAGTACTTGTTCACCATCACATGGAAAACATCGCATGTGTTCAGTCTAGTGTGCTGGTGTGTGTCAGCTTGTTAGAAGTGGCCTTTTTCATCTTGGAGAGACAGGTAATCAGAGGGGAGAAGCAGAGGAGGATGTTGGTGGGTGGATCTGCAGGTATCTCTTTGCAATATGTTTTCTGTCTTGTGGGTCAGTTGCCCTTAAAGCTGGTGGCGTCAACAAGGCTTCTGGCTTCACTAAGGCTTTGTTTCATGATCTGTGGCTCCTACTCCTCCCATTCCCTCCTCTCTCCAACGCACACATGTTTTAGGCCATCAGTGAACTGGCTGATGCAGAGAGAAGCTGAGACATCCTTTGCCAAAGACCTACTTTCTCATCTAACTTCTCCCATATCAGCTACTGTTTTCTGCAGCTTTTTAGTTTCCCTTCTCTCCTGGCTTTCAGTTCAATTCCCTAAGCTACTCTGTGAAGAGATGGGCTTCTTTGCTCTGGCAACTGGAGTTAAAGTACTTTAAGAACTGAGTTTTATTTTTTATCCCAGTTTTGCTCTTTTAGGACATACTTCTTATCAGTTAGAGGCTCTGCAGTGTAAGACTAACTGGTGGTAGGGTCTGTGGGCAGTGGATGAGCTGCAAGGGGCTTGTGCCCTTCACATGGCCAGGAAGGAGGAATTTATGGAGCTGAAGATGGTGTCACACAAAGATTAGGTCCAGTTCTGTCTCCTGATGGATCCTTGCTCTGCTGAGAACAGAAAGGGCGCCTAGTCTGACCTCCAGCACTTGTGCTGCTCTTGTGTAGCCCATGATGGAACTGCAGCACCTCCTTTAGGCTGTTAATGTCAAGCTACTGGCTCTGGATGGTGAAGGAGTTCTTCTTAAGCCAGGTAATTTTTTGTTCGCAGACAGTGATGCTCTGCTCTGCCCTTAGCTCACTGCAGTCACCAGTGTTTCTCTCAGGCCAGATGCTGGTGGCAGGTATCTGGCTTTGATTTGAGCACAGCCTTTCTTCCTGAGCTCTATGAAACACGCTGCAAGTAGGAGTAATGTCACTGAATGAGTTGGCTGAAGAGCTGGCCATGCTGACAGTAATTTCCCCAGCCAGTAACAGTTAGGCAGCTGTAACAGAGGTCTAACAAATTAGATGAGTCTTTCCTTTCTTTCCACCCTTAGGCCCTTTTACAGTAGTTTGCAGTTTATAGGGAAGACTGGAGCCTTTCACCTTGTGCCTTGTGAGGACATCTTTGCCCAAGATGTATGATACCCTGTGTACTTTGTCTGCTGGTTTTACTGTATGAAACAGACCATGAGAATAGGGAGATATTCCAGCACAGTGTTCTGTTTTCCCTGAGAAATGGAAGCTAGCAAATGAGACAATAAAACATGTTTCATACCAGCATAAAGAGAGCAAAATGGAGGGGAAAAAGAAGGAAATTAAATGGGGTGGCAGGGACAATTAGGAAATCAAAAAGCGATTGAAACCCAGCCCCTCCCTCATGACTTAAACTAATGCAGTGTTTATTTAAAGTAGCTAATGGCCTGATGTCTGAGTCCTCATGCCCCTGGGGACAGGCAGTGGGTGGTGACGGCTGTCTGGGAAGGCATAGAACAGGTCCCAGTATCCCGTATCAGCAGCACTGTTGGTGATAAGTGTGTAAGCAAGAAACTGGGATAGGACCAGAAATGCCCCCTGATTTCTTTATGCACTGTGGGCAGTAACACTGTGACTGCTGCCCTGGTGTTGCAGGGCAAGCCTGTATCTGGAGGCAACAGTTTGTGTCCTATTCCCAGTCCCACAGAGACACCCAACACTCACTTCTTCACTTTCACCTTTCCCTTGGGGTTAAGCACAGCAGCAGGAAACAGATTTACAGCCGATGGTCCTAGTGCCAAAGTCCTTACTCCACATTTTGAGTTTTATCCTTTCCCATTTGTTATCCTTGCTTTAGTCACTTGTTGCTGCCAGTAAAATGTGTTGTCGGTGCCTAACTGTGCCAGATGTAGTATTTTTATTTCCAAAACGATTTTAAAACCTTGTTTGATTTATTGTCCATTAAAGAAAATTTTCCTTGGGAAGTAAATCTTGATCTGAGGATAAAGAGATCATACAAAGGAAGGCAGAAGCTTTGAGTTTCCCGGTGAGTAACACCAAACAGTAGCTAGCCCAATGATCTCTGTATTTCTGCTGTGTCGTCACAGGACTAGCAGTCAGTCTCAGTAAGCCCCATGTTACCTTGTTCTCTTGCCTAGACATCAGACCAAAATGTCTTCTCTTGAGCTAGTTTTCAATGATCTAGGGTATCCCCTTTACTCAAAACTTTGGGTTTAAAGAGGTGAGCCTGTAAGACTCCTAGCCTGCACTCTTTGAGAGCTGTGTTTTCCCTGATGTGCTCAGCTTTCTCTCCAGATCCTATGTGCGGGTTAGCAGATGAGATGGACGATGCTGCCCTGACCTGCCAACCTGAAAGCTTTCGTGGGCTGTGAGGTGGGCTCACTGCAGGGGGGTTGGACCCGGTGACCTTTGAAAGGTCCCTTCCAACCCAAACTATTCTAGGATTCGATTCTATTCTAAATGTGTGAACTACTCTGACAGTAGCAGTGCACTGCTGGGAAGCATCATCATGAAGGTGGAAACCTGAGCACTTCACCCCAGGAACACCAGGACTAAAAACATTCCGGTTTTCTTTTTTCCAGCCACCTTGCACACAGCTGTTTTACATAGTTGAGAAACAGGCAGAACACGTGAGTGAATCTGAAGCAACTGCTAGAGTGCTGAGCTTTCTTTTAGGGTATTTTTTCCCCTTTATCAGCTACATCTTCCATCCAAGTGGTCCTGTCTTATTCAGTTAAACTTATAAGAAATTTGACTGTGCACTTTATCTCCCTAGGACAGAACCACAGCTGGGGAGGGAATGGCTGAATCAACCTCCCAGGTACAATCACAGGATGATTTTTTACTGGCAAGAGTGACTTTGCTCTTTTTTATTCATTTATTTTTACAAGGCAAGCCCAAGTGCTGGTGTGAGTCTGACTGCAGATGAAAACAAAGGAGTGGTATCACTGCATGAATGAGCAAAATGCTACCAGCAAGTTGTGAAAAATACTTTAATCATAATTAACAGGACCAAATTAAAACTGAACTTTAACTCTTCCCTGGTGTTTTAATTAATAGTGAAGTTTAATATTGGTTATGGCACATTTTTGCATGCTTTGAGGTACCTGCGGCAGGGTAGTCAGGAGAGCATAGTTCTAGAAACTTCTATGATGATATATTCATAAACTAAGGCTGGAGGCACCCTTATGAGCAACTTGTGCCATTCTGTAAAAGTAATCAGTCCTATAAGATATGTGGACTGATGTAACATGGCACAGAGCATTCAGGTGCATGGTGGTGTTAACTACACCTTGTGTAACTATCTGATACATCCTCTGTCTGAGGCAGATGCTATAGCTGCTTCACAAGCTATTTCTTCTACAGTTTAGCCAGTCTGTTTTGCATTGAAAGTGCAAGCTCTTCCTCATAAATTTCATTTATCATCCCTTTAGTGTGCTGCAGACCCTGTGAGAAGTATAGGCCAGAAGACGCTATCTGGTGATTTAGGGTGTTGTTTTTTTAACCCACCTTGAGCTACAGGTTGGTTTCCAGATATGTGATTGCCTGTGGTGGGGGCTATGGGCAGCAGATGTGATCCCCAGTGGTTTGCAGTGGCTGTGCTTTTCCTCAGTGCTCAGCTCCCCAGTCCCAGGCGGAGCACTTACTTCTCCCACCTTTCTGCTCCATGTGGATCGGTTGAAAGCATTTCTCTCTGTTTTGTGCTGAATCCTCCTTCAGAATGCACCTGGGAAACAAGAGGAGTATGTGAACATGTACCTAAAGCTGATGGGTGCTCAGAAGTTACAAGCAGGTCTGCAGCACTGGGTACTGTAACAACCAAGTTCTACAATACAGCCTGAAGATGGCTGGAAAGTCCATGGGCAAAGCTGATGGCCTGGGAGGGAAAAGCACGTAGAAGATGGCAACTTTTATTTCTAAGGCACCTGTTCCGAAGCTCTGATGATACATAGTTGGGCTGACTGATATTAGTGACAATGAAGTGTGTTTGGTGGCTGCTATCTGTCTGGGGCTGCTGATGGATGCTCAATCACCATGTGGTACTGTGCCTGGGGCCTTTGGGACCATGTGATGGTGGGTGAGGACATTCATGCTATGGGCTCACTCAGAGCTCATCCTTCCCTTAGGGGTGAGCCTTGTGCTGACTGTTCCCTGGCATGGAGCGTGCTGTTTCAAAAGCATGGAGAAGGGACTTGGCCAGCTAGCGAGGGATGATTCTGAAACTGCAGAAGTTGCAGGGGTCTTTGCTCTCCTGGCCGTGCTGACTTGAAGCTCTTCCACAGGAGCCTGACTGGACGGAATCAAATGTCTTTTAAAGAAGATAAACCAGGAGGAAAAAGATCAATCTTGGGATGTCTTGAAACTCAGGGCTGTAGTCCTGGTTGAACAGGGCTGGATGGAACTAGGGTATGGAAACTGGGAGACTTCCTGTGCTGCCCTAGAAGAGACAGAGGAAGGGAGGTATGTTGTCTCTTTTGACCCACAGGGTGATAACACCTCTCCCAAAATGCGGGGCTTGAACAGCTGTGGGATTGTAGAAATACTTCTGCTTACTTCAGTGAGCTGTCTCCATGTGAAACACGCCTTGCTTGTAGATGTTGTGCTTTCAAATATGTCCACCTTCAAAATGAAACTGGTGAATGTCATGGAGGTTAAAAGATGGGAGATGTGAGGAAGTTGAATCCAGTGACCAGTGCACATGTGTGACTTCTTATGGCCTCTTAATGAGGCCAATCTTAACTGTGCAGGGAGATGGCTGTGAGATGAACAGTGCTGAGGGCAGTTGTTTTCAGAAGGTCTCTGCCTTGGTTTGCAGGTGCTTGCAGAGTCCCATATTATGTTGATCCAGTGGTGAGCATACTGTTTGGAAGCATTGCTAGGAATTGGTTTCTGGCTTTACAGGAGTTCAAACAGAGCAATAACTCAGGCAATTCCTTACCTCTCCCACCTTTTCCTTTGTCCCGCAAGCTTCCTTAGTGTTTGCATTGCTTCTGTGCTCCCTGAATGGTCTGAAGGTGCAGCAAACTGTAAGGAACTGTTACAAGGGGTAGAAAGTGAGCTTTGAGGCTACAAATGCAACAATTCATCCTGGGATGGTGACTGTGGTGTTATCCAGTTGGGAGGAAACCACTCTCGAGTCAGAGGTCAAATCTAAACTCTGCACCAGAGATTTGCATTTCAAATCTCAAACACTCGCAGTGTGGAGCTCATAAACAAGTTACAGCTCAGGAATCAGTCACCAAAACCATTGTGACTAATTTTAAAGAACAGGTATGGGGGGGAAGGAAAATCTGCTCAGAGATCACTTGCAAGCTGAAGAAAATAGTCTAAAAATTATTCATCGAGCCTATCAAGCTTTATTCTGGAGTAATGTGTCATCACTAGCAGGTGGTGGGAGAAATGGCACAGCATACCATAATTAGGAATAGTCATGTATTTTTGATACTGGTTTATCTGTGATGTATGTCCAGATGGCTTTGGAAATGGAATGAAGACAAAATACAGCTTCCTGAATCAGAATTTGCTTCTGGTTATTGAGTTAATTCAAAGCTCATTTTTGTTTTAAAAAAAAAATACTCTAGATTACTAAGGAATAGTATTAAATGTTGGGATCATTCCAGCTTTATCATTGGATTTCTATTTTAGATGAATATGGCCCATGAGCATTGCTGCAGGTTTGTTATAATGCCATCTTGTTATGTGCCTGCCTACAGAAATGTTTCTGCTTGGTGCAGATGGTCGCCATGTAGCCTTGCCAAACTTCAGCTGCTGACCTTCAAACTGGAAATGGCAGGAACTTCCTCAAATGGGCCTAATCCTCCCTTAAAGAAGTACTGCTCATTCATGACATACACTGTCTGGGTGTCATGAATTCTCATCTACATGTCTGTAGCTTTTGCTAATATAAATTTGCTTCCAAGTAGCCTTCAGCTCCAGCAAACACCTCCTCAAGTTGTGTCTAAATCTCTTGACCTGGTGTACTTGGACGTCTTTTGCAGAAGCGTTCTAGGAAATCTCCAGGTAATTTCTTCTTTCTCCTTCCAACCCCCTGGGCAAGACCATAACCCTGCTTGCACACATCAGTAGTGCTACTTGTGGACAACTGCAGGTGAACATGCATCACTTTGCAGAATTTAGCCATTGCTCCAAACAAGACCAGTGGGTTTCCTGTCACCCTAAGTTTAGACATCTGCTAAGTTTAAGATAGTTGTCTACACTCCTTCTACAGCCTGTAGAGGGAAATAGCTCCAGATCCATCCTATCCCAAGGGAAGCTTCTGAATTGCAGCATCTTGCTTAGACTACGATAACTATTTGCTACTTAGGTGAGATGAATTTCACCCTGGGTTTCCAGCTGACCACAGTTGGTGACTACTTGGTATCTAAACACAGATATTCAATAATCTGGCTCTGTTCTGATTAATATACTGCAGTGGTAAACTCTGAGTTCATATCAGACCCTAATGATGGTTTTCTTTGGAGAGGGGTTGGGAGGGAGAGGTAAAGGGATGGAAAGAGAAATCCTGTATTATCTGGTGTTCTTTGGGCCACCCAGCAAAGGTGAGGAAAACTGCTGTTAGGAGATTTGAGTGTTTGTCATGAGTGCTGGTTACTGGGAGACAAATTGTCTCTTGGTGCAGCTGAGGAATATCATGCCTCTTCTAACACTGGTAGTAAAGAAACCAAGAAGCACTCTAGATAGATAGGTCTCTTCAGACATTGTCCTTGAAAGCAGACTGCTTGTTACAGTCTGTGACAATAGGAGCTCTGTGTTTTCAGAGTGACTGCACACTTGCTTCAGTGATTGTCAGCTTAGCTCGTCAGGAAATTACTATGACTAAAGTGGGCTCCTGGCATGAGAAACACTTCTGAATTTACTATTGGGAGCTTTTCTTCTGGTAGAACAGGCATTTCAGAAGGATGCTTATATCTGTTTCCTGATATGAGTATGTTTCATGCTTAATCATCCTTTCATGCACTAAGTAATTTCAATTGTCCATGCGGGGCACAGTGCCTTTTGCCAAGCAGTATGCTGTGACTTGCACTGGGCTGATTTCTGGTGCTGACCTCCTCTTCTGTGCCTAGACCTGCTTTATGGTCAGTCTTGGTGCATGCAGCACCCAACTGTACTAGGCAAGGTGTAGCTGATTCTTTGGACCAAAATCAGAATAGCAGCATATATATGTAATAATAGTTATAATGCAGATGTATGTGGAGGTAGATACTATGGGCACATTCTCTGGTGTGTGAGGGTCATTACAAAAAGAATGGGTTATCACGAAAAATGCAGTTAACACTTGGGGTAAGAATGCTTAAAAAGAGTTCTTAAGCTGCAAAAGGAATCCAGGTTAAAATGATTTACAGTGGGTGATCGGATCAGTGTAGGTTGGGAAAGTTAGCATCCTGACTCAATAAAGGAAGAGAAGGTTATGCCTTGGTTTTGCATCACTATGAGATGGTATCTTTGGGCACAGAGCCACTCTGGTGCCATCACTCAGTTAAGAGTGGGAGAAGAGGGATCTGTGCTGAAAGATGTGGTTTTGCAGCCCTTGGGGGTTATCGTTCTGCCTTGAGCTCCCAGAAAAGGGATCAAGTAATGAAAGTGTGCCCTTTTCCAAATGAACCCAATGAAGTTTGTTCACAGGAATTCAAACCTCTGGTGAATAACTTGTTCCTGGGCAGGACAAGAACAAAGCATGAAGGTAATCTCCTGGGATGCAGGTGAGGGAGCAAGCCACCTCCCTGGAAACAGCTGGTGTTGCAGGGAAGGAGGTTGTGCTGTCTTGTCGTTAACAGGTTCAGCAAATGCCAGCTTATGAGTCATGTTAGTGGGCAGGGTGAAATAATGCCTCCATCAGATGGAATGTGGTTGTGTGGATTTGTCTAATCCAGTTAACGTTTCTATCTATTTCTGGAGATTTTAATGCAAGAAATAGTGCAGCTTCTAGCAGAACCATGAGTGGATGTGTTAAACCCAAACTTGGGTGAGGTAGAGAGGCTACAGGCAGGAAAATGGAGAAGTAAAGGCCAACAACTTCTTAGAAAGTGAAGGCTGGGGGAAATCCTTGTATCTGTGGACCTGAGTTTTGAAAGCCACAAACCTTAGCTCCTTCTGAAGCTTTTCAGTACCTGCTACTTCCAGCTGAGCTGTCTGATTAAGCTGGGTCTTTGGAAACAGATTAATACAAGCTAAAACAGATATGGCACAAGTCTCTGTAAAACATCTGCCTTATCTTTACATAATGAATTAACAAAGTTGAGCTTTGAAAGAAATGTAATAAATTATTCAAAAACCTCCTATGCTTTTGAAATGCTAACAAGTGAAATCCTTTGAGACTGCTTGATCAGATTATGGTGTGTCATACAGTAAATCTAATTGCTTATATCCAGTCCTGAATGATCAGATTTACTAGTTTGGCCAAAATAATGTAAGCAGGGTATAGAACATCAGTGCTGTGTGTAACTGAAATAATGCCAATTTTTTTAAATTAAATTCACTTTCACAAAATAAGGAACTCAAACCAAATTCTCGACAGTCTGGGAGCTGGGAAGCATTTGTTCTTTTACTGAATCTTGCTCAGCAGCAGGTCTCGTGGCTTCCTTCCCACTCTTTCTGGGTGCCCAGCTTGAGACTGTAAGTGCCCCAATTTATTAAATAGGTGCCTGGGACTTTCTGAGAACCAGACTTCTTTTAAGGCAAATATATAACCACAATAAAGACTAAACATTCAAATGGAGTTTGAATTTGTTTAATTTAAATGCTTCTGACCTAAATATTAGCATGATCTATACGCTAAAGTAGTTGGCTTCAGGTCCAGGCACATTATGTGGGGCAGAAATAAGCTTGCTATAGAACCCTAACCTTAGCACCTTTTATATACACTGGTAAGGGCAGATCCTCTAACACAATTCACTCATGTTCATTGTATTCTGTGAATCCCATTCTTCATAATGACCTAAACTGGAAAAGTGTTTACATGCATATTGGTGTACTTCAGTGAATAGAGCTGGCCTTGCTGAGTTAAAGCCAATAAAAGAAGCAGTAGAAGTCCTTCTCTGCAATATACAGGCTCTGTCCTCTCTCTTCAGCAACAGTTTTAGGGTGCAGCTTCCAACCAAAATCT
The DNA here is from genome assembly GCF_033783945.1 of Neopsephotus bourkii. NCBI lineage: Eukaryota > Metazoa > Chordata > Aves > Psittaciformes > Psittacidae > Neopsephotus > Neopsephotus bourkii. The sequence continues at coordinate 914,617 of NW_026900643.1, forward strand.
CTCACAAAGCAGAGGACCACATCTTATGCTGACTGGGAAAATATGTGTATCCCTTAAAACCCCCTGGTCACTGTGGATGTTGCATGGACTCATAACAACATTTGTTCTCTCTAGAATATTTTCCTGGCTGAGAAAAATAGGTAAAATGTGGTGATTGTTTCCAGAGCTGTTCAGTTGCCCAACCAACTTCCTTCAAAGGCTTTAGCTCTGTATATGGGTTTGAGCTAGTATAGCCTGGCAAAGGGTCCCTGGCACTGCTCAGCACTTGATTCTTTCTCACTTAATGCTTTCCTGCTTCCCATCTCTTCCAAACCTTTGGGACAGGCTGACCCAGACAAGACAGCACCCAAGTCTTGGAAGGGATGCAAGTGCTGGGTGTGTGACCCTGTGCTGGTTCCTGTCCTGGTGTGAAGGTAAGCTCTCCTGGTGCATGGCCCTGCTCAGGGATGCAGGGAGGGGAATGGGGTGCTCAGCAGATCCACCATTTCTGATAGGGTATTTATTACTGCTCACCTTCTGAGGCTCAGAATATCTTTGGGAGAAGCTTTAAATATTGCTTTCTTTTCTACAGCAAGTAACAAGGAACACTGCTTAAGAACCACTTCTATGCTTTTGAAGGCTTTTGATGGGCTACTCTGTGTGAAGAAATAGTAAGGCTTGAACAGTAAAAGCATTCCCCTTTTGGGAATGTGTTTTCCAGTTCTTGACCTGTGCTGATTGATAATGCATTTGCTGAGCAAGCAAATTCTTTACCAGCCTTAGCAATCCCAATGCCAACTGCATTTGTTATTCAGGAGCAGTTAACACTGACCAGTGCTCTTATCTCATTGCTTGGTGAAGAGGAAGAATGAATGAATCAATCCCATTTATGGATGGTAAATGTTCAGGCTGGGAGCACAAAACCTAGGGAGAAGCTGCTGTCCTTTGCCCAGGCTTGCCTCCCTGCAGGGAGACCATGGCCAGGGCTCTGTTCTGTCTTGGGAGCTGTGGAGGGGGGAAATACCACAGCTACACCCATAAATGCTGCTTTCGTGTTTCCCACCCCTTCGTCCAGACCCTTCAGGTAAGCGGTGATGTGCCCTTGTGCTGGGGCAGCACATCACAATGCTTTTGTCAACTGCGGAATATGAGAAATTGGGGTTAAAAACTGAGGACAGAGGAGCCCTTGGATGTTCCAAGAGCTTTATGTATAAATGAGTATTTGGTGCCAAATTCTGAACTCCTTGAAAAGCTCTGATATGAGGAATATACTACTGAGAGGAAATGGGACTTTGGTGTAGAGCCAGCTCTCCACTGGCGATGCCCATCTCTGGGGGGAGATGTGGCAGTCATCCAAAGAGCAGCTTAGCTAGCTGTGAAGCTGATGCCAGCATTGACAAAGATGGGGAGCCAGGCTGTCCCCATGCCTCCATCATCAGCCATCATCTGTCCATAGAGTGGGCTGGACCCTGTTTACGAGCTGCTGCTGTGGTGCTTTTGCCTGAAGTTAAAACCCTGGGTCTGGTACAAACTAAGAGTGGTAAATGCTGTGTCGGTGTACAGTTGGTGTGATAAGAGCATCTTGGCTTGATCAAGCTCTTCCTTGGCAGATGATAGGGCAGTGCATGATACTGAATGCAAAGAAGAGAGGCGATGTAAACCAAAAGCAGTTTGTAGGGTATGCCTCAATTCCCAGGAAGGAGGCTCTGCAAAGACAGTGCTGAGCAGCACAAAGAACTAACAGCTTGTGTGTAAACAGAATCATGTGTAACGAGACAGCTAGACGGAGGCACAGCCAGGCTGGTTTAAGACAGGCTAGGGTGTTAAAGGCAAATATTGTGATGAGTGCTAACGCAGTACAGGGAGTGCTCGGGTACAGTCTGTGCTGAGGAGCAAACAGACCTGCATGGGGGCCTGCTGTGCCTCATGCTTTGGAGACAGGGGCAGACAAGTGACCTGGACAAATAGAGGAGAACAAACCCGTTGGTTTGCTGCCCTGAGGTGGGTATGTCCTGAGTAACTGTTATGTTCAAAAGCATGCTGTAGTCCTCGGAGGTGCCTGAATCCAGCCCTGCTGCCCAGTGTTGTGTGGATTTGTCTGGGGTACTGCATAAATATGAAGGGAATGCAGCCTGAGCCCTTAGTTTGCTCTGCTGATCCCTTGTTGGGGTGAATGGCTTGCCCTAGGTGCAGCAGTATGTTGTTTTGTGTTTCTGGCTGCACCATGGCCAGACTTGCTGTGCAGGAGACCTCCTGCTGCTCCCTCCATGGCTGTGACCAAGCTGAGATGGGGCTCTGACCTGCAATACGCTGGTGTTGAGCACATGGACAGGTTTAATGGCCTAAAATTGGCAGGTATCTGATGCAAGGGGCAACTTTGGTATTTGGGCACAGCCAGATGCCACTGCAGATCCGAGGGTGTGGGAAGGGGCCTGCATCCATGGGCACCCCAGCAAAGCCCAGCAGGGCTGGTGCTGCAGCTGGGCACTGCAGACATCTCCTAGCATGTTTGTCCATATTGCAATTAACTCATTGAGAAGCTGAGTGCTCACAAGGCTATCTCATGATACAGTAGGAGAGAAAACAGGGTTGTGTGTGTTTCAGTAATACCTTTAAAGTGTCAGCTGAAGAGACAAAGCTGGTCCGTTGCCTCCAGAAGTGAGTCATGGCTGGAAGCTGGCCGTTTGCAGGGAATCACAGGCAAGTGGGTGAGTACCTGGCAGATGTTTAATCATTTTGTGGATTCTGCCCTTTCCGCTTAATTAAAAATCTGCCTGGTGGCAAACCTGTGCTGCAGAAAAGGGCTCCTTCCCCACTTGTGTGTGGAGAGAGGGTTGGGGTGTTCAGCATGATGAACGCTCAGACTGTAGACTTCAGGCAGATGGGTGTGATGGACTGTGGGAGTTTTGACTTGAAGTGACTGAATGTGACTTCTGTACATGAAGCTAGCCTAGCAGGGCTGGCTGTTCCTGCCCCTTTGGGTGGAGGTGTTGGCCAGGAAGGACTGCCTGTAGATACGCTTTTGCTTTGTCTGTGGAAAAGCCTGTAAAATTATTGTCTCTCAGGGCAAGAGCCCTTTTGCAGAGGGCTGAAGTGGCTGCAAAAAGCTTGGTGATGCAGAAAGGTACAATGGCTGTTTGATGGTGGAAGGTCAGAGAGACTTCGATAGTTTTCCTCTTTTATGATGTGCTTTAGGCTATCTTTAGCCCCTGCGTGGGCAACGGGATGGATGATCTTTGAAGATAGACCTGGCAGAGCTGCTGGAGACCAGTAGTGAGGTGACTGTGCAGGGAAGGTGTCCTGTGGTCTGAGTGCCTGGTGTAGATACAGGTGGAAGTGAGTGGTGCACAGAGAGGGTGACAGCAGTGCCTGCAGCTCAGGACTTGTGCAGGCTGGCTCTCTTGGCCACTCATTGCTAGCTCTGACATGGGTGCCTGGTTTTCCCATAGCAGTTTCCTTCTGGATAAGAAGTGGAACTTCTCATTCCAGTCAGTTTGACAGCCTGAGAAAAGGGAATTAAACACATCAATGCTGCTAGCAGAAGCTCACAAATCCTTAGGTTTTCTCAACTAGTCTCCACAGAGCTGTAAAATCCATGGAGAGCTGCAGTGGAAAAAATGATATCCATATTCCCAGCTTAAAATGCCACGGTCCAATTTGCTGGAAATGATCTGCCATGGCAGATGTATTGTGTGCTGTCTGCTGGGTAACCACTGGGAGACGAGACTTGCCAGAGCAAAAGAAAAATGATGTCCTTCTGCCTCTCTTATTTTCTGCTAAAATTACCTGTAGGTCACTGTTCACCCTTTCAGCCAAGCTCACAGGTGTCCTGAGTAGGTGAGAGATTTTTCTACACGTGCTTTAAGCAAGATGGTAAAGGGAGAGTTACGTTTCTCTGCTCCATGTGATGGCATAGGGATGCAGAAGGCCTGGAGCTGTTCAGTACCACTTGCACATCCCCGGCACTGGTGTGAGTGGGAATATCTGCATAACCACAGGCTTTCCTCCTCACACTTGGAGATGGGAAACCTTGGCCTTGTCCTGCCTGTGTGAGTACCACCACCAGCTGCAGTGCTAAGAAGGGGCACCTGGTTCTGCTCCAAAGGAGAGCCTCGAAGGGGAGGCGGGTAAGGATTTGGAGGCAATACCAAGTTGATCTCTATGTGAAATGCCAGCTGCAGCATTTCTGAATGCAACTCTCTTAATCAAGAGGGGGTTTTGTTTTGTAGCCCTATGTGGGGTGAGAACCAGACATTAGTGGTGATTTATGGCTCTGTGGGCTAACTGCTCAAAATGAATGGCTGCAGACCTGCTTGCTGCAGGTGCCACCAGGTCTTGATTTATAGGTGACATGAAAAACATATGAAAGCTTCCTCAGGCTCCTACTGGGAAAAATGCTGGTCCAGGTACTCAGCTAGTGCAAATCAGTGTAACTCCACTGAAATCCATAAAGATTGATTGACCATGTTGGAGGAACTGCACTGCTGGCCTTTAGTGAAATACTGCTAAAGTTAACAGGCACTTCACATGTGCTTTTGCTGTGGGGAAGGACAACTGAGTGGTTTGAAAGCAGTGAGATATTGATTTGGAGAGACACCAGTAAGCAGTTTGTCCTAACAATCAATCCCAGAAAGGTTTTGTTTTAAATTAAATCCACATCACCGAAGATGATGCAGTGAACTTGCAAGTTTGTCCCTGCATTTCTCCCCCCTTGACAGGGGGTAGGTTGAAGGCAGAGCTCTGATTTGGGCACTTGCTTCCCACCTTCCCTAGCACTGCCCCATACCACCCCTTCCTCAACCAGCCAGGCTGGCTGGCTCCCTCAGAGACAGCAGTGGGTGAATGCTCTAAACCCTCAGTGTCCAGCGCTGTTCCTGCTGTCAGAGGAGCCCTGGAGCAGCAGTGTGCCTGGCTGGCTGCACCTCTGGGGACTGCATGGAGTGATGGTAAGGTTGAGGGGGTATCGATGTGACCCCAGACTAGGCTTGTCTTGTTTATTTCCTTGCGCTGTCCTGGCAGAGAAACCCCATCCGAGGACAGGGGGGAGGCTGATGCTGCTCTCCCTGGCAGGGCTCAGCTCTGGAGGCAGCCTGCTTGCTCTGCTGAGAGCACAGGACACTGCCTGAGAGGTACTAAATGATGGCTTGGGTGCACTGCACCTTCTGGAGGGAAGGATCTCCATTTCAGGCAGCTTCAGGACTACTTTCATTCCAGTGTTATCTAAGGCGTCACTTATTCCTTTCTGTTTTCATGGGCTTGAGTTAGTCCTTATTTGTCTAAGTGATATTAACATCACATCAGAACTGACAAACATAGAGAAATGCAATGTAGTACAACTTTTTACAATGGTCACTGCTCCAAAACAATTTTATTTTGTCATTCTAAAGTAGCAAAAGCTCTTAATTCCACCAGGAGTCTTTATCCATGTTTGAAAGCTGCTCCTAGACAAGTTTTGGTTCATATGTTAAGTTGCCTTTAATCAGCTGCATTAGAGCTTCTTCCATAGGCCTGCTCTGATTTGTGTCAGCAAATGATCTGGTGTCTCATGTCACAGGCCTATCTTTATTGTTAGCTGACTGTACACAGGCTAACTTAGTAGTTGGTACTCTTATTTCAGAGGCCCCCATCAGTTCCAACTTTAACTACACTGTTTTTTTTGCACCCACTTTATGTTCTAAGAAATCCTGTCACATAAAAATGTGCTGAAATTTTTGAACTCTATATAAATGGAATTAGGAACTCAGCAAATGGGTAAGGACAAAACCATGCAGTCCTTCTGATGCTGGTATGGTTTCAGTTGAGTGTATTTGAAGAAGGATGTTCATCTCTGCACTGACACTACCTATGATGAATAGGCACAGCCAGAATGCTTGCTAAACATGTGCCATATGCATGGAAATCATATTTGATGTGGGGAAAGCATCCATTAATCCTGTTGCCTCAGTGAACATGTACAAGAAATACAAGGAGTGCACTGTATGCAGAGCAGGCTATGCCAGCTGAAAGCTGTTGGCTTGTAATCTGTACTCTGCTGTGAACAAGACTGTAAAGACTTGGGTTTAGCACATGGTGACTGGGAGTTATCTGAATAAGAGGAGATTGTTCACAGGACTTCTTGAAGTTGCAATAATTAGGAATCTGGCTGTAGAAAGACAGCAAGATTAGCGTGGTGACTGACAAATGGTTGGGTCCTTGGCAAGTGAAACTTCATAAATAAAGAAATTATCAACTTCATAATAAAGAAATTATCTTTAGCAGCTGACTAATCCAGAAACAAAAAGAAACTCTGATTTTAGTCACTGGCAAAACATTAGTTTGCCAGGGTCCCTTCCAAACCATATTGATAAGATACCTCATTGCTATAGTGAGCTTAATTCAAGCATGTGGAGGGAGCAAATGAAAACTTTTGCATGTTTGTTTGCCTGGAAGGGCAGGTGTCACTGATATACCTATAGGAAAATTGCTGAACTCGTTGCAGTCAGCCATAAAACACAATTCTTGTGGTGTAAACTGAACAGTGTTCAAAATGGAATTTCACTCCTGTCTTCTCTGGCATCTGAGATGTACTCTGCTCTCGTGAGACCTCACTTGGAGTATTGTGTGCATTTCTGGTGTCCTCAACATCAGAAGGACATGGAACTGTTGGAACAAGTCCAGAGGAGGGCCACAAGGGTGATCAGGGGACTGGAGCACCTCCCGTATGAAGACAGGCTGAGAAAGTTGGGGCTGTTCAGCCTGGAGAAGAGAAGGCTGTGTGGAGACCTCATAGCAGCCTTCCAGTATCTGAAGGGGGCCTATACGGATGCTGGGGATGGACTCTTCGTTAGGGACTGTAGTGGTAGGACAAGGGGTAATGGGTTAAAACTTAAACAGGGGAAGTTTAGATTGGATATAAGGAGGAAGTTCTTTACTGTGATGGTGGGGAGGCACTGGAATGGGTCGTCCAGGGAGGCTGTGAATGCTCCATCCCTGGCAGTGTTCAAGGCCAGGTTGCACAGAACCTTGAGTGACATGGTTTAGAGTGAGATGTCCCTGCCCATGGCAGGGGGGTTGAAGTTGCAATTTTTATCCATATCTCATTTTTGTAGGGGTTATTGTACTGAACCATAATGAAAGTATGTCTCTTGGCAACTGGCTTCTGTCACTGGTTAGTAGGTGGTTAAAAGTCCTTAGCTGCTATTTTTATTACCTGTTATCTGTATATTTTTGCAGTGAACAGGTTATCAATGCCTGTATTTAGTATTTAAAGTGGACTGAAAGCAAATAGAAGTAGTGTTTCCTTTTCAAAGCCTTTTAGTGATTGCTCAGGCTCTACTCATTCTGTGCTGTTTGGAAAAGTGCATTTGCGGAATGAACCTTCCTGGTTTATATCATGTTTTTCACTGTTTTCCCTTTGAATCCGGTCCATGTGTCCCCTTGACACATATGTATGTCTGTGGAAGGAGCTGTGTGATGTGGAGTGGGAATTAGTCTTCATGGAAATAGTTCATACGTTTTTCCCCATGGCTACACATTTTAGACACATAGCTACTATTTTGCTTTTCCATGTTCTATTTCTTCCCCCCCCAGATCCTGGTAATAATTGATTTGGAACCTCTCTTTTGTCATTAGTTTCCTTCTTCAGACACAGTAATTTTCCCTTGTCCCAGGATCTGTATTATTGATCTCGGGTGGTCCACTTCACTCTGGCAAATGTTTCTATTCCAATTCCAATTGGATTGACTTTGGTTTCCTGGCCAATTTGAGAGCTGGCAAACTCCTAAGTGACTCCTGGTGTCTGTGTAATACTGAGAAAAGCAAGATTCAGCTGTAATGATTCTGAAGGGGGATATTTGTTAAGGCCATTTGGTGTTCAGAGGATCTTGTTCTACTTTCTAGCCCTCAGGCAAATTAAATTGTTGACTTTTGTCAGTCTCCCATAGTTTCCTTAGGCTGGGCGGGTCCTGGGGACTATTTAAGGTACACAGCCTGCCTTGTGTCTTTAGAGCAAGAGCTTAGCCAGAAAATCGGAAAAAACTTCCTGATGATAACTGTATAAAACCATTATGACATTCTTACATAAGGCCCATTTGTGCCCATAAAAGGTATACAAAATATCTGTCCTTTCCCCTGAAAGAAACATTGGTACTGCACTTAGTGATGAGATCAGCCAGCTCTTCAGAGCAGGAATGGGATGAAGCAGCTCCCAGCACACCAGTGAGAACAGCCTGAATGAGACACTGAATGGCTGTTGCTTCAACTTCTGCTCCTAAGCTGCCTTGTTGGGGTTTGCACCCTGAGCTTCCACTCCCTTTTAATTTAACTGATCGTATATGTCCCTTACAGACTGCGGAAAACTGACTTGGTTTCCCCATCCTGAAGATGTGCAGCTCTGTCATGGGGAGCTGCATCCAATCAACATCATCCCTAAGAAGTTGCCATTGGGGTCCATTGAACTTGTCTGTGTGTTTTTTTCAAGGAGAAGCATCAAGATCAAAGTCTGAGAAAACCATTTGATCTTTCAGCTGTAAACAACTACTAAAAGAGAACATACACTATATTTAATTACCCTCCGTTGAGGTGCTTGTATACAAACTACGACAAGCTGGTTAAGTTCTTTTCTCCTTGTTTGAAGCCATCGGTAAAGGAGATGGGCAGTGCAAGAAAAGGCGAGTGAAGAGGCAGGAGAGCTGAACAAGTTTCAGTCTTTTAGCCCTTTATTTCCCGTTGGAACTACAGGAATGCAGCTGGGATGTTGGTTTTGCTTTGTGCCTGTACACATGGGCGCTCAGTCTCCCACTTGTGTATCCACTGGCTGTTCACAAAAACGTCATCCAGAAGGCTCTTGTCAATGAGTCCTTATTCTCAGAAGTTTTATATGTGCCCGCCAACAATAAACCTGGCAGATGGTTAAATCTGAATGGTAGCTCTCAGTTTTATAGTTAATTATCAGAAAGACCTTGCTTTGCTTCACTTCCTTCCCCCACACTTGTCAAATACTTGAACAGGATGAAGTGGTGACCTGGTCGCACCAAAACTATAGGGGTTTTGTAGGAAAAATGAAGTCAGTTCACTGGTCTAGTAAAGCACTTGTGTTAAACTATCAGCACATCAATCCTGACCCTAATGGAATTGCCTGTATGCTGGAGTTCACATCTGCTTTTACATTTTAGAGCAGCACCCAGACATTAAAATTCAGTAGGAAGTAGATTTCCTAATAATGTATGTGGATTATTGAGTCATTACTGTAATGAGGAGTTATTATCTACATTGCCTTGGAAGGTTGATTCACCACATTGATAACTGATCAATCTGGAATATTTCCAATAGCTAGGAGCATTAAAAAAGGCAACAGATAAAGATCCAGCGCAACAGTTGTGCTTCTCTTTCTTACAAGGAGGCCTGCTGGACTAATCACTGGTTTTATGTTAACCAAATTTACAAGATTCAAGGTTTGACATATTTTGCCTCAGTGTTTGATACTTTTGAAAAAAAAGATAGTAAGTAGTTGGGCTAAATTACCCTGGAATTTCCCTGGAAACCTGTTTTTCTTCTTCATTTTCCCCTCTCCCAAGCTTCTTAAGCATGGTTTTGTTCCAAAACAATGATGCATAGCCATGAAATGGCTTTGCCCTTTATCACTCCAGCATAGGAGGAGATAAACCAAACAGGCCTGTTTATTCATTTTGGAGGAAAAACAAAATTAAAAGGCTTCTGTGTATTGTGGTAATGTAATTCTTAATCAGTGACAGTGGTTTTAACAGATTTATGGGTTTTTAACTTGCAAGATTAATGGCTGCATACATTGATGCTGTCAAAATGACAGTATCATGGTCACGTACCTCATGGAGCAGATAGCAACCTCCTGCCAGACACGTCCTTAAGGAAATGCAATTATTGCTACCCATTTTACAGTGCTTAACTTTTTTCTCTTGGTAAGTGACAACAGAATGGGGTTTGAGCATAAATTAATCTTTCTAGATGAACTGTTAACCCTTCATGCCTAGCAGCTAGTTTTATTAGCGCAATGCCTGCATACTGTGTTTTAGGGTGGCCCTGGCAAATAAAATAAAGCAGTGCCAGAAGTACCATCTGGAGGCTCTCTGGAGCACTCTGTTCCAACAGCCATGTGGAGGATCAAGTCTGCGATGTGACTGTCTCGTATTGGACTTCGTTACTGAAGCAGTTACTGACAGTGCCCTTGGCAACACTTCTCCAAATGTGTATGTGCGCACACAAGCATATACAGGTATATGCATTTACACATACATAGAGTGTAGCAGTAATCCTCTGTGTGCGCAGTGCGCTGCAGGCAGGTAGCTAGCAAATGCAGATGTGGGGGAATATCTGCTCTAGCTGTGGTTATTCCCAGGACAGTGGAGTTATCGTAACATCTGGTTATGTGTGTGTGATTACAAGATTACCTGACTGCCGGTGTCCTAAGTGCTGGGTGTGAGGTGCCAGCTATGGGATGTGGTCAGGCTGAGAGCTGCAATCACTGTCATGGCCCTGTTGCTGGGTGGCTGAGATGTCCCATTCTTGCTTGTGGATCTCCCACCTTGTGCTGGGCTGCAAAACGTGCCAGCACAGCCTCTTCTTGGGAGTGAAAACTGATGGTTGATAAAATACATGTGAAATGTGGTGAAGGGACATGCAGGAGTCTTACTGGAGGCTTAGAAATCCCAATGACAAGTTATAGGTAGCAGAACAAGACCATCCAGTGCTGGTCCCAGATGCTGCTGGGAGCCAGCATGCTGTGCTCTGTTTCTGTGCTGTTCCGATCTTCTCATCTTTCTGCTTCCCCTAGTGCTGTAACTCCTGAGTACTTGCACTGCAAGTCCATCCTTTTGCTCTCAGGCTATTTATTTTTGGGGACTGATCAGGTTCAATTGTTCCTGTTACCGACTCTTGCCAAGCTGGATGCAGAAAGCAGCTTTTCTACATGTGAGTTGTTCACATGGTGTAATTACACTATTGGTTCTTGGAACTGAACAAGCTTATGTTGTGCCCAGAAGCAGAAGGGTTGTTTTGGGATGTTTTCTTGAGGTTTGTTTTGGTTTCTTTTTTCTTGTTTGTTTTGGGGTTGTTTCTTTAAATATTTTTTGCTTTTCCAAAACTGGAAATTGAATACTTGGTCGCCTGGTTTTCTGATGGTAGATGGTCTTGTAAGGGCAACAGCTCTTCCTTGTTCACCTGCCATTTTTACCATTGTCACCTCTGGTGGGGTGCAGCAATGGAGTTGGGGTTACAGCTCTTATTTTATATGAAATAAAGCTCAACCGCTCATTTTAATATGTAAGAATTTGTAATTGCAGTTGGTTTCCTTTGCTTCCTGATAAGCGTAATGATGGTTTGCCCAAAGCAGTGGTAAATGCTCTATTCCTGGCAGTGTTCAAGGCCAGGTTGGACAGAGCCTTGGGTGGCATGGTTTAGTGTGAGGTGTCCCTGCCCATGGCAGGGGGGTTGGAACTAAATGATCCTAAGGCCCTTTTCAGCCTTAACCATTCTATGATTCTATGGCAAGCAACTGTAGACCTTATTTTTGTCTTGAATGTTACGCTTGTTCAGGACTCACAAGTTTGTTCTCTCCCAGTATTCCTTCAGAGATTACAAGAGGTTAGAAGCTGCTAGAATGTTAATAGCCATCCTGGAAAAGTACAGTGTCCTGGATTTTGCAGCTCTGTTTGCACATTCTGGAGCTTTCTGTCCATTTATAACTTCTCTTAGTGTTTCATATTCATCTTTTTTTGCATTCAGTGCAAAAAACATAGAATGAAGTTCTTGGCCTCTCCCTGTTAATGACCTGGCTTGCATATTAAGGCATTGTCCTCTGGATCTGGCTGCTTGTTACAGAGCAGAAGATGGCAGTGTAGTAAGGCCAGTGTGACCTAAATTGCTGACCTGGATGTTGGTACATGTTCCCTGGAAACATAAAGATTTCTTAGTCCTGAATCTTTAGTCCATAAGGGGAACCCAGCTTTTTGTCTACAGTTCTGCTATGAAGTCAATTTTGTGTGCCACAGGGACTTGTCCCAGTTGACTAGACGTGGTGCTAGCAGCATTTGGTATTGATGGAGTCATGTTCAACTTGGTTCAGCTTTGTCAGATAACACTGGCTTTAGCACAGCTGTCCCTTTGTGCAGGGTTTCCTGACAGAGGGCAGAGGTCATTTGGATCATGCATAGGCTTTAAAAGTGGCTGTTTAATGTTGGATGGTGTATTTGCAGTCATCCTTAACAGCAGTTTCTGCAGCACTGCAGTTCTCTAAGCAAAGTACTTATAAGAAGGCAGTGTTCCTGGAGAGTACCCCCATAGTCCTGGAAAGCAGCTGTGTATCCTAGCCCCAGGTCTTGAAGCAGATCTTCATACCTGCCGAGAGGCCAGCCTGGCCAGAGAAACCTTAACAGTGTGCACAGCTCAGTATAAACTGCTCACAAAGCATTAGTGTGCCTGCAGGTGTGCTTTGTCTGACTCTGTACTAATGCAGCATTCAGCCCCTGGTTGTTTAGTTATCTGGAAGAAAGGTTGCTTTAGGAACTGTAAAACTGAGCTGTCTTGGCAAGAAGGATGTGATTCAAAAGACTGATCCAGATGAGCTGCTTCTGAAACATTGTTTTGATGGATAGATACTCCAATCATCCATTGCTTAGCTGGGAGCTCACCGGGCATGAGCAGCTCCCATTTCTGAGCCCCTGAGTGTCTGAACTGTGTCACAAACTTCATCAGTGAGCATCACACAGCCGTTGGGAATGTACTGAGGAGATGGGGCTTTGCAGGTGCAGGAAGTGGCTTTGGTGGGAGGTAATGTTGGCATGGTGGCACTTACAACCAGCAAGAGGCTGGTTCACTGGTTTGAGAACCCACAGCAACATTCATTTCTCCACCTGCTTTCCCCATAATATGAGAGCTGTCTGAGACTGCCAGACTCTGCTGGCCCATGGGATTTGTGTTGAGTCAGTTGAAGTGTTTGCTACAGAAGGCTGGTGTGACCCCAGCTGGGGGTGGTGGCTGCTCGTGGGAGATGTCCAAACTCAGAATGTCTTCTGTAAGAACGCGAAAGCTGGGTTTTCCCTGATACCTACTGCCAGAAGCTATTGATTAATGAGAGGGGTCTGTGTTCCTCTGTGAACCACTGATGCATTAGAGAAATGGATGGGGAGGGACCACATTGTCGTCCCAGTCTGGCTGTGGGTAGGTGTGTGGCTTGTGAACTGAGAAGGATGTCCAATGGCCTGAGGAGGAGGAATGATGGCTGCAGATGCAGGAAGAATGAATGTTGTAATCTAAGTGCACACTGAGGTTTGCCTGTTAGACAAATAGACAAAGGAAAGTGCAGTAAACATCGTAACTCAGAATGTATTAGTTTGTTTTCTGGAAAATACTAAAAAAGTGTGCAACGTACATTTTTAAATGCTCAGTCTCCTGTGAGCATGTGTAGATGAGGTTTGCTGAATAATTAATACTTTCATCTCCTGAACTCTTCAAGCTTTTAGAACCTGATATCAGATGTAGTAAATGCTAGAACAGAAGAAGGAAAAATGTTTTATTTTTTCAAGCCCAGCTTGCAAGTTCGTCTTTGGAAAGGAGCTGTTCACCTGAATGAATTCAGTATAGAAAGAGATGATGTTTTGTAGTGGCAATTCAGTGCAGCCTCTTGCTGGTTGCCTTGCAAGCATGGGAACCCAGATGCTAGCAGATGCTAAAATAGCTGATGTGAACACTGTGCCCTTTCACATGGAACATGTAGGCTAAGGAATACTGTGTCTAAATCCTGCAAGATCTTGTATCGCCGTTGTTGTTCAGTGGCTGCTATCGACATCAGGACTCTGGTCATCTCCTTACCACCAACTCCTGCTCTGTGAGAGCGCTTGGCTGGGCCCTGCACCTTTGTGCTTGAGGGTCTCATCAAATGGGCACCCAGTGACTCAGGTCTGCATCCACACCAGTTTGTAGGACATGGGGGTGCATGTGCTAATAGAGAATAGGGGATTTGTCAGTCTGGTGCACAAACAGAGCACTGGTGTGTGGGGCATGGATTTTGGAAGCTTATAAACCTGAGATAAGCAATCTGTAAAGGGCAGATAAAGGAGACGATCCATTATATGAAGTTTTTATATGCTTTTTAGCATGAAAAGTATTCAAATTCTCCAGCTGCCCCTCAGTCTAGCCATTATATGTGATCCATTTCTTGGAGGCACCCAAGCATGACTGGGGCTGGAGAAGCAATTTCCCCTGGAGGTTAGGTTTATAAATGTTTTTGGTAAAGTGGAGCACCTTCGCACCCAGACTGAAGCAAATGTTTGGGTCAGCAGCATTTCCACACTGTTTGCACCTGAGAGGGTGGAATCTTGCCCAGTTTTACCCACTGTGGTAAGTTCAAGTGTCAATGGTACTCATCCGCATGGGGCAAGAAACGGTCCTGCACAACTGTGCTCACCTGGGGGGGAGCCCAGAGAAGACTTGGGAAAAGAGGAGCTGCTTTCAAAACCATTTAGAACTGTATGGTTCCAACTACAGCCCCATTCAGCTCTCCTGGAGTATAGCCACAGCTCTGATGGGAGCAGAGCCTGGCAGTTTCTTGGTCTCTGCATGTGGGTCCTGTGTTGCTGAAGGGGGCACCGTGGGGTGCTTGTGGGCAGCATCTTCCATCTGGGGCTTTCTCTCCCTGGTATAAATCAAATAACTTTCTAAGTGGGCAAGGCCAGGGATCACTGCCTGCAGAGGAAAATAACTTGTCCTCATAAAAAAGGACAAGTCTTCATAAAGTCCCCAAGACTTGTACAGACAGGGAAAAGATGATGACAGACTTAGCTGTAAGGAAGAAGGGAGGGGGGAAGTTTATTCGATATTTCTCCTTTTCTGTTTTATGCAGTTCAAGAGGATAACTGGCACAGAGGGGCCTCAGCGGAGAATGGTTTGGTTTTGTTTGACCTACATCAGCAGCACTGATTAGTTGTCATCTCTGCCATTGCCTTTTCCTGCTTGATTGTGGGTGACTGTGTGCTCGGGGGTACCTTGCAGCATGTCAGCTTGATGCGATGCAGTAGTTGTTCCATTTGGCAGACATGGAGTGCTTACTTGAACAAGCAATAGCTCCTGTAGCTTCATGAAGTGATGTGGTTAATGTGTGTGATTATACATAGAGCCTTAAAACCAATGTGCCGGTGTGCCTTTCTCTTGGAAAGCGGTTGTGCCACGTGAGCAGCTCCCTGTGTTCTGGGAGAGGAGAAGGGGAGGCTGGCTGTAGCCATGGGAGGTTGTGCCGAGGGATCTTTGTGAGCCTGAATGAGTGCAGAGGGAGGAGATGTGCTTGCAGCTCCATTCTCACTCCCCACAAATGCATGTAATGCTGCTGCTGGTGTGCAGGCTTGGCCTGCCTTTGCTCAGGGCCAGTGTTGTGGGCATTGCTGCATGGAGTCCCCCTCAGCAGCAGTGTGCAGCGGCCAGGATCAAGGCACGCTCACATGTGCCATTTTGTTACATTAGTCTCCAAAACTGCTTTCCTTTCCTGAGGTTTCTCCTGGCCTGGAGAAGAGCAGAGCCTCTTATGGCACATCTGCTGGCTGCCACTTAAGGGAGTCTCATGGTCTCTGGCTGTAACAGGTCATAGGTGGCCCCTGAAGGAGAGCTCATTCCGCACAGTCTGCCTTGCCCTCAGCCTCTGTGGGGATCTGGTAGGGCCCCTCTGAGATGGTGATCCAGAGGAACGCTAACCGTTATGATACTTTAGACTGTGGCTGTACTCAGTATTAAGGATCTTTTCCAACCTAAATGATTCTGTGCTGTCCTAATTCTTATCTTAGTGCCTCCTGGATTGCCTTCTGGATCCTCCTTGCAGAGACCCACTGATGCTTTTGAGATTTAGATTTCCTTTATTTATACAAATATACTCCTGTACTAGATGACAGCTTAGCAAAATGGCCATTGCCTTCTGCCTGTGGATTCCCCTGTGCCTTTTCTCAGTTTTCCCCACTTTGATAATTCCTAGTAGTTTAATTAAACTTCAGATTCCATCCTTACTCATTCTCATCTCTGAATCACTGGTGCAGTTGCTCACACAGAGCGTGGTGGTGTTGCATGTTAAGCACGTCTCTTCTGCGAGGCTGCAGATGTGTATCCTTATCTTCACCCCACGAGCACCGCTACCCTCTCCGTGCTCGCAGACGCAAACACAAAGTGCTCTTCTCTCTGGTGAATGCTGGGTTTGGCTGCCAGTGGTGAATTGTCAGGCATGAGCCTTCCTGCACGCAGCTGCTGAGCATTAGTGCTGTTGATTGCTGGAGTTTACACATAGACACTCCTGGAAAAGGTCACACCAGTGCAATATTGGCTTAAATGAAAACTGGTTTATTATGCATGTGCCTCTTCCCTCGAGCAGCTGATTAGGCAGCCAGCTGTGGCCAGATGTCTGCTGGAGATCCTCTGGGATGCATGCAGCTTTAAAAGATGGTTTGGATGACTTGTAGTTGAGCCTGTCTTGGCTCAGTTGGGCTGGTGGCACTTTTCATGGCAGTTGGGCACGGCGCATCTCACCAGCACGCGCAGGGCTGCTTGTCATTCGCACCACTGGTACGTGGAGCATCAGAAGGGGAAGAGCCACCTCTGGTTCACTTGGAGTGCGCAGGCTGTGCTGGGCACTGACAAGGATTCATTTCAAACACTCTACTCTATTGGGATGTATCAGAAGCAAAACATATGAGAAGTAAATTGCTTTGGTTTACTTAGGCTGTACTTTTCTAACCTGAGTCAGCTGTAATCTATAAAACAGCTTTCAGCTCATGTTTTCTGCACATAAACTCTTATCACATATTTGTGGTAAGTAACAATAGATGCTATTTTAAAGACACTGATCAGATCAGAAAGATGTAGGCAGTGTGATTCATTTGAGAAGGGAAAGGAGTGCAAGTGGGGGGTGCTGGGGCTGTGCAGGTCAGGGAAGAAGAGGACTGAAGAGCAGGCAGCCATGGATGGGCCCAAGAGCCAATCTGGGGCAGGAGTGGAGCTGGTAAGGCAGAGAGAGCAGGAGCTGCTGTGGGAGCCAGGGCAGTTTGAACATCACTGTTCAAGCACCATGGACTTGTTAGATGAATGCTTTGCTTGTGTGTAAGGCATTGTTTGACCCCTGTTCAGTAGGACCTGTTACGGATTCATAGCATGACATGGGAGGTTGGGTGGTTTCTGTTTAAATTGAGCCCCCTAGTGATAGAGCTGAAAGATGAGGTAATACTGATGGTCCCTCTGATACTGCTCCTGTGTTATTGGGCATAATTATCCCTTCCTTGAGACCACCTGTGGTTCAATTAGGTAGCTTTCTGTGGAACTCCTAAGTAGATAAAAGGAAGAGAAAGGAGGAAAAACTCCACAGCATGTGCTCTTTTTCTTCATTTTCTTCATATGGAAGTAAATCAGGGAAAGGCATCTCTGCTAAAGGCTTTTTTAAGCAATGTTTGCTAAATGCACTATTTGGTTTGGCTGCATTGCTGTGTGATTTGACTGTCATGTGGTCCCAAGTACCCGAATACCTGAGATGTGTGCTAGTAGGAGGCTCTGATCAATTTCCTCATGAACACAACATCTCAGACGTAAACTCTTATTTTACCTCTTTTATCCCAGAAACACAGCAGTGCTGAAGGTCTGTACCTGCAGAACAGAAACCTGAGAGAGCTCAGTCCAGCAGAATCAGTTCCATTGACAAAGATGACTGTGAGAAATGACTAGTAAGGTACTGCTGGAAACCAGTGCCTGTCACTCACTTTACAGCGATATTTAATTCACAAGGTTGAATGTCTCTAACTGTTGTTGGAAGGCCTGGCTGTCCTGAGGCTGGGCTGAAAAATCCATTGTAGAATGCAGCAGGCTAAAGTCTTAGCTCATGTAAATTCTGTACCTGTTTTCTAACCCCTTTTCTAGGTGGGCAGCATGGCTGGTGGAGGCAGCATGTGCTTGCCCTCACTTTTACAATGAAGGCAGTGACTTAGGGGCATGGCATGTGGGGCTCCTCTGCTGTGCTTTGGGCAATTCCAGCAGCTGAGATGACTTTTTCTTTGCTGGTCAGGGTGAGTGGCTGATGGAGAGCTGTCTACATGATGGGCATCTCCATTGTGTGAAGGGAATCCCACCTGCAAGACGAATCTGCAGGGATGGCAAAAGGACACAGGGCACTTCTCCCACAGCTGGGATGCTTTGCTGTGCTGTGACACTTGCAAGGGCAGGAGTCACAGACCTCTTAAAGCACCACAAGCTGATCCATTCTGTGACAGTAACCCTTTGCTGCTTTTTGTTTGGGGATATGAGGGCCATTGTTCACCTGCAATGCTGTGTCTGTACCCTGGGGTCACTGCCCCACTAGGAGCTGTGCTCTGGCAGCAGGATGTTTCCTGAGACCTCTCTCCTTGCCATGGTGAGGACAGCATCATAGGGTGCCTATCTGTTCCATGTTATTTTATTGCCTTTCTCATGACCTGTTTCCAAGCCTAACCTGCACCTGATGGACCTCCTGGAGCACTAGGCTGTCTGCCTGGATACCAAATGTCCCTGCAGAGTCATCAGGCCAGGAGCTTTCATTGTGCTGCTGTACACCACCAGCCAATGCAAGGTGCAGCTGAAGATCTTTGGTACACTCTGTTACACCAAATTAATCTTCTGACTGTAATATTCAATACCATACTTTTGCCTGCAGTTCATCTTGTCCATTTAGTCTGCTAAAAGAAGGTGCTGAGGGAGAGAAATGGATGGAGCAAGGTTTCTAGCCTGTTGGTAAGGCAGGAACACATGAGCTTTTAATACTTCTATTTACATGATTTTGTAATTGTAATAAATATTTGTCTTTGGTCCCTTGTAACAAGGTAATAGTAAATTCAGTTGTGAAGCCTATTTATTACAAAAGGCTGGAGCCTTTCAACCCCCTTGTTGTGTCTGGCAGCTCCTGGGAATTAATTGCATGCTGTCAGAAAGGCAGGTCTCCTGAATCCAGCCCCAGCCTGCTAATAGCAGAGTTATTATTTAACAGTTCAAGACTCTGTGAGGCTGCTTTTTATTCTGCTTTGCTTGGTGGCTATAAAGAGGTTTTTAGAGAACTGAACAGCTGAGGCAGAAGTCAGTTGCAATTTGTCCCACCTGTAGCATCCTCCGTGACTGCTGCTGAGCTAATTGTGCCTGCACACAGGAATCACTCTGAATAGCTGATGCCTCTCATGCTGGCCATCTCCCTTGAAGCAGCCCCAGTGGGGCTTGGGGGACACCTCTGATGTCCTTCAAGCTGAGCTGCCTGGCTGGTGCAGGTTAGGGGGGTATGGGACTACCAGCTCTGAGAATGCACAGTCCAGGTCCATCCTGCTGCCTGCCTTGTCTCAATCCTATCTATGAACCCCATAAACTCCATTTAAAACTGGTGGGGAGATAACTGGCTGCTGAAAAGGCTTTTGCTGAGACTCCCTGCTTTGGTAGTTAGAGACTGTCTTCTAACTTCCAGAGCAGATTTACCTCAGGAAAGTTCACAACCATTTATTCTTGTTCTAGCTCTGTGTATTAAGCTCTTCTCTATTGCTGTTTATCCCTTTATACATATGAATGCATATGGCCTGTGAAGTCTTGTAAAATGTAATTAATTCTATGCTGTAGCTTTAGAAATGACTGTGATTAAACTCTAGGATTTTTCTCAGCTGCTTTCTCTTGGTGACTCATGGCCATTCAAGCCCAGCTGGCACAACTGGGTTCCTGGTTGTTTCTGACTACTGAGGGTTTATAGCAAATGTATTGTTACAGGCAGACAAGTGGAGAGCCTTGTTTATTAGTATTGAATTCATCCCATTTTATCACTCGAATCTTCAAGGTCATCCAGCTCCTACATGAAATACCTTGCCAGCGGGGGACTGAAGGAAATACAATGCCCTTTTTAATAATCTGGGAGCTTCATCAGTACTCTGAATGCCACGGCTGTTAATGAAAGTATGGAGATGGGCAGATCTCAGGCTCCCTCCATAAGGAACAGCTCTGATAAGCTCCATCAAATCTGACGCTTTGAGCCCTTTCAGCAGTGTGCCTTCCCCACTTACCTCTCTTTGATGCTGTCCTTTAAAACCTGTTTCCAAGCCTTTTACAGCAGGGAGACTTGACAAGTGGGTTGGGCATTACCTGGATCACCCTCTCCTCTCATATGTTTACCCTTACATTTCTTGAACTCTAAGACACTGGACTTTTCTAATCAGTTCCTTCTCTATTCCACTTTCTGCTTAGTTTTAATAATTAAAATATTCTCCTAATGCCCTGTCACGTCTCCAGAGAAGCCAGGAGCTTGAGCACACAGAGTTTTACATTTGATGGAGATACGAATTCTGCAGAGTGTTGGTATTTCTCATCTGAAGAAATACTGAGCTTCCTCCACAGGCAGTCCCATGAGGTCCTGAATCCACTCTCGGATTTTGTATTTTCTGATCATAGTTCCCTTCTTGCACTTTCAGTTTCTGGCAACAGGTATAATACGTTTATCATGTTCACATATGTAACAATATGCAAATCTTTAATGTTTTACTGAGTAATGGTTGCCAAGGACTGGTCTTACTTATAGTGTAGGTACCTATAAATCAAAAGTATGTCATAAGAATCTATAAATCAAACAATAGCTCCAAATACAGTGGTAAGTTATGCACCATCTCATAATTTATTATAATACAAACAAGTTTGTCAAACACAATATATTGTCTACTTATGAAAATATCAATATTCACAATTTGAGTAGGTGGTAGGTCCCATAATTTTATATACCAGCAACTTGTCTAAAAAGTATTTTGTTCCTATCTGTGGTCTTCAAGGACATATACCTGTAAGTAATTGTAAAACTGTCCATTCACAGCTTATTTTTTCTAATTGTAGATATTTGAAATATAAATTAAACAGAGTACAAAAGACCATCTCCACAACAGGGATGGTTTTGTCTCCAGGATACTTTTCCCATAAATAATGGCACTATATGTGCTTGGTTAAGTTTTTACTATTGGAAAATCAGGAGGTACGAATAATACAGCAAGACATTGGCTAGTTAGCAACAGTCATTGCAAGACGCTTCACACAACCAAAAATAAGGCAAGTATTATCAACAGCAGCTTCCATATGGCAGACTAAAAAGTCAAGGCTTTATTATCCAAACTGGACTCTAAGAAGGCTTCAAATGTCCATTAGCAAGCTACAGCTTGATCCAAAGCCCTCATAAATTGATGGGGATTGGAAAAAACAACCACAAAACCCACAAGCAACCTTCCCTTTGACTTCAAGGGGCTTTGGAAGTAAGCTCTTAAAACCCTAAATTATCAGAAATGAAATGACCAATCCACCACACATGAAAATTGCACCTTGTAATTTCTAAAGTGATATGGGCAAGGATGGCGAGGTTTTTCAAATGAAGTTACAATTTAATGGGTTATTTTTAGTGGGAAATAAAATATTCACACAAAAGTTTTGTTTTCAGATCTGGTAATTTACAAAAATGCATAATCAGAACAGGAAAAATCAGATGACATTGCTTGTTTGCAGGATAAACATTATGTTACAGAAACTAACGGATCACACCACGTGAATGGCAGCATATGCCATGCACCTAATTGAATCTTTTCAATAAATAAAAGCCCTAAACATTCACTATTTTCTGTAAGGTTAGCATTATATTAAGTAAATAGTGAATTTCTTGTATAAATAGTTTTTTTCAATAGATACATTCTCCAAAAAGAACCACTTATCTATACAGATATTGCACTTCAGACTCATTCACATGTAACTCAGACAAGCATTCCTCATAACAGAATAAAAATAAGTTATAAATACAGTGTTTTCCCGAAATGAAACATACAGTACCTTTTTCATAAGGTAACTTTGGTTACTATTGAATGACAGAGACCAGAGAGAGGTTTCTGAGAGGAGGGTAAAAGGCATGGCCCCAGAACTGAATTTCCGTAAAACTCTGGTAAAGGGAGCAATCATTTTAACCTTGCCATGGCAAACACAGCAAGGCTGAGCATCCCTCTTACGCTTTATTATTGCAAGTAAGTGTGAAGCTTTGCTGAGAACACAGGGACAAGCAGCACACACAGGATGAGGAAGCTCCCCATTTTCCTTTCAATCTGGGGAGATTTAGGTGGGTAGCATCCCTTTGGTGGGTGAGGGTGCAAAGGGTCACCTCTTGCTCTCAGCTCCCCTTCTCCTTGCTCTAACCAGAGTGGTCCCTGTGGTGCTCCAGCACCTCGCAGAGGAGTGCTGAGCAACTCTCCTGACTGCTCTGCTGGTAGGAGAGGGTTGGGTAGTGCCCCCCGAGGCACTGGGCATTCTGTCTCTGTGCTCCTGCCTGACCTGAGTAGCCTCGATCTGTCCTGAGAAAGCCCCTCCACTCACAAGCCAGCCTTTGCCTGGGGTCCTGCTCTACATGGCTTGTGCTGCCGTTCCCTCCTGGGGAAGGCATGCTCAGGTCTGGTGTCGGTTTTGCTCTTGCAGGATGCTAGTATAAGTAGGTGTGCAAATGCAGCCTCTGTGGCAGAAGGGAACCAAGCTGCTGTCCTCAGTAGGACTCTTGCAACTTGGTGTTTCTTAGGGGAAATGCACCAAAACTGAGCCATCCATGGGGTTTAGAGAGACACTTTCAGCCCTCGTATCCCACCAAAGTGGGATTGACTTGATCCCTTTGCAGAGGACCTTGATGTTAGTCCCTGATGCCCCACTGGAAATGGATATGGGCACAGGCAGAGCTAGCACTAGACTACTTCTCATTTGCTGGGAAGCTGCTGTGTCCACTGACCACATTGTGCTTGTGTTCACCACGCAAGGAAGTCTGCTCTCACATTCAGTAAGGCTGCATTAAGCATCTAATATAGAAGTAAGAAGGTATGTGGTCTGAGAAGGAGAGAAATTACAAGAAATGCATTTTCCACCTTCCTGTAAATCTCAATTTCTACACTCAGCATTACTGGGATTGAGTGTAAGGGAGGAGAATTTAAGCTAATTTAAATAAGGTAAATACTCAAAAGCCTCAGTCCAAGCTGATCTATGTTTTTACTGCTGGTGGGTATTTAATAGCCTTATTTCACAAATTGTTTTTTTTAACAATTAAATGGCAAATCTGCAATAGGAGGGCATAAACTGTCAGTAGAAAAATCTTAGACTGAGTTTTTTGTATGTTAATGCTAAAGGCCTGAACATGGGGATAATGGAGAGTCTTTATTGGTTAAGAGGGAACCTGAAGGCTGTGATTACTCCAAACCTCGCAGGAGCAGCTTCAGTGGGATCTCTGCATTAGGCAGGACTTGGCCTCACACTTCGAAGTCTGTACACACCATAACTGAAATAGCTGGGGAAAGATGCTGCTTTTGTTCTTGGCTCTAGAAACCTCCCTCCCTCCCTTGAGCTCTCCTGTCTTGGTCTCATTCTTAAATAACAAATTAAAACATATGAATATTGGCAGCTTGCAGGATTGCTTTCCGTGCCAAGGCTGTGACATGTACTATAACGGTCCTCGAGCCTTGTTCAGGTGAGCCAGAAAGGGCACGTCCCAGTTTGTGTCTTGCAGGCTGCCTCCTGCAGCAAGGTCTTGATAGCAAGACTGTGGTAGTATTTTGTGTCAGCAACAACATACCATATTTTGGCAAGTGCACACACCAGAAATGGCACCTTCCACAGTACATAAAAGCATCCATTTGCTCTGTCGATAGTGAACTGCAAGGTCAAGTAAGGTTTTGTTGTTGTGTTTTAAAAGTTGTAATTAAACACTGTTGTGGCTTCCCCCCTCCAATGACTTCAGACTGCACTGGTGCTGGGATGCAAAGCATTTGAGTGCAACTGAACACTAAGACTTGAACTCTGAAGCATATTCAAAATGCTGTGTAAGAGATGGAGGCATTTGCCTTCTCACTTTTGCTCCTAAAATCAAGTGCTCCCGATCCCTCCTTAACAGTCTGATCTGCCCTCGGTCTCCCAGGGAAATGAAATCAAATGACCACTTGTCAAAACAGCCATTTCAGCAATTTACATCCTGAAGATGTAACCACTTGAAAACTTGCATCCAGAAACTCAAACTATTGCCCTTTTCATGGTGATATTTTTATAGGCTTTCCATTCTTATCATACTGGTAAACAAGCATTTTGATGCAGTGCGAGTTGGCTGGGGAAATCCAGGGGCTGCTTGTTATGGAAAAGTTATGGTTTGTATAGAATTGCACAGGCTGCTTCTGACACTTAAAGAAGGCTTTCAGCGTGGCAGCTGCCATTGTGCGAAATCTTTTGCTAATAAAACAGTAGAGGAAGAAATTAATTGCAGTGTTCAGCAGCGCGAGCATATTGGCGATGTCCGACACAATATGTACCACCCAGCTGTTGTTTATAGGTGATACGTAGAGGTGATACAGTATCATGATTACTCTTGGTGCCCAAAGTATGGCAAAAATAGAAGTTATAGTAAACAAAATGGCTGTTGTTTTCCCTGTGGAGTACCCTCGCAGTCGGAAATGGCTCTTTCGACGCAGCTTGTACACGATGATGGAATTCAGGATGAAGAAGATGGAGCAGGGCACCAAGTAAACGGTAAAGCAGTGGATCCAGATGAGGACGTGATGCATTGATGTGCTTATGTAGTCTTCAATCCAAATGTTAGGCCACCAGTAGTAGGGGATGCTGGTCAAAAAGCAGGTGATGTAGACACTTACAATGACTTTTCGAGTACGAGCAGGGTAGGAGACTGTGTGATACTTCAGCGGATGGCACACAGCTATATACCTGTCGATTGTTAGTGGAACTGTAATCCAAATGGAGGTGTGGATAGAAGAGAACTCCAAGACCTCAATTATTTTGTCCAGTACCTGAGGCATCTGTTTGTTTAAGATGAAGTCTTCCATGAGGAAGTCGACAAAGACAATGAAGAACAGAACCAGGATGTCAGCAGCAGCTAGAGCTAGAAGGTAGTTATAGGAGGACTTCTGCCTGCGAGCCACGAGCTGGGAAAGGATGATAACCGTCAAGATGTTTGCTGTGGAAACAGAAACACAGAGTTAGGCAGTTAAGACATAACACCACCTTTCCTGAGCCCTTGCTTGGAGCAGTAGCTCTGTTCAATCACCAATCAACATGGCCACCTTTACTGAAATTCAAGAAACCAAAAGGAAAGCACTACAGTTGGGTCCCTCAGAGAAGCTGTTGCAATGAGGAGCATGTGGCCCTGCTCCCAGCTGTGGGACACATTGACACTCAGTGTTCTGGCAGACTGGGATGAGAGACACAGGAATGTGGGACTCCAGGCATGGGGTTAGATGGTATCCAACATCCCTTGGCTATCTCCTTGGAACAGATGTAGAGTCATAGCCCTAGGTCTGTTGCTGCTCTATGGTGAGCCCTGCTGCTGCTGTGGGCATGGCAGCAGCATTGTGAGCAGGGGGTGCTGAGGCCCCTGCCTTTGCACTGCGAGGAAGGGCAGCAGGAGAAAGAAACCGGTATCTCTCACACACACTCTTATTTTCTCACTTGTTTTTTTCACTTTTTTACTGTTTAAACAACTGACAGACCTGCAGGGTGGGGGGGCTGTGGAGAGAGACATTTTGTTGCTCATCCTAGCTCATGGTGCTTCCCTGTTCTAGTTTAGAACTCTGTCTAGAAAGAGCTGAAAAGCCACCTGGATTAGGTGATTCTCCCTTGACTGAGTGGGAACCTAATCTAGAGAGGGGCTATCTGGGAAACACATCCTTGGGTCTCCTGAGAGCTGGAGGTGTGTTACAGCACACAAAGTTTCCAGCTCTGCCCAGGATGAGTCTCCTGTAATTTTCATCTCTTACAGACAGGCTCTGAAGAAGCATCTCCCTTCCCACCACTGAAGCAGTCTGTTCCACAGACCCACTTGCTTATCTCGAGCTCTTCTTTAGAAGTCCTTCAACTGGAAGGCATTCCTCTGGCGTGATACAGCTGAGTCTGAGGAGACGCTGCTGGTCACTTCAGACATGATGGATGTTCTGATTCAGGCTAAGTATAAACATCCTTGAGTTTCCTGAAAAGGCATCTGCTTGCAACTTTCTGGCCACAGTACAGACCCATCACCTAAACCATGCCTAGATGTATTGCATGACACTAAATACTGCAGTGAAGCGAGTGTCCCATCTCTGCTGTTTCACTGTCTGGTTTGCTTCAGTCTCCTAAAGCTGTGATATGTTTTGGTGTCTGCTTGAACCAGTGCTATAAGGGATGTTCTAGGAAGCACTCAGTCCTACAGCCCCTGGCCAGGCAGAGCTGCTCACCATGACTGCAAACAGCCCTTGCAATCCTTGAGAGCTTTCCTGGTGAACTAAGGTGTAGCTGAACTTTAACCACTTGCTCACTTTTAATAGAACTTACTGTGTGGTCTTGAATAGGGGAAAAAAAAGTCCTATTATTACCAGCAGTATGGCTGGAGTGAGACACGTGAAATTGTTCCCACCAGAAGTTTGTATCATTTGCCTACAATACCTGAAGTAGTGCTTAAAAATCAGGGATCTGGTTTACTGTACTAGAGACTGCCAAATGTTTGTATTTGACATTTTCATAACTGTTCTGTAAATCACCCCTTCTGTGAATTCAGTGCTTCAAACGTTTCTGTCAGCTTTGATGGATTTCCCAAAACAAGTCAACAATAACTGTAAGGATTCTTTTAAATCAGAGAGAAAGGAAGTTGCTGACATTAAGGTAATGATGACCTAGAACATATGTGCCACAACCGAAAATGCTCATTCTTTTTGAAGTGTTGGCATGGGAGAAAACTTGTGCCTTCATAAATGCCTTCAAAGCCTGTTGTCTGGGTGCAGATTTCTGCCACCAGGGAAATGAACTGCAGCAGAGTGAATGATACTGAGTAACAGCCCTCTTGTCACCTGCTTTTGTATTAACTTCATATGTTCATTTTGTAACTTGGAACAAAACTAAATGAAACATGACAATCAACTGATTCCTTCCCTAAACAAATAAATAAGCGTGAACTTTCCAACAACATTGTCTCAAATCGCCTTCAGCCAGGTAATTTTCCCAGTTCTGGCCTCTATTAACATGAACGCAACTGCACTGATTGCCACTCAGAGCAGGCGTAGGAGATGGGGGCAATACAGCTAGAACTGCTGTGTCATTTTTCACTTACTTGCTTATGAAATGCCTCTGTTATGCCTGCTGCTGTGCTGTAGAGGTACGGTGAGTGATGTACTGTCAAGGAAATCCTCAAGCTGGAATGTTTATCTTGACTCTGCAGCAAATGTTGGTTTTGGCCAGCCAGGCTGAGTGGCTTGGCTTCACAATTACTGGATGTGACCCACAGGGTTCATCTTCTCTTTAAATCCTTGGATTTGACTCACTTCAGTGGCAGCAGCTGAAGCCAGTGTGCAGCAAGGGGAATGCCTGAGGACACTGGTCACTGCTGGCAACACTGGCCTGCCTGTCAGAGGGTATCCTGCAGGGGTGCTGAAGTCATACCACGTCCAGGCACAGCAGCCTTGCTCCCCACCCCTTCTGCCCGTTGTGGGGATCCGGCTGTTTGGTTCTAACCCCACTCTCCTACAGGAGTAGATTTATGAGCAGTCCTTTCCTGTGTACCCCCTCTCCCTGTCTTTCTCAGGGTTCCCAGCAATAGCAGTAATATCATGTAGTGAAATGCAAGTTATTCACTTACTGTCAGTGAGCTTTGCTTGGTGAGCCGGATTAGAAAATTGATCTGACAAAGTACATGCCATTTTTCTGCAAGGGTTACAGTATCTTGTATTGGAAATGCTTTCTCTGGGATCACATTAGGGCTTTTTCTGGCTGGATGATATGAAATATTGTAATATCATTTACTTTATGAAAGCAGACATACACTGGGGTGCAGCAGAAAGTTGCCAATATCACAGTGCCTTAGCTCAGGGCTTGGGACTGTTTTTCCTGCTGCATGATGTATAGGGAAAGGGAAGCTGAGCTATGGACAAGTCTCAGTCCTTCACTCATTTCCTGGCCAGTGTCCTCACCAGTGTGTCCTCAAACGCTGTCTAAAGCTCAGTAAAATGGGAAATGGGTGGGAACGACACTGTATGAATAACCACGTCCTTGTGCCAGCACCTTGCTGACTCCTGGGTGCATACTCAGTGCCCCACAAGCTCTCCTGTAGGCAAAAATTACTTACTCCAGGTGAAAGGTGATGAAAGAGTATTTGCAACCAGATCTTAATTTACCCTAATTCTTGCACTGATATTGTAGTCAGTGATAAAGACTATGGTAGAGATGGCGATGGCGATATAAATGTGTCTGTCCCTACTGTAACTGGGGAGCTGCAGCTACTGGATATGTCAGTGCCCCTAAATTGTCCTGCATGGTGTACTGAACATTTCTTGCAGCATTTTTTCTAGATATGAAGTAGTTAAGATTATCTGGATTTAAAAGACATTGATCACTGTGCTGGGAGTTGATTAGGGGACGATAGATGGGAATTTCTGCCACTGTCGTTTGCTGCAGTGCAGCATTCTGAATTTTTAAGTATGTGGTTGAGACCCAGGGCTTGATTAGGGACTAGACGGCTGAAGCCTTGAGATGCCACTAGCAGATGATGAGAAGTAATTGTAAGAATGCCAGTCTTAAGTCTTTCCCTTCAGACACTGAGACACAACCTCAGAGTGCCTCTTGACACACAAACACAAGTGGTCCACACTGCTCAAAATACAGCAACCTTCTAACCCAGGCAGGCTTCATCACGGGATACTTGAATCTCAGCTTTGACACCTCCTCTGACTCATCTTTTGAGTACAAACTGTAGCACTGAAATTCATGCCACTGGGGATCCTATGTATCTGAGAGGGGTCATCCTTTAGGAGGAACCCTTGTTCTCATGTGGATTTAGGACTGTTTCCCATACCAACCCCATGCTGCCTTGCCTCCAGACCCCATTCAGTCTTCTGTGTCTCTTCAAAGTGGTGCCTGTGACCTAAAGGCGCAGTTTTTTCTCCACCTTCTTGTTTTATGGATTATAGTCATAGCTCAAGTGCAGGGGATTCGCAGAGCTCCTTCCACTGACTATTATCACAGTGTGTGAGCTTAAGCAGGAGCAATTGTATTTGACTAAAGAAGAAACAGGCAGGTTTTTGGGCTTTGGTGTCGTTTTTTTTATTGAGAGCATTTTGCATGTACACAGCAGCCTGTGCAGTGAAACAGCCTTTACAACACAAGTGGTAGCACTGCTGAGTTGGGAATAAGGCCTGCTGTGTGGTTCAGTAGTTCAGCATCATAAACCACCTAAATGAAGTAGCCGTGAGTGTCGCTTACTGAGTGTGATAAACATTAGGTCACTGACTATAATGGACACCTTTTACCGAATGCGGTTGTTGCTAGGATCCCTACAAATTATTGTGCAGGGCATGAAACTACTCTGCAGGCCTTGTGTTAGTCACCTGACTGGCACGGAGAGATGGTTACAAACAGGAAAACTTGAATTGCTACAGAAAACATGTTTGTAACACCTCCTCCTTAAATTTAGAAACTCTGAGTACGATATGCTGAAAGTATATGGTGAAAAAAGGCGATGTCTTGGCTACATGGAAATAGGTTATATCCTCTAAACTAGGAAGTAATGTTATTGAGATGTAAACAGGTACAGTGTCCAGTGTCCAGGAGCCAAATCTGACCATGGTTACAAACACAGTCACTTGCCAATAGCTACCAGATTGGAGATGAGGATGATATTCAGTGCTCACTCTGTGTGTGGGCTCTCTGGAAAAGATGATGACAATGAGAGGTTTCTGATGGAAGCTACACAACAGAACTGTTAATAAAATAAAATGCTGTGGTAACAGAAACGTGTTTATTACTGATGTTGGCTATAGCTGGTTATGTGGTCTTTTAAAATGACCCCTGGATGCTGTCTGCCCCTGAAGACGATAGGGTAGTTACATATTTTCCTCTTACAACTGGTATTGGCCAAACTCTACAGCATACAGGGACAGACCCTGTGAATGGTGCCTGCTCATGGCTAATGTAATTTGTTTCTCTCTTTTACCATTGTATTCTGAGATCCTTCCTTAAACCATTGTGAAGTGTAAAGAGATACTTTATAGACTATAATTAGTGCAATACAATTCTTTCCTTCCCTGAGAGTTCCTGTGAGGATTGACTTTTAAAATAAATTGATTTATTTGTTGTTCAATTGCCTGAGTGCACTGAATGGCACAGACCTGCTCGCCCTCAGGGGAGGGGAGAGCCCTCAGTCCCTTCTGCCTGTGCCTGCATCACCTCCCAGGGGATGGAGAGGGCTCTAACATGGAAAATGATCATCACAAAAGCTACTGTAGGGGCATGGATGCAGGACTGCCACTGGAGGAGGTTTTGAACCTTGCTGTAAGGCTCTCTTGGTTTGTGCTTAGAAATCACATGTACAGGGACAGACTGTGCCAATTTTGATGGTGGGAGTGAACCTGAAGGTGGAGGATGATCAAACTCCTGCCCAGATGCCAGAGGAAACATGGCATGGCCTTGCACTTACAAGTCACAAGTGAATTAAAGAGTTAGTGTCAGAGGCCCGATTCTGATGAGGAAGTCTGGCCTCCAGGGCTGCTTTTCTCACTGACAGCTTTATTAGCTGAGGTGGCTCTGGGGAAGAATGCAGTGAATGGGGTACTCTGCTCCATAGCTGGCACTAGCCGTCAGTGGGTCATGGAGGCCAGAGAAGGATTTTAATCCAGCCAAAAGCACTTCCTCTCTGTTGGAGGGCACAGATGTGGTAATGGCGTGGAGATGCCAAGGGCGGGTATGCACTTTCAGCCTTGCCAACCACTCAGGCTTAAGTGCAGTAACTTGTCTGGTGGACAGGTGTAATTACATTGTGTTGCTTTTGGCTTTCCTAGACCATTGGAGTAGTTTTTTTTCACTAATCATTATAAAATAGGGCTATTTCTGCCATATTAGAAGGGCCCAGAGGATCCCTAGGCTAGGATGTGAGGAGGTGTACATGCTCACTGATGACTCACGTAAATGCGACAGGGATCTGGTTCCTGCCATCTTCACCCTCCTTATCAGCCTGCCCTGAGCAGTGCAGAAAGCCTCTAATGACTCCTGGACATTCTCCCCCTCCTTGAAGCCTTTCTTAAAGGCACTCGCACCAGGGCAAAAATGTTTAATACTCCCATCTCACAATCTAGTGTTGCATCTTGCCAGCATAGCAGTAAGGCTTTCTCATGAAATTCGTGCTGGGAGGAGGAAAAAGCGATCTGTAAAATGATGGTTATTCATGTAACATATCTGGACAGAAGGAAATTTTCAAGGCAATTCGGGTAACTCATTTGGCAGGTGTCTGTGGCTTCTAAATGTAGGCTGTCAGTAAAGTTTAAGAGGTCTCAAGCTGAGTAACTTGAGCTCAAAGATGGCATTATACCCTTCTGATACCGAACACCGAAGCATTAAGGCAGGTGCCAAAGGTATTTGATGGGATGACTAGGATGGAGGGAGGACATGATTTCATAAGGGCACCAGTATGAATTCTTTACTGAGCATGAATAATTAAAGAGGATTTTACTTCTGATTGAGGTTTTACTAAAAAAAACTCTAGTCTTTATGTCTTCCTAAAGCATTAGCTAATGCAATAGGAGCTCATGCTTGCAAACCCCATGGCCAAGCTTTCTCAGAGACTCTGCCAATTTTACACAATATGCAGGAAATTACAAGCTATGTAAAATCATCACAGTTTGGCTTTATTTCCCCCACACAAAATACACTGCATCCATACTAGACAGATCACTTTTTGGTGTGCTAGTGTGGACACTGAGGAAAACACACACTTGGAATGAACAAATGTCTGTGAAATGTCCTAGTCTGATGTAACTGACAGGTAATTTGTCTTGAAACCAAAGGCAACCTCTAGTGCACCTGTCCATAGAGTCAATGCACCATATGATTGAAAAGATGGAAAAGTTAAATGACTCTATTCCAGGGACTCAGTTTCAGATGGCAGAAAAGAACAATTTCAGTGAAAAACATGTGTTCAGTGTTTCATAGGCAGGTTTCTCTCCTCTTCCATATATAAAGGGATAAAACTCCTTGTAGTCATCTTCTGTACTGCTAATTCTGGTCCTACTTGGTTGCCTCTACTCCGTTTCCTCTGCATAACCATACTGGTGTCCTGGCTGGGAACCCAATACCATCTTCTCCCATCAGATCACCCCTAGACCACCACCAACAGCACTCCAGACACTAGGGTTTAGGATGCTTACATACATATGTACCTTTACACTGAAGAATAAAAATGGAATTGTGTGCAAGGCCTCCTTTGCTCAAGATGTTAATTTTGGCTTTGCTTCCTTTTCTGGTGTCTCAAAGTTAATGGGGAAAGAGATTAAAGGCTCAAAAAGACAACCTGAAACAGAAGGTTATAGGCCAGGGAGTGTTTTGCCCTTGGCATGTGAAAGCAGAGGACGCATCACGTCAGGACAGATATCTCCATGTTGTTTGCTGCCTATAGCAAATTGTTTTGATGTATGCGGATGAAGGTCTTCTCCTGCTGGCTTGTTTCTGCTGATTCACCCCCATTTTACAGAAGGGAGCACAAAGAGGAGGAGGAGAAGGATAGAACTAAGGGATTGGATGAAGAACAGCAGGATATTAGGCTGCCTAGTGCTTCTGAATGCTTGACTTCTTAACAACTGGGGGCTCTGCATTACCCACCTACCGTGAAAACTGGCTGTGCTCTCTCTTTTGTGTCGTCATTTCAGGGAAAAATCTTTGGAGTTTTTCCTTCCCAATCCATTTTAGCAGCCTGCCATGCAAGGTTGTGCACTTCATAGTCTACTGGGCCTCCCAAATATTGCACCTCGTTATCATAACAGCCCTGACAGTGACGTTTCCTACTGATGTGGCAGAAGAAAACCAAAGTTAGCCGTTGTACTCTGTAGTGGCATTCAGAGATGTGCAATCAGGCCCTTTTCTGCATGAGCATGGATTCAGCCACATGCTGCCATTCAGGATGCAAGGTTTTAGTGGCCACAGTCTCCAGACATAGTGACCAAACTAAATCACTCCCATCTGTCACCGGTTCTATGCAGAGACACTGTAATGAAACTATTCTTTTTCCTAATGATTCTTCTTTCCTTAAAGAAAAAGCATTAACTTTACAATAGGAAATGACTCATTTTAAGCATGTTAGTAGCAGTTTTGTTTCCCTCTGTCTAGTAGTGCTACTGCAGTGTACTGTAGTGCCCTTCAGTTGCTCCGACAGCTGAGCTAAAGTTCTGCCAGTTTATTTGCCCTCCTTTAAGCAGGATGCAATGTACTGGCTTTGTGTCCAATTCAGATTTAAAGTCAGAGAAAGTGTGGCCTTTAAAAGGGGGGTTGAATTAGGCCTCAGGAGTGTTCAGTTCTTATTCATTGTATGAACTCTATCTAATGAGCAACAGCTAAAGACTGCTGTTTTTTCAAGGTCATAACTCTGCTTGTAACAATTCTCCCACTCATATTTTCAGATCTTCCTCTAGCACTTCTATTGTTCAGGTGTTCTTTTATGAAAAAGGCTATCTATTCAGGTGTTGGAAATGCTCTCTTTAATCAGAAGCCTCTACTGTGATTGCAGAAGAATATACTAGGCAGTAGATGGCAGGAATCCAAAACAGGTCAGACACACTTCTGCACTGCTGTGTGCTGTACGTACACCTACCTTCTGCCTGCTTTGATATTTACTGGGTATTATATGCCATGTGAATCATCAACAAACATTGCTACCTGTCCTCCTTCCTACTCGTGGTACTAACCAGGTCATGGCTATAAGCACAGTGATAGCAGTGTTCTTCAGGTCTCATTCCCCCTACACCATGGGAGTGGAGGTAGCGCAGCTCGGCTGTTGCATGGTGGTGGTCTCTTAGATCAGGGATTCACAGCCCACCAGCACTACTTGCCTTGCCAGGACGACCCTGGCTTGCATTCCTTCCGAGTAGCCTCCTTATTCCACACTGCATCTGGGGAGAAGGCTGCAGAAGGACCAGTTCTTCACTGTTTCAGTTTGCCTGTGACTGTACTGTGGTTTGCATGGGCACAGTGCAAATGTTACGCTTCTGAGTGTCAATGAAACACCCTAGGGAGCATCTGGCTTGCTGTGCAAGGACACCCAGCCTATTGGGGTAAGGTCCATAATGTACCTATCTTGACAGTGTGTTATAAAGGTCAGGCACCCTGCTGAGCTTACTTCCTCTAGGTCAGGACTACAGCTTCTCTTCCCCTGCATGGAGGCCACTGAGTACATGCTGTGCATGGCTGAGCTTTGAATGATACAGGCTGTCCCCACCTCCACAACACCTTGTTCAGCGCAGGTCTGACATGAAAGCTATCTGCTTACAACCAAGTTTGTCCAGCCTGCTTTCCCAAGCTTGCAATTCTGAATTTGCGTTTAGATGGGATCAGTTTTAAGCACAAAGAAAAGAAGCCTTTGTGGACTTTCAATGTTTGGAGTGGTACTTCCCTGGGACATTGGTTTGTAACCTCTCGGAGATGCTGTAAGGATGCCAGGTATGTCCATACTTTGTGTCACTGGCATGTGATGACTCCTGAAGCAGAGTTGCTCCCCAGGTAGGCAACTGACCAGGGAGCAAAGTGGAACCAGCGACCACACAGTAAGAAAGCCAGATTTTACTCTCCCTCTCCAGGAGGAGGAGACCCCTGGAAAGAAGGGATCAGACCAGGCCCCAGTGTGGGAAATGCGGCCACTTTGTCCTTTCTGCAGCAATACACTACACCCCCGACAGGGAAGGTGACTGTGTGGAAGGCAATGCTGTTGCTGCTGCACCTTCTAACGAAGCAGGAATCAGGGTCAAAGCCAGGTGCCTGCACAAGCGTTGCTGCTTCTCTCCTTGACCTTCCTGGCCATGTTCAGAGGCACAGCCATAGCAGGAGCTCTGTGGTATAACTGCTTTGTGCAGCTCTCGCTGGCAAAGGGATGGACTAAGAGTTGGTACCTGTTGCTCTTTTCTTTCTCACCTTACCAGCCCCCTTCTAGATTGAATCAAAGCAATTTCTTCTCTCCCTCACATTCCACAACACCTCTGTCATTTTCTCTCACTAAAGCAAGAAACATTTCCATTAAGCCTTCCTGGAGTCCCGCTCTTGCCTCGTGGCTAACTGGAGGTGCTTGAGAAGTTCTCTCTGCGTGACAGTCAAAGGGAGTGCAGGGATGGTAGAACAGGGGCTGCAGAACAGCTCTGTAAACTATACCATTCCCCCCACAAATGGAAGCATGACCCCACTTCCAGTGCTATTGCCTTGCTCTGATCCCCACCCTTGCAGCAGCAGCTTCTCCCTGTCCCACACAGCCTGCTTCTGGCAGCAGGACTGCACATTTGTGGCACACCGCTGCACATCTGCACTCACAACAGGTCTGAGAAAACAGTTTCTGTCTCAGCAGTATCTGCTTAGAGGGAAAAGAGATCTCCCATCCTTGCTGATCAGGAGGCAGGATCACCTCTGGCAGACTGTACCTGCAGTACAGTACCAGACCACCTGGGGACACAGTACCTGCTGCAGCAGGGTCTGCTTGCACTGGTGCCTCTGTGGTTGCCCCTCTTTGCAGGGCACAGCTTGGAACTTGCCTCTGTGTGCCACAGCCAGAGCAGGGGTGAAGGAGTTCACTTTGCGCTCTCTTGTCTCTGCCTTTCTCAGACTTTCTGGTGCCTGGTTGAACAGGGAGGGAGAAAAAGTCGCTGCTGAGAACAGGATCTGCTGAGGTGCCTGGGTTACGCAAGGGAGGGGAAAGGATGCTTTCTCTGCATGCACAATCAGGCCTGGCATCACTTGGCCTCAAAGTGGAGTTGTTGAGTTAGTGAAATTTCCTTCAGACACTAGAGCAGGAAAGGCAGAAACAGTTAACTGGTTTCTCTTCTCATCAGTCTGTCATCAAGATTTGTGGCAAGGAGTAAACCGTTTGGATTTCAGCAAAACACTGCACTAGTGCTGTATTTGAGAACAGATCCTAGACACTGTTTCTCTTAAATTCTTGGCACCACACAAAGCTAATTGCTCTGATCCCACAGACTTCAGGGTTCTTTTTCTACAGGTAGTAAGTGTGCTACCTTTCCAATTTTCTAATGTCAGAAAACCGAAAAGCAGCTTCAAATTAAAACATTACAAGCTCTTTTTAGCGCTGCTCTCACCCTGTAACGTATCCTCAATGAATCTTGGCTATTTGAGTCTTCCCCTAAACATATCCAGCTTGTTCTCATCTCTGTGCAGTCTTCACATGAGAATCATACATTTCTCATGCACTCAGCACAGTGTACATGTGCAGTGTTTTCAGGTGTTAGTGCCAACGTTATCCTCAGATAATGTGCACTGAACAAGCTGACACATTCATACCTGATGTGAGTCCACTGAACCCAGCACTGTTTCACCACCAAATGCTTTGGTCAGTTCTGTTAAGTACTACCACTGGTGCCACTGCTCTAATCAACTGATGTCCGATTCACCAAGAAATGCATGTCACCATTGCTAATGTGGATTGCACACCAATTTTAACCATGTTCTTAAAGTAACAGCATTAGGTCTGCAATTACAATGCAGTACCCCTAGGGAGCTGGTGCAAGTATGTGCTGAACACTCATTAAGGGATCTTTCTTGTCTGTGCCCATAAGACTTTCCCCGTTTTGGAGACATACAAAGGCAAGTTTAGCTACAGACTGCTTCATAACAACTTCTTCACCTGATAATCTTGAGAAGGTCTTGGTCAGTTCCTAGGGGACAGGTGCTGAAACACAGCTTGGCATTACTGTGGAAATCTAAGGCATTAATGAAGAGGAAACTACCTTCTTACCCCTGCTGCCTGGGTCCCTTCAGGTCAGAGCTGATACTCATCAATACTGTAGAGCAGAGACATAAGCACTACATCCTCTGTGGGGAAGTACAGGACTTAACTTCCCAGTTTGTGAAGTATTAGTCTGAACTATTAGCCAATCTTCAAATTTTAATTATAAGCCAGGAAGGCATAAAAAACCCCAAATCAAACAAAACCCCACCACAAAGAACATTGTTTCATGCAGGTACCTGCTATGGTAGGCTGCTCTTCATGTCTGATTAGACTTTTTTCTATGAATTAATTGCTTGAAGAAGGAATTTAGGTGAACAAAACATTTAGAAATTGTAGACTCCTGAATGTCACTGCTGCTTGTTATTTTACACAGCAATTTAAATGTGTAGCTGTACACAGACACAACCGAACTCTTGTATTGCACCCTTAAAATACCAATTCACCCTGGTGCATCACATTGCTCTAACTTTTCCCCGACTCATTCTGCCTGTCCTTGGGATCGCTGTAGGTCACTCTGAGGCTGGAGATGTTAAGCGAGGGAGCAAGCCATGATGTTTGCCCACCCAAGCTGTGCTGGGCTGGCAGCTCTTCCTACTGAAGGCCAGTCTTTACCTGCAGAAGTGGTGCTGCACGAGCAGTTCCCTGTGGTCCTATATGCCAAGGTGTCTCACTGACAGCCTCAGACAGTCCCCTCCGGGAGGTGAAACCTGCTCATTCCCTTGTCTCAGCTGACACACTGATGCTGATGTGATGCTCATGTGGCATCTGCACATTCTGAGCTGTGGATACGTGCATGCTGGCAATGGTGCCTCACAGGTATTCACACCCAAGCCTGAAACATCCTTTCCTTCCCCATTTGGGGTCTCTCTTGCTTTTCTCATCTCTAGCATCTCTATATCGTCTTTGTCCCCTTTCTAACTAGGAGATTTCACGGAATGTTATGCAGGCTGGAGGCTGGTGCCTGTGAGCTGGGACTTTCTTCTGAGCCCTGTACCTGCACTCAGGGATCTCAGTGTCAGTATTGCCATTGCCCTTGCAGGGCACTGACCCCAACACCGGACTTTCTAGGTACTGTCCTGCTCCATCAGCTGTAGACAGCCCCCTGAGTAAGACAAAACTGTCTGCTAACCTCTTGATAGCATGCTCCTTCCCCAGCCTAGTTCCTCACTGGTGCCATGCTGCTCCTAAAGCCAACCTTGCCCCAGATTTGCACTACAAAACCTCCTCATCTACATTTCTCATTACAGCCAGCCCGGCCCGCGATCGACAGGGGACAGACCCGGCTGTCCTCGTACCGCTCTGCCTTCACATCGCCAAGCTGATAACGGCCGGAACTTCACGACAGGCTGAGACTTTGTATGTCAAGTTCAAAGTCAGAGCGCCCGAGGCCGGGTGAGAAAGCGGCTGCAGCGGTGCGAGGGCAGGCGGGGACAAACCCCTGCAAGCGACCAAAAAGCACGGGCAGCGGCGTGTCGGGCGGAGAAGGCGCTGTCTGCGAAACACCCGCGCTCAGCCCCACCGAGAACCCGCTGCCGGGGACACCGCAGGGCGCCCATCCCGCACCGCGCCGCGCCGCAGGCAGCCGGGCAGAGGACGCTCCTGCGGGCGCTACCGGCAGCTCTGCGGGAGCCTCTCCCGGCCGCGGCAGCTCCCGGGGCAGCCCGGGCACGGCGGCGCGTCCCCGCCCGGCACTCACCCGGCAGCCCGAGGCACAGCAGCAGGCTGTAGTAGACGACAGGTGCGTACCCCAGGCCGCAGCCATAGCGGTGGTGCGCCAGGAGGGAGCCGTTGTGCAGGTGGACGTGGTTGTGCTCCATGGACCCGCTCTCCCCGCGGCCGCGCTGCCGGCGCCCGCCCCTCGCGCGCTCAGCGGCGGCGAGCTCAGCGCGGCACGCGGCGGCGCGGGGCGGGGCGGGGCCAGGCCGGCCGGCTCCCGGCGGCGGGGCGGGGCGGGGCGGGCAGCCCCCGCCTCAGGCAGCCCCCGCCTCGCACCGCCCCACCGCAGCCCTCCCTGCCGCTCTCCCGGCTCACTCCAGCCCCGGCTGCCGGCGCTGCCTCAGGCCGTTCCCGACTCAGGGTAGCCCCCGCCTGAGGGCAGCCTCGGCTGCCGCCGTCGTTCGAGTGATGGAGTCTGGGACCCTCCGCTCGGCAGAGGCAGGTCTGCGGCCGAGGAGGAGGGGTAGCCCGGCGGAGCAGGGTCTGAGGAGCATCCTGGGGGCACTGCCTCGGGGCTACACCTTGGCTTCCCCGGGACGCTCTTCCCTCTGCCCGGGGCAGCACGGTTGTGCCCGGCTCTGAGCCCCGCTGCCGCCCCGGCTGTGGAGCCGGACCGGCCGGTGGTGAGAGTGAACCTCCCCGGATGCGGCCGGCCCTACAGCGAAGAGCAGCGAGGGAATCCCTCAAGCTGGCACACAAGTCAGTAAGGTGGGGAGAGAGGCGGGCAGGGTTTATCAGCGGTGTGGAGCTGCCTGACAGCCCGGGCTGCGCTTCTAAACGGTCTGTGAAGGAAGTAGTAAATCCAGAACTGAGCATTTATAGCCGCAAAACTGACACGCAGACCTGGGGTTAATTACACTGTCCCTCTTCTCCCCACAGAGACATGGCCAGCAGTGAAATACACCGTGCTCCCCCCCACCCAGGAACCACAGGTGTGTGTACGGTTCCTGTGAGGTAAAGCAGAAGGGAAATCAGGGTGTCTAAAATCGTTTCCATGCTTTCCTTAGCACTTGTGTGTTTCAGTACATAGTCCTGTGTGTAAGTAGCAAAGAGTAGAGTTACACTCATTACATAAAGGGGGTAGAGCCCTATGTTTTATGCTGCCTACCAGTGGGCTGGACACTGATGTGTTGAGGAGGTTACAGTTTAGTGATAAAATAGATGTTTGATTACACTTTTGCTGAGCAGAAAACATGACCTTTTGTCACCCAGTGTGTAGGGTTGAGTCCCGCAGCTTGGTATTGCGCATGGAAAGCATTCCCTGGGTTGCTGCCAGAGCAGGGCAAGGGGATTTATGTGCACAATACCTTTGAAGTTGGTCACTGAGACATGTCTGTTGGGATGCTCGCAAGGTACAGTGGGTGGGTTATAAAGCTAAATAAAGATGTAGTCTCTTGCTGTCTGAAAACACCCAACATAACAATAATACAGCATGAAATACGTGCTACAGGTGGGAAGGCACTAGTAGGGCAAGTGCTGTAGCACTCCGTCAGGTGACTAAGCAATGACATGTATATCTTTGGGTTTCCATGAGCCTGTTTGAAGTTGTTGAAATGTAGTTTAGCTTCTGTTTAGAAGCATAGCAAGGAGCAAGCAAGCCTCTGGTCCTGCAAGGGCTTGGGCAGGTTACTTTGCTGGGAGACTCAGTGAGCTTATTCATGTGCTTTTTAACAGAAGAGGTCTTTTTGAGCTGTACTGAAACCAGTTAAGTTTCCCAGGTTAAACATGCTGGAAAAAACATATTTTTCCTCTTCTTATTCAGTTGGAGTCTTTGTGAATGTAGCTTTAAACATGGTTACAATCTGCTAGTATGGCCTTTATGTGTTCTTAAAATGAAGCCTTTTGAATCTGTTAATTCAAATGATCAACAAATTGTATAAAGTGGTGTGGGGTGGCTGTGGTTATACAGTACAAGGCCTTGTGAATTCAGCTCTGCCTGGGTGGCTTGTTTTTTTATAGACAGTTAACTTACAGGGTTTTCTTATTATTTTAAAAAGTGTAATTTCTCATGTTCCTCTATCAGACCTGGTGAGGAAAGAGAATTCTTGTTGCCTCCCAAAAGGCAAGTGGTGATTGCTAAAACTTTTTCTTGGGTGAAGTGCATCAGCAGGGTTGAAAGCGTGACCCCCTGTTTCAGTTATGTGAAGTTTACCGGTAAAGCAGCCCACAAAAGCAGAGGGCAGTGAAGCAGTAGTCAGCAAGCTCTGGTTAAAAAGCCTCACATCCCGTTTGCAGTGCCCTGGGTCTCTCAACTTCCCAATTAACAGCAGTGAAATCCAGCAGAGGCTGGAGACTAAGGAAGCGCCTCTGCTATCCATTTTTTGTTGTGCTGCTGCCACAGTTCTGTCTGGCCTAGTTTTAAACATCCTGAGCAATAGGAGTTCCCTGAAGAGGTTCCTGTAACTAGCATTTGTTTCTTTGGTGTTAGACTTGTCTCCAGGGTGCTGTTCAGGTAGCTGCTCATGTGCTGAGAGGAGATTTTGGTTATAAGAGAGAGAATCTTCTGCTATCTTCCCACCTTGAGCTCTCACTAGAGCTTTGCAGCTGCAATCTGATATGTTCCCATTGTATGAAGGGAAAAACTGGAAAATTTGGGTATGTTCTCTGACACTTCCTCTGGCCTGGCCTGCCCTGCAAATGGAGAGGCCAGAGAAAATGAATCTGCTCCTGGTACCTCAGTTAGCTTGACTCAAGTTTGAGGAACTTTTCTGCTTGCTGCACTGAGAGATTCTAAGAACAGGATGGACCAGATTTTGAGGCCTGATTTGCTTTTGTTTCACTGAAGACAAGTTAACAGAATACATTATAATATATAAGAAATAAAGGCTCAAAGATTGCTCATCTGTTCAGTGTGTAAAAGGCTATTTGAGAACATTCTGTCCTTCAGATAACTTCAGATGAGTTTCTGGCTTCAATGAAATGAATTTGGTTATTCTGCTTTCTGAATTGTGTGGTAACAGTACCTTGGACACAAAGAAATTTCAATAAAGCCAATCCAAACCTAACCACAGTGTTTGCTTCTCCTTGAAGTTGTTTATCTTTAAACTTCTTGTTGTTTTCTAGCTACTTTCTGAAGGGATGACATTTACATGTAACATCAGGCCCTCAGTGAGAAGAGCACTGTGTTCTGCTTGTGAATTAACAGTGAAGGCAGAATTCCTCTGGAGCTTTAAGGAGGATGGTTTCTGAATCTCATCTCATAAACAGCTGTGTGCTCAGACAATGAATAATATTTAATTATTTTTTTTTTCCAAAGTGCTCTTTATTCTTTGTATGACATGCTACATAAGAGATGGGTGTACTTTGCTTTTAAAATTCTAGAGCTATTTGAACTTGGTTAGCTTTCTGTTTTTCATGGGAACTGAGCCTCCCTGTAAACTGCTAGGTAGTGGTCCTTGGGGAAGAAAGATCGAACAGTATGTTAGTCACAAACACGCCCCTCCACTCAAGCTGTGGAGGAAAGCAGGAGTTACTTCACGAGAAATGAGGCATTGACTCAAAGAGTCTGGAAGAACTAAATGTTGTGTTGTTTCAAGACACTGGCATGAGTAACATGCCTGGAAGGTAGCAAGGGTGAAACTGGAACACAAATGCGTGGAGTCTGTACAAGGGATTAGGAGAGGCATTGTGAGGATAGAGGAGTCTTTCAAAGGAAGAAGTATAATTTGGACAAAAAAAGGGGGCCAACGGTTATAAGAGGAAGGGACATTGGCAACAGAACTGGTTTACCTGATCAAAGTTGTCTTACTTGTGTAGCAGTGCTGCATGAATTCGTTTCAGAGCTGCTACAGAGAAAATGATAGCTGTATGAATGACAAGTCTTAGATTATACTTTATTAGATGCTTGTATATAATTTTGCTGCAATGAAACCCTTCTCTTCAAAGCAATATTTTTATCTTTACTTACTGTTAGCCTCCAGAATAATTGAGTCAAATTCTACTCCTGAGTTGAAGGACTGTCTTTGTCAATACCGTTCTCCAGGTCTCTTCAGGCTTGGAAGGGGAGAAAGACCTTCCTGTGTTCTCATAAAAGCTGTTAAGAAGAAAATGTGATTATGAAAGTTCTTTACTGGAGCCTCCTCAGTGCCTTTGAATAGGCAGGCTCCAGTTTTACAAGAGAACACTGAAGATTTATTCATTCTTAAGGTGAAAAATTTTTCTTGTGCTGGTGGTGATTGCTGGAGAAGGCTGCAGAGCCAGAATACTGATGCATAAAGGCTTCTCCTGCTTGTGCTGTGGGTTCATGGCCTGCACCCTCAGGCTCCCCACCCCTGTAGACTCTGCTTCACCTCCTCTTCCTGTGGGCTTACATCTCTCTGGAGACCTCACGAAGGTTACATCAGGTCTCAAACTGTGGCTGTAATGGAGATTTGCCTATTTGAACCATCTGAAAACGTGTTTAAAGCTATTAAACACCTATGTTTTTCCTCCTAAAATTGTTTATCCCCTGAACTCCCTTTTAGGTTTCAACTGACAAATCTCATTGTAATTCATTTGAGCACTATTGTGAGTATACTTTCCAAGGGAACAGAAAACAGATGTTATAAATGCCTGAACATGAGATTTAACTGAGCATCTGTTGTTTTAAAGAAGCATTGCAAAACAAAGGAAGGTAACTCTGTTTTGTTTGCATTTAACCAGTAGGTGATACACCTGACTTTCCATAGTAGTCTTTTCAGGTTACAGTGAAAACATGGGGCAGAAATGTGGGCTGAGATAAACTCACTTCACCTGTCCAGTTTGCAGTGGTTATGGCAAATTAATACTATTTTTGCAACCATCAACATATAGATGGTGTTTCAGGTAAAATTAATTAATTATAATACAAATAAAATGCTTTCTGCAGGATAAGGAAGTGAAAAGTATCCGTCAGAGTTTGCATGGTGTTTAACTGTAGTGTTAATGGGCTAATTAATATGTTTAGCATAAGGATATGCTTAAGTGCTTTGCTGGATTCAGGCATAAATAAATTAGGATTAAAATGTAACTACTTGACAAATTCTTGTAAAGACTGAGGCTAATCTATCCTCTCCCCAAGGTGAAAAGAAAGCACATGAGATTCATGTCACAGACACTCTGCGTCTCTTCTGCTGGGATTTTTTGAAAGTTGAATAATGAAGTACTGGAACATTGAAGTTTTTGCTTGGGCTGGAAATTCCACATGGTTTAACTGTAGAAAAGATAGAGTGTGCAAAGACCTAACAAATGGAGGTGAAACTTTCTTGTTCCATTACTGTGCAGAAATCAAGCCCAGCCTTTGAATGCCAAGAAAAAGAGTGAAAACAGATTAGATTATCTCTTATTTTAAAATCATTATAACAATCATCTGTACTAATTATTGCAAAAAAAGTTATTATTACAACGATGTATTCATACTCATCATGCTAAACCTCATTAGACCTCATTTCAAGATTAAGTCACAAAGTTACGTACTGTGTTCTGTAGTTTCCTATGTAAATGCCAAGTTTAGCTGGTTTGGTTAAATCCTCCTTTGCACATCTCAAGATAAAGCTATGTGATTTTCATTTAGATTTGGAGCTTGAGACTTCAAGAAAAAAAATACAATCCTTCCCCATATGTACTTGTTGATGCCTTCGCATTACTGGAACATAATAAGCACCAGCAAAATCAATGCACCTCTTCATGAGAGCTGGGAATGGTTTCTGTATGGAGCAGTCGTCACTGGCTGGTAACGAGGCTCCTATAGAGAGTGTCTTGTCAGGAGTGGTGTTTCTGGCATTGGTGTGCTTGTCACGGGTGTGCGCAGCGGCAATCCCTGCAGCTGCAGTAGCTGAGTGCTGGAGGCAGCTTCTCCACTGACTTGTATGTGGCTTATTACTGACAGCCTCATAGAGTTGAAGGAGGGTCTTGCAGCATCATCTTTATTTTCTGTGGGGAGGGGCAGGAGGCACGAAAGAGTGTGGCTCTGTGAACAAAAGGCTGATGCAGACTCTGATCCTGTGGCCAATTAAATAGATTGCAAGGCCCCTTGTTAACTTCTTTCTACCAAATGAGCAGCAGCCTGAGCAGAATATGATTATGTTCTCATTTTACATATGGTTTTCACATGCTATCCCTCCTATTAATTAACTAGATTAAAAGTCTTGTCTTCCTTGAACTCCTCCTTTTCTTGT
Organism: Neopsephotus bourkii; assembly: GCF_033783945.1. NCBI lineage: Eukaryota > Metazoa > Chordata > Aves > Psittaciformes > Psittacidae > Neopsephotus > Neopsephotus bourkii. The sequence goes on from NW_026900643.1 coordinate 959,197, forward strand.
CTGATACACTCTGAATTAGATGTAACCATTATAAAACATAGAGAGGTAACCGTTATAAAACATACCAGAAGCAGAAGACTAATTTTTTCTAATTTTCTGGTATTGTGGGTATTTTTAGGTACCACATTTGGCAGATACAGCAAAAATACCTTCCTGCAGGTGGATGTTTTAAGTGGCCATTAAAGCTGCTGTTTATCTGGCTTTTATTTCCTTGATGTAAAAAAAATCTATTTTGAATCTTCAGTAAGAGTAATTCGTCTGTCAGTGGACATATATTTTCCCACCTTGGGATTGTCCTTTTTGTTGTTGTTTTTGCTCTAGATAAAGAGAACTAGCATTTATTCAAACAGCAGTGCCATTAAAAATGTTAATGAGCTTTGTACCCAGTCTTACTCTCATGTAGTTTCACTGACTGGGCCACAGTTTCTCCTAACTTACCTTGGCATAAGTGAGGCATAAGCAGGATCTGGCTCAGGTTAGCTGCAGTTTTACTGTAATCCATAAGGCCAGTGAGAGCACAGAAGAGAAGATAGCTGTACATAATCGGAAATCAAATAATGTAGTCCCTCTACATCTCTGCTTAGTTGCTTGCTGGTGATGTTGAGCATATGCCAGAGCCTACACTAAAGGCACAACAAGCAGTCACCTGGGGGAAGAGGAGCAGGGCCAGTGGTGTATCTGAGCTCTGAGACTAGAAATGGATTTGATTAAATTCATGTCATTTTACAGACAGGTGCAGAGCTCTGATATCCTTATGTTTATTCCACAGCTCACCTAGCTTTGTCTGTGGCAGGAGGAAAAGATGTTGGAACACATCATTGAAGAAAGGAAAAAAAAAAGAAACCGAAAATTGAACTTGTCAGTATTAGCAGGGAGAGGGATGTAACTGCAAACTAACTGATGTGGTTCAACTCAGCTGAGACAAGCAAGCAGCAGAGGCCGAGCTGCAATAAGGCTGCTTTCTAGGTGGGGACAAGTTTCATTAACTTTAGTAAGATTGCTTCACTGAGTGGGATGGGCAGGATTTGGCTTTTGGAAAACTGCAGAGAATATTATTGCAAGGTTCTCAGATTTTTTTTTCCCCTGTTTAAATTGGCTCAGCAGGCCTTGCAAAAATCCCTGTGGGTTTGAACAAAAAATGATTTGCAGTTTCCTAGAGGCTGACAACTGTTTCTGCTCTAATCAGATATTGCCCTGAAGAAAGCTTTGGTCTCCCTATGGATCTGGCAGCGGTAATCTAAAGTTACTTACAGGGGGCCTAATCCTGCTTGCCAGCATGTTTTAAAGAGGGTTAGTAGATTATTTTACACTGGAGACCACATAGGCTCTGCATGAGTGTGGTAAGACTGAATGGCAGAAGTTTCTGTCCTTGATGATATTAGTGCTTGGGCACACTTTTGACAAAGACATATGGCTGTGATTTTCCTACCTTGAACTTGAAAGAGAAGTCAGGATTTAATTTTATGTCAGCACCTGGAGGCTCTTTGTTTCTTGCCTTTTCTCTTTATTGCTCCCACACTGCAAAAACATACACCAAACTTGAAGCCTCTAATAATACAGTCTATGGAAATCACAAATGCAGGGTCACACAAGTGCTTGCTATTGGCCCCTGAAGTCCAACTTGGGCACTGCTATAAAAGCAGAGACTCTTCTGCCATTGACTCTTCTCTTGCACTGATGTTAGCCTGGGAACACTAGAGCACTTAACCAGACTACAGGGCTCCTCTTCCAGATATGTCATGAACAGAACAGTGTTTTACAAAGAAGCAACTGACTTTTCACCTGGAGACAGTGGAAGCTCTCAGTGGTCAACATTTTCAGTATGTGGCCTAAAGTTCATAGTTGTGTTGCTGCTCCTGCTGGTTGATATGCACAGGCTTTGTCGGATCAATGGCAGTGTTGCTTTCCTGAGTCAGACTTGGCCTTGGGGTTTTTTTTCAGTGGAATTGGGTTTATGTGAGAGGGGAAGGAAAACTATCAGGAGGACTTCATCCCTTTCCTTTTCCTCTCTTTGTACTGGCCAGTGCCTCTGGCCCAGGTGATGCAGGTGTAAGCTTCTGTGGATGTGTATAAGCATTGATGGAGTACTGTGCTAGCAGTGAGTTGCCTGCACCTGTGGGTTGAATACTCTCTTTTTAGTCTTTGAATGAACCTACGTATTTCTGAACTTCACTTCTTTTGCACAATTCTGGTGGTAGATCTTAAAATACTCCTCAGCTCAGACACTCAAGTGTTTCCTCATTTTCAGGAGTTTGTTCTGTTTTGTGATGGTTGTACAATGACCAATGAAATAAGCATTTGGTTTTCAGTTTGAGGTAGCTAATGGATTTCAAGGCAATTTGCTATTGTAATTTTTTGCCTAATTGTTTTCTCTCTGTAACTGTATGCCTTCACTTTCAGGATTTATTCTTGCATTCCCATGTAGTTAGTTTGATGCAGATTCTGTGTGCTTCCACAAAATGACTCTTCAATAGGAATCAAGATTGCAGGCAGGGGAGACAGAGGCTGCAAGAAGATTATTTTCATCTGTCACTCAAAATGTAATTTCTGACCTGCTTCTGGAAAAAAAGGACACCCCAATCTCAGAAAGTGGGTAACGTATCATTGTATGTGGCAGTTATTTGGAAGTGCTGGGCAGCTGACTAATGAGAGAGACAAACAAGCTGTGCATGAGTCAAATTTCTGACTCGCTTTTACAAAGGCGTTTTTTGCGCAGGTACCAGTTTATAACCAATCTGCTTTAGATTTTGTCTAGCGTGTGGGAAGGTTCTTGTAGGTCGGCACCACTTTGAACATTAGGGTAGTATCTAGTTTCTGTAAATACTGATTTCTCTTTAAACAGGTTGACTTTAACTTGTTTTTAATTAGTAATGGCAGATGTTCAGCTGAAAGAACACCTAGGGATCATTATTCTAATAATGTCCTATTAGCTTTTAAACCTTCCTCTTAATGTAAACCTGTAATTAGAGTGCTCTATCTGCTGCATCCTACTACAAAATCTGTCTGTAAGCCAATACACTGGGATGCCAAAAAGCTGCAGGGATTGTAAATAGTGTCTCATGACTCTGTGTTTCGGATAATTGCACTCTGAGGACAAAGCAGAGTAACACAGCAGAGCTGCAGCAGCAGCCCCCATCATCTTCCAGTTCAAAGGAAGGATATTCCCTTGGGTGGAGGATGCTTTGAAAGCAAGGGAAGACTGAAGAGGTGGAGCATTATTTGTAATCATTATGTCCCCCTGAGACAGAATCCAGATGCAGAACAGCCCTTGGAGTTGATGGCAGTGTGTCCTCCAGCCTTGCCCACACCTCCCTTGCAAGGGCAAACTTGGTGATGGTCTGTCCCAGCAGGGCAGGGCAAGAGAATGCCTCTGACCCTGGGGGGAGGCTGTTGTCCTCTGAGTTTGGCCAAGGGCCTGTGAGAATTAAGACTATTTCATGTAGGTCCTTGGCTACATGACTGAGATAACATGGCGGGTATCTGAGCAGGCTTTACTTCTGCTGGAAGCTTTTGGCTTTTTAGGTATTTAGATGTGTTTAGGTGAATGTTTCTCCCCTGTGTTATTATTTCACTACCTCATATGTGTTCAGTCATGGCACATGTTCATTATGGCACTGACAGATCACTTCCTTAAAGTGATTTTATGTCAGCACATCTCTGCTGACTCTCACCAAGCCATTCCAGCACCAAACTGATATAAGCAACAAGTGAACCAGTCTGTGAGCTGTGTCTGTAAGCACACATGTAGAATTTGGATAGCTTAGTTGTTTTATGCTTGTAGCTTGTTTCTTATAAGGAAAACCCAACCCATTTAATTCACTGCCCTCTGGTGGCATATTCACTTTTCCTCATATCTCTTCATATCCTCGTATCTCATATCTCTTAAGAGAAGAGATTCAGAGCAGCCCTGTGGAGAAGGACTTGGGGGTGCTGGTCAATGAGAAAATGAACATGAGCCAGCAGTGTGCACTTGCAGCCCATGAAAGCCAACCGTATCCTGGGCGGCATCAAAAGGAGCGTGACCAGCAGGCCAAAGGAGGTTATCCTGCCCCTTTATTCTGCTCTCATGAGACCTCACTTGGAGTACTGTGTGCAGTTCTGGTGTCCTCAACATAAAAAGGACATGGATCTGTTGGAACAAGTCCAGAGGAGGGCCACGAGGATGATCAGGGGGCTGGAGCACCTCTCATATGAAGATAGGCTGAGAAAGTTGGGGCTGTTCAGCCTGGAGAAGAGAAGGCTGCATGGAGCCCTTATAGCAGCCTTCCAGTATCTGAAGGGGGCCTATAGGGATGCTGGGGAGGGACTCTTCATTAGGGACTGTAGTGATAGGACAAGGGGTAATGGGTTAAAACTTAAAGAGGAGAAATTTAGATTGGATATAAGGAGGAAGTTCTTTACTGTAAGGGTGGTGAGGCACTGGAATGGGTTGCCCAGGGAAGCTGTGAATGCTCCACCCCTGGTGGTGTTCAAATCCAGGTTGGACAGAGCCTTGGGTGACATGGTTTAGCGGGAGGTGTCCCTGCCCATTGCAGGGGGGTTATAACCTGATGATCTTAAGGTCCTTTCCAATCCTAACTATTCTATGATTCTGTGTTTCTATATTAATCCTTCCTCATGTAGAGATATATCATCCATTTCATCTGTGGATCCCAAGGGAGAAGTAGATATCATTATTTGCACATGGCACAAACCAGATGTGCAGAGACCTTCTTAGTTGCCTACAATAACGCTGGCAACATCCAGAGCTTCAGCGGACCCCATGGGTTGTGGATCTGCAGTCCCCTGGCTCCCACCCCACCTCCTGTGAGAGGTGCTCTTCAATCTATTACTCACAAACCACTAATGCCATTCACATTTTCCACTGTAATAGAAAATGCTAGTTCTTGCCATCAGATAGGAGGGCATATATGACTGTCTATATATTTTATGTTTCCCTTGGGAATGTAGCTTCATTAAACTCCTTCATTGTTGAGTCTTAACCATGTACCCACACTGAAATAAAATGACATTCTAAAAAGCTTACTCCAACTTTGCAGCCTCCTGGAGTCAAGCCTAGAGTGGCATAAATCTGCCATGCTGTCTGTGAGAGACTTATTTCTAGTCCTGCAGTGACACAATCTTTTTGACTTATCCGCAAAGATTTCCTTCCTTTCTGTCTTCCCATCCCACTCACTGTCTCTTTTCTCTTCCTGTGGGCACAGTGTTTAGCTGCTGGCTTAATTCAAAATAAATAAATAATGCTCTAAGGTATCCATCAGACTCTTTTCAGGATCACTCTTGAAAGGTCACTCCGTACTCACATGGCATGTTGAAGATCCCAGAGCCTGCTGACCTGCTTCTCTTATTTATCCTCCAGACTTCACACTGGCAGTGTCTGCCTTCAGTAATTGGATAATCTGCACAAATGGAGTCAACAGGTGCCAGGTTTTATGCTGATGTAGGAAAAGAACCAGACTCTATCTTTCTTTGCATTTCTTTTACAAGACAAAGATACCCGATACTCTTGAAAGCCATCAAACTGCCATCCTGATGTATGTTTCTATGTCCAGTTTATTTCCTTTAAATCCATACCATGCTCCCTTCCAGTACACTGTGCAGTCTTATTCGAAGGCTTTCCTGTATGTTACCTCTTGCTTTTTAGGGAAGAAAATATTAGGGTTCTTTTCTTAATTACGTTGTATTTCTCAGTGTTTAACTACATTCTTTCATTCAGGCAGTGCTTGAAGCATATCCTGCCTGATGTGACTAAGCTGTTGACTCACTCCTTTTATGGCTGTAATAAAACTAGATCTAATGACCAGTGTCTGGATATCAAACACAAACAGTATTTGCAAAAAAAAATCCAGATTGTTCCTTTTCAAGGTTGTGTGTCCTGGTATAACATTCACTTAATTTCAAGTATCAAGTAAGTATGGTCCAGATGTAATCACAATTTTGTTTTCTTCTTTTAATAGAGATGACCTTCTTGGCTTTAGCATTATCCCAGACCCTCCAGTCCTGAAAGTTTTAAATAGCAGTGTTTTGGAATCTGTCCCTGCAACCATTAGAGCTGGTAATTGCACTCAAAGACTTAATGTAGACAATTAGACTTGCACTGGGCCCTAGGGATTCAATAATTTTATGAATTTGCAGCTTGCTTCAATTTTGCCATCCGGCTGGTGTAGCTCTGGGGCCTCTCAGCCCCTGCTATCATCTCAGGTGGGTTATTGTCTGTGATTCCACATGTCTGTACCACACAGGGATGGGGAAGAGCAGGCGTCTAATTTTTGGTTGTGGGTGACCCCAACAAGTGTCCCCAGTATAAGGAAGGCTGTGGTGAGCATCTGCATGAGAATGTGGCCCTTCCAATTCTGCATATGTCTTTGTTGAGTATAAGCTGGATTTCATGCATGGGAAGGTGGTATGAGATAATCCATTTCCTCCCCATATATCCTTGGTAGTTTCCTTGCCAGTGACAAAATAGTGGACTATTGAAAGTAGTACAGGGCATGGATAGGAAGGAGAATCGGGGACCTGGAGGTGGTTCCCTAGTGACTCCACCATCTGCTGTGCTGGGAAAGCTCACAGTAATTCTACACATTGTATTCAGACTCAGGGAAACGGTGGGGTTTAGCCGTAAGACATCTACAGTGTTTTCCAAATTGATACTATATCACAGTATTTGGTGCTGGAGTCATTCAATTACATAAGATTCTCAGTTTCACTTACAAGAAAAAATAAGTTTCTGTACTGCAGAGTATAAAAAATTAGCTTGCAGAGATGAGCTGTGGGACTAGTAAAGGCTCACAGTCCATGGACTGAAGAGTCTGATGTTTGTTATTTGACATCATTTTAGAACCCATCTCACAGTTCAGCCAGCCTCATAATGGGAAGTTCCTTTCAGTGAATGCTAAGTTTTATTATTTTAAAAAAGCCCCAAACCCAACAGTGGCAGTTTCAGCAGATCTGAAGCTTTCTGTGAATTCAGATGATAATCAGCAAATACTCTGGGAGGGAAACAGGAGACATTTGCTTTGGAGAAGCTGAATTACTTTTCTCAAACATTCTAGTTTTTGCTCTGACCCAGTGTTTACATTAGAGAATTGAATTGTTCTTAACAAAGGAAATTAAACAAAGAAGATAAACAAAACAATAGGGGATGATTAAAAAAAAAATATGGAAGGTGCAGACATTCTGATTTGACATAATATATACCCATTATATGCACACTCTTAGTCTGGAGATATGGCTGGCAAGCTTTTGTTCTTTTGGGGAAGAGTGCTGCAAGGAAAGCTGCCTGGAAAAATAGAGCCTAGACCTTAAATGTGCTGCAGTGGTTTGTGCCTTAGTACCAAAGGAGAAAAATCAAGTGCTTCTCAGAATCTGGCCCACTTCTCCAAAGAAGTGGTAAATGCTCCATCCCTGGCGGAGTTCAAGGCCAGGTTGCACAGAGCCTTGGGTGACACAGTTTAGTGTGAGGTGTCCCTGCCCACGGCAGGGGGGTTGGAACTAAATGATCTTAAGGTCCCTTTCCAACCTTAACTATTCTATGATTCTATGTATGCAGGTATTATGGGCTTGCTTTCCTTTGGCTGTCATGTTTTGCGACAAAGCAAGCTCACCTGAACACCTCACCTTCCTGGCTGTAATCAGCAGGGCATTAAAACACACATCTAGGCTTTGGTTTGAAAGAAGTTTTGAGGTTATATTGAATCACCTTGTCAAACCCGGTAACACTGACTTGGAATCTGGCTCTTCTGACTGATGCTTTTTGCTGCTTCTTATGTGCTTTCTCATGGGCTGTTGGCTCCTGCAGGCTTTAGATAGGGTTGTATTTAGAGTGGGGGGACTGGAGTGGGGAGATGGACTATGGCCCTCTTCCTGGCATATATCAATACTTCTTGGTATGAAGGGAAGAGACCATGGCACTGTGTGGCTCTGCTGGCACCACCCTCATGGCATCCACCTTGCTGAACCTGGCCAGCTAGTGGAAATGGGGACATTCATGATACTGGTTGTGTGTGTGAGAGAAGCTTTTCTTCTCTTTTTTTGCCATGATTTTATAGAGTAAGAAGGTCTTTGTGGCAATGATGGTCAGTTTTCTTTTTGTACAGCACTGAGCTGAGAACTTCAAACCTCATAGGTGTCAATTGGTGGCATCATTTGTATTAACAAGGTAACTGGTATGTTTCCAGTGCCAATACTGGTAGATATTACCCCAGGCTTTTCAGAAACATCTGACCCTAGAGAAAATGATCCATATACTCAATCTATTTGGAGAAGGACACATGTTCTTTATCTGTATTATGTCAGGCAAAGTTCAGCCTCTGAGATTCCTTAAAGGAACAAAATGCCAGAGAGGAAAACTGCCTATTGAAAGACTGGGAGAGGAAATAGCACCTTGCTTTCTTCTGATAAAAGCAAGCGATGGTCCCAAGGAGATGTGTCAGGATCTGATCCCACTTAGGGAATTCTGCCTGGGAAACCTCAGGGTCTGGTTTGACTGTTGCATTTCTGCAGCTCTCACAGTGTTCAGGATCCCTAAAAAATTATGAACTTTTCAGTGGAGCTGAGCGAGTTGTTTTTATGCTCAGTTCTAAGAGCAGCACTGGCTTTTGATAAGTGGTTGAGTGGTTTTAAACAATGAAAAATTAAAACAATCATTCAATTACATGTGAACAGATGCCCTGAAGTGAACTGGTGTGGCTAACTTTACAGGTTTATTGATGATAAGGCTTGGAAGTATTTGATCATTCTTATTTCATGACTCTCCCTTGCTTAATATAATCCTTTTTTATAGCTGAGGTGGTTTTAAAACATGAGATAAATTTTTGCAGCAGCAATACATTTTCCTGAAGAAAATGCAAATCTCTGGGGATGGCTTATTTAGAGTATACTGAGCCAGAGGAGGTCCTGCTCAACTTTTATTTAAGCAAGATTTCACAAGGTATTAAGGTGTCTGTATGGGATAGGAACAACTGGGCTTTTCAGAATCACTTTGCCAAAGCCCCCATGAGTGCTTTTTGAAAATGGGCCTTCACTTCATAGGGAGACAAAAATCCCTATTAATAAAGCAGCCATGGTCTCTTTGATCCCCTGAAGGCAGGAGCTGCTCCATCTTGGCACCTGCAGGGACTACCATTGCATGAAAGCAGGAGCTAAACCATTTTCAGAGAAAAATGACCCCTATTTTATTTGCCTGTTCTTTTGCAAAAAGTGAAAACTTCTGCTTTAGCAGACCATCCCCAGCTCTCTTGAATGCACTGTATTTATTGATGCTCAAATACTTTTTGAAGTCTGGGTTTCATATTTATTTTGGTTTTAAACTCTTGTAAGCTTTTGAAGTTAAGGGGAAGTGATAGGGAGAAGGCCCAGCCTGGGGATCCTTCATGTTATTGCACTCAGAAGAGGGAACCTGTATCCCTGTACTCTGGATCCTAGTATAAAAATAGCTTGATGAAGAATCCCCAAGTATGGGAAACTGCCCTGTCTCATTCCTTCATTCTGAGAAGTGGAAAGAACTTCAAAGTCCACATTTTTGTTACTTTAGATTTCACCTGCTCTGTTGTAGACCCATTTCTTTCGGCCATCCATCCCAGCTGCATCCCTGCCAGACCACTAGAGCACTGGCATTCAGCAGGTCCCATCTACCCAAGCTCTCCCTGGAGTCCTGCTGCCTTGCTAGATGTGCTCTGCCCCATGAACATCCCTCACCAGCCTCCCTGCATGGTGCAGAGTTCGCTGTGCCCCAGCCTGTGTTTCTCGTGCTGGGAATGGCCATGTCATGTTCAATATGCAGAGTGCCTCAGGGACAGAGGCTGAAGAATCAGAGGGCGGGTGGCTGCCCTCTTCACTGCCAAAGCTGGACACTAATGAGGTGACATGTCTGAAAAGCAGCTTGTCTTGTCTCTGATTTGACTATTTGTTTACGTCTGGTCTGTTGTGTCATTTTCAGGAGCATTTCCCCCTTGTTTCTGTATATACAGGTTTTGCTGCATTTCTGAATAAGCCAGCTTCCACCCCCATTGCAAATGAAGAAGGTGGTGCAAGTACTGAAAAGCAGGAAGAGTGCAAATAATTGCTTCCTTTGAAAGGTGGGACATGGTTTACCTCATTAGACTAAACTAATTAAAGCTGGACTCAAATCCTACCCTTTGGGCTATGCATTGACACCTGGTGATAATACGGCCAAGTATTAGCACATAAGTCAATGGGAAATAAAGTCCCTATTTGTAATAATATAGCAGAATAAGCTTTAACCATCCCTTTGGGTTTCTAAGAGGGACTATTAGTAGGAAGGAAATACACAGTTCTGGATAAGAATTTACTTTTCTGGAGGCAAAGCCTGTAAAGATATTGTCTGCTAAAGGCCCACTCAGGCTTTACCTCTCTCTGGAGCTACCTCATGCCCCAAAATGCTCTGCACTGCTCCCTCAAACCAGGTTGACCTTAAGAGGTTCATGTTTTCCTTCACTATGAGATGATGACTGGAGCAATCCTGGTTGAGAACTGAAGAGACTTCCTTATCTCTTCCTTTGTTTTCTGCCTTCTTTTCCCAAATTCAACACCACTAACATTTTAGAGGCGCTTCCACAAGTTCCCTGCAGAAGTTGCACCTGTATTCTTGGGTAGCAATTGCTCATGATGCGTCCTCCTCTCTTGTCTCTTGACTTCAGTGGATTTTGCCTTGAACCAGTCTCTACCTGTATGGCCATGCTGCAGCATTTGTGGCTTTGTATCACAAAAGGATTTTCCAATCTGGAATACAATTGCTAGTTATTTACTGGTAATAAACTAGAAATAACTTACCTGTCTGCAAATATAGGAAAAGAAATGCAGTGAGGAATTCCAGTGAAGCCAGTCAGCAGGTTGTGTTTTTGAGGGAGTGTGAAACTCAGTTCTAGTCTGAGCAGAAAGAGCAGCATAAGCAGCTCTTACATGTCCAGAAGTGTCATTTTAAAGGTACCGCTGATATTATTGGCTCCTTAGCCATGCCACTGCTTAGCAACTGCACATTAAAATGTCCAAAAGCTCTGTGTTAACTTGAAAGAGGAGAAACAGAGATAATAACTTTAAAGTTGAAGGCATCAGTGCTGTAGGCATCAGTTTGAAAACCCCACAAGAGGGACCATATGCGGTACTGTAGTCATCTGGGGCCAGATGATCAAACCAAGAAGCCATCTCCACACCTAAGCTGGATTCTTAGCAGGTGGTAGAGCCAGTCCACCTTCTCATGAGGCTGTAAAACATTTGTGGGGTTAGTCCATGGCAGCCGTGGTGCTGCTGCTGTCCCTCGTGTGGTCTCAGCTGGGACTCTGAAAAACTGGCTTTAATGGTGGCAGACCCTGCCCAGCTCTGACCTGTGCCAAACCGGGAGAAAATGAACCTAGGAAAAGGAAGAACTGTAATGTGGATGCAAGGGGGCTGCCTGCTGCAGGCTTGCAGGGGGTGTTGCTTAGGCTTTGTGATGCTCATCTGAGGGCTATTGAGTTAGGAACTGGAAATCCCTTGCTCTGTTTACTAGATGTTCTCCCAGGAGATCTGTTCTGCTTAGGTAATTCTTTGGTTACCTTTTGTAACAGAAACACATAATAATATCACAGAGGACAGGAAGAATGTTGTGCTGAGTGGCTGTGTTTGGGAATTAGGGGGAGAACATTCATAACATCACTTCGGATCTCTCAAGCACTCCTTTAAGGCAAAATGAAAAAGTTAACATGAAATACGGAGTCTGAATTTAACTGTTCTGATTTGGGTTTTGAACTCTTAAACAAATCCTTTGAAAGCATCAATCAGAGTTTTGATTTTGACAGAGTGTTATTCAGTGTGAAACTGCTGAACAAATTCAATTCAAGTAGGAATGTTTTGTTTAAAGAATTCATTTCAGAGGTGCCTGAAGTAGAGGAATGCCTGCAACCTCTGCTAAGTGGTACACTGTGATGTTCGTGAGAGGACTAAGAGATTATGTGTTATATATTTCAGGTGATTTTCTCAAAGGCTTTTAAGATGAAAGAATATATTTTGAAGAAGAACATGTTTAATGGGGAAAAAAGCAACATCTGTAAAGTGGAAGTGTGCATTATCACAGCAAAGATTAATTGTCAGAAAGGGTGGTAATTATGAATAACATTATGGTAAATTGAAAATGTCTGAAAATACTGTGCAAGGTTCAAAACCTGTCAATAGCAGACAGGGAAAATTTAAGGTGAAAAGAAGGCGAGCATTACGGAGTGCACAAAGTCTAAACCTGCCCTTTTTTCTGATTAGAAATACACCAGCTAAATAAAATTAAGAAGCATCACTTGTCTGAGTCAGAACCTGGAAAAGGTTAGAAGAAGAAATCTTTTCAAAGTGTTTACAAGCCACAGGGGGGTGTACATCCCACTTGAGCTTTACAAGCTCAGAGGCACTGGTTTGAGCTCATATTTTTTGTGAATATCTTTGTACATGTTTTCATAATGTACTATGGTTTTTCCCCCTTTTTTTTCGGAATGGTAGCACTGGTTTCAGTCAACAGAACAGATTTTAAAGAATCTTTCAGGGAATGAGAAGTTATAAATGTCTGCTTATGGCCACAAAGTTTTTCATTACTAGAAATGAATCCACATAAGAAGACACTCTCTGGCTTAAGCATGTAGGAACTTTGAAGAAATCTGGATGAATAGAGTTTTTAGTTCAAATTTGGCCATGCTGAAGATCATAAGTGATCACATATCATGCTGCTTTCATAAGTGATTGCTGCTATCCTGGAAAAAGGTCTTTATCAATAGAACACTCTACTACAGAAGGAAACACAGTGGTGGCTTATGAGGAGCCAGAGGACAACTGAAGTCCCAAACTGTTCCCATCTCTGTGATGCATTGCACATAATTAACAGGAATGATGAAGAGACTGGGGGCAGAAATCTCTTGAGCAGAATGTAAGGTGAAATGGTCTCTATGTACTTATTGAATCTAATAATTTACATCTCATTGAATCCAATCAAGTTAGCAGTTTATCACATTAAGATTGCATTAAGTTGGTTGTCTCCAGCAAGCCTGAATTATTGCTGGAGGGGATCCTACATCTTTGTGCTTGGGGCTTTTATATTCCCCATGTAAAAGGTCTAACTTTGGCTGGGATGTGCCTTTGCAGAAACCACTTTGTCTGACATAGCTCCATGTCTTACTCACTAGTGGTGAAAGAAAGCTGTTGGCAATCAAAAGGAGATGGCTCCACACTCACATCTCTTTTACACTCAGTCACTGAAATGTCACGGAAATCAGCAGGTTTGTTTGGAATTTTCTTCCTTGCAGCTGAGGTCTGATCAAATCCTTGAAATGTAGTTTTACGATAGAAGGCTCTTGTTAGCCAGGTCTGTAGGTGGGTGGCAGCAACAGTAGTTGTATAATGCACCTTTACCTTCACCTATTGAGAATATGCAGTTACTGGGATATGTTGAAATTCAGAAGTTGATCGGGTGTGACCAGAAAGAAAACCACCCAAGTGTCCAGTTTCCAACTGATTCTGTGATTCAGCAATGCCCACCTGGCTACAGAAATGTACATGAAGAGCGAAGGACAGAGTTAATTTTAACACTGAGAAATGGAAGTTAGAAAACGAGATATTTTGTGTAGCCCAGTTACAATATCCCAGATTGTGTGAAAATAGTTTTTGTAACTAACTCTTGCTTATGAGGCAAAACCAAATGACTGTGCTTTTTGTTTTTCATCTGAAAGTACTCAGCCTGTAAACTGGAATGAGCCTGAAGAGAAGAGTGCTCTGCAGAGATGACTTGGGTGCCATATAGATTTTTATGGGGAATTTTGTCTCCACAGTGGAGCTCTGTTGGGTGGTTTTACAGTTCCGGGGAAAGATTATTGCTGTTTCTTGAAGAGCTTCATCTAAATGCATAGGTCCTGCTGGTGCTGCTGCTGTTCAGTTGCGCAGGGCACAGCGCACGGCCCTGCCTGCAGGACACAGCACTTGGGGGGTAGGTGGAGGCTGCACGGGGTGGGTGCAGTCGACACCAGTGTCTCCTGACCTACGGGGGTTTTCTGTGTTGTTCCAAGGGTTGTCTTCTGTGCAGTCAACAGAGTCTGACCTTAGAGACCTACTGGTGCTGTCTTGACCTAATCACTGGAGGTATGGTTATTGCAGTCCCACTGCCTCAAAGGGAGGCTGAGCCATGCCATTCAGGGTCTTCAGAGCCAGTTTTCCCACACGATGTCCTGTTCTACTTGGGAAAGGGTAGACTGAAGGGAAATGTGTTCCTGCCGAGCTGAAACCTGAACAGTCCAGCCAGAAGAGAAAAAAAACAAATGAAATATGTGGTGGGAGCAAGCTGGTTACTGTGCACAGCTTACAGGTGTAAAGACAAAGGTTTTCATTGGCAGTAGACTTCTAAATAGCTTTTTCTTTGGGGCTGCAGCTTCTGATTGCACAATGTCATAAAGCCTCTTGGTCTGATTCTCCATTTTCTCCCAGCTCTGCAGTTTTCCCTCTGTTCTGCAGCCCACTCGCGTTCTGCTGAGTAGTGTGCAGAGAAGAGTTTTTAATATTTTTTAGAACAGCTTGTGGGCAGTTGATCCAAGGTTACCCCTGTCCTGCAAATTGGTTGTTGTTATTTAAACATCAGATAGAGAATTTCTGCCCTGGGGCCTGGGCCAAACAAATATGGTTTTGCTGCAAAATGGTTTTATACAAATAATTTGAGCATGAGCTGAAGAGAGGGGAAGGCCTTCATCTCACTTCCCATATCTCATCACAACTTACCCCAGTGCAGTAATATGGGAATCATCAGGAAAGGCAACTCAGTTTTTATCAAAGACTCGGTGTCATTTTTCTTGGGGCTTTTGCAGTAGCTGCAAACCGATTAGGTTCGTTTTGGAATAGTCTGGATAAAGTAGGATTCCACAGAGGTTAAATAAAAACCTGGGTTATTTCTAAATGATAATTCTGGGATTTCTGGAAAGGCATTATGTAAGTCCTGCACTTTCAGAAAGGAATGCAGGTTTTTAGTAATTTTCTATTAAAAGTCAGTGGAGTTGCCTTTGGATAGTGACCCAATGTTCTCGTCTGTATTTAGCCCAGTGTAAGTAATTATGCAATGTGGTCCATGTGACCTCATTTTCTAGAGCCCTCTGGACAACTGGACTGCCTTTCGGGTCCTGCAATCCTTCAATTAGCTTGATTTTTTTCGCAGCTGCCATCTTCTGTGTAGCAACACTTTTAGTCCTTGCAAAGACCTTTCAAGTTTTCAGGAGGGTTCACACCTATTTTAATTCAGCCAGACGCTGGTGCAGAATGGGGCTGCAGGGATGTGCATATATTGAAGCTTGGCTAGTTTAACAAAGGTGACTTTGAACTACCACTGTGCTCCAGTAATTGTGAGATTGGTGAGCTCTGAAGGAGAACTGGAAGGGAAACGAGATTACATCAAGGCATGATACCTTTTGTTTGCCATCACTTGCATGTTTCTGAGACAGGAGCACCACTAACACATCCAGCTGATATTATGTAAAGACTCATCAAGTCATTGCATTAGTCTTGCTATTTCGAAGTCTGACTTTTACCATCACAAAATAGATTTAATGCACTAACAAATGGAGTCAGCAAGTTAAAAGATTTGGCCAATGAGCAGCTGCATAGAAAAGACTAAGTAAAGTTATCACATAGGTAAAGATGTTTTTACACTGCTCTTTTTGCTCTTTCACGGGGTTTATTCAACAGTAAACACAATTAATTTAGTGGCTCTATTCCAAATCATCTACGTATTATTCACAGTGAAATAATAAAAAATACTCAAGGTGTTGTTCCAGTGATTTCTCTTGGTAAGCAGTTTAAAATGGCTGTTACATTTGGACTTGGTGGAAAATCCAATTTCCAAGACTTGGAAATACTTTATTTTTTAAAGTCAGGCATGTTTATTAGACTCATAAAAGTTAATGGAAACAACAAAAAGCCAATAAGATCCGGGCAGAGATAACAAGGTTTTTCTCCTTAATAAAACTACTTTTGCCTGGGATGGCATTTTCTGTCCCTCTCTGCGGGGAGCTGGGCAGTCCCTGGTGCTGGGGGAGGAAGGCTGGGTCAGTGGTAGGGCTCACAGGTAACCATCAGGACAGAATAACCCTGAAAAACCTCTCAGACACCGTGAGCTCGCCCCTCAAATCAGGAATATGCGTACAGCTCAGGAAAGCAGCCTCTTAAAGAGAGCCTCTGAGTCTACCCCTGGGCCAGACAGGGCCTTGTACTGGGGCTTTCCAGGGGGATTTTCAGCAGTGATGGAGCTCCCAGATGAGTATCTGCAGCATGAAGAGAAGAGGGTGAGGCCGTCATGGCCCACCCCGATGACCTGCTTCCCTGGCCAGGCAGTGGTGGTGTAGGGAGCAGGAACTCTGACCTGTCCTTTGAGGTCACCTCTGCAGAGATGCTTCCTACTGTCAGCTTCAGTGGAATCCCTATCTAAGGATAGGATTAACTCAGTGACAGTGCAGACAAAGTTTTACTCGTTTCCAGGATTGAAATTGTATTTTGTGGAATCAGACTCTATGATCCTGCTGAAGCACTGGCCTTTGGGAAAGATTATCAAGCACAACTCCCATTTATTCTTGAACACACAGGAGAGATAACAAGTTATTTACTCTATTCTGCTTGGTTTGTGGGTTTTCTTTTTAGCAGGCAGTGTCTCCACAAACTTGGCAAGCAACCCAGAAAACAGAGCATATGGACCGACACTCTGGTAGTAATGGAAATAGCAGTGGGAAGGCTCAGATCAGACCAGAACCAGGTTATGTTACAGAGACAAGGACTGCTGTAAAGCAGGGGAAGGGCTCTCTTATTTTTCTGCAGAGTAAACTGAATTACAAGGAGGAAGCCTGTCTTCTCTTAGGCATATACAGAAGACATCATTAACTATTTTGGTCATGAGAAGCAAGGAAAGGGATGCATTTAATGACTCTGTGTTAGAGCTGTGGAAGATTAATAGATTCCTTAGAAATAGCTGGCATTTGGGTTAGAGCATCCTTCAACAAAGAGCCCAGCTGTGATCCTCTTTCTCTGTAGGGCTATTCTCTCTGCCAGGTGCCTGCCCCGGAGAGAGCAGTGAGTGCTGGGCTGCCAGTCAGGCTGGATGGCGAGATGCTGAGAGAGCCCCAGTTGTTAGCAGAATGTGTGGCTTTATTCCTTTTCAATTAACGTCATCATGTGTAAATCTGCTGTGGGACTCCAGTGATAAA
Source organism: Neopsephotus bourkii (assembly GCF_033783945.1). NCBI lineage: Eukaryota > Metazoa > Chordata > Aves > Psittaciformes > Psittacidae > Neopsephotus > Neopsephotus bourkii. Next base: position 976,398 of record NW_026900643.1, read on the forward strand.
GAAAACTGACATGCAGCACTCCAGTGCAATAAATCTTTAGGCTCTGGCTGTGGGGATGCCAAGTCCACTCGTCAGCTTGTTATTCTTGAGCTCATCAATTGTGTGGCAGTTGTTGCTGCAGTCTGAACACCATTGTTTTGTGCAGAGGCTGAGATCTGGTTGGGCAATTGAAAAAATGCATAAGTGTGAAGCTTAGGTTTTGCTTCTCCCTTTTCTATAATAGATCATGTTCAATAATCATTTTAAGAGCCTGTAGTTCACTTCCCTGCCACATCTTCAGTACTGACAGTTTTAGATTTCAGTTTTCAACACGTGCTTGTGTATCTGTGTGCACAGTGCATGCACGTGGAGGGGCTTTAAAGCTGCAATCAGACAACTTTCTAACCTAACCGATTAATTTCCACTGGGATGGTTTCTGGGTGTCCTGGGTTTGGAGTGGATCCAGGCAGAATGGACTCAGGTCTCTCTGCTCTCTCTGTATTTCTGTAGGACCTACTGCACAAAGGATTTGTTTATGGCTGGGGCTCCTGAGTGTGTGAATGCTAAGGTGAGAACAATTTGAGTTAATCCATTCCCAGACCAAGATGTAGCTCCCAATGGTGAAGTCTCCCAGCCTTGGGTTTAAAGAAGTTCTCTGCTCTGAAGCTTTCTGACATTAAAGAAGTCGAACATTATCTTTCTTTAAATAAATCACATTATTTTGCTGGAGACCTCAGTATTTTGTCCGGCTGTTGTCTCGTTTAGTACAGTACATCAGACTGGCTGGCTGAGGTATTTGCAAAAGCCATGCAGTTCCTAGTGATGGACCATTTGGGGCTTATTCTCATTATAAGCCTTTTTATCATTATTCTTAAAGTAGAAGCCTGCCACAAATAATGTATGTAGTGTCTGGCATGAACTAACTAATGGCCTGCTGGCAGGGCAGCTCTTTTGCTGCCTACAGTACTTTGTACTTGAATATTCTAGGGGGATGGGGACTGTGTAATGCTAACTGTAGTAATGATGGGCTACCTGCACAAGCCTATATATATGTCCCAGAAAACTGCTTCCTTTGGTATTCATTTGTTCTTTAAGCACCCTTATATTACATAGGCTATAATAACACCACAATTTAATATTAGAAAAATTAGGTGAAATGAAAAAAAACCCAAACCCTTAAAGTTGCACATAAATCATATTACTCCATTTTTCCAAACCACTTTATTTCTTGAAGAGAAGGTGAGGGGCTATGAGAGTTGAAATTCCCTTTCTGAGCAATCCTTATAATTATTTATACCACATCATGACAGTAGTCCCACTAAGGGGTGCTGTCTTTATGGTGGCTGTATAGTGGCATGAAAGATGAGGTACTGCTACAGGAGAGCTGTGTTGATGTATTACAGTACCTGGAGAGCTGAGGGAGCAAATTCAGGTTTGGGAAGCTTGTGAAAATGGTGTGGAAGGAAAAAGACATAGCAAAAAATTATTTTTAAAGTGGATTTTTTAAATTTCTTTACTGAGTATTTAGATTTTACTTTTTTTTTTTTTTTAATAAGTTGATTGCTTAAAATTTCAACCAACTCCATGACTGAGCAACTCCAAAATGTTCATCACGATCTGTCATTATGATGTTGGATCTGCATCTTTACCTCCCTTACTTCTCCATTAGCTAGCAAAGTGAAAACCCCCTAAATTCTCTTTTAAAACTTGACAAAATTTGAGCAGCTGCAGGGAAGGAGTTTTGTTGCAGTCAGCCATTGCTATTTCTATATGAGTATTATTAAGTTTCAGAAATAATTTCTATATGTAAAAGGTAAAAGCTAAGTAATTTTTGAGTGAATATGTATGATTGTAGCATAATCATATGTTTATGCTCTGTACCTGCATTATTATTAACATATTTTAATTTTGTGTGCTGATGAGACAACTGGACAACTGAACAGCGAGTTACCAGAGCTGATTGTGTTTTCCTTCTCCCATCAGAGAATCATACAATGGTTATGGTTGGAAAGCACCTTAAGATCATCAGGTTCCAACCCTCCTGCCATGGGCAAGGACACCTCACACTAAACCGTATCACACAAGGCTCTGTCCAACCTGGCCTTGAACACTGCCAGGGATGGAGCATTCACAACCTCCCTGGGCAACCCATTCCAGTGCCTCACCACCCTAACAGGAAAGAATTTCCTCCTTATATCCAATCTAAATGTCCCCTCTTTAAGTTTTAACCCATTACCCCTTGTCCTGTCACTACAGTCCCTAATGAAGAGTCCCTCCCCAGCATCCCTATATGCCCCCTTCAGATACTGGAAGGCTGCTATGAGGTCTCCACACAGCCTTCTCTTCTCCAGGCTAAACAGCCCCAACTTTCTCAGCCGATCTTCATACAGGAGGTGCTGGAGCTCCTGTGTCATCCTCGTGGCCCTCCTCTGGACTTGCTCCAACAGTTCCATGTCCTTCTTATGTTGAGGACACCATAATAATCTTTCTTTTTCTTTCTATATAGTCTGAAGTAAATATTATTGAGCAATTCATATAATATATTTGTACATGAAATAGAATCTGCTCAAGCTCCTGATGCATGAGCAATGCAGGATCAAGCTCATAAACTTTCTGAAAATTTCTGCTGCTTTCTGCATGTATTTAGTCCACTTCACTTGGAATCCCCATTAAAAGCTAAATGCTTCAGCAGCTGCCATCACTACGTAATGTGTCAGTTAATGCTTGTATTGCTGTATACAGATAAAATTGAGGCAACACAGAATTTTTCAATTTTTGTTTAATTACCCAAGTCACTTTTTAATAAACGAGGAAGTTGTTTCACTTCTTGTAAACACGTCTATTTGCATGGAACTCCAGGAAAGCTGTCAACCCGCCATGCTTGCTTGAATTTTGGGTGTCACTTTTTGTCACTGTCTAGATGATGGAATTTAAATTGGTGATTAAAAACAACACCCTTAAGGATCTCATTTGCTTTTAAGAACTGAAAATACAAGTGGCTCAATTCAGACCTGCTAGTTAAGACAAGCCATTAAGAGTTTCTGGAAATGTGAGACACACCACTAATGAGAACTATGCATCCCCTCTCTGATACCATGGAGGTGGGTTTAACTCTGGAAATTCCCTGAAAACAGTCTCTTTTTGAGACACTTGGCAGGCAGGAGAGGAAGAACAGGCTCCATTTCAGACACATTTTGTTTCCAGCTTTATTTTTGCTCCTTTCCAGTTCCTTTTTATTCTCAGTTATTATAATAATTACTAAACACCTAGATAACCAAATATATACATAAACAGAGATAAATAAAATATTGATGTTATCTGGACATGCTGTGCTCCTGCAGCAATAAAGTAAACTATTTATGCTGTCTGAATAACAGTGTAAATTATACATCAGATAATTACACCATGTGATTGCTAGAAATAATAGGATGAAACTTAACCAAAACAAAGCAGACGTGTAGAGGAAGTAGCCTTATGCTCTGCACTAGCTTTAGATGGCATTAACTGAGCTAAAGGAAAAGGTTCAGGCTTTGTTGATGCCAGCTATGCAAATAGTATTTGTTGCCTGGGCTGCATATAATCATAGCTGATGATGAGAGCCTGTGTTTTGAATGCGATGTAGAACAACTGATTTAAAGAGGGATTTTGGTCCAGGAATTTTAATTCACCCTCCTCCAGATTTCTAGAAAATCTGAAAAAGGCATCTTAGTTTTACATTAGAGATTTCACTAACAATTCTGCATTGATTTGTTTTAACAAGGTATGATCTTTTGAAAGAATGAATTGTGTTTTGACAATATTTTAATGAAAACTTTCTTGTATTTGGTTGGACAACTGGCAGGTTTTAAATGAAGGTGAGCTTCAGGGCCTTGCCAAAGTAGCACATTACTGATTTTTTTTCTCCTCGTCCTTAAATGACCAAGTCTACAAAATGCCTGAGAGAAAAGATAGGCACAGCGTGCCAAGAAAATCTGGCAGAAAAGGGGGAAAGCATTCTCAATAGGTGAAGTGTTTTCACTGGTAATTCCTTATCACTGAATATCCTCAATTTACCTAAAAGCAGCTCCTGTATGGATTTGGCTGCAACAATGTAGGTATGTTCTGGTGGCTCCCAAAACCTGACCGCTTCTATTGACGTCACTGGATCACAGCTGAGCTGCTTTGGAGGAAGAGCCATCTCTTTGCTACCCAGATCCCAAACTATCATCAGTTCAGAGCATTGGGGTAGCCATTACTTGCACATGGGAAGGATCCAGCACATCAGCTTCTCTGACATTATGTTTGCACTAATGTGTACATCATGCTTAGAACTATCATTTGGCAACTGACAATGAGGATCTTTTTCTGCAAGATGCTGAGGGAGCTGAGGAGCCTGAAAGAATGAAGCTCTTTGAAGTGGTAGCCCAGACGCTCATTAAATGCCCCTGCTGGGTTTTCATCCTTCCTCTGGACCTCTGTCTGCAACTGCTCAATTGTTTCCATTTCTTCCAGACGTGCTATTTCATTGCGATGCCTCCTGGATTAGATAGAAAAGCAACAATAAGTAGCAATAATAAGTTTAATTGTTTAATCATTGATGAGGTTAGGCTGAACTAGACATGAATTCAGTTATGTAATTCTGAATATAATATTTTGAGATTGAGCTGAGAACAGAGCTGGTCCAAACCTTGGGCAAAGGAGGCAGGAGCCTGGCCTGGCAGGCTGTGGGGGGCATCTCTCCTTGTCTAGGAATAGGTGTAGGGAGGGGTAGGAAGAGCTCAGCCCTGCTCCCAGATCCCACAGCTCTCTGCCAGGGGAGGAGGGATTGGAAGGCTCTTACCTGTGCTTCCAGCACTGGCTTCATCCTTTTCCCCATCTCCCTGGCAGCAGGAACAGGAATCTCTGGGGTTTTGTCCCTCCCTGGTCCTTTACCAAAGCCCCACTGCAGAGGGTGCTGGCAGATAATGCCTGGCCAGGGGTAGGACTACAACAGCAAGAAGCATCCTGTGCCTGGGACACTGGGGAAGGAACAGAGGATCTGGAAACAGGGAAGGGCTATGCCTTACTCATTTCCAAATCCTTGAGGAGCCCCCCTCAAAAATCCTACTCACCCCTCCCAGCGCTCCTCTCCTGACAGCTTCCTAACCCTCCCTGGCATCTCCTTTCCCACTCTTGCCACCAACACTCTCTTCCCTTGCACATCCTCTCTGTCACATGCAGACTTGTTTCCAGCCAGACTGAAAATCATGGATCTCACAGAAAGACATCTTGTCCACCCACTCCCCGCCATTCTCTTCCTGCCACCTGCAAGAAGTGGGATTTTGCCTCCATTTCTGGGACATTTGGAGGTAGCATCAGTTACGACATCCAATGGGTGAGTGCTGTGGTGATGAGAGATTGTTGGGACAGGAGTTCAAAATGAAGTCTCTGCTCTGGAGTAACTGGTTGCAAGCATCATTGCAGCTGCCTGCGTTGAGATTGCAACACTTACCCAAGCAAATCAGTAATGCCTGGTGGGGGATGATACCCTGATGTGGGTACCAATAAGTAACCTGGTGGCATCATAAATGGACAGAAGAAAACTGCATACATCAGCATAACAATGTAAACATAGATTTACATGAATTTATTAATTTTATTCATAAGAGCCACCTGCGTTCTGCTCCCCATTTTTATTGACTGTTGTATGTACTCATATGCTGGAATTTGCTTTGCTATGAAGGAAAAATAATAAAAGATGAACCTGTAGGTATCATCATTGTTTATAGCTCTCATATATCCTTGCAAAGCAAAACTGGTTATTAGAAAGCCTAGATACTGAGCAAAGTTATCTGCAGCATATAAAATGCTTTTCCAAACACTGTAGTAAATACACAGAGTAGTGACACCCCAACTGTTCCCTGGCATTAATGAACTAACACAAAGCTAAGAACCCGCTCCGTCTAAGCCCCCATGTAGATAGCCTTGCTGATTTACAGTGCTACTTTTGATGTAACTGAGTAATGTGCTGGGACATTTTTCTCTGGAGCCTTTTATTCAGCAGTTTTACAACCGTGAGTAACTGCAGTGAGTTGATGCATCAGCTGGTGCAGCTCAGGACAGCTCCACTGAAATCACTGAAATAAGTCCTGTATTAAAGTTGCATGATTATTTGTAGGAATTAATTCTTGATTCATTCTGTGCAGATCTAAGTGTAAGTTAAGATTCTTTGTGTACCATGAAAGTACTCTGTAGTTGTTAGGTTAGCACTGACCTGATACCAGAAATTTTCTAGGCATGCTTATATGTCTGTATGTTGATACAGTTAACTTTTCAGTTGGATGAGTTGTGTTAGTTGGATACTAAATATTATTTCATGACATCAAGAGATAAATTGTGTTATCAAATCTTTATGAGCAAATCAACCTGTAAATATGGACCTATTCTTCTACTACTAGGCTAGCAATGGGGTATAATTTTAATCAGAAAATTTATCTAGACGGAAGAACCCCAATGTGCAATGATTTGAATGGTGATGATTTGATGGATCTTGGATTTCAAGATCACTTTGCGCTATACAACAAAGATGGCTGTGTTTTTCGGAGTTACCTCTATCTGTAGGTATAGTTGTATGTACAGCATTAAGAAAAAATGAAAATTATATATAAAGGAGATCTTTTAGATTCATACGTTTTAGTGGGGCTTATGGGGTTGTAGCCCACCTCCTGGGCACAGGGCACTTTGAAGCATACTGCATGTGGTGTTATGGGGAAGGCTGCACTGTATGCTGTCCCGATCAGGATCACAGCTGTGTAAGAGTTATTCCTATTCCCATCAGTAACAGTTATGAAGACCTTTGCAAATTTGAAATTACTTGTCCTTGCATCACCTCTGAAGTAATATTATATCCATTTTACAAATGGGAAGCTGAAGCACAGCGAAACGAGATGACTGTCTGTAGCCTCATCCTCAGTCAATGTGTATCGAATTAGCTTAATGTTCATCCGAGTGCTCAGATTTGTCTAGAAGAAAGTGTGATCATCACCAGATAATGTCATTCACTTGTCATTATGGTCAAAATGACTAGACAGCATAAAGATATGTTGGTCCTTGTCCTGAGAGCCAAGTCACCCAAGTTCCATGTTTCAATGGTAAAGCTTCACCCTGTGAGTGGTCAGGTTGCAGTGGCTTCAGCTCCCCAGCTTTCGACTGAGCACATTATCTGCTATCTCTGTTCACATTAGGTGCTACTGGCATAGTTTAATGTAAGTATAGTATGACTCTCTTGAATGATGAATCCTATTTTCTGTGAAACAGCAGGCAGGCTCCCCAGCTCTTATATCCTGCACAACAGATAGATAAGTAAATGCAGTTACTCCCAGGTCACCTCTGGTGAATGCATGACTTTGCCTGCTGGGACAAGGAGTAGTGTGTGTCCTAATAAAAAGAATGATGAAATAAGAAGAAAAGCTCATTTTCAAATCAGAGTGTCTGGCTACATAGCAATTATTTTGTATGCTTACAGAAAAGTAACTCCCTCCCGGCTATGATTTTTTGCAGGACTTGGGACCATAGAGGCACTTCATAGTTCCATGGTGCTGTGGTGTAGAGAAAATGTATGTTAGCTAATCTCATTCTAATTAGCTAATCTTCTTCTGTGATTTACAGCACATGGGCTATAGCACCAAAGACACACCAAAAAATACCTGAAAGTACCTAGAGCTGCTTTCAACATGGACAAACTGCTTTCAGAAATGTTTGGATGGGTCGTGATTTCCTTCCACCTCTTATTATCCTCCACACACTTTTCCAGAGATGGTGTTTTGAACACTGGACGTCGAGAATGATGGGTCAGGTATACATTTGTGTTAGACTATAAGCTTTTAGAGACTCCATGAAGTTTGTAGAGCTGCCTGCAATACTGCATGTTCTACCTGTAGGTTTGTTACCAGGCTCTTTTTATACTGACAGCCTTGCTGTTTGCACGTTATGCTGAAGACAGTCCCCTGTTCAGCAGTGGAAGGGGTTTGTTCCTCTGCAGGGCTAGTTCTGATTAAGCTACATTTTATTGTTGAACTCATACCTGCAGATGAGACAGTTCAGGTGAGGAGAAAAAGGGAACAATGGGTATCTAAGAAACTGCTACAGTGGTTTCCAAACAGTTTTCCAGAACCTACTAGGAAGAAGACTCAAACCTAGTTTCTGGTGCGTAGGTGGTTGGATGGAACCTGGTAAGACAGGCATTTGCTTAGGCTGCCTACAGCAGTCATTATTGTTTGTTCGATGTTGTTTCTACTATTGCGTTTAAACCAAGTTGTTCTCTTTAATTCTGTTTTGAGTACTCTAAAATGTCAAATGTCATGGTTCCAAATGGAAAAATGCTAGGGAGGACAAACTCAACCTGACATATCTGTGTAGCTGAGACCAGTGTAACAAGAGTCAGAGATGAAGGCTAATGGAGAGATTGGAAAGGGGAAAGGTATTGCTATCCTCAAAATGTAGACTATGAGTGTCTTTTTCATTATAGTTGAGGGCTCTGTACTTTGATATCTCTGTATGTTACCATCTCTTTATATAACCATCTCTTTGTAGAGCTGTAGGCTCAACAATCCCTTTGCCAACACCAAGGTTTGCGCTGCAGTAGATTTCTTACCCCAGTAAAATGAGTGGAACGCAACCTAACCTGTTCATCTCTCCTGATGGATCATTTAAAGTTAAATTCTGATAAGGCCCCTTTGCAATGCTATCTGGTAGCTCTGAAATCCTTGGTCAGATTAAATGTAGCTGCAGAAGTCTACATCTTCTAATTGCTTATATTATGATTATCTGCTATTAGATTCTCCCCAGCATTCCTCTAGGCCAGACAGGTCTCAGTTTACCTTGTTCAGGAATATTTTATGTTTTCAGTTAAGCTCTTGGTTTGGTGAAAATTTTGTATCCTGTTTTGGAGTACAGTGAATAGACTGTGCAGTAGTCTATTGGAGGAAGAGGAATTTATGTCTTTCATTAACTTCACTTCTGGAGCATTACCTCCAATACTTGATGTCTGAAGCCATATCCAATGTTGTTTTCTATCTCTAGAACTGAGCTGCCTTCTTTCTAGCCTGTTGCTGTATCACTTGCTTTTACGCCGGCAAACAGTGTCAACAATACTGAGTAACAGTGTGCACAGCCACAGTGGTAGCTGACCAGGCTGGGTTGGTGTGGGATGGATGAGTGGGCTGTGTTCATGCTGTTGCTCTTGCTGGGTTTCAGATGGCTGTGAAACTCCAGCACAAGGGGAGCATCACCTCAGCACTGAAAGATGACCTCTGGGAGGCTGTGGGATATCACAGCTATCTCCTGGCTCCACAGGAGGGGACTGTGTCCTACTCTGCATCTTTGACACAAATGATTGCTTTGCTATGTGTTCTGGGAGTAGGAATGATATTCAAATCTACAAAGTAGATTACCGAAAGAGTCTCTCTCTCTTGAGAAAAGCCCTAGTGATGAGCAGCAGGGAGAAGTAACTTTGCCATCAGCCTTCTCCTGGGGAGGAGCACTTTGTACTTCTCAGATATCAGTCTAATACATACAACAAGCATGAGGAGACTGTGCTGCTGAGATTAGAGAATCTTTTAACTTTGGGATTCCTGATCAAGGACAGAAGAAATAAAGATTAAGACTAAGATGTGAAGTACAAGATTTGAATGAATACCACAAATACTCACTAACACAGAAATGAATTCCAATGAAGCAGGGAGCAATACATACCTTCAAATAAATAAAAAGCAGTTCATTTTGACCAAGAGTGCTGATCTGATTTCTGATTGTAATTATTTTGCCAAATCATGTTTAAAGAATGTGAAAAAGCCTGAGACAGAATAGCTGAAGAGATTTCAAATGGAATAAGGAGGGCTGCAGATGTCTCTTGAAATTGCTGTTAGGTATTCAGCTTGAGTTTCTCTGTATTGAGACATATGTATAAAGATCTGAAAGGGCTGCAATAACATCTGGATGGTGTTTTGGTGCCATAATGGGGTGGTAAATAACATTACTGAAAGTGAGGAATGATGCTGTGCATATCATTTATTTTTCTGTTTTCACTCTAGCAGGAGTTTTAAAGTAGTGTTAAAAAAAGATGCCTGATTAATGATCCATCCAGGTACTTGTATCAGTGGTGTTCTCAAGGGTCAAAGTCACTAATAACTAATATTTGTTCCATTAAGTTTCTTAAACCAAAGTCTGACTGACCTGGTGGAATCCTAAATCCTGAGCAAGAGTAGTGCTACTCTTCAAAGGGATTTTATAGCCTTGATGATATACTGCTAGCTGTAAGGAAGACTTTCAAAGCTAGGAAAACTTAGAAGCAAAAACCATTTGATTCCAGTGAGCACCTATCCCAACTTCTACAGCCAGTGCTCCAGTGGTGTAAACCAGTACTTTCCATTGCAGTCAGTGGAGTTGTACCAGTTTACAGTAGATGAGAGCTGGGTCCTGTACTTCAGTAGACTGTAAATGTCAGCTCTTACTAGCAGGTGTAAAAAATACAGAGCATTGCTGTGATGCACTACATGATCTTCAGCCCTTAATCCATTTAATCAAGCAGAAATAATAGAAACTAGCTAATTCTGGCACCCTCACTGTTCCTTAGTTGGGCAGGGTGTTGACTTTCTCAGAGATCCCTGTACTAATGAATTTTTAGCAATATGACTAAAGGGAAAAAAGCAGATGACAGTGAGTTTGTTACTTGCACACGTTTCCTATCACATAACATGAAGCTAATTTCAGCTGTTCATATAAAGGTATACTTTTGTCTTCAAATACTTCATCATTTCATTAGTGTTCTGCTAAAACACATTTCCTATGTAATCCAGGATTATTTTATAGTTACTGACAGTGGAAGGGCATTTAAAAAACAAACATATACAAGTACAGTACCATAATCTATTTGAAAGGAGTGCGTTAAATGAAGTCCTGAATAAAATAAAGGAAACTCCACAGGCTCAAGTTAATTTCTTCTATATGTATTTGCTTCTATTCATTATATGGCTGTAATACAAAGACCAGATAAGATAGACTTTGACCCTGATATAATTTTTTCTGCACTAGCTCAACCTCCAAGAGCAGAACACCTCAGATGAGATCCTCCAAATGGAGCTTTGAAGAATTTTAGGTTTTTTAATCTTATTTTTATTTAGGTTGCTTGAAAATACTGACATGGAGCCAATGGGAAGAGCAGCTCTTTCAGCTACTATCAAAGTATGGGCATAAACTGTGCAGTCAAAATGCAAAACTTTTCAGGATGTGCTTTGGTTTATGGAGGGTGCTATGTCTGCAGCATTCTCAGGGACCTTTGGTTAAGACAAGCCTACACAAACCATCCTAACCAATGGTGCTCTGACTGAGCTTTTAAAGCAGAAAAGGTCATAGTGGGATTGGAGACCTTCCCAGGATGAAAGAACAGGAAAATCCCTCTTTTCTCTCAGACAGTCCCACAGAACCTCTCATTTTTAACAACTTGCATGTATCCTATAGCCGATGACACCAAGCTGTGTGGTTCAGTTGATATGCTGGAGGGAAGGAATGCCATCCAGAGGGACCTTGACACGCTTGTGAGGTGGGCTGATGCCAACCTCATTAAGTTTAACCATGACAAGTGCAAGGTCCTACACCTCGGTCGGAGCAATCCCAGGCACAGCTACAGGCTGGGCAGAGAAGAGATTCAGAGCAGCCCTGCGAGAAGGACTTGGGGGTGCTGGTCGATGAGAAAATGAACATGAGCTGGCTGCAGTGTGTGCTTGCAGCCCAGAAAGCCAACTGCATCCTGGGCTGCATCAAAAGGAGCGTGACCAGCAGGTCAAAGGAGGTTATCCTGCCCCTTTGCTCTTGTGAGACCTCACCTAGAGTATTGTGTGCAGTTCTGGTGTCCTCAACATAAAAAGGACATGGATCTGTTGGAACAAGTCCAGAGGAGGGCCACAAGGATGATCAGGGGACTGGAGCACCTCCCATATGAAGACAGGCTGAGAAAGTTGGGGCTGTTCAGCCTGGAGAAGAGAAGGCTGCATGGAGCCCTTATAGCAGCCTTCCAGTATCTGAAGGGGGCCTACAAGGATGCTGGGGAGGGACTCTTCATTAGGGACTGTAGTGATAGGACAAGGGGTAATGGGTTAAAACTTAAAGAGGGGAAGTTCAGATTGGATATAAGGAGGAAATTATTTCCTGTTAGGGTGGTGAGGCACTGGAATGGGTAGCCCAGGGAGGTTGTGAATGCTCCACCCCTGATGGTGTTCAAGTCCAGGTTGGACAGAGCCTTGGGTGACATGGTTTGGTGTGAGGTGGCAGGGGGTTTGGAACCAGATGATCTTAAGGTCCTTTCCAACCCTAACTATTTTATGATTCTATGATTCTGTCTTAGAGGTCCCTTCAAAGCATTTCTTAATATGGGTGTTAAGGTTGCATATTCTGATTTGAATGCAGGAGCAGATACAATCAGTGGAAACTGGAGGAGCATGTCATTAGGGAGCCAATCAGGTAGATTTTATGCAAACACAATTAGGGCTTTGCGTAACTCAGTCACTGGTGTTCTTGCTATCTCCTTCCCGCGTTTATTCAGAGCCCACCATCAGTACAGCTGAGCACATACCAGCTACTGAGGCGTGCAAGCATTGACTTTGTTTGTATAAAGTCACTTTTTGGCAAATTGGCTTCATAAACCGTGATTATGCATTGATAAGTGTTGATGTGTGTAATCAAACTAATCCCAAAATACAGAGACAGGCGACCCATTTTGAAGTAAAACATTGCTGAAAGAGCCGCTATTGTCGTGGGGAAACACTGGGCCATTTCATTAAGAAGGGGTAGATTTTGTAGAAGTTCTAAAATACTGATGTAGCTTCTCTGAAACTGGTAGTAAGGAATGATTTCTAGTGTCAGTTTCAGGTGTGTGGGGTGTTAGGTAGAGAGAAGCTTTTTTTGCATGTACTCTGGCAGAATTTAAGAGTTGAGACTTTCTGGAAAGGCAAATAGCTAAAGAGAAAGATCAAGAATGGCTCTAATTTGGTAACTGATTGCTATGCTTAAACATGTCTTAAAGTTTATTGTTGATCATAGTACATTTCTGTCATGCAGCAGTGCAGTGTCCGTGTGACTTGGCAAGATCCATTCCCTTTAGATAATCTCCACAATCACATTTACAGCAGTAAAAGTTTAGTTTAGGTCTTGCTTCACTGTCTGGATGTCCAGGTCCTTCCTCTGTACCATAGTGGATGCCTTAGGGAGGGCTTTCTCCTCATCTCTGCTCCTTGCTGCTGTAGTGTTTGCTGGGCCTGGTGAATATACAGATGTCAGGAGGAGAGCTGGGAGAGCCTCAGTGCTCCTGGTATTCCTTGGCTGTGTTACTGAGGAGCTTGGCTGGCGCTGTGGGCAGGGAGGAACCTCTGCTCAGAGCCTGGTATAGACAGGGTTATCATATTAATTCTGTGCAAAATGAAGATTAAAGTTTCTTTGGGAAGCATTGATGTAGATAAGCAAGTTTTCATGGTTTCAGTATATATCATTTATTATTCTTCCAGACACATCTTCCTTGTAGATAAATAGGCTTTGTCTTTTTTTGAGCTGTTTTTTATTGCCCTGTGGGGTTTTGGCTTGATGTATACTGTCTCTGTTAACCAGGAGGCTGGAAATTCCTTGTAATTCTAAAGGAGGGCTGGACAAGAGAAACCATTGATTTTTCTGATTCTTCTGCTAAAGTCCTGCAGCCCTGGAAACAAGTTATCTGCCTGAGCTCAAAAGGCTGTTTGGTACTTCTAGGGGGTCAGAGTTGCACCAGTATTTCATTTTGGAGAGCAAACCAGATTTGAGAGTCTTTGTATCACAGTAACAGCAATGACAGAGCAAGCAGCATTGGTGGGGTGTCACAGCAGGGCAGGAGGACTTGGCAGCTCTAGTTTCAGGTGCCAGATCTGTTCCTGACTCACTAGGGAATTTCAGGTAAATGACCTGAAATTACCTCTTGGGGCAGTTTGTGTCTGTCCTGGGAACAGTGGCAGAAGTGATGGTCACTGCCTCTGTGGAGGGATTGTCAGAAAAAAGAGGCTTTAAAATTACCTTCAGGTAGCAGACACGTCCCAGGACTAGGTGGTTACTGAAATGTTAAAACACAAGAAGTTCTGGCTCAGGTGAGCTGGTAGGAGGTGTGAAGAGTTTGGATGAACATAAGAATTTCAGTGCTTGGAAAACATGGAATGTACATAGGTGAGAAGCCGGGAGGGGAGCAGTGCCAAGAACAAGATAGCACTTGGGATTCTGTTGTGACCTCTTGAGAACTTTCAGTGGGCAGTGGGTGTTCAGGCAGACTCAGGTGTGCCAAGCCCAACAGCTTATGTGCTTTCTGTTCTCACTTTGCCTTTATGTCTAGGCATAGGAAGAACTGAGACTGAGATGAAGCATACACAACTCTGTTCCTGCTCCTAGATTACAAGAGTGCTTGAGCCTATGCAGAGATGCCAAAGGCGGTGAGACTGATCCCTTCAAAGAGCTCAGGTTGAGTTTGCATCTCAGTGCATGCTGGTATATGAAGTGTGGCTGCTAAGTGACTCTAGGTTTGAGAGCAGGCTTAAGCTTGAGCTAAATTGCAGTGAAGGCATCTTACAGATTCTAGCAAAGGACTAAGGTATAGCTAAACATCCCCTCCATCCTTTAGCATGTCTATATAACGTCTGATAGCAATACTGTATATCCAAGAGAATTCTGGAGCAAGAATCACAGCAGATTCAAAAAGGTTTCTTAGGTTAATGCAGCCCTTGTCAAATTATAAAAATGTGTTTAAACCTGAAGATGGCACTGGGGGAGGTAATGGATCAGGAAGCTGGATTTGCATATTCTTGCAAAGTATTTTGCAAACTATTGGGACTGCAGAAGGCCTGGCATAACCTCCCCTCAGGCTGGGATCCTGGGTAACCAGGATGCTTTTGCTGTTCTGAGCATAGCAATCTTGAATCTTTGCATGGGAACATTCAGTGAGGGATGATGTAAATGGACTGCACTAGATATAAATTAGGTTTTAAAGATATAAAATATTCTACCTTTATTTAACTAATGCTTTGAAATATGGCATTCCCTGTAAAGGGAGACTCTTAAATTGTATGTACTGAGTGGGCACACATTGAAACTCGGTTAACTTTTGCATTTATTTGTTATCCAGGGTATCACTGGTATAGTATGATATTTATAAGTGTGCTTGGGCTCAGTGTTTTTCCATTTCCAAATTCTTACTTTTACTTCAGTAGCAGGGAAACTGCTATCAAATGTATTTACAACTTGTGCAATATGAGTCTTAAAAGTTTAATGCTTCGAGAACCTGAGATAAGTGACATAATCTGTGATGAATGAATTAATGCAGCTAGAATGATTAAACACCTCCATAGCAATAGGTCTTCATAGAGAGACACAGGAACCATGTCTGAGATGCAGCATTCATTTTTGCTGGTGTCTTAGATGGCAAGACTGAGATGCTAAGATCATTAAATGAATCACAGAATCATAGACTGGTCTGAGTTGGAAGGCACCTTAAAGACCACCCAGTTCCAGCCCCCCTGCCATGGGCAGGGACACCTTCACTAGACCAGGTTGCTCAAGACCCCATCCAGCCAGGCCTTGAACCCTTCCAGGGATGAGGCTGCCACAACTTGTCTGAGCAACCTGTTCCATAGTGAAGAACCTTTTCCTAATATCTAATCTAAATCTCCCCTCTGTCAGGTTAAAGCCATTCCCCCTTGTCCTGACTCTCTCCAGATTTCTTGTCAGTCCCTTTAGGCACTGGAAGATCTAAGTTCTCCCCAGAGCCTTCTCTTCTCCAGGTTGAACAAGTCCAGCTGTCTCAGCTTGTCTCCATAGCAGAGCTGCTCCAGCCCCAGAGCATCGTAGTGTCCTTCTTTAAAAAAAAAAGTGGAGAAAAAAAAAACCCCACTTTTTTACAGTCTATTTCTCTGACCCTTGTTTAAGGGTTTAAGGTGAAAGAGCTTTTATGTGTCTTGTCACTGGCAGTGGCTGGTGATTCCAGCTGAAATGTCTTTTAACAGTGGCAGTGTTGGTGCTGGTAATGGTAACTAAAGGCTGGAGTGAGGTGAGGGATGAATGATAAACACTGGAATCATTTCCAAAGGAAGCATGAGAATGTGTGACGGGTGTTAGCATCTGTGTCCCACAGGATGTTCTCGGTCTCAGAGACTACAGGGACTTTTGCTACATGCTGCAGGCTTAGCAGTTGGAGACCATAAACTTAAGTCAGTTGTAATAAAATGATGAGCTGCCAAAGCGCCCAGTCTGAAATGAGCTGATACGGTCCGTGACTGCATCAATGAAAATATTCTTGGTGATGGTGGGCATTGTTTATACTATCGTATAAGACATTTTCACGATCACATTTTGAATTACAAATACAAGAAAAACTATAAATTATATTTAAAAGTATCAATGTTTTAAATAAAATAAGAAATGCCAAGCCTGTTAAAGCTCTTCAAGGACAAGGTCCATTCACAGTCAGTGGGATTCTGTCCAAAAATCCACACTTCTCATTTACTGCAGAACATTTCTCAGCTTCAGTGAATTAGCCTCTAATTAGAGGTCAAGCTTTTATAAACTAAACATGGGAAAATAGGAAAAGACAACCTACAGTAAGTCATCTTGAAAGACAAACCTGGAGGAAAAAATAGATGTTTCCCCATGTGCAGAAAATATTACAACAATTTATCTTTGGATGTCATCCTCTAGGAAGGATGTAAAGCAAGGAAAAATAATGGTGATGCCAGATATTAAGTTTAGAATTGTAGTGCTTCATTTATTAGACAGCAGAAATCAAAATGTCCCAAAATGTCTATTTTGTCTGGAGGCAAATGACTTAAAACAAACCCTGTAATGGTTTATTGCACTGGTAAACATTTTGGGAAGCTCTGTGTGGAGAAGCTTATAAGGAAATTAGTTAAATTGGATTTTGTGTAAAGAACACATCCGTTAATGACTCTTTAGAGAGCCCACACACTCGGGAATCTTAATAAATATGAAAAATAGGAATTATGAATTCTGCTTAACACTCAGGACCTGATTATTACCTTCTACTAAGGGAATGGGAGACCCGCCTTTCCAGGTAAACAGAATAGGCCGCGGAATCCGCTTTTCAAAGGTGTATATTACCAGGGAGTAACACAGTCTGACTGAACCCTTACAGCATGTCCCCAGATCTCATTGTGGATGTAAAGCCTCTGCATATGCTGTTGGTGCCTGTCACTTTAGGACTGTTTGCAACTGTTTGTGTACATCTTTAGAAGTAGAAGTGAGCGCAGAGCTGCAGTGACAGATTCAGTATTTGCCTGTGTGGGAGATTCCTAGTTTTAAACCTGTGTGTGAATGCTCCTGGGGGTGAATGCTGAGTATATTAAGCAAAATATTTAGACTCTTATCTGTCAGGTCAAGATGAACCAATAGTCACATGGTATCACACCCAGTATGACACAATCTGTAAAGCCTCATTTACTACAGAGGGAAATACCCTTCTGTGCCACTTAAGAAAGGACAGTTTGCATGCAGCTGAGACCATAAGTTTTTTTGCATTCATAATGATATGCTCACACTTATACAGATCAGGCTGATGGTCCCAACTTTTGCATATGTCCAGTCCTTTGAGCACCAGGACAATTACCAGCTCCGAGTCAAGAAAGTGTACTGGAGAAAGTTTACTGTTCTCAGGCCTGATCATCATCAGGAGCAGATGCAACAAAAATACCATCATAAAGTCATTTTACATCAAGAGCTGTAAAAAGAAATCTGTTTACAGGCAATTGCATGGATATTTCCAATAAAAAGATGAGGAAAAAGAAGAAGCCAACCAAAACTGTTGTAATGGTATAATACACAGTATTGAAGGAGAGTAAAGGCATGGACCATTAAGCTGTATTCAGAGTAATTGCAACCTCCACATTTAAAATATATCGGAGCTTATCTTCTGCAGGTGTAAATGAGTTTTGCTGTACTGTTGTCAATGGAGCTGTACCCGCTTACAGCCGCCAAGGATCTGTCTCATTAGGTTCATCTGACACGCTGTGCTGGAAACCATGTCGTTTGCAAGCTCTACAGTTATTGCTGCCAAAACTTTTCAACCTTGAGAGAGTGAAAGAAATGTGTGACAAAACAATTGCACTTTGGGGATAAAGCATGTCCTAAAAGAATCTGTTTTTCTTTGTCCGGTTGCCAGATACTTCCTCCCACATAAGCAATTGAAAAGTCTCATTTGAGCAACTTCTCAGGAATAGTGTAACTGTTGCAAAATATGTATGGTCTGAAAGTGCATCATAAGTATTTAAAACAATCTTTTCTCAGACCCAGCGGGAATAGAAGAGCTGCCAGCCTTCTCTCACAAGCAAGTTCTGGCTGAATGTAAGGTTGCTCGTAAGACAGGCAGAAACTTGGAAGATGCACTTTTGTCCTTTTTCTTCCCAGGAATATGTGCCACACCAGAGCTCTCACACCAGCTACAAGGCTGATCACCTGCCCATTCCCTTTTCTGTGGTCAGTCATGGGATATTCCCAACAACCCAGAGTGTTTCTTTAGGTCAGTAGCAGAATTTCATAAATAACAAAATAATCACTAAATTCATACAGGTACAATAAGGTGCCTGAGAGGTGTAAAGCTATCTTTGTTTAGTGATCTGAGACAAAGAGACAATTCAATCTCCAGGAAACATGAGGTTAGGTCAGAACAGCAGCCATGTCTGCTCTTCCCTGAAAAATCATGCTCTTTATTACCTCCAGCCTAACTCAGTCAGACATCACAAAGATAATCAGAACAGCAGAGCAACTTGATCAAATAAGGAGCTATACTAGACATTTGCTGGAATCACTGACAAACAAGAAAAGGAAAGCAAAATGGGAAAGGGTGTAATATGGGTCCAGGAGTACCAAAGATGTGATTGAAGGCCCAGAACAGTTATCCTGACACCAAACCACAGTGGTGAACAACGCTAGGTGAGAAACCATCAGGAAGGCTTAGTCTTAGGCACTAACACTTTCCAAGCTCTTCAGATGTGTCTGTCTGTGTGGGATGTGACTCTGCAGTTTGGGTAAATGGCTTACAGGCAGATGGAAAGTGTTTGGAGGTGGCCACAGACAGGTTATGATGTTTCTCAGACTTCTCAGGTGTTCCTCTGTGCTACTGGGACAAGAGTGTCTCCCCCAAGTAGCTGCATGTCCTGTGTTGCCACATCAGTGTCTGAGTGACACCCTGTGAGGCTACTGGGCATTGGTAGGACTCTTGGTACTCTGGTGAAATAACATACTGTTCAAAATGTAGAGTGGCAGATAACTGATGTTTTACCTTGCCTTTTAAAATCTAAGTGAAAAGTAAGTTTAAACTGCTTTTGTCATCTGATGTACAGGATTTTTGCACATTAAAGGTTCTGTTATTGTAACATCTATATAGCTGGAGAAGCCCTGAGGTATCCCTGTTGATTTTAACTTTGGCTTACTTTCCCCCTGTGGGCAAGCTTCAAAAATTAATACTTTTACGTTTGACAAATCTGTTGCAAATGCATTGTTTTACCTATGAAATGGGAATAAAAGGAAAGCTGGTCAGCATAAAACCTTCCTCATCTTACTTAATATTGCTCATAGTTAGCCTCATTGAGCATATGTGGTATAGGCTCTCTCCTAAGTGACCAGGATTTGCATTTAAGTTCTCACTTGAAATTTTGGCATTGTGGGCTATCTTACATCACAAATCTGGTAAATTAACAGCAACACTAGGGAGAAAGTTTCCAGGAGTATTAAGCTTTAAAAGCACATTAGAGGTACAGATGGCCACCAGCATATTCATTTTGCAGGCAGAGAGGAAAAAAGGACTGTCAAGGTGACAGGAAGGCTGCATAGGAGATTAGGAATTTCCTCTGAGTGGAACTGAAGCTTCTGTTTGGGCACTGTTTGGTGAAGCACATCTCACTGCATAGGACCAAACTTCCTCCTGGTGTAAGTCCCCAAAACTCTGATGTCGCATAGGGCACTTGTAGACAGTGTCTAAAAGTTCTGCTTCGTTGCTTCACTGAAAGCCATGAGACTTTGTCATTGACTTCCACGGCCACAAAGACAGCTCCAGATTATTTTTATACTCTATTTTTTAAAAAATAGGCTGCTTCCATTAAAACTTCCCTTAAGTAACATTAACTGTTGTGACCGCACTTAGCAGGTCATCTTGGGTCCCACTGACGTGGGCAGGATTAAGCAGGGCCTGAATTTTAATAATGAGAAGCTGTCAGACAAATAATTTCGACTGCTGTTTATTCACAAATGTAAATTCCTTTAACAGTCACTGAGGGCTCTGAAGGACACCTGTTGTTGTTTCATTTCTACCAGCAAATGCATTTATTATGATTATGTGGCTGTCAGAGTCAGGAGCACTGCCCTGCCTTTCACCAGGAGCTGAGGTGGAAGGATGATGGGCACCTCAAAGTCCAGTTAAATCTGCCCAGAAGGCAAATAGCTGAGTGTGCTGCTGCATGCTTTTCTCCTCTGGATGGATCTGCTTTAGGGAAGGACAGAGGCCAGGAGCCACTATCACAACTCCCACTGATTTCAGCTGAAAAAAGGCCTTTAATTCACAGCATTCCTCAGACAAAGGAGCCCAATACTGTATCCCACCTGGGTGAGGACGAGGTTGAGAAAAGCTCCTGCTGCAGTCCCTGAGGGTGCTTTTGTCTGGCCCTGCTCCCCTCCATACTGCAGTATGTAGTGGCTGAAGCCCAGGAGCTGCTATGTCCCAGCCAAGCAGGAGTGCCTTCATGCCTTCAGAACAGGGGAGAGGGGGGCCCCCTCAATGAAACAGCCTTCCTATCCTAGCAGGAAACTCTTCTCCTACTGAAGTGTTAATGTAAGGTGAAGTCTCCCATGTCTTCTTCCCGTAACCGGGCTCACAAGCTTCTTGAAGTGCACACAAGGAGCGCTCAAAGGCAGGAACTGCCTTTCAAACAGAATGAATGCTGATGGCACATAATGCTTATTGCTAAATCCATGCTGCATCTGATAGTGTCACACTGGATAGTTACACTTAGTTGTCCATTATTCTTCATCCTTAACCAGCAGGAAGAGGAGTGTTCAAGAACGTCAGGCAGGGTAGCACAAGGTAAGATACAGGCTTGTTAAAAGGAGAGAGTGAATAAAGAGCAGAAAATGAGAGATCTGGAAGCCCTGCAAAATGAGGCTCTGAAATACATATTGCTATTACTTAATGATAGTATTAATCCAGCCAGCCAGTTTGTTGCTTCCTGCTCTTACCCAACCCTGTAAGCCATCATCCATCTACTGTACAGTCTCAGTTGCTTTGGAAAAGTTTCTCTGTCCAACAGAGAAAACAGGAAGAACAGCTAGAGACTGTTCTGCAGTTCCTCAAATGCCTTGCAGTGTCAGTCACACACTGATCTGTGCCTGGGGAATTCAGGGTCTTACTCTGTAACCCCAGAGGACACAGTCCTGGAGCCCCTCCTCCTGGAGCCAGCACTGGCTCCAAAGTCACTGGGCTGCTAAAATACATGTATTTCCTTTCCAGTTTTGAGACACTCCCTGTGGTAGTTACAGTGTCTTTCTAACAAAGATCCTATATTCTTTTGAGATTATAGACCAATGGCTTGATTTCCTGAGAAGGGTGCCCAGGGTGTCCCCAGCTCAGGTTTCAGTGCAGTAATCACAGAGGTCTTGCTTTGAGAAGTAAGAATGGGGAGAGCCTTCACAATTTCTAGAGGCCAAGGACAGCCCCAGGCATGAGTTATGCATGAAAGTCCTGTTTTGTGGTTCCTTGTAATTTCTGCTAATCAGTAGCATCCATGAGCTGGGTATCAACTGCCTCTCTGATTTAGGGGATAGAGATCAATTGTCTAATAGTATAGTATTACCCTTCTGATAGTTACTAATATTAGCTATATATAAAATGATAACAAGGCAGTGATTGGAGTGCCTTAGTGTGAGTTATTTATAGCTTATTGCTTATATCTAATCTCAGTGCTACTTTGTACAAATTTCTGGGCCCTCTGCAGGCTGTGAACACTCCTACAGTTTTACATCAAGCTGTGAAGTGCTATAGTGCTGAGAGTATGGCATACATCAGATGGAAACTCAAGCATGCTCAAGGCATCAGCACCTCAGTGCTGAACTGTAACACCAGGAGTTAAAATCTGAGTTAAGAGGAGTTAAGGAAGGTGTGACAGCACTTTTGGGGTTTTTCCCCACTCCAAGGACAGGATGCCATTAGCACTTTTGCCCTTTTTGCTTTTAGATGCAAGACTGAATCAAGCCAAAGAGATCTTGTTTTGCTGAGATATTAAACAACCCTTTTATTTTTTAAATAAAAGGACTCAGCTAAGTAATTCTGACCCTTTAATTGGAAAATACTCTGTACTGTTCTTGCTGACCTCTCTGAACAAGGCAACATTATCACCAGCATGCAGAAAAATCCCTGACAGAAAGCACACATTCAGAGTATCTTTAATACAGTACAAATAAGAGGGTGGGACTGAACTTTGGGGTGCTTTTGCAGTCATGCCATCTATTCCTCTGAAAGTGCATGCACTCTGCCTGCTTCCAGGGAAACATCAAATTGAATTATCAGCTGCTCTGAATGCACAGAACTGGTGCAGAGATTAGAGCATCTGACAGCAGCAACTGTTTGTTCTGCATTCAGTAACATCCTTCTCCACAGACGTCCCTTATCTGTAATATTGTATATTGGGTCAGTACATTCAAGTAATGCACAGAAGTAGAATACCTGAGGTGGAATCCAGACTGGGAAGCACTTGGCACAGACTGAATCATATTGGAACTATAAAAAGCCCATTTTAGCAATGCTGGACAGTAAAGCCAGAAAAAAACACAATTAGTGCTATCTAAAATTCACCAGTTTCTGCAGAGTGGCTGGAAACTTCCTGTATACCTTCTTTGGGTTTGCTTGCTAATTCTTTTCCCAGGACTGAAAGCTGTTTCCCTCTCTGAAATGGCTGTCAATACCTGCAGCCAGCTGGGGAGGGAGAGCAGGGGGAGCACATTGTTGGTGCCACCTGAACATATGGCACATGGGCATCCCTTTCCCCCAGCCCTCACTGCCGCTATGGTGCTCCAGCCACTCCAAGGCTGCATCATCCAGCATCCTCAATGCAAACATCGCCATTGCTTTAACAAATGGTGCAGTACTGAAACAAATGCATTCCCACGGGAAAAGGTTTTGGCTTTTTTTGTCAAAATGCTGATTATTTCTTTTAAGTTAACATGTTTCATCAAATGGGTTTCAATTCTAGAACGTATAAAGCACCTTGAAGGTTGGTAGCTTTGCTTTTTGTTATGAATATCATACCTGTTTGTTAATGCTACAGGTCCTTCCTTGCTCTTCTGTCCCCAAAAGGGTTGAGGCATCACTTTTGTCATAAATAGGAAACACGGTCATTTTCTATTCATAGGGGAAGCACTTTGTTCTCAGAGAAGGATGAATTATGTAGTCCAAACAGGTGACACATAGTAGATGTTATTGCTTTCCACAACCTGAGCTGTAACCCAGCTGTGCCCTTTGCTTTTGCAGATGTCAGCCCTACCATCTGCTGATAAAAAAGAAATAGATGCATCGCTGTGGAAACACTGAGCAGTTCTGTGGTCTTTTGTGCACTCTGCTCAGGCTGTGCATTTTTACATAGCATGACCTTTATTGATTCTTTCAAAAAATGAACTGTCCGAGATGGAAAACCTGAAATGTGTATTGACAGAGATTCCTTTTAGGACAAAGAATACAATTCTTTTACAGAAGTGTTAAAACCAGAAGATATGAAATCAGTTAATTTCCTCTGAAAATGTTTGGAAGAGCTTCATAAAAATAGAATAAGTGATAACAGGTAACAGAGCTGCTCAGAGGGCGAGTGGGATAGGAAAAATACTTGCTCCATTGAAGTCAGAGGTAGTTTTGGAATTGCTTTCAGTGGAACAAGGATTTCATCAACTATAACGTTTAATGCGCCACAATTTTGTGGCATTTTGAGTAAGGAGGATGCTGTGTCCTGAAATCTTTCTCTCTGCTGTAGGCATGAGCTGGCATCTGGTAGTTAGCTGCTGTCAGGGGCTGGCTGGGAAGTGGTGCAAACAGCCAGGGAAGGGGAAACCTGTGTGCAGGTTTGCATGCCTCCCATTTCCTGCATCCAGGCCAGCTGTTGTCTTCCTCCTCTCCTGGAAGCTACAGAGGTGTCTTTCTGTACACGAGGTCCTCCACTCTGGTTTCTCCAAGGGTCCCTAGGACAGCTTCTCTCAGCTGGCCCTCCTGAGAGCTTATTCCCAGACCTGCCAAATCAGCTTTGCTCTTCCTCTTTGTTCCGTGCCACTGCCCCATGTTCTACCAACAGTGATAAGATAGGCCAGAAAACAAAAGCCCTTTTGAAGCCTCCATCCTTGTTCATATCTACTCCTGGCCCCAGCTGGATAGCAGAAGGTCTTCAGTTGCAGTCTTTATTACTAGGCTCCAGGGAGACAACCTGAAGTAAAACACTGAAGCAACTGCTTTGTGTGCTGTAAAGGACTTACCAGTGGTTTTGTTTCCTCTTCTTCAATTAATCAAATTTTAGATGGTTCTAGAAGGAACACAAATGTTGTGGTTTAGCAGACAACCAAATAGTTTCAGTGTGCTTAAGAGCACAGCAAGTAGTTTTAACTCTGCAGTGTTGTGCTCTTCATAGCTACTGCTATCATGAAGTACCAAAAAAGTGTATAAGTAGTCAAATGAAATCACTTAAATTTAACTGGGAAAATATAGCCGTCCTCCCTGGGTTCAGATTTTCAGTGTCTGTATTCTTCTGGGACTAATGGCAGCAAACTTCATTTCTGCTCTTGCATAGCTTTTACATGCAAGCTCCATTTGAGTAAGTACTCAAAAGTCTAGGCTTAACAAACCAGCTTTCCTAATTCAAAAGGGATGGAAGACAAATTTAGGAGTACTGTGCTGCTTTGTGTTACTGTGAAAGAGCATGTATTCTTCAAACAGCCACAAACAACGTCAAGTGTCTTCAGACTCCCTGAAGAAAGACGAAAATGGGAAGATACTACTAAAAATAGGAAAACAGGGACTTGTGCTATTAGGCCATTAGTCTGGCTGGTCTGAGAGGGGCAATCTAGTGGAGGGACTGGCTGCTGTATTCATCAGCATTGTCTGCAGCCTGAAGATTCCTTTTGGCTGATGAAGAATCGGGACAGTTTTCTATGTCTGGTTATGTGAAGGCTGTTTGTGGAAGTTATGACACTTAAATTTGTGCAGGAGATTTCTGAGGCTGTTTCTGAGAGATGATTTACCATAATAGCAGGTGAAACTGCAGACTCCTCCAGAAGAGAACATTTGATGTCTAACACAGACAGCTCCTGATGTAAATGTTTATGAAGAGTTTGTTAAGTATGTGACATTGTATGGTAATGCAGAAATTATCCTGCTAGTGAATGATATGTTGTGATTATAAAAATCAGTGGACGAGGAATGGATGAGAATGGTGCCAAAACAGGACACTGCTGTGACAAATGTAGTGCCAAGCAAGTGCAGCAAGAAGAAAATCTATTAACTACATATATTCACTTAGTGGCGTATCTTGAATTCGTCGTTTTAAGATGCTGTTAAAATTAATGCTGTCGTGAGAGATGCTTTTAGAATTATGTATAAAATTGCCTAATTAGTAAAAAAAATTAAAAAAGGCATTCCAATTAGATGCTAGATCTTGGGAGAGAAGCAGTGAGCAACTCAGTAAGCCATGAAGCACTCACTAAATGGACTCTCCTTGGAGATGAGTGCTTTGCCTCTGATTTCCAAGAACTGCCTTGCAGCAGGAACTGAAGATCATATCTGCAAATCTTTCCATTTCAAAAGGTATTCTTTTATTTATTTAAGAGGCATTTTATTGAATGGATCCAGACTGCAAATCAGTGCGTTTAATTAAGTGAAATAAATTACCCTCTTACTGAAACTCTCTTTCATTTATGGATGCAGGCCGCGAAATCGCTGGTCACTAGTTTTCATGTCCATAATTTAATCTCACAGTGAAACAGAGGGAATCCCTGATATTTACCTCTGGCAAAACAAATGCAAACATTTCTCAGATATTATCTCTTCCCATCCAGCCCACTGTAGGACCCAGAACAGGTTTAATGACCTGCCTGTGTGCTGTGGAATCTGTAAAATCAGAACAGCTAAACCTCTGGTCCTGCTGGGCAAATGGCTGATAGGAGAGACCAACACATTGTAAAAGGCAGAATGGTGTCAGAAATAAAGGAAAAACACAGGAAGGTGCAGGAGCATTCTGCATACATACAGAAGTGCTGGAAATGCCAGAAGACACAGGCAGGGGGATGCACTGGAGCAAATGGGGACCTCTGGAGGTCCAAGCTGTGATAACCAGATCTCTTTCAGGTGGGGTTGTTCTCTGAGATGCACCAGTTGAGTTCTGAGTGTGGTTAAAGGCAGGGAGGGAATGAGCTGAGCGTTTTTGCAACCCAGACAGAGCCTCAGGTGTCCCTTAACATGGATTTATCCTCTCCACCATCTGTGGCTGTGAGTGTTCATACTTTCTGGCAGTAAGCACCTAGAGGTATAATCTTCCCTGCCGTGGCAGTACCCAAGTCAGTAAGTGAAATCACAGCCTTGTATTGATTTTATGTTCTGTTGATAATGAATTTGGGAATCCTCTGGGATTAGGTATATGTGCTGACACAGAGCTATGGGGAGGGTTCCTGTATTCCTGTTGCACAACAGCTAGCCATTATTGACACACACATTTTTGTAACAGTGATGTATTAAAATTCAATATGTGTGTTTCATTTGAAATAAGAGGTGGGGGAGGTGTAGAGGGGCCTGCTAATCCTAATAAAAGGAAACCCATTCAAATGAGTAATTTTATAAACTACCGAGTACTTGTGCTGAATAAGAAGTTACTGCCAGAGCTACTTCTATTAGCTCTGGCAATAACAGGCTGATTTTGATTATTAAAGCCACCATGAGGGAATACCTAGCAGCAGATGCTGCCAGTGAACCACACAGACTTTGGGCAGGAGATCCTTTCAATATGCAAGTGTAGGGAAACATTTCCTTTAATAAACCTGAAGAAAATGAGATTCCCACTGCATTCAAAACAAAACTATTCTGCAAAAAAAATTACAATGGTACTATCAGGCTGTACATAAATGATCTTTTTGCTCTGCTAGGAGGTACATATTGTGTGGTATGAACACACCATTGCACCATCTATGCTGTGCAATGCTTGAAACACATGCAGCAGAGGCAGAGATACAGGGGGACATGCACCAGGAAACCTGGAGAAGCTCCCAGTGTCAGACGCTGCCTTGGGCAGACACTGTTACAGCCACTTCCCTCTGAGTACTGAGAGACACAGAGCAGGAGCCCCATGTAAGCAGCCTGAAATAAATATTAGAAACCATTTGAGAACCAACTTTAATAGTTAAAATTTGATGTTTGTGCTTTGGCAATTTATACATTAGCATTTCCTGATTCTTGCTTATGGAAGGCAGTGCTTGTAACTTTTACAAAGCTCCCACAATCCTCAGAATTTGCTTAGATAGTGATTTTGAAGGCATGTGCTGCTAATCAATGTGTTAATGATTTCTTCCATGCTGTAATCCATCATTTTATCACAGCACACAATTTAGCAATTTGCTTATGCTAATTACTACAACAGCTAGAGCAGTTCTGAGCACAGCTCTAGGCTATGGCAACAGAAATGTTTGCTGTGTTATTTACATTTCCTCCCTTTACTGGGGGAAGGCCCAGAATCCACAGTACACCTGGAAATATTTACTTAGATACCAAAGATGCACATCCTGCAATGGGCAGGTTTCCCTCGGTGATCACTGCAAAGGAGACATAAGGAGACTCATCTGAGCCCACTGCACTCAGAGATGCAGATGCGAACAGGCTACAGACAAGAATCAGAGGTAAAAGGGGCTTCTTGCACTGCTGCTTGTAGCAGGGTAAATGTGTTCAGGGATGAGAGCAAAGCAGGGATCAGAGCAAAGCAGACGCAGCAGTTTGGCAGATAGAGCACTAGGCAGACATTGTACTTAGGCTTTATCTTCCATCTTTTGTTGTATTGCCTGTTTAGGCTGCTTTGACCTTTCTCAGGGCAAGAAGCATTGCCAGTGAATCCTGCTGGCGTGTGTTCCTAACTGAAGGTATTTTGCCAGTGCAGTCAGCAGTGTGTGGGCATGTGTCCCTGCTCTAGGCTGCCCACTGGGGTAAGCAGAGCTCCTCTCCTTCCTGCCTGTGCTGTAGAAATTTAAGCACGGCTTAAGCACAAGAAGGGGATTTGCTGTATCTAACCAGTAGCCTCCCAGTACAGCAGCTGATGGCAGTGCTAAGTGTGGAGGAGCCTTCAGGGTGTCCTGATGTGGGATTTAGTCAGTGGTCCAGTGTGACCACTCTGCCCAGTGTGACATAGAGTGTGGCAGCTCTGAGGGAGCTTCCAGGCATTATATGGGCACAGAGACACCCTTCTCCATCCCGTCCTGGGGGAACCTAGCAAATGTCCTCATCAAGTGGGGAAGTGTCAGATGCTCTCCTGGTCAGAGCTCTGCACCTTGGTGAGTGCAATAGCCAGTGCCTCAAGAGAGTGAGCACTTGGGTGTTTTAGAGAGCAGTTGTGGCTGGAGGGCATTTGAACCTACTGCCATGCCCCTCGACTTGCTGGGAACTTGAAGGCAATGTTGAAATTGCAGCCTGTCATGGAACAATAGTTTTCAACCTCCATCATAATTGCCCTCTTAAAAGTAGCACAGAAGACTTTCCTGACAAGCCATTACTGCTGAAAGGACAAAGGGAAAGTAGTTAGTCGGCTGTGTTCAGAACTGGGTTATCAAATTAGCTTCAGCCACTTTCAATTACAGAATCTCATGGTTTTGAAATGAGCTGTAAATGAGGGGCTATAATTCTTTGTCAGCAGTGAGCAAAAAGAACATAATCATCATTATTTAACAGGGGCCTACAGTCTAGCTAGCTCCCAGATAAGTTTGTCCAAGAAAAGAAAGTATTCAGTTGGCATAAGCAAGGCAAAAGATTATCAGCTGGCCAGGCTTCAGTACATTTCTCCAACCTGCAGCTATGGAAGTGACTCTGGGACTCATCCAAGAGGGACTTACTCCCAGAGGCACTCTGAACTACTAGGTAATGAAACATAAATACCACAAAAATAAGAGCAGTATGGGTTGTCCCAAGCATGCATCATTCCACCTTGAGCTGGTGCTTTCTTCTGCTGTGACTTCCACTCTGCTTGAAGACTGTTGTTACTGTAACGGTGGTGTTAAATTCTACCTGTCTGGTAGTTGTTGGGTATTAGTGCCATAACAAGGAGAGGGAATATCTGTGCTCATGCCAATAGAAAGAAGGTTCATTTGTAGGATCAGGCAACCTGCTGGAACCAGGGCCTGTCCTGCTGCACCTCATTTTCCCAGTGCAGTCAGCCAGCCCCTTGGTCTGGGTGCAGTAGACAAGCTTGCCCAGGGACCACTGGATCACCAGCAGTGGGTGCAAATCCAGAAATGCAAGGGCACTTAGGGTTTCTGAGGAGCTGGTGCCATGCTGTCCCCATTCTCCAGGATGCTTCAGGAACCCATAGCCAGGTTCAAGGGAATAGCTATTCCTGTGCAGCCTCATAGGCTCCCTCCCCGGTCAGTCTATGGTTAGGTTGCTTGGGGTGGTCAAAATCTGAGAGTCAGAGCAGTGCCTGAGACCTCCGAGGACATCTTCCACAGTCCTTTAACAATATGCACAGACAGCGTCAGTGAAATTGTCCAGGCTTCTTGGTCTCTGAGGGAGCTGGTGATGACGTCCAGATTGCTTTTCAGTGCATGGTCCAGAGCAGCTACAGTGAAATAAACTGCAAGGACACCATTGTCATGCAGGCATTGGTGGCCCACCAAGGGAGCTCAACAGATATCTTGGCAGGCTTCATTGCACACTTCATGACATTTATGTTCTCTCTAACTCAGGCTCTGAAACCAGTTTTAATACATTAGAGGTTGAATTATGGTCTCCCTTTTTTTCAGTGCCTCCATCTGGAAATGTGAGACCATGCTTCCTCTCTGTATCTCAGGATGGCAGCTGTAAGGGTAAGTGTGAGAAGATGAGAAAATTCAAGGATGGAGTCGTGGTAACCAGTATAGGCTTGTGTATATGGCACAATACATGGTGCCATGGATGGATGTATATACCACATGAACTCAGCTGCACTAATCCTCCCACTGCATGCTCTTAACACAAAGTGAGCTTGGGGTCATTTGTCACATCTTGAAGGTAAATCCTGATCTGGCCCATCTCACATGAAGCTTTGTAATTACTCCACCTAAGTCTAGATTGACACATCTACTTAAGGAGCTTACACCACCCATGAAGTAGTGGAGGAAGAGGTGTCACCAGATGTATGACAAGGTGGGGGTAGGAAAGCAAGTTTGAGCATTGTCTGATACATTTTCAGGAAAATTTTACAGACCAGATGAACAATCCGGAGACCATTTTCCTCCTTCTGTTCACTGGATTTCAGAGATCAGATTTACTGCCTTATGGCTGTTGATAAGTTTGGCCCAAACATCTGGGGCGAAATTCTGTCTCTGCTGAAGTCAAGAGAGTTTTGTCATTTATTTCAACAGGTCATTGACTCTTTAATTTGTGTTCTGCCTTTCTGAATCAACACTGCCCTCAGGCTTGGGAATATATTTAGATTTACACACAGTCATGAATACACACACAAATGAAAGCGACAGAGAAAGAAACCATTTCAAGTCCCACAGCTTTTATTAATTTGTGCAGTCCTTGCTCTGTACATTAATTTTTTTTTTCAACAAGATGTCTATTCTATACAAGTTACAAAATGGATATCCGGGGAAAACTCATGCCATTTCACACTAGATTTGTTGTTACTGTCAGGAACTGAGACATAGACTTTCTTGTTTTCCTTGACATTTTTGTGGAGTTTATTTTGTTCTTCACCATAAATGGAGTTTCACTGACAATGCCTAATAGCTGCTGAAATTGCTTTGAAGTTTTCCTTGGGAAACATCATAATATTGTATCTGAAAATTAAATGATTGAAATGATGTGGAGGTCAGTCGGTTGTGCAGTATAAGATTGTAGCAAAAAAGGTGCAAAATGTTTCCTTCATGGATGCATTGCTTGACTAAGGGTTATAGCATTTACCCTCAACTTGCTGGTCAGAATGGCCAAGAACTCTCATTTTGAAAAACTGAAGTAGATAGAAAATTAACATTCTGATTAGCCCTGGAACGGAAGGATCTCTTTTCTCATCAGAGAGACAGACATTGAGAAGACCAGCAACGTAATTTGGGCACAATGGGGTGGGACCATCAGAGCAGGAGTTTTATTCAGGTGCTGAATGAAAAAGCAGGGCTTGGGTTCAGTCCTGGGTTTGTTGCCAAGGTCATGTGCTGCTTCCATGCTGTGGTTTCACTCGCAGGAAATGGGAGCTTGATCTTTTGCCTTTGTTGTGTTTTCTTCTTCTGTGTTGACACTTAGGTTTTAGACACTTTACAGGAAACAGAGGGAGTCTTGAGGCCTTGATTTTGTCAGGTCCACATAGTCCTGCTACAAATCTATGTGTTATTAACTGCAGACAGTTCTGTATACATTGTCAAGTCCCAAAGTGCTAGTTGGCTCTTGTAGAACCTGTTGTCAACTCTGTTAGTGCTAGGAAAGTAGTTCCAAATTTGAGCTGTAAACATACTGGAGACCATTAGCAAGTCAAAGCCTTCTCTCAGGGATCTGTAAAATTCACTGCAGTTCCTCTTTGGCTTTCAGGAAAGAGAAATCCCACCACCTTCCCTTGCCTCCATGACCATAGTACATGCATACGCTCATGCATGGAGTGCAGTACATGTGCACTCACAGCCAGTAAGAGGAATTAGCACTTCAGTGTGCAAAACAAAGGGCCAGCTGGTGTGGCTGTGTTGTGTTTATACACCTTATTCACGCAAAGCTCTGTTAAATGGTCTAATGAAACAAGGTGCTTTGAGGGAAAAGCCCATTTAACAGAATAACAAATCCCATTAAGCTCAGTGGAGCTGGAAATGTACTGCATAATAAATTAATTCTGAATTTGTGGCTTTGAACATAATTTTCCAGGTCTAGACTGATACATTTTTAAGCTTGTATGCAACTTGGCTAATAAGCTCAGCATTGGTTTTCCTTTAGATACATTTTGCTGATAGTTTTTCTCTGTTTCTATAAAAGCAGCAGTTTTGTTGCTCTGTCCTCCTGCTACAGAAGGAAGAGCTGTCGTTACGCAAACTGCAGGAGCACTTTGCAACTCACTGTTCAAGAGTGAGACCACAAGATGCAAGGTATCACCCAGACCTGTAAGCAATGGACTGTCCCTGTCCCAAAGGCCTGCCAATCTAAGGCAGTCCATGTATCCATAGATCAGGAAGAGAAGAAATGCTCTCTTAAAGTGACACCATCAGCTTACAATATGGTTGAATATGACTTGGTACAGGGCCTACAGTAATAAGCCAGGAGACAGGTTTTACTATCTACATATAATTCAGCATGAATGTGGCTATGCAACTTCCAGGCCAGATCTGGAGTGCCCACTGCACTGTGGGAACCTACTTGGGGCCTGTCCAACATCTCAGCTTTGGGCTCTGTCACACAGTGTAAGCATATGTTGTCTCCAGTGCAGCATGCATCGAGTCTTGTCTTGAAATGATCTTGCTGGCATGCTACTCAAGAGATACAGGAGCATCAACACAGTAAAATCGTGGTAGAATTAATTTGAGCAACTTCCCTTTCAGTTACCACTTAATTTGAGCAACTTCCCTTTCAGTTACCACTTCTGACTGATCGCAGCAGCTACATGGATTAAACAGTGAAATCACCAAATCAGGCTACTTGAATAAAAGCTGAATTTCCATCCTGTGAAGCCAGAATGCATCCTGCAAAGCTCTTCACTGACAAGGCAGCTCAGTCAGGTTATATAATTGGCACCCTCATAAGCTTTTAATCTTTGGCAGAGTGGTACTCAAAGGGAGTGAAGTTCTCTCCTACCCTTGAAAATATCAATGAAACTCAGAGAATGCTTACTGCTGAATGTCCCACGATCACAAGAAGCCAAGAGCACACTGCCTTAGTACCAACGAGAAAAGAGCTTTTGGAAAGTCAATCTCCTTCCTCCTAAAAATAAATAAATAATAAAACAGTGATTTTCGGGAGTGTTCCCAGCAAATGAACTTGGGTCCTTTGGGTCACTGATTCCTACTTTATGTGATGTGAGAGCCCCAGATCCAATCCAGAGGCTACTTTTTCACAGCTTCTATTCAGGAACAGTGGAAATGTGTTCTCTGCCTTCCTGTGGCAGGATGGAAGCTTTGCCTAGCCTATGTGGACATACCATTGTGGTGCAGTGAGCCCCTCAACACAGCATTTACAACCTCCCGAGGGACCAGGTGAGCTTGGGACCATGGAAGCCCATTCTGGGGCTTGAGTTTGAGCAAGCAACGACTCTGTCCTTGTAGGCTGACAGTGCACATGCTTTTCAAGGGCAACAAGGATGCAGATAGCTGAAGTCTTAACTTACTGGGGTGAATCAGTTCTGATGTCACTTCATGCATGTCAGTGAAATTACACTTGGTCCAGGATCTGTACATTCTGAGTATGTCACTGAATTTATTGCTGTCTCCTATAGAGCAACTGAGACGTTTCTGTGAGGAGAACTGTCAAGGGCAGAACACCAGCATCCCCCCGGGACATTAGCAAGGTTAGCTGGATGGTTTCATTAAATCTCGGTTAATATTCGGGGTCAGCAAACCCTCTGCAGAGTGCCATTCCGTAAGCAGCAGGTAAGTAGGCAGAGGAGACCTCTCCGAGGGGAGCTGTAGCTGCTGGAATCTTCTCATCCGTGTTGAGAAAATGACGGGTGCATTGGGGCCTGCAGTTTAGATCAACATATACCTGTTTATGCTCACTTTTTGGTCTGGTTTGGGGATGAGGGCTGTTTGTTCACTAACAGGTAAGGATCAGAGGCTTCACTAGTGGTGCTTGAGGACCCGTTCAAAGTCAGGAACACAGGAAGGTAGCCAGTACTCCGGAGTTAGGAGGAAATTGCTATGCGTCAGTATATTTTGCTACGTGTCAGGCTGTTTTTCTTTATTTAGTCTTTAGGACAGCCCAACTGGGCTCTTTGCTTGCTTTTAATGCCCTTCAGCTTGTTACTTTTCCTGGGTTTCTTAGAACCGGAAAGGTGCCAACAGGCCAAGGGAAATGTCTTCAGAGGCCAACAGGGCCTATTAAGGACTGGAAGGGGGATGTGAACAAAACGCAGAGCGGAGAGAGGACCTGCAATTGGTGGTAATCACTGAAAGTGACCCTTCCCTGCCGCCTGCCTCAGCTGGGCCCCGAGCAGCCAAAGGCCATGGCCCTAGCCAACATCACCTCAGCTGCTGCACCCGACCCCGCTGGCAAAGAGGGTGGAGGGCGGGCTGATGGGGCCCCTCCAGGTGCGGTGCATGCTGGGGAGAGCCTGGCCAGAAAGGCATGGGCTGAGGAGTGCAATTTGTGGTGGCCATGGTGGGCTTCTGCTGAGGCCTCGTGTGGAGGGGACAGCCTGCTGAGGGCTTGGCGGGGTGGAGGTAAGGCAGCCGTGCTCATACCTGTGAGCATCAGCAGTGCTGCCGTGTACTTTACAAAAGGCATGTGCTGTGAGCATGAGCTGCCCTCAGGTTGCATTCTGTGCAGGTTGTTTTCCTGTGGCTGTTTATCTCACATGAGAGGAAAAGCTGAGTGCTGTTTGTGCAGTGCCATTAACAATCTCCTCCCGCACGTGCTCCCCAGAGGGTTCCTGCCACCATGATGCCCACGGGGTGTTTGGGGGGGGGGCAGCCCTGCCATCGTGGCTATCCCCTACCACATAGCTTTGCATGGCGGCTGCGGTGGCAGCCGCGGTGCTGGTGAGGTGAGCTGGATTGTGCCCGCTGGCCTGTGTCTGCTTCCATTGCCCATACAGAAGGAAGGAATCTGAAGCTTTTCATATTCTAACGTGATTTTTCAGCATGTTAATGTTTGGGGTTGATGTTGTTCAACTCCGTATTTATTTTGTGGACTTCCCTGGACTAAACCAAGAAGCTAGAGTTAGAGCATCTGAGGGGAAGGGGGAAGTGACTGGTGGAAAGTTTTTACAGGCCGTTATGGTAGGAAAAAAGAATTATTAAATACTGTGGTGGGAAAGATAAATCTGCAAACACTGTTTTTGCTGTCATGCATTTCAGCATGGTCAAATAACCTGTTGAAGGCAAGAGGAGAAATATACAGCTGATACGTTAGAGAAAGCATGTCCCTGGGCCTGGGCCATAGCTCACACTGTGCATTCCAGTACCTGATTAGGTGAGTTGCTCTCAGATGGAAATCAGAGGGGAGTGGGACTTTAGAAACCTGCTTTGTGAAGTTAAAATGGTTGTTGAATAAGTAGAGCTTATCTTCTGCTAGTGCTGTAGGTTCAGGATGATTCCCAGATATCAGAGCTGAGCATGAGCAACTTCTGCACTGGAGTCACATAAACAGCTAAGATGAACTTGGATTAACCTTCTGTATTGTCATCTTTAGCATTAGCTGGTTCATTGTTCCTGCTAGCCTCAAAGTCACAGAAGAGCACTGATGCTTGTGGAATTTAATATTCCTAAAATTGGCAATACTCGTTGCCCATAAAGTTCACTACACCCTGTTGTCTAGTGTCTGCACTTCTGACACTTGACAATTTTGACACTACCATTTTGAATAGTATTATTAATCTCCAAAACAATTAAGGTGCATTTTATTGCTGATTGAAGAGATAGAAAATGCATGGAGACTGTTAATTCTTGTGCATGAGATTCACAGACTTGTTTGACCACGGGTATTAAAATTGGAATTGAACTCATCTGTATTTTTGAAAGTATAAAGCAAAAATTAACTCTCATTGCTTGTACCAAAAACTTTACAATGAGAGACTCTGCAGCTCTTCGTAAGTTTTGTAGGAGCATCAGTTGTTTATTTTGGATTTTTTTAAAGTACGCTGTAAGAGCTGTTGGCTCTCTGTCTCTTTATAAATAGCACACAGCATTTTTTCTGTTAAAGCGAAGTTCAAATAGAGAGGAGCATCTTGCTTTCTTTTGTGTGCATTTCTGTGCAGTAGCTTCTCAAAGGACAGTTCCTAAAATAAAACTGTTTACAATAACCTCCTCAGATAAAAACATTTCAGCACAAAATTTTCATGTCTTGCACTTCAGCTCTGATGTGCCTTGCTCTCGTATTTTGCCCAGAGGCTTGGTTATTGTTCCATTAATGATACAAATGGAGGAGCTTCTCTTGCAATTCAGGCTTTTCAAGTAAACTCTCTGAATCATCAAGGTCTAGGCACTGTACTTTTTAAATCTCTAGCTATAACTTTCTTGCTTTTCCACTTATTGTAAAATCTGTTTTCTGTTCACCCTTTTATAACTTGAATGTAATGATATTTTTCCTCTTTTCGTCATTGTTCTCCTTGCTTTCCATCTTTTTTGCTTTGCCATACCCTTATGATGGTGTTTATTGCTTGAATTCTCTTCAGTCAACTTGAACCCTGCAGACAGCACAAGTGTGTCTGAAGAAACAGGTAACAGGATAGCATTTCCCAATACCCAAGAGTACAGCACTACTTACAATACTGATTAGAGTTACTGCTGGCTACTACAAACTACTGTGTGCATTGAAAAACTCCAGTTCATTGCCTATCAACTTGGCAATTCAAGTAAGCAATTGTTAAAGTGGTTCATCTGCTTGTTCAGTGTTTCGGTACTACAGGTTCATGGTTCCGCAAGTGTCAAAATGGAGAAAGTTTGTTGCCTTGCAGTGGAGGCAAGTGAAGAAAGTGCTTCGTCTGACAGAAATTTTGTAACAATAGCAAAAATGAAATAACATTGTATCTTTGCAGTAATCTTAGGCTCTCTCTTTGGCATTTCTGTACAATTTTACTGTAGCATACAGGTACAAATTACAGCTCTGATGAACAGTCATTGAGGGCATCCGGAACTCAGTGCTGTTACTGTATCTCCTTGTTTTTACTTAGAATATTAAGAGTCAGATTAACTACATTGGAATATGTCTGAGTCTACTGAAGTGAAAGCGTCATTTTCTTAATAGGGTTTTGTTCTGTGCCTGCATTGCTAATGGCCTGTGCACCCTGCTTCATAGCAATGGCCTAATTAAAGGTTTGACATTGAAAAAGTAATTAAAATTTGCATGAAAAAGTATTGAAGGGATTATTTTTTTTTTCTGGTGAGTCGATAAGAACTAAGTTGTTTTGGTAAATGTTAGAGCTCTGATCGCAGGGACTTGCTGGACAAAAGCATCTATCAAGGTATGGCATTTGATGCTTACTAATTTTGTTGAGACTTAAGCATGTGTTTAAAGTTAAGCAGATATTACAAATGTTAAATCCTGAATAGGGAGTGAAGCCTGTATGCCAGTACTTGGCAGCATTATACTTACAACTCTTCATGGATATTTACTTTTGAATATATTTTTGGCAGTTTTAAAGCATGGCCATTTACAAAATTTAGTAGGTGAATAACTAATATAGGGTTTAGGTTCTGGATAACCTTACTTGTGCTGAACAGGACACGCTTCAAACAATAGCCCTGCTGAAGTAACAGACTATCAAAAACATATCAGTAACACTACTGGAATCTGTCCCATTGATGGTTGCTGGATACGAATATCAATTTTACTCTTGCCAAACCTGAATTCAGCAATATATATTTTTAAAAGGCACCTGGTTTTGTAACAAGCAGGTACCAACAGGCTTTTGTATAGACACAGTAGCATAAATCTTCCTCCCAGTGCAACTGTATTGGCTTAAGTGAAGTTATCATTGTTCAAATTGGTACTTGATCTATGGAATAGAAGCTGTAGAACTACTGGAGGGGACTTTCTTCTTGCTGTTGTATTGTCAGAGAGCTGCTTCATCTATCCCCACTGCCATGATATACAGTGTTTTCAAAAGGATTCCATCCTGCAGGCAACTTCTGCACTCATCTCTAGTGCTTAAAATGTGACATGCAAATCAACTAAGGGCAATTACAAGCATTGCCAGGAGCTGCAAGCACATGACTGAATGCTCGTAGGCAGGAACATACTGTGCATTGGATGTCTATGGATCTCAATAATGCAAGTAGGTCTTTCCTCCTTTAAGCTGTGTGTGTACATGTGGAGGTTTCTGCGTTAGTTACATGTGCTCAGTGAGGAAGAAAAGACATGCTGGTCATCACAAGATCTGCATCAGGGCTCTTCATGAGCAAAGTAAGCTAGGAAGTATTTCAGTGCATCATACAATTGTGTTAACTGTTTTTTTTGACTGTTCTTTTGAAGTGTGCCTGCAAGGTCTGATTGTTAAGTATCTGCAGCAATTTATGCTCTAGCATATCAGGTTTAAGTAGAGAAGGTTCTTGTTGCTGCCTCATAAATACATACCATGTTTTGGAGAGATGGCATATTTCGAAGACTTAAACATGAGATTTCTAGGAATACAAAATTCAAATGTGTGAGGAGCTACTAGTCAGATGAAGCAGGCTGCCAAAATAAGGATCAGGGCTCCTGTTACAGAATTAGTGAGCGGAAAACTGTAATTCTGTTGAGAATCCAAACTTCTGCTGAGTAATTCCCTGTAGAAACATAAAACCTTCTGCATGAAGATCTGACCCACTTCAGGCAGTGGAACCTTATATGAGACTTTGACAGAAGGCAAGTAACCAGATTGTTAACAAGAATCATTTAGGAATTAGGTAATATGGATCTTACAAACCCAATGGGGAGAAAGCTCTCTTGGGTGAGTCAGGATCTCCTAGCAATTCCCTGCATTTCCTGGAAACAGTATGTCTGTCCTGCTGCTGGCCATCTCACAGTCTGACCTCTCTGTTGTCCAGTTTTACCCCCGATTAACCTAAATATGCTGATCTGAACAAAAGGGAGGGCTCTGCATCAATGTAGGCCCTGATCTGTACTTACTGATGCCTGTACCTGTGGCCCCAGAGGCCTTTACTTCAGGTGTAGATAGCCAGAGTTGTAAGAATGTTGTGTGTGTCCCTGGATCTGTGGTGGGTTTGTGTCAGAAAAGCCTCTAAGTATATTTTTCACTGTAGCTATGAAGCTGCCTGTTTTGTGGGGCTGATAATCCTGAATTGCTTCTCTGCATCCACACTGCAAAGAAATGGCCCTTGTCACTGTCCTTCCTGCAGGAGGCACCTTGCATGCCAGTGTATCTGAGCAGAAAACTGAACCTATGCATTCCCACTGGGAAGCTGTTGTACCATATGTTTATAAGCTGCTCAGATAGCCTGCCTGCCTTCTACTCCCTCTTTATACGTACTTTAAGGTGAAAAGCAAATGTGGTTTTGTTTCTTCTTCCCCAGGGTTTTATTTTTTTCTATGGCCTGGTATCAGGGTTTTTTTATTTGTGCATGCAAAGTACATGGAGGGAAGTCATTCCTGAACCTAGTAAACTTCTTCCCCAAACCAAAGATTAAAAACCCAAACTAAAAACTTCCTTGTGAGAATGTGAGCTCACTAGCGGGACATGCTGTGCTTGATCTGTTTGGATACAAAGGCAGTGCTTGCTCAGTGTCAGGCTTTTAGGACTGCTACAGCATGAATGAATGATGCCACGAACTGTTGTTTTTTATTCCCTGTGCATAGATAGAGGCAGCAGTATATCTGCATAGTCAGGGTACTACTGTGAATTAATTCAACTCTTGGAGAAAAAAGGAGAAAAATAAACCCAACTTCATTACACTCAGATGCAACTGAACAGGAATGCTCATTTTTTTTAAAGAGGCTTATTAAACTTTGAAAAAGCACAGTATACAATAGAAGGAGGATGTGCTGTGCATATGTAATTATTGCCCTTAAATGCTCTCTCTCTCTGGGGACAGGAAGAAGGAATAAACCTGCACAATAGAACTACAGGGAGGTGAAATGCATAAAACAACAAAGTCTGTCCAAAAGACTCTTAATAAAAGCAAATACTGTGGGAAGTGCAGAGCCTTTGCAGGTTTATGATAAGCAGTGGTTCAACACTTTAATACTTGGCAAACAGGCCTTTTAGCATGGGAAGTAGATTTGGTTTATTGGTGTGTAGGCTTATATTCTACTTTCCTGTATTCAGTAGCCATCTCTGCCTGCAAAGGATGATAGCTTGAAATTCAAGAAGAGCTGCTTGGCTTAGGTACCTCTCTTGCATGTCACAGCACTGTTTCCCCCAGCTTGCTCCTCAGTGCTGCCATACATCCAGTCCTCTGTGAGATGCAAGTCTGACATGTTCCTTGGGTTGATTGTTTGTTGGCTTCATACAGTCTCCCTGATGCTCGTAGTAAATGAGCAGACATGGGACTTGGTGAGTAAAGGTGACTCATTTGAAATGAATAATAGTAAATGTGTAAATAATTCACAGCCTTTATCTAGCTCTTTGCACATCCCACACTATATATATGTGAAACCTACCATCTCTAGTAATTTCAAACATGAATATGGGAGCCAGCCTTGTTCAGTGTTATTCTATCAAGCAAAAGTACATATTTTACAAACAAAAAATTGTGGTTTTAATGATGCTGCTGAGAATCTATCACTGCTGGTCAGGGCCCAGTGTGCAAGGCACTGTACAAGAGAAAACAGCCTTGACTGGAAGAGCTTCCAGTCAAAGCATAAATGCGAAATGGCAGTGGGCAATGGAAAGAAATGCTGTGGTAATGGTTACACCGGGTGCCCTAGCAGCCTGTCTGTTAAATGTATCTTGTAGATGTCCCAGGAAAAGAGAGATCCGAAGAAGAGCAAAGCTGATGTTTCCACGTGCAAAGTCTCTTTGCACAGTTACTGTTAGGTAAAAATGCCTGTGCAGGAAGAGGAAACATGACATGATGTTCTCTCTGTATACCTATGTATGTGTGTGTGTGTGTGTGTGTGTGTAGGTGTTTTTTTTTTTTTTATGATATACTTACGTTAGTGGTAGTAATTACACTGTGCAAAAGAAGAATTATAAATAATGAAGAATGAGCTTTGGGAGACCTTATTAAAAACCTGCTCTCTTTATTGGTTAGCAAAGTAATTTAAGTCAACCTCTGGCTCTAACAATTTTTTTCACTGTAGTGTAAAGGAAATTAATCATCTCTTAAAGAGTATTTTCTTTAACTCTTCGCTTTGGCAAGAGTGTTGATTCAAAATAGATTTTGGAAGAAAATGAATAGGTGAAGCTGGAAATACTACATTTTTTAATTTGGATGTACATTCTTTCATAGGTAGAAACAACTGCATGTTGTTTCCTGTCTGGTACCTGCCAGTCTGGAGCACTTCACACTAAATAACTTGCATCCAGGGCAAACTCCACGTGTACTTACCCTCTTGAGTCTAGTGCTTCTGATAAAACTTGCTCAAGTTTATGTTCTCTTAACTGCTGAATTGTTTTTCTGTCAGTTTAAGATACTATTACAGGTTTAAATAATTAATTTATACTTGTGTTTTGATAATAGCCCTGACTGGGAAATGTGGAGAAAGAAGAGAACAGTAATTTTCTAAAAATACTCATGCTTTTAAACAGTCCACTGAAGAATGAAGTAGATCTTCATTGAAAGTTACTGTGTGCCAACACACATGAACCAAATGGTTCTTTGACGTATTTACATTTTATGAAGTTTTCAGGAAAAAAATTGGGGGGGGGGAGGAAGAGCTTTGGAAGAGGAGAAAGATAATGAGCCTTTCTGTAGCAGTCAGGCATGCCAGGGCTTCTTGAATTATTAAACTTCATTAGTTTCATTTGTTATTCCTGGAGGCTACAAATATTAAATGCCAATCTAAAGTGTGGTACGTTTGATGTGGTGGGATCATGGATTTGGGAATATACTGCAATGCCACTAAACTTCTGAGTAAACCCAAGGTTCTGCTGTGCTCTCATTTTATGAAGAGTGTCTGTATTTTCATAGAATGCTGGTAGAAAATAATAGCATCTTAAAATGTGCTCAGCGTTTTGTGATATCTCAGTAGTCCAGGGGATGCTTCAGTCTGTTTCTGAAGTTATTTAGGTCCTGATTTCATATAAGCTTGTATGTGTGCAGAACATCATTCACTGATTGCAAGTGCCTGTGCAAACCGTTGCAATAGATGTCACTTCTGACAAAACTAGCTTCTGAGAAGTGATGTTTTTC
Source organism: Neopsephotus bourkii (assembly GCF_033783945.1). NCBI lineage: Eukaryota > Metazoa > Chordata > Aves > Psittaciformes > Psittacidae > Neopsephotus > Neopsephotus bourkii. Next base: position 1,018,578 of record NW_026900643.1, read on the forward strand.
TTTGGCTTGTAGTTAGTAACCTCTCGGGGTGTTGTATCTTGGTAACTAATATAGTCAGTTATCTCATGTTGAGAAAATACTTCATCTGCACAATAAAAGTGAGAAAATTTGATCCCTGCCCCATGTTAATTATGCTCCTGAAACAGACAAATGATAAAACACTTTTAGCTGTGATAGGCAAGGAATATCCTGTACAGAGAGCAGAAGACTAGCACAGAGCTTGTCAATTAGTGGGACAAAGTAGTTTTTTCTTCTGCCTGAAGGAGTTGATCTTGACAAGTGGGGAGATGTCAGGTAGCAATGGAAATCAAAACCTGGCTGCAGTGCTCCAGTCATTACTGTGCCATTGCTGCCAGCCTCAGATTCCTTTTAGCAGATGATCATGGACACCAGGTCTAACATGCCTAAATTCAAGAGCATCCTTCCTGCTCTTGAGAGCTAATGACCCTCTGAAATGAAGTTTTCCTTTAGGCAGGATAAAGAAGGTGTGGAAATAATTTGGTATAGAGTAGGAAGAGGTTTGTTGTGTAAGACTTTTTTTTTTACATACTTTTTCAGAGACCACCTTCCAGAATTTTAGGTACTTTTTTGCAAGCACCAACTTTGCAGATAGCTATTTCTAGAAGGCCATAAAACTCCAAAGTAGGAGGAGGAACAGCTAAGTACAGCAGTGCAGACTAGAAAGGCAGAACTGTATCAAAGTGGGCCCAATTTAGTCACTTAAAAATTCATTGAAGCCTACAGTTACTTAATTCTGCAAAGAACAGGCTATCCCAGCCTGGCTGACAGTTTGGTACTTTATCTTCGTTTGTGGCTCAGGTGAGATTTTTCTAACCTTCACAAAACAATGACTTGATTCAACTTCTGACCAAATTGGAGCTCTTGGATCCATTTTACATCTTAATAGGAATGGCTGATTAAGGAAGGAAGGGTAATAAAAATTACTCTAAATTGTGGGCCTGTCCCTGCCTGTGTTAACTGATCACCTTTGCTGTTAGCCTCTCTTTTTGGCAAGATAGTGTGCACCATCTTTGTTGTATGCTAGTTGTAAATTAATCTGTTGCAAAAGAATTGGTCAGTCTTGTATAGTATTAAAGGCAGTGAAAAAGCAAGAAGGCATTCTCATACCAGAGTCAGTGCAAACTAGAAGAGAATAGTTCATTTAGATGGAAAAGGGCATGAATTTTGCCAGAAACTTAATGAAAATTCATATTTGGAAGAGGGAGAGATGGAAGGGGAAAGACAACGATGAAAGGAATGTTGGAGTTTTACCACTCTCCAGTTTTCAGCACAGTTCATATATGCAGACCCAGTAACTGAGTGGTGATTTACAGTCAAGTCAGCTGGTTTTTAAATCATTCCAGGGATTTTTGTATTCCCATACAATGCACAGCATTAATGCTGTAATAATGTTGCATTTTGCTACTAATTATGCTCCTGTACTGTTTGAGTCATGTGAGAGATTTAGTTTTAGGCTGGTCATTCTTTTCAATTATGAATTAGTAATGGTGCATATTTCCCTGTTGGTTTTCTTTTCTGATCATATCTTGGAATATGATAAAGCGTTATCAGCAGGCTGCTGCTTAGTTGAGAGATTTTCTCTTGAAAGAAAACAGGGAGGGTGAAAGGATCAATGGGCAACAGTGGCATCCTAAAGCAGTATGTAGGTATAAAATAATATATTGCCCTAAAGGTCTAATTAGCAATGAATCATCTGTAGTGAGACTGCTTTCTTAAATCATCTTCTCAGCCCCATTCATACATGGGTTTGTACTACCATCTTCTATAAGGCATGTTAAGATACTTCTATAGAGGCAAGAGAGGGGAAGAGAACATGTGCACTGTCAGATTCCCCTTAATGACTTGAGTGGCCCAGGTGGGAGGGTGTTCTTAACACACAGCATAAAGCACAGAGATGATTTTGCAAGGGATTTGTTGTTATAAACTGTGAAGAGGAGAGATGACAGGAAAGTCTTAAGTAGCAGCAAAAATTTCATAGTCAACATAGAAGGCGTCTAATGAATCACAGAGCTAAATCACTGAGAATTGTTATTTGGGATAACTTGATCTCAAAAACTTAATTTGTGTGGTGACTAGGAAAAATTCTGTAACAAAGCCAGCTGCATTTAATAGTAATTATCATACTCTGATCTATTTATGGAATGGGATACTGTAAATTATCCCCAGTCCTTTGTCAAAACTGGGCATGATGCAGGTTACTGCTAATAGGCAGCTCCTGCTTTCTGTGGTGTAGTCCCAGGCTCCTTAATGCTTATGCTTTACTGATGTTAAGACTCCTGTGACAAAGCTGCTTACAGCAGTTAGCTCTGAGCATTCTTTAGTATTATCTTTATGTTAGGTCACAAATGCTGAGTCCTGAGTGGTTCTGAGTGCTTGTAACACAAAATTATTTAATTTAGGGTTTGATTTTTATTTATTTCCCAGTGGAAACTTGATCTGTGTGCTCAGCAGATGCTCAGCTTCTGTCAGGAACCAAGCCCTGATGAATTCATATTCCCTTTTTTGTATTTATTCTCTGAATGTTTTTTGCAGTGTGGATGAAGCTCTTGAATTTAAAAACACTCATAAGATTGAAACATCTGAAAATGTGCTCTTTAAAAATTCAGTTATTTTGTGAATCAGCACTGATCTCTGAAAATAAAATCAGATTTTTCAAGCAGAATGGATCTGCTATTGGTCACCAGATTTACGTTCCTTCTAAATCCAGACAAAGTCAGACGTTGGTAGTTTGGGTATAACGCTACCCACATGTAGCAAGGAATTGTATATGCAGTAAACACATAAACTGTTGACAGAAAACATGTTAATCTCTTCTGTTTTGACATCAGATTAAAAAAATGTCTCAATTGCCTCAAACTATGAGGCCAACTTACTGAAGGAGATTAATACAGGAAACATCCTGGGGTATCTCACTGTATTCCTGGGCCAGATTCTTCATCCAGCATAGCTGTGTCCTAGCTGCTACTCCTCCAAGATCACTTTATAGTAGGTGACTGTGAAGAGTTTTGACTGAGGGCTCAGATGCCCTTACTTAATTTTGAAGTCAGAACGAAAGGGCTGTCAGAGCCTCCAAAGCACTTTGCACTCACAGTGATTGGTGCTACATTAGTGTAGTTTTGAGGTCTGCTGTTTTCTTCCTGTTTTCTTAACAGAGACTGTCAGAAGAATGAGGTTCTGTTTTGGATTGGTCAGTGCGTCCTGGCTAGGTGGAACAGAGAGTTTATAAAATATTTAGCCATGGAAAATGTAACACTTGGCACCTCTTCCTAACTGAATGACACATGAAATCAGGTAAAATGCAAAAGGAGCTTGTTCTATGCTTGTGAATAAAAGCACAAGTGTAGTGGGAATGAACTGAGCTCGTGAAAGCTGCCCCCCAGTCATTTAAGCATCAAAAAACCACCCAAATATCCAAGGGCTGCTGTTTTTCTGATGGACCTGATTTGCTGCCCTTTGCTGGGGGAAAAACAGCCAAATGAGGACAGGCTGTGGGGAACACAGGCTGGCAAAGAGGGTGATGAATCTGCTCACTGTAGTCTAACAACATTGTTCCTGTCTTATTAAAGGTAATGAGCTTCTATGAGAAATGAGCGACTTCCAGAGAAGATGTTTGGCAGGGGACAGAGAGGAGAGGCCCCAACCTGCCCTCCTGCTGCAGAGCAGGGGGAAACACTCAGTGCTACCTGAGTACTGAATTCAGAAGTCAACACATGCCTCATCTTTTTATTAAAGTGCTAAACAGATTTCCACCATTTCTTATTTGAAAAAGAACATTAATACAGTGCTTCAGTTCAGATGATGCAAATGCAATAATAAGTGGTGGTTTCAGTCAACTGACTTGCTGGTGTGAGAGAGGAGAGTGGCTGTTCTCCAGTGTTGTGCAGTGATTTCCTGTGTCCTTGTAGAATAGGTCCCCTATCTAATTCCTCACTAATAATTAATTTCCCTTTCTTTTCCTTTTTAAAAGCTGTTTGATATAGCAGGAAAAATATATATTCTGGGGCATTTAGAGTGTATATTCTGGACCTTTTAAAATAGTGAGGCAAGAGCTTTTAAAGCCACTGTATTGGCAGTCATATTTTGAAGAGATGCTGCTGTAGCTGTGGAGCTGTTCTTTTTTTACAGGACTCAGCAGTCAACAAATGAAGTCGACTGTCTGTAACTGGAAGTTCTGAGGCCTCTAGAAATGAGTTTGACAGGTAGCTGCCTACAGCTGGTACTGTTTAGGATGGGGGGAAATGCCATTAGAAAATAACAGCAAAGAGGGAGCAGAGTAACCACCTAACTTCACTCTGTGTATTCCAGTCTTTTCACAGGGGTTGGACATTGTAAGCAACAAGCAGATACGTCCCTTTGACTCACAAATCCAAAGTCAAATAACCTGTGAATAACACTTGCAAGTAGTGGTAAATATTATATTGGATATGGGAGCATTACAACATCTGAGCTTCATGTCGGCCTTTAGACTGCTCTGTTAGATCAGAAAGCTTACTTACAGCATATTTTTGATACTGGAATAATGAAAGCAGGAAATTATTAGTATTTCATAGGAAGTATACCTCTTCACTTAACAGAGAAATTTATTTCCTTTAGTGACTTCTTAGAGAAGAGCCACTTACAAAATTTCAGTAAACTTAGTTTGTTCACAACAGGCTCAGGACTTCACCTGTTTCTGATACAAAATTAAAAGCCTGAGCTCCCTCAACAAAGAAAGGTTTGATGAGTCAGTTGGAAAGATGGTTCTTAAAGTTCATAATTCAGTACGGTACAAGCAGGGTTGGAGACAGGGAAATCACTTATCATAATGATCATTGACTGTCCTAAGGATTAAAATCAGGAGAGGGTTTAAAGCAGTACAGACATTAATGGAACATTGAAGAGCAGCTGTGATCCAGAGCACATCCCAATTTGTTGGTGTGGGCTTATCAGTACTAGCTACTGCAGTCGTGCAAGCAATGTTTTCCTCTTTCACTTATGCCAGTGCTGGCTGATGACCTGCAGGATGGCAGTTAGCATCCAGCTGTTATCAGCAAGGCTTGCATTAAATAATGGAAAAGAAATGTGGGTGTTAATTTAAAGAAAAAAATAAAAACAGTATTTAAACTGGCTCCAATTTTCCTCAGATCAGCAGGAGTGTGCCCCTTTAAATAAAGGCTTAGGCTAAATCCATAACATTAGAAACAAGACAAAAATAATGCCCTCTCGCTTTACCCCTCTGCTTTCAATTTCTCCCAGTGGTGTCTGGAAAGATTCTGTATGTGGTAAATGTGTCTGGAAGAAAGGGCATGCTTTCTATGTCCAGAAAGCATGGGGCTGCTGGATATGAGCAGGACAGTGCCACAGAGCTTGCAGTGCTGGAGGTGAGGTGGGCCTCCTCTGTGCCCTGGCAGGACTGTGGAATGTTTTACCCATTGACAAAGTCTCCACTTCACTACAGTGACTTGTAGCTTGTGTATTGTTTTCCTGGAGCTGTTCTGGGTGGGATACAAAGCTTGCTGTGGACTTGGCAGTGTGGCAGAACAGCTGTCACCTGTGAGAATCTGTCAGTCCTAAATACTACAAGTATCTTTGGAAATTGCTTTTGTAATTGCTCTGTTGCGTTGAACGGATGTGCAGATTAGAACTACTGAAAAGTCTCTTAAATAAGGTCAGTACATGCACAGCCAAAGAAATAGGTTTAAAACCACTGGGACAGTCTTTAAAAACATGACAAAATTAATTTTGAGCCTAATTCTTCACTAGTCTTCTGCTGATTTCAATGGAGCTAACCCAGTTTTCACTTACACAAAACCAGAATTTAGTGTTTTAATCTGGCTTTGCTCTGAACCTTTCAACAGCCTGTGTATGAGCTGTGGTGGAGGACCATAGTTACACTGGCAATCCAGGCTCTGCACGTTCATGCAGGATAAGGTCTGTGTGCCTTCATGGAAGAGTTGCTTATTTGACGATTTGGGATGGAATTTCCATTGCTCTAAAAACAGATCTGCTTTTGAAGTAGGGAAAGAGGTGGATCGTGAAGCACCTCTTGAAGTGAGTCAGGTTTGTTGCTGGGATGATGTTCTACCTCTACCCTGTGTGGAAATACAGTGCAGGGTGGTGGTGATGGGAATGAGCTGTTTTGCATCAGATCATCCAGATGCTCAGGGGGGAGAAAGCATGTGAAAAGGTTTTATATATTGAGTTTCAGTATATGCATGCAGCATTGCACATTTTATAGTGTTCTCCTTCCTCTAAACCTCTAAAGATATTTATCTTCTGCATGGGAAAATTACCACACAATCTGCTGTAAGACCATACATCTTTAAAACGTCACAGTGGGGGTATAACATTGTCTTCTTGTCCTCTTTTTTTGTGTGTGTGTGTTTTTAAACACCCTTTGCTACCCAAACCAGACAAGTTGGCAGCTTGACAAAGAGAAGCTTTGGGGTTTCAGTTTTATGAACTTGCTGGCTGACACCTCACACAAAGCTGCTAATTTCTTTGGCTATAAAGCAAAGGTTGAGATGCAGAATGGCTTCTGGGCACATGTTGTGTATAATGAAATCTTAGTTTGGGGATTCACTCTCCGCTCAGTATTCAAGTCTTGAGTCTGATTCCTCAGCTGTGGAAAATGTTCAGTATTCATTCCTCTTAAGGCCAGTGAATGGGCACTGTTACATGACAGAGGGAGCATTTGCTGTCCGCTTGCTCCATTCACAGTTTTGTTATTTTGCAAACACATTCCTTTTTCTAATGTCTGTGCCCCCAAAATTTATAGCATGAAAATATGTGACCTACTGTTTTTGATGCCAACTGTGCTCTGTAAACAGTGGTATGAGGCAGAATAGATGTGACCTTTTCAGGCTGCTAAATAACTCCGTATGTTGCAGTATCCTGGAGACTTTAAAATGTTACTTAATGTGAAGATCACAGCTCATTCACATCTCTAATCAGAGTGGGAGGTGTCTGTGTTAGTGTAATAGTTTTGGTCCTCAGCCTGCAAGCTGGGTTAAATCATGTAGCTGAAACACAAAGAAATAGCAATAATGAAAATAAGCAGTGATCAGTGGTTCTCCTGGTAAATCTTGGCCTGTTACAAAACCAAAGCTCCTTCAAGTCACACCATGCTGTACTTTCATTTTCTTGGGCTTCCCTTTGAGTAGGATACAGCACTGCCTTTACTTCAAACTTCCAGCATGTGTCTGAGCCCAGTGTCAGTCTGTTATCTTCTCCATGTGGAAGTGGCTCTTAGGAGGAATACCTCTTAGCCTGGCTTTGTGGATGCTCCTTTTCCCAGCACCCATTTTCCAATCCCATTGGGTTTACAGTTCACCTCTCAAAAAGCAGAAGATGCTCCAGTCATGTAGGGTTTATAAAGGGTTACCCTAAGCTCTGTCTAAGGAAGCAAGTAGCACCCTTTTGGCACCCTTCATTATCAGTGTGTTAGCTGCAGTCTTGACTTCTGCCTTGATGTGGAGATCAAAGGGGACAGCAGACAACCAAATTCCATATTGTATCAAAATGCAGAGTCTGTACTCAGACTTCCCACATGTTCACAGGCTTCATGGGCAGATCCACAGTAGGAAATCTGCCAGAAACATACACTCAAGGCATCCCTGGATCTTTCAGTGGTCTGGAATTTGCTGTGCATCCAGCACCATAAACAGAGGACTTTGGAAGGAAAAGAGGTAAAATAGAGGTGCTTTGAGACCTGTTGCTAGGATCTGCTGTGGGCCTGCCACAGGGATCAAATGCTGCTTTTACTTCTGCTGACCAGGAGATATGTGAGCATGGAAATTGATGTTGTCCTGAGTTCAGAATAAGTTTCCCTTCCTTGCCTGTTCCTCATAATCACTTCAAATCTTGCATAAATGTAGTCTGCTGTCAGTGTCCCAGACCAAGCAAAACATCTGTGGAGTACTTTGAATCAGCAAGAGTAGTAGTCCCATGTCTATGGAGAAATCTGAATTTCTGGTTACCTTCCAGTGCATTTCTGCTAATGGCTGATGCTCAGCTTCAGATCACATAAAAAATTTAAAGAATCACTAAATGCTAAGTAAAATAAATACAATGGAGTTCTCTGCACTCAGTGAAATTATTGAAGCAATAAAGAATAATGCTTTTGCAGATGAGGCTCCAGACCGGGCTTTGCAGAGTAAATCAATAATGTCATACTTCTTGCCAGAATCAAAATACTAGTGGAAATAGCTGTGGAATGGAAGGGAAAAGGTTTGTTTCAATCAATCATGCTTGTTGTATAATGCAGTATCACAGACCAAACTAACTTGCTTGCTAGGGACTTTAAGAGCTTGAAAAGCATTTAATCAAAAATGTTGAGGCACTGTTTATCCTGAAGGCTCATTATAGAGGGAGAATGTGATGGATACAGGGGAGGCAGGCTAAACCAGCAAGGTTTCATCAGGTCCAGGACGCTTCCCTTGCATGTCCTCCTGCAAAAATCAGGTTTCTGAAGCTTTAAGCCTGGCTTTTAGTTCAGAGCATCTCATTGCATGTTCAGCCTGTGACTGCCAGTGCAACAGTGGAAGAAACGCCCAGTCAGGGTGTACAGACTGGGAGCAGCTTGCTTGGTATCTTGATGTTTGTAATGCAGCATTGCACTGGAGTCCAGCTGTGAGTTGTTCACTACTCTCTGCCAGCTGTTACAGGTTACGCAGTGTTTAGGTGGCCCTGCTCTTGGGTAATTTACAGTTTAAGCAGTTAGTGTATGTTTGAAGTAGGTGCAAGTGATAATGAAATTAAATGACCTGCTCAGGAAACGTGAAGTGGAGCTGAGAGTTGAAAACAGAACTCATGAATCCTAGTCCCAAAACCTTATAGCCAACCTGTCCTTTGTAGACAGCACCAAGCTAATGCAAGCAAACAGATTTGGATTAGAATTGCTCCCTGAACATGGCTGTGATTGAGAGCAGCTCATATTACTGTGCCTAGGGTCCAAAGACTGTAACAAAGGGATAATTCATGATACAGTAAATGGCCATCCAGTTGTAGTGCCCAGGGTTTGGTTCAGGAGCAGCTGCACAGGAGCTCTTCAGGTGTAGAGCATCAGACAACACTCTGAACTTAGTGCTGGTTTGTTTAAATGATAGCTATTTTGATACCTATATTGAATGTGTCCCTGGAACCTCAATTCAGCAGGTGTGAGAAAACTCTTTTCATAGCTTCCCTGTTTAAAAAAATTCCTTTTTTCTTTTTTAAAAAAAAAAAGAGGAACATGATCTTCAGCTTCTGCTGAACAGAATGATGCAACAGAAGTGATTGTTTCTCTAGTACGCACACTCTCTGAAGCACCCTGTATTGTGTATTGATCAAGGGGATGTGACAATTTCCCTCTCTTTTGATGTCAGTATTTTATTGCTGAAAGGGCAGCAACTCCAATTGCAGCAGCTTTTCAGGATCTGAAACACATTAATTCTGCTGTGAAGCAATGTGAACTCTATTTTTATATGAATGTGGAATTGCTGTCACTTAATTTCCAGGATGAAAGTCCAGTTTTGTGTGGGACACCAAGATCCATGTGCTCTGACTGGCACATAGGAGTTCATGTGCTTAGGTAATTTCTCATCTCAGATATTCCTGACTTGGCCAGAACAGGGAACTGAACCAAAGCCTCCCTTCATTTTATGATATAGTCATCTCTGGTTTAATTTTCTTATTTTTTTAAAAAGTTCAAACTAATTAATTGCCATAAATTATGTACTAAACCAGCACAATTCTGCAAGATCCAGATGAACCAGCAAAGTTTTGATGACTGTAGTTAGACTATCCTGCAGTTCTCTTGAAGGTCATCTAAAGGCTTGAAGCTTTTTGGGTTTTAGAATGGAAATTGTCATCTTTATTCGTTTTGATTAATAGTGGAAGGAGCTAGAATTATAAATTGAGATTCAGTTCTTCCTCATTCAGCTACTGAATGAGAAAAGTTGTGTCAAATGAGATCCATCTTCTGATTACTCAGAACAGGATTTTCAGCCTCTCATAAGGCAGGTCAAACAATGCCCAGAAAGTTTCCCCTCCTTTCCTCAAGCCATTAGAGAATTAAATTGATTGCATCATTTTCAGCATCATTTCACAACAGTCAATAGTCCATCTTCCAAATTACATCAGTGCCTCGTACCATAATACCCATCTGGAAGAAGGAGCAGCTGCCCCTTCCTGATGCACAAGGCATTTAAAATTCTCCTGCAGAAAATTATTCAAACAAAACAGCAAAATGGTTGCAATTTACCAGCTATTTTCTTGTGCAAATAGTCTTCTGTAAGAAAAAAATATTTACTGTTGTTCTTTTTTTCTTCTCCCATTACATAGCCTAAATTCACCATTATGTAGAGAAGTTTAGATCAAAAGAGAATACAAGTAGTAACTGTGCTGTAATAGTCATAGGCATTAGCCAAATAAAGCAAAGTCAAGAAGTCAGCTTGAAGGCTGGGAGAAATCAATTCTGACAGTGTGCTGCTCTGTTGCACTGTTGTGTCTGCTTACCTGGAGGCTTATTTAATGGTGGAAAGGGGAAGGACTGCCAGCCTGCGTCGTGTGCCTTGGGAGTGAAGCAGGAAAGGCAGTAGGAACTGGAATATAGTTTCACGCTTCTGGCAGCTTTTTTCCTCCCAAGCTGCAGTTGTTTTTCATAACTGCTTCATGAAAAATACTCTGTCCCTGACTGACCCCTTTACAGATGATCCTTCTCCTGAACTTAGTGGTGTAAAAAAGAACTACTTAAATTTACCCTGTAAATGTATTCTGTATCAGTAACAGGGTGCAGCTGTGGTCCAGAGCAAATATTGACTTTAACCTTTCTGCCCTTGGGTCCTGGATATGAATCAAACCAATTTATGTGTGTATTTTTTTGTGTGATCAGCCCACGAGGAGAAGACATGTCAATAGGCTTGTACCAAATGTAGCCCGTTCTCCTTTCCACTCCCACTCAACTGTTGTCCCAGCCCCCTGTTGTCAGCCACAGCCTTGTGACCATTGGAGGTTGCTGCTGATGATACTGCCTAGGTTAAAAAGTAGAGAAAGCATGTTATAAGCAGCAGCAGTTTATCGGTTACTGGCTCAGTACGACTGCCAATAGGCCAGCAAAGACTGCCATCACACTCTTAAATTGAACAATTGCTGCTTTTTTTCCTGAGGCTTAGTGTTCCCAGAATATCAGTGAGTTAAAGGGCATGAGACAGAAAGCACATCTCTCAGCTGGCCTGACCTGTGTGTTAACTGAACAAGCTGGACTCTACCATAGTGTGTTTCAGTTGCTCAGCCCAAACTTCTGTTCTGCAGCCCTGAAAATGTTGCTGCAGCATTTGCTGTGAACAGCTTAGAGTGAGCCCTTTCTACTGCTTGCTTATGGTTTAGAGGGACAGCTCAGAATTTTCTTTTCCTGGTAGACCTACAGGATTTTCCAAAGCACTGCAAAAGCAAAACATTTGCTCACCTCTGTTGCCTCAACATGGAATTGTTCACTGTGGTTAGGTGGAGCTGTAGCAGTGTGTGTGTCTGCCAAGGTGTGATTGATAGTATTTTAGGACAAATTGAAAAACAATGCAGAAATTCACAATTTGTTGTTCTGCTTTGAGCAAGGCATTTGTTAAGACCCAAACGACTTAAAGAGTGTACGGCAGAGTTTGCCTGTAGCTGTTCCGTTTGGTTCTTTTCACTTTGTTGTATTTTTCCCCCAGATAGAAATCCTAGTGCTTGTTTTGTTTTTTTTTCTGTAGCAAGACAGAGGGTGATAGTTGCAGGAAAGGCAACCATAGTTTATATTTTCACTTTGATTTGCTGTCGTGGTAGCATATGGAACAGCTAGTGAGGCGTTCAAGGGATGTATTCAACATAACTACATTTGCTTGGAAATGTGGCTCAGTGATAGCCTGGCTGTGTAAGAAACAGTTCTTTCTTTTTCATCCCAGATGAAGAGGTATTGAAGCATCCAAGGACTACCTCCCCTTTAGGCAATGGCTTGATCAGATTGCTACTTGGATTATAGTCTCCTGATGCCTTGTAGTCAGTTTGCATGATTGCCACATGTATCCATGAATTTAGGAACAGAGTTCATATTCAAAACTAGAGCCAGTGAACTTTTCACCACTTTGGTCCATCTGTCCATCCTCTTTGTCTCCAGAAAGTGCTTTCTGAACCTCTTTGCTGTTCCCTTGCCTTTAGCAAAATCTCTCAGCTAAAACTTCATTCTGCTTGCATTTTGCCACTGCAACACCTGGTATTCCCCAGGGCTCCCTACAAGTTTGCCTCTTGGACATTTTCCAAACTGCAAAGGGACTGCTTCCCCATCTTGCTGTGCTGAGGACTGTTGCAGGGCAGTTTCTGTGTCACAGATATTACAAGGGCATCCTTGGGCCAGTGATCCTAAATGGGAGGAAGACCATACCAACAGTAATAATCCAGTGCTGTGTCCTGGAAACATGAGCTGTAAGAATAAAGTCTAGCAAACGTTAATTCTCAGTATGGTCTTGGTGCAGGGAAGCCTTTGGCAGGAGCAGTTCTCACATCCAGGGAAGCATGGTAACCACTGCAGTGCTGCCAGGTAGTCTGGCTTGGAGAAGTTAGGAGGTAATCCATCAGTGCCATACACCTTGCAAACCAGACTAACTTACAGTGGCTTGAAACATGGAGGAGTCAGGGTGGAATTTGGTGCCATGTCCCCTTGCACTGGTTTGGTTAAAATCAGCTGTAGTCAGCAGGGCTTAATGATTTCAGGCCCAGCACCTTGCTAATGCTGTTACTTGGCTCCTGGTTTTGGCCTTCTGGTAACAGCTACTTGTTAAGAGCTCTCTGCACTGCGCTTGGTTTGGGGTGTAGCTGCGCCCTATGTATGTAATAGAGGTATAGATAAACCAATGCTAATACTGCTGCTGACCAACAGTAATCCATAGTGTTTTGTTTTGTCATTGATCTCAGCCAGTGTTACCTCATCTGTATCCTACCTCAAATGCATACATTTAGACAGCAAAGTAACTTTCCCTTCTGTGATCGCCATGTGTAAATGAAGGCCTCACTCCACAGGAACCACTGGGTATGTGATTGCAATCCTCCCACCAGACCATCTGGCTGCAGTCACCAAGTTATTTTGGTCCAGACCACTGTTACAAGGCTGGTAATCAAAAATCCCTTTTGGGATCGAGGTTTAAATAAGGAAAAGTGAAATCTTGATGTAGAAAAGTCTGATGGTGTATTAACCTGCCAGTTTAGGAGGTACCCACCCCACTGTGAATATAAACATGCTCTTAATGAGAGTGCAGAAACTGTCAGGGACCACTTTCAAAGTGAAAACAGACTCTTCAGCAAGCACTGTAATCTGTTAAATTGCAGGATTACCATTTGAGGTGATACAGGGAGGTAAGAAGAGTCCTTAGCTTGTCTAAGAAAGTAATCATTTTGGGTATGATGAGAGTTATTTCTGATAAGTTTACTTGTAACAGTTCCAACCACATTTCAGTCTCCCTGGGAGTTAATACACAGCCAGAAAACAGTTCTCTGGGTTTAAGTGGGAGATACAAACCTGGTGATCACATCCGTACAGCCTAGAGCTACTCCACTTGTACCCTCTCATTTTCCCAGAGGCACATCTGTGCTCACATAGAAGTTTCTCTGTATCATCTGAGACAAACCTGTTGTTCCAGATTTCCCCCCATCTCAGTGGATGTTCTATCCTCTCAGGAAACATCATACTCTTTTCCTGGATATTTGACAGCGGCCATTCCTCTGGCTGTTATTACATATTTACCAGCAAGTAGAATATATTGAAGGCCAGATATGGGAAATGAGATGTATAAGGTGCCTGAGAACGTAATGTGTGCCTCTGATAACAGAACTTGTCTGAGTACGTCATGTTAATAGGACACTTGTATCTATAGAGTTTGCTCCAAAGACCTGCAGAGACTCCACCACAGGCTTTGCACTGTTGAGAGCAGCTGTTGTGGTTTAAACCCAGGCAGCAACTAAGCCCCACTCAGCCACATGCTTACTATCCCCCAATGAGTCGGATGAGAAATCAGAAAAGTGAGAAAACTTGTGGGGTGAGATACAGACTGTAAAGCACAAACCATGCACACAAGCAAAACTAAACGAGAAATCCATTCACTGCTTCTCATAGTAGGGCAGTTGTGCAGCATTTCCAGGGAGGCAGAGCTCCATCATGTGTAGAAGTGACTTGGAAAGACAAAACACCGTCACTCCAAACATATGTTCCCTCTTCCTTCTTCCCTGAGCTCTATTATACTGAGTGTGACATCACAGGGTATGGAGTATGAATGGCTTGGAAGGAGCATTCTTTGGCTAGAAGTTTGGAGGGACTGTTTTTTTCCTGCATTAGGCGAGTTGTGGCAGGCCATGTTAGGGATGGAACAGCATAGCTATATCTGTGGATGTCTGTCTGATGCAACCAGCAGCTTGCATGCCTCACTGAGCACTACTGATGGTGGGTTGATACCATGAGCCTCCTGCTTCTAGGTTGTCTTATATTTTCAAAGTGATGTGGACTGTATTCTGTGTGCTACTGAGGTCTGGTTGCAGAGGGAGTCAGAAACAAACTGGAAAGTGCAAATGACTGCAGCTGCACCACGACCTTATACATAACCAGCTGTGACCTCAATGAAAGTCTTCATGGCTCACCAGGTGAATTTATCTACTCCAAAACCAGTGTGAGATTGTGTCAAGCTCCCAAAGATGCAGGGGGAGAGATTATCCCATATAACACTGTCAATAGTATCATGCCACTCAGAAGGTGAAGAAGTTTCATTTCTTGCTGTTACTATCAGCCTTTACTTTGACATTAAAATTAACTTGATTTCCTCCAAAATGTATTTGTATTGATCAGCAGAGACATCTACCATCAGCAGATCTACAAATATATTTTCTTGCTTTTTGTTTCTTTTCTCCAAATGACACTTTGGTCTAATAGCACTCCCACAGTCTCTTTCAGAAATTATAACTGCCGTAGACTATGCCACAGGAGGTGAGCTCTGTAAATTGGGAGTTTTGCCTCTCTCTAAATCTTCTGCCAACTTGCAGAGTTCATGGAGTTCACCCTTTAGGCTAACTGCTTCTTTATATTTAAGCACACACATACACTTGCCCTCACAGTTAGTTTTTCATCCTAACTCAGAAAAACATTGCAGCCTTTTTGCTATTTCATTATACATTAAATGAAAATTGGTGCTCCCTTTTCATAGTGTAGCCACATCAGCTGGTCAGTTACTATGTTCGATCTTCTGGTAACTTTTGAGGAGAAAAGGGGGTTTGGGTTTGGCTTTCTCTGTGCTTATGCTGGGCACTTAGGAACAACACATAATGTAAAGGATAGCTGATGTGAGTAATATATGTAATCACTGTTAGGTCTGTTAAAGGTAGTGGGTATATTGTACTCCAACTATGCTGCGCCATAATTGTGTGTGTCTGCACATTCCCCATGCTATACTGTTCATCTGAAAAACCTATGCCAACCAAAGGGGCAAAGTTAATACTGTTATAGGACCATCAATAGATGTGCTTAATTAGTCACAGATCTGTTCTATTCTTTGCTTTTAAGGTGATTCTTCCATGGCTGTTGTCATGTATTACTCTTGTAATTACTCTTGTAATAACTCATGTATTACTTCTTTGAGTCAGTTCTGGCAAGGAAATACTGACTGCACAGTGCCTACATGACCTACATTTGGCAAACATAGGTTGTGCTTGGGAATGTGCTATTAAACATTTTGATTCAGAAAAAGACAGGAATGAGATTTTTTTAAGTTATTCTGAAACATAACAGATTTATGGATCCACTGCAAAATTCAGTAGCAGGAATTCAGGCTGAAGACACTGACCTGAACACCAGTTTGAATTTCTTTGTTATTTGCTCAGCTATTCTTTCTCATTTACCCTTTGCCATAATGTAACAGCTCCGTGGGGCCAAGTGCTGTTTTAGCTCTTATAACCCATCCCAAAGTCACAAGGGCTGCTCAGAGCAGGAGAACCAAAATGTGATGATAAAATTCTCTTGGTCTCCCAAACCTGGAAAGCTTTCTGTCCCCCTGTTGCCATAGTAACACCTCCCATCCACATTCCTTCATCACTGCTCACTATTACCTTGCTGTGTGACTGTCTTGAAGCAATCATTGTCTTTTTCTATCTCTATGCTGAAGCAAGGTGAAAAATTATGTAGAAACTGAAGGAACAGCCATAAGCACACAAGGGTAGGTTCATTCTGGGTATAAAACCACCAAAGTGATTAGCCCTGAGGACAGGATAGTCAAGAGAATGAAGAACAAATTGTGGACTGGAAAGGGCAGCTCTGGTTCTCATCAGTAATTCCCTGCCTAACTTTTATATTGATGGTTGCACAGATCATTCCCTGGCATAGCCACTTTCATTATGCCTCTGAAATTTGGGATTGTTTAGGAAGGTTATTGCTTGGGATTTCTCTCAGGTCATGGTGGGCCACCTGGCCAAGCTAAAGGGTGTCAGGTGAAGGGTTTGTCTCAGAAAGACTGGCTTGAGACTGTAGAAAATATTGTGAAGGGGATTAAGATGAAATGCCTGCACTGACAATTCCCAGAGGCTCTATTCCTCAAAGTGATGTCCAGTAAATTCACTGAAATAGGCTTGGCCCAAGCTTCAGTTACGTAGCTGGTGATCTTTGTAGAGGCTGTAGTTCTTTCTACTAGAAAATGCTTGATAGCAACCAGCCTGGCAAACTCTCCTTGTAGGTAATATTTCTATCACCCAAATGAACGCATGTGTGCTAGTTCCCTGAGTGCAGTGAGTTTTGCAGGTTTGTCAGTAGGTCTGTACCTCTGCTTTTGGTCTAGCTGGCTAAAGATGAAAAGTTTTTTGTGTTCTCTGAACCTACATGGCTGTGCAACACAAACAAGGAAGTGCGGGCAATGTCTTATATTGATGCAGAGGTAATCACATGTAATTACACAGTTCTGTACAGTTACCTATCTTTAATTAGAAACATTGATAATTATCTGTTCAAAAGTGGATAATTACAGTACTTCTAACTAAAACTCACTTGTTGGTGTCTCCTAGAATGTGAATGAGGGCTGTTCTCCAGCTCCTGAAGTGTATATTTTGCCTGTCACGGCATGAGACAAGGTGAGTGACATCATGGGATGTCCTAATCTCTCATCTGTACTTGGTCTTTTTCCTGGCAACATGGTAACTGAGGTACTTGGAACAATAACCCAGCACAGCCTGGTGTAACACATCCACAGTGCGTACTGCACACTCTTACTGGAAACTTCATAATCAGAAGACTTCCAGGAAACTGGTTTTATATCATATTCATGGTTTTCACTTTAGGTTTAACTGGAATGTTCTCCACTGCCTGGCACTTCTCTGAGATTCAATAAAACTGCTTCTCCAAAGTAGAGGCTTTGTAAATCAAACCCAGATGATTTCATAGTGGAATCTAAAGGCTTTTATTGGAAATGGGCTGGGGAGACTTGCACTGACAGTTGATCTTCTGTGTGTGAGGTGTCTTAAGGATGATGTGGCTGTGTATTTAGGGCTGGATACAGGAGTAGTCAGCAGTAAAGCTTCTCCCCTTATAAAATCAGTTCTTTCTTCTTCTGTTCTTTATGCTTATATGCTTCTCTTTTCATGAAGTCTTGGCTTGTCCTACTTAGTATTTTTAGGTTTTCTTCTCTTGGGAGTCTCTCATTTAGGCAGTGCCTTGCTCTCCCACTAGTCCCATGGTATGTCTTCATTTCAGAGATCATCTTCACCTTCCATTCTGCCCTTCCCTTTGTATTTTTTGTGACACTAGAAGAACAGGAGAGGGAAAGATTGGTACAACATGATGTAGATGAGAGATTGTGTCATTTTCTGCTTGAGTATGGTGTAGTATATGTAGAAAACTAGTATCTGCTGGAGGAATAACATGCACAGAACACAAGTCTTTCATGTTGTCCTCTAAAAGATTTCTGCTGAGAACCCATAAGATTGAAAGGATAGCAGAAAATTTAATCAAATTCATTTCTTCTCTCTATAAGCAAATGGATTGATAGCATTAAGCTTTGAGAAATGCTGGATTCTCGTCAAAAATATGTTCATTGTGTCTTGCTCCAAAGCCTTATCCTACTCCTAATGTTATATGGAGCCTGCCAAATATAGGTAACTTTTCTGATATTCAGACATAAAGAGAAGGTAATTGGTGGTGTTTGTGTACAGAAGAAGATGACCTGTGCAGGGAAAACACAAACTCTGCTTCCCTCATTTCCATGACAGAGTGAGTTTAAAACTGTAACATGTCCTCAGAGAGAAAGGAAAGAAGAAAACCAGGTTCTTTGGTCAAAAATGCACTCAGAGAAACTGAGTTCATCCAACACAACAACTTGAGCAACTTTAATTAAGGATGTTTAGTAGCTCGTCATGATCATGAGCAAATGAAAATCAGAATTGGGATGATGTCAGTCCAGTTAACTTTAATTAGATTCTCAATGTGCATCAGTCAGCATAGCTCCATTAGTTGAAGAGCATGTGTCTGATACTGTTGCTGTTGTCATCAGAGCTCTTCTACACAAGAACATTAAAATCAACAAATCAATAAGATGGAAATGAACCATCAGCAGGAACCCTGCTGCTCCTGAAAGCTTCAAAAAATCCAGAGAAGTTTCTTACACACAGAGAAAAATCACAACTCTTGCACAACCAACCTCAGTTGTTTGCATCTGCCTATTTATCCAGGTTTACCTGGTAAGCTAACCTTGCCCCAGCACCTCCTGATGCTCAGTGGTGCTAGCAGAGTATTTGTACTCTAGTAAAACAAGAAGAGGTTGGCATGGAGTGGCATATACTGATCTGGGGCTGTAAGTATCCTGCTTTTCTGTAGTATGCATAGTATTTTTCAAGTAAGCATTAGCTTGAGATCATTATGCAGTAGTGCATCCGTATTTGTATAACAGAGGTAGCTCTGAAATGAGAAAATAAATATATAGACAGCTCACAAGTCACTGGATAAAGGTACATAAAGCTACCAAGTACATACAAAAATGTTTTGCAGTGTGAGGGGAATCCATGTCAGGTCTATTGACTTGTAGGAAATAGCCCTGTTGACTTTCATCAGGTGTAGGCATTGTAGGTATGTGCTGAGGGTTTGTGTTGTGGTCAGAGATAGAACTGTAATGCAGCCATGAGAAGCCAGGCAGTTCAAAGTGATCATCACTATGTTATGGGCTATGCCATGCTTCACTGTCCTCCAACCTCAGTTTTCACTCCTGACTTTGAGCCAATGAGGAACTGTGGAGGAATTCTTCATGAAAAGTGGATTGAGATCCACTAAGAAAATACCTGTCTCTAAACCAAACTCTCTTTAATGCTTTGAATTTCCCTACTAATGTGTGCTGCATGCAAAAAGTTGCTCATATATAACAAAGCTCATATTGCCAGCCTGCAGAGTGCTGATGCATACCCTGCCAGTGCAAATCATTACTCATTTGAGCTTGATAGAAAGGTATTGCCTCTGCTGAGAGGGTCACTGAAATGGTACTTCATTGAAAATATAGATATCAGAAGGAATAGATAGCATTTTGAATGCATGGCATTTTCCCTATACTTCCAGTCACTATTCATCATAGTTTGTATTTTACTATGTTATGTCACTTTTCATTTTACTTGTATTTTTAGGGGATTGTGAAATTACTGCTTAAAAACCTGTCTCCATTCCTCTGAGGCACAAAATGCAGATCTCACAAAATCATTGTTTCCATGCTTTAAAATCTCTTAGGATTGGTTTAGGAGGGGCATTCACCATTATTGTACAGCTGTGGTGCAGCAACTGCGGTGGCCAAAAAGTGATGCATAAGAGAAGCTGTTGTAGTGCAAGCTAAGGAAAACATAAAAGGTGAACATAGAGCAGGCTTCAGAGTGTTTACATGATCTTGTAAAGGTTTTATTTTTAATCAGTTGAAGTGAGTGTTTATTCAAATATTTGTTGAGTTATGCTGATGGTGGAATGGCTGTTAGCCTCCATGACAAAGTGTAAATGCATTTGAGTGTGACGTTAAAACGACAGTGGTGGCAATGGGAAGTCCCCAACCTAATATTGAATGCAGATGGTGTTTCAGTATTGTCAGTCAATCAGGTAATCGATTGGGAACAAATTCTTACATTTTTGCCTTAGCTTTGAAAAGTGCAGAGAGATCAAAATAACTGCTACTTTGCTGCCTGGACATGATTTTTATGCACGTACAAAGAATTCATTTTCTACAGCAGAGATCTTTAGTCACCTGTAATGTGCTCTACACTGGCCTCAATACATCACTGTCTGATGTCATCACTGATTCCCCCTTCTGTAAGCACTAGTGTGTAGTCCTTCAGAGACAACAGTTTTTGCCCAGAAGGAGAGGATAAAGTCTTGGGTCTTCTGTATGAAGAGAACCAAAGAAACTAAAGCCAGGATGATGAAGAAGTATTGGAGGAAATGACGATAATGAAGATCTGATAAAGAAGAACTGGGCAGATCCTAGCAGTCATCAAATATAGGAGTACCTTGGAAGAGTAAGCCAGTGGGATATTAAAAAGAGCAAAACCCAAGATCATGCGCAATAGCTGATCTAGTAGGATCAGGAGGAAGTTATTTTGAGATATTACCCTTACTGTGTTTTGTTAATTCTGTGGCTCAGTATAGATGGTAGAACTCTATCTTTTCTGTAAACATCAGCAGCCCACTTGTTATATTTCCAGGACACGTTATTTAAATTGCAGTCTGGTCTCATGATAGACACAGCACTGTTGTGTTTGCAGCTTCTCAGAGCACATTAACATGGTAGCTCTGTTGTAGTGATCTGTTCCAATGTGAGGAGTTCAACTGGCATGTCACATATAACATGTTTTGATGTGTTCTGTTTCTGTCAGTTGTTTCAAATTTGTAGAATTGGGAAAAATATTTTGATACTCTTGAAAGAGACTTAAAGACTTTGCTATGATTTTATGCATTGACATACAATGGTAACTTTGGCACAGGAGGACTTTGGGCAGAGGTCAAGATATTTTTGTTTTAACTTTCTAGGTTGAGCTTTTTTCTTGGTTTCAGAAACTTTGTACCTCTGTTTTTTCACTGATGTTTTGTTTTGCAAAAAAATGTCTGATCTGTCAGGCCGATTCCAAAGGCCAAAATTACTCCTGTTCTGGGTAGCTTGATGTCAGCATTCCTTAGCTGGAAGTCCCTGGTTAACTGGATTTATTAAATGCATTGGCACTCAGCTGGACTCTCCAGCTAGTCCTGGAGCTTGGTGAGAGTGTTATATACAGGTATGAAGGATCAAGTAGATCTTCATTCAGCTGTTCTCTTTGATGTGGACGCGTCAATGATCCTTAGGGTCCCTATAGCTGTTGCCTGTGAAATCTGTCAGATACGATGTTCTTTGGACCTGTTGGTACTCTGTATTGTGTCCCCCGGGTCACGAAGTTCTCCAAGGAGCCAACACGGAGAGTATGATCTTCCGATTTACCAGCAGGTGGCATTAACGGAGCAGATAGAGATGTGCTCTGGGCATTGCTAATGAAGAGATCAGTGGGACTGGCTTCCTAGGAAGCTTGGCTTATTCCTGGTACCTTGTTACTCGCCAGCTCATTCCCTTAGACTGCGCTTGGGCAGCTTTCCTGACACTTTCAAATCTTGTGCAGAATGATGGCCTTAAGTTCCTGTTGTTTAACACTCAGTGATTTTTCCTAAGTCATATGGCCTAATTTCTCACCTCTGACTGTACCATTGAAATATGTTGTTGTACAAGGCTTAGATAAATTATTAGGAACAAGCTTGTGGAGGAATGAACATATTTGGAAAATAATTTTACGTGCTCCCAATATAAATGAGAATTTGTTCACTTAAAGACTGCAGTGGCTCTCAGTTGGAAGAGAAGATTTCAGATTGCAAAATTATATTAATTTCAAAATGAATGCATTCATTTATCCAAACGGATCTTCTTTACCTATATCACAAATTCACCTTCACCAATGACTGTTCAATAGAAAGCCATCTTTCTTGTCCTGTTGTTCCTGTTGCTGACAGAGGACATCCTCCACATTTCCACATCCGTGAGTGGAGGAAATTGCCCAAATAATTCTTGTGCCAACCAGCATCTTAGTGCCAGGTTTTTAAGGGGGAAAATACACAGACGAATTTACAGCAATGGTTGTCAAGTGCACACTAAAAAGTGTCCACTTTCTTCTTTCAATGAGTCTTAATAAAGGATTATGTAGGAAATCATCAATGTCTAGAACAAAACCAGTTCAAACTAGAGGCATGTATTTAACGCCAGTGCGAAGGTTGTTATATCCCACTCATGGCTCTTACAAAGGCAGTAATTGCCACCCATAAACCAAGTATTCCTGAAGTCACACGATGCTGTGCAGCCAGTGTAAAACAGTGATACAGATTTTTGCAATATGATCTGAGTCTTCCAAGCACATGTGATTTCTCAGCAAATGCCTTTGTCCACTGAAGTTACTAGACTTTGGCAAATAGCTGTTTATGAAAAGGGTCAGGACATGGTGGAAGAGGGTGGGTATTTTCCTATAGCAGTGCTGTGGAGGAAAAGTGAGGTATCAGAGATGCAGCAGTGTCAAACTAAGTGAAAGGAAATAATAGTTAACCAATACTTATGAACCCTTCCATCCATTACCTGTCTTAAGGAACTGTTTTTCTGACAATCATAGATGACATAACCTGGGATGTAGAGGCTGGAGGGAATGTTTTCCCAGCGTATTGCTTTAGCTCAGGAGCAGTGTCTGAGTCTGCTAGCATGTAGTGTGCATGCTAAGAAATAACCAGCAACTGCTCAAAAATAGCAAGGCCAGAGAAAAGAAATTTAGGCAGAATTCCCAAATTATTTCAGTCTATTAAATGCATGCTTTGAAAAGCTCAGGCTTCAGCAGTGATGTTTACACATGTATGGTCCTTAGCTTCTGCTGACTAATTATGATTCTACCTATGTTGTTCTTGGCAAGCAGGCAGCATTTTTTCAAGGAGGCTCTTGCCAGCTGTGATGTAGAAAGTGCTGTTCAATAAGAGTCTGATCAAATGTTTGATTAATATTTATTATTCACTGGTTGCAGTTGTTGGTAACATGTATTTGCCCAGGAGAGTTTAAATGAAAAGCAGGAAGGTGTTAACTGCTGGGGAGGGGGAGAAAACCAATTCTGTGGTTGTTTGTGTTCGCTGCCTGGAGTATAAGTGCTGATATAGACACAGCATGTGGATGGTGAGGGTGCCTGTTCAGTGAATCCAACCCACGACCTGGTGTAGTGTAACTGGCAGGCTCTGGTGGAAAGGCAGCCATTGCATGTTCAGTAGTGAGAGGCCTGGGCAGCTGGGCTGGCATGGCGTTAGCTCTGTCAATGTTTCACATGAAGCAACTACTTCCAGGTGATTCTCAGAAACTGGAAAATGAGGACACATTGTGCGCTGTGTGTTCCTCTTGGTCCAGTACTGCACCATAACAAACTGCTGCCTCCTCCAACACTAATGAAAGAGCTCTTTTCAGTCACGGTAGTTCCCACATGTAGTGAATCAAATGTGAAAAACAAACAGTGGAATTTACCTGGAAGCCCTCTGAACTGGACACAAACTTGAGTTGAATAATTGACAGCTTCTGTGAGACTCTTGATGCACAGAGACAGTAGCGTTGTCACAAGGCCAGGTGGCTTTGAAGCATTTCCTAAATTAAAGTTTCAGACGAGCACAGCTTCCTTCCCCCATCACAGCTGATTATACCAAGCACAGTTTTCAAACATCTGAGCTGAGTAATTTCCATCAGCCAAACTCCACTTTACACAATAGCATATTTTTATTAAAGTGTGAGTTGTTACTTTTTGTTAACATTTCTGCATAAAATCATTGTGGCCTTGCAGCAAACTCCCCTCTCTTTGCTCTCAGGAGTGAGCATGAGAGAAAGGCAAGACAGTTAAAGGCTTCCTAATGTGAAGTTTGTCAGTCCAAGTCTTTGAATTAAATGCCTGAAATTTAGACACCTTACTCTGGCCATCCCATCATTCTTCAAACATACAACACACAGTCTTCAAGCATATATATGTGTAAGGCATATATATGTCTCTACCAGAGCCAAACTTCTGACTTGCAAGCCAGACCTTCAGATTTATACCAATTATGCCACTTCCACACATCAGGGTTTTTTGAAGTCACCATCTTTGTTGTGCATTTGTATTAAACTCTTTTAATGTACTGTGGTTCTGTTTCTGTTGCGCTGATGCCAGCTGAGAGTAATTCCTGGGGAGTTAAGCTAGGATGGAACTGTTGTAAAGAGGAAAAAAACCATTGCATTTCTCTTTAGGACTGATTTTTCCTTTGCATTTGAGCATTTATGATTGATTGCCAATGCTGAACAACATTTTTCTTCCCTGAGATTTAAGAAAAGAATAAGATGAATTGCCAGCTGCAAAATGCTCAGAGGCGTATTTTAAGGCAGAATAGGCTGACATTTAGTGAAAAAGGAGTCAGCGTTTCTTGGGGATGGTTCAGGTTTACCCCCTTTTTTTGTATTAAACCTTGCTGTGCTTCACATTTTGTTTGTGAGCTCTTTTATAAATAAAATTCTTAGCTGTGAGTGGTGCTTCCTGTGCTCTGTGTTGATAACCAGACCATCTTGACATTGCACATGAAACCAGCTCCACACTCGGTACACACTGATCTCTCTTTACTCTAGTCCTGTTGATCTTAACTGATAGGGCTTATTTATGTGCATGAGGAGATTTTTCATATGATTGGGGTATTCAAAATATTGGTATTCATTTACAGGAACAAATTTGACTAATAAACATTGACTTTATTTTTTTTAACGGATTTAAATAATTTTTAGAATGTTTGAGCACAGTTATAATGGTGTACTCTTTAAAATTAAACAGATTTGCTTCATGTTTAGACTGAAATAAAAGCAGTGTTTGACTTAGCAAAGCTTGAAGAAGTGGTTCCATTTCAGGTATTTAGGGTTCAGTTCTGCTTGTGATAGTTGAGGAGCCACTATAGTGTTGAGTTTTGTTTGTTGACAGAAGCTGGCATGATAGAGGAAGTGAGTTGGTCCTGGATTATCTGAATCTGCTTAAAACCCCTTTACATATTTGTTCCAGGAAAATACTCTGGAACTTCAGGTCAGAGGGAAAATGAGACAACATGCAAGGTCACTTGCCTGGCACAGGGGGCATATCCTGCCTTGGTCAAGTGTTGGAGGAACCTCACCCAGCCAGGAAGGAGGCAGGCTTTCGACCACAGGAGGAGTTGCCTTTCAGGCAGGCTTTTACCAGATGCTTTTAAAAGTAGATTTATAACTCTTGTCATGCACCAGGGCATAGCATGTGTGGCTGCACTTGGCCTCTTGTCTTGACACAGCATCTGAGAGTGGCTGGAATAGAAATGAGAACATCATTTGCTGAGATGGCACATGTTTTCATTAAAATGTAATCTTACACCTTATAATAGGATAGATAGCAGCTTCAGGATTGAGCCTTGTGTACAGTGGGTAGGCACAGTGAAAATTAATTTTTTTTTCATTATCTTGAATGGTAAACCCATCTGCCAGATACAGAGTGGTGCTGAACAGTGCTTGCTCTGATTTTCTGTGAGGAAACTAATTAAAAGATTATAGCTTCTGTGTTTAATAGTTGTTCAAAATATATTGGTGGCAATGCTTGCCATTCAAATTCCATCATGTTGCAGGCAGCAAAGGGAGAGCATGCTAACACATCCCTCTCTATGGGATTTACTTCATCTCATTCGCTTTCTAATCTGATCTCCCAGGATATCAAATGAGAGCTTCTGTTTATTAATGAATGCCCAATGTTAAATGAAAGTGAAATGAAACCTGATACCCAGCAGTCTGTAAGGCCCTTCTGGCAATGTCCCAGAGAACTCATGTTTGTGTCCAAAGGAGAACTGACTTTCTCAGTTGTGTGCAAGAGTATCAGCTCTGGCACACTTTAGACATCGTTTCTATCAGATACTTGTAAATAAAGTCCTCTTAACAAGGATGCTGAGAAACACTTCCTATTTCCTGGATCCCACGCTGTCCAGCTGATTTGCAGGGTACTGCAGTTCTGTCAAAAACTTGCTCTGCCCAAAACCCATGAGAATTCAACTTTACTCGGCATCTTCAAAGAATATTTTTTCTTTTAAGTAATAGTAACTCAGCTGGGTGCACAATTAGAAGTGCTGCAGGCTGCAGCTCTTGGATCTACCATTCTGACTTTTGAGCTAGTTTCCCTATGTAGGTTTAAGGTCCTCTTGCCCTTGTAGATGATGCTGCTGGGAGCTGCAGCTGGCACAAACCTGCATGCGTGGAGCCCGTTTGATCAGTTGTCTTCACCAATTTCAGACAGTTTAAGTAAACTGCTCATAAGCTAGGTCCAAGACCTTCAAAACCCAGGTGGACCGTATTGTTAGTGATCTACCACTGAACACTTCCACAGGAATCCTCTTCCATTAACAGGATTTAGTTGAAGTCCCAGTGAATGTTAACCCCAACAGAGATTAAACTGTAAGTGCAAAGTATCACTATAAACTGTTGTACTTTGTGTTGTCTTGTTAACTCCTCATCAGTGAAGGCCAGCTCATGAGGTATGAGTGTTTCATGTTGAGTGCTATTTATTTGGACAAACTGAAGTAGAGAAGTTAATATTTCATCTTAAATCTCTAAGAGCAGGTGCACATTGCAGCCTTCATAGCATACAAGATATCTCACATGTACTGTACTTTTAGCAAATAATTGTAAGAGATCCAGTACTTTAAAATTGTCCATTTCTTGTTGACTTGTGTGACAGGTGAGAGTTGGGAGATTGCCACTGTTTTTTCAGTACTGTATTCTTCACTGCTGTGATTAATCCTCCTTCCATTCAAATGGGTGTTCCTTAATTTTGTAAAGTTTCACCTCTTTTTCCTCTGCTTACATCGGAAAGTAACTTATTAGCATTAACAAGTTGGGAACAAAGACTTGGAAACCTGCTTTTGAAATGAAATGCTAATGAATGAATTTCCTTTTCTAATCGTGTAGGAAAAGGTTTCAGATTTTCAGATTTCTGCTTTATCTGGCCCTTGCAGGAAGAAAGAAATTAGTGTTGTCCAGCAGTTCCACCAGCTGCAATTGCATAACTTTATATGTAGGATGGTTAAGGGACCTAACATAACTGAACTGTGAATCATACCTGTGACTTTGTTTATTAGATATGATCTTTTTCTTACTGGAATTAAATGAAATCTTTATTTTTGAATTTTTTACTGCTTGATAATAAAAAAATCACAAACCGCCCTTTGGTGCCCCTTTGGGCGTAGCCCTCATCTTCAATTATTACTTTGAAAAATTACTTTAGAAATGCTCTTTGTAATGTGATTCCCATCTTTCTGTGAGCTTTTAATCTCCTTTGAAAACAACAGGGCTGTCATAGGGTACATTGCAAAGCAACTGGTTGCAAACCTGTAGCAAATTTTGCTCAGAAATAAGTTTTATATCTTGATCGGTTTGCCATGGCACATGCACCTTCCAAACTGAGAGCAGTTTTATCAATAATAAAGGCATCGTTTGAGCAAAATTGAGAATAGATTAAGAACCGATGCTACTGATCCCAGTAAAACTAGGAGTTAAACTGGATTCAGAAGAGCAGTCACACATAATGAGCCGTTGATTCTGAATGTTTTATTTTTTTATTCAGCTCTGTGTTCACTTGAGGTGACTCATTCTTCCAGTGGGTTCCTTCTAGGAAGGATTCCCCACAATCCTCAGAATTTTGCTCTTTGTGCTACTAAACTTCTTTCTCCATTATTACAGTTTCTTTTTGGCTGAGTCCTCTTTGATTCC
The DNA here is from genome assembly GCF_033783945.1 of Neopsephotus bourkii. Lineage (NCBI taxonomy): Eukaryota > Metazoa > Chordata > Aves > Psittaciformes > Psittacidae > Neopsephotus > Neopsephotus bourkii. Next base: position 1,046,396 of record NW_026900643.1, read on the forward strand.
TCCCAAAGGATCCTTTTATAAAAGGAAATGCAAGAGCTAAGCTGCTTATTGCAAAAAGAATTGCTCTAATAATTGTTTACTTAGCTCCCCCCCTAAAAAAATGGATTATATGAAATGCAGATTTTCATCTATCCAACCAAGAAACTTGAAGACTTGTTAATGAGGTCAGAAGTAGTGCAGCTGTTGCTAAAATGTGTTAATGCATTAAACTGGCCTTTTAACTTATTCTGTCATATGAAATAAAGCATGAAGAAGAGATGACAGAATATATACAGCTTGGACATTGTATCTAAAAGGCTGTGTAGGGCTTGAAACACATCACTAAAGAACATGCAACAGGAGCAGACACCAAATGTAGGCTGAGTATTGGAAAATGGAATTGTGCAATGACTGGGCAGAGCTCAATATCTCATCCTTCACTGCAGACTTAACTATCCCACTATTAGTGTTATCTCTCTCCATTTGTAACCCCCTATTTGAGCAGTGAATTCCGGAGCAAAGCAAAGCCTCTGGTGGAAATAAGTCTGCAAACTCAAAACTGTTTCCCTGCTGGTTGAAAAGAGCATTTGTTATCCTGTGGATCTACTTCACTTCCAGGCAGAATGGGCCCATGATCCTTATACTGGACAGACAGTGTCTCCATCTTATGTGTCAAGTTTTTTCTGTTGCTTGGAGCTATCTGTGTGGAGGTTGATCATACTGTTCACATACATACGTCTTTTTGCAGTGAAGTGTCTGGGATTGGGGAACATCCTAGGCTGATCTGGGACAGCTAATGCTTATCTGTTCTGATTTACAGGGGATGAGTAGGGGTTGAGGAATTGGACAATAATCATAACCAGACTGCCAAGAGAGGGGACAGTATCTGCTCTCTGTTGTGCCCTTGCTTCATGAAGAAGAGAAGCCGCACTGAATGTAGCAGGATGAGGAAGGCAATGGATGTTTGAACCACTCCAACGACTCCAAAATCCTGATGAAGTTTTGCTTACACTTGTTAAAGTGCAGATTCCTTTATGCCATGCACTACTTAGTATCAGAGTGGTAATGCAGTGATTCAGTGATGACATGAGAGTGGGAGAAGCAGTTTTTGTGTGATGAAAACAAGGATGTGAGTGGGTGTGTGCCTGTCAGGCAGTGATACATGACTGCAGCTAACATGGTCATGCCAAGCTAGTCAGCTTGGAACCAGCTAAAAGCTGGTAAGAACCACCCAATCATTGACAGACACAGTGGCTGAAGCCCATACATGTGGCTGTGCTATAGGCAGTTCAGCCATACCTGTACAAGGTGTGGACATGCCTTGGATTACACAGCAGATCAGTCAGTGTCTGGATCAAATGCCTTACCTTCTCTCCTGCTTCTGCTTTTGTCTTGCTTTGTTCTTCATTCAGAAAATGCCTCCAAGGTGTGCTCCCCAGCATAGGCCACCTCCTGAAAGAGTTTTAAGGTTAAGTATTAACTCTGTACACAAAATGCTGGAAATAATGCCATAATCAGATGCCGAATTTCAGTTCTTTGGACTGACTGAACTCTAGACTTTTGTGCTTAGTTTAGAAGGCAAGGGCAGAGGCACAGCGTGTTCCAATGTTGTCTGAAACTCAAGTGTGAAGAAGAAATAGATGTATGTCCCTCAGAAGGAAAGAATTTATATCAAAACCATAACCATTATTGTATAATACCAATACCAGACACCAGTGTCTTTTTGTGTTTAACAGTAAGCACTTGAAAGATAGTTTGAAGAACAGTCTTTCAATTGTCCAGCCATGATATTCAGTGCTGGCTAAAGATTTTAATGGAAATAGAGTTTCTGAAAAAGCTTGGAAATACACAGTCCAGAAGTATCAGCTGTTGCCCAGCTTGAAAGAGCAAGATGATGATGAGCAGTGATATTAATTTTCTTACACTTCATGTTAAGTTGGGGTTTTACTGAGGATTTTCTTTTGAGGAATTTTAATGGAAGAAGCACTTTCAGTTTAGAGGTTTAAATGGTCTGGGTAGGTCTAAGCACCATACTGTATTTTAAAGATCCACCACTCCACCCCCCAAATACCTTTGCTCTCTGGAAGTATGAAAAGATCTTGCACAAGCCTTCTAACAAAAAATTGTAGAAGCTCATGTGCATGACACTGGGAAGTGTCTGCTGTTACCTAAGTATATCTAGAATAGGCAGATACCTATTCTTGCTTGGGTTAAGCTCACTTATTCCCACTGAGACGAATAGTGCTGTGCTACTTTAGTTAGTCTTACACTTGATGAGAGTTCAAAGGACTGTTAACAAAACACCTCCATTCTCTGTTGAATTCACTATAAGTATGCACAGGTTTGATGTTTCCATTCAGTTAGGTGTTCTCTTGTAATAAGAAGTATGTCAGCTGAAACAGCAGTTTCTCAGAGCCCAATGTCCTGTAAAGCTAGAGAAGCAGCTCACCCCTGCACTGGTTACTGAGGGTGTGTGTCAACACTTCTTAATAGAGTGGTTGCACGTAAGAGTATGTAAATGTTATTTTTCTCACTTAATCCATAGAAACAAATAGAATAATCTTAAATCTGTCTGCATGTTTTTCTCTTACATTTGGAGTGGATGATGCAGTGGATGAGTTGTTCGTCAGCTTCACAGATGGAGCTCAGATGATGCCTGGTCACTCCCTCCTCCATGTAATTCAGATTCCCTCTCTTGTTCCTTCAGCTCTGGCTGTAACTGTTCCTCAGCTTAGAAACTCAGTGCTTTGGAAAACTGGACACGTGCTTAAACACCCAACTATAGATCTAGATGTCTTAGCTCATGCAACTCCACTGAACTCCAGTTAACCTGGACTGGCTCTGATTTTAAAATGTTGTGCATCTAGTTTTGCATCCACTGAAATTGAGAGGGTGATTTGTCATTAACTTCAGGAAAAGTTGAGCCTATTCTTAAACAAATTTAAGAGTGACAGTCCACAGACAGTTCATAGCCTGGAGACCTAGCAGATACTCCTGTCGAAAGGATGATATTGTCTACGATCTCATCAGGTGAGAGGGCTTTGAAGACACTGCATAATAATGTGTTCTGCACATGGCTTTGCCTCTAAGGAGGTGTAAGGGTGTCTCTGGTGGCCAGAGAACTTAATCCAGTTCTGTAAAACATCTTTGGGTCATGTTAGCTGCATTTCCCTTTGTTTACCAGGAGCAGGTTCAGACTTCTTTATGTGCATTTTATGTGCCTTCTAGAGTCTCCTTAACCCACGACAATGGTGTTATACTACATTTGTATCCTGTGCTCTGACTTTGGTTACCTTCCAGAAAAGGACAAGTATATGTGGAAGAATTCCCAGTATAACTGCTGGTTGAGTGAGATATAACTGCTGCATTGACTGTGTGTTAACAGCTTGAGTGTGTCTCAGGTCATTTATGATTTCCTGTAGTGAGTAAAGATGGATGTGGCCAGCTGTTCGTATAGTGCCAAAAGAAGGCCAGAGTCAGACATCTCTGCACTGGTAGTCATGCCCAATTTAAAATCCTGAAGTGGAGGGAACTAGTATAAAAACTATGGTCCACAAGGAAGAGTGTGAGATTTCAAATACTCGTTGATTTTGTGGTATTGTACATATGCAACAATTCCTTAATAGATAACGAAAATTGTTACTGACATTTCTTGACAAACTGACATTTATTATGAGCATTTACTGGGTTCCTGCTTTCCTGCATAAAGACTAAACATGGTGTGAGTGTGCAGGACTGCAGTTAAACTTATTAGGAGCTGTACATGCACATCATAGAGGAAAATCTCTCCCTCAAAGATTAAATGAGGACATGGGCAAATGTCTTAGAATTTAATTTAAGTTTAGGACTAAGAAGAAAAATGAAAAGCTTAGTAATGTCTTAATTATAACAGTGTCTTAGCATTGATTTTTTTTTTTGCTTCAGAGATATTTTCTTTTTAATTAGGTTATGTAGATTGACAAATGTAACTAATATTTTTCTTTGCCTTTCTGCAGCATTTTCTGATTATTGTATAACAAAGCTGATAGCTGTAGCTGATAGGTAGCATATTGTACAGATCATTGGTCTTAATAACAAATATTTATTCCAAATTGAGACTGTGATGCTGGAATGAAGTAAAATTACTGGCATAAGTATATAGAAGAAAGTCTGGGATTTGGATTTTGTGAAAATACAGAGGGTATCAAGAGCAGCACCAGCATTTTAGAGGGTATAGTCATACCTGCTCTGGAAACAACCATGGCAGAGTAGTTCTGTAACAGTACATCTCTACTCATGGTTTGAAGTAGAAAGACACTGGAGTGATGAGGAGGTATCTGTGAATTCACTCTGAGTTGAGACTGTTGCTGGAACCCAACAGGCAGATTGGAGATTGTTCAACAGCAGAACGTAAGGTTGTAATGACTTGCAAGTCCAGGTTGGTAAATAATGCATGGGCTTTTGCCACAGCCTCCTACAAAGGAAAAAACGACAGAAAGACTTCTCTAATTCACATACTTGACAGCAATGAATCCAATGTTGAGTAGGTAAGGACCAGAGATTGCTTGCTTAAAGAGCTCCTCACCATGACAGGCACATGCAGACAGACACACACATCCCTCCTCAGTGTCTCTGTGTTCTTCCCTGACAGCTTCTCACCTGGTAGTCTGGTCCAGCAGGAAATAGTCTGAAGAATGGATAGCGAACTAATCCAATGAACAGGATGTTGTTTGCTGTGACATCTTTCTTTGCAATGATTATGTCTGTGCAACTTTCACAGCGCTCTCCTAATTCATCCCAGATTGGCAGGAATTTTCTGCAGTCATAGGACCAAGGGGCATCTGCAAAATTAAAAGTAGAAGGATAGAGTCTGGCAGAGAGCATGCGCTGGTGCAATCGCTGGGACACATTTAGCTCTTTAAATTAACAGGGGTTTGGATTTCAGCTGTGGTCAATCTCTACTTGAAATCATTCCCCTTCATGAGTTTCATGAGTTTTCATGGAGTGATTACTACCTGTTCACTAATGCATTTCTGACAGCAGCGCTGCTTTAGCTCTTTTTAGGTTTTTTATGACTATAACAAACACACAACCCTTGCCATATGGCTTTGCTGGAGGGATGTGCCAGATGACCAATGCAACCTAAGTAAGTTTTGCATCATTCCTGTGGTGAAATGCTTGCCAGAAGCACAAAATGCTATCTGTGTACTAAAATTAACCATGTTAATAAACTATGCTATATTTACATTAAAAGGAGAAGTTTGAGCTATGGCACTGTTTTGACTCTGAGCGCTGCATGCATGCTGGTTAACAAAAAGGCAGACTGCTGAGAACACAGTGTCCCCTTAAATAGCATATAACATGGTCACAGTTCTTCAACCATGAGAACAGTGCTCATACTCAGTTTGGATGGAATTAAACTTTCCTGAATACGCTACATCCCATTTATCCCGTTTATCAGCCTTTCATTTCCAGCAGACTTGGTTCAATCCTTGCCTAGATCAGTCTATTCATGATACTGCAATGTAAAGATGACTTGCATGAATTAAATGGCTGCAGCCAACACGGAGGATTGCAGGAACATACTATCTTTAAGAACTTTAGAATTCCAGGTAGTACAGCTACTTGTCGTTGTCAATGCTGTATGTTTGCTCTACTGAAGTAATTAAGGCACAAACTAATCCCTGGTGTCTGGTACAGAGATAGGGCATTGGTTTCTCACTGGGAAGAGTCAAGCAGGAAAGCCACTTCCCTTGAAGGAAGAGGAGCAAAAAGGAGTTACAATTTGCTAAACCACAATTCCTCTCTGGGATTTAATCCTAGAACATGATAACCTGACAACCTCATTTAGCTCCCCCTCTGACCTTGGAAGACAGACTGACTCATGCTGTACAGCACCCTGTAATGTTCTGTTGTATAACATGATGCTCTGGTGTCATTTTGTCTTTCAGCACTGACATTTGATATGGCCTTGACAAATATTTATTTAAGGGAGCCAGTGTTATTCAGTACAGCCCTAAGTCAGCAAAGGTATCACAGTGTTTCCATAGATATGACATATTTTTGCTTCAATGCTTTCAGCAGACAATGAAAATTCATGAAGCTCAGCTCCTGTAAAGTGTGAAGATGAGTTTAGTACGTAAGCATGGGCTTTTGTTTTTCACTTCAGACTGATCATGTTAAAGCAACTTAAAACCTGAATACAACAATAACACTTAAAAACCATAACAAACACATTCCTGGTCTTATCAAAGACAATCCTGTTAAAATTCTTCCCAACAGGCACTTTGACAGGCATCTTGTTCCAGTCCTCTGGAATTTACTCACTGGAGAGGTCTAGCTAAGCAGGAACAGAAACACTTCTGTGAAAGAGCAAGGAGCATAGAGGAAGTGTACTCTAGCTCAAGTTACTGTGAGACCAGTGGGACATTTCTCGACCTAGTGTGCACTATTACTGTGTGGAGCCAGCCTTCGTGTGCTAGTACCTTCTCTACCTTCAGCAGGCAGCTGAGGTCTTGCACCCATGTGTAATTGGGACTCAGAATTACTCATCCCTCTCTTGAATACAGACTCCATAGTACACAGTCTGAAAATGACCCTTTGAAACATGTTTGCATTCATTGTACTGAATTATTTTTGCCCAGTGTTCAGAAGCTAGACTACTGAAAAGCTTACCTATTGTTGGCTTTCAAAAGTGATGTAAAACACACATGACATTGTGCATTGCTGTTTAAATCTCTGCCTTTTCCACCAGTGACAGTCCTCACAGAACTGCTACAATTTACAGTATATTACCTAGCAATTTCTTTTCTTTTACACGCCAGCACAGTAGTAGAAAGACATACATTCCCCATGGAAGCTGTTCCCTGCTGGGAGTTTGTCACTCAGGTAAATCTTAGTGGAGAAGAGAGAACATCCCCACCTCTTCTGTCCTTCTGCCCCCCCTCCAACATTGAAATCAGGATCTACTACTCTCATCTCTTAAATTCTGTCTGCTGTCAGATGGACTATTTCATCTTTTCTCCTCATGATGGAAGCAAAAGTACATCACTCTGAAGAGCACTGAATAAACAGAACATTTTAATGTATTTTTCTTGTGAGTGTGGAGAGTGATGCTTCATTATGATAACAAATACTGAGTTTACCATTGGGAATGATTCTCCTTGTGCAAATTCATTCTGAGTTCACTTACAACAAATACCAAATCTTACTCCATTCTGAAACTCAATTTTCTATTTATTGGACTTCTCCAAGTCCTCAGAATCTGTTGCAGTCATTGTTTGCATCTCTCCCAACTAAGGGAATTAAATAGCTCCATTATTGTATTGGCAGGATCAAGACATAGGGAGTTTGAGGTTTTTAAGCCACTAAAGTACATCAGCTGAAACCAACTAGAACATTGTTCGACAAATGATTTATCCAGTTTTTACACAGGAGGACGAGAAATCTGTAGTTCACATCAGTTGTTAAATACAGAAGAAAGCTCTCTCAGCAGCTGTAGATGAGTACTTTGAAAGGAGAGTAAATTACTAAACTGGTGATCAGAACAGCACATTGTTATCATTTAAAAAAGGATGTTTTGCAAATTTGTCAGTGTTTTAGCTGAGGTAGTAAAGGGATGTCTCATTAGTAGTGGGCATACCTTTGCTTTTCCATTTAGGTAGCTCTGGCAGACTTCCTTCAGATTCTCCACAGTCACCTCATTTGCCAGCGTTTTATACATTGCCTCACGTGTCAGATTTAGGCTTCTCAAGGCAGGAATGTCAACCTCCCTGATGCGAAAGTACTCAAAAACTCTTCCTTTCCTTGGTTCATTAGAATCCACCAAGACAAACATTATCTGATAAGAAAGAGTTGTGCATCTGGTTGAGTCTTCCAGCTTTGGTTTAGCCATTTTAGAGAAGTGGCCCGTGGAGCTTGACAGTGGGTTAGGATCTGACATTAAATGCAAGGAATTGCGTAGAACAAGGAATTGTATGTTGTTTGGTCTCAGACCAACAGCCATCAGTTCTGTGGACTTCATCGTACCTTGATCCTAGTTAATAACAAGTGCTAAAGCAGCCAAAAGGAACAAAGCTTTTACCTCTGTCATTTGCAGTGGTTTGCTATCACGTATTTTAGTAACGCTTCCAAATTATCCCTCAAAACTTTTATTGCTCTGCCTAATAAATCTTAACAGGACAAAAGAGCTGAAACGCCTGTCATCCAATGTCTTTACTAATGTGATGGTGGCAGAAATTGCCACAACATTGCTAAAACTATCTGTGGTTGGAAGTTGCTCCTACAAAGTTGTATTTGCAATATCAGAAATGATTTTATTGGGAGCAGCTGGAATTAAGTGTTGGTTTATGTGGTTGTTGCATTTTAAAGAATCATTTTCAAGTGAAGGTTCTTTTTCAGCTTGTCCCCCTAACATCTAAAGAATAGTTGCTGATACTGTTTTAAAATGATCTGGTAGGCATAGAAGATGAACTGACAGCAGTGTACTTTTACCAGTAACATTGGTGAATGGTTTTCCATTGATCATTTGGCATTCATATTTGCAAAGCAGGAATTCAGCATTACAAACTTTCCCTGTAAATTCCACAGCAGCAGACTTGTAGTTCTCGTAAATTGCACTGAACGTCTCCAAGTTCATTGGGGCAAACAGCAGGATGTGATTTTCAACAGGGACATCAAAAGTCTTCTCAGATATCTGGGAAACAAAAGACTCAACATCTGTTCCACTCTTTGTAAGCAGAACAGTGAATAAGGGGCTCAGCGTATCAGTGTCATTTAGTCATGCTATTGCAAATTTTACTTTTTAAGACTCAGTTCCTAATCATTTCCATAACTGTTGGGTTTTTTTCATTGTTTTAAAGAAGATAAAGTGAGAAAAATCAGCAGCTGCTGAGTGTTTTCTCTGTTCCTCATTGTTATTCATAGATTTTTACAGTCAGAAGGGACTGTTGTGATCTGCCAGGCTGACCTCCTGTTTAACACACACTGAAGAATTAACGCTAAAGATGTGCTTGAAGTAAAAAGCATTGTTACCCAGGAAGGCCCAGCTGCAGCAGCTGTGGGAGCTGGAGCTGGTTGGGGTACTTCCTGAATTTCTGAGTGGCATCAGCAGCTTACATCTCCTTCCCTGCATAGAGTTGCCCTTCCTCTCATGCCACCCCACCATGATCAAAGGCAGTGGGATGTACCCCTGGTAAGCAGGTATTTCCATGATTTCCATGTCTTTCCCTTTATATCTGCACTAACAAAAATTATTGCTGGCTTCTTTCTTCCTCGCCTTGGCCAAGAGGACCTGTTTGCTGCATGGGAGTAGAAGAATTGAAAACCTTCCAACCTCCAACCTGATGCAGTTACTGCAGAAGCAGCTCAGGCCTTCATGTCGGCTCCACAGGAGGGTGTTTGTGTACTCAGGCAAGTTTGCTGTTTGGCCAGCCATTCCTCTTCTGAGAAACATCTTGCCAAAGGGAAGCATACTTTGGCATGGATTAGACCAAGAGCTGCCTCTTGGGTTCTGCTGGTGTTTCTAGGTGTGTTTAGGGCTAGCCTAGTAAACAAGCAAACAAAATTCTCAAATACTAAGGAGGAGAATAGCTCCCTAAGTCTTTTTCAGCTTGGGTTCTTGTCTTCCTTGTCTTTCTCCTGTGGCTTTGTTAATACAATGAAATACGCATACCTCAAAATTATATTCAGTGACCAAATCCAGGGTAAAGGTTTTTATTAGCCTCATTAGATCCAGTTGTTCTGTCTGCCATCTTCCAGCACTTCATTATGCACAGGTTTTCCCTTGGACAAATAGTGAAGTTTGTGAGGTTGTTGCCCTCATTGACTACATCTGCAAAGAGACAGTCTTTACTCTAAAATGTTGTTCTCAGCTTTACTGGTTTATGATCCTCAGTAACTGGAATTCCATAACTTGTAAAATGAATGTCACAGCTAGATTACAGAACAAGATTATAGCTAAAATTCAAGGTACATCTGACAACTTTAATTTGCCTGGTAATCTTAACATACTGAAAGATCTGTTCTATATATATGCTGTAACATACACTCACTGAGGATGTCCTTGGTCTGACTAGTTCATAGCCTAAACGTTGGTGCTACTTCTGTGTAGTTTTATTCTTCTTGTTGGACACCTCTTTTGTGGACTGAAAGAAGATTCCTGGTCAAAATCAACAAAGGAAAAGAGGTGAATGTCTGCAAAACTCACTGAACCTGGCAGCATGTGTTGATCAGAATGTGGGCTGAAAAATAAAGGTTTTTTATTAAGATGCCTAAGTATAAATTAGGAGCCTGAATATAGGCAAACATGTTGAAGACATCAGTTGTCCAAAGGTTGCTGTTTGCTTTTACATGTCACTCTTGTCTGTACATGTGATATTTTTTGTGATAAGCTTTTTGAGTTTCAAGTAGGAAATTATTTAACTTGAAAAATTCCCAAACTGCCTTTCCATAATCTAAAGCTGCTATGGTAGCTACTGTACCTTGCCTCCTAGGCTTTTGTACTCCTATCTTCTTAAATATAACAAGGGTGTTCTTTTGGATGCTGTAATTAGCACAGACATCCTCACTGGCTGTCATCCCAAAAGGTGTCTCTGGCACATCTATAGCTGTCTCACAGAAAACTTCCACACTGTCACTGTGAAGTTCCTAGTCCCAGAAAGAATATGTATTAAGACTGTGTCCTGCATCCTCTTAGGATGTGTAGAAATGAGAGCTGTTAGTGAGGCAGGCTGCTAAAGGCTTGTTAGGTAGAGAGGAGAACGTAATTGTGAAGTGGGTATAACTTGCCGTAATTACCTTCAAGCAGAGATCTTTACAACAGGGGAGATCCTAGGAATGCTGTGACACTGCTTCTGCCTTCACCTTTCCAGTGAGTGCTGGCTGGCCTTGGTCAGTATAGATGGTGTATGGTTCCCTGTGTCCTTCTTACACTAACCTCATCTGCCCAGCAGTCCCCTGGCATTTCCACACTCTGCAAAAGCGTCTGCAGATGGGGGAAGATCATGCCAACAGCAGCTCCCCTGCTGCAGCTCGTCTGTACAGCTGGCACGATGTGATGGATTAGAGAGGAGGGCTCTCTGCTTGAGAGAGGACCTGACTGGTGTGTTTGGTGTTTTGACTGAGTGCTCTTCAAGGCAGGGACCTTGACTCCTACATCTGTCAAATAGCCACTGTGCTGTCCACCCTCAGACTAATAGTAAATAAGCATGATGAAAGGCAACAGCACTTCCAGATTTGATTTAATCAGACAATTATTTCATGCTAGATGAATAGTAATTTATATGCTGAGTCCTCCCAGATCATTCTGGCACTCACATTTGTGAACAATCTGTGACTAATAGAAGGCCAAATACAGCTCTTTATTTACTTGGATGCTATTTTGTTGGCTTCCACCCATTAAATTTCTGACATGACCTAACTCATGCTCATCTATTGTCATTTCATCCTCAGAGTGAAATCATGGAGTCAAGTCAAACACATCTGCAGGCAGTATCTGCTATCAGCATGGTTCTGGGAGCTCACCGATATCACTGCAATAGCAAGGGCTTCTCAACCTGCCCCAGCAGTGGGAAACTGACTTCCTTCATAAACGACTTCAGGCAGATTGCTGCAAAGCAAAATTCTGGGCACTCTGAGCATTTTCACAGTTTGTCCTATTATGCTGTGCATGTTCACTGGCTCTGTTACTATGAGGCATTTGGTAATGAATCCTGTTTTCCACATCCTTAAGACTTGGACTATCCACTGTAGCCAGCACACTTGGGACCTTATCAGCTGAGGTGTAAGTCCAGACACTGTGCTTTTAACTAGGCAGAGAGATACCACAATAGAAGTCTCTTTAGTTATAGAAAATCCTTGATTGAATGTTTCAGATATGAAAGATTTCAAGGACAAATTGAGAAGCAGGGAAAAAATATTCCTATTTTGCTCCCTTCTGACTTCATGCCTTTACAGTTAAAATTTATTTTGCCCTACTTAACTGCTGTTCTGTATCATTCAGCCCCAAATCTTAACTTTATTCTGCTATGGAAATTAGTAGGAATTTGCTTGAGAAAGGACTATATGAGTTGGATCATACACAGTAAAATATTTTATGACTTCCTATTGATGCAGATTTCTTAGCTGGCAGGAACTATAATGCACAGTTAGCCTGATATTTATGGAGCTGTCTCTGCCCCCTGAGTTTTACTGAAGTTGTTTAAATCATCAAATGGGAAGAGGAAGAAAAGGTACTCCAGTATGTTAGACAATATTTACTGCTTTTTTTTTATGGACTTAAGCAGGAAAGGAACGGTCCTTCACTAAAACAGCCTGCAACTGTTCATGCCTATGATTTTACACTGGGTTTGAATAGAAATGCAGTGATCAGGTAGCCCTAGATTTTTAGTTCAGTTACAACTCTGGGCAAGGATTACAACTTTATGCATTTGGAGGCTCCAGTAGCAGCATAATCCACATCAACAATGGGTTGAGCCTTTCCAAACAAAAGGATTAAGTAAGGATATGTAGATCAGTAGTTCCGCCCTCTTCCCACCAGCCACCAAATTTGGGATGGTTTGGCAGAAGCTCTTTCTCTGAGGATACAGGAAAGTCTGCTGTGACCAGGGATGTGCAAACACTGCTGTCACATCACATTCTCAGGAGCTGGTCTCAGAGTGGTAGGTCTCTGTGCCTGGGAAAAGTGCTGTGGTGCAAGATGTTCTTATCTCTGCCTGTGCTGCTTATTTAGAAGTGTGAAGAAGATAAAACCAAGTAGAAAATGAAGAGAAAACTGAGGGCCTGGAGGTTTCAGGCAAGTTCTAGGTCTTTTGGGTGTGTGGCTTTTGGTGACGATAGCAAGCAGTATATCCCAAAGTTGAAACAAACCAGCCTTTTGAGTTTTCCAGTGAATTACCTTAAAAAAGCCAGCCACTGCTAAATCATCAGCATTTATGATGGCTTCAGCCTCATCAGTAGAGTTGATTAAAACAGTGCTAGGTCCTGTTCTTCTTTTCACCCGTGTAATAAGGGCTGAGGCTTGCCTGACTCCTGTGGAAAGTCAAGATTGTTAAAATGACCATCAAAACGAATGACAAAAATTTCTGTGCAATCAGGATGGAGGTAGTGGGGTGTAGAAGGATGGTGAATACAAATGGACTTGGGCTTCTTAGGACTGGGGTCAAAACCAATTCAAGGTAGGCCTATGGCATCACAATTCAAGCTCAAGTTCTAGTCATTATTTAAACTATTGCTAACTGTAGAATATTAATGGTAGATCAGTGCTGTGTTTTCTGGGACCTCTGTAAATGGCTGTATGTCCAATTAGCTGCTTAATCACATATGGAGAATAGAGATGAGGAAATTTAGACAAGTAGAGAACCAGTTCAGCAAGATTTCCTGTGTCCCAAAATCACAGTCAGCTATAAAGAGCTATTGACCTCAGGTTTAATCCAGAATGGCTTCAAACCAATTGCAGATTTTATTAAACTGTCTCTTCAATTAAATTAGGTGTCAGAATTGCTCCTTCAGTGCTGCAGAAGGGATCTGATAGGCTTAGAGATGTAAAAATTCCTCTGGGGTGCTGCAGCTTCACTGTTCAGTTTAGACACAAGAAACAAAGCTGAGGTGTCAAAGTTGTCCTGTAATTCTGGATTGTTCCAAATTACTGCTACCAGAGATGACAGTCTATTTATCTGGTAAGTTCTCTTCAAGCTTTCAGGAGTGTTAGGGATCTTGGGTCTCTTTCAAAGTCTGTAGCTATCATGTTTTCAGAGGAATTGGAGCCGTCATTTTAGTCTTGGGAGATTAAAATCTCAGCTCTAAAGTAGCCCTTTCATTTCTGTGAGTATGACATCCTTGTTGGATCAGAGCTGAGTCCAGCAAAGAGTTAATGGAAGTTACGTGTAAGAAAAAGAAAAAGTCTGTATGCTGTGAAAAGTGCTAGAGTCAAGATGTACAGTACAAGTGGATTATCAAAGATGCGAGTCCTGGTACTGTGCATTTTAGCATTATGAGAAGATCAAAATTGAGTCAGACCATTTTACTGCCATCAAGTCATTTTGCAGCAGGCTGCACTGCAACTAGCTTAAACCACTGTTTTTTTAAGATGAAGCTGGCAGGCATCTGCTCTGGGGTGAATAGGCTCCAGAGCAAAGCACACAGCAGTATCTAGTGGCCACATAGTGCTAGACTTCTGCTATCTCACATGAAGATTTGAGGTCTTGCTGCTTATGTCAGTGGTACAACCCCTCAGCATATTTTTCATGTGGTTAATCTTTCTATTGAGTTGCTTTAAACAGCCTGTGTAGCTTGTTTCTACTGGCCAGATTCTGGCTTTGGAGTTGTAAATGGTGATTTTACAAAGCATAGGGTTTGGCTTTCACGCTCTGTCCATTGCAGGACAACCATTTAAAAACTCCCTCTGCCATAAAATATTTCAGTTAATTTCTTGATTTAAGTGCAGTCTGCCGGGGTTTTTTTGTGGTCTGAAGTATATACCAAGCCATATAAGAAGTCACTGGGCAGTCACTGCGTATTTTCTGTTGCCAATTAGCAGTGGTTTTAAAGTCAGATCACAGTATCACAGTATGATAGAGATTGGAAGGGACCTCAAAAGATCATCTAGTCCAATCCCCCTGCCGGAGCAGGAACACCTAGATAAGGTTACACAGGAATGTGTCCAGGTGGGTTTTGAATGTCTCCAGAGAAGGAGACTCCACAATCTCCCTGAGCAGCATGTCCCAGTGTTCTGTCACCCTCACTGAGAAGAAGTTTCTTCTCAAATTTAAGTGAAACCTCTTGTGTTCCAGTTTGTACCCATTGCCCCTTGTCCTATCATTGTTTGCCACTGAGAAGAGCCTGGCTCCATCCTCGTGACACTCCCCCTTTATATATTTATATACACTAATAAGGTCACCCCTCAATCCCCTCTTCTCCAAACTATAGAGACCCAGCTCCCTCAGTCTTTCCTCATAAGGGAGATGCTCCACTCCCTTAATCATCTTAGTTGCCCTGCGCTGGACTCTCTCCAGCAGGTCCCTGTCCTTCTTGAACTGAGGGGCCCAGAACTAGACACAATATTCCAGATGCCATAGGTCAGATTTTATTAGTTGTTGTACATAAGCATTTACCAGTCAACAAAGTGTAGTTAAGTCGTTACTGGTGGTACATCTGAATGGTTGATGCTATCTTGTACAAATCACAGAGCAGAAGCCAGTTTCCTAGTATCTTGATAGCGTGTCTTAAATAGCAGCTCTGTGCTGAAGGGTGACCAATACTCTTGTGTTTGCTGGCTCTCACTAGTGAAACTGTCAAATTTGTTTACTGGTTTAAAAGAGGTTTTCTTGTCAATGCTATAGATACAATCGAAGATTGAAGGTAGGTGCTTTTGCTGTCATGTAGCAGCACCTCTAATAAAAGTTTAGTGTGACAAATCACACTTTTGTGGCATGTGTGCAGAAGCTGCTGTTTGCACAAGTGGTGGGAACTTGGTAAGAAATTCAGTAGCAATGAGGAGCAAGTTCCTAAAAATACTGAAGATTAGCTTTCAGCAGCAGCAGCCACAGGGGGCTCGGCAGTTAAAGAAATCAGAGCACTTGGTTGTGTACAGGCTCAGGAGGCAAACTCCAAGTTCCTTTTTTTGTTGGCTATATTAAACTTGTGATGCAACTGTCTCTGCTCAGAGCACACTGACAGATGCTTGGCCAAGTCCTGCCATTTTTGTCAACTCTGAAAAAAAATCATTAATTTAGGGAAAAAAAAACAAAACAAAACATCTTTCTTGTATATACTTTTAGTGAAAGAAAAAGTCTCCATAAGGCCTGGATTTTCCAGGATTGCTCAGTCCTATTGTCTTTGCTTAGTAACTTTTTATAAAAGGCTTCAAATAATTCCATGGGTTTTCTGAGCCACATATGAGCTCCCTCTGATGGCTAAATTGAAAAATTATTTTCCGTGGCTTAGGAAGTATATGTAGGAAGTATATGAATGTAGGAAGTCTACCTAGGAACTTAGGAAGTATATTAAAGAACCTTGTGAATTCATGATTCGTTGTCAGATGCACAAGAGTATTGCTCCAGCCTACTGCCGTAGATACACTAACTGTGAACTAGAAGAGCAAATGGAGCAGGGTTGGGACCATATTCTTGTTTGGCATAACTCATTTATTTATGTTTATTGTGTAAATGGGAGTAAGTCATCTTCTTGCAGAGATTCTCTGTACTTGGTGGAATTACACCAGCAATTAATTTGGCTAAGTGAACTAAACATTGCAAAGCATGTTCAGCTATACACCTGGAAGATTAATTAAAATCAAAGTTATTGCATTGGTACAGATGTAATTGTATATTTTAAATCATGGGCAAAACCAGTTCTCTACCTTGCATATTCTCTGAGTATCTGTATTTTTCTTCTCAGCAGCATAATAGATAGGTACATCCTGCTGTTACATATCATTATCTTATCAGTGCATGAGACAGTTTACCTTTGCAGTCTATGGGATCTTCCCTGCTGCCATCCACAAAAAAATTCACAGTAGGAAACTCTTGAATATTAAATTCTTTTCTCAAATCAGGTTGGTATGTCATATCAGTTTTACCAAATTGGATTCTTGGAGCTGCTGTTTTAACCTGTTGTGCAGCTTCCTCAAATTCTTCAGAAAAAAATCTGAGATAATTGGGATAAAGAAACATCTGGAAAGGGTCAACCAAAGGAAATGGGTTGCACAAGCATGAAGCTTCCTAGTGGAGATTTTTCTGTCACATTGTAGCTTGAATAAGCTACAACAGCTTATTGAATAAGAGGTTGAGTAAGGTTCTTTATGACTCAAATGAAGGAAAAGTTATATTTAGTTTTTACTTCTTTGTATTGGTGATGATTGTTGGCCACTCTGCATATCCTTGGACCAGTCACAGTGACCAGCAAGTAAGATTTCAGTACCCTTCTGTTGGGAAGAAATGAAGTGGAATTAAAAAGTAGTTTGACGGACTATACTGGGTACGAATCAAAGGCAGGTCAAGAGCAGAGTTAGTTATTACTCACATTAGGACTCTTTGATTAGATACCGTTTTTGTAAGCACTTCACTAAGGCAAACCTTTGTGATGCAGAAACTACTTTTCCAGCTAAGAGATGGCAGTGGGGGAAGGAGAGCAACAGAGTACGGTCTTTTAGAGACTGGAGAAGTATTTCTGCATGTTGTGTTATGTGCCAGCCCTTCTGTAGCTCAGATGATAGAATGCAGTTGTGTATTTAGAGAAAAGAGAAGGGTCATCCTAGTCTTAGCCCTGGAGCTGTAAGGTATATTAATGTGAAAAAAGGATAAGAGAAAGAAACTGGTCACACATCAGCTGCTCTGTATTCAAAGTCAAGTAAGAGGTAGAGGTCTGGAGCTTTACAGTTTTGCAACTTGAGTTGGCAAGAAAATAAATTCGACTTTATTTTGATTAAAATTGAGATAGCCTATCTTGTTGAATTTGTTTTGTTATAAAGAGCAAAATCTTTTTCTTTAGATTCCTCACAGAAAAGTATGTATCATCAATATACTTTTCAAATAGGAACAGATGAAAAACATCCAATTAATGTTTCATGCATTTACGTATGTTCCTGTATGTACGTATACACACATTTAGATACATACTTAGACAAGCACACACACTTTGCTCTACACCTGTGTGTCAAAGCATAAATCTAACAGAGTAACTCTCGTTCTTTCACAAAATTGCAATTGCACTTCTGTACAGCCTACCTGGTGAAGATATTGCCCAGCATAATTATAACCAAAAAGTGAAGGAACATTTCTGTAGGAGTCCTGATAAATGAAAGATAAAACCACTAATCTAACTCAATGGTGAGTTACATTTCTTGCATTATTTATCATTATCCTTGCTCTGAATCCCAGGCATCAATCATCTTTTTCCACCTAACTGCTACAGCAAGGAGTGGGAAGAGTAGCATTAAATAATGTTATTTTCTCAAAACATTAACGTAATAGGCCCTATAAATTCTGTCACATATAAACCGATCTTGACTTAGGCTCACAGAAACCCCAGCACTGGAACAGCTGCTTACATGCCAAAGGGGGTTCCTGGTGGTAGAATGAAACTTAGTGTGTGTTCAGGAGGCACTCAGATACCATAGTGATGAATCGAAGGTGCTTCTCTAAAAAAGTAAATGATCCTTAAGGCATCAGTCCTAAGCAAATTGTGCTTTTAGGATCCAGTTTTCTCTGAAGTATTCCAGTTACAAACAAATACTTTTGAGAATGATCTGTTACCACTGAATGACCTGAATAAGCAGAGTTGCAGGTAACTAACTAATAATGTAACCAGCATGCTTAGGTAATGAGAGTTGGTAAAGTTAGTAGCTCCTGACTGGAGCTGGGGAAAATGCATGACTCCATCCCATAAAAAGTACTCATTGCAATCAGAGACCAGCAGAAATCAGAGTATCATTAACCTGGCAACTTTGAGACTGAAGTTCAGTGAGTGAACAGCCTTATTCATCAGACAGATAAAAACTCTTTCCTTGACTACCTAAAAAGCATGTGGAAACATCCATCACACACCTTTCCTGAATGATTAGGCTCCTCTTCAGCTTTCCATCAATTCCTTTTCATTCCATTCATTCTCTGTTTGCCTCCCAGGTGCTTTATTTTTTAAGTCACTTGAATGTTGCAGGAAATCATCACTCCTTTTATTTGAAGCCTTTTCTTGAGTTTTGTTTCACTTCCTCTGGTTTAGATTTTTATTGGCACTGATCGCTTCAGGCATTGGGGTGAAGAAGCAGCTGCTGCGGCTAATGCAGCATCACAGAGCTCAACTTAAGGAGAGCTGAGCACCAGCAGAATACAAGGGCTGACACATGAGAGGTAACAAAGGTGGTGGCAAGATCGTGAGGGAGACATGCATGGGTGCTGGGATAGAGGTTTGCTGAGATCTTAAATCTTTTTTCCTAGATAGTGTTTTTGACCTGCCTTTTGAAAGTATCACTGAATTCCCTCCCACCCTGTGTCACTGCTGTTTTATGAGGTATCCTTTTCAGAACACTTGCAAACCTCTAATGGAGCATTTTAACTGATTTCCACCATTTGGTCATGGATACAGAAGGTCCTGAAAATAAATTATCTGAGAACAGCTCAGGTTCTTTGGCTCAAATATGGGAAGAATTAAAAGGAACCACAGAACTAGGAGAGTTAAAAGCACCTGTGAGGTGTCTTCTTGAATTTCTACTCTTTCTTGTCTTATTGATAACAATTAAGCTGCAACCAGTCACCTTTTAAATCACTTGCAGGAGGGAGACTGTAGTACCATTTCTGCAGCTGCTTTGCTCTGACAGTATCAGCATGTTGTCTTTGTGAGAAGGCCCTGCACTGAAGAATGTCACATTTTCAGCACCTTCCCTGACAACTAAAGTTTCCCTTGTTTTAGAAAGTGTTCTAAGAATGCTAATCTCTAAAGGTCATGCTGAACAAATCTTACTCGCACCCTCATTCCACAAAGGAAGCGTGTTGGGTTTGGGAAGATTGACACATTTTCCATTTCATGAGCTATAGTAAAGAATATTTTTTTGGTTTTGATTTCCATGGACAACCAGTGAACCAGGTTAACATGAAATCCTATGTACATTGAAAGTGAAGTCTGACAAACTGAAAGGGAATACAGATTTGGAATCAGATTGTCAAAACTGCTGATTTTTACAGCTGAAGCTGCTAGCAGTCTTGTTCTAGGCACTGTAAAACGTTTTGTGAGAAACCAGTCCTACTTCTCTGAAGAATTTACAGTGTGACTGCATAAGGGTCAAGAACAAGGTCGGTATCATTACATGTTACCATCTCTATTTTAGAGGCAGAGTATATTTTGCCTGAAGCCACACCAAATGGATATGGCAAAAGTGGGAAGAGAACCAAGAATCCTGTACTTGAAGAGACTCTTTCTCTTGAGCACATGAATAACCCAAGTAAGTTGATTCTTCTTTTTCAGTGAACTTTACTGAACTAAAATACATTGAAATGTGGATGGAGAAAATTTTTCCTGATGACATAAATGTGTTTATGTGTTTAAAGCATTTTTGAAGTGAGCATACATGAAAGCATGGTAAGTTCCTCCTTTAGCTGATTGTTGGTGGCCTCAAATTTTTTCCTGCAGTCTATTTTGATGGTCTAGTGATTGCTGCAGTCATTGTGAATATGCCTGTTGTCATGCTTAATACTTATTTCCTAGATATTAGTTTCTGTTATGATCTGAAAGTAATTTTAGCAGCCCCACTTTTCATCTTGTGTGTAGGCTGCTTTTACAGTTTTACTACAGATCTATAATTTTCTCTGTAGCAGACTCTTGAGATGAAGAATGGATTTATGTTTAACATACCAGAGTTGGAGGGATGTTAATCTTGTTGCAGTTGTGAACTTTCTTGTGTGACCTTGAATTCTCCCATTCTCTCCTGTGCTGACCTCTGTACTTTTAAACTTACATTTGTAGCTCACTTGAGATCATCTGCTATGCAAACATCAAGCATTATTCTACAGTTTGGATCTTTATTCAAAGCATTCAATAAAATAAGCATGTGTAAGACATACCTACAGAAGGGACCCATGTTAATCATAAGTCTGTGCTGTAGGTAAGTAGAACATCATCTAGTGACTCTTGTACCTGTCTGGACATACATTTCCACTGTCCTGCTCTTTTTGCACACATACTTTGCAAACAATTTAAGTGATTCTTTTAAGAAGGTTTATTTCTACAAGACTGACACAGATTCCTGAGAAAACCTGCAGGTGTGAGTCACCCACGTTCCACTGTTTTTCATGCTGCAATAGGTTCTTATAGTAAGCTTAGTTATAAGAAATAGCTGTTCTGGGTGGTTTTGAACCGTTTGCATTCATCTCCTGTGTTAAGGAGACCATTGTATACTGAAATCAGCTCTTAGCACAGGAGTGAGTATGCTTTGGATGTTGGCTTTGTAAGTGAGCTGATCATCTGGTCTATACAACTGATTTAAGACCAGTCATGTCCCCCACCCTGTTTTCTAGAAATCCCCCATATCTATATGTAAGGAGCAATTTATTGGTGGTTTGGGATATTTTTTCAATAACATCACCTTCAGCTTTTGTGCCCCGAACAGGAGATGTTTGTCTTTAAGAGTAACCGTATCTTACTGATTAAATGTCACTATCTCAGCACAAATTGTTAGTCACGGGCTGCAGGAATCCTATGGCTGACCCGGTGCCTCACTGGGTGTATAAATGTTTTGCTAGAAAAGGTAAACATTACTTTTTCATAAATGAGAGTGCACTGCACTGCTTGTGTTTGTCCCTAGGTTATCTCTATGTTTATCTAGGAACTGAAAACTTCACTGGAAAGGACAGGAGCAGGCATTCTCAGAGATCTGGAGAGTCAAACATTTGCTGAGGTCTAGGCCTCTTCCTGAATTATTCTGTTCAGGTGGGAGAAAGTGGCTTTAGCATGTGCTCTGCACCCATTTTGTTTCCCAAACTATGCTATTAACCAGGTTAAAGGCTTATAGAACTAGAGCTGTAAGGGGCTTGGAGAGGTTCTTTGTCTGGCCTAAAGCAAGAAATGATACCTAAACCAATCTTGACAGCTATTTGACTAATCTGGCTTTAAATATTGCCATGAGTGGACATACCAGAGCCACCCTAGGCATCATTTGCCTTCCCAATAAATGGTCATCTTTATCTCTGCCTACGATATCTGTAGTGTTTAAATCCATTACATTGCCAGTGAAAATGAATAACAGCATAATAGCTGTTTTTATGCAGAAACAGTGAATTTTGTTACATTTAACATGTCTCCTTTCAGTCACAGTATGGTCTGTTGCTGATGTGGGCTGATGCACTGTATTTTATCTCTGGGCTGGAGCATATTGTGGGCTGTTTCTGCCTCTCTGGCCTGGGAAAACCTTAAGCATGAATGGTATTCACCGTACTGTTTGGGAGATCTGAGGACTGTTCTTCCATGGAGAAATATGAAACAATTGCAGAGTCCTGTGAAAACAATTCTGACAACAGAAAATTGGAAGGGTTTACAGAAGGCTTTTGAAGAGAAACAAAACAGAAGATGTGCCTCACTGTGTTCTGATAGTTGCTGCCCCTGGGAAAATCAGAATAATGCATGACTTCAGCTGGTTACAGTTAGCAATGGTGGGCAGCAGTGCTTTTAGTGTTTGTGGGTTTAAGAGTACAAAGCTTATTTTCCCTGTGATGAAGATATTTGTGAAGTGCTTGGGATTTGGTTTTTTTTGGGGTTTTTTGAAAGCATCAGTATTCTGCAGTGAAAGCTAACTTAGGAACTTACATCTATCTAATGCATAGTGTAAAGCATAAAACTCTCCCACGCAGACAACCCTGGTGTAGTATCTACCTTCTGCTGGTGGCAAGTGCTCTATATTCCCTGTGCTGGTAGGCATTTGTGTGATATTCAGATCAGTTTAACATGGATAGGGAGATGCCACAAACTGCAGCAGAGGAGAGTTTCCAATTGAGCATTTAGATTAGGTCCTCCTAGAACATGCAGGACATACAACGCAACTGGGCAGGCAGGAGGACTTGCATCTGTATAGGAGGGTAGGCACATTGCTGTGTGCTGCTTGCATTGGTTTCAGACATTGTTCCCTGTGCCTTCCCCAAAAAAGTGAAGCTGGAACCTCTTTTCCTCACCCTCTTTATGCTGCCCCTTTAGCTACTCTTTTGTTGAATGCAGTTGTTCAACAGAAGTTGACAGAAGAGTGTAGATTTCTGGGTCACTACTTTATTTCCATGCTGGGTACCTGCCCAGTGTACTTTGCTCAGACTCTGAGGGTAGCCTCATGCTGCTTGGCAGAAAGTCAGCATACATTTTAGTAGTAAACCTTGCCTGAAAGAAGGCAGATCTGGAACACTGTGAGGGTGAAACTGAAGGACATTAGGAGGACTTGTGAGTCACTGGGCAGAAGACATCAGAGCCAGCTCTCCTGATAAAAATTGTGGGATTGGTAAGTACATAATGGTATGCAACAGGGAAAGCGTTGGGATTTTCACACAAAAGATAGGCCTAGGGCAGATACTGGAGTGCTCAATCATTTTCCTGTGTTAGTTCAGTGCTACAGCAATCCCTCTTTCTGGGAAATATGGGATTCCTTCCCATTCTCTGACTGTGTCTTTGTGATTGAGGGTCAAGAAGAGAACAGTCTCAGGTACTCCATTCATTCTGGGTTTCTGACGCTAACTCCTGACAGGCCCACAGACTTCCTGTGTCTCTGGGGAATATTGCTTTGTCTCTCATTATATAAATTCCCTTAATAGTTCCATATTCACACAGACTGTTTATTTATATAGCCTGTTTTAAGGAGTAGGACATAAAATATTAGGGCTTTATGGTTTCTGTGTGCAGGTGCATGTATGTGTCCTGTCTTTAGTCTCTTTCTGTTGTGGCAGTGAAAATGATTACAGAAAATGAACCATCTGGCTCAGCATTGTGGAGTCAGGTTTCCTACATCCCGGGGCAATGCCTTGCTGCAGGATAGTTTTTCACTGCCCCAGAGGCTGTTTAGTGGCATGTCTCCAAAGAGAGCTATTGAGATTGAGGTCAGTGATTTCCAGATAATGTGTGTGAGCTGTGGAGCTCATCACTTTCATGAGTGATTCTGTAATTCTCCACAGAGTCTGTAGATGCCTTTATGGTTTATGGGGAAAAGGCAGTCCATGAGTTTTCAGTAACCTCTTGACCTTGAATCCAAACCAGAAGGCAGTGAGAATCACTGGAGCAAAGTATGGTTGGGGAGCAGTGTTTCATCGCTGACTTTTTTGGAAGATGCATGGAATGGAAGAGTGTTTCTCCTTCCCTTCTGACGAAGGCCAGTTGTGAGGATAGTGGGATATGAGAGAAGTCCAAGGTTCTGCTCTGAAGTAGGGGGGAAGAAATCCTGATTTAGATCTCCTGCATCCTTTGAGTGCCAAAGTCCGTGGGTTAATATATTCTGAACAATACTTTCTTCTCTCTTCATGAAAATTTTCGTATCTTTCCATTCAGTGTTAGGTTGAAATCACGGAGTGTGTTGCAATATCTCATTGTTGATCAGCTCTGCCAGTACTAAGGAGCTTTGGCTGCAAACTCTTCTCTGATCTGGATGTTTAGGTTCTGTGCTTTGAATCAGCTCTTACAAAGCTGAGAATGGAGTTTGACTGAGGGTTTTCTGCTAAATTATTTTTTCACCAAAATAACGCATCTTCCGAGGGATCAGAACAGTTCACAGGTGCAGACTGGATTTGGCAAATAGCTTTAGGCCTCCACGACTAAAAAATAAAATCTTGCTAACTTTCAACACTTTCAAAAGTGTTCGGAAGTCTTAACCATTAAGTTTTATAGATATTTCTGATGTGATTGTTCTGAAAGTTTTCAAAATATTTAAAATTTTATAACATTATTTCAGGATTAATGAAATGTTTGGCATGTTCCAAGCATATTTTTAGCTTAGTTAATCTCTTACTGTATATTTAGGTTTTGTTGTTGTAAAAATACAAGTGTTTTCAGTTCAGATTGACCTACACTGCTAATACTATTTATTATCATAATCATCCAGGTTTGATAGTGAGACAAAAGAACAATTTATGTGCACTTCTGCAAAGTTGGAATATTGCCACCTTAATTTCAAATATCCCTTCTAAATATGAAGTAGGTGGGGGTTTTTAGCTTGTACCTGCTCTGATGCCTGTTTCCAAAGGTGTGCTGCTTTGCAAGGTGTTGGTATAATTTAAGGCTGTGTGGATGCATGCGCTGAGCTCAGTGAGTATGGCACAGTGAAGCAACATCAAGGCGAAGCAATGGAGACAAAGCTTTTGCTCTCTTATTCACATGAAGAATTTCTCCTACCAGCAGACTGCTGGGAAATACAGTTCCATGTTTGTGAAGACAGAATTATGCAGTGTCTGAGCTTTTACATGGGTAACATCACGAGAATGTACCTTTTGGCTTTTGCTTTCATGATACGCTTTCTGTAAGGTTCAGATCTTCTAACAAAGTTAGTTACTTGAAAGCACCCACTACTTTCCTCCCCATGAGGAATGAACACGAACTAAATAGAAAAACCAAAAAACTGACTTCCACCTTATCAAGTGCTAATTTCAGGTAAAGAGTCCAACATAAGGCAATTAGAGACACCAGAATATTGGAAAAGACACTCCCTGAAGCCCAGGCTCTCACAGAGGAGATGTGCCAACCAGCAAAAACCTCACACAAAGCACTAATGAAAATGTAAGAGGGAGAAAAGCCTTCTCTGATTATTTTTTTTAATATCCATCACTGCTGTGAAACACCTACTTGCAAAATCAGGCAGTGGAAGCAGAGAGTGCCAACTCAGTATTGTATGCACAGGCCCATCTTACAGTATCCATCTTACGTAGCAGACTGGTATTTACCCACCCCAAAAGGGAATAAGTTACTGTAGTTATGGTCAGAAATAGAGACATGGAGAAAAATAAAAGAAATGAAGACTGCTGGGGGACAAAGCAGTGGTAAAGTATACCGAAGTGCCACAGTGTCAGTCATGCTCTGCACAGCCATCAGGGTAAGAGAGCAGAAACTGATACAGAACTCCACCAGCCAAGTACTTAGTTTCCTTCAGTGCTCAACCAAAGCTGCTCTTTTTCAGCAAGAGGGTATTGTTCTCTCTTTTCATTTTGAGGAGTTTGGCTGTCTTTGGCTTTTCATTTGGGCTTATGATGTCTGCTGCCAGGAAGCCTGTGAGAAGCAATAATGGCAGAAGGAAAAACTGATGTGGCTTTATTTGTCCAGTTACTGAGAAAGAAAGCAAAGGAGCGCTAAGCAGTAGGGTTTGCTGCTTAAATGTCTGCTGTTCTATCAGCCAAAGAGGCTGATAAGGTTGATAATGGAGTCTATCACCACTGAAGCCAACTGCACCTTTCCACTGGAAGATTAATATAGTTAATGACTTAAGCAGTGTTTGGAAAAGAAGTATGTGTGGGGAGGGTGGATTTACTGTTCCTTGCCTGCAGAAGCAGCATTTGATTTGTAGTGCACTTCTCTAATTAGACAGCCTGCTTGTGCCACCATTACCTCGTGCAGAGCTGCAGACAAAACAGTAAATGGGGTACCTGGGGCAGTATTTGAGGGCTGCTACTCCACTGAATATTTGGATGTCTGTTGCACTTACAGAGCTATCTGATTATGGATCTTTTTCAGAGCATGCTGCAGTCAGGGAAAAACTCACGTTGCTTTGCATGTGTAATTTTAATGTCTATGTTTCTTCAGTGCCTTGTCTGTGAGGCTCCCATCTCTGCTAAGGATGGGAAGTGGCAAGTTGTAGCTCAAGTAAGGTATGACTTTGTGGGTTAAACCAGAGATTTTGCCACTGGTTTTCAGTGATAGCATGATTTCATGCAGCTAATACCTGTAGAGTAAGCTGAAGGTGCTAAATGGTCTTTTCATTCTTAGGTAGATATTTCATTCTTAGGATAGTCATCAGCTGTGTCTTTGAACTATGAGGCCGCCCTGGTTGGTCTTTTCTGAACATTTTAAGAAGTATCTTACAAAAAATATTGAGGCACCATTTACTAAGAAATAGTTATTTCTGTAAATCCATGCCGGTCTGTAATTGTAGCAGAAACCCTTTCTTTAACCCTTAAACTGTGCTGAAATTTGTGAACTGTACACCCAAAGCAGTAGCCTCTCAAGAGGGGACCGGGTATTCTGGTGGTGGTTTTGTTGGCACAGACAAGGACAGGTGGGTCTGGATTAGTAGAACCAAACTGATAGTTGAAGAGATTGCCTCCAATAATGACTCTTGCTTTCTCTTCTGGAGCAGTTAAGTGTTGCTTTGTTCCTTCATGCCCTTAGGCTAAAAGATGGAGTGTTCCTAAGGGTGTTTGATGTGGTAGCTCCCATTTATTGGGGGTGAAGAATGCTGGGTGGCATATAGCTTCAATTAAGGTTATTTTCATGCCTGGTATGAGTGGGGTTGGGCCTTAAGTGAACTCTTTCCTCTCAATCTCAAAGGCTGTACCTTGAGATGTGTCCTGTGAGCAATTGCAGAGGGTGCATAATGAAATCAGATGGAGCTGTATATTCAGGCTGCTTGCAAGATAAGATCACACGTAAATATAGATGCAGTAATCAGGTACTAAACAAAAGGGCAGAAAGATAAGAGTCTCCTGTTTGACTTTGTGGTCTTTTTCTCTTCCCAACCGGCTCCTTTCCAAAGATGCCTTCCAAGTAACATTCTGGGACTGTTAAAAAGCATCTTCTGGAAGTACAGGGAAAACCTAACAAGGCCTGTCTTACCTGAACAGGCTGTGTTGTAAGCTCAGAATCACAGAATCCCAAGGGTTGGAAGGGACCTCAAGAGATCATCTGGTCCAACCCCCCTGCAAGAGCAGGGTAACCTAGAGTACATCACACAGGAAGTTGTCCAGGCGGGCCTTGAATATCTCCAATGTGGGAGATTCCACAACCCCCCTGGGCAACCTGTTCCAGTGCACAGCCTGAGTCTCCCAGAACATTGGTAGGATGACAAAACCATTTGCTTCAAAAGCTGGTTTTCCTCTTTCTGCCACTAAAACAAGTAACAGTCAACACAAAAGCCTTTTGGAAACCCCCTACTAGGAAATGGGCACTATTTTTGATAGGACTTCTAACCTCTATGTCCTGGAAGGAAACTGCAGTTTCCATCATATTTACAATGAAGAAAGGAGTGGGATTAAGCAGAGCTGAACCGAAAATTGAAACTGATGTAGTACGGTGTTTTGGTTTGGGCATACAGCAGATTAGGTCACATTTCTGCAGATTTCTTTATCAGTGCTGACTAGTTCTGGCTCCTTCATTGTGTGCTTTACAGTTTTTGAGAGGTATATGGAAAATCTGCCATTTGCAGAAGTCACAGGCTGCTCAGCAGGAAACACTGAATGCAGAATAAGTACAATTCTTGGGCCTTTTGGTCAGTTACTGCCCACACCCTGGAAATCATTGTACGATCGAAAGCCATTGACAAATGCCTCACATGTGAGCACCTTCTATTTGCATTTCTGTTTTGCCTCACAAATACAGTGATTTTAGAGTTTTGACACTGTTATTTATTGTCATTAAACACTTTAACCTGTTACGAGATCTACACTTGCAATACATAATGAAAGTAACTGCAGTATCCATGTTAGAAAGCTTTGTGCTATTAAATAAGGAGAAGGTAATGCTACAGAAGGGTTTAAAAACATCAAGAAATTGGTTACACTCAAAACAAGTTTATCAGAAGATTCTTCATTTGTGAGTAAAGATCCAGTTTTATTGACTTACAGGGCTGGGCTTTAAGTAACTGCAGTATCATCAGTTTTGTCTCTTCCACATGTACCTGTATGGTGTGTAGGAAAGACTAAGAGGAACTGAAAATGCTGGAATTTTCTTTGCAAGTTTGTTTTACAGTACGTATCGTTTTCCAAGTTGCACACTTCAGCTGAAGTGCAAAGCAAATGGAAGTCTTTGACATTTCACCTTTCATTGACTAGTGTTTATTTTGTATTTATTCCATGCCTCAAATGAAAATAGAACTCACAAGGAAATAGATTCATCAGTTTTACTGGTGTCTCAGATCAGTGTGAATCGCCATCTAGCGTATATTTAAGACACTGCATAATTACAGAGACAAGGTCATAAAATGTCCTCAAAACACTTTCTATAGCTAGTGGCATTTTATTTCTGTATGCAGGTAAAATAAAATCTGAAATCTACAGGAATCAAGAGATAGATATTCAGAAAAGGTCTGGCAGGTGAAAGTTTAGAGGTATGAGTTTCATTCATCAGCTGGCCAAGTAGAGGGCAAAGATTATTGTCCTGGGTTTAGCAGTAGCAGTCATTTTTCTCCTTCTTGGTAGCTGGTGCAGTGCTGTGTTTTGACTTTCAGCTGGGAACAGAGCTGATAAAAATGATGTTTTGGTTTGGCCAAGGACTTTGTGAGCCTCATGCTCTGCCAGGGAGGAGGGAAGCCGGGAGGAAGCAGAGACAGGACACCTGACCCAAACTGACCAAAGAGGTATTCCATACCACAGCACGTCATGCCCTGGATGTAACTGGGAGTTACCCGGAGGCGCTAGGTGGGACTGCAGGGTTGGAGGAGGTATCAGTCGGTGCTTGGTCGGGCTGGGGGGGGGCAAGTTATCGGTCGCCTGGTGATGGGGTGTTGTATTCCCTTCCCTTGTTATTTCCTTTATCATTACTATTATTGGTGGTAGCAGTAGTGATTTGTGTTATAGCTGAGTTACTAAACTGTTCTTATCTCAACCCGTGGGAGTTGCATTCTTTCTGATTCTGCTCTCCGTCCCTCCAGGAGTAGAGGGAGGGCAAGAAAGGGGGGGGAGTGAGTGGACAAGCTGTTTGACTGGGTTCAAACCACGATAATTATAATGACAAAAACAGCACAGTATCTCTTTCCAGAAACGGAGAAACACTTATTTTACAAATCACATCAAATAACGGGGAAAAATGGGGACAGACACAACCAACCTATTTATTGAAGCTGGCTTGCATTAATTTGTCCAGCGCTGCAAGGTAGGCAGTATCCAATACGTGGCTGATTTTAAATGTGTTTTCTTTCATTTCAGATGACTGATTCCTGCAGGTGTGCATCTGATTTTTTAACCCACTGTCTGATAAAACATCATTGATCATGAGGACATTTATTAAATCATGGATTCCTCAGTGTTTGCGGATTCTTGGGTCACCTTGCAGGTTATTCCATGGATGCAACAGGCTTTTTACATCTCAGCTTCTCTCTTATTATGACTCTATAAACCAGTGTAAAAAGGAAATGCCAGAATATTTCAACTTTGCAAGTGATGTCTTAGATGAGTGGTCACGACTGGAAAAGGTAGTATTTTTCTTTGACTTCATAGACATTGAAACAAATCTTAGATGATACAAATCAATTTTCCTGATTGATACTGGGTAGTAAAAGCTGCAGAGTAGAATGCACTGCTTTATTTTCTGTGTCAGAAATATGGGTGTCACTTTAAGACACTAGTTGCTAGGGTGAATCGGTTATCTGGAGTTATTTTGGATAGAAATGAAACATTTTAAGGTTTGTCTTCTGTTGCATTCTAGGTTGGAAGACAAACAGCAAATCCAGCTTTTTGGTGGGTAAATGATGAGGGAGAAGAGGTAAAGTGGAGCTTTGAAGAGCTGGGATTTCTTTCTAGGAAAGCAGCTAATATACTTTCTGAGGCATGTGGTTTGCAGAGAGGAGACAGAGTTATAGTAGTGCTGCCTCGTGTTCCTGAATGGTGGCTACTGTATGTAGCCTGTATGCGAACAGGTGAGTGACTTTACTGATCTCTTGGATGCAGAAAGAATAAATAGAAGATATTAAAAGTACACTAAATTAAATTGAAAAAAAAAATGTAAGCAGGAATATGCTGCTGTGCCCTGTAAAGTTCAGCTTTTGCATAGAGGGAGAATTGGCAGCACCCACACTGGAACCAAAGCAACACTGTACTAGGTGGTGAACAGACATGGTCCAGTTAAACACCTTCTTAGTTGAAGCCATTGAAGGTTGAATGCTTATAATCTAAGGCCAGGTTTGACCGGATACATTGTCAGTATGAACAGTTTTAATGCAGTAAGTTATATGACCAGACTGGTTAAGAATTCATCACAATATTTTTTTGCTCTGCTATTAAGGTTTTGCGAATTCTTTGGCAAAATTTAACCCATTGCATTTTTAGAGCGCTAAGCACCCATCACAGAACAATTTAGCATCAACAGGGACATGATCAAGTATTTTTGTCCTACTTATAAGCTCTGTGATTTTGGCGGATTGTAAATGGGGTTAAGGCTCAGAGAATCCAGTTCTATCTTATCCAAGATTTTCTTGGACTATGATGTGGGAGTAGCATTCAGTATCTCAGTGTCTCCATTTCCCAGTTGTAAAATATGGTAGACATCTCTGAAGGTGCATGAAGACTGCAATCAGTATAGGTCAATTCTGTTGAAATCCTTGGGAAAAGGAGGATGTAGAAATGCACTAAAGCGCAGAGAAGTGCACTAAATTGACATTCAACCACTCTCAATGGGATTTCAGTCACACTGTAGTCAGTATCCAAACTTAGGTTTGTTCACATTACAAAATGAATCCAAGCTTGAGGGATTTGTTGACTGAGCAGCATCTGTAAACTGCCTGACTCAATCTGTTTATCCCATATCAAGACATATTAATTCCTTATTGAAATGAATAATGGCTTTATTCCAGATGTAAATATAATCCATGTGCTGGTCATCTTCATATACTTGTTAAAGGGGATGATAACACTTCCTTCCTGAGTTATAAATCATGAGGGAAATGCTCAAACCCACTCTAAATCTACATCTGACTCACTATCTAGATACCTTTAATATGGATGACACAAACCTTAACATCAGTGCTTCAACGTTTGAAGGTCTTTTAGAGCCAGATAATCCCAGGTCATTTGTAGAACACAAATTCACCTAAGCTCTGCCTTCAAACATGAATTGTACTTGACTCCCGTTTCTCAGAGAATAAGGAATAGCTCAGCTTTTCTATGTCTGGGGTCATGTCCTGTGAATGTAATAAAGACAAATGGTCAATTTTCTAAATTGCTTGTTGCTTTTTTCCAGGAATTGTCTTTATTTCAGGAACATCTCAATTAACAGCCAAAGACATCTTATACCGACTCCAGACTTCGAAGGCCAAGTGCATCATTACCAATGACACACTGGCACCTGCAGTGGAATCAGTCATACCTGACTGCCAGTTTCTGAAAAGCAAACTAATTGTAGCCAAAGGGAGAAGAGATGGGTGGCTGAACCTCAAAGAACTCTTTGCGTGAGTATCCAGCTGTTACACCATCACTCCTGTGAGGTGAGAAGCTGTATCAGGTGACATTGCTGAAATTTTTAATTAATTTCCAGAATGCAAATGAAATACAATTTTGCACCCCCCTGCCAACTTGCTGTAATCGCTGCGTGAAGTACAAAAGCCCTTAACACACTTCTTGGGAGCTACATTCAGATCTTTCTGCTTCTTTTTATTCAGCAGCCTGCCAGTTTGTAAAAGCTCTTTGCTTTTACTGTGATCACAGGACAAGCAAGCAGAGTACTAATCTTGCAATTTTTTCACGCTTGTCTTCTAGAGTCCAGCCTAATGCCTCTTGAATTCAATGAGAAGATGCCCATTGCCAACTCTTAGAGCTCAGCTAACCTGGGATCAGTTATTTCTTCCCTTTGCTATGTTGGTAGTCTAGACAATCTGAATTGCTCATCACTCTCTTGAACATGTATAGTACATGTCTAGGACCTGGCATGATAGACTGAATTTGGCCCCCATTGACTTCATATTGTGAGACAATATGTGTTGACATAGAAGTTGGTTTTGTTCTGTAACAAGCACCCCGACTGCCCTTGCAAAATAGTTGTAAACAAAGTCACTGGAATATGCTGTAGGTGCTCACATCTTGAAAGTTACAGCATACAGAGCACAATTGTGACAGCAAAATGTGCTCTCTAACTCTTACCTGTGGTGTCTGATGCAACTATTTATTTAGTGAGATCATACAGTTGGGGGCTGTTTTTCTGTTTATTTCATAAACCCTAAGAAGTACTGCTTCCTTCGTGAAAAACTACATGCAGTAACTGTCATATACTGTTTCTTCTGAAGGGTGGCATCTGCTGACCATAAATGTGTGAAGACAAGGAGTCAAGACCCAATGATAATCGGTTTTACTAGTGGAAGTACGGGCTTTCCAAAGATGGTGGTGCAGTCCCACAGCAGTTACGGCATTGGATTTGCAACTAGTGGCAGGTAAACCTTGCAATTGCTCCCAGTGTCCTGGTTAAGTGACATGATCGCAGTTAAATTTAAAATGTGACTGTAAAAACTCCAGTAAATGTAGGCATTTCAGAAGTGTAAGTTCTTGCTTCTTCTTCGCCTTTCCCCTCTCACACTGAATCCTTACTATAAAAAGCTTCTTGAAGACTCAGTTTACAACATCAAACACAGTGTCCTGGCACTCAGAGGACTGACTGCAGAGTAGCAGTAAGGGTAGCGTCCTTGTATCAAAACCAGATAAAGTGCTTTAGTATTGTGTAAACCTTCCTTGAGAATGAAAGCAACCTTGGACCATAGCATTATATCTTAAAAGTTACAGTTTATTCTGAATCTGTGTTTTGGTACTGATTTGCTTTCATTTAACATCTTTTGTTTATGCTTTGAAGGAGTGATAAATTTCATTAAAATCAAGGATACATTTCCCAAGGAACACTGAGGCTGAAGTTGATGATATATAATCCATAGAAGTAATATGATTAGTTTCGTATAGAAATAAAATGTGATTTAGCTGATGTCACTAATCCACAAGGTGGGGAAGGCCTACTCCAAGTGAGCTGTTTGGTTTTTCATCTAGATCCAGATTATGCAACTCAAGCCAAGGATGTTCTGCACTGTTCAGGAGGAAAACAAATGCTGGAAATGTTAAACAGGAGGGATTGATGGAAAATAAGAGAGTGTTTAAGATATTTCTACTCTTAGAAACTTTCTAAAGAGCCCTACTTGCTGACATAGCATCTTTTAATGGGAGCCTCTTGCTCTTTAATTATGCTATGCCTGAGCCTTTTACACTCTACGAAGCATTTTTTTTCTCTCTGTTTTATCACCAGGTACTGGATGAACTTGACTCCTTCAGATATAATGTGGAATACTTCTGATACTGGCTGGGTAAAATCAGCTTGGAGCAGTGTTTTTGCACCATGGATCTGTGGATCCTGTGTCTTTGTACACAGTATGCCACAGTTTAAACCAGAAGTTATCGCACAAGTAAGTGTAACATTTATAACTGAGTTTTATTTCCATTTTGCATAACAGGAACAAAGCCCATACAGAGCATGGGTACCCACTGTTCTGGAGCAGAAGAGATAATAATTCCCACATCCCAAGCAATCGTCCCTCCTTTTGGTGTCCAGAAACCTAAAGGAACAAGTGTTTTCCATCCTGGTTAGGCCACGTGACATGGCTACAGTGTAGAGAGGATGTGGTGAAAGATGCAGGATAAAAAGAACTCAGGATCACTGCTGTCTTGTCCCATATTTAGCCAAAGTTCACTTCAGTTGCTTTGGGTTCAGGATGAACATAGGCCAGTGATCAGAGTACGGCATACATGTGAATCAGGGCCTTCTTATCCTGAATTTTCAGTGAGTTGCCAAAATGCCTGTTCCTCTGCTCTGCCATTTCACAAAACCAGTCAGCTGGCCTATTTCCCCAACATTGGTCTCTTGTGTGGAGAGGAGACCCAGACCTTCCAAGAATAAAATTTGAAAAGCTTTGATCTAGTTCACTGTTGTCACTTAGTCTTGAGCCTAGGACACAGTTGCCTGGAAAGCAGAAACCAATCTTAACAGGAACTACTACTCTTGGTGGATGTTCGTTTGCATGATAATGGTATTTCCGACAGCAGTAGGACTGACAGTTACAGCCACTCCGAAGTCAGGATTCATAGTCACTAATGCATAGGTCTTCTCTGTGTCGAATGTATGTTGCATTTTTATAGTTTTCATTTTGCAGACATTTGAGCACATAACTTGTGTTAATCACCTTCACATTTGCAGGGTCAGACCCAACATTGCATTCTCTTTTCAGCAAAATAACTTTCTATGTTTCCTAGACTCTCTCAAGATACCCCATCACTACCTTTTGTACTGTTCCCACCGCCTACAGCATGCTGGTCCAACATGATCTGAGCAGGTACATCTGAGCATCCGTCCATTACAGGGGTAGCAGAGAGAGGCTGGGATACAACGCTGTGACAGCTCTGGCTGTTTAGTTCCTTATGTTGCTTATTTTTTTTATTTTTTTTCTATTAGAAGGAATATAATTGAAATTGCTCTAGATAATTCTCAGTGTCTTATTTGATCTAGGATGTTGGCACGTAACTCAGCTTTCCACAAATATCTGATGTTCTTGCTCAGACTTCTCAGACTTCTCCTTTCTTGTTAGCTCGTCCAGGAAAACACCTTTACTCCCTCTTCCAGAGGAAAAAAAAAAAAAAAGCTACTTCTGTAGGCTTAAATTATAGGTTTAAACTAACAATAGCTCGTGTGGCTTTAAACTAACATAGTACAGCAAACTGTTCTAACTTGCTAACACGTAGAGAGAAAGGAATGTGCAGTTGATGGGGGAAGAAACATCATGGGACTGATAACAACTAAGGAGACCCAAGGATGCTAGCCTTAAAGAAAGCAGAGTGGTGTCCAATGTGAGGCGAGACTGGAAGAGAACAGAAGCAAGGACATACCAACTGCTCAATAGTAGGACCTTCTGAGCATGTGCAAGCACTGAAGTCATTCAGTAAACACAGTGAGGAAGAGTATCAGTGACCACCAGAGACCCCCACTCAGCAAGAAAGCGCATGCATAATTAGAATGCAAATATTATAATTAGTTCATGGAAATATCATGAATATGTAAACCATTTCCTGGAAAAGCTGTAAATATTCATGAACATGCTAAATATGTAACTGTTGCCAACAAGTAACGAGCGCGCTCACCTTTGCAACACTATTCAAGTGTGCACCCAGCGCTGCAATAAAGAATGCCTGCTTGCTGAAACTCCAAATTGAGTCTTTATAAAGAGTTTCTCTGACCAACATTTATGGTAACACTTCCAGTGACACAGGTATAAACCCCATTGTCCTCAGTGGTAACATGAGCAATCTAGGAGTTCAATCCAGATCTGTGTAGCAGGATGATTATTGTAATTTCCAAAGTAGCTTTTGAAATTTTAAGCATACTAGCTCTGAAAGTTGAGGGAGGCTGTTCAGTTAAGACCATTCACTGCTCTTTTCAGGAGTTTAAAGAAATAAATATTTAATTTGCTATTTCTCTCAAGGTATAAGTTCATGAGCCTGAAACACTGTGTAACTGGAGGGGAACCGCTCAATCCTGAAGTGATGGCGAAGTGGAAAATCCAGACAGGGGTGGATATCCATGAAGGTTATGGCCAGACAGAAACCGTATGTTTGCATTAATTCTTTCAGTATGCCTTTTCAAAGGTAACAATACCAGAGGCACATTGTGCTTGATAAATCAATGGAAAAGGTGAGAATCACTTAAATTAATTATAGGCAATATATAATTATGCTTATATAGTCCCAAAATCAACTAGCAGCATGTTTTAATGTTTATAGGAAGTACTGTGACTGTGGAGTTCAGCCCCCTGCAAAAGCTGTGCCAGAGATTATCTCAGATCAAATAACTTGTAGTAGATCCCTTCCATCACCTTTACTTAAAAGGCAGAACTAAAAAGAAATAAAATAAATTATTTGCTCTGGATATCAATTTGGCCTGTCTGAGGTTTTAATGAAAAATATTAAATCAGTTCACATCCAGACTTCTCTGCAAGTGAACATTAATAAAGCTATTAAGAGTCGGATTTCAGGCATTCTCTCTCTCCTCTTACCCTTGGTATGGTCCCAAATTAATTGTCCCATTAGTGAAATAAAATCTGTAATAATTTCACATCTGCTGTCTTGCAAAATCAAGTGTTTTCAGACAAACCCAGTGGCTCAGACTGAACACAGCCAACCTCATTCCATAAGGCTGAACTAGAATGCCTCTCAGCCCTCTCTGATGTGCTTGAGAACCACAGTGTGTTAGTCCTGATTCAGCCCTTGTCACGACAAAGTCATGAAGAGGTGTCATGCCTAATGGAAACAATAATAAAGTCTACAAGATGTTGCACAAATTAAAAATAAAATCTATTTCCAGGTAACAATTTGTGCCAATATGAAAGGGATGAAAATTAAACCTGGCTCTTTGGGAAAACCTGTTCCCCCTTATGATGTCCAGGTATGTTGATACGTCTCATCTGAGCTCAGCTGCAGTTGTGGGTACAAGAGTAAGGGAACGCTGTCTGTGTCCCTTCTCTGCCCTGCACTGTGCTGTAGCAGATATTTCATTGAGCTAATCAAAGCAGTAATGATGTGTCCTTTCTGCAGATAGTAGATGACCATGGGGCTATTCTGCCTGCAGGAGAAGAAGGCAACATTGCCGTCCGTGTTAAACCAACGCGACCATTCTGCATGTTCTCTGAGTACTTGGTAAGTCTGAGTTGGTCTGTCTGTGCCTTCCAAGAAGCTCAAGAGAGATCCAGGGCAAAGTTCTGACTTATTCAAGAAACAGAATTTCATCTAGGATTTTCACAAAGTCTCCCTAGGCTGCTTGAGGACTTTGAGCCTGATCTGTTATCTGATCTGATCTGTTATCTGATCTGATAATCCTGGAACAGACTGACTGGCAGAGTATAACTTCAAGATGCAACATAAACCAGGTGCTACCTTGTTCCAGACCTGTACCTGGCAGTTGGCACAAACTTCACACTCAATGCATCACTCCCTTCCATTCTACTCCCATCGTTGGCTAAGGATTAATGGAGGCTCATAAAGGCTACTTTAATACATCAAAAGTTCAGGAAGACTTTCCAAAGAGCACAAGTATCTTATGACCTCATACCACTGTCAGAGGTATCCACAGATTTCTCTCGTACATCTTTAAAAGTTACCAGCATGCACATTTATCTGGTGTTAGAGAAACCCTCTGTACAGTCATGATCCCATGGGTTTGTGGTAGTGGCATATGTAATCTAACATCACTATTCAAATGGGAATGCTCTACCCACTGAAAGCAGAACACATTTAACAAAATTCAGAAAAATGGCCATCTTGATTCAGATCAAAGGTCCATCTAAGGTAGTATTCAGTCTGCAATGGTGCTGAGTTGTAGTACGTACTTAAGAAAACACTAGAATCAGGCAGATACAAAGGTACTCTTCACCGCATTTGAACTATCATGTTGTGTATGCTTTGGGAACCTATCTGTGTGTTTAAACCTCCTCTGAAACCCCATAATATTTGGATATTTTTAGCATCCTCAAACAACAACTGGCTCAGAGTAATTACTATGTGTTAAAAAGCTTCTTTTGGTTCGGTACTATTATTTCAACTTTTCATTTTGTCTTCTGTTGTCAAGGTGTTTTTCCTGTGTAATCTGCACCTGATAGGTGCAGATATCAGTTTAGATAGTGAAGTTTTTCCTGTAGGTCACCTCATTTGTGTTTTGATCTTGAAGGCTGGGGGTAAACGGTTTCCACTGACAGGAGGTTATTGTGGCAACCTCCTGCAGTGATAAATCATTTCCCTGAAGACAGTGGGTTAT
The DNA here is from genome assembly GCF_033783945.1 of Neopsephotus bourkii. Classification (NCBI taxonomy): domain Eukaryota; kingdom Metazoa; phylum Chordata; class Aves; order Psittaciformes; family Psittacidae; genus Neopsephotus; species Neopsephotus bourkii. Next base: position 1,084,544 of record NW_026900643.1, read on the forward strand.
TTAGTTTAGTAATTTGCTGTGATGGATGAGCATTTTGATTTAACACAGTCTTTTTCTGTAGAACATGAAACCATATCTACACAAATGATGTTTTTCACCTCTCACAAGTTTCCACCACAAAATTGCTGGTTTTCTTAATTGAAGACATAAAATAATACTTACGTTGAGAACAACTTAAAAATTGTCTTGATTATTTTTAGCATCACTGTGAATAAATGCATTACATTTCATTACATACATTACCTTTTCACTAACAATCAGATACATTTTTTTTTTACATGTTTGATTGTTGTCAGGATAATCCAGAGAAAACTGCTGCCTCTGTGCGTGGAAATTTTTATGTCACTGGGGACAGAGGGATTATGTGTGAAGAAGGATATGTCTGGTTTGTTGGAAGAGCTGATGATATAATTAATTCTTCTGGGTAAGTCAGTTGCTATTAGCAGTGCTCATTTGTCTGTTAGAAGTCAATCTGAAACACCAGTTGAGTGGCTGCCTTGCTGCAGCTGTCATATCTGCATTTTCTCCCAGGTATCGCATTGGCCCATTTGAAGTTGAAAGTGCGTTAATGCAGCACCCTGGAGTCTCAGAGGTAGCTGTTGTCAGCAGTCCTGATCCAGTTCGAGGGGAGGTAAATAGAAAAAAAGAAGATATAGAGAGAAATGCACTTTATTCTGAGCATCAAGTTCCTTGTATGTACTAGGCTGCTTTGGAATTAAGATGTTGCTAATTTACAAGATTAAAATCGGTCAAAAAAACTTTAAACCCACACCTTGACAAATCTTAGAATTTCGTTATTATTTCCTTCTTTGCAGGGTTTTATCTGGGGAAAGAAAAGTTTGCCTCTTAAGACTTACTTTGGCATCTTTCTGTCTAAGAACTAGGAATCAGATTATTTCTCTTTTTGTCACTAAGCACCTGGTGGCAATTATATGCAGAGTATCTAATTTGTCTTTATGTTTCAAAGTTGACAATATAGAAGCTTTGAGCTCCAGGGTGAGATTTTTCAGCTGGTTATTGTTTTTTTTGTTGTTCTGCAACTTTCTGAAAGTTTAGTAGTGTGTATGAACTGGAAAAAATAGCTGCAGAGTATTTCCCTCGTAATATTGCATTCTATAATAAACAGCCAATGAGAAGAGAAATTAGAGCAAAAGCTCAAATCTTTGCATTCTGAATTTTGATACTCAGTTCTGGCAAGAAATATATCCCTTTATTCCCATGTCTGGAAGGTAATGGATTCCCTTAACTTTTGTGGTACAGGTAGTCAAAGCCTTCATTGTTTTAGCTCCTGCTTATGTGTCACACGATCCAGAAAAATTAACTCATGAGCTTCAGCAATATGTCAAGAAGGTGACTGCACCTTACAAGTATCCGAGGAAGGTAAGTATACCACAGAAAGACAGGTCTTCTAATGGCATCAAACACTGAACAGTCTTTGTCCTGCTTTGGCTTCTTTTCAGCTGCATTCTGACAAACACCCCAACCATAGTTAAATAAACTCAAAATAAATTACAGGGTCTGTTGCAGCTGTGGCCTTGGGTTCACTATATGTGCTGCAAAGAACCCATAGGGAGGAAATGGTAGTGTAAATTGCTTTTATCAGAGTCCTTTCATAAAATACTGAGGTTTTCATAGCAACTCGAGGGCAAGGCCTTCAGCTCTTACAAATTCCTCCCTGGAGCTCTGTTCAGACTCTCACCCAAAGCAAAGGGGAAGTTCCTGTTGGCATCAGGTGAGTTGGAATCCATCCCTTATAACCAGAAAAAAACATCAGTAACTCCCTGTCCTGACAGCTTACCTCTTCAGGACTGTGTCCCTGCAGATACTGCCTGTGCAGTCAGATAAGATGTGTGGTAAGGAGTTTCATCATCCCAGCCCCAAGCTGTGCAGCTTCCCATCTTTTTACTCCAGCCATAATTAAAGTGTCCCTTCCTTGCACCCGGGAGTTTAATCAGAATGTTGTTTCGCTAAAAGTGAGCTTTTTTGTCTTTCAGGTGGAATTTGTTCAGGATCTGCCAAAGACGGCTACTGGGAAAATCAAGAGAAAGGTTCTAAGGAACAAAGAGTGGGGAAAAGTTTAACATGGTCTGGAAACTGAGGAGAGAAGATTCCCATCATCTGTACCAGCCATAGCACATCACACTTGGCATGTGGTCATGACCCAGAGCACTAGGAGAACTTAGGAAAAAACAAGCCATAGAAAAAAAAAGGGGGAAGTAACACTCACGTGGCTTGAGGATGCTATCGGCCTACAGATTTCCAGGAGACAGAAGGTGCAAGTAATTAAGAGAAAAGTGTGATTACACAGGTTTAATTATTTTACTGGAATTTGTATGAACAGCTTTCTTAAAAAAAAAAAAAAAGTGCAATGGCAACATTTTAATAATGTTTACAAATAAATGAGAAATTAATAAAAATTATCTTTCTCCTGTAGTGGGTATCAGCAGTGAAGTGATATTCTCTCTTCAAAACCTACCACTGTAGCATTCCCATTTTCTTTCTGTCTGGTAGGAAAAAGACATACTCTTTAACACCTTCCTCTTCATGAATCTGTGATCTGCTTAAGTGGTTAAAGTGGGGGAAAAAAGAAGATACAAAGTACTTTAGGTAAAGGTGCAATTTACGCACAATTGACAACAGGGTAAATGATTACATGAAAAAGGTTGCTCCACAGGAAGAATCATGCTGCCTGGTCTGTTTTGTGCTATGTCCTGTTCTCATTACTGCAAAAGAAGCAAGTGAAAGAGTATAAAGGGTTTCACTCCAAATCCTTTTTGGCAGAATGTCATGTTTGTCACGTTTAGATAAAAGCTAATCTTTACAGTGCCTTGTTTGGGAAACATATGTCCTGAAAGCAGAATGAACTGAATGAAGAGGATTTACCCAGCCAGCTTTCCATCTATACTGTCCACAACTAACAGGTCAGGAAAACATTGTTTGAATTCCTAGTGTTGCCAATGGTTGAGAAACAGCAGATGATACTAAATTAGGAAAAATAATGTCTGATTCTTGCAGCAGTTCAGAGGTCTGTGCCATTACCGGGTCTTTTCCTCAATTTTTTCACTTCATTTTCACCTGTAAGCTTGCAGGTGAAAAAATGCTAAAAACTGAAGGCTGTCACAGCAAAACTATGATGACATTTTTATATAGACCATTAGGGAATCCTGGATTTAAAATGTTTATCATTCTACCCATCCTGAATACCATTTCCTATCTTGAATACTGTTCCTCAATGTTCTTTCTCTCCTATTTTCTTCACAGGCTATTGTGTAAATTTTGTCATTGCAATGGTCTTAAATCTGCAGATTAGAGCTAAACCATAGAACCAGAGCAGACTAAGAAATAAGAAATACTTGTGTTATTAAAAAGAATAATCAGAGTTATTAGGTTCTTCTCTTAAGGGAATTAAAGTGGATCCATTTGTTTTTAGCATTAACAGTAGAGGTCATGACTTCGAAGAAAGGTTACATTTAACAAAAATCTTACCTTTTTACTGACAGTTGTTGCCTCATGTAAGAAAAAAAAAACCACCTGAATAAAAATGAATGTATATCCCAAAATATGATATAAACCCCCTGAATTAATGTCGATTTTCTATTAATGTAATTAGGGAATACTTCAAATACCTTTTTTTCACCAGTAAAATCCTTTTAGATTAATTTTTTCTTCCACATGCTATTAATAGAGTTTTGATTTTAAAACTCTATGTAAAATGTAAGTACTATCTAAGTAAGTTTCTGCTCTATAATCATCATTCTGAAGTGGGTGACACTTAGGGACACAACGCTTAGTTTTATATCCATGTCCTGTGATTGTTTTTCAGGAGCAAATTATACCTTATAGGTTTATTTACAGCTGGTCAGTATTTCTCTACCCCAATCTCAATGTAGCATGCAGAACACTGTGAATTACTGTTGATTTAACAACATATCTGGTCTGGGGGAAAAACTATGCTGTCAGATATCACTGAAAAGATTAAGTTGTCCAAGTTCTAGATATTCGAGTTCATTCACCTGGTAGGCAGATTAAATATTATTCTGAAAGCTTCTGCTAAGCAATAAGGAGCTGTTAAATAGTTTACTTTTTCTCAGGGGTTAAAATTTGACCAGAACTGAGCTCCAGGCATCAGAGATGTAATAATAAGTGGTTACAGTTGAAGACACAGGACAAAAGGTAAAGAAATACAGAAAAAATTTTAAACCTTGGGGCAAAGGGCAAAACTTGGCAGCTTTGTTCAAGCCACAGAACTTCCCACATGGAAAGGAACCTAGCTGAGTGTTTAGCTATAATTTGGTTCCTAGTTTGTGAATAGCTTCATCCTTTGTAGGAACAGAAAATTAACCTGTATTTCAACAGTAACTCACCTTAACCTTAGTAACTTGTGCTTGTGGTTAAAAAAGGAATAGCTAGACCTAGGTTTTAGGATCATCAATTGGCTCCTGCTCTGACTGCAGGCTCTCCCAGATATGTTTGATAATCTTCATGCGCATATACAAGAAACATCTTGATAGCTTTGAAATGTTTGGAGTTGAGCACAGTTCTGAAGCAATCTTCTAGACTGCTGAAAATGATAGTAGTAATATAAAAGAAAGAAAAAAGTGCAATGGAAAGGAAGAAAATAATTTGACTTGAGAGCTTTTAGAGTCATTATGGGTAGTATAGATAGAAGAGGGCATTTACAGCAAGCAAATATAGAAGTGTCTAAATAAAATTTGGGAACCTATGTAAGGGATTACTGAAGCAAAGGTTCTCAGAGATATGTGGTGATGAATGGATATATCAGTCAGCAATTGTTCAAGCTAAAGCAGTGAGAATCTTGATGGCATAGTCTGGAAACATCCTTCAGCTCCATGTGAAGGAAAAGGAATAGAGAATCAGCTACTGAATGCTTTGGAGTAAGAATCAGTAACCTTCTTGCAGTGCAAAAAATAACCTCTGATGTTGCGTTTGACTAAGGAGAGTTGTGGGCAATTAGCAGCCCCAAAGATCCATAAGGGTCTGCTGAGTTACAGGGAAGATGCCAGATCAGTACACTACATTAAATCCTTAAAAAGTTGATGGTAAAAAATGGAAGAAAGCAGGATGGAGAAGTTCACATCTGATTGAACTGATAAAAACATCAGTTTGGCTGTGACTAGCCTAAGTGACTTCAAATAATAACTTCAAACTGACTTGTCTTTGGAAAATCTTAAGGTTCTTTTTTCTTTTGTTGTTGCTGCAGGATTCACTGCAACGATTCTCCTAATTTTTATATAGTCTATAGCATCTACATACATCCTCTTCTGCCATGAAGTTGTTCAAATTACAGACTCTAAAATCTTTGTGGACTTTGAAGCCTCCTAATAGGACTTTCCATGGACACCCCAGGCTGCTCGCATCTGATGTATATTCACAATATGAGCCTGTCAGGCGGGGCAAACAGGAAATACCAAAATACTTCAACTTTGCAAATGATGTACTGGACAAATGGTCTGAGATAGAAAAGGTAGACGATCTTTTGGTGTGCAGATGAGATACTTTAACTTGAAATCTTGCTTGAAATAAGCTGGGTATTTCTTTTATCAGAAAAATCAGGTGTCTAAACCCATTTGCATTAGGAAATGATACAAAATCTCATTCTTTCTTGCTTTATTTTAAGTGTCCCTGACTCTTGGTGCTTCCTATATAGGTAGAAAAAGCAGTGGTAAGTCCCTTTTGACTTTGATTTAACTTCGGAATGGCTGTGTTTATTCCTTCTGCATACTATAATATGAGATATTTGCATCATAAAAATACAGGTAACATAACAATAGCATTGCATGCTAGGGAAAACTCTCACACAAATATTTTAATTGTCTGTCCCAAAGTGAATTCTGCATTTGTCCAGATGCCCTATAGTTAAAGACCACTTAACTCTCCTGTTCCTGGCACTGTGTCATCCTGTTGTTTTATTTTGTCCTCTGTCTGTGCTGCTTCTGTTTAACACTGTTCCACAACTCCTCCCAGAATATCAGGAGTAGTATGTGAAGTTATTTCCTATTATCTGTTGTTTTGTAGGAGCATTAATGCTGAGCATAAGGTTTAAACTGAAAGAGGGTCTAGACTAGGCCTTGAGGCTGGAAACAGTTTAACTGGTAAACATTTCTGGTTCAGAAAAGGAGAATTGATTGGAAATATCTGAGCTTGATCCATTAAGGACAAAGGAAAAAATAATAGTTTGTATACCAGTTGTGAAATACTCAAAACTTGCAGATACTAATTATTTGCAGATATTTGTGCATTATAATTTCATGGGGGTTTTTTTCAGAAGAAATGTTTTGGGTTTGGATCCCTATGTTTTATAGGCTGGAAAGAGACCATCAAACCCTGCCTTTTGGTGGATAAATGGAGAAGGTGAAGAAGTGAAGTGGAGTTTTGAGGAGCTGGTGTTCCTGTCTCGGAAAGTGGCAAATGTACTGACTAAAGTATGTGGACTGCAGAAGGGGGACAGAATTGTTGTGATCCTGCCACGAGTTCCAGAATGGTGGCTGATAATTGTGGCTTGCATGCGAGCAGGTCAGTGAGCATATCTGAGACTGGTAAAACTGGCTAATGCAAATTGGTTGAGAAGATCAAGAATTTAATATGGCTTGTAAAGAAAAAGCAATGTAATAAACTAGGGAGTGTCCTAGATATGCAGGCAGTCTTGGACGATTTTCACTAGATGCTGTGGGAAAAGTGGCCTGTACAGCAGGCATGGAGGTGAAAGGAGTCAGGGGAAGAGCCATGGAAGTCACCAGGCAGGTCCATGTTTCATTCCTTACAGGAGAGCACAAGCAGCTCCATTATTCCACTGTAACTGTTTGGCTTGGGAATGCCAGGGCAAATTAATCTCAGAGGTCAGTTTAGGATTAGTTAATGGTTTAGGTTCTCAGAAAAGGATCAGATGTAAAAAATGCTATCCCTAACTAACTTTACTGCTCTTCCAGGAATTGTCTTAATACCGGGAATATCCCAATTGTCAGCCAAAGACATATTATATCGACTCCAGATGTCAAAAGCCACATGCATCATTACCGATGACACACTGACTCCTGCTGTGGACTCAGTGGCATCTGAGTGTCAGTTTCTGAAAACCAAGCTAATTGTGTCCAAAGGCAGTAGGGAGGGATGGCTCAACTTCACTGACCTCTACAAGTGAGTATGAGTTAGAGACTGCAGTCATGATGCAGAAGGCAGACCTGTTCTTCACAAGTACTCATTTACAAGTATTCATTGTAACACCAAATGCCAGCCTTAAGGTGTTAATTGTGACATCTTGATTGCTGATACACATGAGAATTGTTTACCAACAGTGGTCTTATTCTGGGCAGTTTCTGTCCCGTTCTTAAGGGGAAGTCTGTCTTTGAGGAAGTGTAACTCCAAATTATTTTAGTCTGATTTGGTGAAAAGCTTCTGTGAAGCTTATTTGGGGTAGGAGTTCTTCAACATGCAATAACTTAATTACATTCTGAAGCCTATGTAAAGTAACCATTGAATTATTTGCATTATTGATTATTGCATTCTCTGTTTTAAAGAAACCAATCTGCTGACCATTCCTGTGTCAAAACAAGGATTCAAGACTCAATGATTATCTTCTTTACCAGTGGAACCACAGGTTCTCCAAAGATGACTGAACATTCCCAGGGCAGTCTTGGTTTCAGACCCCTTTTAAGTGAAAGGTATGAAAGGTCTGAGCCTGGTTGAACTTGGGGCAACTGAAGCTGCATAGTAGAACTGATGAAAAATAACTGAATAAGAAATACCAATGTATGGCTCTAGCCCTTCTCTCTCCAAAATCAGAGTAGAAACTCCAGCAGATTTCTAGGGCAGTAGGATCACCCCCAGTGTTCCCATTTTTCAATGAATATATGTTATCCTTTCTTTGGAGTGGTTCAAAGAACAGCCATCAGCTGGAAATAGTTTAGTGCAAAGAACCAATATATACTGTGCTGTTAGGGCTGAGAAATTCTTGGTGATGAGCAGAGGCAGAGTCTAAATTGGTTACACAGATCATCCTGTCCCTGAGCCTTAGAACTGAAATACCTGGTGTCCAATGGAGCATCCGTCAATGCTGCTGCTTCAACCCTATCTTCCTACCTAGTGAAAAGTCACTTTATTGAAAGAAATTCAGACTACTCTCTTCCCCTTACTCTGTCTTATAAATGACATCATATATGTATGATATACATGTGAATATGTACTTATGCAAACATATAGTTAGGTGCCCTTTTATGCTAGGGCTAGCTCTTAAGCTCAGAGTGCACAATGCGTATGTATCTTGTGAGAAATCTTGTGCTTGTTGGTTTTTGGTTTGGGTTTTTTCTTTTCGGTTTTGGGGTTCTTTTAGTTTTGTGGTTTAGGTGAAGGTGTTAAGCATAAACTTTTCGTTATCTTTTTGACCATTTTTTTCTGTTCTATCAGGTATTGGTTGGATTTGACTCCCTCAGATGTGATATGGAGCACAGCAGACACAGGATGGGTAGTAGCTTCACTGGCATCTGTTTTTGATCCCTGGGTTTTTGGATCGTGCGTCTTTGTACATAAGCTACCACGGATTGAATCAGCAGCCATCTTAAATGTAAGGAAAAACTCATGGAGATGTGTCAGTTTGCAGAAAGGGCACAAAAAAAATATATATTCTTAGCAGCATCTATAGATCTCATGAGTGTTGGGTTTGAGATGCTGTATCTGTTGTATAAAGCCTCTACTTGCATCTTTGATGTACACAGAACAGGCCAAACCTGCCCTTCATTCACACATTTTGCTTATAGCTGGTGAGCACGTAAATGAAAATCATCCAAAAGCAGCACATGCTGACCAAGATGAAAGTGAAAACCTTACCTATAATGTTGACAAAGAGAAGCTTATGCTGGCCATGCTCCAAGCGATGTAGTCTGGGTGACACATCAACATGTTAGAATGGGAGTTTGTCCTGCCAAATATCCTGTGAATCTCTGCATATTACACTAACTGCAGGAGGGTTTCTTACCCAACAGAGAGCATATGGTGCTTTTCCATAGAAAGGGGAGCATACATTTTCCTTCTAGATTACCTATTACCTATATACATTCAAAAGGCAGTTTTTTTCTCAGCTTCATATGTCTGTCTTGTTTAACTCACTAGACTCTCTGCAGATTCCCTATTGACACACTGGTTAGTGCTCCAACATTGTTCCGCATGCTGGTACAAAATGATGTTTCCAGGTATGTCAAGGAATTATTTACTCATATTGAATTTATCCAGACCAAACTCTAGTTATCTCCCAGATCTAGCTGCTTGACCAAAAATAGGGTAGTAGTTTAGTTTAAAATACCCTTCATGACAAGGCTGGCATAGAAAATGTCATAATTTTCAATTACCAAATTAATTTTCCATGCCTTGGGAAGCACTGTCATCCTAGAAAGTGAGTGTCAGCATATCTGTGAGGGAGTGACTTCTTGTGGCAGTTCTACATCATCCCCTGCTCCACTTCCCACTGCCTGCCACTGTTCCTGCCTCCCCTCTTGCATTTTCTCACTTGGGCTGCTGCAGAGGGTCAGCAGTCAGGGCCCTGGCTCAGCAAATTGCTCTGTGATTTGTTATAGACATGTCCTTAAATCCCAGCTGACTTCAGCAAAAAAATTTACTTTGTTTTTCATGTGTGTTTAATTCTGACTACTAAGAGTGTTGAGCACAGATTGATAGCCTTGCTGTATCAGGAGCTGAAGGATCAGGAATCCTCTGATTTCCCCACTTCATGGGACTAACTCTCCCAGTAAACAGCTCTCAATATTATTTGTTTGTAGTTGCATGCTCCTTGTCTTGCCACTAGATTGAAATACTGCTTCTTTTGGTTTTTAACTCCTTTTAACTCCTGTGAAGCTACAAATTCATGAACCTGAAGCACTGTGTGAGTGGAGGAGAGCCACTCAACCCAGAAGTTCTGGAGCAGTGGAAAAGCAAGACTGGGCTGGACATCCATGAAATATATGGGCAGACTGAAACGGTACATCTGTAGGGTCAATGTTCTGTTAAATCTTTATAATTCCTTTTTGTTGCATGATGTTTTACGGTTTGTTTTGAAAGAACACAGCCTATTTCTTCCTTGATGTTTCTGTGGGTGTCTCAGACCCTCGCTGTGATAACCTCTGACAGAAACAATTTCATGGCTCTCTTCACAGAACCTGCCAGAAACATGGATTGCTGGGAGGAAATGTGCTAATTTCCATAAACATCCTTCAGCAAATTCCAAGAGACAGGAACAGACAAGAGGGCAGATTCTGACTCTTAAGGAAGGGGACTGCTTAGGAGAGGGCATTAATTCTTTGCATAATGGAAAAGTATCCTTTCAGGGAGTTTCTTGATTTTGCTTATCTGTACCACATAGCTCTGACATAGAGGATCCTACGAATCTTAATTCCTTACTTTGGAATTACTTTAGAAAGTGCATTTAAGGAATTGAATATAAATGTAGCAGTTTTCTATTGTAAAACATTGATTTAATTTTGATTTTTTCAGGGAATAATCTGCTCTGGTTTTAAAGGAATGAAGGTTAAACCTGGATCAATGGGGAAGGCAGCTCCCCTTTATGATGTTCAGGTTTGTTGGCTGCTCTTTAATTCTTTCATCAAGTTTTTTGTTTGGTTGGGTTTGGGTTTGTTTTCGGTTTGATTTTCCCCTTGGACTAAAACGTGTTGTTTCTCATTCTAGATTGTAGACAAAAATGCTAATATTCTGCCTCCAGGACAACAGGGGGAAATTGCTGTCAGAAGCAAACCTATAAAACCACTTGGTTTTTTCTCTGGATATGTGGTAAGGACTTTATTTTATTCACACCACCACTGATCTCTCCAGTTGAGCATAGTGACTCAAAAGTCACTATGAAAAACTGAACATTTTTCACCAGTTTATTATTTATCACCAGAGTAATTTGTTTGTTTGGATTGGTGGACGTTAGAAAATGGAAGAGTTTGCTGAAGATTGAGTTAAAATTTTATAGCAATGCCAGTACAATTCTTGAACATTCTTGACTGAAAAATTAAGTTTCAGTGCATTTAATGTTATGTGTGTTATAGCACAACGTATAGGTAGTGCATGTTCAAAACCTAAACTACTGTTTGTAAACCACTTTGAGGATAACCCTAAGAAAACCGCAGAAACTGAACGTGGGGATTTTTATGTCACTGGGGACAGAGGGACTGTGGACGAAGATGGATATTTTCAGTTCATTGGAAGAGATGACGACATCATCATTTCTTCAGGGTCAGTTTGCACACTTCCTTTCAAAATCTGCCATTGTATAATCTTACGTGTTGCATTCCTGGTGAGCTTCTGACATGATAATTCTGTGATGAATATATTGACCTTTGATTTAGGAATACTTGCTTTTATTATTAGTTTTTCATAGACTTGCAGTACCATCTTGGTGATGTCAGTGGCATCTCTGTGTCAATTTCACCTGCAACAACTTGTCTGTTTCAACAAAAAGTGAAGACTGCCATTGACAGAGGAGGGATTTTAATCTAGTTTGGGTTTTTAACTAAAATTGAAGGACATCGCTATCAAAAGAGCATTTGAAATGTTTTATTTTTAACGTGGTGGAATGAAATAATTTTATGTTGTATGATGTGATGCCATAACATGACATCAGCTGGTAGTACAGACCCCAGCTATCAGGCTGAGATGGAGCTCTGGTGTAGGAGCTGCAAGGAAAGGGGAGAGATGGGAGAGCCTCAGCAGTCCTCTACCACATGACCACCATGAAATGCTCCTACCTTTTAACACAGCCAACCTTCCCATTCTGCCTGAGGTTTCTGTAGTTGGTTGTTGGTTTGCTTTGGGTTTCTTCTGCAATATGAACATTAAAAAAACATTTGGTACTGGTTTTCCAGCTCATAAAGACAAATTCTACTTTTTTTTTTTCCTTACCTAGATATCGCATTGGGCCTTTTGAAGTAGAGAATGCCCTGATAGAACACCCAGCAGTAGCAGAAACAGCTGTTGTCAGCAGCCCAGATCCCCTCAGAGGAGAGGTAATGATGGCTGAGCAGTGGTGGGGGAAGTAGTATGTTTGTTTAAATATATAATTTTATAAAGCAGTTCTTACCTTACTGAATAACGTACAGCTTTAGGGCAGTCATGTCATCACAGATAATCCTGCTTGGGATGACAGGCAAAATCCCTTCTTATTTACATGCCTTTGCTCTTAGTTTATTTTCATCCCAGGATCTTCTCTGGAGAATATTACAGGGATGTTTACTTTCCTCTTGGTGTTAAGCACCTGTCTGTACACTGAAATTGTCTTTTTTGGCTGTCTTAGTGTAACCAACCAAAGTTATTTTGTACTAGCATTAGCTAGTTATATATATGTAATAGCATACTGTAACTGGCATTAGAAAGCACAGTGCTGCGCTGAGATGATATGAGCCTTCTCTCCTCAGTGTGAACTTCAGAGAGAAACAAAATGCCCCTCAGCTTCAGGGAGAACTCTGCAGAGACACTTCTTATTACTCCTCCTTCTTGATGACTACTGATAAGATAGAGCAAATGCTCTTGCTTTGTAATGAGGGAAGAAAAACTCTGCTTTCAACTTTTGCTTCTGTGAGACATGTGCAGAAGCTGGGCACAGTCATTTCTTACATCGTGCTGGTTTCTCTGCTCCTCCCATTTGCATGTCATGAGACTGAGCAGTACTATTCACTGGTAACTCGTGTATCAGCTTTTAAAAATGCATGGTGTTAGATCACTTCTGTTGACATTTCCTTACAGGTTGTGAAAGCATTTGTGGTCCTGTCCCCAGCTTTTTCATCCAGTGATTTAGAGAGCTTAACCTGGGACTTGCAGGAGCATGTCAAGAAAACTACTGCTCCATATAAATACCCCAGAAAGGTAAATGCTTCTGAGGTGGTCAACCAGGTCACCCTTCCATAAATCTCACAGAATTACTATTTGGATTTTCATGATTGACCTGAAAGTTAAGTGTTTGCTTAAACCTCTCAAAAATTTCTAAGCTTCATATAATATCCTAGTTAGCTCTGCGTATTTAAGTCAGACTCACAATTATAATTCTTCATTTTGTATTTAATCTTCAACTGAGCACTCTCGAGGGACTTTAGGGTAGTATCTGACTGAGTCTGAATAAGTTTTTATCTACTGCTTCTCACAGTTAATACATAAGATAAAAGCCCAGGAGGATACACTTGGTGTTTCTCAGTAATCCCAGCCCTACAGAAGAAGAGCTACTAGCAGTGCCCTAGTTCACTTGTGTAGAACTCATAGGAACTAAGGACCATAACATCTCCTTCTTTTTTATCATTTGTCTCTGACTTCTGATACCATTTAGGTATTCATCCTTCTGTTACAGTACTGATGCTACAGTACTCAGTTTGGTTAGCTGGGAGGCAGCTATACAGGTCTTTGGCCTTATAGGCAGCCAAATAAACTGTTTGACAAATGGCACAGTACCCTGCTTTGATTTGGCTTGGAACTGATCCTTTAGGCAAGCTGGTCTTACTGATAGGAGTCCTCTTAGTTTTCCACATCAGCTAAGAGCTAGTCTTGGAAAATCGACTCTGTGGAACTTGCTACATTGTTGTCTGTCTTTTTTTATTTAGGTGGAATTTGTCCAAGAGCTGCCAAAAACAGTCACTGGGAAGATCAAGAGGAATGAATTGAGAAAGAAAGAGTGGGGACAGATGTAGCATTGTTTGGAAATTAACAGAACTTCTTTCATTCCATTAATGAATTACACGTTTCTCTGACGTAATTGCCTTCCTCTTTTTTGTTAAATGCCTGAGTATCAAAAGCTATAGATAACACCAAGATGTGATGTTTGCACCTGCTTCCAAAGTGTCAGTACCACCATTTCAGTTCCTAAAGCACTGCTGGAAAAGGGAACAAATGATCCAACTCTATTCTAGTCCCAAATGTCCACAGGTTCAGCAGAATTTGGCTGGTGACCCATCTCTTTTAGATAGTATTCAGGATGAATGAAGAGATATTGCTGATTGTCAGTTGTCTAGCTCGAAGCTGCAGAAAAGGCAGGAATGGATTCGAGTGGTTCAAATGCTCTGTACTTAAATGCAGTGTGTTTAATCTGAATGCAGCCCTCCTATTACTTATTAAAGATGGAAAGACTCCTCTTTATTGATACCATCATATGATCTTCATAAACCTTTCCTGATTAATACATGTCTTGATAAGCAGTGCTAGCTTCTCCTGTGCTTTATCCACAAATAATGTCTATGCAGAAGTAGCTTCATTGTTCCCCTCTGTTCCAATATTTGCATACAATGGACAAAACTCCTGTACCACTTCTGCCCCCTCTCCACTCCATTCCGTTCCTTTCTGTTCCTTTCCATTCCCTTCCATGCCTCTCCATTCCATTCCATTCTGTGCCAGCACCTGGCAATGCAGCAGTCACAATGCCCCAGGACAGGATAGAATAGAGCAGCCTCCTGTGTCCCCTGGGCAGAGGTGGGACGGGTCAGCCCTAAGACATCCCAGAGGAAGCCCTTGAGTTTCTGGAGTTAGCTACAGGGGGCTCAGGCAGGAAGGGCAGCTGCTGGTGGAGGCTGCTGGAGGTTCTCAGCTGCAAGGCCAGCTCCTGGCTGGAACAGCTTCTTAGCTCATGGGAGGAATAGCAGTCCTTTTCATCTGGATAGCCATGGCCAGAGCATAGGAATGTGTTCTTGAGGAGCACTGTAGAGCTCACCATCCTCATCTGCCACAGAGCCAGGGGCAGCAGCCATAAGCAATAGGATGCAGAGGTGTTTCCAGGGATCCTGATGCTTCTCTCAGAAACCCGTGAGGTGACTGCAAGTTGAGGGAGAATTGGGCTTGTGTATCTCCTGCGAGGCGTGACCAGCCTGTGGACCAAGAGCAGGTCTTGCTCACATGCTCAGGGATAGCTGATTGCCAGCACTGGGGTCTGGAAGGAATTTTCCCCCGGAGCAGATTGGCACTGGTCCCCAGGGGCTTTTTGCCTTCCTCTGAGCATCGAGCAGGAGCACTTGTCAGGGCTCCTGTGGTCCATTCAGATGGGTTACTGCCTGCTGCTCATGCACCACGAAGGTGGCCCCTTGTGTCCTGCAGCTGAGGGGGGAAGGCTTTTTTTTCCCCACGGAAGACCTGCAAGTGTCCCCAGGGATTTTTTGCCTTCCTCCACAGCCGAGCACAGCCCCTTCATGGGGCTCCTTTGGGCTGTTGGGCCCAAAGGCTGCTGCTCATACTCCGTGCAGGTGGCCCTTGTGCCCTGCATCCAGGGAGAGGAAGCTTTCTGGCCTCCTAGGGTATTCCCCGGGAGTTGCTGCTTGTCCTCTGTAGCATTGAGCACATCCCCTCATCAGGCTTCCCTTTGGCCTTGGTTCTTGCCCGCTGCTCTTGCACCTCCAAGGCACTCTCGTTTCCTGGCTCTCTTTGGCTCCATTGCCCAGTGCAAGCTCGGAGTGGGAGCGAGCTCTGCTCTTCCCTTAGCTCCATCTCCCCGAGGGGTTCTTGCTTCTGCACAGCAGCCTGTGCCTGGGAGGGCTCCAACCTTGCTGCCACATCAGCAGCTGCTACTCTCCAGCTCTCCCTGCTTGCAACACCAGTGCCAGGCAGGCACGAGAGCACTTTTCATGCATCTCTGGCCAGGAAGCACAGTGAACGAACAAGTGTTGGAAGTCAATTGTGTGCTTATCATCTATAGGTGTCATGCTTTGGGAAATACCCCATGCTACCACACACCTTCTTCTTCTTGCACATTTGTGCGTGGTCGGTGATGTTGCTCATAAATAATAACATAAAACTTTCAGGCTGGATGTAAGGAAGAAGTGTCAGGGTGCTGTCAGGGTGCTGAGGCACTGGAACAGGTTGCCTAAAGAAGCTGTGTGTGCTCCTTCCCAAGGTGATGTACACCACCACCGTGTTGTACAGACCCTTGGGTGACATCTCCTGGTGAGATATAAAACCAGGCTGCACCGAGCCTTGGGTGACATGTTTCTCATGTGAGGCATCCCTGAAAACGGCAGGGCAGTTGGAACTAGGTGCTCTTGAAGTCTTCTCCAACCCTAACTAGTCTATGATTCTAGGGTGTAATGTTTCTAAAAGAACATAAAATATAAGAAACCAAACCAAAATCAAATGGAATAATAAAATAAAATCTTGTTTCCACAAGGATTTGTGTCCTTGAAAGTGCTTTTTATCTGAAAACCCCTGACATTGAAGAGAAATCAGTGTCACTGTTATTCAGCTCAGGTTGAGCATAGGGAATGGAATGGAATGGAACCAAATGAAATGGACTACACTAAACTAGACTAGAACAGAATTGGTATAGGTCAGGCTATGTTATGCCTGCAACTGCTTGACAAGTGATGCCCTTGTTGTTGGGCAGGTGACCTGATTTGTAAAACAAACCATGGTTCTTTGCCATAGTAGACACTTGCTACAGTACCAGTCTATTTCTGGAGTCACTTAGAGGTGAAACCAGTGAAAAACATTCCTTGGTCTGGTTTGGATGATCCCATCAGTTTTTAACATTTAACTCTGAGCTTCATGAAGAAGCATGTACAAAGTGTGCACACCCTTACTTCTTACAGTGGCACACGCAATAGTGGTACAGATTTCAAGGTAGTATCAGTTCTTACCTATTCATCCTGGGGGTTTGTGGGGTACTTTTTTTTTGTTTGGGTTTTTTTTTAATTTAATTTTCTGGCACAAATTTTCATTATTTAACAAAAGCATCTCCAGCCTTAGAGTCCTCTTATGTTCATTAAGTAAGAACAAATTGCTGGATAACAATAGCATCTTTAGGCAAGAAAGAAGGGCTTTTACAGTTGTATCTCACTGCCTGGAGTTCTGTGTCTGCTGCAGCTGTAAAGTGGGATTTGGAGCATTCTAATCTTGAGAAATGAAAATATTTTATTTCTTGAGAGTAAACACTTCTGTCACTAGAACAATTTCTGTACTAGTAAGTGCTTGAAATAAAAGTAATTGTCAATAAATACATTTACGACACTTTTTGACAGTAGCTTCATTTTTTTGAATTCTTAATATTACAGAGAAGTCTTAAAACACTCTTTCACTCCTGAGTTTTCTAGGAGCATTAGATTATATTATTATAAAACTGATCATTAGTTTCTTCAATGCACTTGTTTGACAAGTGCATTGTTGCCCTTGTTGTTGGGCAGGTGACCTGATTTGTAAAACAAACCATGGTTCTTTGCCATAGTAGACACTTGCTACAGTACCAGTCTATTTCTGCAGTCACTTAGAGGTGAAACCAGTGAAAAACAAGCAACTCTTGTTGCTGCCTCAAGGTCTTTTTGGTACCCAGTTCAGTTTCCTTTAACAGCCCTGTACTCCTGGGCCTCCCAAGGACTCTACATCTTGTAGATCTTTCTGCTTGATTTTAAACAGAGAAGTGTTTTAAAACAACAAAAAGTAGACAAAAGAACAAAAAGACTGCAAAAAGTGGAATGATGAACAAGTGTACAAACTGGAATTCAGAGCACCTGGAAACTCCCCTTGTACCTGCAGTTAGCTGTTTGGGCAGTTAAACTGCAGTGATGTCTGAGAATTAGGAAGTTTTGTGTTTTTTTCCCCCTTACCAAATTTAAGGACCTAAAATCAAGCAACTGAATTCAGAGCTGGGATTCAGAACCTTAAAAGAAAAGGTCTGAATCAAACTACCACACTGAAGACTGGAGTTTTACCACTGATTTCAGTGGGGTCATGACTCTCTAAATTCTAGTGTGTCTCATTGGAATAATGTGCTCCAGGCTTCAGTGCTGGAACTGTCATCCATGATAATCCCTTCCTTATCTGACCGTAGAAACTGGGTTTCTATTGTGCTGTAGTGCCCAGGTTTTTGCATGAACAGTCCAGGGTCAAAGTCAAGCAGACTGAAAGCTTATTCATGCCACGTGCTGTGACTCTAAGGCTGTGAGGTGCTCTGCTCCATGCTACAGCAACCTCTTATTAGCAATATTCAGTACACTGTTCTGCCTCGTGTTTAAGGTAGATGGTTTGTTTACTTCTTCTCCTATGCCCAGAATAAGAGAATTACCAATATATTTCCTCTGATCCATGCAGAATGATTTCAGAGACACAGGCTTGCAGCTACAAGCAATTGAAAGCAAAGTAAATCTCTGTAGAGTGTCTTTCTTATGGAGCCACAAAGTTTGAAACTTGACTGGATTGTATCATCCTGGCTGAAAAATATAATTTTCAATAGACTAGCCTTTCCCTTTGAGACCTCCTCTCCTTCCCTCTTACAGCCCACCTTCATAGTACAAGCTTAAAGTTGCATGTATATATATACTCTGTGTGTGTGTGTGTATATGTTGGGTGCATGTATTTTGGCACATAAAATTGTTCTGCTTGCATTAGTAAAAAAGTTAATATTTAGTTTTATGCCTAGAGATCCTTTATACATTTCCAGAATGTGTTTGGAACCTGGTCCTGCAGACTTGCTGGATGGTGATCTTATGACTTCGCATGCCCTTTACCTGAGTGACTTTTAGCCAGTCCATTGAGCAGGAGCGTTTTATAAGTGATCTACAACTTCATCTCCTTTCCAGCAATACAAAAAGTTGGAATAAAGGTGCAGCCATGAAGTGAGTTTGGGTTTAGTTATTCATAAGGCAATTATTATGCTAATACTTGATCTGTCCCCCTGTAAGAATAAAAAAGAACACAATTTATAAATGAAATGGGTGTTATCATCTGTGTGAGAAGGGGTCATTATTGAAAAAATCAATTACAGCAGGGGTAATTAGCCAAGTTTGGCCATTACATTCAAGTGTTAGATTTAAGATGCAGATCAGAACTCATCATCAGTGTCTGAGCTTCATCAGCTGTGGCAGAGCAACAGAGTCCAGGAGCTGCTTGTTTCTTAAGGGATTCCTTTGCAGTCCTAAAATCCAAACCAAAGTTATCTTCAAGCACAATCTCACACACTTCTAGTGAGCATAGAAAATAAAATCCACCATAAGAGAAAAAAATTGTTTAATGGGATTCTACCAGAAGAAAAGTGAACAAAATAAGCTTGTGGTCAAATCTGGCTCTAGCAGCTCTGTCTGCCAAGGAGCCTATGCTCTGAACGGCTCTGTACTCTGAATCAGGTTCCCCTAGAGAGAGGGAAGCTGCAAGCACCAGACCTCTCCTTTTTTAAGCCCTCTGTGAGTGCCACACGTTTCAGATAAATGGGCTTATTCTCAGAGAATGTAACACAGTTCACCTCTTTAATTCAGGTTTTTATTTCACTTGCTTCCAGTGGGTGATACAGCATACGGGTATGTTTACAAAAAATGCTTATCTTAGCCCTTTATGATGCTTTCATAAAAGATCAGTATTTGTTTCCCTGTGATACCTCCTAGGCAAGTGCAGTCAAGTGCAGAGGTGAGGTTATTTGTTGGGCAGGGGGCCAGGCATTCATAGCTAGATTGTTTAAACCTCATTGCCTGTTATTATGGTCAGACTGGCTAGTTCTGGATAGAAAGCATTATTTTCTTAGTAAATGAAATAACAGCAATTTGAAGGAAGCAGACAGGACTTTGTATGCTTCCTTTAATCATTTTAAATACTTCCACAGGTTTTTTTCCCTTCCATGTTTATGATCTGCAGGAAAATGACATTAAAGGTAAACCGCTTCTACTCAGTGACATGAAGCTACACTACTGAGAGATCCGTTAAAGAATCAGGCCTGTTAATGAATGGAAAGAGGATTATGTAAATTGACAACATCTACATCTGCTTAGCCCCATTTGTAAATTCTTTTTTTCCTATTAAATGCTTTGTTTATAATTTTCTCATAATTGCTAAGCTTTGGGTGAATTTGTATTCTTCTGATACACTATGGGGTCTGATACAGGCTGGATAAAGTTTGACCCTTCTACCTCATTTTCTCCATAGATTCAGGGATCATGCCTCTTTTCACGTGGCTAGCTACAGATGACACAGAAACTATTTTTGATGTAAGAATAAAAAGTGTGTTATCAAGAGCAAAATCTGTTGTGCTCTTAGGAGAGTGAAAATTCAAAAACACATTCAGTTTTTTGTACCATGCACAGACATGAGGATTGATCTAGGGCAAGCCACATCTCTCTGTAACACCACAGATTCTTTTTCATCAAAAATGAGTAATGAAATCTCCTTCTGCACTGTAAACTATCCTGAGGCATGTTCTGCCTCCACCAAATAATGGTGTCACTGTCTCTCTGATTTTTGCTTAGTGTTTGCTTGTTGGAGCTACATAAAACATCTAACATATATGTGTGTTGAGAAATAGCTGTGTCCATGAGGGAAATATTGGCTTGTATAAACATTGTAAAGATGTAGACTGGCATTTACAAATACATTTTTGTATGTATTTAACATACATACAAAAGAGGACTCTAACTTCCTTTTGATTTCAGAAAAATTAGGGGCACCTACACCAATGGCTTCTCTGTATTCCAGTGAGATCCTATAGCTTGAAGCAAAGTACCCTAGCTATTCTTAGGAAGATCATTAAGTAAATATGGCTTATCTAAGTCACCCCTCTTCTTTAACACTGAGGACATGACATGCCTGCCTAACCACCAGTGAAGGATTCCTGTCTGCTGGGAATGCCACTGTGCTGTTTTAAAGCCCATTTCTGGAACTCAATAAATGATAAAGACCAGTAAGTTATCCAGCATCTGGCTTGGAAACTTGTATTTCTATGGGTTTGAAAGAGATTTGATTGTATAAAATTCTGTTATTGGTCTTAGTCTTTCTATTGAACATTATTCATCAAGTTAGTGATTGCTGAATTTTGCCTTACTCTAGCTCTCCCCTTTAGGTGGTAAAAGCTTTTATTGTTCTGTCTCCTGAATTTACATCTCAAGATCCTGAAAAATTACTTCTTCAGCATGTGAAAAAAAGGTACTGCACCTTACAAATACCCAAGAAAGGCAAGTACCACAGAGTTCTCAATATACAAGTAGTTTCTGGCAATACACTCTAAAATTAGAACTCCTCTAATCAAACCTAATAATCAGATAAGAAATACAATCAGGTTATGTTTTAGAATAGTAGAATTTTGCTTTTTTTCTCCTGGAACTTCTTTTAATCAGGTTTTGAAATGCAACAATGAGAATCTGACAGCAACACACATCCTTTACATGAGCAAACACTGCTTAGCTGAACATCATAGGCCTATCCTGATAGGATCTGATGTTTTCTTCTTACATTTAAACTACAGAGGAACTTATATTAGATTTCACTGTGATTATATGCAGGGAAATGAAATGTTCCTTTCCCTAATCAAATTGTGTCTACGAGTATAAATTCATCCTGATTATTTTAAACAAAAGAATCAGAGCCTACAAATTCAATACAAGATATTAAATGCATTTCTATACATCTTGAACGACTAACTGAACAGAGACAGATAATTCGTGGATGTTATAATAACAGAGGGTTGAAAGCCTCAGCTGGCAACAATCAATGGGTCTGTCAAGTTCCTCAGCAGTTATCACAGTTAACATGAATAGTTCATCAGGAGAAGGATAAGCCCCACCTGGCTAAGCAATGATGCGCCAGGTCCCACCAAAAGTCTTCAGAAAAGACTTCACTGTCTGCCTTTGGCTTCCCTCAGTTTCTGCACAGGGTTCCACAGCCATGATGGAGGGTTTTAAATTTCCCTTCTCTTTTCCTGAGTAGCAGTTTTGCTCTAGGAGATTAATTTTTCTCTCCTTGATTCAGTTGGAACAGAGGGAAAACACACTGGATATTTTAAATATAATCACATTTTTTTAGCAGAATAACTAGAAACAGGATTAGACTGTTAAGTGCAATCATAAAAACATGTTGAAAAATGTAATCCAGTCACCATTTCAGAATCCGACTCTTTTTAAGCACATTCAGATTTCAAATGTCAGTACTTTTTGGCAAAGTAATCCATTTTTAAGTGAAGTAATCATAATCCATTTATTCTAGGTCAGTAATAACTTTTTTAACATAACCTAATTATGACCCTGGAAATCAATTTTTTTAAAAGCAATCTTAAAACTGTAATCCTGGAAGAGATTCTTGGGCTTTGGTGCTGGTCTGTGTTGGGTTTTAAATGGGTATGGCAAGATTTTCCTCTGAGCCCTGTTCTAGTGTTTTAAATTGCTCATTACAGCAGGGAAGGTCTCACTCAGGAGATTTCCTCTCTGGTGCAGTCACAGACTTCTCAGTCTGGGTCTGTCAGACTCACCAACATGTTAGTGCAATTTTGTAATCATGGATCCAACTAGATTGAAAAAGACCTTTAGGATCATCAAGTGCAAGCATTACCCACCCCAGCACTGCCAAGTCCACCACTAAATCCTGTCAAAACCTGAACCTGACCAGAAAAATAAAAGAAGAAACAAACAGGTGAATCAAAACATTTCCACTGGGGGTGTGTGCAGGAGTGTCCAGTGAGCTCTGCCTCACTGGCCAGGGTTTCCAGCAAGCAAATAAAGCCTCTTAGTAGCCCCCTTTCCTAAGTTGTGCTCCAATTCAGTGGGGTGCAATTGTCCCACACAACTGGTTTGAAGAATTGCTGAGCGACCCAAGTGATGAACTCTACTTCTTTAAAAACTCACTCTTTTTACTGGGCACTGGGTGTGCTGCCTGCCTGCTTCATCCTCAGAAGAGCTTGTAGCTTTGAAAAATCACAGGTTTGCTACAGAAAAGGAACACAGCTTGGAATGAAGCTGGAAGTTCTGTCAAACTGCCGGGTATTGTTATTTCTTTACAGACAAGTTGGAGTTTGTGCAACAACTGCCAAAGATGGTCTCTGGGAAAACACAAAGGAAGAATCTAAGAAAGGAAGACTGGGGAAGAGCTGAGTTTTGCTGCTGAGCTACTGGCCAGAATGTGCTGAACATGACCGCTTTTCTGCTTTCTGGCATCCTGTTCCCTAACAGTCTCAAGAGGTGCTCCAGCACCAGAAGGTTCTCCAGAACCTTCTGAGTAAGAGTAGAAGATGATACCAGGTTTTGGTCTTGTGCTTTTGGGTATTTCTAAAGCAATATTTTCCCTATAATTTATAATTTATATGGGAGAAGCTGGTTTGAAAATCATGATAAACAAGGGGAAATCAGACTTGCCTTCAGCTTTTGCTTTTATGTTTGTATGTGCGCTGTTTCACTGAAAGCCACAAAGTACGCAAGTCAAATCCTATTTTGCGAGAATGGTTTTTAATAATTGTTGATGATCAGACTTCACGCTTTAGACACTGCTGGGTCACAAGTAGTTTCAGGTTTAAACATAATCAAGGATTTCCTGGACTAAGTAGTCAGTTCAGGCTGTGAGAAATTTCCATAACAGTCAAGCAGAGTTACGTGGCTGTGGCTGCAGCAGAGGTTTAGATCATCCCTGTTAGGTCACATCTCACATTTCTTGTGACCCCTCTGTAGTGCTTGCACCTCACACAGTGCTGCTAGAGCACAGGCTGTGTACTCTTTATTCTTGCTTCAGAAGATGTAAGTAGTAGTTGAACTCTACGACCAGCGCTGTATTTACTAGAAGCACAAAAACACCAGTGCACGAAGTGCACAAAACCACCAAGCCCAGGGTTGTTTACCTCAGAATTTCCTTGTTCTGCTGTATAGCCACTATGCAGTACCCATGAACCCATCTGCTGTTGTACCAAGAGCCTGGGAAAACAGCAAACGTGCTGTGTAGTAAAGCTGTTGATGACCTTTGAGGACAACTAATTGAGTTATGAACTGGCTAACAAAGACAAGTCCCAGGAGAGGCTCTGCCAGGAGGGTTCTGCAGGTGGATCTCACCTCTTTCATACTCTTAAGCTCTGAAACGGATATTGCTTTGCTTTCCACTTAGAAAGCACGTAATTGCCTGAGGTCAAAACCAAAGAGAAAGCAAATGCACAAAATGGTATGTCTGTGTAGATTACATCCATCTAAATGTATCTGAGCTTGCACTACCCAGGGAATAGATGAAAATTTCTTTCTTTAGGAGCAGAATTAGACCTCAGATGAAAAATAAACCCTACTCTCTAGAGTATTTGCATGCTGTGAGCATTAAATATTTTAGGGAAATTACAGAAGTGACTGAAAGGAGGTGGTTTGGTATATTTTATTAACCAGTCCTTTGGAGATTCATTCCACAGAAAGTCTTTAGACTGTCCAAAATGTACTTGAAGTAACAGACATACAGAGAGGAATTGTATCATCTACCTTGAATGGTTCTCTACTACATTTGCATCAACAGCTGCTGTAAATTCTGCTTCCTGGGAGCAGGTAGTTAATTTGGTGAGCAAATGAGAAACTTCTCTGGATTTCATTGCAACTACCATAAAAAGCATTGGTCAGCTGGGTTTTTTTCCATGTGTGCTAGTGGAAGACTGCTGCAGTATATTCACTGTTTGGGAGCTGTCACCCTTTTTGTTTGTTCTAGGATTTTGTGGACAAGTTGGGCTGACCCATCCATGTGCGTATGGTCCATAATTATTGCACCAAATAATGGTTTATGACATTTACAGACAGTAGCAGCTGTGTTGTGTATCTCCAAATGTATTTACATGGTGAAGGCAGCACGAGGGATGTCACTGGAGTTGTTGCTGTAAACCCCTGAGTGCTCATAGAAATTTACCCTGATTTACCCTGGGAAAAAGGCCAAATCTGTCTGCCCTGAAAATCTGTGACCAAACTCAATCATTGATTTCAGTCTCTCCACACGGGTTGAAGATGGGCTCAATGCCTTCTCCTGTATGTACATTAGAAACACAGTGTGTTTGGAATGGCTCTCCATGTGTGCATTGCACAGCTCAAAAGCCACTTAACAACCACAATAAAATGAGGACTGGGAGGAGTAATTTTAACATGGGGAGAGCAGATGGAAAATTCTGTGCTCTGTTACAGAGGCCTGAAGTTCCTCAAACCCTGACCTGCTTGCTCTGAATCTCACTGTGGGTGCTCCTGAAGTGTACATTCAAATAACTGAGCACTGCACTGTGGCTTTTCTCCACGTTTCACTGGGAATTTCATGTGGTTGCCATTGCTCTGTCCATTTTAATTTCTCTGAATACATGAGCTACCAGGCATCATAAGACATAGTTATCTTTGCTCCTAGTCTTGACTAAAAAATGGTAAGAGGAGAAGCAGAACCAGTTAAATAGCAGTCAGATCAGAAAAATGAGTCAATTCTCTTTTCAGATCATCTTAACATCAGTAAACACTGTCACTTGAGGCAGTTTGCTGCATGCCCTTTTTTAAGTGTTAAAAGAGACAGGTAGCCTGCAATTACTTTAGCTTTGGGTATCTGCATTTTCAGAATATCATATGTGATTTACCAAGCTGGGGAGGGTCATCTACTAACACAACAGCAGTAGGTTGGGAGAGCTGGCTCCAAGTCTACAAGACACAGGAGACAGGGAGAGAGGTTGTACGTGACTTGTGTGAAGACACTGATGCCAAATTGGATAGTTTACTTCTGAGTAATTTCAGAGCTTACATTCAGTTTGCAAAAGTGGCTTGAAAGCTTTCCAATATCCGTAACACACAGCAATTCAATGGTTTTCTTGGAAGACTGGCCATGCATTGATGCCTGCAGGGATTCTGCATGTGGTCTCCAGCAGCCTGGTTCTGCCTCTTCGTAGTCCTTTATTTCCATGGCTGCTCTTTGTGCTTGTTGTTTCTAGCAGCATCTCTGTTCCCTGACTCTGATCCTTAATTATACCTCTATATAGAATCACAGAATAATTTAGTTTGGAAAAGACCTTTAAGATCAAGTCCAACAATAAACCCAACTCTGCCAAGTCCACCACTAAACCATGTCCCTAAGTGCTATATCTGCACATCTTTTAAATACCTATATTTATACACAGTCTGTATATATCACATAGTCTATCTGTATGCTTATGTATAGCTTTTATTTATCTACGTCTTAGTTTAAAAATATTTTTCCCTTTGCAGAGCTTATTGCCTGTGGTAGCAATACTAACAGACATTACTGCGACTGCAGTAGAATTCACCTAGTCCATTTTTACCAAGCTCACCATAATTGAATACCTGGAGATACTGTATCATGTCTTTCAGAGCATGGATTTTGTGTCTCAGCCCTTTGTTGCCCCTTTCATAACAATGGCTGTAGTTTGAGTTTTCATTGTCCTCAGAGCTGATGTCAGAACTGCATGTATTTTGTCCACAGAAGTATCTGATGGCAGATATAGGTGATATTTATTGGCAACAGGCTCCTGAAAATCTTATCTTTATCATACCAATTCTCATACTATGTTTAACTCCAGAATCTGAGAATAAAGCCCCATTGTTGCTATTTCCAAAGTCATTGGTGCCATAAAATAGTTATACAGTAATGTATGGTAGATTATCCATTTTCCAAAGGCAGTGAACCAGAAACACAATCATTCGTACTCAGCGCTCTTTCTATCTTGTCTCAGCTTTCTCAGTGATTGTGCCTTTCTCCAGAAGGAGATTGGAGAAATGAATTCTGTGCTCTCAGGGGAAATAATCCCCACCACGGAATGTGATGTGTGATCCTAATAAAGGGCCACAGCTGCCCAAAGAACTACAGAGAAGCCAGAAGGCAGTACTCACCAATTAAGTACTAGGCAAGATACATGAGGAGGAGTTGAAAGAAGTCTCACCTGATCACAGATAACAACTCCAGGTAAGCACAGACACCCTGAGAAATTAGTTTTCATTCAATAGTTGTTCAGATGTCTTCTGAAATGAAAGATGCCATTGACTAACGTAAAAAAATATAACTCTACAGTGCTGTGTTTTATTCCTCTTTCTTCACATGATTCTCACTTTTATGAAAGAGGGTGGACTACTCCTCTGTTTTGTCTCAGACTGAAGAAGTAGCTTCTTTCTGCAAGAACATCTTCTAGGTCTGAGTCTGCAATCACTGGCTCAGATCTAAGGGAAAAATAAACCAGCAGCCGTTTCCACAAAGATGTCACTGATTAACCGTGAGTTCTGGAATCTGGCTTTTTTAATGACCTCTTAGGGATAGAGATAAGAAATAATGTGTTATAAGCAAACTATGTGAAAAAAAGAAAAATCCTCTTTTATTAGTCTCTGAAGCTGATGTATCCTGAGCACCATGTTCCCATACATATGGCTGTAATTCACTCTTTTGCAAACTCTTTTCATGGTAATGCAAAACTACAAATGGTATTCTGTAAAACCAAATGCACCTCTGTATATTTAAGGACAAATTGCAGATGTGGCAAAAGCATTAGTCTGGTAAACAAATCAATAATAGAATGTGGAAAGCTAGCTCAGAGTTATTCATAAGACCTTGCTATCCAACTAATAAAAGGCAAATGCCAGTGGTGGGAGGGAACACAGTTTTTTATGTGGACAGTAAGGAAGGCAGAGTAAATGGTACAATGTAGAATACTCATCTTAGCCCCTACTTTGGTTGGAAAGAGTAGAAATTTTCAGCTCCAGGGGGAATTCTCTGAGAAATCTGTGCGCTGATGAAAAAGCAGGAGACTTAAAAGTGGTACCAGAGCTCTAGCTTACCCATAAGGAGAGGTGGGATAAAATGTCATACAAAGATGGACTTGCTGATCTATATACATCTGTTCCATTTGGAGCCAACAGCACATCTGGGAATGTGCACACCATAATACTATTATTGACTTTTCAGCCTTTTGTAGGAGGGAAATAATCATTAAAAAAACAGTTCTGATGGTTATTGTAGCCAAAAGCCCCCCTACATCTGCTTTTCTGCCACGAAGATTTTACTTGTATTTCAAGTGTTGCAGTCCTCATGGAGCACCCACACACTCCGCAGATTATTCCACCAGTATCACAAGACTTTTGCACCTTTGAATTTCTCATATTATGAAGCTATCAGTCGTTGTGAACAGGAAGTACCTGAGTACTTTAATTTTGCAAGTGATGTGCTGGACAAGTGGTCTCAAATCGAAAAGGTAACATTTCTGACCCTGTAGATTCAGTATTTTCAGTAAAACTGTGCCCCTATCCCCAAAATCAAGCCTAAAACCATCACTGGCTTCAGTGAGTCCAGAATTTCTTCCCCTGTTTCTATTTTAGCATAATATTGACACTGCAGAGAAAGGAGAGGCAATTTGCTTGGCATCAGAAGGGACATAGTGCTTTGTCTCTGTGACTCTGATTCAGCAGTGTGTGCAGTGTTGGGGTTGTATAAGCCTCTAAGTAATTTATGAGCATTGCAAATTAGGTAGATATACTCACCAACTTATAGTTGCCTTGAAAAAGGTCTCTTTTAAACCACATGCATAATATCCCTGCCCTAGAATATGTCACACTATCAGATTCCACTTCCTGGACCATCCCAAAAACTTTACATGGAACTGCAGGTGTATCAGAAGTAACCAACATGCTCTTTACGCTTGTGTACAGGAACGAAAAGGACCATCGAATCCAGCTCTATGGTGGATAAATGGAAAAGGAGAGGAAATTAAATGGAGCTTTGAGGAGCTGTGCTTCCTGTCCCAAAAAGTGGCCAACATGCTCTCTGGGCCATGCAGGCTGGAAAGGGGAGACCGAGTTTTAGTGATTCTCCCCCGAATCCCAGAGTGGTGGCTGCTGAGTGTGGCTTGTATGCGAACAGGTGAATTGTATCATTGCTAATGGTCTGTAGGTTGGTTGTGTCCTGGGTTCAGCAGTAGCAGTCATTTTTCTCCTTCTTGGTAGCTGGTGCAGTGCTGTGTTTTGACTTTCAGCTGGGAACAGAGCTGAAAAACAATAATGTTTTGGTTTGGCCAAGGACTTTGTGGGCCTCATGCTCTGCAAGGGAGGAGGGAAGCTGGGAGGAAGCAGAGACAGGACACCTGACCCAAACTGACCAAAGAGGTGTTCCATACCACAGCACGTCATGCCCTGGATGTAACTGGGAGAGTGACCCGGAAGGGGGATAGAGAGTGGACTGCAGGGTTGGAGGAGGTATGGGTCGGTGCTTGGTCGGGCTGGGGGTGGGCGAGTTATCAGTTGCCTGGTGATGGGGTGTTGTATTTTCTTCCCTTGTTATTTCCTTTATCATTACTATTATTGGTGGTAGCAGTAGTGATTTGTGTTATACC
Source organism: Neopsephotus bourkii (assembly GCF_033783945.1). Taxonomy (NCBI): domain Eukaryota; kingdom Metazoa; phylum Chordata; class Aves; order Psittaciformes; family Psittacidae; genus Neopsephotus; species Neopsephotus bourkii. The sequence goes on from NW_026900643.1 coordinate 1,113,561, forward strand.
TTAGTTACTAAACTGTTCTTATCTCAACCCGTGGGAGTTGCATTCTTTTTGATTCTCCTCTCCATCCCTCTGAGAGTAGGGGGAGGGCAAGAAGGGGGGGGGGGGGAAGTGGGTAACAAGCTGTCTGGGTGGGTTTAAACCACGACAGGTTGTTACCTTCTATGCCCAAAGTTGGTTAGCAGTTCATTTAACAATTACATTTCTTATTTGACTGTGTAGCAAACATTTGACAATCAAAGAGGCTGACAGTGTACTCTCTTATGACTGATGGAATTACCTTCATCATTTTGCTTTGCTCTCTGTGGCTTGCGTTGATTGTGTTAAATAGATTTGGTTGTGTTAAATCAATTTAACTTCAATAGAGTTAAGTTAAAGCTGCTAGTGTTTACTGCCCCAAAGTTATACTTTCTACTTACATTGTGCCTGGAGCAAAGAAACTCATAAAAGCAAATCTATATTGTACTGCAGATCGGCACATCTGTATTCAAGTTCATGTGTGTGGCACTTGTTTTATCTTCTTCTCATTTCTGGACTGAGTGGTGCTGATATTCAGCAATTCAGGAAAAGCTATGAAGTTATCAGGGCTGAAAGTGACAAATACCTAATAAATTCCCAATCTTACTGCACTTTCAGGTGTTATCATCATCCCAGGGACCACACAACTGACAGCACAAGACATCTGCTATAGATTGCTGGCTTCCAAAGCTAAGTGCATTATTACAACTGATGTGCTTGCTCCTGTGGTGGACTCAGTTGCATCCAAATCCCAGTTTCTGAAAATGAAGGTAATCGTGTCTGAAAGCAGAAGGGCCGAGTGGCTGAACTTCAGTGATTTGCTCAAGTAAGTGCTTTCTACCATAACTCCATCATTGTTACCTCTAGTGGAACATTCTGATGTTGTTTAAATACACTTGTGCACTTGTGTCTAGATATGAGACAGATACCTTTGAGAGGGTGTGAGAGAAGGCAATTAAGTCTCTTTTCTACAGAGCATTTGGAAATAGCCAAATTAAAAAATAACTACAGTCTTACAACGACTAGGTTTTTTATATGTGACTATGAAATAATACAGAATCATGGACAGGAAAGCCTCTCTTACTGACAACTGTGGCCTGTTTACGCTCTAAAGCTCAAAGAAAAATATTCTATGCCAATTATTCCAATCCATGTTTGTAAAACTCTATTATAATAAGGTCAGTAGGAATAGCTTTTCAGTATGAAAGGCTAAACAAAGGGCACTGCAAAATTAACCTAATGTGTTTAGGAAACAACCTGCCTCATGACTGAAAAGTAGCTACTAAAACAGCACCCAACAGACAGCTCTTCACTGCAGTGCATGGGACTGTAGAAGGGGTGGAAAGGTAGAGTGGAGAAGAAAAGCAAGTACCCTGCTAAAATCAGAGTAGCTAAAACCACTATTTCAAGGTGGGATCCAAGCTCTTCAGTCACTTTAAGAGCTTCATAAGATGTACCAATGTTCTCACGACTACAGGTGTCTGAACTAGTATTGCATGTGCAGCTCACTGTACAGCCTGACTGTATTTGCATCTGCTCTTCTGAGCAATGGCCCATTTCAATGTCACTAAAATGAAAGACCGGGAAAGCAGTAACACTGCATTGTCAAACCTCCTAGAGCTACTAAAACATTGTCAAGTCGATTTGATGAATCCTCTTTCATGCTGGGCTAATATTCCATTCTCAGTTCCATGGCAGAGAGTAAAACTGATTTTGATAAAACCTAAATATTGTCTGGAACTGCATCAGTCCTGCAGAGGCTGTGCCTGGCGGTCAGGCAGGTACACTGTCTGGTTTCCCAGGATGGCTGCTTTGTGAAGTGCTGGCTGGCTGGCTCCAGGGTTGCTCAGCTGTCAGGCTCACAGTCTTTCTAGAGTGCTGGGCTGCTGTCCTGCCTGGCTCACTGTCTCACCAGATCACTGGCAGCCTGCCTGTCTGCTGGGATACTTGCCCAGTCTGCCCAGTTCCCCATGTCCTCGGCTGCTAAACCAGCCAGGAGGCTGTGAGGCTCTGGAGTGAGGGCTCCTGGACAGCAGGTCTGCCTGGCAGCCAGCACAGGGAGACGGCTGGCCTGGGCAGACAGACTTCCTATGCTCAACCTTGCAGGCATGGACAGTGTTTGCATGCCAAGTAAAAGGTTTTTGAACATCAGTCCTGGCAGAGGAAGGGTTTTGCTTTCTTATCCTAGAAAGTGATGAGAACTGTTTCCCTGTCACATGCCAAACGACTGAGAGTTTGTGCCTCTTCGTACTTCCCAAACATGGCAGGGATAATTAACTAGTAGGACCCAAAGAAATGGTGGGTCCTCCCTCAGCTTATTACATTAAGGATGGAAGATACGCTTTTGGAGGGCACTTGGGTCAAACACAAGGTGCTGGGCCCTTTTGGTGGCTGTTAAGGGAGGCAAATAAAGGTCAGCCAGTTGGCATTTTTACTGTGGAGAAGGTGGACATACAGAATAGTTAAAGACCAACATCAACAATGCTTTAATACAGAACTAGCAGTGCAAGAGTGAGGGAATCTCAGTAGTTTCTTATCCCTCACATCTCACTATACAAAGTCCTGCATATATTGGGTACAGAGGATAGAAGTTTAGTGTGCTGAATAATGCCAGCCACTTTTTCAATAACCTGTTTTTTCTTCTAAGGGCTGCCTCTGCTATCCATAACTGTGTGAAGACAAAAAGCCAGGATCCAATGGCAATCTATTTTACCAGTGGTACTACAGGCTATCCCAAAATGGTTGAACATTCCTATGGAAGCTTTGGTCTGGGTTTTTTTCTCTCAGGAAGGTATTCAGCTAATTATATCTTTACAGCTCTGGAATCACAGAATCACAGAATCCCAAGGGTTGGAAGGGACCTCAAGAGATCATCTGGTCCAACCCCCCTGCAAGAGCAGGGTAACCTAGAGTACATCACACAGGAACTTGTCCAGGCAAGCCTTGAATATCTCCAATGTGGGAGACTCCACAACCCCCTGGGCAACCTGTTCCAGTGCTCTGTCACTCTCACAGTAAAGAAGTTCTTCCTGATGTTAACGTGGAACCTTCTATGCTCCAGTTTACACCCATTGCCCCTTGTCCTATCACTGGATATCACTGAAAAAAGCCTAGCTCCATCATCATGACACCCACCCGTTACATATTTGTAAACACTGATGAGGTCACCCCTCAGTCTCCTCTTCTCCAAGCTGAAGAGACCCAGCTCCCTCAGCCTCTCCTCATAAGGGAGATGCTCCACTCCCTTAATCATCTTTGTGGCTCTGTGCTGGACTCTTTCAAGCAGTTCCCTGTCCTTCTTGAACTGAGGGGCCCAGACCTGGACGCAATATTCCAGATGCAGCCTAACCAAGGCAGAATAGAGGGGGAGGAGAACCTCTCTTGACCTACTAACCACACCCTTTCTAATGCACCCCAGGATGCCATTTGCCTTCTTGGCCACAAGGGCACACTGCTGGCTCATGTTCATCCTCCTATCCACCAGGACCCCCAGGTCCCTTTCCCCTTCGCTACTTTCCAGCAGGTCAGTCCCCAACCTGTACTGGTACACGGGGTTGTTCTTCCCCAGATGCAAGACTCTACACTTGCCCTTGTTGAATTTCATCAAATTTCTCCCCGCCCAACTCTCCAGCCTGTCCAGGTCTCACTGAATGGCAGCACAGCCTTCTGGTGTGTCAGCCATTCCTCCCAGTTTAGTGTCATCAGCGAACTTGCTGAGAGTACACTCGGTTCCCTCATCCAGGTCGTTGATGAAAATATTAAACAGCACTGGTCCCAGCACCGACCCCTGAGGCACTCCACTAGTCACAGACCTCCAGCTAGATTCTGCACCATTGACCACAACTCTCTGCCTTCTTCCTTCCAACCAGTTCTTGATCCACCTCACTACCTGATTGTCAAGCCCACACTTCCTTAGCTTATCTATGAGAATGCTGTGGGAGACAGTATCAAATGCCTTACTGAAATCAAGAAAAACCACATCTACTGCTCTACCATCATTCCTCCACCTAGTCACTTCCTCATAGAAGGCTATAAGGTTGGTCAAACATGACTTCCCCCTCATAAAACCATGTTGGCTGTTCTTAATAACCCCCTCATCCTTGATATGCCTAGAAATGGAGTCAAGAATAAGTTGTTCCATCACCTTTCCAGGGACGGAGGTAAGGCTGACCGGTCTATAATTACCAGGGTCCTCCTTCTTGCCCTTCTTATAGACTGGCGTGACATTTGCCATCCTCCAATCTTCAGGCACCTCTCCCGTTTCCCACGACTCACCAAAGATGATGGAGAGTGGCCTAGCAATGACCTCCACCAGCTCCCTCAGCACCCGTGGGTGTATTCCATCCAGACCCATCGATTTATAGATGTCCAGATTGCATAGCTGATCCCTAACCCAGTCCTCATCTACCAAAGCAAACTCCTCCTTTGTCCTGACTCCTTCTGGGGCAATAGGAATCTGGGGCCCCCGGGGAGAGTTCAGAAAGTTCAGCACCTTTGCCTTCTTTATATCCTCTGTCTCCAGGGCACCCACCTCGTTCAGCAGTGGGCCTATATTGCCTCTTGTGTTAGTTTTATTTGCTATGTATTTGAAGAAGCCCTTTCTATTGTCCTTAACCCGACTAGCAAGATTAAGTTCCAAGGAGGCCTTAGCTGTCCTAATTGCCTCCCTACATCCTCTAACAACTGTCCTATATTCGTCCCAAGTGGCCAGACCCTCTTTCCATAATCCATAGATTCTCCTTTTCCACTTGAGTTTGCCCAGCAGCTCCTTGTTTAACCACGCCAGTCTCCTAGCTCCCTTACTTGATTTCCTGACTATTGGGATGCTCAGATCCTGAGCTTGGAAGAAGCGGTCCTTGAATGCTGACCAACTTTCTTGAGCCCCTTTACCGCCTAGTACCCTTTCCCATGAGAATTCTCTTAGCAGTTGATTGAACAGGCCAAAGTTGGCCCTTCGGAAATCTAGAACTGTGGCCTTCCTCCCACACAGGATCCTAAACTCCACCATCTCATGGTCACTGCAGCCAAGGCTGCCATTGGTCACCACCCCTTCAACCAAACCCTCCTTGCTGGTGAGTACTAAATCTAGCAGTGCTCCTCTCCTAGTTGGTTTGTCCACCATTTGCATTAAGAAGTTATCATCAATGCACTGGAGGAACCTCCTAGACTGTGAATGATTGGCTCTGTGAAGTCTTCCAGCAAATATCGGGATAGTTAAAATCCCCCCGTGAGGACTAAGGCATGTAGTCACGAGGCTACTTCCAGTTGCCTGTAGAAAGCCTCATCAACTCCTTCATCCTGATCAGGAGATCTATAATAGACCCCCACAACTGTATCACCCGTACCAGTCTGTCCCTTAATTCGTACCCACAGACATTCCACTTGCTCCTCATCTGGCCCCGGACAGAGCTCAATACAATCTAGTTGCTCTCTCACATAAAGAGCAACTCCACCACCTCGCTTTGCTGACCTATCTTTCCTAAAAAGGACATAGCCATCCATGACCACATTCCAGTCTTGTGAGCTGTCCCACCATGTCTCTGTAATTGCCACTAGATCATAGCCTTTAGACTGCACACAGACTTCTAACTCCTCCTGTTTATTCCCCATGCTGCGTGCATTGGTGTACAGGCATTTCAGGGAGCGAGCAGAGCATGCTGATGGCTCCCTCGGGAGGCAGGAAGCCTTCTGGTCTTCATTAATACTAGAACAATAGTCCTCCCTAGTCCACCATCCTTTAAGCCCTAGCATGTTTCTCATGGGCTTGTCCCTAACAGGCCCAGATAAATCCCCTCCCCCCTTCATATCTAGTTTAAAGCCCTGTCAATAAGCCCTGCTAACTCCTGCCCCAAAACTCTTTTCCCTCTCTGGGACTGGTGTATCCCACCTGCCACCAGCAAACCAGGTGTCTCATACAGCAGCCCGTGGTTGAAAAACCCAAACCCCTGCCTTTGGCACCAGTCACGTAGCCATACATTCATCTGCAGACTTCCTATTTATCTCTTCACCCTTGCTTGTAACAGGTATAGAGGCAAACATCACTTGCGCACGACCCTTTAACCAGCCGTCCCAGGGCTCTGAAGTCTCTCTTCATTGCCCTTGCCCTCCTTGTAATAATTTCATCACCACCAAGCTGAAAAACCAGCAGCAGATAGTAGTCAGAGGGTTGCACCAGATCAGAGAGTTTCTTTGTGTGTGATAGAATTAGGATAGATGATGAGGTGCCAGCAATACCGTACATGTCATTTCTTTCAGTCTCCTCAGCTGAATTGTACCCAGGAAGCAAGGATCTATTTCGATATGATCTGTGGCTCCATTTTAGAAACTACTTGTCTGTTAGGCTAAATAATGAATTAGGATATTGTTTGATTTTCTTTTATCAGTACAATGGCTGTGCAAAAGGCATTTATTTGAGCTCCTGAGTTTCAGATCAAATTTACCGTTCCTTTCTAAGGAAAAATAAAAACAAAACAACAACCAAAAGAACACCAAACAAACAAAAAGAACCCACAAAAACCCCTGCCCACCTCACATTCCTGATTTCCACTTGCAGACTTTCTTATAGGCTCCTTTGTCTTCAACAGCTACTGGATGAATTTGACTCCCTCAGACATCTTGTGGAACATATCAGACACTGCTTGGGTAAAGGCAGCTGCTGGGAGCGTTTTTGGGCCATGGTTCCAGGGCTCGTGTGTTTTCATACATGCCATGCCACAGTTTGATGCAAGAGAAACCTTAAATGTAAGAACACCATGTTCGTAATGAACAGTTACTCATATTTCATGTTGTTTTCCAAGCAGGCCACAAACCTAAGCTTCTCAGGTTTATGGGATTAGCCGTTTTAAGATGGCGTAACCATAAGGTGATTATTCTTTGATAGGAATATAATACAGGAAGGATTTTGCAGCGTGAGTCTTTTGGGCACGGGATATTACCAGCTGCTTCCGATCAGCAGGAGTTACTGGTATTACTTAAGCCTCTTCCCTACTGTATTTCACTACTGAGATGATCAATGAGCTGGCTTACATGTAAATTAATATTTTAATTACACTGTTGTGACCATTAAGGAAGTCAAGTCGGTACTGGAAAGCACTGAAGCTGTGAGATGGACTTGAAAGAAATTGTTCTTAAAAGAAATTATTTTCAAGCTTCGCAAAGCAATCTGAGTTTTAATCTAACACAAAAGAGGAACACTGCTGTTCCCAAATGGCTCAAAGCACCTATGTGGAAAAGTGTATGTTCCTAACATGGGGGTTATTTGGGGATTTGAATACTGTTTCATTTCCATTTTAAAATTGTAGTTGCTGGTTTGGTGTTCTTTTTTGCATGAATTTCTTGGCTGCTTTACCCACGGCGTGGCTGGAGTGAAAGCTGCTGAGGGTGAGGTCTTTCCCCTTTGTGAGCAGACTTGCATTGCAAGCAGAAAGGAGTTTAAAGAAAAAAGAAGTAAGGCTTAGCTCTGGCTGAGTGGCTGCGCATCATCTGCTGGTGGCGTGGGTGCAAATTAAAGTTGTGTCAGAAAATAGAGGCTTGACTAAGATCTTTATTTTGCTAGCAAGCTGCTCCTGTCCTGGCCCATGTAAAGGAGGATATATAAATCTACTAGTCCAAAACAACCTTTTAATACAGCATTACTCACAACTCAGCCAGAGCTCGTGGAGACTTTGCTCTGCATGTCAGGCCTTCTGTTAGGACAGCTGAGGGAATTAGAATATGTCTAAAGATTAGTGACAGTCCTTTTCAGAAAGCGTGGGGCTAGATAAAAGGCAAGCAAAACGTTCAAAAGAAACGTGCAATGCTAGTTGCCTCTATTCTGAGGTGTCTGACTTCATCCTAGGGTGAGAGGTGGGTTTTACAGTATAATGATCTCTGCAAAACTTAGGTTGCTCCTCCAGGGCCAGGTTTTCATACCAAGGGGTAGTCCTTGTGCTTCAAGTAGGCATCAGGACGAATCAGGTACACCAGTGACTTATCACAGTCAGTGTTATCACCTCTGCAGCTGATGTTTGAGCCCTGTAACATCTTTCCTGAATGCTGAAAGTGACACCAATTACTTTGCTTTCTGTGTAAGTGATACAATCATGTCTGGTATTTTGTGCTGTAGTATACAATAGAAAGTAATAGTTTGCAGCAGGTTTTTTTTTTTTCCCAAACCAGTATTATTTAATCTTCTTTTTATTTGTTAGACCTTGTGCAGATATCCAGTGACCACTCTGTGCAGCCCACCAACTGCCTACCGCATGCTGGTACAGCACGACCTCACCAGGTACTGCACGTCTGTTAAGTGGCCATTGCTGTGTCTGCAAGCTATTGTCTGGCTCTTAACAGTGTTTCCTACAGGACCTCATAGACATTTAAACTCTTAGAGTGGTGGAGATTTGTTGGAGGCAGAGCCTTTTCTTTAGCACTGCAGAGAGAGGTGATGAAATCCACCCCTCAGGCACCTCCAACGCAGAGCAAGTTTTGCCCTGAGGTATTAGGGATAGTGAATACAGAGGCTGGTATTCAGCCCTTGAAGGCACAGGTGTGGCTGCATTGCTGTCACTCCTGTGCATCTTTGCACTTCACTGCTTACGCAGTTCCTTTCCAGTCCCACTCCAATTAGAGCTCTAGATTTTCACTCAACCCTAACCCTTACTCTAAGAGAGTCCGGTGTGTCCTGAAGTCATTGGGTTGGACATAACAACTGCCAGGGAGAGCATTTGTCCCTTTCTGCCCTCTGATACTCAGTAATGTCCTCTGCTTATGAAGGTATGCATTCAAGACACTGAAGCACTGTGTGACTGCAGGTGAACCACTCAACCCAGATGTCATGGCACAGTGGAAAAGCCAAACAGGACTGAGTATCTATGAAGGCTACGGCCAAACCGAAATTGTACGTTTTTTGTAAAGCTCAGCTGTCACTTGGGGCCTTAGATTCTATCTCATTCCTCTTCGTAAATATGGAACTGGGCCATACATATTTGATTAAAAAGAAAGATGGCATTATAATATGTGGCAATTGCCTACAGGAGGGTTTATGGGTTTTAGAATTATGGCTTGGTTATGATACTGCTTCTAAGACTACTTAAGCTGTAAAGTATCTTGAACTATTTGTCCAAGACTCTCAGTGAAATTCAGTGTTTTGGCTCACACAAATGCAAAGTTTACATCTTACACTAGCTCAACAATGGGCATAGTACAACAATAGGAAGAGACTCAGAAATAACAGTGAAAAATACCTGGGCAGATTGTCTGTCTTTTCCAACAGGGAATGGTATGTGCCAATACAAAAGGAATGAAAATTAAGCCAGGTTCCTTGGGAAAGGCAGCTCCCCCCTATGATATTCGGGTAGGTGGTCCCATTTTCTGCTTACTGTTGATTTCATAGGAAGTAGAACATAAGAGTGCAAGATACTGTACAAGTTTCAGTACCATACAGTGGTATTCACAGCAGGCTGACTTTTTTGGTTGAGCTGTTGGCCATTGGTTAGTTTTAGAACATGGCTTTCTTAAGCCAGTTGTAATCACCCATTTGCCTTTTCTATTGCAGATTATAGATGAAAATGGCACTGTTCTGCCTCCTGGGAAAGAAGGAGACATTGCTATCAAAGTAGATGCCAAGTGGCCATTTACTTTTTTCACTCGATATGTGGTAAGGCTAAAGTGAATTTCCAGAGAGCCAGCTGAGGCCCTGTAGCATGGTATGTATTTATACCAAGAGGAGCAGGTGCAGCACCAAAGAACTTTGGCTCATCTTGACCTCAGTGTTTTGACTTACAACACTTCAATTCTCTACACCAGTATTCTGCAGACCTATTACGTGACCTTAGGTTCCCTATCTGGCCCTCTGGAAGAAGCAAGCACAAACTATTGCATACTTGAGACAAAAAACAAGCAGTGAAAAATATCTGGGTAGTGCCCAAAGAGGCAAAACTCATCTCTAAGGTTCAGGCTTCTCAATATTCAGAATAAATGTTGCTTGTTTAACAGGATGATCCAGTGAAAACTGCTTCCACAATCCGTGGGAACTTCTACATCACTGGAGACAGAGGGAGCATGGATGAGGATGGATACATATGGTTTATGGGGAGATCTGATGATGTCATCATCTCCTCTGGGTTTGTAGATTTCAGTTAAAATGCCAAGAAATGTCTAAAAAATAAGCATATACCTTTTACTTACTAAGCATTTCGTTTCTTTCTCCCAGGTATCGTATTGGACCATTTGAAATAGAGAGTGCCCTGATAGAGCACCCAGCTGTCGCTGAGTCAGCTGTGGTTAGCAGCCCAGATCCCGTCAGAGGGGAGGTAATTAGTGATCACTCTCCTGTTCATAAACTGCCTTGTGTGACAGAGCTCACACTCAAGCTTCCACTGAACTTGTAAGATTTTTAATACAGCTACACAAACTTCTCTCCATCACTTCACCCAAAGCAAGGGGAGCAGTAGTCTGTGTGTACCCCTTTTTTTCTGTCTTAAAAATTAAAATATAATACTTGGTTTCCTAAAGAATATGACACTGAGTATAAAGGTGACTCTGGTAAGAACTGATGTACACTTTGACCCACTGCCTGGGGAACTACATTCTTTAGCAACATACATTTACAGAAAAGGCTGTAGCATCTAAAAACTGCTTTAAGCAGTGCTTTAGAGAACTCTGTATTTCAAGCAGAGTTTAAAACTTGTATCATGTATCACTTAGGACCTTTACTAATGTAAGGTAGAATCAGTCTTTTGTCCTAATTTTATATTTGCTTACACAAAAGCAAGATCTGCTGTACTGCAGAGGTGTGACAGAATAAGCCTGTAGTGCAGGCAGTACTCACTCTCAATTAACTGCCTCATTTCTTAGGTTGCTCTGGTTTAACTAATGCTGCATTTTTATCGTTTTTCCCTTTGTAGGTGGTAAAAGCTTTTGTGGTCTTATCTCCTTCCTTTAAGTCACATGATCCAAAGAAACTGGCCCGTGAATTGCAAGATTATGTCAGGAAAGTCACTGCTCCATACAAGTACCCCAGGAAGGCAAGTAAACACAAGTGTATTAAAAAAATTAAACGAATAAAATCCCAAACACCTATTTCACAGTATGTTAGAGATTGGAAGGGACCTCAAAAGATCATCTAGTCCAATCCCCCTGCCGGAGCAGGAACACCTAGATAAGGTTACACAGGAACGTGTCCAGGCGGGTTTTGAATGTCTCCAAAGAAGGAGATTCCACAACCCCCCTGGGCAGCCTGTTCCAGTGTTCTGTCACCCTCACTGAGAAGAAGTTTCTTCTCAGGTTTAAGTGGAACCTCTTGTGCTCCAATTTGTACCCATTACCCCTTGTCCTTTCATTGTTTGCCACTGAGAAGAGCCTGGCTCCATCCTCGTGACACTCCCCCTTTATATATTTATATACACTAATAAGGTCACCCCTCAATCTCCTCTTCTCCAAACTATAGAGACCCAGCTCCCTCAGTCTTTCCTCATAAGGGAGATGCTCCACTCCCTTAATCATCTTAGTTGCCCTGCGCTGGACTCTCTCCAGCAGGTCCCTGTCCTTTTTAAACTGAGGGGAACTATTTGAACCATGGGGAGGCTACAAACAGAAAAAACAGACTCAGTTCAAATGCAGTAACAGAAAAAGCCCACACATTTGCTGTGCAAGAAAAATAACAAGCATTATTATTTAAAGAACCTCTTGGAAAAGAAAAGATCCAACACAATCTAAAATGAAATTAGGAGTTATTTCCACAGTCCCCTAATACTTATTTCAATTAAGTAGGATGAAGACTTTAAGTAGGATGGAGCTGTTCTGAAAAAATAAATGTAAATGGCATATACTCATTTTAGTTTCTTCCTCTGTTGAATCAGATTGAATTTGTCCAGCAGCTGCCAAAGACAATTACTGGGAAAATCAGGCGGAATGAACTGAGGAACAAGGAATGGAGAAAGACTTAATTTTGATAAGCAATCTAAAAAGGCCTAGCCCTATCAATTTCATTCATAATGGAGCTCTTCTAACAACTGTAAGCACCAACACAGGATTATATTTCACCCACTGAGCAGTGACTGTGTAAGAATGCACAAGGTTTAAAAACTCCCAACTGTATGTTTTTTAAATGCTTGTGTTCTTAACAAAATCAAGCCTACTTTGGCAAGGCAGATGCAAACACAACTTCCAGCCACCTAGCACTTCAGAATCACAGTACAAGCAGAAGTGATTCCAAATGAAGGAGTGTGTTCATTCTTTTGAGACCATATAACTTAATTCACAAGAGGCTTACTAACAAGGAAATTGTGATAGTATACAATGAGTTCCCAGAAATGGCCACAGATCTTGCACGCATCCAAATTAAACACCCTGCTTGTATGAATCTAAATAAATTTAGGAATTAATGTGTTAACAGTGAATGTTCAGCAAGTGCAAGTTATAAAAAAAAGTAAAAGGACAGCATCTTTTAAGACTGCAGCATGTAAATGTCAGACAGACATGCCCTTGACAAACAGACAGCAGCTATTCAGCAGTGTCTTCTGAAGAACTGTAGGTCCTGTAGACATATATGAGTGAGAACGGTAAAAAAAAAAACAAAACCAAACCCAACAATCAAAAATCTACAAACTATCCACGAGTCTATCCTTGTCCTTAGTAAGTAAGGTAAGCAGCTGTCTTGAATCATGATCATCAATATGAGCCACCAATAAACATTCACAGCTGACCTTCATATCTGGTCTCAAATGGTTCCTTCCTCTGTGTTATCCAAACATTGCTAGTTTTAATTCACATAAAAGCAGCTTTAAAATTTAAAGAAAACACTGATGGAGGTAAGAAAGCAGAGTTTTAATAAATGGGTGGTAAGGGAAAGAGGACTGGGGAAAAGAGCTGTCTTAATTTTCCAGCTTCTGAAAGAATTTTGAGAAGAGGAAAATACAAATTCAACACTGTTGAGAGACTTTTACAAATCCTTTTCATTAAACCAAGACAAGTAACAAGCCGTGTTCTTCAAGATGAGTCTTTTCCCACTGGCAACCCACAAGCTTTTATGCCAGAAATTAAATACTGAAGCTAGACAGTTGTACAGGAAGCATACTCAGAACCCTATTGGAAAGCAAGTTATAGATGCACTGGCTTTGGTTGTTTTTTAAGTCACTGGGATATCAAAAGAGCTGCTGTAACAAACAGGCAACAGACAGACTCACTAACATTACTTTCAATCTGAAACAAAATTAATACCGTAAGGCTAAAACTGTACCAAAAAATAAGCTTAATTCCCTTTATCCAGTATAGTCGAATGGAAGCTTCTTTCATAAGAAGTTCCCAAGCAGTATTTAAATTCGAGTTTTGAGACGTAAATAAAAAATAAAAACAAAACAAAAAAAGACTTCATAAACACCCCCAAGGATTAAGCCTTTGGAAAGAGCAGCAAAGGCTGCTGCAGGAAATTACTCAGGAGTCTGTTCAGCGACTACAACATTTCTTACAAACCAGTAACTGCTGTATACACAGCTAATGTAAACACATGTAGTTTTTGCTAAAACCATCTGCAATGCCTGCACTATACTTCTACTGTCCTAGAACAGTCAAATCTATTACTGTAAATAGTCTCATAATATTCAAGTATTTTGATGATAGCAGTTCTTCCCATTTACTTTCAAGACTTAGCATATCCTTGTAGATCAATGTGTCTGTATATATACATATATATGTATATAACCCTCCATCATACCAGAAATGATCAGATTTAGCTCATTCTGTTGTTCACACAGAAAACTGTATGAGTTCTGCAGTCACACAAGTTGTCAGACCACATCCTTAAAACCACTCTGTAATCAACTGTCTTTTTCAGATCTCTCACTTTCATCAATACTTCCTGATAGAGCTGACTCTGCACTGCCTTTTCACTTCTGTAGCCATCAGATATAACAAAGGAGAGTCAATGTATGTCAGGATGGCCACATTTACATATGCCATGCACACACTCCTGCTTTTTGTACTACGTAAAGGCATTGCAGAACAAAGCTGTAAAAGAATGACAGCAAGCTTCACCAGGAAGGTGAGCACTCTTGCATATGTTGTAATGTCAGCTCCACCTGCAACAAGCATTGAATTCTTACACATGTGGATTTTAAAAACAAGACTTCAAAACAAAACCACTCTCCTCTTTAAAAACACCCTTTCAGAACTCTAGGGCAACTCTTATTTTGGATTGTGTTTATCTTTCCCTTCTGTCACTCTTTTTACACTGCCAGCGTATCATTCCCCTTGGGCTCAGCTTCTGTTTCACCTTGATTCTTGTTCTCTAGTTTTACTTCTTCTGAGCTTTTCTCCTCCCCCTCAGCTTCTGATTTTACTACCTTGGAGTTCTGTTCTTCTGTCAGACTTGATGGGTTTTGTTGTTTGTCTTCTTTGTTGCTCTTCACCACCTCCTGTAGATTGTATTTTCTGAACAGGACATAGTCTCTCACCACACTCAAGCAACAGACGGTTTTTATTATTTCCACCACAATTGTATATTGTGGGTTATTAAGGTCGACTTTGTTTTCTGGATTGAGGCTGCCCACAATTCCTGTAAAACAAGATGTAGTTTAAAGGATGCTGGGAAAACTGTTTCAGTAAACACACCCTAATGAAAAGAGAAAAGCTGAGAGAAAGCAACATGCCCCTTAATTGTAACCAACTACTTGTTTTTGTAATTGCTTAAAATAGCCGAATGGAGCAGGACTTAGAATATACCAGCATAATTGAAAAACTGTCCCACTGCAATTACCAACAAACAAAATACTAGAGTAAGGTGGAGCTATTTTATGAGTCACATATTCAATGGAAATAGTAACACATTATTTCAACATAGCATTCAGAGAGAAAGCCTGACAGCATTCATTTCCGAGCACATGTAACTAACACTCCAAACACTGGACTTGTTTCTGCTTGTTGTCTCTTGAGACATTAACACCAGCAAGGAATACTGATGTCAAGTTTTTTTTTTTTAAAGTCTTAGAGAAGCTTTTGTAATTCAACATAAAGATTTTAAGCAACAAGTGTGTGTGCCCATTAAGACCACTTGTAATAATCTGACCTATGTTATGCATGCAGTTGTGGACTGCTTATGTACTTGTTCTCAGTTTTGTGAGAAATCCATACATACCTGCTAATTCCTTAATTACTTCTTCCCTACTCATGTGACTGTTATTACGAGCTTTGTAAACAATCTGAAAAGTACCCTTATTAGGGGCTTTAAACCAAGGCTCAAAAAATGTTTCAGTATACTTTTTCATATCCTCCATAAAAGCCTTGCAAGTCCCAGAAATGGGCAGCATCCTCAGGATGACTCTTGTTTTCTTCTTTTTAGTGGCATGCATATCCTTTAATATATGGTGCACCAGGTTCTCAGGTTCTACAAGAAAAACAGCTAGGTATGAGAAACAAATTGAAGGCATTTTCTCCCTTCCTGACCCCTCTAAGTAACAAACTGGGGAAACACTAAGCTGCGTTGCTGTCAGTCTCAAACCCTTTTGTGTAGTTTTTTTACTATACCAAAACTGGATAATCAGGGATTATTTTGTCAATGTAGATTCCTCTACCTTTAGCAACTCTGCTAGTGACAAAAGTCAGGGGCTATGCGAAAAGGAGAGGGAAACCCTGTGTTTGGTTTCTTGGAAGTCATGCTCTGTGGCTTTTTACTAGCACTGTTCAGTGTAGTTTGCCCCACAGCATTACATATGATCAGCTGATGTCCTACCAATGCCCTGGGTTCTGATGAAGACCACGTTATTAGCACCACTCTCCACCGACTGGAACCGCCGCAGTTTCTGCTCTGTCGAGGCACGGATCTGGCCGACCTCCTTCTTCAGGGCTGCCTCAACATCATCCTCATCCTCCTCCCTCTCACTCCCAGACAGCCGCTCCTCGTGATCTGAAAACTTCACAACACACCGCACGTCTCGTTTGGTGAGTACTGAGCAGCAGCGCACACAAAAGCCGCCAGCATGGCCTGGGGCCTGGAGGTGATGAGCAAGGACTTTTTATCCTCTCAACCCGAGGGGCTGCACTGGGGGTTGATGCCAGAAACCGGCGTTTTCGTGTGCGGTGAACACAAACATGGGGGTTTACACAGAGAAGGCTCCAGGCACTGCCCTCCCCGCCCCGCAGGGTCATCGCTGCCAGGCCGCGGGCAGCAGCGGAGCGGCCGATGCCGCACTCCCCGGTGTCAGGGCCATCTCCCTCCCAGCCCCGACGGCCCGGCCGGTCCCGCCCGCACGCACCTGTTCAGGCCCGTACAGCAGGTCCCCGTACTCGCCGAGGAGGCTGTAGGCCTCCCCCACGCACTTGCGCTCGTTCATGTTGCAGGTGATGAGGATGCCGCGCATGCCGGCCTCCAGCTGCCTCCCGCCGCCGCGGGGCCTCTTGGCCCGCCCTGCCGCGAAGTGCCCCTTGGGCCGCCGCTTCCTCGCCGCCGGCTCCGCTGCGGCCATTGACCACCACTCGCTGCTGTCGCCGCGCACTGCGATGGCGTCAGCGCCGCGCCGCGCCGCCAGCCCGCCGGGGAGAGCGCCGTCCCGCGGCACATTACGGCCCTGCGGGGGAGCGTTGAGGAAGGCGGGCGCGGCACCTCCCGTCGCAACTGTGGGGGAGCCGAGCCGCGGCCCCGGGTGGAATCCCCAGTGATCCCCTCAAGCCGCTGCCAGGCTGCTCTCCCAGCCGGTGTTGCTGTGGGCAGTGCATTGCGCTTGGAAAAAGAAGAAACAAACCCGCTCCCTCTAAAACTACGGCTCACCTCAGGGATTACACGTGCAAGGGGAGGTTGAGCACTCCCCAGGCAGGTACTCCGGACTCGGTGCACTCGGCTGTGGCCAGGCTCTGCCTGTCACTCGTAGCCCTTCATGCCTTCTCTTCTGCCGAACTTCAGTTCCAGGGTTAAAGTCTGGGTTTGTGTTAATGATTCCAGAGCAGATGATGAGTGGGACAGGGCAGGAGTGGATGAATGGTCACTGAAGTGCAGGGGAGCAAGGAGACCTCAGTCCAGCTCAGCACTGGAGCATGGCACACTGACCCATACACCCCAACAGGGGAAGAGACGGGACAGCTGCTTCTGTGTCTTCATATCTAACTCCTGGAAGTGTCATGGTGTAGAGGCACCAGCTGAAACAGAAACTCATTATACAGGTAAATTTAGGTGGGAGATACTAGAGAACATTTGTTGAGAGAAAAAGCATGGGCCACAGCATGGATCCTATAGGAAGGTGTCTCTGTGCTTCCCTGTCCATAAGAGCCTTCTCTGCCTGTGGTAACTCTTGAGTTTCTTGGACAATTAATAGGGGAGAATTAAGGCCCTCCTCATTTTGTGAAAACAGGTAGAGGAGTCAGGTAAGGAGGCCTCCCTAGGAGCAGGACTATCATTGACCTGCAGAGAATCCAGGTGGGCTAAAATGCTGTCCTGTGTGTGTAGGGGAAAGTTAAAAAAAACATTAAGTTCACTGTGAGGGTGGTGAGGCCCTGGCACAGGGAAGCTGTGCCCAGAGAAGCTGTGGCTGCCCCATCCCTGGCAGTGTTCAAGACCAGGCTGGATGGAGCCTGGAGCAACCTGGTCTAGTGGAAGGTGTCCCTGCCCATGGCAGGACTGGATGAGCTCAAGGTCTATTCCAACACAAACCATTCTTTGATTTTATGGAAGTAGGAAAAAAGGAAACTTCATGAATTGATGCAAATTACAACCACAACAGGAGGTGGCATTAATATCTTATCTGAAGCTTTGTTCCTGCAAAGCCTTTGAGGTTCATATAATTCTACAGCAATTGTTAGACATCAGTGGGATTACTGACCACACATAAATTAAAAGTCACTCAGTCTCTGCAGGGCTGGGGTTGTGTGAAAGACTCAAAGTTGTGGTGAAGTACAGTGATAGTCTCTGGAGTTGGGCATGTCAGGACATGTTTGAAAAGTGGAGAAGTTCTACAGGCAGCTATGAGAGGTGCAGAGAAAATGCAATTAACCATACAGAACGTAACTAGGATACTTCAGTGTTTAAAAGTGCTGGAGGACTTGGAAATACCCATTGGTACTCTGCAAATCAGTTATATGTCCTACCAAAAGAATAGGTTACAGGTTAGGTCACTGTGGAAGTTACGGGTTTCTTCCTGAAGTGGGAACCTTTTTGCCTGCGTGTTACTGGCACATTTCCTGACTCTTATCACAAGCCATTGCTGTCATTTTCTCTTAATGTTCATGCCTCCTCTGGAGTGATGTGATCTGGGTAGGGAATCCCTTTAAGGCTGTTCCTCTGCCATTCCTCTGGGAGACTTCCATTGCATGCATTTCAAAAAGCTGTTTAAAATATCACTAGTGCAGACTGATTGTGAGAGCAAGTTTGTTGTTTGAGGAGCTGTTTTGAGTCAGTTTCTTTCTGCTGCAGTGAATGTTGCAGGAAAGTGGTTAATATGTCCTTGGAGCGTGTTGTTTACAGACATGGACAGAACCCCAGGAGGGAGTTCTGGCAAATTACAGGGCTTATGTACCAGGAAGGACTGCCAGTCAGACCCTCACTGATCAGCACCCAGAGGACTATTCTGCTCCCAAAATGTAAATGGATGTTAGCAAGATCTCTGCTGATGTTAGAATCATGATTTGAGGATGGAGATACAGTGGGAGATATTTAGGACTCTGGTAGCCAAACTCTTATGATGATGCCCCAGTTTAAGCTACAGCTGTCACTAGCTCCCTAGTGAGTGAAATCCTCTCAGGAGAGGCTGAAGATACAGGCACACATCAATGCCACACTTGCGCCCACAGTGATGCTGGGCTGTGGCCTTAATGGCCAAGAGGATGGCACATGTTCCCTCCTACCTCTCTCATGGGAGCAGAGCAGAGGAGGCAGCAGTGCTGGAGCACCACATGTGCTCTCTGAACATGAGGTAGAGCCCTTACAAAACCTCACTATTTACCAGCTATTAAAGCTAGTCCTGGCGCCAGCTGCAGCATCCCAGGAATTGATACACTGTTGTCATGGCTGAACTGCTGTGGTGTGTGCAGAGCCTCAAGCTACCACCTGAGCTGTGTAGTCACAAAACCAGTCACAAGGCTGTTGCTCCTGGGTTGCCTCAGCCAGAGTGCAGCAGATGTAATCTGGCTGAAGCAAGGTGTTATGGCTCTGTTCCTCCATGGGCTGGTGGGTGGGAAGAGAGACGGAAAAGGAAACAGGAAAAGATTTGGGACTCATGTTCTACCTTCACTCTGAGCTCCACAGAAACCTATCAATCACCTTTCTTACTACATAGGTCTTGTCTCTATAGATGTAGGACTGTTTTTGTAGTCTCAAGCTGTTCATGATGAGGAGCTAAACACAGTTATGACTATCCTGGCAGCAAGGACAGAGCAGAGGTATCACTTACCTGACACAATTGTTCCTTTTACAGGAAAAACTGGTTTTGGCAGGCTGTAGATAGAACAAGAAACAACTTCTGGAGAAGATTCTTTACCTTCTGAAGTGTACTGTTAAAATCTGCTCCTCTGAAAATGAACCTTGGTGTTACTGTACCTTCAAATACATAATAAGGTAACATATTCTTGCTGCCCCAGTGAATTTTTCGCTCAGGAGGTGACTTTATTGCTACTGCTAAATGCATTAGCCCCCTTTAAAGCACATTGCATGCATATGTTTCAAATCACTTCACGTATCAGGCAGGTGAGATACTTTCTAAAGGTCACACTGTATGGGCCTATGCTTTTGCAATGTTGATTTAATTTGCAGAAGTAGCAGAGAGGCCCAATTCCAGATGAAGGAAGTTCTTCATCGACTACAGAAATCAAAGGCAAAGCGTGTCATCACTGATGATTCTGTGGCACCAGCTGTAGGCTCAGTTGGGGCTGAATGCCAGTCTCTGAAATTCAAATTGCTTGTGTCAGAGTGCCATGGAGAAGGATGGCTGAACTCCTGAAGTGAGTAAATACCACTGTGGAAACACCATGGTAATAATGAAAGAAAAGCACAGTGGTTTGTTTTGAATAAGAAAAGCTGGCACACACCAATATATTTTCACCCTGTTAAGACTGCACAGTGAAAAAAGTCTGTTAGGCTTCTGAATTTGTATGTGTCTGGATTAGACACAGCTCCGGCAGAAACAAAATACTGATAGTTCAAAGTCTTTAAATTTATAAGGTAATGTTTATAAAATTGATATAGCAGAGCTCTTCACTCTGACAAGCAGAGAATAACAAATGAGAAAATACCAAACTAGAAGTAAATAAACAACAACAAAAACCCCTCATCCCTAAAAATAAGTTCAACGAAACCCCAGCAATCTCATACATATATTCATACAACACCATGTTCTGAGCTGGTGTTAGCTTGGCTGCAAGTGTAATTTTTCGCTTAGAAAAATGCAACATCAGTCTATCCTGATAACATCCTCACTATGCTGTTACTTACTCCCGCTCACTTTTCTAATTGCCATTTATCCAAGACAACCGCTGATGGATTTGCTTTACTGGCACATCCCTTGTTGATATTTTAATATTTGCCTTATTCCTGCCAAATAGAGACTGTGGAACATTTCCTTCTGTACCAGGTACTGGCTGGACTTGACTTTCTCAGATACATTTTAGAATACACGAGACACTGGCTGAGCAAAGTCAACTCGGAGCAGCATTTTTCACCATGGATTCAAGGGACATATGTATTTGTACGCAAGATACCACACTTTGACCCAAGCCTTTGAGTTAAGTGAGGAGAGCCCAGCAACAAACAGCTCTATTCTCTGTGGCTGCTCTTGCCCAGGTTTTCATTTCCCCTGGCACTGCACAGGGGCAGCATGCAGCACAGTTATAACGTCAACCACATAGCAGCCAACCAGTAAGTTAAGTAGTGAGTGCTGCAAATATGTACCCTCAAACAAGAACATATTTGCCATCCAGAGAGTTTCATCGTACACTCTGCTCTGGATTAGACCACACAACACCTGCAAACATCCACTATTAGGCCTAAAAGTGAAGCACACAAGAAATTGTTCTGGGATTTGTGAAGCACTTATTAGTGCTGTTATTAGAGTAAGTGACAATAGCAGATGAATGAGAATTTCAGTTGCCTGCACCAGGTAATTCAAAGTTAAGGAGTGAAGAGGCAGCAAGGTTGAATTTCTTTAAAAGAGGCACTAACATTATACTCCCTTGCGTCCTCCACACACAGCTCTTCATAATTTGAATAAGACTACCATATTTCATTTTGCATGGAATGACTTTATCATCATATCCATGTTAATTAATTGCCTGTTAATGTTAGGCTGTGTTGAAGAACAGTCAGTTGTAACACCAACAAAGCATCTAAAAAAAGAGCCTTATGATTTCACTTGTTTTTCTACTGCAATTATGAAGAAATTCTGCAAGAGAATTAGTTTTAGGTTTGAATAAATTCTTACCTGATTCCCACCATTTGGCTGTCCAATATGGTATATTTATAGTACATAAATAGTACAGAAGGAGGTGGATTGAGTATACAAATGAAATGGGAAACTCATATAGTCTGAGTCAAGGTGGTGGGTAAATAAAGTATTTAATGAAATGCCACCAGCCTTTTATCTTTATTGTTACTTAAAGGATAAATAAAAACCATTAAGAGTTTAAGAGAACATTACTGCTTCAAGAATCCCTTTTGAGAAGTGCAACAACTTCTAAATACATTTTTAAAAGTTAGTTATAACCATAACAAGTGTATTTAGAAAAAAAATTATAAATAAATATACTATCATTACTAGTCTAGACCTTACAGAATATTTTAAAGTATTTAAAATACTTAATAAAACAGAAATTTAAGATTTATAGCAACAGCTGCTTATACATTAATTTTAGCAGTTAATAATAGTTTTGTCTGTTCTCTTACACATCACTAAAGAGATGCTTTGATATATTGATATTTTTTATGCTTGACTGATTTCCATTTCTGTGTTAACTAAGCAGTGTAATTTCTGCCCCATTCTTAGAATACGTATCTGACATCATTTGACTGTCCTGATTATATTGAGGATGATCAGCTTAGAGTTTAAGATTTGGCCAAAAAATTTAGCAATTTCTAAGTTCGCATGGAGGGCCTAAGACACAAACACTTTTTGTTGGAAGAATTTTCTGAATTATTAGCAACACTTCTGAGAGAGGTCAAAGCATCTGCATTCTGAGCAGGACCATTCGATTTCTCTTTTAGAAGTACATATTCCCACTTGAAGTATCCACAACCTTTCTTATTACCTTCGTGCTTGCCGACAGGACAACAGAAAAATGCTTTGCCATGATTTGGACCAGTGTTTGACACGTACAGTTTTTTAGCTCTTCTGCCACAGTTACACAGAGGGGGAGTTGGTTTTCCATTTTTCACAGCTCTTACAGACTGATTCAAATTGACAGTGGAGTTCAGAATGGCAGGAGACACTTTAGGCAAATTTGAGCTTCTTAAAGGTAAGGAATGATCAAACAAGGCAGTTTTCTCTTGATATATAGCAAAAGACATCTTTTTCGCTGGTGGGAACATTTTAGGACTAGTTGGCTTTCTTTTAGGAACTTCTGAAGGAGTAGAATGACTTCCAGTTACTGCTGATCGCGATGAAATAGTATTTACTCTTGCAAACTGTAACTTAAAAGCTGAGAAATCTGAAGTCTGCCTTTGTACTGCTCCTACTTTATTGACAGTAGTATCAGGACTTTTGTAAATTACAGATTTCAGAGGTCCCAGAGGTACTTCAGTTTTCTGCAAACTTTGATTAGCTAAACTAATTACAGCTGATGGTTTCAAAATTGCTCTTTCTTCAGACAATGGTAAAATGTCTGTACTGGAGTCATCTTTGAATTGAACACAGTCTGAATTCTGTTCATACTGAGACTCTGGTATTAAAGCAACATCTTCCCAGTCAGTCAGCAGAGATAAGCAATCAGAACTAGTACTGGTATCCTCATTGGAGATATTGACTGAGGAGATGGTAGTGGAGACAAGCACTAATCCTGATCCATGTTCAGGAAGGCTGTATCTGGCTGTACTCAGAGGTTGCCCATTGTTCAGTCCTTGCTGAATGCCTGTTGATACAGTGCTGGGATTTTGCTGTGCCTGCTCAAGAGGAACAGGAAATCTGTCAGTACATGCTGTTGAAAAGCTTTGGGACTGAGCAGGTAACTCAGCCCTTGAGTTTCTGGTAGGTACAAAGAGGACTGCTGCAGAGGAATCGATGCAAGTGGTCTGTTGTTCCTCAGTTTGTACAGTAGAATTTATCTTAATTCCAGCAATACTGTTATGGTTTTTCTCAGCCAGAGAGTTTGTTTCGCAAATTCCATCTCTAGATGCTTCAGGTCTGCTGTTACTTCCCAGTGAAGTCTTGTCAGTGGAGATTATAGTCAGTGTTCTGGAAATTAAGTTATTTTTCAGACATGCCTAAGGAGTCCGTAAACAAAAGGAGATTTTGGAAAGTAAACATCCAGCAGTTTTAGGAATTAGTGCACAAAATGAATAAGCATATCATCCTAGGGATATTCTGTTCAGTTCATAGTCAAGGAGCACCTCCCGTATGAAGATAGGCTGAGAAGGTTGGGGCTGTTCAGCCTGGAGAAGAGAAGGCTGCATGGAGACCTCATAGCAGCCTTCCAGTATCTGAAGGGGGCCTACAAGAATGCTGGGGATGGACTATTCATTAGGGACTGTAGTGACAGGACAAGGGGTAATGGGTTAAAACTTAAACAGGGGAAGTTTAGATTGGATATAAGGAAGAAATTCTTTACCGTAAGGGTGGTGAAGCACTGGAATGGGTTGCCCAGGGAGGTTGTGAATGCTCCATCCCTGGCAGTGTTCAAGGCCAGGTTAGATGAAGCCTTGGGTGAGATCGTTTACTGTGAGGTGTCCCTGCCCATGGCAGGGGGTTTGGAACTAGATGATCTTAAGGTCCTTTCCAACCCTAACTATTCTATGATTCTAAGATACTGGTTTTATTATTTGAACAGCTCACCTTTCATCTGTATTCCAGGGCTACAAAGCAAGTAGAAGGGAAAACATGAAGTAGTTACTAACCTTATCCAAAGATTTGGTAACCTTCAGCACACATCCATCACAGATCAGCCTCCAAGCTAGATGGGCAGTATTCCGGGAATCATCCAACCCTTTAAAAGTATGGTTATATTAATACCTTATTTTTAGACTACTGCTGGGGATATGTTCTCATTAGAGGAAAAGTGTAGTCTAGCTAAGCCTTACATAAATGACAGGGATTCACAGAACTCTTGACACAGTTACCCAGTTCAAAAAAGGGAAGCAGAAGTAAAAAATTCTAAAGAATTCCCTGTGTTGCAGTGGCTGAAGGACCAATTCACTGAGCTGAATATACATCCACAAGTTTTAAAATCCTTACTGTATTATTAATTATGTAAAACCAATCATATTGTACTGGTATTCTCTAACATGCTGTCCAGACTTCTCAGGTAAAATCAAGTTTCCTTATCCTCCCCGATTCAGAAATTGATCTTGTTGAATATGCACAAGGGGAAATTACAGAAATGAAGCAGGAGTTTAGCAATAACAGACTTGTATCTTTGAAGCATCAAGCTGTTCTTGTTCTGATGTTTTTGTTGGACAGAACATTGTATATCCTGGTAACAATAGTTACTATTTAGATTAACGACTAGCTATTACTAGCTGCTTTAGTTCCACTGAATAAAGCTAAATAGTAGCTACTAAGCTTTATAAAATATATATATATATTAAAATGATCATCATCATTATCATACTTACCAGAATGTTCCCGTCCTGTAAAAGCTATCCCCAAATCCTGCAAAGCACCATTTAGCCCTTTTGGCTTTCTATTATAGAAGACCTAAGGAAAGAAACACAGGTGCTTAACATAAAGCACTTCAAAACCTCTTCATAGCGAACTGAAAACCATTTCAGAAATAGCATCTTATAAATCTCACAAGGCAATTGTGCAAGTTGGGTATCTTCTTTTTACAGTTGGGATAAATAAGCCTAAAACCGTAAGTGACTTATCCTGTAACAGATTAGAATGGAAAGAACCATGAATCCCTTCTCTCAGTCTTAAACTAATCCATTCTGTCTTAGCTCTGGAGTCATTCATTTGCACTTTATGGCTCACTTTGAAGGCCTTAAACAGAGCAGCATTGAAAAATACAACTATAAATAATATCTTGAGATGTTTAAGCCGTTCCATATTGCAGAGGCACAGACATTAACATATTTGGCATAGGTATAAATTCTTTTTAAATGAGAAACAGCAAATATTGCTACTCACTCCCAGCAACTAGTTTGATCACAAAAAAAGGGGGAATATTCACACCATTTATCTTTAATAGAGACCTAATTCTACTGTCTAGATTAAGAGCCTAAACTCCACTGTCTAGATTAAGAGCCTAAGCTCCAAGTGTCAGAACAGGTGAACTCCTAGATCACCCTCCTAAAGTTTACTTGACCTTCAGTGCTGTCAGCCCCCAGGCTGGAACGCTGTTGCAGCATAGACTATGTAATCTAATATACATTCATTTTTTCAATATTATTAATGCTATTCAGAATATACTTCCTGGTCCAAGTGTAGTTCACATGCTAGGCCTTTAAGTATTTCTAAACAGATGCTGATGATTATCTTCTCCACAGCAATGAAAGGCAGCCATAAAGCACACAAAACGAGGTAAGTTAGGAAGCAAGCAGAACAAAAGGTGTCAGAAAAGTAAAAGGAGCTTGAAAAATTCTCCTAGGAGAATTCATTTATCTATCAAGAGAATTAATTTATCCAACAGTAACACCAAGTTGTTTTCCTAGCATCAAGATTTCTATTAAAATTCAGACAGTTCTAGGGCATGCAGTTTGTTACTGAGCAATAACAGCATGGAAAGAAAACAAATGGGTTCCCCCAGTCACTGGATTGTACAATATTGGCTTGCATCCTCAGATACAGTTAGCCTTTGAGATGATAAAGTGAGTATAAATGCTTCACAGTCTGTGGATCTTCTCACCCTGTATGTTGCTTTGAGATCAATCCAGGAATTTAAAATGTCAGGTTTTCGCAGCTGCTTCCTTTTACACTCATAATGTAAACACACACCCAGGTCCCAGTCTGCAAGGAAAATACCCACAAATAATCTGTCACTAAAGAACTGGCCTGAAGCATGTGTAAAGGGACATAACATCAACATAACAGTAGCATCCTGTAGTGCTGGGCAGGAAGCATAGGCTAATGCAGTGTTTGTAGATAAAAAGCACCAGGGTTGCTGCAATGGGACATCAGGGTTAGTGAATGCCTGTTGTTAGTAAAGAATCACTTTATGTGGGTAAAGATCTCAAACACCTCAAAATCATTTAGACACATTGAGAATAGTGACACAGTGCTCTATGTAAAGCAGAAAAATGTAACAAAGGTCAGACCCTGAAGGTGAAGATGTAGGGAACATATCAGGATTGAGTGGGTTTCATATTTTCAGCCTTACCCCAATATTGGACATCTTTAACACATAATAACAGGGGTTTGGCTCCCTGGAAGTGAAGACAATCTCACTAGCACCACCAAATGTTAATTTTTTTTATGTGTATTACTCCCCAGAAAAAGCAGAACTTCATTTACCTGTCCAAGTAACAAAGGTACATGCTTTTGCTTCTGAAGTATAATTGCTTAGGATATCTCTACCGAATACAATCTTCTTCTCCATTTGTATCTTTTGAATCCATTTCAAAAACTGTGATAAACAAATGCTTAGGGGGACCCCTTCATCAACCTGATTCTTTATGAAACGGAACAAGAAGTATGTGTTAGTATGTACTGAAAGTCATTTGAGGTGTATTTCTTTTTATCTCTAAATAATACAATAAATAGTAATTATACCTGTGTTATGCCAGTCAGTTCTGTGCAAAATTCAGAGAGAACAGGATGCTCCTGGGGCTGGACGTAGGTGTGGAATTCAGATTCAATCTCTCCTGTTGATGTGTTTAACAGGACTGCTGGAAACTCGACTGTGACAAACCAGAAGGAAGAAAACAAGGAAGCAAAGAAGCTAACCAACCAACCCTAAAGCCGGGGAGGCTAGCCAGCTTGTTCTGGTCGGGGGTTGACCTGTCAGCCGCGCAAGCGAGCGTTCGGAGCGGCCCCCCGCGCCGCCGCTCCCGCACTCACCGATCTCGGGTGCGCGCCGCCCCGCGTCCCGCCAGCACGTGGCCTCGAAGTCGATGACGATCAGGTACCCGAACCGCTGCCGCGCCGCCCGCGTGCTGCTCCGAGCCCGAGCGCTGCTCCGCGCCAGCCCCAGCTGCCTGCGGACAGCACCGGCACCCATCAGCGCCCGCCCGGGCACCACCCTCACCCCTTCCTCCCCAGCTCGATCCCTTCAGGAGCCTCACTGGGGCAGCAGCACCACCACCTCCTCCCCCGAAGCTGTCGCCAATGCCCGTACCTGGCCAGGCGCTTGGTGGCCATTCCGTCCCTCAGCAGCAGCGGCGGCTACCCCACGGAGCCGCGGCTTCCATTTCAAACCACCCTCCAGCCGCAGCGGCCCGCCTCTATCTGCGCTGTCGGCGATCGGCTACTCTGGCCTTGCCCGCAGGCAGGCGCAGGCAGCTGCGTGCCGACACGGCCTGCTGTCTGGGGAGGACTCTGTGTTTGAGGTGGGATCCGCGGCTAAAGCCCCTTCTCGGGGTGCCGGGGAAGCACGGGGCGGCTGGGGATCGGACCCACGGCGTCAGAGCTGCCCGGGGAGCCCCGGCGGTGGGCGGGCGCTGGGGGCGTCCTCCCGCGTGAGGGGCTGGAGGAGCCCTCCAGTGTGAGGGGGCCGGGGAGTGTCGCCCCGGCCGCCATGACCCTGCGGTGGTTTCGTCTAGGCCATGGCGAAGGCTGGCTGCCTGAACGGGTGCAAGAGGCCCGCCGGCGGGAGCGCGGAGGGGCAGGCGGCTCGGAAGAGGAGGAAGGTGGATGGCGGCGGCAGGGGTCCTGAGGTGAGCAGCAGGGCCCGTCGCGTCCTGCGGCTGTGCGGCGTTTCCCTCACAGTCCCCTCGTGGTATTCTGTGATGGCGTTCACGCTGGGATGCTGGAAATTCAGCAAAAATGAGTTTTACTGGCACAGGGTTGGCTAAAGGTAATCCCTGAGGAGAATGGTTTGGTTTCTGCCATTTCTGCAAAGAAACATGGAAGTGAACTCACTTGGAGCGTTGGGCGTTAACATTTAAAGAGTTTTTTTACAAAATAAAGACAGTCTCTAATGTATTTTTTTCCATTACGCTTCCGTGGTAAAGGGTGGCTACGAAAAAGCTGCTCCTTTTTACAAGGAGTCACGAGGAAAAGACAATGGGTAATGGGCACAAGTTACTCCTGGGGAGATACTTGGACACAAGAGGAAATTGCTGACAATGAGAATAATCACCCCATTGGAATAATCTCCCCAGGGAAGTGGTGGACACCCCAGCACTGGGCACTTTTTAACATTTGACTGAACATGGTGCTGGGACAGCTGGTCTGGGTCATGCTTTGCATAGAGAGGTTGGACCTTAAGGTCCCTCCCAGCCTGGGAATCTACAATTCTTAAACAAAACAGATCGTGGAAGAAACACTGTGTTCAAGTTTCAGGCTGATGGTAACACCTTGCTCACCCAGGTTGTGACTTACTCAGTGCCCGAAAATAGGACAAGAGTAAGCATGTCTGACCTGTGAGATCAGTCTTATTTGTACCCAATTAGAGACTGAAATTCCTGTGGCTTGCAGGTAGCCTTTGCTTGGTGAAACGAAACTCATGCTGTTTGGTTGGGTTTTTGGCAAACTCTAATTAGGCTCTATTGAAAACAACAGTGTCATTAGTTACTTGTCTGAGCATGAGATGAGGGACTGGCAATTATACAACCCTATTATTGTTATTATTACCAGATGATTTTTAACCACTTGAACCTCGAGGACTGTCACCTCTATTTAGCTTTCTCACCCAATGGCAAATAGCTTTCACAGTGCACCAGCTCAATCCCAGGTGGGCCGGCACTGTCAAAATTAACGAGCACAAAGCATCTTAGCGTGGTGGGAAAACACAGCTTCTGGTAGTTGTTTGTCCTATGGGATTCAATATTCTGTAGCGTTCTGTGGTCTTTTTTCTTTTTCCCTGTAAGCTGTGATGTCTTTTTGTTGCATAAGAGCATCTTTAAATTTTTACAGTCTGAAGGAGCCCCATTGGAACAGGCAGTATAGTCAGTGGAGGGCTCCAAAATCATGCATTTACTTGATGATTAGCTTTAGAATTCATGCATTTGGGCTTAAAAAATTGGTGTGTTGAACTGCGTGGTACAGGCTCCATCTCATCTATTTGCTTTCTTTCTGCAGTTTCCTTGGATTTTACTGAAACTTTTCCTGCAGGGGTCAGCAAACCCACATGCCAAAACAGATCACATCACCATAAGTAAATGAGTTTCAGCAAAACCTTACCTGAAGTGGCTACATATAACACTTATACAAATGCCCAAAGTTATAGAGTAGCAAGTGGGTGAATGGGTTGAGAAAGCAGAACACTGTGTTTGCAAATCAAACAACTTTGTCTCCTTACTACATACATCTACTTACATTAATCTTTATCGAATCCTTGAAGTTAGAATACCCGAAATATTAATAGTAAAATTAATATTGAAGAGTGATCTGAGGGGAACCTTGCCTGTAGCAAGTGGAAGAGTTATTTTAAATATCATTGACTGTATCCAAATGGTTTCCTTTTACTTTATAACTGTCTTGTGAACCTGTGTGATTAGATAAAATCTTTCTTAACAAACGTTTCCCTTTTAACAGGAAAAGTCATCTCGCTTGTCAGCAGCTCTGTTTGGTGAGGACTGTGAGATCAGCCGCGACCAGCTGTATGAGCTGTTAAAGTATGCAGCTCTGGGAAAACGCCACAATGCAACACAGCCCAGGTACAACACATTCGAGAATCAGCTGTGCGTTCCCACATGTTGTGAAAACGTAGCTGAAGGCATATTGGCCGTGCTGGTTTTGGAATACTTGCAAAGCACTTGCCATAATGACAGCCTGTATTATGTAGATACAGGTGCTATTAGACTTGCCCAGAGACCAGAATTCCTGTTCTGACAAAAAATGATACCATTTAATAGTTTTGTTTCATGCAGTTATAAAAAACTAAACAGTTTTGTAGAATCAGAGAAATTCACACTGAGAAGTAAAATACTATGGTAAAGATACTAACACAACACAGAAAATCTGAGCAGTGTTCTAGAGTGTTTTGGAAAAAATCATTTTAATCACTTTGCCCTTTTTCAGGGCAACTTCTCAGCAATGGAGGGGAAAGGCTGAGGAGGGTATATAACCTTGGATGACCAAAGTATGGTCAAATGTAATGACTCTTGAAATGAAACTCAAGGCAAAAATGATCCCACTTTAGATTTTTAGTAGTGAATAGAAAATGATTTTGTGAAACCTTTTTCATGCATTAATTCACTAGACTGCATCACTACAGCTGAAGTTACTCGTGTATTCACATTCTGATGCATATAAATGAGGTATAAATGTCTTGAAACGGTACTGCAGCACAATTTTGCTACAACTGATTCTTTCTTTGCCTCATATATTCTCTTGCTTTCAGGAATATGTGGTTCTTTGAGATAAGCTATAAAGTCTCTTCTCATTGAAGTCATTTGGCACTTTGCCATTCAGTGACTTAAAAGCTGGGCTGGTTCCAGGTTTGTTTTTAAGAGTGTTTGATAATTGTTTTGCTTTGATTTTTTTTTCTTTTTCAACTGCAGCTGGTGCCGTATTTCTAACCAAAGCCACCTGGCTGGGGTCGTGGTTATTGTTCTACATGAAATGAGCCAACTCCATTTCTACAAATTCTATTTGCAATTCAAGCACCTCAGGAAAGTGTTCCGGCATGTAAGTGCCCAGATTGTATCACTGTCTTCTAAACTTCTTCCAGTCCTGAAACCATGTTCCAGGCACTAATCACTGCAGTGAAATTACTGCCTTCTCCAATAGGAAGTGGCCATGTTTTGACTCTCAAAGCAAGCTACTGAGAGGATCTATTTGTAGCCATTGTCAGCTCAGAACAAAGGCCAAGACTTTGATATTAGAAACAGGTTTTTGAGACTTAGGTCTTTGAAGCCTTACCAGGTGAAACATGCATTGATGTTTCATTCCTCTGACTGTTATGCTTCCCGCATCATCAGGATGCCAGCAAGGTTAAAAATATCTCAGTTAATTTGGAATTTACTCCTGAGTGAGTGATGAGACTCTCAGTAGAATTATGGTAGTCTCACTTCATACAAGTTTCTCCCATTTCCCCAAAAGATTAGGAAAGGGATTATTTCAGTTTTCTGAGTTACAAGCAACATTTTTGAAAGAAGAAAGAAAGAAAAAGCATTTTGATTCAGACTTACAGAGAATTCTCCCTGAACTTCAGCAAATGCAGATCGCAACTCAACTGGAAAGTCTGGTACTTGCTTTAGTTTCTGTCAAAGCCTTGAGATTTGCCTTCTTGATCGTATCAGGCAAGGCAAATCTGTCCCTTACTACAAAGAATCCTATATCATCTGTCATTAAAACAGGTTTGGTGGGTTTTGGGGTGTTTTGTCTTCCTTGGGAAAACACCAGACAGATCTCCACTACCTTTTTATCCATCCTTCTCTAAGTATGGATGGTTTGGGCATCAAGAAACATCTCAGTTGCTCGATATTTCTGCTTCTGTTTGAAAGTGTCTGACATGTCTGTTTTTTTCCAGAGATTCATATTAACACCTTCAACTAACTTTTTCGCCAGCCTGTATGGAGAGGGAGCAAACCTGAAGCCTCAGAACTCTGCACAAGGTAGCTTGTTCGGTTTTGCATCATCTCTTTCAACAGTAATTTATGCCTTTGCATCCTGCGCAATCCCAGAATGCTGCTGTGGTAAACTTGTTTACAAAGAAAAATGTACAGTGGCTTAAACCATGACACTAGTTACCCTGACTCAATCAGTAACACTCTGTGGGGCTTATTGTCAGAAGTAGATGCAAAAAGCAGAAAGTTTTTAACATGTTTAATCCAAAATTCTGATGCTTTATTATCCATTTTGTGATTATTTTGCTCTAAGATGTATCTAATAAAAGATACAGAGATATAAATCAGATTCAAGTTAAGTAGTTACTCATTTCTTCTTAGTTTTCTTCATTATACTGAGCAGCAAATCAAGTTAAAAAGATGGGTGTGTTGACAACTGATTTCCTATTTTTATGCTCTTTATAGAGGTGGTTGTAACCCATCAGGATTGTACAAAACCTGCAAGATACAACAGTGTGAACTTCACTGAAATTGCTAAAGTGTAACAAAGAATCTTGAATTGGAGTCCTAAATGAGAGAATGGACAGCTGTTACTTTCAGTGTATTGGCAAAGTCCTCTAGCACCCTGACTGTAAACCTCACAGATCTGAGAGGTCAGGTATATTTTTCTTTTAAGTGCAATCTGCAGAGAGTCATCTACAGATTATTTAAGTTTATACAGCTGTGGATTCTGGTGTCAGTTCAACGCTTGCTTCTTTGTGAGCCACACTTAGAACGCATTTTTTCCTGCTAATATTACAGAAAAGAATTTCACAAAGAGGTAATAATAATAATAAAAAAGATAACTTATTTTACAGCGTGCATGAAGTAACAGATGATTACATTGTCACGCTTACAAGGCAAGTTTGTTTTCTCCATCTCTGGAAGGAATGTGAGACACAGACTTGTGATGCTTCTGAATCAGCCAGCAGTCTGTAGCTGAAGTGGGAAATGATTCAGGTTTCCTGAATATCAAGTATATTTTTCACATATACAGAGTATATATACTGTATACATTATATATAGTATTATGTATATATAATTATTCACATATCATTTCTATAGTGTATGTATGTATAGGCACACAATGAATGAGATGTAAACTGAAGATACAAAAATATATAAACTGGAGGAAAAGAGAGAAAAATAAACTGGAGATAGACAGACTATTATCTGTCTGGCTGTCTATCTGTCTCTCTAGTCTATTTCTCCAGTTTATTGTTCCAGGCAGTGTTTTCCTTTGAAATGGTGTAGCCTGTTAGTGTGCATATTAATGCAGAAAACCAACTGCAGGCAGGTAGTTCTATCTGAGCTTGACGGATGCTTCTGTATTTTACAGGTTTGACTTCTACTGGCAGTGAATGTATTCAAAAAAACTCAGACTTGCAATGTGATCCCATCATTCGGAAATACGGAATAAAACCCCAAGGCCTTACTAACTATATTCTAACTTTAGAAGAGCAGAGAAAAAATGACTATCCCATAAAAGGTCAGTTTTGGGGGGCTTTTGGTTGGTTGTTGAGGGTTTTTTTTTTTGTGTTTTCTTTTGTTTTTAATTTTGACGGTTGTGATATGTTTGGTCATATAAGATCAGTGATGAGTTCTGGAAAAGAGGTCTGTTTCTTATTCATGGGTGTCTTTTCATTCCAGGCTCCCCAGGATCTAAGGGCTATATATATACAGAGTGTGATCAGCAGAGGACAGACAGCAGCCCTCTCTTTGGTCTGGATTGTGAAATGGTAAAAATAAATGTGTATGGCCTTACAAAATGCAGTCAATCAACCAAACTTCTACCAGCTATTCCACCCTGTGTATTTGCTAGACCACTTCTGATACATTAGTATCTGCTGCCAGCCCCTTCATTGATGGTACCAGTGCTAAGGCAGGCATGAGAAGGACTCAGGAAGTGGTTCTGCAATGAGACAGAAATATCTTGAGCAGTGCAGCAGAGTTCAATTCTGTGTTGGTTGTCAGAGCAGCAGCTGGATCTGCCAGGCCCATCAACAATGTTGCAGTAACCCCTGACACTGCTGTGGAATTCCTCCTCCCAGCCCTCCCCAAGGTGTGGGAAAGGAAAAATGCTTCCCTATCACACATCTTTCCTCTTTGGCATCAGCACTGAGTAATTAATGATACAACCTAGACTCTGCTTTTAAATCTTCTTTGGTGAAGATGCGCTCAGTGACAGCTCTGCCGTGCACAGCACAGGCTGGTTCTATGAAATCAGTACTTCTTTATAATGGTTTTCTTTGTGTTGTGCTTCCCTGTGTGTTTGCTGTGCTAATGGTGGGCATTTAACAATTAAAATGAAGTATGCTACAGTATAAAACAACTAGTTATGACTGGTAGATCTCCAAGTTGAGTTAACTCCTTAGTAGTGATGCTGTCCACAGCCAAAAGAGATGTTAGCAAAGGGTTTTGAGTAGCAGCATCATCCTGATTCAACAGTTGTTTCTGCTTCTTCCTCACAGTGCCTGACTGCAAAAGGGAATGAAGTCACTCGTGTCTCTTTGGTGGATGCACAGGGTCAATGCCTCTTGAACGAACTAGTCAAACCTGAAAACAGAGTGATGAACTACCTTACCAGGTGACTTGCACAGAAGGTTCTTATCTTGTCATCTTTAAGAGCTGCAACCCTTTCAAATTAAGCCTGTTACACAGGACCTTTCAGAAGGCTTTGATTTTCACAGATGCCTATTGCATTTCACTCCCTGTTAAGAACAGAGTTCTTGCAGTGTGATTAGAACAACCAGCATTATGTATACACTCTGCTACACAGTGCCTGCATGGCTACTAGGCAGAAGCATTACCATTGTGCAGTGTTGTAGGAAAAGTTCTGTTACAAATTAATGATACACAATGCAAGTTACTCTTTACTGCTGGGTATAAAATAAGAAGGAGGGTAAGGGTACAGGATTGCAGTCTGGATCTCTCTGCTCCATAGTTAAGTTTGCTTATCTGTACAAAATTAATAGAGCAGCTCATCAGCTTGTATACACCTCTAGGGCTGGGCTCAGGATTATAACAAAAGCAGGCAAAACTCAAGCCTTGTCTTTTCCAAAACTTTGCCTGGCTTTATCCAGGAGGTGACGTGTCATTTCCTCAAGTTTCTTGGAAGCATCTCTTTCCACCATCAGTCTTGTAGCATTTCTTTACCTGTGCTAGCTGGTTCTGAAAACTGCATTACTTAAGAATAGGTTGTACTTGAGAGAAAGAAACTTTCAAAACCAATGTGGTAGCACTCATAGTAGTTTACTATACCTGTAGTATATCCTCTTACATTGGAACAGAAGGCAGTAAATAGTGTTCTGTCATTACTTACACTGAGTTCATATTTTACATGCCTTGCTCATAATATAGCTCAGTAGGCTAACATGTTGCTTTTACTTTATCCAACTTTTGATTTGAAGATTCTCAGGGGTCACAAAGAAAATGCTGCTTCCAGTGAAAACAAGACTGTCAGACATCCAAACCAGACTAAAAGAAATGCTTCCTCATGATGCAGTATTGGTGGGTCATTCTCTAAATGCTGATCTTCAGGCTTTGGAAGTGAGTATGCTTTTAAGAGTATTTTTCCCGACCCTGTGATACTTATTTCAGACCTGAAAACTCCAAACAATTAATCTTTTTGTTAGTGAACATGTGTT
The DNA here is from genome assembly GCF_033783945.1 of Neopsephotus bourkii. Lineage (NCBI taxonomy): Eukaryota > Metazoa > Chordata > Aves > Psittaciformes > Psittacidae > Neopsephotus > Neopsephotus bourkii. Next base: position 1,148,970 of record NW_026900643.1, read on the forward strand.
AATTGTTTTTTTTTTATTATGAATAGCCTTATGTCTGTAAGGATTTAAAAGAGAAAGACTCTCTACATCTGTAAAACTTGCATGGGCTGTTCAGAACACAAAAGGAAGGGAGGAGTCTGTCCAGACATAGATACGGTTGCAACAGAAGCTTTAAGTCTCTGCTTTAGCCAGATGCTTCTGATACCTCTGTCATGGGAAGAACTGAAGTCCTTCCTATATTTAATTTAACCAACCTAAAATGCTTGAATCATAATTAATCTTCCTAACCCAATCTAGGTCTTCCCAGTAGAGTGCTGATAGGAGAGCTGGGCTTGTTTCATTATTCCCGTTTGCTCTGTTGTTGTGGATCAGTTATCTGTCTCCGAGAAACTGGCAACTGAAATGAGAAGGCAGAGGCACAGATAATAATGGAGTTACTGCCCCATTTTGTATGACTGCTGTTCTTAAGTGGGTTATGTTTTTTCTCCTCCAGATGATCCACCCCAGCGTTATTGACACTTCACTGCTGTTTGCCAGAAATGAAGGTCGAAGATTTAAGCTCAAATTTCTAGCCAAAGCTGTTTTAGGGTAAGATTATTGCTGCCTTGTAATGAGAAATACTAGAAATTGTCATAGTGGGTCATAATGAAATTTGAAAGAAAAGAGCAGACTCTGCAAATAGACATGTAAAGGGGAATTTACTGCCTGCTGGAAACATCAGGCAGCATAATAAATTGGCTTGTGTTTCAGCAAGCGGGGACACTGTGACCCAGTCAGGTTTGAGTCCTAACAAAACGACCTTTTCTGTGGGCCTGTAGCAGTACCAGCATATTGAACTGCAGAGCAACAAAAACACTCTGGCTCACACAAATGAAATTAGTTGCAGTTAGCAAGAAAGAAAGGCTAATGTATGAAAGTATGATTTACTGACATAAATTATATTCCTTGGTGTACTAGCAACCACTGGATAGTATCTCTTAGTGCTACAGTTCTCACTATTCACATTAATATTAATACTCTGCAGTGCCAAACTTCAGTGAGTTGTTGGCTACTTCCCTGTCTTTGTGCAAATTGTGAGCTGGGTCATTGGTCAAAGAAGTACAATTAAAAATAGCCATGCATCAGAGTACCAAGTATTAGCACTGCTTGTGTCAAACCCAGTAAACAGTGTTTTGCTCAACATTGCAAAAACATTTCTTGCAGTAACTTTGGGGAGTATTTCACAAGAATGCTGCTGCACAGAACTGAAAACCGTTTTGGAGAGGGGAAGCTATTTTGCCTGAAAAGGACCCAGTTTAGAAAAGACAGGATGTTGGTCAGTGTGGAAACAGATAACCTGCCTGTACACCTGATTTTGATGCCGTAGGAAGGAGATTCAGTGTGAACAGAAGCTTGGGCATGATCCTGCAGAAGATGCTAGAGCTGCATTGGAATTGGCTCAGTTCTTTATTGAGCAAGGACCAGCAAAGGTAGCTACATCTAATTTAGATTTCTGTCCTTAATTGCAGAACATACAAGTTGTGAAGGAAAAAAAAAATCATTTCTCTCCATCCTTTTGTTGATTTAAAAGAGAAAATGGAGCTGTGGTAGAGGCTTCAATTTTGACAGCTTGTTACTTTCAGCATATATCCAGGTATCTCAATAACGTGAGAATTACCGGTGTTTCAGTACTCCCAACACTGACGTGAATCAGCATTCTGCTGATCTTGAAGAGGGGTATTGAGTAAAGAAGCATTGAGACACTTCCAGCCTACAAGAATGCCTGTCATTTTTCCACATGAAAGAAATGAGAGACCTTGCATGTTGTGGTAGTGATTCAGCTGGCTTTATGAGTCTCTTGCTTGTGTTGTTGATTTCTGAGAGAACTTTTTTGGAGCTGATTGCTGGTTGATGCTGTGAGTGCTGCATGCTTCAAATGACAACAGAAGATAATAAGGCAAGAAATTAATGTCCATGTTTGTTCACTGCTGTGGAGTGTGCCTATGTGACTCATAAAGAAAGCACATGCTTTTTGGTTAGCTACAATTAGCTGAGATGAAAGCCAACTGTTAATCTTCTTCCTTCCCCAAGGTAGCAGAACTAAACTTGGAGATGCTTCTGACAACTGAAAAACTGGCTGAGGACCCAGAGAACAAAGCTGCATTACAGCCACAAGGATGTAGAGTCGAGAAACAGTTGAATGAGCCTCCACATTTATCCAAACCATGGTAATAAGATTCTCAAATATACATGTTTTTTTCTTCAGTCAGACTCTCAGTAAAATCAAAGAAGTCTGTTTTGCAGAAGCCATCAGGATCTTCAGAGAGACACAAATAATTATAGCATAGCACTGATAAACTTACTTAGAAGTTGCATGTTATATTTCACAAAGCTTTTTCTAGGCTTCTTTTGATGTTGAGGACAAGCATATTTTTTTTCAAATATCTTCAATGAACTGTATCATTTTTCTCTGACAAGCACTTCTTAAAAGCTTTTAATTCACGATATCAATAAATCCTGTGATTCACAGCATTCTTCTCTCTGCTAGTTTTTTAGACTGCTTGCAGGTGACTGGCCAAAAACCTGTCCTGTTGGGCAGACAGGGACTAGACTCTTCTGGTCTGTGTCAGAGTAACCTGAGCACTTCAAACAAACAGGTGAATGGGCTTAGTGAGTGGGTTGGTCTAAGCAAGCATCAAAGTAGTTCAAAGTTCTTGTTCTGGGAGTGGGTAGATGAGTCCTATTTTAAAAAGCTGACTGACAGTACTGTTAGCAATAGTGTTAATACCGGGTTAGCTAAATCCATTTTAACATTTTGGCACTAAGCTTTGATCTTCTACATCCTCTCATGAGTCACTAAAGAAGAATTTCTGCCTGAGGGCTTCCTTGAACAATAATGAAAATTAAAGTTGGGAATTCAGTTCTGTAGCTTTGTTTCTGCTCCTTTGCAGTACAGTTCTCTTGTATGTCTGAGCCTTATACTCTTTTCCCTCCAGATTCTTCAGAGAGCCTTAGAAGATGTTCCCCTGTCCACATTCAGTATCATTCAGTTCAGTTTGGGTCCAGAGTACATTGCATCTCATCTTCCTGCACTTTGTGAACAGGTACTATTTTTTTGAGAATAGTCTTCACTGCTCAGCTTGGAAAGAGACATTATTTATCTGGAGGCACCAAGCGGTTAGTTCCTTTGCTTTGTGAAGTTCCTTCTGAACTCTGTGTTCCTACAGGTGAGAAGCAAGCTGACTGACATGCTGAAAATTTATGCAGGTCCTTTTGAAGAAGGCTTTTGCCTACGCTCTGTGAAAAAAGAATTTGGGAGGTGTGGACCAATCCAGTCCCTCACAGTGGTAACTGAACCGTACAAGGTAAGGAGTGCTGAAAGCGTTAAGCTTCCTGATGGGCAGGGCAGAGTAGACTCCAGTAATCTCTTGGAAAAATATGGATTAGAACCACTGAAATACCAGTTACTCCATTTGGTTTTGGGTTGTTTTTTTTTCCTGGTGGTCGAGGCATCGGCTACAACAGTTCAGGTTATCTAAAAGTTGTTGCACAGAATGACAAGAATAAACAGAGCTCATGTGGCTTTACTGTGCTGTTGAATACAGGAGTACTTTGAGCATGGAGCTGAGATGCTTTTTGAACTTACATGCTGAGGCCTTTAGTGGCAAGGGAGGACAAAGTTGTTAACTGATGAACTAACTGAAGCTTGTTTGTAACAGATACTGTGTATGAAGTGTTAGATATATTACCACTAAACCTTTTTATAAAAAGAAAACACAACTTTATTGAGAGCTCACTTTTTAAAAAGGGAGGGCTAATGTGTCTTATTGATCAGCCTGAAGTATCTTATCATTCTGTTTCAAGCCTTATGTCTGTATCCAATATGAAGTGCTAGAAGCTGCCCAGCTTGCTGTGGAAAGCCTAAATGGAGCTGAGGTAGCAGGATCCTGCATTAAGGTAAACAACACAAATAGCAAAAACACAGGAACAGCATCCAGTATGTCTCTTAACATCTACTCCCAGCCTAGCATCTGGGCAAATGCTGGCTGTTTGTGCTGTTACAATCTCCCTGTCCCTAGACAATTTAGGGCCACTGGCAGAAAGGAAATGGTGATAGCTCCCTTCTTCCTTTTCTGCCTGTCAGCAGAAGGGGGTTAGAAAACATTGTCCTCTAGCTGCAGCTTCAAAAGGAAGAACCAAGTAACAGGGTGTTAAAATGCCATATACAAATTATGGAGTTCTTAATATGATAGTGGTTCTGCATTACAAACATAATCTTTCTTCCTTTTTTCATGATTAATTAAGTTAACCTTCATTAGTCATATTTTTTTCTAGAGAGAGAAAATAGCCTGTCAACTGTTGGTAATGGGGGGAAATAATTTGCTGTAGAAGCTCAGAACACAGAGCTGCTGGGGCTGATGTTTGTGCCTGCTGGATCCACCCCAGGTCCAGAGACCTGTCACTGCAGCAATGCTTGACTGTGATGATTTGATAAAGGAACTAGAACTGGATGTAGAAAATGAAGGTGTGATTTATGTGGCGGGGCTAAAGAAGTCATTAACAGAGATGGACTTGCAAGAAGAATTCAGCCAGTTAAAAGACCTGGAAATACTGTTCCTGCCAAAGGACCTCCAGAGTGGCAAGCACAGGAACTGCTGTTTCCTCAGTAAGTAGCATCGCATACAGCCTGCTTATTTCCTTCAAGTAAGCTTATTTAGCAGCCCTTGGGACTTTGCAGAGACAGAGCAAGAACTACTGCCAGTCATATGTCCTCAAAGTGATGGTATTTAAAATACTCCAGTGAAAGGGGGTATTGTTTGGAGGAGCAGTTTACAGCTAAATATTTTAAGGGGAGGTGTGAACCTGCTAGAATTTTACTTCAGAGTAAGTTCCAGGATAGCTTATTGGCTCCAGTACCTCAGCGTGAGGGCTGGCCACTATGCAGCTCCACACAGACAAGTAATCACCTCAGAAACCTGGGTGAGTGCTGTTGTGGTTAACTGGCAGTTCTATGGTCTGATGTTTACCTGTAGCAAAATGAGGATGTTTGCTGCAGTGATTTCAGTTTCTTATCTCCCTTTTTCTCCACATCTGTAGCCCTGCCCTGCAGTGCCAAGGAACAGGGCAGCAACATCCCTGCCAAAGCACATCCTCTTCTCTTTGTGTTTCAGAATTCCAGGAATCACAGAGTGCTGCAGATGCCCTTGAAATTATAAATGGATGGACTGTGAAGGGTAGCAAACTAAGAAGTAGGAATGCTCTTGCTTCAGGTCACCTCTGGAGATGGATTTGGCAAATGAATCACAGCAATGGGAAGCAAGGAAGACACATCTTATATGAGAAGATGGAGCAACTGTCTGACTCTGTGAGTTTAAGGCTGTGCTGATGTTCGTTGCATTTAGTGAGGAGGTACTGCCCTGAGAACTAGGAGTGATAAATTTGAGCAGATTTAGGTGTAGAGCTGCATATGGCAGGAGGGGCTCCTTGTGAGAGGAGAGCAGAAAGGCTGCCAAGGATCAGCTCCCACAAGGCAGTTTGGAGAGGTAATATCATGTGAGATATTACAGGGTACTGTATGACCTTAAAACCAGCATAGCTGTGATGCTACACAGGAGCTGAAGCTATCACTTGAGAGCAGATGGAGTTATGTACAGGTGTAACAGGTGGTATGGGAGTCAGAGGGAGAGGTGACTAGTCGTGTAGCCATATGGGTGGGGGTGGGGGGGCAGATCTAGTTGCAGTAACCGAATCACTGCTGTCCTCACCTCTTTGCTCTCAACACTGCCTGAGGTCAGTCTCACCACACCTGCTTTTAAGTGTGATTGCTACAGATCTGCAGATGAATTGGGGATTTTAATGCTCATATTCTGTTATGCAGGAGCAGGATCTAAAGAAGAAGGTGAAGAAGTTAGACCATCATATCAAAACGCTTTATAGAAGTCTTCAGAATAATACCCTGTGTGTTGTTCTCTTTCCTGGAGTGAACAGGTAACTTGCCACTGATTTTGCAAAGTGCCAAGGAAAATACATAGCCAAATAGTTTTATCTTAATCTATTAAAACCCTGCACAAGGAAGTGAAAGCCTAAGAGAAGGCCTGAAGAAGCTGTTGTACTTCTTCAGTCTGACTTTCATGTTTGGCCAGTAAAACCTCAGCAGTAAGTTCTGCTGAAACCACTTTTGTCGCAGATGGGCCAGATTAGCAAGGCTGAAGTACACAGTGTTGATTAATTACACGGGTCTTCTCAGTTCACCTGCCTTTCCCAGCTGTATGTTCCATCCCTATAAACAGCAAAGGTAAGTTTTACACCAGAACCCAGCAGTTTCCACAGCAGCCAGTTTTTTGAGTGGTTGTTTTTTAAAATGACCCAAGTGCTGCAACTGAGGCCCCACCTACCAGCTGTTGTGCTATGGTACCCTGATGTGCTTCAGCCACAGCTGATGGTTTATGCCCTCATTCTTAGGTGAGGGACACTGCTGGGAAAAAAGAACACTTTCAGTGAGTCCATAAGCTTCTGTAGGAAGGGACAAGCCCTGGAGTTGAGTTGGGCTTCAGCACTAATATTGGGGATGCTTGCAGCTAGGGTGGGCTTCCTGCATTTCACACTCTGGAGCCCAAACTGCCAGTCATTGACTGCTTAATTATTAACCATCAAGGTTAAAGCTTGCCTAGACAAGGCCCTAGTTGCCGAGTACATACTTACTTCAGCAGTCTTCTATTCTCTTACTGTGTCACTGGTCAGACAGCCAAGTAAAGGTCACATCTACCCTTGGTTTTCTTCAGTTTCCCTTCAACAGAAGGGGTACCATTCCTTGTGGAGACAAAAGACATGCCCTGAAATAGGAGCAGGGAGGCAGGGCTGCTCGGCAGCATCTCTTCTGCCTGGCCAGGCAGCCAGGCCAGGTTCCCCTCTTTTGTAAAGCTTCCTGAGAAGAACGTTGATACTATATTACCCTCTGCACCAGTGTCCCCAAAAAGGGAGATTCATCCCAAGCCACAGGAATATTTAGGCTTAACAGCAATGACAAGCCGTTTGAGCAAGGTTGCGTGCCGAGGGCTGCTCTTAGGGTGATTTGCTCCAATTATTCAGTTTCCAATAACTTTGGTTTTTTAAAGAGTATGGTTTTGGTTTGTTTGTTTGCTTGGCTGGGCTGGTTTGGAGGTTTCTTCATCCCAGGCTTGGAAGAGGCTTCTTATCTACAGGACTGTTTCCCAGAGGACTGGCAGCCCAGGGGAGGTTTCTTGATCAAAAAGAATGCCAAATAATTATTGAGTGGGGAAAAAAACATAGCTTTTCCAGTCTGCTGCCTCTGAGGGTTGCAGCTTCCCACCACTAAGACCAGCAAGCTTATTGTGTGCATCAAGGCTACCCTGAGCAGAAATGACGCCCCTCATTTATGTTGCAGCAGGCACGGAGCACAGCCTGGCCTTGGTCTGATGGCAGTAAAAGATGATGGAGGGAGGAGTGCTCACTGACTGCCAAGTTTTTAAGCAAAGTCTTTTGTTAAGATATTTTTAATTACTTTAAATATTGATGTCTTTGTAAAGCTGTCCTACCATAAGAACAATAGGCTTCCACTCTGTATCTTTTACAAAGTCTAAAAATAAAAGCTATTCAAAACATCTTAAAGCACAAAACTTTTTTCCATTAACCCTTCCTGCTATGGCCATTTCCTTTGGCAGTAGGTGAGGTAGGCAAGGGCATGGGAAGAGCTGGGGACAAGCCAGGGGGGAGTGTTGCTTAAAAGCCCATCTTACAGGCTGGGCTGTATTCACTGAATCATTGCAGGCTGCAAACCAGCAAGCTCAGTTCATGCAGTACCTGCAGCAGCTGCTCAGTGTTGACAGCTGTCCTCAGGAATTGTGTGGATTTCTGGCAACACAGTGTGCCAGCTTCTGAAGCAGTCACGGCCTCCTTTCTGGGAAAGCATTGTACTTAGTCCATGGAAAGGAGGAATTGGTGATTCATACTTCTTGGACAATCTCCACTTAATCCTCCCTCCCTCATCACTCCCTATACCCTTCACACACAAAAAAAAAAAAGAAAAAAGAAGTTGCAAGGGCTGTGTTAAGGACAGCACAGTCTGTGGGAGCTTCACACATCAGTGCTTTCAGCAGGGCGCTGGAACTGCAGTTGCAGTAACAGTGCACAACCAGCTGCAGGATGAGGTGTTTGCAACCTGACAACTTCAGACCTATGCTTTACAGCCATTGCCACCTCAAATAAAGGCTGCTGGAGCATCTCTTGTTAACATGGGGAATTTCCAAGCAGGAAGATGCCTGGGAGACCTTTTGGCACTCAGGAAAAAAAAAGGAAATGCTTGTTACAAGGTTTGAACAGGAGACAAAGAATTTCTTGATATGAAATAGAATGGGCTGAGATAAAGTTGAAGTAGTTATTATTCCAGAAATTATTAAATACAGCTGATACAATATTTACACCCTCCTACTTTTCACCCACAAGTTGGCAGTTTATGGAGTGGAAGCTGCGAGTTGCTGTGTGGAGAAGCAGACAAAAACAGAGGTAAGAGAGAGAAAGGAGAAAGGCAAATGTAGTGCTAGCCCAGCACTACTGAGTGGGTAGTGGATGCACACGTCAGTGTTGTTCCCATGTAAACTTAAAGGCTCCAAAATTCCTGAAATGAAATCTTAACAAAGATGAATGCAGCCATTTTTTTTTTCTTTTAAAAAGGCACTTTATGCCCTCCAGGTGAGCCTGGCTGCAGCTGTCAAACTGGGAATAGCATCAACATGTGCTACCACAGGATGTGAAAGGAGCCAGTCCCTCACCCAGCACTGCCCACCCCATTGGCTCCCTGCTCCATGGAAGGGGCCGAGTGCCGGCCTGCCCCAGCACTCACCCTCTGTGAGAGCACGCGTCTGTGTTAAGGCTTCTCACATCCAGCATCTCCTTCTTGTAGACATCTGCACTGCAAAGCTGGAAAACCCCAGCTAGCTTTCATTCCATGCACTGAGAAGCGATGGGATCACTTCCTTGCAAAGACTAGGCAGAATTTAGTAAGCATCCAGGATTCCTGCTTGAGAAACGCTGGAGATGACAAATAAAACTGGCAAGAGTCCTATTTATAGGCATGAAAAAATAATTAATTTGTCCCCTTTTAATTGAAAATGTAAAAAGGACTTCGGCTTTAAATAAGACATTTTGTACAAAGCTTGAGCACAAAAAAGTGAACACCAACGTGTCATGTAAACACCACAAACATTACTCATTTGTTCAGTAATGCACAGAGCAACGTGCACATGCCCCTTCCAGTGGATTAGACTGCTGTAGCTGTTCTCCCTCCCCTCAGACCTTACTGGAATACAGGAAACCCAGAAGCTTTGGAACATTTACAAAGCTACAGTAGGCAGGATACATTGTGACTGAAGGGTTATTTTGTTTTCTTTGAGGGGTTGGTCATTTAAATATACAGAAGTTCAATAGTCTCACAGGTAAATGAATGGCAACTTGGATTAGAAAAAGCACCAAAATATTTAATACACATCTGGCACAAATTCCACAAGAAGTCAGTAATGGACAAACCAATGCTTTGCTTAAAAGAAAAACCTCAGACTGCACTTAATGCTCTTCTTCCAAAAGGGACACGACAAAAACATTGCACTCAGGATTGCTATCAAGTAAAGACAACCTTCTCATTACAACCTATTTGCGTTGTGCCTTAGATTGCACATTCTAGAAGATGCTGTTTCCATTCTGTTCCAGACAACAATGGTGAGCAGAATTTCACATAAGAAAAGTAACTGTAAAACTACAAACCCAAAGGGATGCAGGAGATGCATCGGCTTGAACTTCTCCCACTTTACATCATGGTTTACAGATTTGGCCACATCTCTTTAAAAAAGGCCCTACATGAAACAGAATTTACTCCAGCCATTTTCAAGCATTACATTTACACAGCACCTCTGAAACTGCTGCCTTAAAGAGGAAGCACGGGTCTGCTCCACAACAAGCAACACATTCATTGTTTCCCAGAGCAAGAAAACTGGATCATACAGAGTCATCTCTTGGGTGAGTCTGAAAAGACAAAACCCACTCCCAGCAGAGAACAGCAGATCTGATCCTATCCATGCTTGCTGCTTTACTGAGGGATGGGGAGATTGATTCTATTTCCTTAGTTAGAACTAGTTATTTCTCTGGGAGCAAACACTATCAAAATGCATTCCTTCTATAAAGGGTGAGTCAAGACTAAGTTGGGGTCGCAAAATCCACAAACAAGTCCTCCAAGAAACCCAGCTGCATCAACGAGTTCCCCCAGGCTGACCCTTCTCCACACATCCTGTCAGTGATGTGCAGTTGTTTCATGTCCTCAAGACCAGCCAGCACAAACCCCAACAGTGCAGGGACAGGACCTAACCCTGCCCATTGTATCCACAGCTCTTGGAACTCAAGTTACTCAACAACTTAACAGCACAAGGCCCCCCGACCATTCCTACCAGCCCATTTCCTTAGTAAGGACTCTCTCAAACTCATAGCTAAGAAAGCAAGCTTACTTTAAAGATAACATATGTTTAGTGTGATTTAAAAAGTCACAACTTCAAAATATTAAGCACTATTCTGTGAAGTCCTCTAATGTGTAATACATGTGGGAGTACAAAAACAGCAGCCAGACCTCCTCAGCTCCACCTGTGTGGGATTGCCACCTCTGGTCACACATCTCCCCCTCTCATGGGCCCAGAGAAGAGCAAGACTCAGCAGTTGTAACTGCATACAGTGGCAACATTCAAGTAAACACACTGGTTCAACAGTAGGCAACCTGTAGTCCAAATATAATTTACAGGGAGGAAAAGAAACGCTTTACAGCAAGAACACTGGAGCTGGATGGTTCCTCCGCCTGCGTGTGAAGTGAATGCTATTCAGAAAGGGCTCATCTCAAGAGTGCAATTATGCAAAGATAGAAACTTTTCAAAAATAATTTAAAAACTCTGTAAAACCTCCAGAACCTGTTGGATTTTAAAACCTAACTACAGACAGGCCGAGGATTGCTATAGTAGTGAGGAACTGCTCTAACCTCAGTGATTTAAGGCAAGCTGTTAGCAGGACTAGGACCTTCAGCCTCCCAGTGTCTCACACAGCCCCCATTCCCTTGAAATACGTGCCTGTACAGATAGTGCAAGAGGTCACATCCCGAAAGCAGCCCCCAAACGGGAAGAAGAATCCTGTGGCAACAGTTGCTACAGCACAGCATCTGCTTGGGATCTGCAGTGACCATAACTGTGGTGTAGTTCTCTTTGGGGGAAGAACACAAGGAACACAGGTGTGTTGCATGACAGACACCACCTGAACACACTAATGAGCACAACGGAGCCACTCTGGCACCTCCAATACACTTGAGAACACTCCAGCTTTGCTCATGTGTATGGGTTTTGTCCTGAGCAAGATTATGACCTTGGGGATGAAAAGGATGCGTGCAGCCTCCTGCAGCTCCCATCTTTGCTGGATGTTACAGGTCCAGTCCAACACGGAACAAACACACAGTCATTTCCAATTAAAAGAAAAATACACTCATGGCACTGCATCAGGTGGGTTCCTACAGTTTTCCAAGGGCAAAGGAAAAAGCTGATGGCTCCCTCTTGGGGAGCAGCTGCTCCATCACCAATGTATTGTCAGTACAGGCCAGGGGAGAGGGTGTGTGATAAAACCCCTGAGCCACATGCAGAGTAGCTCCCAGCTGGTCACTCTGTGGCACTCCAAAGCTAGCACCCAGGAGGACTAACACTTGCTTGCAGCTTGACTTGGCTCCCTTTCAAAGGGAGCATGCGGATTAAAAGCAGTTTACCAAAAAGGATGGCAGAGAGATAATACTTAATTTGGGTCAATTAAAATAGAGTACTCATCCAGGCATTAAATCCTGGGAGAGAAGGATGGTAACCTCAAACAATTCAAGTCTAAGAACAAGAGGTAGAGATACCTATGTACTTCATGGTGAAGGAGTTACAGCCTTCCCTCTGTCTTACAATCTCATGTATTTCACTGCAGTTGACAATATAAAGCCAAAGCTGCAATCTCCAATAGTCCAGAGAGAAAATTTTAACACTGGTGGTTCTGTTCGCACACAACAAGATTTAAGCAGACACTCAGCTTTCAATACTTAATGGAGAAAACATGTAATGTTTTGCTGTATATTGAAACACTACCCTGAAGAGTTTTGAGTTTCAGGTTAAACGTCTTCCTTTTTAATACAAAAGGCTAAATTCACATGCACACAGTTTGAGCACAGTGAGCTCAAGGGAAGAACCAGGCACCCAATTCACCAAGAGTCTTCTAAAAAAGGATCACGCTGCAGAACACAAGGCTGCAAGACCCAGAAGCTCACAATGACTATTATTTTCTGATGAATGGGAATGATGTAGTCTCAGCCAACAAATTACATCATGACTGAGGTGGCTGTTAAACTACGTGTTTCTTTAACTTTGCTGGGCTTTATTTGGAAACAAGGATTAGAACTGTAAGGAAGATACTTGTGTTGTGTCAGGAAAATACTAAGGTCGTCAGTCAATGCATAGCCATGCCTGGGAACCACAGGTGACAGACTAGCTCTGGGATCCATGGGTTCTTCAGGCTCTGACAGACATGCAAGGAGAGAAATAAAAGTCACACAGGCAAAGCTGCTGTGCCCCCAGTGCTCTGAACCCTCACCTCAGAGCCACCCTGCCTGGGTGGGGGGGCTGCATCTGTGTGCAACCAGCCTCAAGTCACCCATCAGCAGAGCAGAGTGAACTCGTTTCACACTCTTCAATGTATTGGCTGAAAAGCCATCACGGTTCAGAGGCTGATGCATGAGCAGATCTGCCATACCAGCCGGGGGCAGCCAGTGCTCAGCACACCCAACTGCCACAGGTGTCCAGTTTTCTGCCACACCTCCATGTATTTTTCCTGTGGTTCTTTCATTACAATTGCACAGTATTAAAAAGCTGTAATTCTCCATACAGAATAGCACCAGCAACAAGTAAACTCACAATTCAGCATTCAATTTCCTCAGTCATGGTTTATGGCCAGCTATGGGCGGAATCTTCCAAATCTGTACTCGAATCAATAGCCTTGACCTCAGCAATACTCACAAGTAAAAATTAGCACAACTGAGCCTCCAGTCATTCTGGGAGCCAAATTCTAAAGGTGTTGCAAACTATAATGCGGTGCAGGTGGTCAGTGTTTTATTACTAGGGACTGAAGTTTACAGGAGTTGTATTTCCTTGCATATCAGGGAAGGCAGTAAGATGCCACAGAGTGTGGATGTCAGACCAGTTTTCCAGTACATTACTATAATTAACGATATAGTATTCTATAGTTATTTACCCCAAGTTGCAGCAGATTCACTACATGCATAAGGTTTCCTAACACATACTATAATTAAAAAGTTAAATAGTTGCAATGGTTCCAAGGATTTCATTGGCTGCTCACTACAGTCCTGTGCCTATACAAGGAGGATGTAAAGTATAGAAAAAATGAAGAGTGAAAGTATTTGGCCTGTTCCATAGATATTCACAGTTTAACCATTAAACAAGCATATTCTCAGAACCATATAGAACCCCCACTCCCACATGGCATTACAGAGTACGGTCTTGTCTTGTTTAGGGTCATACAATCACCAGGCAATTCAAGGGATGTCTGACTCCCTCTCTCACTGTTAGCACTGCCAAAGAGTTGGATCTTCAGCTCCTGGTTCAGGAACATAAAACTGATACAGATCTGGTTTGCATTCTGTAGATGGCAATTAAAACATTGAAGTTAGGCTAAAAATAAATGGTACTTTGCTAGATAGAGCATTTGGCTATTTTTGCAAGTATTCTACCCATTCGGTGGAGCTGCTCTTGCTAGGCTGAAAGCAGCAGAACAAAAGCAAGGCTGGCCTCATGTACATGGGACTTGAGTCACTGAAAATCGTATGTCTTTTCCCTAAGAGGAAATCAGATTTTCCTTTCCTCTATATTCACCACTACCATCTTTAAGAAGCTGTATTATGTTTGTTACACTAAAATGGCTCAGCCTTGATGTGTTTCAGATTGATTTCCTCACTGCTATCCACATTCAGGCCACAAGATAAGTGCCAGCCTTAAAGCACTCCATCCCTCATCCTTTGGAGCTGCTGCAGTTTAGCACACGCCTCAGTAGCAGCTGCTGCCATGATCTGGTGTGTGTGCGTGCATGCACTGCCTATTCATCTGAATACTCAGTTTTCACACTCTGGACATTTTAAATTACCTTTAGAGGAAAAAAATAGAGATGAACAAAGCATTTAATAGCTGAATGAGAAGTCTCAAACTTATAAATACAGTTTTCATTTACTAAATCAGGCTCCATATGGAACTTTGGCTAACAAAGCAGCCTCTGTTGGGGAGCTTTTCTTTTTTTAAACAACAGCACCAGCAAAAGTCTCACCATAAATGCACCTATAGCAGCACAAGTGCTTTGGTCTGCTTTGTTCACCGACTTGGAATAAAGTTCTGCTGCCAAACTGTGCTTAGGCCATGGTAGCTTGTAAGGTTATAGTAGCAAGGACAAAGCTTTGGGTGTATTTACCTGTAACACAGCAAGTTTGGGGCTCCCCTCCTGCAAAGGGACAGACTCAGCTGCATTTATTTTCTACAGCTTAATGCATGTCCCAGCAAGAGCTTGCAGAAGCAGCATGGACCAAACTCTCCTTTTATTAGATGGAAGAGATGCTATCTGTGGCTTGTGGGTTTGGTTTTTAACAGTTTTCAATACCCACATTTTGTTGGTGATTTATGATCTCAGACCCAAGCTATTGCATAGGCTGCACACCAGCAAAGCCAGTGACAGAAGGCAGATCCTCCTCTCTCTGCTACCCCCTCTGGGGCACAGCAGACATGCAAAGCATGCCAGTGACATGCTCATCACCTAAAATCTGATTCCCTTTAACTTTAAAACCCTGGTATCACAAATGCCATTAGATGCTATGGATGACTGTCCAGGCTTTGGTTTGGTTTGGTTTTCTAAATAGACGCCATTCTATGATCCTGAAATGCAGCTCTGAAAATAAAAGGTGTGTAATGGAAATGTATCAAATTCATTAAGCCAGCACTTAGCTCTGCAGAAAGCCTTGGCAACCATCCCTTTTACCAAAAGGTGTAAAAAACTTGTCATACTAAAATTATAAAAGGTAGCATCAATAACCAAAAAAAGTTTCAACCAGTGTTAATAAAACTCCCTTTAAGTCACAAGTTTCAACAGGCAAATAGTCCCAATACAGGCATTGTAAAATAATATATTGACTCCTATCCAAAGATTATCAAATCAGTCTAAAAATGACTCATCTACACTGCTGTCATTAAGAACACATTAAGAATTCACTTTGTCATCAGATGCCGATATTGTTGCTCCAGGAAGTGTGCAGTATTAACTGCGCCTTAGCAATTAAACAGAGGCTTTAAAAAATTGGTTCGTCAATATTAATGCAAAATATAGTTCCTTACATAGAAGTACTGTGCTTGCCAGACAAGTAAGGTAATACTTTAGGTATAAATCAAACAAATTAAAGCAGAATTATACCACAGTTTTCCTTGAAGACTTAGGGTTTGTGTGTTGCTTCTGCCAATGTATAGCAAACTTAAGAAGCAGAACCTTTGGTTCTTTTAGTCAAGTAAAAATAGTCTCAGGTAACCACAAAAATACAACTTCCAGAGAAAAATGGAAGTCCATCAAGAAGTCCACTTTCAATAAAACTGAGGTAGTACTGCTCTTTTATTATGCAATGTGTAAGAGATTTAGGTACAAATCGTCATCTACCACTCAGTTGACTGACAGGTACAGTAATTTTGTAAAACAATCCCAACATTTAGTTTGAAACTCCAAAATAAGAAAAAAAAGGAATGATCTGGACTCATTCACTAAGAGCTCAAATGGGAATTAGCCGTATTACAAAAGGCTGTTGGTTTTGTTGGTTGTTTGGAACCTTATACCGGGGGAGATTAATGCATTTGTAGTTAACACTGCTGTTCATCTTGGTAGAAAACCTTAAAATTATTACAGCCTAAAACATCAACAATGTAAACAGCACTACACACAGTACAGACCTGCCCTGACGGATGTGGTATGAAAAACTTAAATCTGGCACTGTATAATTTAGCAATGTTAATTTAACCTAACGAAAAAGATCTACATTGTGCAAGAAATATCAGATTTACTTATACTAATCTGAAGTCTTAAAAAAAACCAAAACAAAAAACAACCCCAAAATGCTTAACTTGGAGCCAGGGTCAAATATTTCAGGGCAAGAGTAAAAGGAATAACCAAAATTAAGAAAGTGCCTAAAACATGATACAGCATTTTAGAGCCCTTTCAAAGACAAGGCAGAACAAGGTGTAAAGTAGAAAAATCTGGAGCCTTGGTAATTTCCAGAAACATCCAGAGTTTACATTTTATGAAGGGCAAGAGGCTGCTTCCATCACTGCTGCTTCGACACCGCTAAGTCTGTTCCGCCTCTGTGTCCGAAGACAGAATACATTTGGTTTCCTCTTCTTTTTTCCTTCGCTCCATTTCCCACTCCACAAAGGTATCGAAGAGACTCGGCCAGGCCTCATCTTCACTGTAATTGCTAAGGTCCGGTCCAATCACCTGAGTAAAATTTAGAAACATGTTCCACGTGTCCCGGGAGATTCCCTTGATTCCTGAGGGGTTCTCGACTAGGAAGTGTAACCACTGGTCCAAAATAGGGGGCTTGTTTTGGGTGAAGACTAATTTCCAAAGGGCAATGGCTATTTCCCGATGTAGCGACCTCTGTCCTTCTTCAGAGTCCAGGCCAAACTGGAAGGTGAAACGATAGAGATCCTTGAATTTATCTTCCTGCTTGGCTTCGTTTAGGAGGCTGGGGAACCTTGCACAAATGCCATCAATGCTGTCTGCGTTTATTGCTTTGCAGCCTTCAAAAAACTCCTTCCTATTGGGCAAGAGAAGAGAAATTAGTGTGAGCACTTCACCCTGACCTCACGTGCTGAACACTTTCCATCTCCATTCAGCTATGCCAAATCAGAAGAGGGTTGTCTGGGTAAGACAAGGTGTACTCTCAAACCCAGGCAGGACAAGGATTTTGGCAATGGAGCTGGTGGAAAGAGATGCATTTCCAGGCAGTTCCTCGTGGCCTGGGGAATCACATACACCCCTCACATCTGGTGGGGTTTGAAAGATTTTGCTGTCTGGCTTTCTGGCAACAGAAGACAGCATTGTTTTCCTTGATGAAAGAAGTCAATTAGCATCAATCAATTGTGCCCTTGGACAAAGGTAGCCTCTCACCACTACACTTGCCCTCTCCAAGAAAATCAAAATGACGTTAATAAAACTCACGGTGGTTGTGCAGGATCACAGACACTACACCTGCAATTCAGGTTAGCAAATACCTGTCCCATCAGCAGTCATTAAATCCACATTTGCATTCCAGAGTAACTCACCCATTTGACACCCTCCTGGGTCCACACAGACCCTCAAGGTGCTGGAAAAGTTGTGTTTAGTGCACAGCAAAGGCTTGTTTCAAGGCTCAGAACACCGAAGTAGTTTTGAAAGTTACAAGCTGAGTAAAAATAGGAAGAGTTACTGAAAATAAAAGATTCATTCTCTCTCAGCAAGTCCCTGTAGGAAATCTTGCTCTTACCCGGGTATCGACAATCAAGCTGGGGAAGGCTGCTGTAGTTTTGGAAGGGTTTTTGTTTGGGGTTTTTTCAGTTTTTATTGATAAATTTTAGCCATTCTGCTGTTTCCTGAAGGACCACATGTGCTATCAGCCAACTGACTGACCCCCTTGCCCGGGACAGACAGCACTTTAAATACCAGTCACTTGTCAGCCAGTATGAAATAGCTACAAGTGTCAAAACCCTTGCAATTTCCTTCCCTCTCTATACTTCAACAGGATTATTCTTGGGAAAAGACATTAAGTATAATACTGGTTGGGCAGGAACAATTCTTTGGAAGTAGTCTGTCATTCTTCACAGGATGAGAACAGAGCTGGTACCAATTATTAAGGACCCTCACATTACTTTAAAGCAAAAATTATTTTTTGTGTCCAATCTCATCACCAAATAATGCTGGAAACAGTAAAATTGGTTTTGGTAAATTAAGAAGAAATTCATATCTACAGAAGTTCATTACACTGTTCTTTAGCAGCATAATGTCCAAAACCACTTCTGGTTCTGAAACCCACTGTGAGGGGAAGGGGAAAAGAGGACAATACAAAGCTTACCTTCTCAGCAGTAGGAATTAATGTGATCAAAACACTAGTGTTAGAAAAAATAGGTAAGTGAAGCTAATGAGGCTGCCTCTCCAACACACAGATGACAGGATACACTTTAACATATGAAAATAATTACAAGTTCGACAAGAACTAACCTTGTAAATTTGCACATGGTAGCAGCCTGGAATTTCCAAGCCAAAACTAGCACTTTAAATTCAGTGGGATCAACACAGAGATCATTGCAAAATCGTTCCATTCCTTCTTCCAGTATGGCATCTTCCCGTTCATCCTTATATCTCCTAAATAACTCCCCGATCCTTTGTAGTGAAGATTCTTCTGCGCTGGTAACAGGGTCTTTCTTTATATCTCCAGAAAACGTTGAAGGCTGACTGCACTCCACAGCAGCATCTGCTTTCTTTGTCCCATTCACAAGTATATCTCCTGGAGACTTCCCACAAGCTGAACCATGGTCATCTTTGTGGACTGCACTTCTTTTACTGTGTGACTTGCTGCCGGATTCCCTTTCCCCATTTTTGCTGCCAAGGGTAGAAGAAGGATTCTTGCACTTCGTGACACACTGGCCCATGATGTTGCAAGCCCAGCTTCTAGAGCAGTCCCCTTACCGTCAGACACCCTCGCGGCTGCTCTTCAACACATCTCACCATGCCATTAGCGGTAGTCAACTGACCTGAAAAGCAGTTTCAGAGTCAAATTGCTGTTTTTTCCACAAAGAATATTGTAAGTATTGAATGTGGGATAACATTCAGCAGTAAGAGACCGACTTCAGGATATTTAAGTTTTGCGTACTGAAAAGGAGTAGTGTAGAGAAGGTTGGCATATGCCATAAATTTCAGGCAATTTCAGGCTGTTTTACCTAGAAATCAATGCAGCTCACTCAGTGGCTGCAGTATACTAACGGGTCCTAATAAAGGAAATTCCTAAAATTCTTACTGTAACATAGGTTACAAAGAGGTTGATTCATGTACAGGCTTCATCAAGACAGGCTACTCTAAACTAGAAATATTCTAAAGGAAATGGTTTTTAAAAGTATACCCGCATTTCATATATAGAATATAACACACTGAAACAAAGTAAGGGGGGAGGAGGCAGGGGAGGGAGGGTGGAGACAGTGATGGGACGACCTGGCAGAGTTAAGCATTAGACTGTAGCTTCAGCAAATGGGAAAAAAAGGGTTTTTTTTGGAGAAGGTTGGGTTTGGTTTTAACTGGGGGGAAGAAGGGGGAACAAGGACAAGGGGGAGCAGGGATGATGGGAGTTGTAGGTTTGTTTGGGTTTTTTTAAACAGAGTCTGTAATCTAGATTTTTTCCACTTTCCATGCAAGATAGCATTTAGGAATTACTCATTGTTTCAAGTGGGTTCCTCCCTTCAGGTAAGGAGACAGACAGAGGGAGGGGGCCTTTGTAATGAACCTCTTCAGACAGACACCCATGCAGATAAGAAGTAGCAATTCCAGTTCAGTTAAAAAAAAAAAAAAATTAAAATGCCAAATGATTTCATCATTTTCTGTTTTTATAAATCATAATGTTAAAGTCTTGCATATTTGGAAAAGAATTTTTTCCCACAGAAAAGGTTTCTTAAATGATCCCTTTTAAAACCAAGCTAACACACTGACACTATCCTATCAGCATGCAGCCACGCCATGGACAGTCCATTTCTCAGAAACATCAACTCCAAGAAAGCAATTGCTTATCATATTCCTCCTTTACCCACTTATTTGCATTTCATCTCTGCTGTCAGTTAGGCAAAAGCCTCAAACGTAAGAATTGGGTTTGCCTTGTCTTTGTTTACTGCTCCCAGGTTACAGAACTAAAACAAGAAAGGAGAATAAAATTACCAATGAAAAAATAAAATAGACTTCAGGTTTTCTGTATTCTTCTGAGATCAAACCCCCATTTTAAGCTGTAAATCGACTTGGAACAGCAGCACCAAGTGCAGATGAATTCTCCAGATATTAGGATTACAAACATCAATCTTCTCTCAGCCATTATACCCGCTTTGTCAAAACAGCACGTATGCAGTTTCATGAGCAAAGAAAAGGTATTTTTTGTCAAGATGCTGGTTTCAACTACCTGGCTTCCCCTCCCCGATTCCTTTTCTTAAGCCCATAGCCCACAAACAAAACTAACAAAAAACTAGCTTTAAGCAGCAGAAGAAACAAATATCTGGCATATCCCTTCATCAAACTGCTTTAACCATGAACTTTGCAGCATCATTTTTTATAGGCAAATAAAGTTCAATTTACTGTATTCAAGAATAATTTCTTATTCACTTGTACTTTAACGGATTCATTAAAATATGCATTTCCACATAAACAACCCCCAAATCAATTTTATCAGTCCTTAGTACTTCATAGCTCTTTGTGAATTGCAGAGTACAGCCTGGCACTGGTTCCTGTGCTGCCATGCGTCTGAGCAACAGCATCATCTCCAGTCTATACCATTTCTTCATTACACCACAAAACAAACAGGATATTATTAGGCAGTGTAAATTACTGCTTAGAGATTAACTCCCAGATACCAGCCTTCTTTTATTCTCCCCTTTAAATTCATCAGAATTCAAATGCTCCATCTATATTAATCCTTGTTCTTCCATCCATTTCTCCAAGGCATCAAGCACTGTGTTGGCTAAGTTTTCCTTCAGACAGAAGCATGCAAGTAAAGGGACAGAATGAAGAAATCCTGAGTAAAAACCAGTAGCAGAATTTAAAGTAGAGTATAGCTAGTTTATGAAGCTTTCTGCTCAAACACTTAACAGCAGTTATTAGCTGTTGGGGATTCGGAAAAAGCTTTTCCCTATGGACAGGCTAAAGAATAGCTGCCTATTAGTGAAAGGTACTATCCTTTAAAATAGCTGGCAGCAGTCAAATCACACACAACATAATGGACAGAGATTAATCCAATTCACTTCAAGAATCCACATTTAAGGTTAGAAAGACAGTTTGCAAGACTAACTTATATACTCTGCCCCTAAGTTTTCCTAATGCAAGAGACTCATGCTGTCAAGTTTCCTAAGCAATGGCTTGTATTAATGATGATCTAACATCTGAGTCTACAAAGTGACATCACCAATCTGGTGAAACAGATGGGGTTTACTGTCATTTGCTGTCATGAAAAGACAACATTACAGTACACAGAGGGAAGGTAAGCCAGCATTACTACACACCTGTATGAGGAAGTGTCCCAACAGCTGTTTCCAAAAACCACTGGAGAGCACAACATTAACCTATAGAGTGCAAGTTAACCACATCCCCTGCAGCATACCCCTCTAACAAGCATGTTTTCTGTACTTCAGCCTACTTGCCTTACAAGTAACGGGCTGCTGCCCCTGAACAGCCACGGCCTGGGCTCTGCAAGCACTGCTCTTCCCTGCAGTAACGGAGTTCTTGCCTTCTTGACGAGGAGGCTTTCAGAGTACAATCCTACTCATTAGGAACAAGCACTATAGAAGATACTGAAGTACAACTGCTGCAATTCCTCACTTTTCTACTACACGAAACTTGATGCCATGTGCCAGATACTTTGAAACATTCTACCCCAAAAATAGCAAAACCTGCTTAAAAAAAATTAAAGGTCAGACTGCATCCGCTGGCAGCTTGTGCATGTATCTGGTTTTGTAAGAGAAAAATCTTCTGGCGCTCCATCAGTTCCCCTCTTACAAAATGCCTTCACTGAGCTGGATCCACTTCACTTACTAGTCACCTCCGCTTCCTACATGACTCAGGTTTCAAGGCTTGAAAGGAACAAGAGCCTCGGAAGGAGATAGAAACAAGTGGGAGAAGTCGGCCCTTTTGTTAAGGGAGGCTGGAGAGAGGATCCAGTTGCAGCATAGGGAGCTGCATGGAACTCAGCATTCAAGGAATATGAAAAAAGCACTCTTAGGAAAGCGAACAAAGCGACTCATTTAACTGCAAAGCAAAACAAACATCATGTCTAGGTCATGCTGACTGCAGCTAAGTGAGCACAAGGATGTGCAGAGCTGTTTCTCCCAGCTGGATCAGGAACTACAAGTATAAAGTTCTCGTGTACCCAAAGGTTGTACTGGATTGGTGACAAAACACTAATTCCCAAACGGATCATGTCCCAGGAGCAAAACTACTGTAACAGTACAACATGAACTGTGAGACACAAATGCAGTGCTCATCCCTAGTTCTGCCATTCTGCTAAAAAAGATCAAAATTGAGGGCTAAGGTTGGAACATAGTGCTACAGGATACAGTACTCCCAAAGAGTTACTCAGAAAAGCATTGAGCAATAACCTACAGTAAATATGAATCACCAAGAAGCCCATGAGGCCATCTTCCACATAACAGGAACTGCAAAGCAGAGATCGACAATGATGCTCTCTGCTCCTTTCTAGAAGGCAAGGAAAAGAAGAGCCTCCATCTAAGACCAAAGGATGTGTAGAACTATATTGCCCAACATATTAAACATAAAACCCAGAGAAGATTGAAAAGACCTTGCTATGCTTGGGGAGGGCTTTTTGGTTTGCTTCTTGGGTTGGGGTTTTTTAGGGCTTTTGGGGGATGGGTTTGTTTGTTTTTTTTAAGTGCTGTAAAGGAATTAGTTTTTCTCCTTTTCAAGTGACCAGATCACATGCAACCCAAGATTGGAAGGGAGCAAAACACCGAATAACTCAGTAATAATTTGCTGTCATACAAGCATGCCATGGCACAACTGAAAACAGCAGCACTGCAGTGGGGGAGAGCTGGCAGAAGGAGAGAAGATGCAAAGGAAATATTTAAGTCACCCTGTATTTTTCCTTTATGACCAACATTACTGTAGTAATAGAAATTATCAGATACATCCAGAGAACAACAAAACACAGGCGAGCAGTATGCCATTTAATAAAGCGTTGCATCAGAAGGTATTTACAATGAGTTTCAAAACACATTAAGTATAGAAAGAAGAGGAAAAAAACCCTCCACAGATTCAAGAACCCATCAAAGACAAATTTAGGAACTCTCGTAACAAAAGGGGACGCAGCTCAGCCAACCATTAAATCCCTTCCAAAGTAGCAGTTCACTAGTAAAGGCAAAGACAACATTGCTAGAGCGTAACTCAGCCTCAACTTTTCACTACACATTATCTGCCTTTTAGTGGACAGGGATACATGACTTCTTCAATAGCTGGAAGTATCATAGGTGCCCTGTCTTTTTCCAGCTTTGAGCAGATACACACAGATTTCCTCTGGGGAGGCACGAAAGGATCACTGCAACTGCTGAACCAGAAGCAATCGCTGTTTTAAGAGTTGATGCTGGATAAGTGATCCTGTAAGCAAACATCTAATACTCACATAGCTTCAGTTACATGGGGAATCATTCCACTAGCTTCACAGCCTCCTTCAGGCTTCCTGGCTTCCACATGAAATGCTGCAAGACAAAAGACCACACAAGTCTTTACGTTCAGAAGAGGCTATGAAAGCACAGAATACACCACATTGCTCAAAAACAACTACGCATTTAATAAAACCTTCATAGCCAAAATCCATTTGTTAAAAGAGTCATTTTATACAACTATTTCACTTTTTGACTTATCAAGTATCATTAACACCATTAACTCTGCATTGTCATTAAAGCATAGATCAGGTACTGAATTCAACACGCAAGCTCAAATGTTTGTTAGCAGTAAACACACACTTTCAGATACTTTTATGGCTTTCAGCATGGGAGAGTTAAATCCTCCTTTCATGCACTCAAAGCACAACAGAGCACACGCTATCATTGTCAATGCATGTTAGCTAAGCGGCTGTTTAATCTGTGAATGCCAGACAGCTGCTTCCTAGCAAAGCATCATTTGGGTCTAGAAAGTAATTCTCTTTTTTCATTCTCTAGCACATTCTTTTCCATGTTTGTTTTCCCATGTTCAGTTCAGCTGGCTCAACTGCACTTCTCTTAAATTCCCAGCTGTGCTATGGAACTATGAAGCTCTGAAGATGGCAGAAAAAACATGTGTGGTTTGTGTAGCAAAAGTTACAACCACAGCACCTAGTCAACACCTCTGTTTGTATCTAAGGTACGGAACAAAAACACCAAACAAAAACAAGACAGCTCTCCTAAAGCTCCACCATACTAAATCACTGAAATGGCTTGTTTTTACAGCTCGTAGTACATCTGATGAGAAAGCAGGTGATCAAAAGCTGCCTTTCTGCATATTTCTTTTTGCATAAGACCTACTACTGAGGAAACAAGTCAGAACATTAGCTTGTTCAATGCTTCCTTCAGTAAAAGTAGGCAATGGATGAAGAGAGACTGCCATGAAATGAGTTCATATTGCACATGCCAGTCTCCACACAAATTGAGTTTCTGCAAGCTTAAGTCTTCTGACAAATCTGAACAACAAATAAAACCTAGTGCAGATCAAAGCTTTTAAAAGCCCAGGAAGCAGCATGCAAAACACTTCAAAACCCCTACAAACTGTGGACTGATACTGTCACCCACACACACAAAGCAAAAAGTGTATCTCGGCTGTACCGTTTTTAGCCATTTACTTTTGAGATGGATAGTCCAAAAAGCCTACTTCTGTCTGGATTTACATCCTCTGCTTCCAAACCTCATCTTCCACAAAAACAACAACCCTTTTGTACCCACTCCACGGCTTCACAGCTATTGTAGAGCTCTTGTAGCATGCACTCCTGCTGAAAGGGCCACCCTGTGCGGGTGCACAGCCATCAGCCCACTTAAATGCGTATATGAACAGAGGAGTTCTTGTCCTTCTCACAGTGGAAGCGCTAGCTTGGATTTCTTTCTATTTGACCATAGCACTTCATGAATTTCAAGAATTTAAGAAAAAGTAACATTTAGCACTTCTGTGTCAATTCCTTTTGGTCCCCTGCAACCAAATAATTCCTTTTATAAATCACTGGGGAAGGAAAGGAGCGACGGGAGGGACACGAGGGCACTGTCGAGCCTCATTCTCCCAGGAGCCTGCTTAAATAGAGGAGAGGCAACACCTTATACTTCACATTTTAAATCCATTGTCATGGCAACTTTATGCAACAAACTAACTACTTTTCAAACACATCTGTATTTCTTCAGAAGAAATCTATGATCCACCAAACCCACATTTCCACCTAACTACTGGAAGCAAACCCTAATTTCAAAGTTCAAAAGGAGCTGAATCTGATGGTGTTCAGCCCTACCCAGCAAAAGCCAAACTTTCTCAGGTTGTTTGAAGTAGTTTCCAGGTTGGCTGACCTGTATGCACACACACTGTAGAGCTGGGAGCTGGAAGCTTTAACATCTCTTACAACCACCAGCTACGATTCTTCCCCCATTCTTACTACTTTTATTCTACCAAGTTGTCTAGTTCACCTTTTTTTTTTTTTTTTTAATTTTAATGTAGTAGCAAGTGGAAACTTCTGTGACAATACCATTATGGGATGTGGAATGAAAAGCCAGTATAAGCAGTAAAGAAACCAAGCTCTTCAAGCCTGCATTTAAAGGCTCTCAGAGCACAGCAATGTGTTGTGGCTGACTTGATGCTAAATAATGTAAGATGACTGGGATGGAAAGAAGCATCAAACACACGGCACAGGTTTCAATTCAGTCCTTGGGTCAGGTTTGCAAGGTATAGCTGTATGCTACGATCACCAAGCATTCCCCCATTGCTGGCACAGTAGGAGTGTCACACTACAGCAACTCAGAAAACAGTCTGTATCATGGTTAGCAATCCCACTCAGCAGTCCACTGGGACAATACATAAAGGGTGTGTGCCCTCAGGATTATGGAGACCTTTGTTTTGCTCACCTGCCTTTCTTTACACCTGTGCCTGACTCCACGCTGTGACTTTGGCTTTCCTGAGCACTGGTGCACAGAGGATCACACTATAGAACATTGCAGCACCAAAACTGCTATTGCCCTCCACACTTGGCTTCAGCAGTTTTTCCAGGTGTAAGAGCTGACAGCATTCTCACAAAAGGCAACTTTCTTTGCTTTCCTGTGGGGAATCAGTGAAGAATTAGTGACACTGTTTTCCTCTTCAGCAAGCAGAATTTTAGAGGATCAACTCTGCACATGGTGCATTAAGTGTTAAAGAACCAAGAAAGCTTCAGTCAGCAAAGCCATCACATATGGAAACTGCTTATTTCAAGTCATAACCTGTAATTAAACTTTCTCAGCAAAAGCAGTCTGACTCCAGCACAACTGGCATATTATGGCTTTCATTAGCCCAGAAGACATCTCACCACATCCCTACCCAAGCTCTGTGCTAGCACCACTCTGTCACACACATCTGCTCTGCACCTCTGCTGCAGAAAAATGTTTATGCAAAGTTACTTAAGAGGAAGTCTTAAGCAGGGAAGTCCTGCTGCAATTAGTTATAATGAATTATTAGTCTGTCAGGCTGCCTGCAGTTCAAGCACCTTTCAATGGACTACAGCCAGGTAATGATTTTGGGAGCATACAGATGGGAGCTCTCTCCACCTCTTCCAAATCAGAGATAATAAGCTATCTCTAATTCACCTCACTTTGAGCTTTGGAAACAAATTAGATTTAGAAATCCAATCAAACTCAATAAGTTTGTCTCTATAGAACATACCTGTATCAGAGTAGAAGCCAGTTATGCTGAGGCTTGAAAAGGGACCATACAGAGTTTTGGCTGCAGGCTAAATAAATGGCAGTCAGTGGGAAAACCAGGCCAGACAATGTGTATCTTGGAAGCCTGACTACTTTATCAAATGAGATGTGGACTTCTTTGAGAAAGACCATGCCAGAAAGGCTTAACTAGCATGGAAAGAAAAACAGGGGCAGATACAAAAACACCTAAAAAATATTTTATTTCAGTGACAATATATTCAAAAACTGCCTTATCATGTATACAGTCCATAATGCTGGGCCAGCTCTCAAAGTGCCAAGAACCAGGGATATCACCAAGCCTCTACCTAGAAGCAGCCCCACTGCTGCCAGAAGCAGGCAAAAAGCTCTTAACAACTGCTCCTCGATACAGTGTGCTGTCACTTCAAGACCAGGACTGGGACATCAAGGGAGACTTTTCCATTCAAGACCTTGGGCAGGAGAAACCTGCTTTCTGTACTCTGGAAAGCACCCTACTAAGACACAGGTCATGACACCACTTTTTATGTCCAAAGTCCAACTAGTAGTCTTAAAAACCAAAATGGATGTTTTGGAATTGTAGCTCACTGTGTGAAGTAATTTTACAAGATTATTCATTTTTTTCTTAAGATAATGTGAAAAATCATAGGGAGAGTAATGGCACCTTACTGTTTTCTCCCATGAAAGGCATTCCTTAAGCAGCTTTTTCAACAGACACGCATCATCCTTAAATTCCTCCCTTTCTTTTACACACTCTAACCGCACAAAACTTTACTTACTGATTACTTCTGACTGTTTTGCCACTTAGCCCCATTTAAAAGTTTTAAATCCTTTCCTATTATGTGCTTCATCCTACTTTATTAGGTGGGTGGAACGATTTGTTAGGATTATTGTATTTTCACAGAGCAAACCCAAGTCCAGTTAGCTAAACAGCATATAATCTTAGAAGGGTGCCTTCAGGTGCTTCTGTAATGTAAATAAATTAATGAACCAATTCATACAGAAGCAGTACTTATAGAATCATAGAATAGTTAGGGTTGGAAAGGACCTTAAGATCATTAAGTTTGAACCCCCCCGCCATGGGCAGGGACACCTCACACTAAACCATATCACCCAAGGCCTCTTCCAACCTGGCCTGGAACACAGCGAGGGATGGAGCATTCACAGCTTCCCTGGGCAACCTATTCCAGTGCCTCACCACCCTAACAGGAAAGAATTTCCTCCTTATAGCAAATCTAAACTTCCCCTGTTTAAGTTTTAACCCATTACCCCTTGTCCTATCACTACAGTCCCTAATGAAGAGTCCATCCCCAGCATCCCTATAGGCCCCCTTCAGATACTGGAAGGCTGCTATGAGGTCTCCATGCAGCCTTCTCTTCTCCAGGCTGAACAGCCCCAACTTTCTCAGCCGATCTTTATATGGGAGGTGCTCCAGTCCCCTGATCATTCTCGTGGCCCTCCTCTGGACTTCTTCCAACAGATCCATGTCCTTTTTATGTTGAGGACACCAGAACTGTACACAATACTCCAAGTGAGGTCTCACGAGAGCAGAATAAAGGGGCAGGATCACCTCCTTCGACCCACTGGTCACACTCCTTTTGATGCAGCCCAGGATATGGTTGGCTTTCTGGTGTATGAGCAAGACAATGGGCAGAGGGCAAATCAAGACAGCCAAACAGCATGGCTCTTCAAGATCACACCATCAGTTTTCAGTAAAGCTGAAACCAGAACCCCAACCAGATTGCATACAATGCCCTACCTCATTCATACTTAGACATGAACAAACTCGTTTATTTCACTGCACATAACTCAATCCCTGGATGAGTTCGAATCTATCACTTTGAAAAAAAACAAAGATTCAGTCAGTGCGCAACTCATCTCTATCCATTTAAAAACTATCAACCTTCCCCCTCTGCCCTGAGATGAAGCCACACAAGGCTCAAGGTCCAGCACTTCCAAAAAAGCAAATTATCATCTAATGAAGGTGTGTGGGGTTTTTCCCTTTAACATGCAAAGGGTTGTAAAAGAATAATCCTTCAGTATTTTTCCAGGGTACACTGTAACTTTTGCATAGCACGATAACCTTTAGCACCTCAGTATATATTATGAATAATTAAAGCAGCACATACCAGAGCAAGAGACACTTTGTGCTCAAACACAACCAGCAAAACTGCAGGTTATGGGACCAACAGAAACCATGACCCTCAGATATCTGACACAGATTCATTCCACTGTAAGCATCTGAAAGTAGCTGTGCTACAAATATTTACCTCACCCTGTCTCAGTCAATTCCATAAATTAATCTACAGAAAACTGTAACTATCCTGTAGCCAAACCAGAATAACTTTGGAAAACCATCTCATTCTACAATCCACTCTGCAGTGGGGAAAAATGCATTGACTTTTAGACTGAGCCAAATGTACAGGGATTTTCTTTTGCACCAAGTTCAGCCAGCAGGCTTTATCCTGAAGCAGCTGAGGCACCTTCATCCATTATGTCCAGCTGAACATAATTCAGGTAGATAAAGTGATTCCTTGATATCTACTTGAATTACATTCATATAATAAGATATGCTTTAAACTAACTGTAGTAAGTGAATAACTTTATATTTCTTACTCCTCTTAACGATGAAGAAAATACACCAATCACAAAACAAAAAGTCCTTCCAGCAGCTCTGGTCAATAGCATCCCATCTCCAGCACAAAGCAGCTGTGAGAACCGTGACCCAAACAGCCACCTCACAGGGCAGCAAAGGGACAAGTCTAAAGACAAGAGCCAGACCACCTCATAAGATCTGCTGGCAGCCGATGCTCATAAGTTTACAGAAGGCCTGACAGCCATCTCAGTAAGTGTAACATGGTTTACAGGATGTCAGCCAAAAGAATCACTCATTTAACGCAGTTGTGTAGGAACTTCATTACCATTCTGACCACATAAATACTCAAATCATATTTAGTTATGTACAAAGAATTGTTCTAAGTGAAAGGGCTGACATCTGAAAGTGCTTTAAGAGAACGTGCTTGATTTTTACGTCGACTGCAGTTTTTAAAGCAGAAAATACACAATGCCACCTGCAGAGACCCCAGTTCACTCTACTGATTAGAGTCCTGACTTCCCTATTACAGTGAATCATACTAACACTTCACACTGTACAAAGGATGCTGCAATATTTAGATGTTAACCGTATCAACTGCTTCAAAGGAGCTCCTCCGAGTACTCGAACTTAGGCCATCAGTTATAACATAGACTCTCAGCTCTCCTTGAGAAATCTGGTGGCAGCTTCAACCAACACACACATTTTCTTCACAAGTTTTCACATTTCCCAGATTTCATTTTATGTCCTGTGTCTCAAGAGACATACGGTGTGTAGGCATGTATCCTGTGCTTCACAAGACATAATCACTAACTCCACTCACAGGTAACTGTGCTTGAAGCTGGTATACATCAGACCTTTGGCACTTCCAGACCGCCCACTTATGTGCTGATCCAGACTACCCAAGGCTTACAGTACAGACTCATCTGCAACGAAAACACTGAACAGTCAGCATGTCTAAAACCAAGTTCTAGGACATTTGTGTGAGTCCATTACTAAGCTACACACGCCTCCCATAATCATTGGCATTAAGGTGATTTTTCTCCCTCCCTTTCAATGTTTAAACAAAAGGGCAAAACTGACTGCATTAGATGTTTCAAAGCTGCAGAAGGAAGTTGTATCACACTAAAACATTTCAGAGTAAGAACTAAAACCTGTCACTTTCTGCTACTACGTGGATGCAAAAACAAGACTGGCGTTTTTCAGGAACACATAATCCCTTTGGTTTAAAAAAAAACACATGTTCACTAAACAGGAAAAGTGAGACAACAACTAACTGACTGTCATACTGTCTTTGGCAGTCTGACTTTCTGGGACTAACAAACTGTGACAAGAGGTCAGTAACAGCATTCTCACATTTTGCTAAGTAAGTTTTGTCTTTCACAAAACAGATGTCACAGACAGAACAGCATTTATAACTATTCTTTCTGAGACACCAGAAGATTATATTAGTTCATTCTCTTTACCAGAATCCTGGCTCACCACCTATGCTTTTGTCAGTTTCTCTACAGTATTTCTACTTCTGTGAGAGTTCTTTAATACTTACCTCTCAACAGTCCCCTAACTATCACTCTTTTAGTAGCAAAACACTGCAATTAAATAACCTTTACCTGAAATCCAGATTTTCTGCTTCTTTCAAGATGCCCACCACTGGACTAGAAAGCTGCCTCTCAACACACATGGATAAAATGAAGACATAATGAGCCTAAACTGGTTAGCTCTTACATTTTCTTTTAGACAAGAAGCTTTGATTCAGCTCTTCCCGTTTGCTCTGTTTTGATTAGCACTAAAATCAAAATGTAAAAGTCACCAAACTGTCACACCAAAGCCACATGTAACAAGAACGTTCTTATAGCACCACAAAGAACAGCGGCATTTGTGCAAGGGAAAGCAGAGGTCCCCTTCAGATATCAACCACCATTGCCCCTGGGGCTCTCAGACCTCCTCACCAACAGCCAGTTACCAATAGCTGAGGAGTTCCACAAAGCCTTGCCATGAAAGGGTGAGGTGAAGGTACAAGTGAAGGTATAAGTGAACGACGGGAGCAAGTCTGCAAGTCTTGGCTTTTCTGATCACTCCCTGGAACGGCTTCAACCCAGATCTGTAATTACCTGACTCAAACTAGAGTCAAGGGGGGGAGGCTAAGGGAAGAGGTAGATGACTGTTTTGAAAGACTCACTTTAGACAACTTACTGTACAGAAGACACAGAAAAAACTAGCACAGACAGTTTACTTGTGTCATATGTTTACAGGGGGTAAATTGCAGGTGGCTCTTCACCAGAAGGCAACATTCGCCTTGAGCATTTGCCATGAAATTACCATTGTTTCAAGTCAAGTTACTATGTCATTATTGCTAAATAACTTATGAGTCAAGTATACAATTAATCCATCTCACCAATGTAGATAATCTGCAAAACATTACAGTCATTTAATATAGTATTTTTAAAAGGAAGAAGGAAAGAGACAAAAGAAATTATTAGACTTCCAGTAACCAGAAGACAAAGCCTCTTAGTCAGAGGCAAACAGACGAAAGGAAGCCAGTGAGATAAGATGCAGACCCCTAGGGAGAAGCAGCCAGAGAGAAGGAGCCCCATCAGGGAATTCTGATGAAGGCTGTTAAGGGGGTTCCCTCTTATCTTCCTGTGTCTGCCAAGTCCCTTAAGTGTTTACAGATTGTTCTTTCAGTCTCTGAGAATTCTGGCTACCAATTTTTAGCTCCCTTCTTTACTTTTAAGAATGAGGATGAAAGAAATTACTGTTTTTCTAACATCCTATGCCTTTATTTTTACAGTCTCCTCTTACTCAGAACAGTTTTCCTGTTAACATTCACCACTACAAACCATGTGCCTAATGGAACAATAACACTGTTTCTGTACTTTGCAAGTTCTTACAAACTGCCAAAACCCATCACAGTGGATTTTATAGTGCTTCAAGACTCTAAATTTATCAATGTTTCCCCAGCACCAAGTGCTACAGTGTGGGCCAGTTCTGAGCAGTACCAGGAGACTCACTCCTGGTGACTTGCAGCTGTGCATCTCTTAATACCCAAACCACCTTTACATGGTTTTCTTCCATGAGGAAATGAAAATTTAGAAGAGTAATTTCTATATCCCACTGCTCCGTCTACTTTATATTCCCCTGCCCCTATTCTTTCCAACACACACACCATACAGGATTTTTTCCTGTTCCTTAAGCTGAACCAATGAAAGCAGCAGAACCAATCCTCTTCCTCAACCACACAAATTTTTCAGAATAAGTCCCTTTGTCTCAGTCTGTCAAACTGGCAGCCCCTCTTGCTCAAATATATACTATAACTAATTTCAATGACAGTCTTCCAAAAGAGCTGTTCTTAGTTTTCTCTCAAATCCACCTCTTCAGTTCATCTGATCACTTTAATACAATCACACTAAATAGAAGATGCAATTGTGAATTTCCAAGATCAACAAACTGTAAGAACTACTAACACAAATCAGTTGGAATTTGTTACAAACAGAAAATGTTCTACTACAAAATAAAGCAAGAAACCGTGCAAAGAATGAACCTAACCCAGCCTTTAAGATCCAGGGGCTGATTACAGATCATGTTGCAGGCTATCAGTCTCCAGGTGAAAGCAATTTCACATTGAGCAGCCAGAGAGCATCAAAGCTGCAAGCCCCCCCATTAAGTTCTGTGAATTTGTTTAAGGATTATCATCATTCACACCTGCATATAACTTACTATTAGAGAATAATCTGAATTTGAGAAACCATTACAAGAGCTGATATTTGCAGTAGCTTTGTAAAGGCACTTACACTTTGCAAATCTGAACCAATTCAACACAGATCACAAGCTCTCATCTTTCTGCTGATGTGCAGAAAACCTTTGCTTTAGACTGCGTGCTGCCTTTCATGTAAAGTGCTATGAAGGTTTCCCACACATCACACACACACCCGTGCATGGGGAAGATTTTAAATACAAGCCTCAGAGCTGACAAGAACATGAAGTCAGATCTCTCTACTTGCACATGTGATTTGAACCAAGGAACTGTTTCCTTTCCTGAGGATTATCTTCTACTGGGGAAACAAATAGCAGTGCTCAGATGCACTTGAGAAACACCAGTACTCACTCTTTTCCCATTGCTAGCCCAAATAAAACACTAACACCATAGTTACAAATTAACCGTTTAACAAAGAGGCTCTTAAACACATAATGTGTTTAGAAGATATGTATTCAACCAGTTGTTCTCCCAGAAAACACAGACCATGCAGTGTAACTGCCAGTGAGGACCATCTGTAATTTACTGGAAGGTAAGGTAGTTCTGTGCTTTCTCTGCACAATTCTACCCCCTTTTTCAGAGCACTTAACCTATTACCTCTTTAAATTATGCGGCAGACAGTCCCATGTTAAAAAAGTTCCCAGCTGTGGATCAATGCTGTATTCCGATAGCTGGCATCAGGCTGTTCAGTTATCAATGTAACATTTTGAAGGACAGCATATCAGCAGTGTTAACTATTTAAAAGATAATCAATGATTCTTTCCAGCAACCAGAATGCTAAGAGGAAAAGCATATTGCTTCAACCAGTATCTGCTTGAAACACTGATTATGCAAGTTACAATTTATGCTGCTATGAGCAGCTTGTTTGTACCACCATAGCCCCAGACAGTGAGAGTGATTAGCACAGACTGCAGGTTTCACAGGAAGGGTATACACATCATCGGGAGAGGGGATGAAAGCTAAAGTTACAGGAAAAGTGGCTGTGCAAGGGTGGCATATTCAGATTATGGAAACTATGTTGGAAATAAACTGATCTACGTTTCCCCTCTGCCTTTTCCCCGCGAACACAATGACTAACGCAGTGCTGCACGCATAAAGCTGGACACGGAGTGGGGTTGAACAAAGCAGCTGATCCCAGCGGACCCCGGAGGGATGCTCGCAAAGAGTCGGCTTATCAAGAAACGTCCTGGAACCCTAAAGAAGGCACACACCGACATGGAAAAATAGGGAGAGGACCCTGAGGTGAGCCGGCACCATTACTTGAGGAGCACGAATTGGTGGCGGGGGGGCGTCCAGGGGTGCACCCGCCTGCTGAGCAGCCGTATTGGCCTGCAACGGAACCAGACCGAGCGACCACCCGCCGGAGAGGCGCCCGGACGGGGCGGCCCCGCGGGAGGCGCCGACTCCCGGCCGGGCAAGCCAGCACCCGAGGGCCACTGCAGCGGCTCCCAGCCCCGTGACCGGGCGGTCTGCGACGGGCTCTGCCGTGAGGGGGCGGCGACGCGGGGCCCCCCACACCCAACCGGCCCTGGCGGGGCTGGGGGGCAGAGCGGAGGCCCCCGCCACCGCCGAGGCTGCCGGCCGAGCCCCGCAGCCCGCGCCGAGCGGAACCCCAAGAGGAGCCCAGCACCGCCGCCATACCCCCCGCCCGCTGCCCGGCGCGGACGGGAAGAGACACGGTCCAATTCACTCACCTCCGCGGCTCCCTGCGAGACTGCCACCCCTCCCCGCATCACTTCCGGGGGTGAGCAGTCAGCTGGCGGCGGCGCCGTGACGCAAGGCGGCGTGCCCGACGCCGCACGCACGGTGAGGGCAGGTTGGGCGACTGCTCGCCGTGTCCCTCGCCCACCGGAGCGGGGGGACGGGGCCTACTGCGGCGGAACTGCCTCACGAAGGTGGGGAGCGGGACCTCGGTACGCTTCCTCCCTAAGGTAAAGGGAGAAGGCGGAGGGCGGGCAAGCCGACACGCCGGGAAGGCGGACGGGAGAGGACTGGCTGGAGGCTTTTGGGGTTGGGCAACCCCCTTCTCTTCACGCGTTGGTTCCGCCCGGCTGCAGGGGCAATGCCGCCCCGGCAGCCAGGGGGCAGGAGGGCGCCAGCTCCTGCAGTGCCCCCCGGCGGCCGGGCCACTGTGGGTAACGGCGGGGGACGGTTATCGTGGTGCTGGCAGCAGCCTACGTGGTGCACAGGAGGCGGAGGACGGCCAAGTCCCACAGTCACACTGCTCTCGGCCACAGTGCACTTGCACCTCTACGCTGTGTGAACGGGGCCTTTCTCGGGGTAGGCCTGACCCCCACAGCCTGTGCCTGGCTGGGTGCAGCAGTAACTGCAGAGGTGACTGTGGCATGGCCCAGGTCCCAGGTGCTTGTAAAATGAGTCCCGAGCTTCTCATCTGCACCTGCAGATCCTGTTGGAGGTGTCCTGTCACCATCAGGCCCAAGGGTTCCCTCTCCACAGAACCCGGGAGAAGACTCTGAGACAGATAAAGCAGCACTTCCCCTCACCCAGTGCTCCTCTGCGCTTGTGCCAGCTAGGAGGCAGGAGCACCAAAGGCTGATCAATTGACCATACAGGAGAGTCTAGTGCAAGTACTCTGTGAGGTTTTCTTGGCAAAACTCCCAGATTTGAATGGGATTCTCACACTTGAGTACCAAAACACAAGTATTTTATGTATACATATATGGCCTGCTACAGTGCTCAAATAGTGACTGAAAATCATATATATCGATGTCCTGAGACCAAAGTGCTTGCAAACGGAAGGAGAGGGTTCGTAAGCTGAATTTCATCAAATGACCCACAGAATGAAGTAAGAAATGGGGTAGGGAGGATTGTTTCTCGGATAGCATTAATATTTATACCTGTTCTTGAGTTTGGGAGCATTTCCAATGCTGGGAAATATTTCTATTCATGCATTCAGTTGCATTTGGCTCGAGGCCAATATATGAATAAGGTGCATAAATCCATACTGGGATTTGTGTCTACACTGTTATCTTTCTGTATGCTTCTGTATTATATAAGTAAGGCCATCCAAGGATAGCTGAGACTTCATTTTCTCTGCTAAATATGTTGCACCCCATTAAAACCTCTTTCTCTGCTTGTAACTAACAGAGAACTAAACACAAAGGAGAAAATGGTTGTAACTGTATGAAAGCATAAGCAAAAGGGCTGCACAAGACTAGAGAGAAGTTCATGTTGCTTTAGTTTACCTGGAGACTGCGTGATTTTTAGGAGAAAGCTAAGAAATATGTAAAGTGCTATTTTTTTTTTTATTCTCCTCCCCATCTCCACAGTCCAAGTCAGCATTTTTGTTCTTCCTGAAGCTACTCCAGCACAGGAGGCACTCACAGAGCTGGAGTCCCTATGTCCTACTAAAGGCAGATAATGCCACGACCAACTCAGACTGACAAAATGAAAACTTTGTGATCAAAAGGGACTAGTTAAGGGTTCTCTTTCATTTATATAAATGGAGAAAATGTTGTAGAATCCTAATTTCCTGCAATTTCACTTATTTGCAGTAACATAGGAAACCCAGAGATAAAACACAAGTCCTTGGTTTTACTATTTAATTGTATTCTCTTTGTATGCAGTTCCCTTTTTCTGATCAAAAGATTGCTCCATATGTAAGAAAAAGCTTAGAAGAGATCCCAGTTCAGTCAGAAATCCGAGGCATGAATAGAACGGCAGAGCCTCATCCCAGCTGATGAACAGTGTAAGTACAATGACTTAGAGAGTCTGGTTCAGATGTGTCAGTCAGTGTTTCACATCAGGGTTTCAGATCACTTCAGTTTGCCAGCACAAAGATACTCGTATGACAAAATCTCAACCCATGTGAAAGTCACTTTGCTTTCAGGTATTGTAACTGACTAACTTGATTCGGTAACTTCATTCTTTTTCACCAAATCTGTATAGATTTCTGACTAGAGCTTGTAGATTGAAACAGTGAGAAATAGTTGGAATCAAATTAATCCTTGATGGAAACTACTTGAAATTTACTTGCATCACTGGTAGAAATGAGGATGTAACACCATCATGGAAGAATAAGAGCTTTCATTTTAGTTTGTTTTTCACCATGTGAAGATGGAATATTTTAGCTGTGATTGAAGTTTCGCTATGATTTGGTTTTGACTAAATACTAAAAAAAGATTGTTCAATCAAGAATAAAAACCAGATGAGCTTTCACTTTGCTACATACTGCAGCCACGTGTGGTTGATATTTGCAGGGCACTAGCTGTCACAGGCCACTAACTCACTGATTTGAGTAAAAGAGGATAAAATTATTTTTGTAGAAACTGGATTTTGGAAGTTAGTATCACTGGAAGGCATGTGACTTACCCAGCTATCACAGGAATCTGTGACCCCTTCTCTTCTCCCTATGCCACAGGAACTCATTGTTTCAGTTGTTGTCCCTCAGGGGAATGATAGAACAAATTCATTGCTGCCTTAAGAACCGCAGACTCATTTTGGCAGACTGGCATGAAAGATGAATATGGATTACTGACCTCCAGTTGCTGTAGATAGCTGTGAAAGGAATGATTGATTATCTGCTGCAATAGCAGCAGGAGAGAGACTGCAGGTCATTCTTTTGCTAAATGGTATAATTTAGCTCTTAAAACAAAGGCAAGATACCTACAGGTCTTCACATCTCTTTAGTTAGCCAAAAAGTGCATGTGAAACTATGAGATATGGATTATCATGCAGGCCATAGCTGCTGTTGATCCATGCTATAATGTTGATATGCTATGCTTTTGAATTATGTCACTTATTTCTGTAACAGAAATGTGATCATATCTTGATGGCAGTCAGCCCAGCAGTTTGTCACTGTGTCTTTAGGACTATTTGCCGGTAGCAAGCCAGCTGTCAAATAGATTTTGTGTTGTTTCTAAATAAAACATTTTACATCTGAGAAGTTCAAAGGCGCTTTTTTGAATTATTTCACACAGAGTTCTGTTCTCCACCATCTCCTCCCCTGAGCAAATATGGTATCAGCATCAGCATTAATGCATGCCCTAGTTAGCTGGGATGTAAAAGAAGAGATCTATTGTTTTAAAATGTAATTTTTTACCCATGAGCTATTACTTGCACCCTTTGTTTCCTAAAATCCTCAATGTACTCATTGCTGACAGATTTTATATTTCAAGTGAGTAGCTAATACTTGACTTGAAAAGAAAGGATGAAATAAAATAGACTTACAGCTTCATCAAAGGAGAAAGGAGGAGAGTGCTGGACATGCTTTCTTAGCCAAGCATCCCTCCCTGGGAAGTAGCTGTAATTTAGCTGCTCTTAGATAGTCAGTGTTCATGCAGCTTGCCTTCTTTGCTTTGACAGTTCACTGTTGGGGTCACTTTACAGTGCA
Organism: Neopsephotus bourkii; assembly: GCF_033783945.1. Classification (NCBI taxonomy): domain Eukaryota; kingdom Metazoa; phylum Chordata; class Aves; order Psittaciformes; family Psittacidae; genus Neopsephotus; species Neopsephotus bourkii. The sequence goes on from NW_026900643.1 coordinate 1,187,396, forward strand.
GTTGACAGATTCCTCTTCTTATTTTTATATAAACTTTAAGTTCTAAACAAATCTGCAAGTAGCAGAAGACAACTGGTGTTGGACTGATTATTTAGATTAGTGAACTTCTGGGTCGGTCGTCTACAAATCCAAAGGAATGTGTATTTGTTTCCCCAAAGAAAAACTTGTTATTACATTTCATAGTCTAAAGGACTGTTTGTTTTAATTAACACTGAAAAAAGTTTGCATCCTCACCATGCAGTAACTCATTAACTGCTCAAGCCTCCTTTGCAAGTTTGGAAATAATGGCATATTTCATGTGTTTGATCTGCATGTTGATAACAGGGGTTTGCATGTAGATCAAAAGAATGATACAACCCTGCATTATCAGAACTGCCACGGCATCCAGCAAATGCTGTGTGGAAGGCAACACTTGGCTTCCCTCCAAAGGCTGAATTCTAACACTCAGCTCAAAAGCGACCTACCACTTTTCCCATTGATATATTTGTGCCTACAGACCTACCTTTGACCTCTCACAGCTTGTTTTGCTGCAGTGAACACCTGAAATTTGCTCAGTTAATACAACAGCCCTGTACTTTTTGACAAAAATGCCTGTGGTTAACCTCTGTGGGCTGCATTCTGCAATAAAATGAAGGGTGGTAGAAGTTAAACAATGGGTGTGACTACCACAAGATGAGTGTTAGTGGGAAAGTGGTGTAACATCCACTTAACATTCCAGAGATGTGAAATATAATTATGATTTAAATGCCAAAGATGTAAGTTGCAAGATGAGTAACTACAAGGACATGAAAGCCTCCCTTATCTTCCTTTCTGTCCCACTCAGAATCATTTTTACACACCCACAAAACTAATACAAGTAGTGTCACTTCATGAAATTACACCTGATACATTACTTGTACTGTCACTTACATTTCTGTCAGTGTGGGCTCTGTTTATACCAAAGAAAAAACCTGCAATCTCATTTACAGCATTTTAACTTGGAAGTAATTTTGCTCTTGGCAGAATTATCCCGTATTTAGACTCCCACTCAGAATCTGAGCTGGGCTTTGAGTTTTGTCCTATCTGCTCCCATCTGTGATAGACAGGGGTCCTCTGGCCGTGAAAAGTTCCTCACACATTCATTTATGTATCTTTGCAGAAATGGTCTAAGAGCAGGTCTGTAATATTAGAAATTGTTGACTAAATGAGCCATATATATGAAAAGCTGCTTAATGTCTTTTGCATCATCTAGCATAAGTGGGAAGGAGAGCAATAATGCAGAAATGCAGCCCATGCCTAGGTGAGGGGCTACACAGTTCTCTATCAGTTCCAACACTGAGAAATTAAAAAGTAAGTTCTGGGTGGGGGAGCAGAAGCAACTAGTGGGGAAAAAAACTCCACTGATTCTAAAACTTTAAACAATAACTTTATAAACAGGTTCTTGGTATGGTTAAAAACTAAAAGTGACAGGTATGATTACAGCTCTGAGCAAAGGACATGCACTGTGCAAGTTGTGGCCTTGGAAACTGTCTGATGTGTAGGTCAAAATTTAAACCTCTATTTTAAACTTTTTTTCTCCTGACATTATTCCTCTTATTTTTCTTTATGTATTACATGAAAACCTGAGCTGAAAGTTTCCAGTGCAGTACTACCTTTTATTAGCTGTCAGCAGGAAACAAAGAGTCTACCAGAAAGTGACACCTCCAACTAAAAGCAGAGGGGTGAGGCCAGGAGGAGCTGTAGGTTAAGGACACGATGTGGGACTTGGCTTGTGCTAGAACAGCTCTTGTAATTGAACTGTTTATTTTCTGTACAAAATATGCACTTGGCAGAGGGAAGCAGTGGTTTTTCAGATACACATACACACGTAGCTTTGTGTATGACTAATGCTATTGCCTGAAATGGAGCTGCAAGTGGATAAAGTGAAGCATTTACACCAAAGTGCTTGACAAGCTGGGACTATCGGGCTATTATATTGTGCATATTTGTTTCCTAGAAATACCATAAACATTTACTAGAAATACTGGGTAGGAAGGATCATTTTTATATCTGAGGGGAAAAGATAAATTGCTTAAATGTTTTAAAAATACAAAAATAAAAATGGTCTCTCAAGAATCAAGAGAAAAACAGTTTTATGTCTGTACTTTTTAAGATCCTTAACAGAGTTCATGAAGCAACAAAAAGTCCTTAGATCACAGCAACAGTTAAGACAAAATATGCTTGGATTTAATACATTGGGGGCTTTTTTGGTAAAATGAACTATGGCTCAAGTCATGTCTTCAGTTAGCATCTGTAACTTCGACTGGTGAGGAAAAGACGGTGTGTGTGGCTGAAGCCACAGGAGGACAGAAATACTAGTAGAACTTAGCTGCTGTGGTGGAGGCTGCTACTTGAGAACTAATACGGCTTGAGGAGACTGGGTCAAAACCCACACCACAGTTAGATCAGTGACGACGGCCACACTCCTAGATTTTCGGTGCGTGCATTGGGAAGTGGCTTTTCCTCTATGACCAAGGGAAGAGAGAGTGCTCCCTCCAGAGGGCTCTTCAGGCCGTCTGGATTACCCTGCTCCACACTGTCGGAGGAGGAGCTATTCCCAGCGCACAGGTCTGATTTCAGGGTTGATTCAGCCACGGTAACTACAGCTTCAGGTTTGCAAATGGATCCTGACTCAGTCAGGTACTGTCCTGTCCCTGATACGTGTTCGTCGTTGCATCTATATACTGCGTCTGCCTTTTGGACCTTAATAGCTGTGGTGTCCCTAAAGAACTAGTCATTGTTTCTGCAGTGGATTTTTTTTCAGGAATAATTGTTGTCTGACATGAAATAGTGTCAGTGATGATAAAATGCTCATTTAAATACAATAAGAATAGAATAGGATTTCATTCTTGATTTCTGACAAAGATTCCTACCACACCTGGAGGCTGATTCAGTGGGCTGAGCAGGTATGCAGCGCTCTGAAAATAAAGACATTCAGAACTTTCCTAAATCCACAGTTCGTCTGCCTGTCCTGCAGTGCTTAGATAAAATAACTTCCATCACTTTTTCATCACATCAAACTCCAGCTGAATCATTACCATGTACTGTAGTGGTCTCACACATAAGCTTCTTGGCCTCTAAAACCTATACAGGTTTTCAGCAATTGTGTGGTTGTTTTATCATGTATTTTATTCACAGATCCAAGATGCTTTGCAAAGATAGGGGCAGCACTGGTACAACAGTTTCACAGGAAGAGGGATGCTCAGAGTTTCAGTGACTCGCCCAATGTCTGTTGCAAAATAGCAGTGAAGCAAAACCTGGGCATTCTTGTACCAGGCTTGTGATTCAGCAAAGCACTAAAGCAGGTGCTTAACTTTGAGCAAGAACTGGAGCTGTTTGAATGGAGACAGGTTTGAGTGTCAGTTTAAATACTTTGCTGGACTGAGTCTTCAGCTTTCACCAGCTAATTACTGTTTACTACTATTTTGGGGCTTTTGTATAGCTCAGCATATCTTTAGATGATGGAAATATCTTTAATTCAATTGTATGAGAAAGCATACTGCTTGCTGGCCTTTTAGCAATTCAAATGTTCATGCATATGTCTGAGGTTTTGTGTTACTTTTTTAGATGACCCCAGTTACTCGACAAGAAGTTCTTGGCCTTTACCGCAAGATATTCCGAATAGCCAAAAAATGGCAATCAGCATCAGGACAGATAGAAGAAACTGTTAAAGAGAAAGAGTACATTATCAATGAAGCCCAGACATTATTCCGAAAAAACAAAAATGTGAGTGTCCTTACAGTTTTGATTTTCTGAATGGTTGTCCTCTTGCTTTTTGCATCGTCACAGTGATTAGGTGCTAACATATGAATGTAAGAGCTGATTTCCCAACACTTCACTCACCTTAAATGCTGGTGTATTTTGGTTATAGTTTAAATCCCACCAATGAAATAGTAATAAGAAAACTCAAACCATTTCAGCTGTTCATTAACTACTGTGGAAGTCTACAAGGTTTAGAGCTTTCACTAAAAAATACCAATAAAAAATTAAATTCCAAAGACACTGCTTATGTAATTGAAGCAGCTTTTGATCTTTTAGAAAGTTAGATAAATGTATCATTACCCCTGCAGTGGCAAACAGAGCTCAGTAGCTTCTTATACTTCTTTTCTCAAAGCAGCAATTATTGGAAATTCTTTTAAAAGAAGCACTTTTTTTTCTTAAGGAAGAAATTTCAAACCCCTTTTGAAAGGGACGATACAGACTGCATGGTAATCGAAGGTCCTTTTCGTAACCTAGATCGCAATGCTTACTTATATCCCATTTTGGACTGGGACTAAATTGGAGTAATGCAAAATCAAAAAAAATTAATTTAAGTCACAATTTACACCACATTTCTGACTTCAGAGGGAGTTTCAGGATAGGATAACAGAATGTAAACCAAGGAGTCAAGTCTCTTTCTTCTCTAGCTATCTTGCTGAGTGACGAATGGGTGAGTGTGTTTTTTTCATAGCTATATTAGTAGTTTACATGTGTATTGTCTTTTTTACAATGAAAATACCATGTTTGGGTAAAACCCTCTTTCTGTAGTCTCAGTCAAGATAGCTCCGGGCCTTAATATGCAGCACCATCAAGCCTAGAACTGTTGAGTCAATGCAAATGTTACCTTTTATGGATATGAAAAATACAATCATTGTATTCTTGGGATTGCCAAAAAAAGCTAGAGAAAGTCATGTGGCTGTGCATCATTTACGCTTGAGCTTTCAATTGCTAACTGCTGTACTCATACAAAACATTTGTTTCTATGATCTTAGGTAACAGATCCAAAGTTGATTAAGCAGTGTATAGAAGAATGTGAGGCAAGGATTGAAATTGGACTTCACTATAACATCCCCTACCCAAGGCCTGTGAGTATAAATCTTAAGTCACAAAATATTCAGCTGCACCCTCTTGGCTCTCACTAGGTAATAATTACATCACAGTCCATATCACTGTCTCCACAGTGCATTTTTAGATGAGCCAGTATTTAAATGCCATGCTTAATCAGAGCCAAATAAGCCAAATGTGTATTGAAATGTTTTCCATCCATCTTATTTCCCTGTAAATTGGCTAATTTTTTCACAAATTAAGAAGTCAAAGTCTAAATGGAGTTACATGAGCTAAACTCCCAATGCCTTTGAATATTTAGGCAGTCTTGTCCAACCAGAAGAAGACATTAATGGAATCAAATCTGTTAATCTTTCCACGTAATAAAACAAGATAATAAAAATATTTAATTACATCTGCCATAGATACAATTATTTTCATTGCCTGCATTACTGGTAGCTGTTCTTCTAATAAATCAGGTCTTATGAAACACCTGCCTATGTTACTTCTTTTCCCCTCTTCCTAAAGAAAAACATGTCCAAGATAACCGAAATGCTGGAATTTGCAGCAGTGTCTTCTATTGCATCATTCAGTATAGTTACCTCACTGCTGAGTCACTTCTGTCTGTAGTACTTTATGCTGCCTCCCACAGAAACTTTCTCTCAATTCCTGTTGATTAGTTTGTATTTTCACATCTGTAGTTTTCTTATCAAGGAAGTCAAAATTAAATTTTATCTATCTCCATCAGATGCTTGCCTAGAATATGGTCAGTGTTAGCATCTGCTTCACATACAGCTTTTTCTCCAGGACAGAGAATAACAATGCACATCTGGCAAACAGTGCTCCCAGAAATGGGCTTAAAATTTATGCTCTGCAGCGGCTTCAGAATCCCAAAGGATCAGTCCAAGATCCGCTGTCTCAGACAAACTGGATGATCATTATTTTTCAGATTCTAGTAATCTCTGTTGCTGCTTTAGTCAGTGCTTTCACTACTACTTGCACCTAAACAGCTCTCTTACAGGATGACAGCCTCAGCAACAATAACATCGGACTGCTAACACCTACATTTTTCAATCACTTAGCAGGGAGAATATAGTTGCATGACTCCCACTAACAGTCCTATGAAATACAAAGACTTTGTCAATCAAAGGAAGAACCTGTTACCTATTGCTCCTTCTGCTTGTGGAGTCAATGACATTGTGTGTTTTAATGTGGTATAGATAATCATAACAATAAGAAGACAGTTTTTCAGTACATACAGTTTTGTGACTTGTTAGGTAGGAATGAGTAGAGCACACTGCAACTCAGGAATTTTGAGTTTTCTCGGTCTTACCATTCTGGAACATTGTCAGAAATCCTATTTCAGCAAACATTATATCATTACAGTCTGATACCAAGCTCCAAAACAAGGTTATTAAAGCCTAATGTATATATGATTTTAATAAACACAACATTTAGGCCCTGAAAGTTACACCACTAATCACACCCCGGAGTGCTCCTCTGAGAAATCTAATAAGCTGGATGGTACAGTTGCCCTCTCCAAAGTGTGAAGAAATTATTTCAAACTCAATGAAACCTAGTCTGTATATATACTTTATTTTTCTTGTAACTTCTCAATTTGCACCTAACTGGTTGGATTTTCTCTTCCAGATCCACCTGCCTCCTATGGGTCTTGCCCATAAACAAGGCCGTATGTTGCGACACCAGGAAAAGTTAAGGAAGATTTCTAAGCCAATATACTTGAAATCCCATGATGAAGTTTCATAACCCATTATTTAAGATGTGATGTGTAATCACATCATTTAAACTGTGGACTGCAATCTAGGTGATTTGTGTGCACAACTGTGAATGAAGCTGTTTGTTCACTTGCTCACATATTTCCTGAGGCCAAAAAGCGATGATACAAAGTATATGATGGATAAGATTGGTCTGGTATTTATTACATTTCAACCACCGACTCCTCAATAAAAGTAACACTTTTCAAGGAGTGAGGTGTGATATAAGATTACTTTGACATCAGGAAAATTACAGCAGGTTTTTAAACTCTGTTCATTTATATCAGGGTTCCCTGGTGGTTTGAGAATTATATATGCTGAATTGTGATTCAAGGCAGTGCCCTGCATAAGAGTCAGCAAGAATCAAGAAAGTCCAGAAGAATAAAGCAGACACTGCACCTCCAGACCTTCCAAATGCAGGTAGGAATACACTGACCGGAGCTGCACTGCTTCCTCTCTTGTCCCTGCTCTGCCTATTGTCCCTGAAGAATCATTTCAGTTTCATAGTACCCTTACAGAGAAATATTGTTTCTAAAGGGACAGTAGCAAAGGGACAGCAGAAATGCCACAAGTCCTCCTTTTATCATTTTGCAAACTGTAGGGGAGTAGCCTAGAGCCTCTATGTCAGCTTTTCTTTTGGTTATCCCCCACTTCCTTTGGACAGGGTGTGGATGTGAAATGCAAAGTCTGGAATGCCATTACACAATTCAGAGTAAACCACTCCGCTGTTGCGTTCCTCAGGTTCCCATGTATGGACTGACTGAAAACTCTCCCTTCAGGGTATCACTATGGAAGCCAGCTTAGGATGCTTTCGGTGTCTTCACTGTGCATTTTTACATGGTTAGCTTTTCAGCATGATCAGCACACTGGCTTTCTCAACAATTATTTTAGAGTTAGGTTTTAATTCTTACATTATGGACAGAACTGTCCATAATACTTAAGAGACATAACTGTCTCTTAAGTTTGAGGGGCATTTCTGTTTTGCAGGTGCCACGTGAATGGAAGTGAAATTAAATTAATTGCCCCCTCACTGGCCACCAATTGTTTTGGCTCCCTTTCAGTGCTCTGGCTTTACCAGGCTGTTTTCTTCAGGAAAGGTAGGCTAGAAGTACCAATGAGACCAAGCTGTAGGCAAGAGCCACACTCTACTGGGAGACTGTATCAGCACAGCCTACAGCTGTGTTGAGGGCAGAGGGTAGGAGCAGCAACCTATTCTAGCCAGAAATTAAGGGTGGCAAAAATGCAGATTTGAAAAATGCACTGTATGTTATTTCCTATTGAAATGGGCAAAACCAATGAAGTATCATTTTCTGAGCTCTACAAGTTCTAATAGAAAATGGCGAAGAAATATTCCTGTCTACCTTAAAAATGAGTTAAAACTGGTTATGTGCAGAACAGAGTGACAGTTCCTTCCCAAGAATGTACTGTGGAAAAAAAAAAATACAAGCAGATGAGAAAGTACAAGGAAACAATGAGAAGAACGAGTCAGCATGACAGGTACTGGCTAGCCCAATTTCTCACTACCTTTTATGGCTCCAGTCCACAAAGGTATCTATTCCCATATAATTATTTCCTGGGAATACCTCCTGTGGGAAGTATCATGTAAAATGCCATTGTTCTGCCTGTCAGTGGGAGCTTTTCAAATTTACTGCTGCCAGGAAGACACAAAACAAAACTCCTTTAGCAGAGGAAAAGTGGGATGGAACAAAGACAGTAAAAACTAACGTGATTATACACACTGCTTAATCCTTCATTGAAACAAGTCCAAATACAGTCTTTTCCTATCCTCATGCACAGTGTAGACATGTGTCAAGTGAGCCAAAGAAAAATGTGCAGAGACAAGTGTTTTGAATGGAAGCTTAGGCTTATTCTTTATCTTTAAGCTATCATTCTGAATCTTTTGAATTGTTAAAATTCACGTGGCTAATGAAGGTACTGACGCTGTGACTCATCAGGTGAATAAACAGCTAGGTAAATGAGCACTGTCAATTTACTGTCTGTATTATAGTTACAACTCTTTCCTGAGCACATACTGTAAGATGTAGATTATTTCAAGAGAACATCCCTAAAGTTACAGAAGATTTACACCTAATTGAAATAACGATGAGTTTATTTCTGAAGGGAAATATAAATAAGCAATTTTAAAAAGTCTCAAGTAGCCTTAAGTAGCTCAAATGAGTATCCACTTCCTTGACTGAAAAGCCAGTAAGCTGAACTGCAATAACATCATCACATTATTTGAGATGCTTTCAAATGCTAGTCTATTTTTCAAAATAAGTGTTTGAGAAACTAGTATTAACTAGTGCCTGCTCTTCATTACGTCCCAGCACCAGAAGACTGAAATTTCTTAAAACCCCAAGCCTGTTCAGCTAAAGGAAGGATTAGATCAGCTCTTTTGTCAAGTCTGAAGGCCAAATCCCTTTTTTTCACAGCATAAGTTAAACTCTGTATGAGAAAGAGAACCCGCCTTAAAGAGAGTGCTTTGTTTTTTAGCGGTCAAACTGGCAAACTTCCATTTTGAGGGAGCTTCATAAAAAGAATTTCATCTGCAGCTTAGTCCAGTGGGTAGGCAGATGTCTGAACTGGTACTCACTGTATTCATTTCCAAGGACCATGCAACTGCTGTCAGGTATCCCAACAATGGTGCAATATATCATTCCTACACATTAATTTTACTTGCAAAAAGATGTTGTCCAAAATGCATCTGAGTTCTTGAGAGTTTGTAACGCACTGGATTCAACCAGTCAGTGTACACTCTCTCCTGTACTTCCTTAACTTTGTGCACTCCCCTTCCAGAGAATACTGTCTCTTTCAAGTTATCACACTAGTCAGGAGATGCTTTAGAAATAATTTAGAATAAAGATGACAGTAACTTCATATTCTCTAGAAATTAAAATTCCTAATCAGTTGCATGAAACTCTCCTGCAAGCTAACCAGTAGCTACGCAGTAGTAATTTGTTGATCGGGTATCTGGCCTTGAATATCTCAATAACACCTCCTTTCTGAATATTCTGCCCCTAATTCCTAATTTATGAACCCATGTGCTTATGAAACCAAATTAACACTAACATTAGTAAGCACATAGTCATTTAAGAAGATGGAGTTGATACCTGCTTACTGAATGCACCCCTCACTGTTGTCTAGGGATGAGGAAACACTCAAGAAGTTGCAGCAGTGACCCAATCTATTCCAAGGGAAGTATCATCAAATTGAAACAGGTTAAGAGGGATTAGGCTATCTATTTGATCTATCTCCCCACAAATACAAGTCTGTTCTTGTAATACCTTTTAAATCTAGAGAAAATAAACCATCCTGGGCCTCACTTGCTTGGGGCCCTACAATGTATCCATCAGAAATTATATCAGTAACATCCATCTTTTAATCACAGACAAAAAGATCACTTACTTGATCATATCTATAAATTAATTTTCAAGAATTCTAATTACAGGAGAGACCCACACTATTCACTAATTTTTCTGATCCTATTAGGCAAAACGTTCTAGCTTATAGGAACTCAGAAGAATCCTTTGTACTGTCTTTTGCTTTTTCATTGTATAATTTTCTCTTTAACAGCCCAATGGTGCTAAAATCAACAGAGGTAGTACTTTCTGTTCCTGAAATGGATTTTTGTACAGATGAGATAAGAGAAAGGAAATGTACTAACCCTATCTGTCTTACAGCATCTCGAGCTGAAAATCTGTCTCTGCTTTAAGGAAAAAACATCTCTTGCTCTGTAATGTCTGTATACTGCAGTTTTTCCATCTGCTTTGAGTTATTAGTGAGGCTGTAAATCTGTAATTTGCTGTAACTGCAGGTATTTTTTGTGGTTTGTTTAATGAGAATTTCTAATTAAGAAATTGAAATACTGAACCTGTAAAGCCAAGAATTCTAATATTATTACAAGGTATTTTATTTCCCCAAAGATTTTCCACATTTTTATCATGTCTAACAGCTGAGTTGTTTTTTATTTTATTTCTTAATGCATCTCAGCCAAGAAATCTTGTGAATGCTAATGTTTAGCCAGTTTATCATTCTTCAGAAGCCTGGACAGTGCTCAGGAAATAAGGTCAGGAAGCTCATTTTAAAGAACCACAGAAAAATACCCCCAAGACAGATATCCCTCAACAGTAAATTCCATTACTTTTTCTCTAACATTAAGGGCAGCCCAGGAAATCACATACTTCAGTGACCATCAACTAAAGCAACTCAGCCGTGCTTGGTCCCTGATGAAAGAGCAAGCAAGAGATACATGAAGATAGATTCAGACTTCTCTCTTGTCTAGATCTGTTGGCCACACCTACAAAAGCTTGAAATACATCTTTAATTACATTCTGAGAGATGCCTTAATCTCAAATCTAACATTAACACAGAAGCAGCATTTAGAAAATCAACACAGTAACAAGGACACTGCACACAATATAGCAGCAAAGCCACTATATATTCACAGAACTGGTGTTATTTAATAAACTACCAATTAGTGTTTGTTCACAGAAAGGTGTTAACAAGCAACCCACATGGCAAGCTATCCTACAGTATTTTCCAGTAGTTTAATTTATCTCCATAAAATGTAATTTAGGTAGCATTTACTATTGAATCTGTCTTTTAACTTAAAAGGGCTTAATTTAGAGGACTGTGCTTATAAGACTAGTATTTTCTGAAGAAGGATCAAGAAACTCAATCCCCAAATGCCATCTTCTCTTAATGTTAGTGTTTTAAGGATGATTACTCCACTGTTTCCCCAGCTTCCCTTTCAGCAGTGCCTCAGCAGCCACAGGTAAGCTGTCACCAGTCACTGGTATGCATGAGCTCAAATCTAAAAAGAGAGATCCTTCAGAGATCAGTGATTGAACTGATCAGTCCATAGGGAAGGATCTAAGAGCCACGTCTAGCCTCTCTGGCGTGCATGTAAAGCACCTGGCAAGAGGAGGTTCATGACTAGTTTTTAACCTCTGATGCCAGTGTGACCTAATTAGTGATGTAAATTGTTGCTAACAACAATTAGATGCAGCCATTCAAAAATACGGTAACTACCACAATGTGGTTTTTTTTTAAATATATAGTACATTTCAGTTACTTTTAATCATGTTACAAAGTGTCTGTGTTACGAAGTCTAACAGAGTACAGGGGTTTTAAAGGACCAATTTTAATTAACTTATTTCTAGATCTTTTGAAACAATTCTCTTCTCAAAAAATTGTTGTCAGTTTGGATGACTGTGCTGTAACATTCATAAACAAGTTTATTTTTGCTATAGGTGCCAAGTATCCTTTGGTCTAAATTGTTAGTTTCTTCCTGTCAGTAAGCTCAGACTCTTGCACATCTCTGTCCCATTTACTGAAACAAATATCCATTAAGGCCTGACATTTTTGCTCTAGTCACCATGTAGGAATAATTATGCTCCAAGTGCTTGTATCCTGTACTGTTAGTGAGGGACCAACTATGGTACAGGAAGAAACTGTACTCATGATCTATGCTTATCTTTGTGCAGAGCAGCATTGTACAACATAGCTGTAACTCTTCTGGCTTACCTGTATGTTACTGTTCTTGAAAGTTAGTATTTTATGAATATCTGTATAAAACAACCTGAGGGTTAATAAAACAATACTTAACACTGTTTTCACCTATTACACCTAAGCACCACACAACAGAGAAATCCCTACGATGAGAGCTGTGTTTTAATGAGTCGTAGCACCATCCCTTAATGACTGTAGCAGGATATTACAGCTGCATCTCTGACTTTACAAGGCCTCAAGCAAGTTATTAAAATGCTGCAATTTGGGCAATGAATAAAAAAAACCCCAATGAACCAAGGCCCTAAATTAGTGGATGTTTATGCAATGGGGTTTTTTTTAAATGTTTGCCTTGATCTTTGTGCTTCTCTTGTACTGTGTACACACAAGTCTAATGATGCATCTTTAGTACCTTCTTGGCATGCTGTGGGGATTAGCTAATGACTGCACAGCTCTTTGAAGATGTTCAGGCCATTTTATTTTTAATTAATGTTTGCAAGC